>NW_027526288.1:5067291-6294791 GCF_048455015.1 Haemaphysalis longicornis | reverse complement strand
ATCAGGGAATGATATAAAAAAATTAAGCAAATTGACGAGTTCGACCAGCCGCACTTTGTTCGATCTCATCTGAAATCACCTGATGAATAGTAGGCAGAATAAGTGCCCTGGTTTCACACCCTCCGCCATCGAGCTCAACAATTTCGAAGGGAGCCCCGACAGCCAATATTGTCCAAGCGAATTATTAACTGACCGCCGACAATGCTAGGTGCCTTGTTGGTAGTACTCAGACCTATCAAACAGCCAGAGGTAGCACTGGTATCAGCGAAAATAACATGGCGAATTACGGCGTGGTTTTGGAAGCAGCGCGTTAAAACAGGACAACAAAGAAAAGAACCAGACAGCACCAGCGCTCGTCCTGTCCTGTTCTTTTCTTTGTGGTCCTGTTTTAACGCGCTGTTTCCAAAACCATGTCGTAATACCAACTCTCCCGCAACACTCCATCCTGCGAATTACGGATTTAAATAGGGCATCCGTGTTGCGTGCCCCCCCTTCGTACGCACCTGACATTACAAAATTTGTGTCTGCGGAGCGACTATGACCCTAAACATTTATAGTGAAGCCGTAAGGTTTGGTTGCTCGGTTTTATCGTGGCGTGCGTGTGTAGAAAGGAAGCGGAGGAAAAAGGAGGCGGAAGGTAGAATGATAAACGCGACAGAGTCGCTCGCGTGCCTCTCAAGAAAAAAAAACTGGAAGGAAAACCACATTAAGACAACGAAGTCGACTCAACCACTCACTTGCCGCTCAGGGTCAGCCGGTACGGCTCCCCATTGGCCCACCGGGAGATGAACACGTGGAGATCTGAAGCGCGACAAAAACGTCGAGGCCACGCCAAGAACATGTGCACAGCCAGCCGCCGATTAACTGGACACCATTGGCCAGCAAGACGGAGCAGGCTTAACGAGATAAAGAAGAGGAAGACGGAGGGTACAAGACAAGCAGCTCGACACAACTTCCACTGGTCATCCGCTTCTGCATAGGCAGGATGGTCTCTAAATTCTCTATCGCTAATTATCTATTCCAAAATGTGTGATGAGCCTTAGGGGCCCCGTGAGGCGAGAAATCCGGTGATCGTCGTCCTGTGGCTGGATATTTACACGTGCTGGGCGGTCGCCTAACTATAAATATTCCTCGCGACACTTTACTCTGCTTCCGTGCTTTAAAGACGAAAGCCTGGTGATACTTATTCACAGCTCCTCTACTGCTGCATCGTAACTGCGTCTCTTTATTCGCTTTCGTGTCTTTCTTTTCTGTTACGCGTCTCTTTTAAGTGCAAATGCACTTCTTAAGCGAGCCTGAATCGTCCGCCGCCGTAGTCCGCATAGCAACAGCTGCGGGTGCGCGCGCTCCTCGTCTTCCCTAGCAACGGGGAGAGATGGGCGCGCGCTGCCTGGCCGCTGACATGGCACATACCCACGTGGGGGATTGGCCAGGAATCGGGCGTGAGAAGGGCTAATGCACCCGCTTAAAGGAGTACTGACACGAAATTTCAAAGCTGAGATCCGCTCTAGCAATCAAGTACAACGACAACACAAATAGGTGTCTGTGAATAAATGCATCTTTCTTTCTTTGTAGTTGTGTGTGTGTGTGTGATCTCTCTTTCGCGAACATTACCGAACCGCGCAAATTCAACTCGTGCATTCGCACTTTCACATTCTTCCCCTCGGGGAAATGCGGGGAATTTTTTTGGCCTTTGTTTCTCCGTGTTGCGGCCAGAATGACTTCAGAAGGCAGACTGGCGCATGCGTCAGCTTTCCTTGGGTCAGGGTCTTGCGCGGCCGGTGTGAACCTATTGTACTGTAGAAGTGACAACTTGGCTGTTGGTATTGCATATAGCGCTGTGCTTTGTCGTTTCCTTTGTTAGTGTCCCTGTTTAAGCGCGCAACCATCAAGATGCACCTGTTGTGGTCACGTACCATCACGGTCGGGGGTGGCGCGGCTCGCGCTATTCGACGACCTTTACGTTTCCAGTTCACAGTTTTGGGAATTCTGGGAAGCCGGCACGTTATCCCCTAAGAGCTACCGACTCCTGGCCAGTCCCCCGACTGCGCATGCTCCCTGAAGAAAGAAACGACAACAACTTTCCGAACGTCGGGTCTAGCACGCAAGTACGCAGAACAAGGCGTAAGTGCAGCAGGCGTGCAATGCAGTGACGGGATCCAAATGCCTGAAACTTGGTGCTACTGCAAGGGTATCGTTTCTCAAGTCACGCACGGGAACTTGATGTAGCAGTACATAACCTTTTCATAAGTACAATTAACGACACCATTAATCTGCATTGAAGCCACATAAACCTACTAAAATACCTCAAGGAATGTTTCCCGCAAAGACGCTACAGCTACCTCGACCGGGAACTCGCGCGTTTGTTTTTCATTTCCACAATAGAAATTTAAAAATTGAAATATAATTTTTATTATAAATCTCCAAGAACACATAACAGTGTATACGCTGGCAGCGTAAGAAAATAATTTAGCACTCTTTGTTCTTTTCTCAATGCTCATCTTCGCCACAGGCATGTGTTCAGAGTACCGACCCGGGGCTGTATACCAGAAATAAATGAATACTGGCCTGAACTTAATTGCCGGAAAGAAGTTATGCTAACGATTCCTATGAAATCCCCGTCCCACAATGCCAGCCTTGCTTCGCCTCCGATGCGTGCGTTTTGGTTGGTGAGGAGGCGTTGTTGCATGCAGGGTGTCGAACCGGAACCGGAACCGAACCGAAAACCGGAGCCGAACCCGAATTTTTGCCCGGAACCGGAACTGAACCGGAACCGTATTTTTTCCGCCATTTTGGAACTGAACCCGAACCGGAACGAATCGAAGGAACCGTTCCGAACCGGTTCCGGGGCTTCAAAAATGTGATTTCTAGTTTTCCAGTTCGGTACCCTACCTTGCGTCTGAAGATATTTTGCCACTTCCCAGACAGAACCATGAAATATTTTGCGTAGTCTGCAGTTCCCAAGGCCCACCATGTTCTCTTCTAATTATTTCCCTCAATTTAATGTAAAGTTGTCCGTATACACTATCAGTTTGCGTTAGGCACTTCCCATCTCTCCCAAACATCTTTTACGTTTAGAATAACTTAAGTTATAACGCATATTACGAGGCAACATATCATGGAATATTCTTCATGGTTTCAATACATGGTGTTTAAAATCGCGTAAAGTTTTTAATGTCTTGTTAATTCGCATGCATCCCTTTCCGCTTGTGAAGGCCTTCAGGGACACCATCAACAATACATCCATATCTTCCACTTATAGTGTGAATGGGCAGTTATATACAAACAGCACTGAGACACAAACACTCGCAGTTCTCAAAATTAACGTAACTTTTTCTTGTATACAGTGCCGTTGTGTGTTTTGGTTACTGCTCCAAGAGAACATGAGATTTAAAAAAATGGGGAGTCCTAATTTCCACTTTTAAAGTATATTTGATAGCATTTTTATGTTATCTCGAATCTGCTTAACCTTAAACTTCAGAGGTGAATGGATTGGAGTCGATTAGTGCGGGTTAGCGGGTAGACTCGCCACACCCCCTCGCCACATCGCCTCGCCACACCCCCTGTTTCCTGGATCACGTGTGGCTTTCGTCACGAAGTGGATCCTTTAAAAGAACGCTCCGTCCACCTCAGCATCACTTGGCAGCGGAGGCAGCGAACAGAACGGTCGCCTGATGGTCGCCTTCCTATTTCATAGGTTTGAATATTCTGCAGTAATCTTTGTTCGCTTACTCAGTGACTTTTTCTGTTGCCTCTGGTGCCAACCACCCAGTGTCATTGCTATTGTGTGCCCTTGTGTATAATCCCGCATTGCTTTGGTCATGAAAACTGACATTGCTGACCTAAGACGCGAGATCGCTGATCTTAAGCGTGAATTTCGAAAAGAAGTAAGGGAAATGCAGAAAAGCTACGAGGAAATTAAGAAATAATATGAAACCACTAGGAACGAAAATGTGGAAATGCAAAAAAGCTGCGAATTCTTCAACAAAAGCTACGAGGAAATGAAAGAAGAATGTGAAACTACAAGAAAAGCAAACGCAGCTTTGAAAGTTTCAAGTTCGACGTTGGCATGATAACGGAAACCTGGTATACGAGTGACACAGAAGTGCTGCGCCTTTCGGGCTTCAATACGTTCTTTCTAAATAGGTCCCATCGCGAGCTGGGGGTGTGTTACAGCTCGTGTCTACATAGCTTTCTTGTAGTATAATGAACGAATTTTCGACAGTTACGACAGATTATGAAGCTTTAACGGTGCAATGTAAAAATGCCATTTTTGTTGTTGTGTACCACCCCCCTGATGGAAAACTCAAAAATTGTTTCGCATTTTTATAAGACCTTCTCAATTTTGTTTTGTCTTGTGGTTTACAAATAACTATTGGTGGGGACTTTAACATTAATATATTACAGGCAAGCTCACATTCGCGTGATCTAGAGCTCCTTTTCGGTTATTTCGGCTGCATGAACGTGATCAAAGAACCGACTCGTATGGGCCGTCTTTCCCAAAGTCGTATTGATGTATTTATAACCAGTGATATATTACAGGCAAGCTCACATTCGCGTGATCTAGAGCTCCTTTTCGGTTATTTCGGCTGCATGAACGTGATCAAAGAACCGACTCGTATGGGCCGTCTTTCCCAAAGTCGTATTGATGTATTTATAACCAGTGATACAAGTAGCAGTACCATGTCCGGTGTGATTGGTGTACATATAGGTGACTATTTACCTATATATAGGTTCTCAATGCACACAGAAATACTAAGATGTAAGCAATGCCCCGAATCTTTCGCTTTTCACGATATTAATCAGAATACTTTGACTATTTTTCGTCAGAAAATTCCCTCTATTTGGTGGAACCCTTTACTTCTGTGCACCACTGCAGATGATGCCTATGATACTTGTCTAGAATCGTATCAAGATGCATATAAAAAGTCTTTTCCTCTTAAGATGGTGAAGAAAAATAAGAATATAAGGAAACCATTGATTACAGACGAATGTCTGAAGATGATCCGTAAAAAAGATTTATTGTACCATAAGTTTATAAAAACAAAGAACAGGGGCGATTTTGTAGCCTTTAAAAAGTACCGAAACTTTGTGACAAAGTTCTTACGCTATACTAAAAAAATGTACTTCGAACATGCGTTTTCTGAGGCTTCCTCCCGGCGTGATGTCATGTGGCGGGAATTGAATAAACTTTTGCACCCACTTACGACGACTTGGAATTGACGACGACTTTGAATTGACAGTAGATAATAAACCACTCAAGGGTCAAGAACTGGCAACCAAGTTTAATCACTATTTAACGAATCTTATGCAATGCTCCCACAATGAAAGCGCTATGAGCTTCCTAAAGGATTCTAACCCCCACAGAGCCTTTGTTTCTCCGGCAACGCCTCAGGAAATATGGTCGATTTTCTTGTCACTAAAAAATAGCGAGGCCATAGACATCGATAGGCTTCAGATTCGGCCTATTAAGTTTGCACTGGACCTTCTGGTATCGCCGCTTAGCCATATAAACAACTTATGCCTTACTACTGGTGTTTTTCCAAAAAAGATGCAGCAAGCTAAGGTCACGCAACTGTTTAAATCCGGGGACAAAATCAATTTTTTCAATTATAGACCGGTTTCAGTACTTCCAGTTATTTTAAAAGGCTAGAAAAAGTAATCGCGAACCACCTTGTGTCCTTCTGTGACAAACACTCTATTATATCATCAAAACAGTTCGGTTTTCGTAAACATATGTCAACGAATTAGCTTTACTAACGCAAAAAGAATTAATAATCCAGGGATTTGAAGAAAAGATGGTAATGTAGTTATATTTATAGACTTTTTCAAATGATTTGATAGAATTAGTCATTTAAAATTGCTTTAAAAATTACAACATTATGGATTCCGGGAGCTTTACTCTTTTGCAATCTTATTTAAGTAACCGGCAACAGGTCATAGCAATAAAGGAACACAACTCTTCTTCACAAGAAGTAAGGGCTGGAGTTCCGCAAGGCAGTCTTCTAGGGCCAATCCTGATCAATATTTATATGAATGATGTAGAAATTACTGACATTGCACATTTTATTATTTACGCAGATGATACCAGCATTTTCTTTCAATCGTGTGGTACTAATCAGCTTTTGCATTTAGCAAATATAAACCTCCAAAAGCTTCACAAATGGACTAAAGCAAACTCGTTAAAAATAAATACTAAGAAAACTAAAACGGTGTTATTTTCACCAGCTCAAAGATCTGTTGACAGAAACCTCAGTTTGTACATCGGATCTGAAAAGATTTGTATAGTTAGTGAAATAAAAACATTAGGCATTGTTTTTAATGAACATTTAAAATGGGATGCCCATGTCGATCACGTCTGCACTAATTTATCTCGAGCGTGTGGGGTGCTTTTTAGGTTACGGCCTGTGGTTACATCATATATTAAACTTATTCTTTATCATGCTATATTGACAGCTCACATCAATTACTGCAGCCTCGTATGGTTAACCAGTTCAGCAAAAAATATTAATAAGCTGCATTTATTTCAGAAAAAGGCCATTCGACATATCGCAACTGTACCATATGACTCTCACACCAACGAACTATTTCTGCAGTATAATTTGCTTCCTGTCCAATGTATCTACAACTTTAATCTTCTAACAAAGTATAAAAATAGCTTGCAACACAACGGTGCAGCATATCTAAGTCTATGTAGCTTAAGAAAACCGTTGGATGTACCGTACGAAATTAGTGGAAGGAGTACATAGTTCGTGCCGTTTTCAAGAACGAATTATGGCAATGATAGGTTGCAATCCCTAACTGCCCGCCTTTTAAATAACCTAGCCGAGAGTGGCATAGCTATAAATACAATTTCTAAGTGAGACTTAAAGGAGCCATGAAGAGAAAACAAAATTTTGTTTTATTCGAAAGATTAGGTGTTTCATAGTACCCCAAGCGCTTTCCCGGAAGCAAATGATGCTTTATTCACTGAGAAATAAGGCAATTTAAGCCAAAATTTTAAAACTCCCGCTAAAATTGCACATTTGGTGACGTGAACAATGGCGTCATACGAGCCGGTCCATGAAACAGATACTTAGTATGTCGACTCAATATAGCACCCACACGCGGTAGTCAGACAGGAACCGAAACTCGTGCCGAAACCGAGACGGCGGCCATTTTAAAAATACTAGTAAAATCAAGTGCGCCCGCAGCCCTAGTCATGGAATCGCCTGATCCGGAGAACAAAACTCTCGCCGAGGAGCTAGGGCTTGTATTTAACAACCTCACACCACTTGAACGCTCAATGCTTCTAAGTGCACGAGCGGCAGGAGTTGTGGGATACGCGGTGGACGGGAAAGCGACCATTCCGCGATAGCCACAACAGACGAACGCCCTGCCGTCGGCACCGCTGCCTCGTCAGCCCCGTCGCGATGGACGAATACAGACTGGTACGTATGTGCCGTATTTTTATTACGGTTAATAATAGTTCAATTTCAGTAGCAGTATCGCTTATGCCAGTGGGCCGGTGTCGTGTATGGAAAGCCGTTCGCGCGAGCTCTCTGCTCCGACCAGAAAGATACGAGCGTCAATGCGCTGTGTGTACGGCATTTTTTCCCCAAGGTTAGAGTGCTTTGACGGCGATTTGACGAAGTCGGCGATGAGCGCCAGCATGTCCCAGGAGTGAGCTAACGTAAGGGTCTCTGCCGTAATCACTTCGTCGGAAATGAAGCGAGCACACTCGTACTTCCTTTAGCTCCCTTTCTCCTCCGTTTGCAAAGTTCATAAAACGTAGCCACTTGCTTCGCCGCGGTTCGTCGTTTGGCAGCACATGAAAGGAGATCTCTTCACCGGCGGGGATGTCGTACTCCCTCGACGATTTGCCCGTACTACATGGGCATTTCAAAACGCAGCAACGAAATTTCATTGTAAAGTACTCGAACAAACTGAAGTTTTCAGTGGTTGTAAACTAGAAACGAGCTCGTAACGACAGCAGCAAGCCAACACCATTCGAAACTTGTGCCACGACTGGCACTATCTCGTCGCTTCTTGCTGTTCCTTACTCCCCTCGTTTATATTTTTACCTTTGCTGGTTGGCGATATGACGGCCAACCTCCTGTCAAGGGATTAAGATACCAAGCAAGGTCGCCGCTGTACGTGCTGGAACGGTTCGTTGGCCCCTAAGAGCCTCGAACCCTAAAATTCGTCTGCGCGACGGCGAGATGTCGAGCTCGGCCGGCGGTAGTTTCGTACGCATTGGCGCACACGCTTGCGTGTTCGTTCGGAACTTCAACCGTTTACTCCACCGTTCTTTGTCATAAAAAGAATGTGCAGTATGTTTCACGGGCATATAGCTCGCTATGCAAACTGTAAGCCCTGCCTAACATGCGTTTGCTTTTGCCGGCCTCCGCCAATCGCAGAGCATTCTCGAGTGACATCATAGGTTCTGTTGCGGAAAATGAGCTGGTGGGTCGCATGGTCATTTCCTTTTTTCCTAATTATGTAGCTTATTTGAGCGAAGTTTGCGTTATAAGTGGTGTCGTTATGGTTCTAACGAGGCAACCTTTCGAATGAACCAAACTTGTGTTTTATCTTCATGGCTCCTTTAATGAAACGTTTACTGCTGAACATAGAACCTTTTTAACTGACAAGTTTGTCTCTGATAAGCGTTGTCTCTCGTGGCAACCTTGGTTTAGCCAAAATTACTTGTAATATTTTTCAAGCGTTTTATTGGCATTGTCTTCATTCCCTGCAAACTTTAGCATCTAAAAAGTACCGTACAGTGATTTTTGCCAATATTGTGTGTATTTATTTATGTGGATACTTCTGTAGTGCAGATTTTGATGAGTGTATGCATACCTGTATATAACATGACTTTTTCTTCAAGTTTTCTCTTTTGCTTTTTTTGTGTCTACACAGGTTTCGTACATATCCAATATTTCTCTTTTTATGTACCTGTGTACCCTGTTTTGTTTTGTAACCTTTATATGTATGTAGTACCTATGAGTGCCTATATGCGTGTATGTATATCATTTAATAAGTATCTTTTACAAACTGTGAGCTATAGTGCGTTTAATGCTTTCTTTTATGTTTGTATGTAATATCGACATTTATTTTCTTTGGATTATTTCCTGTGCGTATGCTTTAAACTCCTGTTTCTCCTGCCACGCCAACCGTAAGGTGCAACCACCTCGTCAAGCTGCAGTTTTGCAGCTTTTTGTGTTTGTCCTCGCATTTCTATGTACGAAATACTCAATAAAGTTGAAGTTGAAGTTGAAATTAGTTAGGTGAGTGAATGAGCTAATGTGAATTATTGGGACTGGTGTGTTGATTAATTCTGATTAAAAGAATTAGCGGGTCAGTAAAGGCGGATTCGACGGTCGGACCAAACATGATATCTTTGGGGTCCTTGGCATTTGGAAATTTTGCAGCGTTCTCCTTCTCGACCAATCAGGAAATTTTGTCACGCACAAAGTAGCCGCAAGGTTATGTGAAGACCGCCTGAATACTATAAAAGGTCTTTCTTTATGCCCGTATTGCGCTGTTATGTTGTTGCTATATTAAAATTGACATCTCGGACTAAATTTAATAACTAATTGCCTAATGCATATTGTATATTCATCAAAGAGTTTTCAAAACGTGTGTATATATGAGGGGATACAGTTGGAAAGAAACTAAACTGCAAGAAAAAAAGGGAGGGACGATCAACTAGTTTGATGCAAGAGCCGCCCGATAGCATTCTTCAGTACCTTCTCTTTGTGTTACCGTTCTGCAGCCTCCCACAGCTATAGCACCTCAACCGCCGAACACAGCCCAGCCCCCTCTAAGCTGAGGAAGCGGCGATAGCACGTGCGCTTAACCAAAGCGGCGTCAAAACTATGATAACAGACCCTTAGCAGGCGTGGCCCAACTTTGCCAACGGTCGATTGCATGTTACAACACTTCCGATGATCAATCAAAGACCACCGACGAGACCAGTCATGATTGTATGGGCGCCAGCTCATACTGGCATCCACGGCAAACAAGATCACCAACCTCGTGGTTCGAGATTTGACTCGCTTAGCCGGCGCTGATGAAGCCCGGCCCGAGTGCATGCATCCTGTAGTCACAGACCAAGAAGTTACTCAGCACTCTGGCCTCTTCCATAGAACGTACTCCTCCCCGCACAAATCGCTACCGATTAACCAGGAAACATTACTCCGCACCCTGTGGGCATACACCTTCCCACACAACGCCAGACTTCACCTCTTTGACGGGACACAACTCTCTCCACTGCGTTGCTTCTGTGGAGAGCCTGGGAACCTCATACACATAGTAAGCGGCTGCGACTAGTGTGCCGTAGATCCATCCAACCTTCACGTTTCCATAGAGATTTGGGAGACAGCCATGGCCAGCTGCGGCCTGGAAGATCAGTTGTTCTTGATGGAAACGGCTGTCGATTCGGCCCTTTCGAATGAGGACGCCTCTCTTTTAAACATTGCCTCGATTGAATTACACTTCATTTTCTCTCTCTCTCTCTCTCTCTCTCTCTCTCTCTCTCTCTCTCTCTCTCTGTCTGTCTGTCTGTCTCTCTACAAGTGATCATTACTGCTGCTTGTGACTTCACTTGGCTATCATCTTTCCTAGAGCCCAATCGCTGTCACCAGTCGCTGAAGGGCCATTAGCAAGTTCCTATCTCCTGTGGTTCCCTATCCAATGTCGTCCTATACCCGCCGTCCAATGAGTCTTTAGAGCCATTCTTTCTTTCTAACAGCTCTGTTAGCAGATAAAATATGATCAGTAGGAAATTTAGCTAAATGCCAACAGCCACGCTTGGCAGTCGGCGCCACATACTCGTCACACTACCATAGAAAACATTTTGCGGGTACAGTTAAAGGAGCTCTTCTACACCTTAGATAAACTCGCCGCGGTGGCTCAGTGGCTAAGGCGTAGCGCTGATGAGCACACAGACGCGGTTTAGATTCCCGGTCGCGGCGGCCGCTTTTCTGATGGAAGCGAAAAGCGAAAACGTCCATGTGTCCGAAATTTCATCGCACGTAAAGATCCCCAGGTGGTCAAAATTAATCTGGAGCCCTCCACTATGGCGCGCCTTGTCGTCGGCGTTGCGATGGCGCGTTAAACCAAACAGTAAATAAATAAATAAATATAACTAGGTAAAATATAAATAAATAAAAAAGCAGTAAATAAATAAATAAACACTTTCGAAAACGCTTTCAATCTTCGCATCTGGAAGTACTGCGAAAACTACCAGCACAGAGCATTGCTCGTCGCTGCGGATACACCTCCCGTTTCTGCTTCGCTTTTGTGGCTTTTTTTAGATGGCTATCAAATGCGTTCTATTCTGCAACTTAAGGAAAGCCGGCCAACAGCCGCTACACCGCTGTAGTGACGTCATTCAGCGGTCGAAGAACGTGAAGACCGGGAAGGAGAGAAAAATATTTTGAGCAAGTTTCTGTTATCTGACGAGGAGAGAACAGTAATTTTTGGCTGAGGCACATTGCGACCCCATAGTATACTGCGTTGGTTGACTACTTTCTGCAAGCACTCAAGATTTAGACAAAAGTTGAAAAACGTGTTGCAGGGTCGCTTTAGTTTGGCGAAGACAAAATATTTGGACAAAGAAACCTTCAGTATGAATTTGTTGTTATGCCGATTTGATAAGGAAACGAAAAATGAGCACAAAAAATTAACAGAAAAAAACACGCCTGCTTTTTGTTTTCTTCGAACCCGTTTGAACCTTTTTGAACCGGTTCGAACGGGTTCGAACCGGTTCGAACCGGAACGGAATGGTGCTCTGGAACTGAACCCGAACCGAACCCGAAAGGCTTAAACCCGAACCCGAACCGAACCCGAAAAAATTCCGGTTCGACACCCTGGTTGCATGGTCCGCCTTCAAGCCGACACTGGTGGGAAGGAAGCCGGACCCAAGAAGATGTAATTGGCATACATTTTGAAAGTTTAAAAGTGAAAGTTCCACAAATTGAACAGCACCACAGAACTGCTGCCACTAGCGGTGTCACATACCCCATTGGCGCAATGAACCCGCAAGACACCGTTCATGTCCAATGCTACGGGTGCGTCTCAATTACGAGGCGCGCTCCTCAGGCAGGCTACCAAAAAAACGGGAAAAAAAGGTGTCCCAGCGCCAAAATAGGAGGAGGCAAACACTCTTGCGGCTAGGAGCTCCCCGCGCTGCGCTGGGCCGCCGTGGTCGCACTGTTCTCGGTAAGGGTCACCCTGGAACAGCTCTTGCATGCCGCCTGGAGGAGAGTTTCACTCGAACCGGAGCATATGTGGAACATACTCTCATGCTCAGGAGTGCGCGTTATCAGCGTGTCCAGCTTGTCGTAGATGACACCGTCGACGCCCTTGTCTTTGAGGTTGGCGATGGTCTCGGCGTTGTTGTCTTCGCCCCAGCAGAAGAGGATCAGCTTGTGCTGCTTGACAAAGGCGACGAGGCTCGGGTGGCGCCGAAGCTCCTCCGTGTGCACGTTGATTCCCATGATATGAATGGAGAGGGCAAAGTAGGTGGCCATGCGGATGCTGGAGGTGCGAGTGTCCAGGTACGGTGGGTACTTGTCCGTCTGGCCTTGGGTGAGAAACAGCAGCGGGTACTTGTTCTGCTTGAGCCGAAGCATGGTGCAGATATCCGGATGGAAGCAGGAGAGGATGATGTAGCGCTCGCCGCTGTAGTCCAGCAGCGTGCGTAGGATCACGTCCACATACTGGTTCATGTCGAAGTTCAGATCCACCTCCCACGTGCCGTCCCGAAACTGCATGGGACACTTGATCTCCACGTTGAAGCCGACAGATGGCTCGACGGCGTCGAGAACGTGCTGGAGGGTGGGAAAGGGCTGGTTGTCTTCGAGGTCGTCCTCGTGGAAGTCGTACTGATCCATCCTGTGTCCCGCCGGCGACAGCTTCAGTTGCTGGAGCTGAGCCATAGTCAGGTCTTTCACGGCCAGCTGGAGCTTTTCCTCCTCTTGCAGCGGAGACTTGCGCTTCTTCATGCAGATGCAAATGTGGTAGTCATGGTAGACGACCGGGACCTTATCCTTGGAGAGCTGCACATCAAGCTCCACCATGTCCGCCCCGTGCTTTGCCGCGTAGTTGAACGAGGCCACGGTGTTCTCCAAGACGTTCTCAACCTTGTCTGTGCGCCGCGCATTTCCCGAGCCCCTGTGACCCACATCCAGCCCTCGGCTAGTCTTCCTCCAGAACTTGGAATAGGTCTCTCGGCAGTTGCAAACGTAGCCCGCTAGGGGCCTGACGATCAGGTACGATACCTGCAGTTGTCCTACAGGCTGGCGCTGGTTGCCGGTGATGGGCACGGTGCAGGTTCCAAAAGCGCCCTTAATGTTGCTCGGCAGGATGTAGCTGAAGCCGATGTGCTCAGGAATGCCCCCCTCCTTCGTCGCCGGGTGCACGTAGAAGTCCACCATGTACGCAGTATGCGAGGGATCGAGAACCTGTGCTTGAAATATGACAAAGTCGTCGGGCACATAAATATTTCCAAACTGGCTCTGCTTCTTGAACGCACAGTCGCCTTCTTTCATGACAGCTATTTCAATGACCGGCCACTTGACACACTCAAAATCCGAGATGTTGCTGTGATGTTCGCTCTCTTCCCCAAGTTTCGTCGCGTCGCTGTTTCGGGCGGAGAGGTCGATGGGCTTCACGCGGTAAGAGATGGGCTGGGACTTGTACTTGCTTCTCCACATCACTATCGCGCCGTCGGACATCTTCAGGTGCACCACAGACTCCGCCGTGAGCCATCCAGGTTCCACTTTGTCTTCACCGTCGTAGTTGCCGAACACGTCGATGGCAGCGTCCCGGACAATTGTCAGCTCGTTGACACTGAGCGAGCGTGGTTGCATGGCTGTTTCCCACCGCCGCACGATGATGTGGCCGTTCTCGAGCAGTACGCCTACCATGTAGCGGAACTCCAGCGTTTTGTCCACCGGCACACGCACCTGGACGCTCCACACTTTCGTGGCGGGGTCTTCGAGGTGCATTTGAAGAGCGCGCGTCACCTGCCATTCGCCAAGCTCTGGGCAGCTGCCACACACGAAGACCGTCTCGCCGGGAACGGTGTCCGCTCGCACCCGTAGGTTGAGCACCCGCCCCGAGCTAGCCTCCATCTTCGTCGTCGGGGCAGCCGCGGCGGGCACCGGCCGCTCAGTCCGCCGAGGACGCAGAGCGCCGAGAAGTGCACACGAAAGCACCGCAGCGGCACGACACAAGCAGCTGATCAGCCGGCGCTGACAACACAAACGCAGGCTCGTGCGGGCGGCGACCCGGTGACGTGAACGCCGCTGTCGGCGCAGTGACGTCACCGTCTCATCCGAGCTCGAGAGTGGCGCGATTCCTCGCCGCGGGAACACTCCCCCGAAGCGGCCGGTCAGAGAGGGTTGGCAGCGATTCTTCTGGCTTATCTTTTCTGTTTTTGGAGACGGGGAAGTTGTAGCGTGGGGCATTGTCTCGGTGCGGGCGCGAAGAAAAGAAGGGAAATCGCACACAATACAAAAATGGGATGCGGAGCAGATTTCGGGGGTTGCGAATCATTTTTGCGGCAGCACTGGGGAGGAAGGCGATACTGAACCTCCGGTACAATCGTAAAAAGAAGGCAATCGGCAATAGCAGACACGATACTGCAGCGTGACGACCGCAAACCCTTCCCTAACCGTTTAAAGTGGCCATGAAGACGAAATATGGCATTGTTCAATTTGGAAGAACTTTCCTTTAATAGCTCACTCAGGTCTTTACGATCCATGAAATAATCGATAACAAATGAAAGCAAAAACTTTCATGTATCCAGTGTTGTACACGTTCCTGTAACACAGGAATGAAATCTCGTTCCCCGTTCCTTCCCAATTTTGAAACGAGTTCCGGTTACAAGTTCGTTTACTGCGAAAGGAACGCGTTCCAGTTCCACTTCGAACATTGGAACGTGTCCCTAGATTAACGTTACATTTAATATTTTAAATTAGATTATGGTGTTGGATAATCCGGAGGTGACATAAAGCGAGAAATTTTAAAACTCACATGGAACTGCGTATCTTATACGCATACTAACACAGCCGGCAGCAGTTTATCTGGTGATAAAAATAATCCAAAGAAATTCTCCTGGACGAATTTTTTCAGGTAGCACCGGACAAATTCCAGACACGTCTAACTGCGATTTTGGTGCTCGTCTATAATAAACGAGCACGAAAATCGCAGTTGGACATGTACAACACATATGGCACTTACCACGTCTGTCTTACAAATGCGTAGAAAGGTTTCTGCGCTTCATATGTGCTAATAGAAAGTTACTCACATGCAGTAACATAATTAAATGTCTTGCATGAGAAACCGCGTCGAAAGGAACAATACATAGGCCTTTAATGAATGATGATTAAATGTTACAGTTTATTTAAAATACCTTTCAGGCCCCAGTGCAGGGAATTTAGTAATATGGTTAGAAAAGTCAAGCTTTGCGGATCATAAAAATTTGCGAGTAACAAAACACAGCAGGACAAGTAATGACTACGAGGTTCGCAATCCAAGTTTAAGTCGGAAGACCATAACAAGGAATAAATAGAAGTGAACAGCGTAGACACACACGAAATCTGCGCCCAAATATGAGAAAGTATACAGAACACAATCAGGTTAGTAGATAAAAGAAACAACCAAAGATAGCCAAATATGTGGACGCAACGCACAAATCAGTGGCTGTGGTTAGAAATGCGCATATGGGAAAGCACAGGAAATAAGGCGGAGCATAATCACGTGCGTAAAAAACATTTACGCTATAAAATATAGTCGGACACAAAGTGCAACACTAAAACGAGAAAGAAACCACAAACAAATAAAAAGTAATAAGAAAACAAGAAAACACGTGCTGTGGTACAGAAACCGCACATTATTTGGTTCTTCAAGCATAGAAAGTTAAGTATATAAGAATGTTACAGGATATTGCAGAAGGGACAAAAATGTAGAATGTGTGAAAACATGGGTGAGTAGAAAAAAAAATGCCCGAATGCATAGTCGCAACTAAGTAGAGTCCCTTGTTTGAACTAGCAAGAGTTGCATCTCGATGTTGCAGTCAGACAGACGAACCCGTTTTTTTCGTCAATACTTCGTTGGTAATGTTATAAGCCATTTCACGGAAGAGTTCGAGGGCACTGAAGTGTTGTACTTGCGGAAAAGTTGTTTCAGCCACTCGAAGTTCTTCATCTGCGACAGCGGGTAGTCAGATGGTACCAGCAGGTACCGCGACAGCACATCCTGTGCCGCGGCTGGGAGGGTCTGCTGCCCAAAGGAAAAGAAATCCTCGGGCGCGGACGAGGTGGCAAAATCTGCGCTGGATGGCTTGGTCACAGCAGCCAGGTCTGTCTTTATGTCGTTGGCCGCCTTGTTTTGCATGGGATTCAGGATCCATGATAGCTAAAATCTTAAGATTAAGCAACTGGCCACAACGAGCGGTCGCTTTACTTTGACGGGTCCAAACCTGCAAAACCGAACCATTGTTGGTGACCCGGTGACCCTGCAATCCCGGTGACCCTTCGAATGACCTCACAGTGAGCGCAACTCCCCCGACAACAACGCATCCGCGCCTCGCGCGCACTAATGCGGCATTACCCCTGACAATATACGGTGGTTTGATGATGATGATGATGATTAGTGAATTTCCCTTTGAATCGGGGCGTCGGTTGTCAGCAACCGAATTGCCTGTTTTATTACGCTTACTTGCCCTACTCCCACCTAAACTAATACATTTGCTTCCTGCCTCCCATCTCCCCCTCTCCCCTGTTTTAAACTCATCGCTCCCACCCCCCTTTTTTCTCCTCTCGCTGTTCTAAATTCTCATCCGTATAATTACTCCGCCTGCGTACCCATCCCTTCCCTACTTTTCCTCCACCACCACTCCAGTCTCCTCTACCTCACCTCTATGGCCTTGAAATTGAGGTTCCCCCTCGCGCCAAATCCCAAAGCGTCGTTTCCCCGTCGTTCCCCCCTCACCCCGCGGCGGTCGTATCTCTGTGCAGCCCCTGACAATATGGTCTGTAGTTTGCCGATCACTGCCGCAGCATGCACATGTTTCATCCTGCTGCCTGTAGCTACCCGTGTATGCCCGCGTTCTCAGGCACCCCGCCCGTGCCTCGAAGGGCAATGCACTGTCTCTCGTATTGCCATAGAATCCCTCCTTCTTAATTTCCAGTTTCTCTGTCCTATAAGTCTCTAGGTTTTTTTTCGCTTCCATTATCTGTACTCACTTTGTCGTCTCTGCTGCCTTTGCCTGCTTTTTAACTGTTGTGTAAACCCCCCTTTCCCCTACCGACTTTCCGTACCTCTTGGTCAGCTGCCTGGTCCTCTGTCTCCAGCGCGGGTTCACGCTCCTCATATTTATTTATTTATTTATTTATTTATTTATTGTTTATCTATTTTTATTTATTTATTTATTGTTTATCTATTTTTATTTATTTATTTATTTATTTATTTATTTATTTATTTATTTATTTATTTATTTATTTATTTATTTATTTATTTGAAATACTGCTAGTCTCTTTTGACACCAGAGCAGGTGGGCATACATAAACAGACATAGACAATAACCGTAGAACCGGTGGGTATACATGAATAAACACGGATCATAACAGTAAGGATACTCGGTACATAACATAACAGTGGTGAATAAACATTCTTTAGGCTGATAAAAAGGAAACTGCAGGTTTTGTTTATACAGCCAGGTGTTCTTTGCCGATAAGAAAATGGAAGTTTGCGACAGATATTTTAAAAAAAATTTGGTCCAACAGATCTGAAAATTGTACGTGTCTGAATGTAGCACTTTATTTACATCCAAGTAACGAATATCGAGCATGCGTGTAGAACAGGTTATATAAAATCAGAAAAACAGCAGGAAGAACACGTTACAGAAATCAAGCATAAAGCACGAATAAACAGTCCAGAGTCGCCGCAAAAGGATACTTTGCAACACGCGATGCAGGCATACAAAGGCGTAAGGTGTTGTACATTGTGCAGTGTACTGCAGCGTAACGTGAATGGTAACTGGTTAAAAGATTTCCAACTATTTGATGTTTTCCTATTAGGGGCTACTATTTGCGATTCTTAGTAAAAATTAAGATAATGAATTCGTGTTAGTGGTAGACGGGCTTAAGCGGATCCATTCTCTAATGGCTAGTGGAAAAAATGAATGCTTAAAGGTATCGGTATGACAGGAATATTCGACTAAATTGCGCGGGTGCTTTTGCCTTGTTTGCCTGGTTTCGGGGAGGCGGATGTACTTATATGCGTCGATTTTATAGTGATTGTGCAAGAGTTGAAACAAGTACTTTAGTCGCCCTTGTTGCGTTCTAAATTCAAGTGTAGAAAGCCCCAAATCAGTTAACATATTAGAAGGTGAGTCCGTACGCATTTACTTATTGCATATAAATCTGACGGCTTGCCTCTGAACCCTTTCCAGTTTTGTAATGCTGGTAGCAGTATACGGGAACCACACGGTTTTGGCGTATTCTAGTACTGGCCTTATGTATGTGGTGTATAAGCAGGGAGTTTAGTTGATTTTGGCGCAAGCCGCAAACATCTTCGAATATAAAACACCTTGCGCAAGGCAGAGGATGTAATGTTTGCGATGTGCGAGTCCCATTTAAGATCATATGTTAGAATAACCCCTAAATATTAGTGTTCATTTACTTTGACCAATTTCGTGCAATTGATGTGGTAAGAGAAATCAATGGGGTTATTTTTTCATTGTTATTGTCATACACAGTTTTTTTTTCAGGTTATTACTCATTTGCCATTTGTTGCACCAATTGGGAAGCTGATTTAGAGAATGAGTGAGCACGATATGGTCTCTAGGACTATTGATTTCCTGGTAGATAGTACAATAATTAGCGAAAAGTTTGATGTTACATGCAATTTTTGTCTTGATGTCATTAATAAAGATAAGGAAAAGAAGCGGACCAAGCACGGAGCCCTAAGGGACCCCTGACGTGACAGGTTTGCTTTCTGATGGCACGTGTTGAAAGATCACAAATTGAGAACGGTCATGTAGGAAATCTTCAATACAACTTGTTAAATTTCGCGTTCCAATAATACTTTTTAGGTTTGCGATTAGTTTGCTGTGGCACCCGAGTCGAATGCTTTAGAACAGTCGAGCAGTATGAGGTCTGTTTGTGTGCGGTTGTTGATAAAAAGAGCAAGGTCATGTACAACTTCTGTGAGCTGCGTTATTGTTGACAGTCCACTTCTAAAGCCGCGTTGGCTAGGAGATAAGGTTCTTTTAGCTTCTAGGAGCAATGGTAGATGTTTTAGGATGATATGTTCGAGTATTTTACATGATGTACTAGTGAGGGATATGGGCCTGGAGTTAGAAGGGTCTGTGCTGTCGCCTGCTTTAGGTATCGGCGTTATCTTCGCTTTTTTCCAGTCATCGGGAAGCTTTGGTGATGAAATGGATTTACGGTAAACTAGTCCTAAATACCTGCTAAACCATTTTGCATACCGCCTGAGAAATTCGTTTGGAATGTCGTCTGGCCCGCAAGCTTTTTTTGGTTCAACGTTCAGCAAGAGGTTCAGAATTCCCTCATCAGTGATAATTAATGGGTCCATTGTAACACTGTCTACAGATGGGATGTCTGGAGTTTTTCCGTTATCTTTTGTGAAGACTGAGTGAAAAAAATTGTTGTAGAGATTAGCTTCAGTTTTTTTTTCTTTTTTCTTCTGGCGAAAAATCTGGGGTGTCAGTTTCTGGGGGGCGGATATGTTTCCAGAATCTACCCGGGGTATTTTTTATGAAGGAAAGAAGCGTTTGTTTGAACTAGTATTGCTTTGCTTCTTTTGATTTGGATTTGAAGTTTTCTATTGCACGTGTCAGGGTAGACGAGTTGGAAGAGTTTGCGCCATTTTTCGTTAAAGATTTACGTACTATTTTTAGTTTTCGTTTACCATGTATGACTTCTCGTGTAATCCATAGATTGTGTCTGCGTGGTCGTGTCGGTCGTAAAGGAATACAGCTATTTATGCAGTGCGAAACAATCTTTTTAAATTGAAGCCAGAGTGTATTAGCATTTGTGTAGGACCTGCCAGCCGAGCCTGAGAATTCCGGGAATTCATGCGCCAGGCGTGTTAGTATGCAACCGTCATCGGCTAGCTTAAAGTCCGCTACTGGGGTTCCAGTAGATCGCATACGAAAGTGATGCTTGAGCGTAAGCCTGCAAATGAACATTTTGTGCTTCGAGATCCCCTCTACGACGTCAGTCTGGTCTTCGTCGATTTCAAATTGAGGGCTGAGGAATGTTAGGTCTAGGATACTTGATGTTCCTTGCACACGAGTGGGTTGCTGTATGACCTGGCGGAAGTTAAGATTTAACATGAAATCAATGAGTGCGCTTGATCCAGATGATGTGTAACACATGTTACTCAAATTTATATCTGGGAGGTTAAAGTCACCCATAACGATGATTCTGCAACCACGGGCGTGATCTTGAAGGAAATCGTGTACATTTGTTATGCACTCGCTGTCGGAAGAGGGGCTTCGATAGACACAGCCGGACACTAGTGTCATGCTGTTACAGAATATCTTGCAAAAAATTGCCTCAGTATCAGTAACTGCCGGAAGAATGGTGTACGAAATAGGCCGTCGAATCAGCAATGCCACGCCTCCCCCACGGGATGGCCTATCTTTTCGGATAATCGCGTAGTTTGGTGGCACTACGCGCGCGGTGTCGTCGCTCCTTTATAGGCGTCCCATCAGGGGGAAGTTGAAAAGGGTGTCGCTTTGCCGACGATCGTCCGTTCTGTTGCCGGAGGCACCGGGGGTGCCGACCGGAAAATGGCGGCGGGTGAGACCGGGAAGCAGCGGCCGAGGACGCGCGGTGCCAGCGAAAGACGGGAAAGCGTCCGTCCCCGTACCGTCCGACGAGGCCACGAGGAGAAACGGGGCGAACACAAGCACGAGAATGCTTGCGGGCGCCTGCATAGCGAAGAGGAGGGGGTTAGACGACCTTGTCGTGGCGAAGCCACCGAGCCCGGGTACTTAAACAGGTACTTAATACAGGTACCTAAACACCCTCGCGGGACATTTTTGGTCCTCCATGTCACGAAGTCGCTCCTGAAACTTTCTCTTGCTCTGCGCCTCCCTCGCCTCGAAAAACGACCAGCCCATATCCCCCTGTACCGCGTCATTTGTAGTTTTGCTGTGGGCCCCTAGGGCCAATCTGCCCACCGCCCTCTGGTTTACCTCCAGGCCCGCTTGGGTCTCTCGTTTCATGCACAGAACCGAAATTCCGAAAGTTAATCCTGGTACCATGACTCCTTTCCAGACTCCCCTTACCACCTCGTATTTGCTGTATCCCCAGAGGGCTCTACGCTTCAGTATAGCCGCGTTCCGTCTTCCTTTAGTCTTAAAGTGAGCCTCATGCGCGTGCGTGTAATCTTCGTCGTCGTTCAACCATACTCCTTGTACTCTTTCACCAATGGTATTTCTACTTGTTGCACTGATACTGTTTCGTGCTCCGCGCCGTCGTTAAATACCATGATCACCGATTTTTCTCTGCTAAAGGATAGCCCTAGGTGCGTCGCTTCTTCACCGCATATATCCATCAAGCCCTGCATGCTTATCCGGTTGTCCGCCATCAACAATAGGTCGTCTGCATACATTAGTCCCGGAACCCGTTGTTCCACTACCTGCCCGTTTTTCATGTATGATAAGTCGAACCCCAGCGTACTGACTTCTAGGTACCTGCAGCGCCTAGGTACACACGGTACACACGGAAACGCTAGATCTCCTTTAAAATAAACCCCTTTTCCCACGCCAAGAGACGTTTTGTGTAAAGGAGTGCCGCTCCTGACATACAGTTACCCCCGATTTCTGTTATGTAGTTCCCGTAACTGACACACCATTTAAGTAGCGCTGGCAGTTCTGTGAAAAAAGCATGCACACCAATAGAAATAAAGTGCAGCTAAAGATCTTGTTTATTATTTTAGAGAGTAGCCGTGCATTTTATTGTTGTTTAGAAAAAATAAATGGGTAATTTCACATATTTGTATTAAACAGCAACGTTGTAGTGCTTTTTTAGCCTACCGTATTTACCCGATTCTAACGCGCACTTTTTTTTCCGGAAAAATAGGCCGAAAAATCGCATGCGCGTTAGAATCGGATACGAAACCGAAACTGCCCAAACAGTAGAAATTTCGTCCCACACATCGCCATCGCCATCTCAGGATGGCGCCAGAGCTTTCAGCCACGATTTTTCCATAGAGTTAATACATAGGCAGCATACATAGGAAGCATAGGAAACATAGGAAGCATAGGCGCCTAGGCTTTTGTATCGGCGTTCACACAAATCGTCAAATTGTTCCACTTGCGCGCTTGATAACAGCAATGTCAGCAGCGGATCTCACGCGTTCAAAACGAGCGGTTGGATGAAGCGTGTGCCTCTGGAGAAGCTCGTGGGATGGGCGTGCGAGGCGTGGGCCACGATCCCATCGACCATGGTTGAACGTTCGTTCAGAAGTGTGGCATTGCGAACGCGCTTGACGGAACCAAGGACGAGATGTTGTGGGCAGTGGAGAGCGACGAGGAGTGAGATGAGTGAGATTACTTCGGGAAATAAATCGTCCGTTTCTCTCGCATTTGTTTTTCTTACTCACAAAGTTCCGTGCGCGTTACAATCGGAGATGCAAGTTTTTAAATGCAGAGCATTTCACTAACTCACGATGTCACCCGCGTTGACGTCCGTAGTCCGCACCGTCGTTGTCCGCACCCCTCCCCCTACACTATATAAAAAAAATACTATCCGGCGCCTGGTTTCGATCCCTCGACCCTGCGGGCGGAACGCAATGTACATGGTGCTCTACCCACTGCGCCACAAAGCCGACACAGAATGGGAGGCCACGAACGCGCCTTATATCCTTGACTCATTCAAACTACGTCAAGAAGCTGCTGATGCGCTCGCATAGCGCTCTCTCGCCGCGGTCGGTTCGCGCTTAAACCACATATGTCGTTCGGGCGCGCTCTGGTCGCTAACATCTGTGGCGTGATCGTGACGTCAACATCACGCGTTCGTGTGGTGGCGCGATTTCGGCGCTATAACACTCTCTCGCGAGGGGCATTGGATTGGATCCGATTGGATTGGCTTGGCTTGGCTTGGCTTGGATTGGTTTGGATTTGGATTGGATTAAAGTGGATTGTGTTGGATTGTGTTGCGTCATAGCCGCGCCACGTTGCGTCATAGCCGCTCCACGTTGCGTCATAGCCGCGGCAGGGGGTTCACGGCACGTTTCACGTTTCACCATCGACTTCATCGACAATGTCTACGCTGGAAGAGAAGAGCGGAAATGCTCTGCATTTGATCGTGCCCCTCGCGAGGGGGATGTTTAGAACGGGGGGGACTTTGCGAGTGCCGTGTAGACAAAAGGTGGCGTCACCTCCAGAAGTACTCATTTGCGCTCTTAGGAATCGAATGGAATACTACTGCGTACACATGGCGATCCCGATGAAAACATTGATGAGTAGGAGGAGTGGCGTTACACTACGCGGCTGATAGGTAGGCAGTGCAGCCACGTGAAAAAAAAAAAGAGGCTGATGACGCTATGGCGTTCGTGCAAGCACCATGACAGAGCCCGCGCAGGCTGAGCGAACACACAGATCATTTTGTCGTCTGAGAATGGGACGACAGGGCTACGCTTAACTGTCTTCATCGTCGTATTCTGATTTCCTACTATACATACTATTGTAAAATTCAACAAGCGCAACCAGTATAGACGTAGTGGCCCTCTTTCCGATGCCGCCGGTAGCATGTTATCCCGATCGCCGTGGAACAATGAGCGTTATGACGACCGATATCCTTAAGGGCGTTATAACGAGGACCACTCACTCCGTCAAATGTTCACTACAAGACATTGGCACCACATTCCGTGTCATTGCAGCGCTGTGGCATAGAGTTCACAAGTTAAAAGAGCGAATGAATTCAACCAGAAGTGACATCACTTCTTCAAGTCGTAGAACCCGTGTCGCCACTTGTACATCTCCCCTCCCTGCCTGGCGACCCATCGCAAAGCAGGATACCGAGGACACCAATCGGGATATCCCTGCACGCGTTGCAGGATGTGTGGTATGCCGCTAGAGCGGTTTGTCCCTGTCTCTCCTCCGCACTTGTTTTGTTACTCTCATAAAGCCCCTAGAATAATAATGTACTGGGGACGTCCCTGTGACAGGCGGGCTGGCTGCCTGCAGTGTCACAGCAAGGAGGGGTGTGCATTTCAGTCTATCACCTGGCAGCGGCAAGAACCCTGCTCATGGTGCGCCACCCCGAATCGCCAGCTGGAGAACAGGGGGATTTGCATCGGTTGTGGGAGTCGCCGCCCGAAACGGCTGCCCGCCACAGATGCTAGCCCCCTCTCCCAGGGGACGCCACCCCCCGAACCGCAGCGGCTCAGTGGCTGCATGGCGCGCGCAGCTGCTGGGGCCGAAATCGGGGACCGGCCACCCGGCTGCGGCAAGGGCGAAATTCACCCATTACTGGGTCAATGCATGCGCGCTCGTGTGCTCGTGCTTGTAGTGCACGTTAAAGACCCCACCATGCATGTTGGTGGTGAAATTGCGGAGGCACCGACCGCCCAGTGCGGCAATTGTAACCAATTAGGCAAAATTCCAGTTTGGGGACGCTGGGTACTTCGATTCGGCAAAATTTTTTCGGTTTTTTGCCTGGAAAATCGGGTGCGCGTTAGAATCGGGAGCGCGTTAGAATCGGGTAAGTACGGTATGTTCCGTGCCTAATCTGGCAACAGTGGGCAGATGTTTACAAAAATACATTACGATTTGGCTTGTTTGGTGCAATGAACGATTTATAAAAGTATTATGAAATCGCATTTGGTCTCATTAAGTTCTGAGAAGCTTATGACTTCCAAGCGCCTGCATACGAGGCCGCTCCGCTAGCTGCTCATTTTCGTCCAGGTAAAGAGATAGGCGGACACCCCTTACGGAAAATGCCCGCTGCGTTAAAGGAGATTCTCCTTTGTCGTGTGTTACCGAGGCGAACGCCGTTTCGGTAGCAGTCCTTCTCTGAAAAGGCCTTTTAAGCGCCCGTGTGTCAGGAGTATTAGCCAACCTTCCTCCGGCAGGGAACATATCTATCGGCCAGACGCGCATCCCGGCCTCCCCAGACAAACGAAGAAAGGTGAAGATAATTCTCGCGGCTGTGCTATTCACCCGTCGAACGCTGCGTAAGCTCAACCAGCATGAAAGCAAGCACAAGCTGCGGCCTGCTGCATGGTTCTTCTTTTCTTCTGTCTTTGACCTTGGAGGAAGCACGTTCCGCTTAATGGCGGGCAAATTAGCCATTAGCCAACTTGTAGGAAGAGAAACATAGTAGAGACTTGTGGATTTTGTACTGGAGCCTTGGCATGAAAAACAGCCAAATCCTAGCGAGGTAACGTTTGCAGGGGGAACGCCGTTCCTGCCGTTCCTTTAAAAACCTAATGAGTTACCGTTACAGTTCCACCGGGCCTTAATGGAACGGTGGCGTTCCTCCATTCTTCCTAAAAGGAACTAGTTCCAGGAACGCCGTTCGTACGACACTGCATGTACCAAGCCACAATGAAGTAAGATGGGTGTATTATGAGCCAACACTACAAGAACTTTCATAAGTGTTTTAACTGCACGTTCGTATTCAAGAGA
The DNA here is from genome assembly GCF_048455015.1 of Haemaphysalis longicornis. Lineage (NCBI taxonomy): Eukaryota > Metazoa > Arthropoda > Arachnida > Ixodida > Ixodidae > Haemaphysalis > Haemaphysalis longicornis. Next base: position 6,269,128 of record NW_027526288.1, on the reverse strand, counting down.
TGCCGTTAAGCGGAACTAGGGGCCCCAATGGAATCACCCGTGTCACGCTTATTAACGGTGGGTTTGGTCGACGGCCGCAGATCGCACGAACAATATTCAGTGACGTCGTAGCGAAATCGTCTGAAAGCCGCTGGGGAGTCGCCACTCGTTCGTATGTTTATTATTTGGTCGATTATCTCGATCATTTCAAGTTTGCCATACAATTGCCATACAATTGCCATACAAAAACAGATCATCTTATTTTTTCAGAAAAATATGAAAAAATCGAAGGAAAGACGATTCCGCGCATATCTATAATAAATTCGACAAACTTCTTAAAAGGACACTAAAGTAAGTAGGTCAAGCTCTCGTTTTTGCTTTCACTGCGTCGTCGTCATCATCATCATCATCATCAGCAGCAGCAGCAGCCTATCTACGCCCACTGCAGGGCAAAGGCCTCTCCCATTAATCTCCAATTACCCCGGTCCTGCGCCAGCTGCGACCAATTTATCCCCGCAAACTTCTTGATCTCATCTGCCCATCTAACTTTCTGCGGTCCCCTGCAACGGTTGCCTTCTCTAGGGATCCCCTCTGTTACCCTTAATGACCAACGGTTACCTTGCCTTCGCATTACATGCCCTGCCCACGTCCATTTCTTCTTTTTAATTTCTACTAATATGTCTTTAACACCAGTTTGCTCCCTGACCCACTCCGCTCTCTTCTTGTCCCTTAATGTTATCATCTTCAGTTCCATTGCCCGCTGAGTCGTTCTCAATTTAAGTTGAACCCTCTTAGTGAGCCTCCAAGTTTCTGCCCCGTAGGTGAGTACCGGTAAGATGCAGCTGTCATACACTTTCGTCTTCAGCGACAATGGTAGGCTGCTATTCATTATCTGAGAATGTCTGCCATATGCACCCCACCCCATTCTGATCCTTCTAATTATCTCTGCCTCGTGGTTGGGATCTGGGGTCACAACTTGGCCTAAGTAGATATATTTAGGGTTGTTCGTTTTCGGGTAAAACCCGATTTTACCCGATTCTTGCACCCCGAACAAGTTTCAGGAGAATCGGGTTAAACCCGATTTCTCCCCGAATAAACCTCCCTGTAGCGATCTGCACAATCGTGAGTTGACGGTCTGCCGTTCTCTCCTGGCGCCCCGCTCACAAACAAACGGGTGCATTTCACCCTGCTGCTTGGAGAGTAGCGCTGCAGTTTTTATCCACGCTTTCTAGACAGGTCGCCGTGAGGGCGTACATGCACCCCCCCCCCCCCTAAAAAAATGCTTGCAGAAGAAAGTGGGAAACACGTTTGAGGCCGGCCACGCTTTGAGTACATTGTGAACAAATTTAGGGTGAAAGAAAAGCAAAGAAATCTGCCCCTTTGCCCACTGCAGATTAGTCTCGGGTATGTGCACCTGCTTCCAAGAATTTCACGCGGAAGGGACGGGTGACCAGTCGGTGGGGGAGAGATTGAGCGACGAAGACGTTTTGTGTACAGGTTTTTTTACCAGCGTGGGTTCCAACCCGCATTATTATCGCTATTCTTCAGCCAGCCTCCGTCACGGTGACTTAGACGCGCTCGTCGGTCGGCCCTGCTGAGAGCCGTGCGTGGTGTCCTTCCTCCCCCGCGCATCACGCAGCTGGTGATATCTCCTTTCGAATGGCCACAAAAGCAGGGAAAGAAGCCACTGCACTCAAAATCCTGTTTTGACAGGAGCAGCAAAATTCTGGGAATTGTGGTATTGCTCTTTTTCGAAGAACTTTTAAAAAGGGTCACGTTTTTTAGTGGGTGGGGATAAAGACGAACGAGAAGAGAATGTGAACAAAACGCGATCCAAGGTTGGTCTCTTAGGTTTTCTTCCAGTTTTTCTGTGACGAAGTGAATCAGGCTTCTGATTGGTGCGAACTCTAACCAACGAGACGCATATCGCCATCCTCACTTAGCATTACCAGGCGCGTCTTGTGAGCGCAAAGCCACCGTCGCGGACATAAGGCGGCACCGGAAACTTCAGCGTGGAGATGGGAAGAAAACGAAAGACACTGGATGACTGGTGTAAAGAACATGAAGATCTCCAGATCGCAACGAAAGACAGTGAAGGCACCCGCACGTTAGTGTGCAAATATTGCAACACCGAGATGGTCACCGATCCAGCGAAGAAGCCCTACGACCGAATTCGTGAGCATCTAATGTCATCTCGTCATAAGAAGTTCAAGACGGCTTCCAAGGAAGCTGAGACTGCGGGAACGTCTCAGCAGACGCTTTTTGATATGTCCTGTAGACAGCGTGCGAAAGAAACTGAAGCGGACGGCGTTATCCATGACTTTGTTCGTGCCCTAGCGTACAGCGGAATAAGCATGCACCAGGCGGACGGACCGCTGGGAGACTTCGCACGCAAATACTGCAAGGCCGCGAAGACCATGCCAACAGGACAAAGACTTCGGCTGAAATACCTGAAAGAAGCTTTTGACAAGGACATGGAGAAAATCCGCGATGATATGCGAGATGTGAAAGTGAGCGTCATCGTCGATGAATCCCCAGACATCACTGGTGTGCCTACCATCAACACTCTCCTGTGCTACTATAGCCAGAAAAACGTGAAGAAGCACGTTGTTCTGGTCGACGTCGACAGGGTAAATGCATCGAACAGTTACACGGTGGCCAGCGCAGTTAGCAAGGCGCTCCTGACGGTTGGCAAGACGTGGAAAGACGTTGTGGCAGTAGCCACAGACTCAGCGGAGTACATGCGAAAGATGGTTCGAGAAATCTGTCAGGCTGAAGGGATCCAAATCTTGCATGTGAAAGATATAGCACACCTTATTCATGTGAGTGTTGACCATGCCATTTCTTTACCATGCATGTCTGATGTTCGATCCGTAGTGATCAAGTTTGGAGCGTTATTTAAGCACGCTAACAAGCTTTACCAAAAGTACACTGAAATTTGTTCTTCTAATGGCCTCTTTGGACCTGACATTAAGAAGCCACCTTCTGTTGTCCCGAATCGATGGCAAAGCTTCTACAAGGCACTTGTGGTAGTCGTAGAAATGTGGAGCTCGTTAACAGAACTTGCTGAAAGCTCGCATGATAGCAGCAAAGCGGAAGCTATTCGAGGGATACTTTCTGAAAAAGAAGTTGTTTATGCGAAGGCAATCTTGATGAGAGATGCACTCGGCCCACTTTTGGAAGCCCAGAAAACGCTTGAAAGTGGGAAGCTTTTGATGCCCAGCTTTGATCACCTGGTAAACGTGAAGCTGCAGCAGATTGTCGGGGAGCTTTCGGCGATGATCGGTAAAAGCGATCAGGCCAAAGCTGTTTTGTCTATGTTACCCAAGCGCAGCGCTAATTTAGTAAAAACATGTTCTGAAGAGTTCTGCACGAAACTCGCCACAAAATGGCGCTGCACTCTTGGACGGAACGTCTCAGAAAAAGAGGAAAACCAGCTAACTTTGTGGAAGTTGGGAGCCGTCCTTGATCCGTTTCAGAAGCGTCTGCTGGGGCAGTCATTTGAGAACTACCGACCTCTGTTCATGTCCGTAACCGACAATGTAGATTCCCTTAACGACGAGTTCAACCAGTATTTGCTGGAAGCGAGCCCCACAAACCCAGCTGTCGAACTAATCGAGTATTGGCATGACTCTACTTCTCGCTACCCAAGGCTTGCAAAAGCTGCACTGACATTGTTGTGCCTAGCTAATGGTAGCTGTGATGTGGAGAGAACTTTCTCCCAGCTGAGATATGTTCAACGACCGGACAGATCTCGAATGGAGACTGACATGTTGCGCATGCAGATGATAATGTATGTCAACAAGGACGTGTAAAAAATCGATGACCACATTTTCGAGAATAAAATGTATAATTTCTAAGAGTCAATGTTTACTGATTCATTCATTTTCAAACACCACTGATTCATTTTCAAACAAACACAAAATTTCGGGTAGTATACTGTATTTGCTATAATACTCTGGTGTCTGTCCCAATTACCAGCTTGAAACACCAAATTTAACGTGTTATACTTAAAAAGCCCGTGATACGTTTTGATAAGCTCAGTGTAAGTTCTGATAAGTACAACCGTATATTTAACCCGAAAAAACCCGAAGTAAGGAATGGTTTCGCAAAAAACCCGATTTTTCCCCGAATATCAGTTTGAAAAATACCGCCCGATTTTTACCCCCCGAATTTGAAAAAATATAAAACCCGAAAACGAACAACCCTAGATATATTCGCTTACCACTTCCACTGCCTCGCCACCTATCTCAAACTGCCGTGCTGTCCCGAGGTTATTGATCATTACTTTGGTTTTCTGCATATTATTTTTCAGGCCCACGGTTCTACTCTGTTGGGCCAGTGCGGAAAGCATGCTTTGCAATTCGTCCCCCTAGTTACTTAGCAAGGCAACGTCATCAGCAAATCTGAGGTTACTGAGGTATTTTCCATTAACCCGTACTCCCACCTGTTCCCAATCCATGCAACGTTCTGAATACTTGTAAACATGCTGTGAATAACATTGGGGAGATTGTCTCCTTGTCTGACGCCCTTCCTTATAGGTATTTTACTGCTCTCCTTATTGAGGTTGATGGTAGCTGTGGACCCACTGCTGTGGTTGCACTGCGTAGACTGGCTCAAATGAACACACTTTACATCGTTTATCCGGTCGATGAGGCGGTACTTATTTTATAAAGCCTGAAGGAAGACGAACTATCATGCGCGGTTTGCGGCGGCTACACCATTTAACCGCAGTGGCGTTAGGTAAATGTGCTACGTGATTGGACGATGTCCAAGACTAGCATTCAAACAAGTTTCGACTTCAGTTCTGTAAAACAACATGCTTGACATCCGATGTTGTTGTTGGATGGGCATTCTCGCTATCTCAATAATCGCCCTACCGTGCTTGTGTCACGTTACCGGCTGTAAAATGCCTCAGATACGCCTACCAGGACGGCTTGGAATCGTAGCGAGTAAGCCGAGGCCTACGCAGTGGATGAACGCCCTCCGCGTCACCGCAGACGCTCAAGTACCGTGCGCTTTCCCCCCATCTTTGGAGCTTGCCGCCTCACTCATGCCTGTATCGTAAAAACCGTGTTCGCACGAGAGCAAGGGTCTGCTGATTCTGGCCGGTGCCCACGGCCCACAAGCTGTCGGTACTTATGGCAACAGTACGCTAACGAGAACTCGCTATAGCGTGTCAGGATCAGTCTGTGTGCGTTCTGCGAACTCCCTCGTTGAGCAATGAATGTTACGGCCCAAAAATGGTGAATGTTTATATAGAAAACATCAGCCGACAACGAAGAAATGAACTTACAAAAAAAGTATCTACCCGCGGGGATTCGAACTAGCTACTTGCAAAACAACATAAGTATCGTTCCAGACCACTCGGCCACGAACCAGCGCTGCCGGTGTTGAAAATGTATAAGGTATAAAATGTATAACCACTTTAAAATTTTATTTAGTTTTAGCATTTCAAGCTGCTTAGATGACTTTCTGTTTTATAGCGCTCGTGCAGTAAGCGTCCCACAAATTTCCACAATATCTCACGTCTAGCAATTGCATTTCTTGGACAGCAAAGTGTTTGCAGATGTGAGGTCGTGCTGCTGATCGATGTGTTTGTCCACCCAGCGCACAAAAGTGCTTCCTGCGCCCTAGGTTTCCGCTGTACGGTAAAATTTTCAGTTGATTTTATTTCCTTAGTGTCTATATTAACTTCGCTTACTCTTCTCCCGCCTTCAATTGGCCTTAGAGTTTCCCACTAGCTAGCGTACCAGTCAGCGAAACGTCGCATGTGCGCTTGTGCAGCGCTTGTGTAGAGTGACCTGGACTGGGAGCTTGGTACAGTGCACAAACTAGCAAACTAAAGAAAGGCACATTCTTCCATTCACCAACGTGTCGTGACTTAGTTTTAACTGAGGGAACGAATTGCGACGACCCGTCGCCGGATGGCGGCTGCATGGCCGGCAGACTAAACACTGGGCCGACTAACTCTGTCGGAAGGTCGGTGAGCCGTGCAGTAGTGCAGTCAAGCCAAGCAATTTTTTCTTTACGTCACACGAAAACGCCACAGAATATGGGTGACGATGCAGAGAGGAAGACAGCATCTGCGAGTTCGTTGATTTTTCTACTAAATAAATACGTGTAAACGCACCTAGAATGGTCGAAAGAACGGTCGAATTGTAGAACGGTCAAATTTTATAGTCCGGAGTCCCTAGGGACTCCATACTACAATTTGCGCTAGTGATCCCGCAATGTTTACAAATCACTTCAGTGTCCTTATACGGCGAAAGCCTTAGATTTCTTGGCAAACGTGAAAAGTGAAGGTAGTTTCCCGTGACAACACGCATGAAATTAAATTACGGCTGCTGTAAAAATATTAAAATAAAATATAAAAGAAACCTATCCGGATTTGAATGAGATTTGAACCCGGGTCACCAAGAGCCGCAATCAAGTGTGGTCAATGCGGCACTAACCTTGTGTCGTGCCAGGATTGAACAAGAATTGTCCGGATGTGTGCTGCATGACCAGTGAACGTGACGTCACAGCAAACACTATGCAGCAGTGAAGAAGTCTTTGATAATCGCAGCGCCTTACCGCTGCTGCCAGACGGCACGAAAAAAGACTGTCGAGGCAGCGCTGGCTTGACTGGTGCGCCTCTCTAGGCCCATCTTCCTCAACGGCGTCTGTCTGGCGCACGTTTCGCGCCATGGAATCGGGCAGTCGCCCTCCGGATGCAGCTGCCAGCGCTTGTATTGCGTCAAACAAGGATCCGGCACAATTCGCCCCCGACGTTGCTCGGGCCTTGTTTCCTGCATTTGATGTTGCCCCAGTGGCCATGCCGTCTCCGTTCCCCCTGCCGAACGATGTTGGATTACGGCCTACTCATGAAGCCGTTTTGGGAATTCAGGCACCGTTCACAGTGGCTGAATTCCTGGCAGCGATCGATCACGCTAAACAGCGGACTGCTCCGGGTCCCGACGGCATAGCTTACGAGGTGTACAAGAACATCGACGACCCAGCCCTCGTGCCGCTTTTGGACTCGGTTAATCAGGTGTGGCTCTCCGGTCAACTACCTGACTCTTGGCTTCAGGCGGATATTGTTCCCATTCCAAAGCCCGGGAAGCCACCACATGTACTTCAGAACTTGCGCCCCATCGCCCTGACATCGACGCTGTGCAAGTTGTTAGAGCGAATGCTTGCAACACGGCTTCAGTGGTGGCTTGATACCTTCCAATGGTATCACCCGGCGCAAATTGGATTCAGGCCCTATCTCGGTACTGAGGATGGGTTGGAATACCTCTCATCTATGGTTTTAGTTGGAGGCCGATGCCGCCGTGTGAGATCTGTGCTCGCCATGGACATATGCAAGGCCTATGACAACGTTAGTCACGCTGCCATCCTACAAGTTCTCAATGGCCTCCACCTTCCAGACAAAGTCTGCGATTTCGTCCGATACTTCCTTCAACACCGTTCTTTTTCCATCCGCATCAACGGAGCAAGTTTCGGTCACTTTACACCAGTCCGAGGCGTACCACAAGGGTCTGTTCTGTCTCCGCTTCTTTTCAACATCGTCATGTTGCCGCTAGCTTGGCACCTTGCTTCAATCCGAGATCTATATTTCCTCATGTACGCGGATGACATTACGGTGTGGTCAGTGCATCCAGACCTGTCACGACAAGCCGAGTGCCTCCAGCAAGCACTAACAGACTGCCAGAGGTGGTGCGAGTACGCGGGCCTCACTCTCTCGCCAGAGAAGACTGCTTTACTTCCCGTGGCCAACGCTTGGGGCCGCCGCCTCCTTGCTGTGTCTCCCATTTCACTGCAACTGAATGGGAACGACATCCCCACGGTTGACCGTCTTCGGGTCCTAGGACTAGAAATATCGTCATCAGGGTCAGCAGCTCAGTGGCTACGATCTGCTCGACAGAAAGCCGGACAGATGCTCCACCTCGTTCGCCGCATCTCGCAGAAGTCTGGCGGGGCCTGCTGGACGATTGCCCGTCTCCTAGTGCGTGCCGTACTACAGCCACGGCTTGTGTATCAGGCACAGTTCCAGCACATGACGCAAGCGGACTGGGCCCGGCTTGAGGCCATCAACAGGGCCGCCATGCGCACCATTACTGGCCTCCCTCGCATAACACCAATTCCACCGCTACAAGCCGAAGCCCAGCTAAACACGCTTGATGAACTGATTCATCAGCGTCGTTCCGCACGCCTGCTGAAACGTGGGCTGGTTCCAGAGGCGGCAGCTCTGGCCGCGTACATGGGCCAGCCGCCGAATACGATGCCAGCCTTTTCCGTCGCAAGGCCGCCCTGGCTCTACCATCAGGTGACGGACAACAAGCCTCTGGCGAGGCTACATGTCCGAACCTCTGGCCTTCATCAACCTCCGGATACAGCCCTACTTCATGTCAGTCACCGGGCGCCTGCTACGCGGCCACGAGTCATGCAGGCTTTTGTGGACGCCGGGGCACAGGACTCCCTCGTAACCACAGCCTTGGCTTGTCCTTCTCACCCAATCTTAAACCAGAGCTGCGCCTACGAGACCCTCCGACCTCTACCAAGCCTGTTGGCAGAACTTACTGCTATTCGGGATTGTCTCCAAGCACTTGCATCGACGGTAACTACCGGCATGAAACTGGAAATTTACACGGACTCAACGACAGCGATACGTGATTTACGTCGCGTTGCGCGTAGCACCAGCATGTCGGCACGTATTCACGCGATCCTGGACACATACCCATGCCCTGTGCGTGTTTTGTGGGTTCGCCGGGACATGCTTCCTGCCCATATAGCAGCGGATCGCGCCTGTCGCCGTATAGACCTTTCACGGCCGCTACCACTTCTTTCAGTGTCCACCCTAGAAGAACTGCTGGTGGAGAAAGAGAGCCTCCGCCGCGCCACGCGTGCTTTACTTCCACCGCGTGGAACTGACCTCCCCAGTGGGCTCGCTCGCTGGGAGGAGGTGCTGCTGCGGAGGCTTCGAGTTGGGGTGGCCTTATCCCCAGCAGTGACCCACGCTTGGCCTGCCCGCTATCATTCACCGTTTGCGGACACCTGTCCCTTTTGTACGGTCCCTGCGTCCGAGGCCGACACGAGCCACCTTCTGTGGACCTGCCCTGCCCTGCAAACATCTCGCCTGCAACACCTCCGAGGCACAGGGCTCCATCCTGGGAGACCCCCTGATCTACAGCGGTGGATCTGGGGCCCGCAGTACCGGTCTCTGCTTACGTTTCTGCGTGACACAAATGTGATGTTGTATATTTAATTGTTATGCCGCAAGGCAAACTCTCGCAAAAAAAAAAAAAAAAAAAAAATCACTTAAAAGGCTAAAGTGGCCGATGATTATTTTTTCCCATTTACATTCAAAATACTTAATACAATTGTTCTATGCTGCATCACAAAAGTCCCATCAGAGCTTCCGCTATCAAAATCGGTGCACGATTTTACATCAAATCATTGATTTAAGAAATGTTTTCCTTACTGAAGATTCGTCATATCACAACTAATTTCGCCTTAAAGGGACAGACATCCGATTTTTGTGGAGTATATTTTTTTTATCCCCCAATCGAGCAGGAAATTCGACACGTCCCGTGGAACTGAAAAGGCCTCCGTCAACTCCGGGCCCGACACTCACAACGAAGTGGCGTAATATGAATCCTGGAAGACGCCCACGAATCCCAGTCATGCCAAGGAGACATTTCTCTCCCTGAGGGAGTTCGCAAAAGAACCAGGCGTATCCCGAAGACTTTAGGGCCTGCAGGAGCCCTGGACCCCCTTGCCAATGCCGCCTGTATAAACATTGCCTAACGAGTGAGCGAAAAATGGCCGAACAGCCACTCTCCCGTTGCTCTCTCCTACCCTTCCACGCTCCGTAGCCTTCCAGCGTGCTTTCGTGTCCGTCGGCCAGCGCCTCGTCTCGGAAACTATGCAAAATAGTTGACAGTTTGTTTAGCGTTTCCCAGGAGGCGCTCCTACGCCTTCCTGTTTTTCACCATGCCTGTCTGTCGTGGTCTGTCGCTGATGAAACCGCCTTCGCCACGAAGCAAAACCACTTGCGCTGCCGCAGGCTGATGCCGGCTTTACGCGCTAATCTACTTGGATCACAGGCCCCGAAATTTTCTGAGTGGGGCATCCCCCCTCTGTCCCCTACGCATTCCGGTCTTGTTTTGTCACCGCTGGTCGCACTCCGCATCGGTACGCACTTCTAAAATTGAGGACTGTACTGTAGAAGCGCGCGGACAGCGTACGTGGCGGGACTCTCAGCTGCTTATCCTTTTTTTCTGTAATCTTGTGAAATTTTGCAAGCGCATGATACTATTGGAAAGTAATGGTAGAAGTGAGCACCTGAACAAAAAATGTGCACGCAATTTTTTCTTCTCTAAATACTCCAGACAGAAAAAATATCAGTAAAATAATGGCTGCCATATCCGAAAATATCGTTTTTCTGTTAGCTACATGTCTGGCCGACAATAAATACGTTCTTACACTATTTCAGTCCGCCTCCGTCAGTTATCTTTAAAAAAATGCAGCAAGTATGAAGCGAGCGACACATTGAACGAGATCCCCAGTGCGCTCCAGAGTTATCGCCCCGTCGCGCCTAAGATGTGAGCGAAACGGCCCTTGAAGCCCAATAGGCAAGCTGACAGACACGTCATAGAAGGGGGTGCAGCGTTCGCGACTCGCGAGCTGTAACGTAAGGCGAGATGTCCGCCGGCACGCGCCGCATAGTGGATAAGTGCCTGAACTAAGCGTCCCTACCCACGGCCTCCGCGATCGGCAGCCGATCGCGGAGGCCATGCCCTACCCTTCCCATTGAAAAGCGCGCGACGCGTTAGGCAATGTTTATACAGGCGGCGTTGCCTTTGCAAACAACTACCTCCTTTCTTAGGCCGCCTCTTTGTCCAATAAAAATTTATAAGTACACATACTTAATCAACCTGCAGTTTCGGCAGAATAAAACGTCTTTACAACTACAGTCACCGCAAAGAGCGTGCAGAGGCAGCGCAGGGGTGACGCATTAAGCCCTTTTTTGACGGGTTACGTTAGCACCGACGGCAGATTTTCGCAGAACGAGCCACTTGAATCGAGCATGAGTCGCTCGTGGCTCGAATCTCACCAGGGAAGGTTGTACCTGATATTCGGTGTAGCTGTTGATCAGTGACTCGAGCCATGTCTCGTAATGAAAAGTGCTTGAAGGTCTGGCCTAGCACGCGTGGTGTAGCACGCCAGTACGCCAACAAGGGGTAAGTGCAGCAGGCGTGCAATGCAGCGAGGGGAGCCAAATGCCAGAAGTTGGGTGCTACTGCAAGGGTATCGTTTCCCGAATCCCGCATGGGAACTTGATATAGCAGTACATAACCTCTTCACAAGTACCACTAACTACACCATAAGGCTTCTGCATTCAAGCCACATAAGCCTACTGAAGTACCCCAAGGAATGTTTCCCGCAAAGTTGTGACAGCTACCTCGGCCGGGACCTCGCGCGTTTGTTTTCCATCTCCACAATACAAATTTAAAAATAGAAATTTATTTTTATTATATATCGCCAAGAACACAGAACAGTGTATACGCTGGCAGCGTAAGAAACTAATTTAGCACTCTTTGTTCTTTCCTCAATGCTCATCTTCGCCACACGCGTGTGTTCTGAGTACCGACAAGGGGTGGTATACCAGAAATAAACCAACACTGGCCCAAACGTAATTGCCGGAAAAAGTTTGGCTAACGATTCCTAAGAAATTTCCATCCCATAATAAGAGCCTTGCTTCGCCTGCGACGCGTGCGTGTTGGTTGGTGAGGAGGTGTTGTTGCATGATCCACCAGAAGCCTCCACGTCGACACTGGTGGGATGGAAGCAGGTCCCAAGAAGATGTTGGTGGCATACATTTGGTGGCGCTCCGTGCTGCAAAATGTACGTGGCGTAATAGCGAAAGTTCCACAAATTGAACAGCACCAGGACTACCGCCACAAGCGGTGTCACACACCCGATTGTCGCAATGAACCCGCAAAAGACCGTTCATTTCCAACGCTACGGGCGTATTTCAATAACGAGGCGCGCTCTTCAGTCAGGCTACCAAGAAAACTGGAAAAAAGCACCAAAAGCACCCCGCACCAAAAGACGAGGAGGCAAACACTCTTGCGGCTAGGAGCTCCCCACGCTGCGCTGGGCCGCCGATGTCGCACTGTTCACGGGCAGGGTCACCCTGGAACAGCTCTTGCTTGCCGCCTGCAGGAGAGTTTCACTCGAACCGGAGCATATGTGGAACATACTCTCATGCTCGGGAGTGCGCGTTATCAGCGTGTCCAGCTTGTCGTAGATGACACCGTCGACGCCCTTGTCTTTGAGGTTGGCGATGGTCTCGGCGTTATTGTTGTCTTCGCCCCAGCAGAAGAGGATCAGCTTGTGCTGCTTGACAAAGGCGACGAGGCTCGGGTGGCGCCGAAGCTCCTCCGTGTGCACGTTGATTCCCATGATATGAATGGAAAGGGCGAAGTAGGTGGCCATGCGGATGCTGGAGGTACGGGTGTCCAGGTATGGTGGGTACTTGTCCGTCTGACCCTGGGTGAGAAACAGTAGGGGGTACTTGTTCTGCTTGAGGCGAAGCATGGTGCATATATCCGGATGGAAGCAGGAGAGGATGATGTAGCGCTCGCCGCTGTAGTCCAGCAGCGTGCGCAGGATCACGTCCACATACTGGTTCATGTCGAAGTTCAGGTCCACCTCCCACGTGCCGTCCCGAAACTGCATGGGACACTTGATCTCGACGTTGAAGCCGACTGATGGCTCCACGGCCTCGAGGACGTGCTGCAGGGTGGGAAAGGGCTGGTTGTCTTCGAGGTCGTCCTCGTGGAAGTCGTACTGATCGTTCCTATGTCCCGCCGGCGACAGCTTCAGTTGCTGGAGCTGAGCCATAGTCAGGTCTTTCACGGCCAGCTGGAGCTTTTCCTCCTCCTGCAGCGGAGACTTGCGCTTCTTCATGCAGATGCAAATGTGGTAATCATGGTAGACGACCGGGACCATGTCCTTGGAGAGCTGCACGTCAAGCTCCACCATGTCCGCCCCGTGCTTTGCCGCGTAGTTGAACGAGGCCACGGTGTTCTCCAAGACGTTCTCAACCTTGTCTGTGCGCCGCGCATTTCCCGAGCCCCTGTGGCCCACATCCAGCCCTCGGCTAGTCTTCCTCCAGAACTTGGAATAGGTCTCTCGGCAGTTGCAAACGTAGCCCGCTAGGGGCCTGACGATCAGGTACGACACCTGCAGCTGTCCCACAGGCTGGCGCTGGTTGCCGGTGATGGGCACGGTGCAGGTTCCAAAAGTCCCCTTCATATTGCTCGGCAGGATGTAGCTGAGGCCGATGTGCTCAGGAATGCCCCCCTCCTTCGTCACCGGGTGCACGTAGAAGTCCACCATGTAAGCAGTGTGCGAGGGATCGATAACCTGTGCTTGAAAGATGACGAAGTCGTCGGGAAGGTAAATATTTCCAAACTGGCTCTGCTTCTTGAACACACAGTCGCCTTCTTTCATGACAGCTATTTCAATGACCGGCCATTTGACACACTCAAAATCCGAGATGTTGCTGTGATGTTCGCTCTCTTCCCCAAGTTTCGTCGCGTCGCTGTGTCGGGCGGAGAGGTCCATGGGCGTCACGCGGTAAGAGATGGGCTGGGACTTGTACTTGCTTCTCCACATCACTACCGCGCCGTCCGACATCTTCAGGTGCACCACAGACTCCGCCGTGAGCCAGCCAGGTTCCACCTTGTCTTCACCGTCGTAGTTGCCGAACACGTCGACGGCGGCATCCCGGCCAATGGTTATCTCGTTGACTCTGAGCGAGCGTGGCTCCAAGGCTGTTTCCCATCTCCGCACGATGATGTGGCCGTTCTCGAGCACTACGCCTACCAGGTAACGAAACTCCAGCGTCTTGTCCACCGGCACACGCACCTGGACGCTCCACACTTTCGTGGCGGGGTCTTCGAGGTGCATTTGAAGAGCGCGCGTCACCTGCCATTCGCCAAGCTCTGCGCTGCTGCCACACACGAAGACCGTCTCGCCGGGAACGGTGTCTGCTCGCACCCGTAGGTTCAGCACCCGCCCCGAGCTGGCCTCCATCTTCGTCCTCGGAGCAGCCGCGGCGGCAGCGCAGTCCGCCGAGGATGCAGAGCGGCGATAAGTGCACGCGAAAGTGCCGCAGCGGCACGAGACAAGCAGCTGATCGGCCGGCGTTGCCAAAACGAACGCAGCCCCCTGCCTGCGACCCGCTGACGTGGGACGCAGCTATCGGCCCGCTTACGTCACCGCCTCATCCGAGGTTGTGAGTTGCGCGATTCGTCGCCGCCGGAACACTCCCCCGAAGCGGAGGCTCGGAGACGGTTGGCAGCGATTCTTCTGGCTTATCTTTTTTTGTTGTTGGAGAGGGGGAAGTTGCAGCGTGGGCCGTTGTCTCGGTGCCAATGCACGGTACAATTTTATCCCAAGCATACTGGGCGCGAACAAAAAAAAAAAAAAAAAAAAAAGCAATTCCACACAATACAAAAAATGGGATGCCGAGCAAAAGTCTGGGGTTGCGAATCGTATTACGGCAGCACCGTGGAGGAAGGCGATACGTAACCCCCGGTGTGCGCAATGGTAGAAAGAAAGCATTGGGCAATATCAGACACGATACTGCCGCGTGACGACCGTAAACCGCGTTGTAACCATTTAATTAGAAAGGAAAGGGACGTTAGCCTCTCAATAAAGTGGCCATGAAAACGAAATATGACATTGTTCAATTAGAAGAAATCGCCTTTAATAGCTCCCTCAGCTCTATCCTAGCCATAATATAATCGATAACAAACGAAAGCATTACTGAAAAACTTCCATGTACCAAGCCACAGTGAAATAAGATGGGCGTGTTATGAGCCTTTTATGACAAAATTCTAAAAGAATTTTCATCAATAATTGTAACTTCACGCTCGTATTCAAGTGATGCGCCAATAAACGGAACTAGGGGTCCCACTGCAATCGCCCGTGTCATGTTTGTTGGCGGTGGGTTTGGTTGACGGCCGCTGATCGCACGAACAATAATCTTTCTGTGACGTCTTAGAAAAATCGCCTGAAAGCTGCCGGGGAGTCGCCACTCGTTCGTATGTCTATTATTTGGTCGATTATCTGGATCATTTGAAGTTTGCCATACAATTGGGCTGATTGTTATTGGGACGAAGTAGTCCACTGATCGAAAGAAATTTGTGTCTCCATGGCTCCTCTAACGTGTAGAGCAGCCCACGAAAAAACACAGATTAGCCAACCTATTCCGTTAAACGTTACGATCCAAAGAAAAAAACGACGGGCATAATAGTAGTTTGCGATTTAAGCGCTCTTCGCGTGCCATGTGGTTACACAACGGAGGCAGCCAAGGGTAAAAACGTATCGTTAGAGCGCAACAAAAGAATGGGACGCATTTTAAGCGCTCCGACAGGCAGAAGTACGAACGGGGAACGACGTAACGGAAAGCGCGGACGAAGGCTAATAGACGGCACGACTCCGCCAATACGTCGAGTACTGCGCATAAACGGTGCCTATGCAAGTTTTCATAAAATTATTAGGGGAGTGAAAAAAAAAACAGCTGTTCTTTCATGTTTTTTTTCTTTCAGAAAAATATCAGAAATTGAAAAAAGATGATTCCCAACAGATCTATAACAAATTTGACATGCGTCTTAAGGCTAAAGCCTTAGGTGTCTTTTCAAGAGCGAAAAGTGAGCCTAGTTGCCGGCGACTACACGCATGAAATTAAATTACGGCTGCCTCTAAAAAATAAGTAAATAAAATATAAAAGAAACCTATTCGGGTTCGAATGGGATGTGAACGCGGGTCGCCAAGCGCCGCAGCGAAGTGTCGTAACTACAGCACTAACCATGTACCGTGTTTTTTTGTTTTCCACATGGAAAACTATTGCACTACATTGTAGGAAACGATAGTTACAATACTTATTTACAACTATGTACACACACAAATCAGTTGGTTACGCACACATACAAATGAGTTGATTACAAGCTGAAAAACAAAACTAAACACAATTGACAAATATGTACACGTTTACAACGGGGGCAACATTGAACAAATAACAAGGAGGGGATACCAATCAGGGCG
The DNA here is from genome assembly GCF_048455015.1 of Haemaphysalis longicornis. Classification (NCBI taxonomy): domain Eukaryota; kingdom Metazoa; phylum Arthropoda; class Arachnida; order Ixodida; family Ixodidae; genus Haemaphysalis; species Haemaphysalis longicornis. The sequence continues at coordinate 6,253,042 of NW_027526288.1, read as the reverse complement.
AAAATCATTTTGGTCATAGACGTTTTAAGATTAATAATCATATGGCAGAAGTGTGCTATGGAAGAAACCATAGACTCAGCGTGCCTATCCAGCATTCGCGTTTTCCATAAACTATGCAGAGCGATTAGAAAAAAAAAAAAAACAATCAGATGCCAGGATGGAGCAAGAATTGTCCGGATGCGTGCGGCACGACCGGTGAACGTGACGTCACAGCAAACACGATGCAGCAGTGAAGAAGTCTTTGATAATCCCTGGATTGCGCCTTCACATCACACAAGAGACTAAAGTGCCCGATAACGTTTTTCTCTTAACATTGAAAAGAGTATAATTGTTACGTGCTGCATTACAAAAGTCCCAGCACAGCTTCCGCTCTCAGCATGTGCGCGATTTCACGTCAAATCATTGATTTCAGAAAGAGTTTTCCTAAGTTAAGATTGGTCATATCACAACGAATTTCCCCGGAGAACCTCTGTCTGTTTTTTTTCCAGTGTTATCCTGGTTGAAAAAAAAAAAACGAAAAAAAGAACCCTCTTTTTTCTTAATGCTTTTTTTTTCAACTGCTCACATCTCTACTCAGAAAGCCGAGCTGCAATACGCGGACGTCAGATTCCTACAGATGTGGGCAGAAAAATGCAGCCCACGTGAGCACACAAAAACACAGCACGTTCCTCAGGAGGCAAAGAGAGCGTCTGGATGAAGACATGGAAGACTTCGCGAACCAGCTCCCGCGTCAACACATAACATGAGACTTGCGAACTTACAGAACATCATATGTAGTTGTCGCAAACATACCCTCCGCGCTGGTGCAGTGGCTAAGGCTTTGTTCTGCTGAGCCCGAAGTCGTGGGTTAGATTCCCGGCCGCGGCGGCCGCGGCGGCCGCTTTTCTGATGGAGGCGAAAAGCAAAAACGCCCGTGTGTACGAGATTTCGGCGCACGTTAAAGATCCCCAGGTGGTCAAAATTAATCCGGAGCCCTCCACTACTGCGCGCCTCATCGCCTGCGTTGCGTCGGCGCGTTAAACCCCACAATCAATCAATCAGCTTTGTTTTACAGGCCAAGGTTACATAAAGGTTTTTTACGTTATGAGTCCGCATGATCATGAACGGTCAAAAGTTCAGCTGCCATGGCATGTCTTCATCACAGGATTCCCAAGAGTTTCGTCGCCTAGGTTGCTGAAGGCTGTTTTTTTCGAAGTTGGCCTTGATAGCGGTAGCCAAGTCATTTCTGAAAAAGATCAAATGTAGCGGTACCCGTGAGAATGACGCCCCTCTTCGCTAAAGCCTCGTGGCTTGTTCAAGGAGGGGCGCGCACCATCAAAAATGTAGCCAACAGGCAGCGAGTACTGGTAATCTTTTCTGCTCCTCGCAAGTTGGCTAGCTTGTGCTCCAAGATCCTCAAAGGTTCAAACAAGGCCACAGCATGCCAAAAGAAGCATGCTACACCATTTGTACGTTGTGCAACTGGAGTTCCCTGCTCTATACCACTCACTTGCGGGAAGGTATAGTACGTATTGACCCATTGACCCAACGGCCCGGCCGGCCGTTGGGTGAATGACCGCTGGAGGGAGCACCAGCTATCAATGAAAAACAAAACCGCTTCGCACTTTTCACACCATTGTTTTACCTACATGTGAAGACGAACCATGTCAGCCGCTGAATACAACTAAAGTGCTGGGCAGAAGTCGGGAAGAAGTCTCCCGCGATCTCATACGGGCCTTTTTTTATTCGCAAGAACCGTGAAAATTGATTGATTGATTGATTGATTGATTGATTGATTGATTGATTGATTGTAGGGGATTAACGCGCCGACGCCACGCAGGCGATGAGGCGCGCCGTAGTGGAGGGCTCCGGATTAATTTTGACCACCTGAGCATCTTTAACGTGCGCCGAAATCTCGTACACACGGGCGTTGTTGCTTTTCGCCTCCATCAGAAAAGCGGCCGCCGCGGCCGGGAATCGAACCCGCGACCTCGTGCTCAGCAGCGCTACGCCTTAAACCGTGAAAATTGTGTGAGGGCAACTTCTGTTACATTGTACGGCAATAAGTTTAAATTTTTAAACAGGATGGTGCACCGAAAAAAGAAAAAAAAAGGACTGCCTGCGCGCATGTGTAAAAAATTGTATTTATTCATGTTGGTTTTCCTAATAAAGCTAGCTGTGAGTCTGCGCACGCGCGGTCTCCTCCGTCCTAGTCCTGTCTTTTACGCGCAGTTGTTCTACTTAAAAGGACAAATACGCCCGCCGAATGTACCCGAAGATACAGCTCAAAAACTACGCAGGAATAGACAAGACTAAACTAGACCACATCCCTATCCCTCACCTTAATGCAGGACTTACGCACTAAATCGTCACCGGGTTGGACAAAATAATTCCTAATCTTGAGGACGAATCCATCGATGCGCTGACCATATACGTGGACGAATTTTGGGACTGGCCACTCATCACTTCGGTGAAAGGTTGCTGAATAGTCATAAAGGTAAAGACAGAAGAAACTACACCTTTAAATACTCAGAACCACGTATCTCAACTACGTTAACGAAAACTCCTGGAGCACGTGGTGATAGAAGAATTAAGAAGTACATAAAAACAGCCCATGTAACCCAGCACGATAAAAAAAATTAAAGCCGTTCCAGTCAACGTGAGAGCTATCGGAAGTGCAGGGCAGAGATCTGCCAGAGGACCTGTGGCGCCGTTATCTCGTCATTGCTACCATCCCTCACGCTCTTCTCCTCGCTCTCTCACTCCTTTCTGAATTATTTGAACATAGGTTTATCCAGTACGATTCAATTTTCCCGCCTTTGCAGTGCTTTTCCCGCCTTCGATTTTTTTAACAGCGAAGCTGTTTAGCAAACCGCAATTTTTCGAGTCCGCAGTTAAAAATATCAAGAAATTGCCGAGCGTGTGCACGTGAGCGCGAGCCTCGCGGCGATCGCCGGGCAGTTAACAGAACCAAGAAAATGACCTGCGCTCGTGCGTACGTCCTCGCCTTTGACCACGGACCGTCTCCTACGCACGTTTGTCAAGCCAAGCATACCCCCTTGGGGAGATTGATCTAGATTGGCAAAAAAAAAAAAAAAAAAAAACTCCAGCGTTCGCCGTCATCGTGGCAAGAATTACTTGCTCGGAACGACAAAGACGCGTCATAGCGCACGCCCCTCCAAGGCGTACGCCCCTTTAAGGACCAGCTCTGAAAGAGCAAAGCGGTACGGGGGAAGCAGCTGACGGCCTCGTCTTTACCGGCCGACGTCAGGGGTTTTAGCTGGAGCGCGGCTGGGAAGTCTTGCCCACGACGGACCGCATCGCAGCATGGGGTGTGGCACCCTCCAACAGGTGTCCACAGTGCGGGCTTCGAGAGACCCTGCAGCATGCGATCTTGGATTGCCGGGTTGCAAAGTCCTACAGGAAGTTGTTAACACGGATGTTTGGACACAAACTCGGCGCACGCACTAAGTCACGCGACGCGTTTGTTCCGTTTTTGCGGTGCATCGGTGCCCTGATCACCTGGAGAAGGCGGGGGTGGCGCTCAGAGCGAGGCCGCAAAAGTTCATATTTCCGATGCTACGAAAGATGCGTTCTCGTCTATTCGATCACCTGGAAGCTGAGCTCGCCGCGCTGGGGGAAGAACAGTTCCTTCAGCGGTGGTCCGCTCGGTTTGTCCGTGGGGTAAAAGAACAAACATATATGGCTATTCTACCCAACTGATCGTTGTGTTGATGGCGATATCTTGTTGTTAACTGTCGGTGTTGCAGAGAATATACAGAGAACTGTCGGTAGTGGTTATAGTAGTTTATGCACTAGTGAACTATGGGGAGCTGTAGTGAGTGGTGTGATAGAGTCGTGATGTGATACAACATGTAGTGTGCATGGTTCCCTGCTTGAGAAACCTTTTAATATGTTGTCGATCTGAATCTTTCCAAATAGTTATTTTTTGGTGACCCGTGTAGTATTCAGCTACAGGCTCTTTGCTTATCGGTTATGAAATTTTCTTTCCGGGGTTTCTCTTCAAGGCCTCTGTTTTGATTCGTGACGGCGCGAGGCTCTGTTTGGGTCACGGACGGAGCAAGAATAAGATAGGAGGGGAAACGATGCTTCCTAGCGCGGCGAGATAATGTCACAAGAGCTCTCCATCTGCGTCATCTGCCGCTGGTGAAGAAACTGCGCGGCCGCCGAGATCGGCATTTAAATGCGCAGCCACGGGATGAATTGCGACCGCTATCACTTCGTCCATCAGACCCGCTATCCTCTCCCTTGCCGTCGCAACTACGGAACTTTGTCGGCCGCCTTGTTTTTCGTTGTGATTAGCGAGCTTTAACTGACCGTTTTTCACGGTCCGCTCAGCTCCGATAGCAAGCGGGCGCGCTATTGCGCTTGCGTGGAGCGCTTGGCGGCGTACGGCATTAGAGAGTTTTAGCTGGGGCGGTATTCTCGAGTTTTGTTTCTTTTGCGTCCCTTTCAAAGGTGTCCCTTTTGGCGAGACCTTATTGGCTAAAAGCAAACAACCGGAAGTGACGTAACGCAAGCGCGGCAAACCTACTGCCAACTTTCCTCCGTGCTGCAAACGTCCACTTGTTAACCGGAAGTACGTCACGATGAAAGGGACGCAAAAGGGACGTTTTCAAAAGGGACAGTTACAAGAATACCGCCCCTGATCGTTTCTGATGGTCCGCTTCGCTCCTATAGCTATAGCGGGAGCGCCATTGCGCATGCCTGGCGCGCAAGGGCGCTAGCGGCGATACCGAAGCGGGGCCCTGCTAACCGGGGCCTCTTAGCGGACCGTTGCGGCAGTTACGTTACCCGTGCGGAATATCATGGCTGCCCCGCTATGCGAGCGCGCTCCCGTGAACTCCGTTTCTTTAGTTGAAACGCGAGCGACGAAATCGCGAAAGCTCTTCCGAATAGGCAAGGGTGCCACACTCCTCAACGAGCTTTAGTACGGAAGCGAAAAACGTCGAACGAAGCGCGGGGCTGCTTCTATGCAGCGCCGAGAAAGACAGCCGTGTCTTGGCTGTTCCAAAGTTTATCGGCTTCTTTAAAATAATTTAGGACCATTATACCGTGTAAGCGACTACATTGTATTAAAAATGTGAAATAAGGCACTAAACACGGTACTTTACATTACTCGAGCGACCGAATTCCAATTCGTATCTTTACCTTGCGATGACGTTTTGTCTTGCACACGCACAGGGCACAACCAGTGACTCGAATCTTTCCCCGTCGAGGGAGATACGGTTATCGCTTAGATAAAAGCCTTTCTGCCGCTGACGCTGCGGTTGTGCCTAGCGGGCCGTCGGGAGCATAGCGGAGCGTCAACAACGGTCAACTAAAATCTCTATTGGCTCCGGTTGCGCTGAGCGGACCGCCGGCACCGGAGCGCACCGTCCGAGACGGTCAGCTATTCGCCCCGAGCGCGAACACAGTCGGCCCCTGGCGGCGGCGGGACGAACCGCTCCTAGTGTGGATGGCGCTCTCGCGTCGTCTGCTTTTTCACGTTGCGTGCGGCGCAAGACGCGTGCTGCACACGACAAAGCAACCAATATGTGTGCTCGTTTGGCAGTAAGCAATGACATAGTTACCTCTGCTTGCGCATTTCCTCTGGAAACGCAATAATCAGCGGCCGTTGCGGGTTAATGCGCTGGTTTAATTTCACGAAACATCTTCGCCGTGGTCACCGCTTGAGTGTGAAACGTGTTATAAACATTGCTTCCACACATTGCACTTTTACTATTGTTGAGTGCAGTCGTCTGCCGTTTCGGGAACGTCGAAGTGTGCTTTTTGAAAGTGGCGTGGTAATTATTTAAAGGATAAAAGTTTAGTACGCGAAACGGGTAAGAAGCGACAAGACCTGTGCATACGCGTGCAAATTCCACACCCTTGTAAAATTGCGCTGTGACCTTATAGAAAGAAGAAACAAACAAAAACATTTACACTGCACACGACCCGTGCGCTATCGCCCATACATTACCGGACACGTATTTTACACCCGCAAGCGCCTGTGTGATCGTGTCCTTCCCGTACGTTTTCTAAAATAAATACCATTTTTCGACAGTCGTTGTTTATACTAAGGAGGAGGAATTAACATTTAGTCAACTGTATCGAGTTGCTAATTTTACGTATTATTTAAAATACGTTTCTGTGGATGCGCAAGAGTATTTTGGGGGTATTTTTTAAGCAGGTGTGAGTTTGCGTCGGTCATGTGGCATTCCGCGTGTCATTTTCATATATATCATTTTCAAATCCGACATGAATCACCTTGTCCAGAAACGTGTCTCACTCAGTATAACCAAATGCCTAATATTGTCACGTCTTAACCTCTTAAGGTGGACCTATGTTTAAAGAAAGAGGATAAAATGCGTAATATAGTGCACGTTGTTGCCCACATGTGTGAGGGGTGTGTGCCATGACTCGCTGTTTTTTTTTTATTTTTTCCCACAATGTTTGCTTTCAATACAATTTCGAAAAAGGCGAGCCACAATTCCTGGACAATCTCGGACCAAAAAGGGTTAATCAGTTTTGAAAATACGTGTTAAAGTACTGCTTTTTCACCGCTACAGAACACGACGCCTAGTGTAGTTTCGATTGTAAGTAATAATGATAACCATAGTTTGGCTTTTCGCGTTACATGCGTTCTCTTCTCGCTGCTCTTGCAACGTTGACAGGACCCCACCCCCTTCCCGAAAAACCAATCCTCAAGAAGTAAATGCCAAGACAAGGCGATATTCAGTTTACAAAACAAAGTAGTTACTGGGAACCCGTTGCGCTGATTCGCAACGAGAAATAAAAAGGAAATGTTTTACTACATCTGCAACAGCGCAACTTCATTTATTGCCATCTTTAGGGTTAGAAAGAAACCTTATACGCAAGAATGCAAACACATCTCGCTGTTGCAGGCACCTGTTCGATTTTAAAAGGAACGCAAATGGTCAACACAGCAGCCGTAACAGAAAATTTGTGCTCACTGTGAGGTCCCAGAAGCTTGGTTTGCACACTGTAAACCTGCTTGTCACTTTGCGAAAACCTAGCTAAACATGAGATGTTGATTGTACTACATGCGTTGACAATTCAATTCGCAAGTTCACTTGCGACGAAAGCCGTAAATAAGTGATCCGAAACCGGTATTCATCAAACCTTCCTTCAGAGTCGCTAAAATTTCATTTGAAATTCCCGTTACAGCGGTTACATTTATATCTCTGCACTGATCCAAATTCAGTAACCTTATGTTGCCTTTTGAACACACAAGAAATATCGTAAGCTCTTAGAAAGAATGTTGGGGCAGTTAAGTATAGTGTTACCATTTCAGGGCATCCCACAAATGCAAGAATGCGCCATATGCTACCAGTGAAAGCGATTGAGATTGCCGTTGTAAACTGAATTTCAGAGATCGAGGCTTCCTGATTTGTTTCTATTTATGCTTTTATTGAAGGCTCAAAGCCATAGTCTGGAAAGATCGAGCTTGCTACGAGCCACAGCGTACAAGTTCATTGTCACAATTACGGCCATTCTGAGATTCCCGATGAGTTGTCGCTTTTTTTTGGCGTAGTAATGAAAACTGACTGCCGCTTCCATGCTATACATTGAACGTTGAGGAACCGAACTACAGCATACCACTCTTGTTTGGACCTTTCGTGCGCACATACGGCGAGAAAAAAGGCACGAAGCGCGCCCACAGTGTGCATTCTTACGGGCCGCTCAGCGGAGCATCCACACTAGCAGCGCGACGCTGTCGCCACCTACATGTCGAGCTCGCGGCGAATAAGACTCCAAATTTGAGAGTCATAGCAGAGCGGAGAACCGGCCCCGGTACGGCACCCGGTACGCCTACGCATGCGCAAAACCAGTTTTTTCGCCTCGGTGCACGCGCAGTGGCGCCGGTTGCCTACCGGGTACCGTACCGGGACCAGTTCTCCGCTCTGCCATAACTGTCTGATTGGGAGTTTTTAGCTGACCGTTTCTGACGGTCCGTTCCGGTCCGATAGCAAGCGGGAGCGCCATTGCGCATGCGTGGCGTGCTAGGGCGCTAGTGGCGATACCGGAGCGGACCCCGCTCCGCTATCCCGGGACGTGCCCGGGACTCTTAGCGGACCGTCGCGGCAGTAAACGCTGCCGCGCAGAATTCCAACATCGCTGCCCCCCGCGAGGGGAGCGCGATACGGCGAACTCGTTTCGTCAGTTGAAACACGAGCAATGAAACCGCGAAAGCACTTCCGAATAAATAGGAAAAGTGCCACACACCTCAACGAGCTTTAGAACGAAAACGAAAAACGTCGGCCGAAGCGCGAGCGTATTTTTATGCAGCATCGAGAAAGACAGCCTTGTCTTGGGTACTCCAACGTTTAGCGGCTTCTTTTAAATTATTTAGTACCATTATGATATACCGTGCCTGCGACTGCATTGTATTAAAAAGGAGAAATAAGGCACAAAACATGGTATATTACTTTATTTGAGTGACTAAAGTATCAATTCTTATTGGTTAATTCTTTTGCGCCTCGTCCCTGTCCGTTAGTGTCTTTTAGTCTGTATACAAAGCGCAATTGAACATGAAGAATCACCAACTAGCCCCATTCTACGTCCTTTTGATCAATTCTTATATTTACTTTAAGGTGAAGTTTTGTTTTACACACGCACAGGACACGGCCAGTGACGTAAATGATTCCCCGTCGAGGGAGATACGATTATCGCTTACCTAAAAGCCTTTCCGCTGCTAACACTGCGGTTGTGCTGAATGGGCCGCCGATACCGGAGCGGACCGTCTGAAACGGTCAGCTAAAACTCTATCTGGTCGCTCGCCCGCGCTTGCCGCAATGAGCCGTTTTTTCTCCTACGTATTCTTGCTCTGTGGTTTGCGTCTATTACGCCGCGTTACTGCGGTGGTTAGATAGCGTGACCGCGGACGAGCTACGACGACAAGCCGGGTCCCTACAGGGCTCTGTACCATCGCCTCCTGTATTTTCAATGCCAAACGCATCGCCCGCTTTTCAATGGGAGTGAATGGCAGACCTGCAGTGTCCATATGTCGCAAGGTGGGGCCCCGAGCTAGGAGGCGATGTCTGTACTTGATATGTGCCGGGTTATCAAACACGAAACACCATCATGGACTGGGAAAACTGCTTCCCGCTCGACACAAGGGTGATTATCGGTGTTGAACTCGCCAAGGATTCTGACAACGGCTGTGTTCGAGCGATTGTCTTGGACCTGGAAAGACAGGGGTACGAAAAGGTGTATACGACTACGTTGGAAATTCTTTAAATCATGGAATGGCGACAATGTTGGTCGGAAACATCAAAAGGAGAATTCTCGGCGTTGGAAGCCCGGGGGTCCGAAACTCTCGGTACTTGATGGTCACGTCCCATGGTCACGTTTGCTCGCTTCAGTCGCGGCATTGGCTTCCTGACGCTTTTTTCGTTGTCCGCCAGTATTACCCATTCGTCGCTGTCACTACCACTGCTTCATCTGTTGCCGCCATGTTCTGGCTGCCCACTACAATTTACAAGGCGTTCAAGCGATGACGGGCGTCAGGGGACGCGTCGAAACGGCATGTGATCGGCACGTCGAGGCGGGTCGTGTTTCGACTTGGAAGTCTGCCTGGTATCGTCGGTAGCGTTGCCAAAACAGCGCGTTCTCCGTACACTCCCTCGTTCCCTGCTGTCCTGTTGCTCTCTCTGTAGATGAACAGACACCAAACATTTTGCGGACATGCCCCATCTGTTCCTCACGCAATAAAATTTACCGGGCCTCGACACTTATTAACAACTCCTTTACTGCTACATTGTATTTGGGTCTCTTTTTTCGTTTCCAATTCTTTGCCTTTTGGCGCGATTGATTTCGACTGGTTCGTTTCTGCTACAGCGTGTCTGCGTCTCTTTCTCCGCCTTCGCTAACTTCGCCTTGCGGCGCAAATAAACGTCAGCAAACTGACTGGCACACGCCACACCCTCCCTCAAATCAGAGTTCTACGCGGCTCGTGCGCACCTGTTTTACTCACGGGCCACCACGCGCAGGAATCACGCTACACACACGTTTGGTCCCTTTCAGGTTTGAAATTCCCTTTTTTTTTAATTTTGTAAAGCAGGCGCAGTGCTCCTCAAAACTCCCGCATCCTGGCCAATCTGCGAAGTGGATATGTGAAAAAGGAACAACAATAACGACTTTTGTTCCACCGCTTCAACATGAGCGTGTGTGCCTGACATTTAAAATATGTGTCAGTTAACGTACTGACATTGAAGATCGGGTGTGATTTTAAAGGTCTTAGGGATAGTATAAACAAAATAAAAATGGCAGAAATAGCTCAATGGTAGTGTATCAGGATGCTACTGTGGAGACCCCAGTTCGAATCACTCTTACAGCGGGGGGCCATTTTTGTTACCGCGCAATAACCAGGACGGTTCTTCGCAGAATGAGGCACAGCTTTCGCCTTAAAGGAACAGACATCCGATTTTGGTGGAGTATATTTTTTTTATACCAAATGAACGGGCATTACAACACCCTAACCCGAACCGTTTTGCTAATAGCGCCTTAGAACTTCTGAAATCGAAATTTTTAGATCTACCGGCCATACATGTCACACCAAAAGTTATGCTCGCAACCATGGCAGTGACCCGTGCGCCAACTCACTTTTAACTGCATGTGAGAATTAAAAATGTATTTAAAAACTTGTTTCCGGCGAAAACAACAATAATGTGCAACCTTTCCTATTCCTTCATGCCTTATTTTGAATCACCCGATGAGGTACACGGGATCGTTTGGAGACGTAACTTTCTGTCATGTTTAGACACTACGTGTCGCCAGCTTTCTGACTTTAGATAATATAGTGCAATATTAAAATTATTCCACCTGTTTATTTGAAAATCCCTTGCGGTTAACCCAGTTTATAAAATGCTGGCTTTCATTGGAGCTAGACGGCATGCACTCCACAAAAATCGGCTGTCTGTCCCTTTAAAAAGAATTGCGAGGGAAATAAGGTCACAGATAACTGTCTGTGCCTCATAGGCAGCTCGTGCGAACCGCAGTTTATTGTCTCGAAACGAATTCGAAGCGAAACGCCAGTTCGCTAAAAATTAATCCAAGAACCAGTAGTGGATCTTCAAGAATTGGGGAACACCATGTATCCCCTCGCCCTCGCAAACTTGAAGCTCGGCCTGATGTGCACGCCTTTTTATCCGGCGTTTCTCGCAGGAACGTCGCATACCGTGCCAGCCGTGTTCTGCGTTCTAAATTCCTCAATGATCATTTTCAGCGCTTCAGCAGCGGCATTGGCTGCCTGTCGTTGCTGTTGTTGCCCAAGGGTGTCCTCATTTCGTCGCTGGCAATCCTATTCAGACTATCTATCTTCTTTTGCCGCAATTTTACAACGCGTACAAGTGGTGATAAACGCATCAAGACACCATGCGACGAGCGTGTCAAAAAATTGGCCGCGTATCTGCTCCTTTCGTTGCAAATGCCGTCAAAAGACGATAGTCTTTATCGGCATTTGCGAAGTAAATGCCTCCCTTTGCTTTCCCGCTCACCTCTCATGTTGTTCCTCTTTCGTCGCGCTCCTCCCAAGGTAAAAATGCCAAAGGGGTTTGCTTATATCATTTTAAATTTCCCGCGTTCCACTGCTCCAAACCGGGTATCTCGATGCGAACGCTGCCGTACGGCGAAGACGCGCGTTACTCGAGGCGCCCTACTTCAACGTTTATAGAACCGCGTTTCCCTACTCCACGTGCGTTGCAAGCAGAACGTGGAACCTATCTAGTGGAACCTTGCGTAACTGTTGCCTCTTGATTTCTTAAAATGCCGCCAGAAGCTATAGTGGCGCGGGCGACAGCAGGCGACGGCGGAGTGAATTCTTTTTCTGCAGTTCATGAAGTATTTAATTTCGCAAAAGCCAAGCATGTTTGATTTTTTTTATAAAGGAACACTGCAAATGTCACTTCTGTATTGATTTGTTGTCTCATATTTGCGTAATGTCTTGTTCTTCTTCAACAATGTTGACAAGTAGGAACATTACACCGGACATAGAGGGGTAGATTCAGCTGTGACTATATAAGACTATTGCGCAGGCATTCTTTTGCTTTGGCCGGGTGGCTGAATCGAGTCACAGACGGACAGACATACAGACAGACCAAAATTACTGGGTTTAAGTAGCCCAAGGGCCCTATTCTCGACTGCACAAATTGCCGGCATTTCAAGCAATTTTCCGGAAGTCTTTTCTGATTGGCTTTCAATTTTGGTCACGTGCTTCCGGTTGACAAAGGGGTTGTGTGTGCTGTCGTCATTTTGACGTTTCATGTCGTCTACGGACACCAGTTCTAAAGTTTGCCTTATTTCTCGTTACTAAAGGCGCGTAATTCTTGGCCGGCAATGAAAAAACAGACAAAATGCGGTGGACATGACAACGTAAGCCTGTCTTTGCTATTCAACAACAATACTGCTTGTAATACACACCCCCTCTGTGATTGGCTGAGAAGGCGTGACGTAATTTAAACAGTTGGCGGGAACGATTACGCCATGCAGCGGCAACTTAAGCCTGCGTAAAAGTGACGTAATGCTACGTAACAGCTTAAAATGGCGGCTGTTTGTGTCGCAAAATACAAGCAAAATAGGGAAAAAAATTGCCCCGGCTTACGACGCCGCGAAATGTGCGGCAATTTGCAGCAGGCGAAGTTTCGCATGCGCGCTGTTTAAAGCATGTTTCCTACCGAAACAAATTATAGTTTCAACTGCTTCCAAGTCAGCGATCATGGAAAATACAAATAACATGCAGTATTTTGCTTTTATGTTTGGCAATGAAATAAAAATTATTTGTTTGGCGTAACCGCAACATAAGAGGGCAGTACAAGCCTCTCCATGACAAAGAGAACCCAATGCATGGCATTTGTCCATACTTGTCCTAGTAAGCTGTTGGGTCACATGATCGAACTCAAGAGAAAAATAACAATGAAAAGTGACTATTTGGTTCATTACAGCGCTGATTGCAGTCGAGCTTGACGAATGAGTGAATCGGCGACATCGGTGCGCTCCGCGGTTATCAGGCGTAGCGCTTCGCTGCTCTTATGTGTCATAGAAGCGATGGTCGCGGCCGTCTTTTTCTGTGATCACGCCATAAACTTGTAACATAGCAGCAGACGATGGCGTGGCGGCGGTGGCGACAGGGAAGGTGATAACGCAACAAAGCTTGCATTGAAGCAGAGAGCCCAGCTATGTTAATAAAAGCGATTGAAAGAAATAAATAGCTACGGTAAAAAAATTGTGTGATGTTCTTAAGCTCGACATCCGCCTTTCTCTCGCTTTTGGATCAACGTTACTCGGTCGCCTTGTGGTGTTGGCGCCAAATTTGACCTCCAGAAATGTGTTTTTCTTGTCAGCCTCAGCTACCGTCTTAATTTTTATAGTACATGCCAAGTGTTTTTATGTCTTTATTGCACAATATTTGATACCTTGATAGCGATCTTTACGAGTGACTCGTCAAATTACACTGCATGTCGTCATAGCTATAGGTGCAGCACGTCACTGATTGCTTACGTCGTGCTTACGCAAAAAAACATGGGCGAAATGCCGGCAATTTGTGCAGTCGAGAATAGGGCCCCAAGAAAGACTATCGTCTTTAATAAAGAGTAAAAAGAGGGAAGGGACAAGCCGCTACTATGCTGGACGTGGTGAGAACGCAGCTCCAGCGGAGCAAATAGCGACGCTGGCTGGGCTGACATAACCCATCTCCGCACGCACTTTCTATGCTCTTCTCTGGCTCTCTGTCTGCGAATAGAGGGCGGAAAGTTTTGCTGTCGTGCCATACTATTGTTCACGATATTACAACTGCTTGGAATAAATTTTGAAACAAATATAATAAATGGTACATTTAAGGAGGCTTTTTGTGCTGTACAGTTGACGAGCAGTTTGATGTGCTTAAAAAATGAACTCAGAGATGCCTTATGAATTCTATGTGTTTGCATGCAAGAGCGGCTTAACAAGCAGCTTAATAACAGCTGTTATTACAACAGCTTAATAACAAGCTTAATAAAAAACAGCTTAATAACAACCTCTTTTATTCAGGGCAACGCGGGCTTTGCATTAGGAGCTTTGCAAATTAAGAGCTTTGCACCTGGAGTGCCACTTACCATGACGTTGTCAGCCAACCATGGGGGACAGGCTGCAAAAACTGAGTCCATAATATATTTGAATACGCCATTTCCGCGCCTATGCCATTTTTATATCTGCAGCTAATAACAGCCTACATGAACGAATATTTAAACAGCTGTAGCGAATCTCAAGCGCCATGCATATCTGGCCCTCCGGTGCTCGCGGGAAAGCATTTCCCAGAAGGTTGCATAAATGAAGAAAGTTAGCGTATTCACCACTCAAGCTTCAAAAAAAATCAAGCCTCTGAATAATGAGTGATAAAAGACAGGCAAGGTCGTTAACGTACGTAAGAAAGAGGAGGGACCCCATAAAATACCCCTGCGGAAGCCCCGAGAAAACCTGGCTCAGCGAAGAGTCGTTCCCATTAGCAGAAACGAATTGTGAGCGTTTACTAAGAATCAAGAATTAGTCTAATCCGCAGTGCTATTATCAAATTTTCAGCAGCTCAGATAGTCAAGTAACAGCGCATCACACGCGCTGTAAAGCGCTTTTGAAATAAAAAAAGAAACCCAGTCAGCTATAGCGGAAGTCTACAGCACTATAGTTCATCCGTGACACGCGGAAGGAGAAACAAATCATGCGCCCTTAGCGGCTTCCGTACAACTGTTTCAGCGACCTTACAATAATGCTATTTGAGAAACGAAGATTTTGATTTTGAGCTTATTTATGCAAACATCTTTTGATACAGTGGAGCTGTTATAGGTTAGGTTGTGATGGCCGAAGCTGCGTGGGCCGACAGGGTTTGTTGATATAGGTTAGGTTGTGATGGCCGAAGCTGCGTGGGCCGACAGGGTTTGTTGATATAGGTTAGGTTGTGATGGCTGAAGCTGCGTGGGCCGACAGGGTTTGTTGATAAAAGTCGCGTCGGCGAAGTTGAATCTTCCAATAAAGCAGTCTTACTGGTGAGTGATCTGTAGCTCTCAATCTAATGTAGGTATCTTGAAAAAGAAAATTATGCTGAAATTGTCCGCTAGAACGGCTCTATCATTCCACCGATGTTTCATTTGCTTCTTATAATTAGTTATTACATGGTCAATACATGGAGGGAGCTGCGGAGGGAGTTACACCTGGGCTATAAGGCGTGCCGTAGAGGAAGGCTCCGGGTTAAATTGTCCAGTTTTAGCCCAGTTTTCTACTCTCGGCCGTTCTTGTTTTTCGTACACCACGAGGAAATCGGCCGCCGGGGCGCTGTCTGACTGGCGTTCTTGGGTTCAACAGCCACCGAGGTGTGTCCGGAAAGGAAATTTGACAGTGTGCTTGAGTCACATCAGTAACAATGAAAAATGCGCGATTTTCCGTTGTTACCTGGCTCGGGTTATTTATATATGTGTGATGCATGTACTGTACATTCAGTAAACCCTCGTCAGAACGAGGTCCCCACGCCAGAAAACTGACTTCGTTGTAAGCGGTACTTCGTTAAAGCGGAGGTGATCTGTTCTCACGGTAACGCAGTGGCGGCCACGAAGCACTTCAAATCAATCGAGCATTCGAAAAATGGCCACGTATCTGCTCCTTTCACTGCAAATGTCGACGAAAAACGATGGTCGATCGGCTCCCCTGCCAAGAAAATGCCTCCCTTCTGTTTCCCGCTCACCTCTCATGTCGTTCCTCTCCCGTCTCGTTTCTCCCACGAGAACACGCTAGAGGTTCGCTCGAGTCAATTTAAATTTACCGCGTTCCACTGCTCCACCGCTGGTGCCTCGATGCTGCAGCGCTGCCGTACTGCGGAGACGCGCCTGAATTGAGGCACCCTGCTCCAATGTTCATAGGAGGAAGAGACAACTTTTATTTTCAAATAGAGTGCGTTAAGCTCCCGATGGAGTGGCTCCCTCTTCACGGGTTCCATGTGCTTCATACAACTTCGTTGCCCTATTCCGCGAGCGTTCCAAGCGGAACGTGGAATTTATCTTGCGGAAACTTTCATCACTGTTGCCGTTTGATTTCAGAAATGCCACCAGGAGCGCGGGCAACAGCAGGCGCCGGTTTTCTGCATTGGCTATCGCAAAAACCAAGCATCCATAATTTTTTTAATAAAGGAACGCTGCAAATATCACTGATGTATTGATTTTCTGCCCTGTATTTGCGTAATGTCTTGCTCTTGTTCCACAACGTTGACAAGTATGAACATTGCCACTGGACAGAGACGTTTGGATTTGGCTGTGGGTATATAAGACCATTGCGCAGCTTTTGATTAACTTTTGCCGCTTGGCTGAATCGGGTCACAGATTCTTGAAGCGAATGTTTTTGTATCCTCGTTCCCCTCGCATGTTAATCTTTTGGTTGTAAGCAACTCTCAGTTGTTTGTGTGTAACTTGAAACTGTTTGTTTCTGTAAGTGTCTGTGACTGGCAGCCTTCGGGCTCTGTTACTTTTATAGCCAGAAGCGCTGCGCTCGTTTATTTGTTTCTGGTTGTTGCGTTGTATCATTGATACCAGGATTTTTTTATAGTAAATTTATCCTTTGAAGACAGCGGACAGGACAGGCACAGACAGACCAAATTTCTGCATTGAAGTAGCTTAAGAAGGACTATCGTCTTTAATAAACCGATTTTAGCATAACTAGGGTTGCTGTGCATCGGAAGTGCGGTAGGCTCAGCTACAGCCTATTGGGGCGCGGTGGCTCCGCACTCATAGGCGTGAAGGCAGGGTTTGGAAGCCGCTCCTGGAAAACAGTGTGCTGGTTAACCAGACGGGCCTGCTTAACAAGCGCCCATCGCAGTTAACAACAAAATAGACAGATATAGCTCAAGTGTAGCGTAGCGTAACCGGAAAAGCCCACGGGCGGCTGCTACTCGGACATACAAGCAAGCCACGACCGGGGAAGCAGCTTCTTGGAAGCCTCGCTCGCTCCACTTATATATGGTCGTTAGAACGCGTGCTGTCTGGCCGGGCGCCAAGGCTTCCTGCTCGCGGACAGCTGAAGAGGCCGGCCTCGGTGCGTCAAATCGACGTGTAATTACCCGCAGATTCGTTAGACTAGGCTAGTAGTGCATTGATGTGGGACTTCTTTGCGTTTGCAAGCCTCCCCGTGCATATTAGTTGGCGACCCTGTAGTATAACCGCGCCACGATTGCCGCGCGCACGCTCAGGCATGCGATAACAAGGTTTTCCCCCCTTTGGAAACACCGCTGCTATCATTTTTCATTCCGGCACGCGGCAACTGGCCGTCCTAGCGTGATGCTGCGTCCACTGACCATAATAAGACAGGGACAGCTAGAAAGATGATCGCAGGCCTTGCCTTCCACATGACTCTTTCGGCTCATCTGCATAACTAAACGTAGCCAGGGATCCGCATCTTTGCCGTGCTGGTCTGCACATTTTGTAGGAACCATCCTAATGTGTGCGGCTGCGCTGCGTTGGAGGGGTATCATATTCCAGCAACACGACAACGTTTAATGCGGTGCTGTAGTCTTATGTGCGGAACTAAAGTGCGATGCGATATGCTCTGTATGAAAGATATCGCCGAATTAGGAAATGAGGAGTAGGTGGTGTTGAATTACAGCTCTATTCTAAACGAATGAAAGCCACGAGGTGGCAATGCCACAACACGAGACAGACCATGGGACCATTGTGTTGCGCTTCCAGCGTTAGACTCTGGGTCTAGTTTTTTTTCGCTTGTTAGCTTGCTCAATCGCAAAGTCAATTATAGCGTTCCCTTCCGTAGAGAACTTTTTTGGATTTGATTGATTGTAGGGTTTAACGCGCCGACGCAACGCAGGCGATGAGGCGCGCCGTAGTGGAGGGCTCCGGATTAATTTTGACCACCCGGGGATGTTTAACGTGCGCCGAAATCTCGTACACACGGGCGTTTTTGCTTTTCGCCTCCATCAGAAAAGCAGCCGCCGTGGCCGGGAATCGAACCCGCGACCTCGTGCTCAGCAGCGCAACGCCTTAGCCACTGAGCCACCGCGGCGGGTCAACTTTTTTGGAAAAACTCAACTTACTTTTTTACTTTTTAGTACCAGAGCTGTTTAAGCCGGTACAAGTTCGTCCGGGGTATACAGAAAATCTCGAGCGCGTGCCTTGCGGCGACCACCCAGCGTCCCCAGCGCGAGGCGCCTGGCACGACCTTCGCGCAGTGGCTTTAGCAAAAAAAAAAGATAAAAACAAAACTGAAAAGTACAGGTAACGTGAGCGCGTGTCTGGCTGTGTCCGCCCACAGGGATGCCAGGTTGGGCTATAAACACTTAAATTGGGCTACTTGTTTTTATAATTGGCGGCAAGAATTGATGGTTGGATATTTGGCTTTTTTGTGCTTTTCTGTATTTTTTATTAAGGCATCCTAAAGATGTAGACAAAATGCCCCTTTTTGGCTGGCTCGCCAAAAAAAAAAAGTAAACGAAGCAATCGCAGTTTTCTAATCTAATCATAGTAATTTTACAGTTTAAACGTAATGGAAAAAAAGCTTAAGAAAATATGAAGTTTTAAATGGTTGATTTTAGTTATTGCGCTCTGAAACTATTTAAAATATGGCAGCATCTCCACTGCGTGGATGATGGCGAGAGTGCGGAGTACGGGGACTCGAAATGACATCCAAAGTGCGCCCCGAGTGACATCCGATTTGAGCCGTGAGTTGCATCTTGATAATTCCATTCCCTAAATGAAACCACAAGTCGGCTCAAATCGAATTTCGGTTGATTTTCGCTTGGTGGTGTACGCGCGGATAGACGCGGTCGGACATTGGGAGGTCTTAAGGTACTCCGCTTCGTTACAGGCGAGGGAGTAAGTGGTTCTACTCTCGGGCACTGACTACGGCTCTCAGTGCCATGGAGAACCGACTGTCCTATTTGCAAACAACCCGAAACTGTGGAGCATGTCTTTCTTCATTGTTGGGTCGCAGTGTTCTTTTGGGATGTCCTCCAATGGACACTTCGGAAAGATTTTCTACTTAGCCCACATGGCATACATTTTTTGTGCATTGATAGAGAGGATGGTGAGCGATTTGACAGTGTGATGTTGTTGGGTCTGCACAGTATTTGGCGTTCGCGCATGGCTTGGCTGCATTGTGATGCAGATGCGCGACCAAGGACAGTATTTGAGGGAAAGTGTGTCACAGTTTGTTGAAGTTCAGAGAGCCAAGAACTCGCCACCAGAGTGGTTGTCTAAAATTGAACCCCTAACTACGCCTAGGGAATTTCAAATGACAACACCGGCACTGGGGGGCATGTTGGCTTTACTGCGATTTTTTCTTTCTCTTTGTACCTGGTACCTGGTGTTGTTGTCCAAGCTTGGCAGCAAAGAAAAAAATAATAAATACACCATCTTCCCGTAGGGGAACCCTGAGTTAGTATGCGAAGCAGCCAAGGGGTCGACTGAAGTTCCCAGTTTTCAATTCGTCGTTTCCGTTCAGCTTCGCGTGCCTTCGTTGTATCAGTAGCTTCTTGACGTAGTTTGAATGAGTGAAGGACATAAGGCGCGTTAGTAGCACACGCTCCCGTCTCGATTTGTAGCGCAGTGGGAAGAGCGTCACGTACCTCCCGTTGCGGCCAGAGAGTCGTGGGATCGAAACCGGGCGCCGCCTAACTGTTTCTTTTTATAGTGGACTGCGCTGACGTCAGCCCAAACGCTGACGGGGCTGAAGAGACGCGCATGCGCAGTTGAGTGTGGACAGCGGACAACGACAACGAGGGAGGGAGGGACACATGAGCAAGGGACACCCCGAGCATGAGATGCTTCGCATCTAAAAACGATTGTAGCCCATAGGGTAAGACTACTGACACTAACTCTGTCAGGTCTACCAGACACAGGCTCGAATCCTGCCGGTGCCTGTGTGATTTTTTGCCATTGTAAATGCTATGTGCACGGACGCGGACGGACATTGTGCGGTCCTAAGGTACTCTGCACCTAAAAAACGTCTGGAAATTTTATCCTTATGTCAGACATTGACAGTGCCGATGGGAGCCGACTTGCAGTACGAAGCAGTTTAGGGAAGAGAAGGCTCTTTATTAAAAAAAAAAGCAGTGTTTTGCCGGCGTTTGCGATCGCCTACATGCTTCTCTGCTAGGGGTCGGGGATGTAGGGAAAACAGGCCCTAGGGGGCCACGTGGGTAACACAAACCTGCGGTGTAGGCCAAAACTTTAAAAGAAACGTTCCCTATCAGGCTGGATGAAGAGCGAAAGAGATGATAGATTATAGCCATTTAATGCATGTTCGAGCCTGCCAGCTGAAAAGTGTTTTCCGTGACGCCTTATAAAACTGCTTCTTAGCGAGGACAGGAAAACCAACATTCTTGAGCAGTGCCGTTATTTGTGATCGCCTGCGTGAAAAGTATCTTGAAGCACCTTCCATCCAATATGAACGTTTACGCGACCTCCACCTTTTGCACTGCAACAAAATCAATGAATTCCCCTTCGACACCCCCCTTTGAAAGGTTTCCGGAAGTTCATTCCGGCATGAAGCATTTCTTTATTGGAATCAGAATATTGCTTCCTGCAATGTAAGCTTGATGACTTCCGTGACGACTCCGCCGCCAATTTTTTTGGCAGAATTTACTGGGTGCCCCCAAAAAGCGCTGGTGTGCGAATGTTTCAGCCGCTGTCGCAACTAGCCATTTCGCTTCTGACATTTAGTTTCACATGCTGTGGTTGAAAGAGTTTTTAGGCACGTAACTCTAACGAAAACAGACTTGCAGAACAGAATGTCCCTAGATGCATTCGAGAACATCCTTCAAGTAAAGTGTGGAGTCACGAGAAACGGCAAGTGCTGTAAGGACTTCACACCATCTTTTCGGAGCAGTTAAACACCACGGCTATGTACTCAGGTGCAGCGGTTTGTGTCCCAAAAGAGTGATGTTTTGTCTTGCACTCGTTTTGGCAACATCTCAATTCTGACATCTGACAAACAGGAGACATCTGAATAAACGTTTTAAATGAATCGTGTGAACTTTTCTGATTTGGCTATTTGGGCTAGTTTGGTGGGTAGGCATTTGGCTACTTTTGGGCTATGGTGGCTCAAAAATTTGACGGGTTGCTCCGTGAGACCCTGGCCTCCCAGTCCGCCCAGCGTCATCCATGCTGCGCGTGGGCGTATACGTCACACGAGGAGCTCCCGCTGTCGTCGTCATCGCCGTGTAGCAACGGGTGCGCCACGGGTCCGCCGCGTCGAAGACGATGACAACAAATCTGTCAAGACATCGCTTCACAATCTACGCGTGGAGACGGCGACCGGACAAGGTGACGATGAAGTGCAGGTCTACCGAGGCGATAATGAGTTGCAAGAGTTTAAGCCTATGCGGCTATGCCGTAGGAAGACGACGACGAAAGGGATGAAGACGATTGATATCGAATAAAACACTGCTCACACTTT
Source organism: Haemaphysalis longicornis (assembly GCF_048455015.1). Classification (NCBI taxonomy): domain Eukaryota; kingdom Metazoa; phylum Arthropoda; class Arachnida; order Ixodida; family Ixodidae; genus Haemaphysalis; species Haemaphysalis longicornis. Next base: position 6,231,622 of record NW_027526288.1, on the reverse strand, counting down.
ATTGGTCTTTGCTTTGCAGCGCCGTCCAAAACGACTGTGCACTGCTGGGGTCCGGCTGCTGCCTCTGTCCTGGGATCCGCTGTCAGTGTGGAGAGAACATATAGTTCGACCCCCAGCTCTGCTGATTCTCCAGCTTTGCACCACTAGGGCAAGCTGCCTCAATTTTATTGCTAATATCCACAAACGCCTCGAGTTCGTGGATTGTACCCGCGATATTGTTTTATTGCGGAAGTTTGCTGTTCAACATAAGGAAAACAATATATGCAGATACACTCCGGGTGCCCAAAGAAATCGTAGCAGGGGGCCATGATGCAGACGTTGTCTGGCGGACGTTCGGGGCACAGGCCGCAGGAGGCGATATGCACAAGGCATAGAATTTGCAAAGAAGGGCAGCTGCAAGTGCTCCGTTGGCCTTCTTTACATGAGCGGGGCCTAAGGGGTACGTCGAGTCAAACGGGGTATAGTACTTAGGGGGCCCGGTCCTCGTCACAGCCGGCGTGAGGGCCGTCTCCAGTAGAAAACGTCGAAGCAGGACTTCATCTCGGCGAGACAACCCGCCATATTCAAGCCAGGCCATTCCACCCTTCCAATGTCGATGACCGGCGGAGATGTAGACGTCGTTGTAAAGAAACTTGCAAATACTTTATCGCATCGACACTAGCCCATGGCCCGATGCCAGTTGGAACACGTAAGCAGTTTTTAAGGGTTCTGAATGCGAAGCATTCATTTATCACTGTCCAATTGAATGCCTGGGCACTTTGCTTGCACACCACCCTTTCCTCCTGCCGCTTGACCCGTTTTTATACGCGATGCCCTTCAACCTTACGCTTTCGAATGGATTTTATCTGTCTCACACGCGTTGCCACACTGCTCTTGGAATTCCGGACTACGAAGGCACTCAAGAATTTATTTTTCCTCAATAAAGTTTCTTCCTTCACCACTGCTCGTTACCTTCCGCTACTGCCGGGTTAAAGCGCAAACGTCTCGCGCTTCATAGACACGTGGGCCATGGGGAGCTTTGATGCGACGACACCGACAAATGGGCGGAAACCTATAGCCTACTACATCTCCGCTATAGAAGAAAACCAACCGGCCGTTAACCACGGCAACGGTCTCCTTAATGTTCTAGGAGAGCAAAAGCCCACAGGCCAGCAGATCTGCGCGCACACTAAGCAAAGTGTTCACAGTACGCAAATTCTGCAATAACTAAAACTATCCGCTTACTGCGTACGCAGTGTAATCAACTGTGCTTGGAGCGAGCAGCAGTTTCGCTGGAGGAACGGGCGGGAACTGGGTCTACGGCGAACCCGGAATGGCCGCGGCTGCACGAAAATTGCTGCGGCTGTAATGACCAATTTAGTTCGGTGAGTGTCTGTCTCCGCAGACGGCATGACCCAGATAGAAATGCACTCCCTGCTTATTTCCGCAATGCACGTGCAGAGTGCCCGCACACAATGGCGTTTTGTGCTGCCGTTGCACACAGCGTCGCCATGATGTGGCTGGCGATAAGCCGAACGTTCCTCGCTTGAAGGACCAACGAAGACAAAAATTCAAGTTTGGTTCGTTCAAAAGACTGCATTTACCAAATAGCAATTGCGGGAATTTTGGCGAAAACTTCCAACAACTCAGCTATAGGTATTATAATAAAAGAAAACAGATGGAAAAGTGGGGAATCTCCAGCGACTTTTTGACGATGTATCGGTGACGTCACACAACTTTGTGCGATTGGCTGCCGAAGACCAAAGCCATCGACAAAAACGTGACCGTGCGATTTTGCTGGTTCTTATCCTTCTGTTTGAGAGAGAAAAAAACAGTTTTTGGAAATAAACAATGGTTATTTCTACCCGATTACGGGTCGTCTCCACGGAATAATGAACTCTGCTCTACTGTCATTTCTACTTCCAAGTCCTTCCAAGACGTCGTGTGGGGCACAATTTGAAGATTTTTAAATGCTTCCTACCTATTTTTAAAGACGATAGTCTTTCTTGGATTACTTAAACGCAGAAATTTCGGTCTGTCTCTATGTCTGTCTGTCTGTGACTCGATTCAGCCACCCGGCCTAAGAGAAACAGGAGCTGTTCAATAGTCTTGTATACCAACAGCCTAATCTAAACGTCGAAGTCCGGTGTCAATTTTCATACTTGTCAACATTGTTGAACAAGAACAGGACAGTACGCAAATATAAGGCAGAAAATCAATACACGGATTCACGGATGCTTGGTTTTTACGATAGCAGATGAAATACTACAACTGCAGAAAACCGTCGCCGGCTGTTGCCCGCGCTCCTGGTGGCATTTAAGAAATCAAGCGGCAACAGTTACGAAAGGTTCCACTAGAAAGGTTCAACTAGACAGGTTCCACGTCCCGTTTGGAACGCTTGTGGAGTAGAGCAACGTGGTTGTATAAACGTTGGAGTAGGGTGTCTCGTTCCACGGGCGTCTGCGCTGTACGGCAGCGCTGGCACCGAGGCACCCGACTTGAAGCAGTGGAACGCGGTAAATTTAAATTGACTTCAGCAAGCTACATGCGTGATACCTTGGGAGGAATGAGACTGGAGACGAACGGCATGAGAGGTGAGCGGGAAAGCGAAGGGAGCCTTTACTTGGCAGGGGTGCCAGTCAGGTATCGTCTTTCGCCGATATTTGCAACGAAATGAACAGATACGCGGCCATTTTTGTTACAAAACACTATTAGGGGCTGTAATTATGTTGAGCGACTTACCCAAGACGTCTTTTTTCGAAGTTCGTATAGTTGAATCTTGTTTTCTTCCCTCGCACTTTCACCAATTGACACGGTTGTGGGGAATGAGGTAGGCTTTATTACAGATGAAATGGGCGGTGCGCAGGAAACCGGAGGCGGGGAGCTGTCACCGCATAGTCGATAGCGCGTGAAACCAAAGTCTTCCTCCTCTTCTACCATTCGCGGCCGGTCAGTTCTTTTTGTAGCGTAAGCGGCACTGGCCCAGGTTGAGCAGTTTCGCGTGGACCTTGAAGGGCCGTGCTGCGCAAGCGCGTGGAGCATTGGATTAGATTGCCTTGGATTGTATTGGATTAAATTGGATTGTACTGGATTGGATAATCCAATCCAATTTGAATACAGGTGTGCAGAGAATGGGGTCTGCACATTCGCCAGTCTGCGCATTCCAGAGGAGTGACGTCATAGCCGCGGCAGACGCACTGGCGCCGGCGCGTGCCCAGCTGTGCGCCTCCGTTGCACAATAGCCAAGTCTGACGCTGCGGCGGAGCCGCTTGATAGCCGTTTCGTGTGGCTCCCGGACAGCCGTGCTGCGCATGCGCGAGGAACAGTGACTGGACTGGAATGGACTGGATTGGAAATCGTTTTAGCAGCCGTAGGCATGATAATCAGCTAATCCTAGTCAACCAGGCAACCTAAGAATAACCAGCTGAACCTTAGCTCACGCTACGTATATCCTGGCATAGCCGAGCTAAGCCACTGCTAATTTTTTTCCCTGTCTTCTCGCATTGTTGCTCCGCTTTCCGTCGTAACAATATTGTTCTGCAAATCTCGCAAGCTTCCTGTTGCCCCTTGTGGGAGTCGCTCTATTTGAGGGAAGTTGTGATTTTCGCCGAGTCTCCATGTCGCTCTGTGCGGACATGTCACTCTTTAATCCACGCAATACTTCCGCGCTTACATCGGCCTAAAATTTGTATTGCGAATACTGAAGGATTGCTGGAAGATAACCTTTGCATGCTAGCGCAGTTTGGGGGAAATCGCTTGCGCGAATCAGAATTAGTGCGTTTTTCTATATGCTTGTTCAAAACAATGTGATATATGTTTGAAGGAATGCCCGAATTCTACTTCCGCACACTCTATTACTCCTCTACCTTCTGCCATTTCTGAAATATATACTTGGGCGTATCTTGCAAAAAAGAGCGCGTTTAGAAATAAATGATTTAAAAGAAAGGAAAAGGACAGCAAATTTACGTATTTGAAATTGCTTTGTTAGAACCTGCCCTAGTTAAAAAGAAACGATAAGACAAAATGCAATCTTGGTTCGCTTGAAAGAGCCACCCTTCGGTAACTCGCTCAACCTCATCCCGGACTTGAGAATCGAGAGACGTGGTTTTCAACACGCAAAAAGGTAAAGAAAAAATGGCCGCCATCCCGCCCCGCGAAAGTGGTCGTCCAGCGAACATAGGTCGGCAAAACAGAAAGAACTCACTCAAACTCAATCAAAGTTTTTTTCATTCACGCTGTACTCAATCAAACTCAGACACAAAAAGTTCGTCTGTTCACAAAATCACTCGTACTCACTCATCAAATACTCATTTGTAATCGTACTCACTTGTACTCAAACTCATTTGTCCTCACGAGTATTCGTACTCAATCTGTACTCATGAGTACTGAATCTGTACTCATGAGTACTCACTCTGTACTCATGAGTACTCAATATGTACTCATGAGTACTACTCATGAGTACTACTCATTCTGCACTCATGAGTACTCAATTTGTATTACTCACGAATAATCAATTTATCTGCACTGTTAGCTAGGTCGTAGCTCGAATAAAAAACTAAGTAGAAAAAATTAAATTGTTTAATTGATTAGAAAAACACAGGTTACATATTAATCAGGACAGAGGAAGAAAACGTCTGATGCGGTGCACTGTCGTTCGGCGACTTGCTGCGCGAAGGCAAGTACATGTGAGAAAGCGAAACGGAACGTAAGCACTCGCGTTGCGTCTGACGTCTCCTCTTGTTCTCAGGCCGGGTCGGGCTCAGGGGAGCTCGGGGCTTAACGGTGCAGCCGTGGCCGTAAACTGCGTTTTTCTGCGTGTCTTCGGGTGGCAGCTTTTGTCGTCCGTTTTCTTGTTTGCACTACTTTTTGCACTACTGTGTTCAGGAGTGCATATACTCAAGAGTGCAAGCACTCGCAAAAACAGTATTCATGAGTATTGTACTCATGAGTGCTGTGTACTCATGAGTGCTGTGTACTCATGAGTACTGTGTACTCATGAGTACTCAAACTCATGGGTACTCAAACTCATGAGTACTCATACTCATGAATACTGTACTCATGAGTACTCAAACTCATGAGTAGTGTACTCATGAGTACTGTACTCACGAGTAGTGGACTTACCCCTGTACTCACTCGTCATCGTACTCACTGTTTTTTTCTGGGTGTGTGATCACTCATCTTCGTACTCACTCGTGAGTTTGAGTACAAATGAGTACAAATGAGTGTACTCACGAGTGAGTACGCCGACCTATGCCAGCGAAGGGGTTGTAAACCACCACACATGCTGAAGGGAGAGGGTACGAAATGTTTCTCGTCGTCTCGGCGGGCTTGTCGCTTGCACTTGGGCTTCTCTGGCGGCAGATGCGGGGCCCTACCTATAGCCTGACGCATGCTTTGGCCCTCCAATAACGTCAACTCTTTTTTAAATGCAGAGCATTTCTTTAACTCACGACGTCACCCGGCGTCGGCGTGCCTCGGCGTCCGCAACAGCCGTTCCAGGTGCGCCCTCTCCCCCACTCCTCCTCGCCTTCTCTCCGCTGCTCCTCTCTTTAACTCACATGTAGCGTCCGCCGTGCGTCCGCAACAGCTCAGCGCGCAGGCGCGCCCTCTCCCCCACTCCTCGTCTCCCGCATAACGCTACCCTCCTCGCTCTCAACAACAGGTCCGCACCCATCTCCCTGCACCATATAAAAAAATAATACTTACCGGCGCTTGGTTTTGATCCCACGACCCTGCGGGCGGAACGCAAGGTACATGGTGCTCTACCCACTGCGCCACAAAGCCGACACAGAATTCAAGGCTACGAACGCGCCTTATATCCTTGACTCATTCCAACTACATCAAGAAGCTGCTGATACAACGCATTCGCTACCTGTGGGCGGAACGCGAGGTACATGGTGCTCTTCCCACTGCGCCACAAAACCAACACAGAATGAAAGGCTACGAACGCGCCTTATATCCTTGAATCATTCAAACGACGTCAAGAAGCTGCTGATACAACGCATTAACTACCACCAACTCCCCAAACACTAAACGTTAACGCAATACACCCACCCCCTATGCGACGCATTTACTCGAGTCCCCCTCGCGGGGAGATGGGCCTTTTTTTTTTTTTTGAGAGCAGCTGCAAATGTAACCTTTACCAGTAACACATGGGGGGGTGGGGGGGGGGGAGGTTGCCCATTGTTCACAGGCGCTATATCATCCATCATGCGGTTAAGAGTTTCGATGCATGTTTTGTGCCTTTTTTACAGGGATACTGAGCTCTGTGCTGTGGGCCTGATTACCCTGACGCATGCTCTCGGCGTCTTAAGCAAGAAGTGCTAGGTCCTGCTTGAGTTTTCTGTTTACGGCATGATATTTTCCCATCAACGAGAGTCTAACGGCTTCACCGCACTATAGAAAATGTTATAAATTTTGGTACACAAAGTCGGCAGGAACGTTTTAAAATGCATACTGAAACAAAGTTGCATGTTAGCATTTAAGTGGTGTGATTGAGCGGAAGTAGAGGCGCCAGTACAGTCTCTCGGTCACGTTTTGTGGCGTTGGCTTTGGCGGATGGCAGCCAACCACACAAACGAATACCTGTGACGTCACAACGGCTGGGAAATAAGTGCGCAATGAGTCTCCAACACCTGATTTGTTTTCCTCATTACATTAATTAAGTATTACAAACCTCCGGAAAAAGGGATATATTTCTTACTGCGACGTATTTCGAATGAAGGAAGCTTGCATTTCGTCTTCAGTGCACTTTCAAAGCCCTTTCACTCATTCAACGCATTTTCATTTCGTATGCGCTTTGTAGGGAAGACGAACGCCGATTAGAAAGCGATGATACAACTTCGGAAACCGATTTCCAGGACTTGATGCGGGAGTGCATACGTACAGAACACATAGTGCTCTAGGAACGACAGTCCTGCAATTCTATACGTTGTTTACAGAGTCGCTTTCCCATGCCTCACGTGGAAACAGGGAAGCAGCAACAAGCTTCCTTGCCGTGTCTCGTCATTTGTGACGTAGGCGGCGACGCATTCATTAACCCACCGACAGGCTTGGTTTCGAGGCCAAATAAACATCCTCTTAGCGCGCCACGTGTATTAAGGTTGTTAGGACCAGTATATGACAAGATTTCTTAGGGTCCGGGTCAGTTAGTCTAATGCTGTTTTAACGAAAGCCATTTCGTCTAAAGCATGCCCGTTTCATCGAAGCGGTTAAGCCGAACGTCCTTTTATCGAATCGGCGGGGCCCGTTTCCGGGAAAAGTACGCATTTGCCATTGGTGCACCTAATTCGTGGCGTAGTTTTTAGGATTATCTTGCGGCTACTTTCAGACCATATGTTGGCTTCATCTCGCAGTTCAGAACATTTTGCTAATGGGACCTTTATGATAACCGCACGTGGCGTCCTACGTACACAATTTGGGGGAGCGAAGCAGCGAAAATTGGACAGACCTGTTGGATAGATTTCTTTTATTAAAAAATAGTGAGTGGGGTTACAAATGACGCAGGGTTGGTGAAAATAGACAAATAAGAAGCACAAGTATGCTATAAATCTTTATAATTATGATCTATCGCTCTTAGGAAATCTTCGACCGGAATTTGCCGCGATGCAGGCAAATTCCCATGGTGCGTTTTTCTCGTACAACGGCTGCTTTATTTTTTTTGCTTTGGTGGCTGCAGGCGCCGTACGTAGAATGCAGAGTTTCTATTTTATCTTTAGTCCCTTGATGTTCTTACTGAAGGCGGCTTAAGAAACGGCTGAAACGATGGTAGGACGTGCCCACAACTTTGAGAAAGCGACTGTGCCTGCTTTCCACGGCATTGTTTCCCCGTGGCTGCCTGCAGCTATCAAAGCATGTGCAGACCACAAATGTTGAGGAAATCATGGCAGGGTCCACATCACAACGCCCCCTGGTAGTTGTGCTTTGACCACGATGCAGTTCTTTTCAAACAATGAAAGCAGTTGGGACGCCACTGATGGGGGGGGGGGGGGGGGGAGAGTCATTCTTCACGTGGTCGAATCCCTGAAAAAAATTCCGACACTTTCGCAATTGAGATGCTCAGACTGAGGCAAAAGCGGAGCTGGTGTTTTTTTACAATAGCATTAACCTGGCTTTTCTTAGGTCTGCCGTCTTAGGAGAACGATGGTTAAAATGTGAAGCTTTCTATATAAAAATTGAGCTAAATCAACGTCCACAATCAAGCCTCCTAAAGTCCGAAATCTAAACTGCCGAAGTCCGAAGCCAAAGTACACTTCAACTCAGCCGAAGTGCAAAACTAACGCCCGCACTATGAACCCAAAGTAAATGCTGTGCGTCTGGAATGCAATGACAACGCAATCAAATAGACGCCACTTTCATAACGCGAGGGACTCAGGTTCGATTCCGACAACGGGACGCGTTTCCTCTTGAGGCGCGCAGTCGCAACTCCTCTCGTGCGCTCCTTGCGGCCTCGACACTTTCAGTCACATTTTCTTGACCTAGCGAAAAATCAAACTGCGCATAGACCGAGGACACAAAAGAAGACGAGTAGACGAACAGGGTGCAGCACTGTGTATCTAGTCTTCTTATTGCGTCCTTGTTTGATGCGCAGTTTTCCTTTTCGTAATTTATTAACTAGACCAAGTTCGTATTCTACTTAAGTTCTTGACCTATAGCCCTTTCGCCCTGTTCATTCACCGAGTGGAGTTTTCCGTTTAGGATCCGCGCGGACGGAACTCAAGCTGAAACAGCTCCTCTGTTAGAAAGCAAATGGAAAGACGTGGTACCTTGAATCAGAACTTTGGCTAGGGAGCCTACTCGGGGGTTTCTGTGCCGTGGCATGTACGCAAGCGCAGAGCAGAGCTTGCACAGCTTGAGAAATCGGTGTCACTTGCTGAATTGTCTGCACGCGAACCTTCTGAACACGCCTAAACACAGTTTGTCATGAATAAAACAAAACAAAAAAACAGCAGTCGTAATGAACACTTACCGGGAAACCTAACGCAGTTATTCGTTCGCTGTTGCTTGGAAATCGGTAATTATGAATCTGGGGGAAAGATGAAAGCCTTGGTGGCCGAATGCATCCACAAAATCCTGCGGGGAAAACCGGCGTGGAATAAGATGGCGACCTAAAATCATCAATAATGAGTTTCGGTGAGGTTACATTAAAATGAACCTCCTTACCTTGAACAAAACGACTCCCTCCGTTTTTTAACATGCTAGGAAGCAAGCAAGATCATTGTGGAGTCGTATCTCTAATGGGTTTCTACGTCGCTGGCAGCAAGCTTGTGAAAACGCTACCACTGTGCCCTAGCTTTTTTTTTTGCTGAGAACGAATAAGTATTCCTTGTAACCGATGAAATAACCGATGAAACGGCGTTCACTGAAACGTCTTCTATGATTTGGCTTTCAATGAAGTGGCGTTCGATGAAGTGTCCGGAACCAGTTTTCTTACACAAAAAAAGAGTTGGCTGAAGATAGATTAGGTGAAGGTGGGTAGGGTTAGCTGAAGGTCAGGATATATTTACGTGTAGCCATACTGTAAAGTCACCTCGTGGTTCAGCTTCGCTACACTGCACTTGATTTACCGAGCCATGCAGCCAAGCATACAATTTCGACGGTGACGATACGGAGCACACGATTGGGATTAAAATTTCGGTTCGGGCTGTGCTGTAGAATAACGAGTGCAAGCATAACATGATGCACAACGCAGTACAATATCCCAGGCACATTTTTTAAAAGAGGATAATCTTTCTTGAGCTGCTATAGTCTTTCTTGGGCTGTCTTTCTTGGATAGTCTTTCTTGGGCTGCAAACAACAAGTAGTTTGTACAGCCACAACATTTCCAAACTACTGAATCTGATAGCATATGCTTCATACTTGAAAACAGTTTTAAGTAAAAAGAAAACATTAGGCCAATTGGAGGGACAACAACAATTCATATCTGGAAAGTACAACTGTTATTTTAATTAAAATATGTTTGCTCGATTTTTGCGATAAGAAATTTAGAAAACGCGTCGAAAACAATGTTTTGCTTTTAAATGCAAAAATCGCTCGCGCCAGAGCCTCGACATTAAGGCGGCGTTTCAAGTCCAACGGTAACGGCAGTTCCAAAAGATGGTGATCGATCAGTGCGAATACGGGAAAATTTAATGGGCGTTTGCAAACCCTCGCCGAGTTTATTGTGAGAGGAGCGAGACTGGAGGGAAAGAGCGTGAGAAGTGGGAGGGGGAAGCAGGAGAGACATTTGGTGGCAGGGAGGGGCGACGAAAACTGTCGTCTGTCGACCACATGTGCATCGAAGCGAGCAGAGGCGCGGTCACTTTTTAGTCTAATGGTATGCACTTTAATCTCTTTGGCTTAATTTGCCCTGTTGGCGGCATGAGCTGATCTATAGAATGCACTGTGATCAAGTTGAACCACACGATTTCCTTAGCGCGTAATAGCTTGGACGGAAGTTATTTGTCGCTGCACACTTTCCTGGCTACAGTGCAGACCGGCATTCCGCAACTGGTTCGCTGCAAGCCGGAAATCTAAGTGCTCTCGTCAGGCTCAACGTCTCGATGGAGGCTCGGCAGAACTTGGCGTGGTCGACTTAGCTTGGCAACGCAGCGGCGCCGGCCAGGTCGTTTGCGATTTGGCTCCGCGCCCTCCGCGCCGTGTGACGTCCTCGGCGGGCTCGCCTCAAGGCCGGGGACGACCGACGGCAGGGCGCGTGACTCCGCGCTGCCGCGACCGGCTTGTTGCGCGCAGCATCGTGTACCCAACAGCCGTGTTTGCGCTGATGGCAGCGCAGGCGTGCGACGCAGTTCTTGTCAACGGGAGCAGTGGACGTCGCGGTGTGTCGCGCGCGGAACTCGCACGCCCTTCTCTTTCATGAGCGCTGAGGAGTAATTGAGGTAAGCTTTCGCTTCGCCAGCTTAATTTAAACCTTTCAGTCACTTTTGTCAGTCATTTTTATCAGCAGAGGAGAAAGCTGACGCTATCTCACTTCTGCATATAAGTCGGTCCTTGGTATTGGTGTTGTGGTCCTTCATCAGCATGCACCATGCGGCAAAGCCATTTCTCGCTAATGTTCAAGCTCAAGAAGTAATGCAAATATCCTGAAAAAAAGATCAGTTCAATTGGCCGCTAGGACGCCGCTTTTATTACGATGCGTTTCATTTATTTGTCATAGTATAGTACACCGTGGAGTTGTAAATAATTACGAATTACCGTGTGTAGTCAATACACGGGCTTGCACGAGAGAAGCATGGTTGTAGAAAACGGCTGCAACTTGCGCTTTATCGCAAGTATATAGAAATAAATGTTGTGACGTTGAACTGCTCAGACGACGACATAAACACGTGGAGTTTCATTGAAACAGGTGGTATGAATAGCTTACAGTCGGAGTTTTAACCAAGCAACACGAAGCCACTGCTCTAAACACAACACAGCCACGTCACAAAGTTTATTTATTTATTTATTAAAATACTCTCAAAGCCCGAAGGCGTTACAGAGAGGAGTGGTTACATTTCATACAATATTAGTTACAGCCGTTTTGAAAGATGTAGGATGCGGAATGCTGGCGATGGAGGCGGGGAGGTGGTTCCAGTCGTCGCAGGTCTTGGAATGAACGAGTGAAAGTGGGGGTTTGCGCGACACTGAGGAACCCCTACCTTGAACCTGTGATCGTTTCGTGCGGAGTTGTAGAATGGAGCAGAAATGAGAGCCTGTTTTAGAATGGGGTTAGTAAAGTAAATCTTATGAAAGAGGCACAAGCGCGCAATTTCCCTTCTAGCAGCAAAGTCACTAAGTTTAGGAGAAGATTTAATTGACGTGATGCTAGCGGTTCGTGAGTAGTTTGTGACGATGAATCGAGCAGCCCGGTTCTGAACGGCTTCCAAGGATGAAGACAACACCACCATATGAGGGTCCCAAATCGATGATGCATACTCTAATTTAAAAATCTAACAAGGGCTTTATATAGTAAGAGTTTTAAAGGCACTGGAGCAAAAGCAAAATTACGGCGCAAGAAGCCAAGCATACGGTTAGCATTATTGGCAACATAATTAATATGTTCATGCCATTGCAGATTAGTGGTAATGTGGACGCCAAGGTACTTATAAGAAGAGACAGAAGATAAATGTACATTGTTAAGTTCGTACGGAAATAGCTCAGAAGGGTTATACTGCTTAGCGCCAGAAGAAACTATCATTATTTTACATTTGTTAACGTTAAGTTGCATCAGCGAATTATAGTTGTTGTGGAATACACAGTGCCATGTTGGCTTCCCAGGAGAAAATTGCACTTTATGCAGAGCAATGCGTATTAGCAAATTTGAAAAAAAAATGTGTTTTGTTTCCCGCACTTCTCGTCAGTGCGCCCTGGTGAATACGCGTGTAAATAAAATGTTGTGAAAGTGCAATTCAAAACGCATTTCACATTCCTTCTCCAACGCCATTTTCATTAGTATTTTAATAGGATTGCCCGACCTATCGTGCGAGCAAGGCTGACTGTCAATAAATTTTCTATGCCCAACGCACGGCTACCACCAGCCTGGCTCTCCCTAGCGCAGCATGAGTTATTTTCTGAGCAATCATTCTCAGTTTGCAACAGTTAATGACTTCGACTCTCCCAGTGTTACGTTAGGCTCAGGGACGCCACAGGGATCCATGTTAGGTCCTTCGCTTTCTCTTCTGTGTATTAATGACCGGCCTCTAAACATTACTTCTTCAATATTTTCGCAGATGACCGAGTCATTTATATTATAGGGCGATGAATAGGCAATTTGATGTGATTGAATTGCAGAGAGATTTTTATCGTTTCTAAGAAGGGTGCAAATATCAGGGTTGTAAAGTTAAATATTAGCATATGCGAACATGGACATGTCAGCCATCACAGCACTAACACCACCACAAACCATTTTAATAATACTCATATGAAAGAAATGTACTCTTATTTGGCGTGTACGTAACTTCTATCTTATCTTGGAAGATTCCGATTGAATGTATTCCAGCGAAAGCTAATTGCATGTTAAACATATATCTCAAAGAACTTGAATCAAGGGGCTGTTGCACACAAGCTCTTACTTTACATGGTACTGGTAAGCAGCAAACTGGAGTATGCAGCACCTGTTTTAAACTTTGGTCTTGAAACACTGATCAACTAATGAAAAATAACAATCAACAATTAAAAATAACAACTAATAACAATTCGTTATTTCTAATAACAATTTCACTGCAAGCGTCAGATCAATGAAAAATAGGGCAGTAATCTAAAAAAACTACTGATGCACAGCATTGTTACTCCGCTTGTTTTCATTGGGAGTTTTTTAATATATTTCTTATTTTTTATATTATAGTACCCTCAGGGCCTTTACGGCGTTACATATTAATATTTAATATCTTTTAATATTTAACAATATTGTGAATTCTAAATAAGAAATTTTAATTTTTAAATTGAATATATTGTAACGTAGTATTTTGGTTTACATTCTGCCGCTATTGTAGCATGAAGATCGGAAGGAAAAAGTCGAGACGTCGAAGAGGTTTTAAAGGTTAACTTGTTTACTTTACAGATGACATTGGTGAAATTTGGCACATACAAACTTGAGACAATTACACTTATTACATAGATGAAAAAGGCAGTCAAAAGATTCAGAGTACTTAACGAAACATGGTTGGCGGGCGAGGGGCTCCTGGCGTCTGGCCCCGACGAGCGGCAGCAAGCGGCTCCCCTGGTGTTGCTCTCCCTGAGGGTCATACCCGATCCTGGATAAAACTGTAGCCCTTTCAGGTTTCTTTACTATCATGAACTAAAAATAGGTTAAATCGCAAATAACAAACTCTCGTGTACTGTTTCTTCACTCGTTCGTACTGCATGCGCCCTTTCAATACGTTCGTAAACAAGATGTTAGGCAAGAGGGCATTTGCACCGGAAGTAATGAAACGTTGGAGGTGTGGTGCATTGGATGTACTTGCTGAAATTGGACGTAATGGCACGTTGGATGTGGTGGCACGTCGGATGTGGTGGCGCGTTGGATGTAGCGGCACGTTGGATGTGATGGCACGTTGGATGCAGTGGCCAAAATTGGATGTTTCTGCTCGTTGGATGTGATGGAACGTTGGATGTGATGGCACGTTGGATGTGCTGGCACGAAATTGGATGTTTCTGCTCGTTGGATGTGATGGCACGATGGATGTGTTGGCCCCAAGCGGGCCCAGCCGCGTCCGAAGCGCTTTTACACACACACTTGGGAGGAAGAGCCCCGGCGGGCGCACAGAACTAAAAAACAACCAGAAAACATCAAGGGATCTCCTCTTCGCGACACCTTCCCCGACGGAAAAAAGAGTGCCCTCACTCTTGCACAAAGTTTAAAACATAAGAAAACGTTTTCGCCAACTCACAGAGATACTGAAATGACATGGCATGCGGACTCGAGAAGACAACAACAGGCCCGCACATATGTTGGTCGATGAAGTATTTAGGCTGGATCAGTCACCACACGCGCGTGCACCTAATAGAGTTCCGTTCTTCACTTCACGCACGCATAGTCTCTTGTCAAACACAGGAGAAAACGTTCCATTTACATATACGAAGAAGAAAATAACAACACGGGCACTGGGAATAACACAGGAATAAGCATACACACTGTAAAAGTTACATCTTAAAGAAATCGACATCGTAAAAGCAGTTCCGCTAGCCGGTCCGCACACTCAGTTCTGAGGAGCTTGACGCGAAACAAAATGTGTCCTTGGACAACAGGTCGCATAAACATGACGCAAATTAACCGCTATCCAACAAAAGTGATCACCAAATAAAGAAAACAGAAGCGCAGTCTCAGCGGTCGCTACTCATCGAAATACTCAGTGCCTTACGGATAGGATTACAAATGGTTCATAAGAAGGCACTATAAAACAGAAATAAAATTATATACAAGGGCTCACTGTGTTGAAGTTATATCTCACGCACACGCGGAAATATGCGTACATCCGCCACTGTTGGGCACTTCACTCGAAACAACATTTCTATATTCAGCCCAACTCGTTCTAAACAGCCCTATTCCTCCTATATGACAAAATGCACCCACTAGAAATCTACACGTTCGTTCGAACACACTATACAAAACGAAGAAACTGTTAGCCAAGAAAACAAGTTACAAGAAAACTACTAGAAACGAACACGAACGAACAGCTCAAGAAAAACGAGTTACCAGAAAAACTGCCGACCATCCAAAAATAAAAGTTACGAAACGCAAAACTTGATATTCGGGCGCATCATACAAGAGATGTTGGCGCGTGCTGAATCCTCTAAGCACATTTCATTCGCTTCTCGTCGGTCAAAACTACAAACACAAACAAAACGAGCAAACATTCATGCATACTTTACATGAACACGAGCGATAGAAATGATAAAGATAACACACGATGAAATATTTGAACACAAGACTTTAAAAGTACACATTAGTTACCGTTCATGCTTACGGAAGAAGAAAGAATTGTAAAATCTCAGCAGTGGTGAGAAACTTCCGCCAACCCGACGCATTCGCAAAACTGCACGCCCGCTAGCTCTCCCCGTCCGCGGCATCCCGGGCACCCCTGTTGGTGTCTTTGTTTGTACTTCGAGCAGCGGCGTGCAGCGTAAACATCTCAACTCCTCGTTTCCCTCAGACCCCCAACCCCGAAGTGGCTGCCGTATTTGCTTCAAGACAAACCTAACTTCGGTGGAAAGGAGCCGAGGAAACGGATATCAGCAGTCTCTAATATAGCGAGATCTGCGCGAAAATCAGCCCTTTCATAGGCGCGTGGGGGTCTTCTTCTTCGGGGCTCTTTCGCCGGGAGAGCCGAACGCTTGTGCCGTTAAGATTCTGACTACATAGCTGTCCAACTCCCGCGCGAAGAGCCCACACACCCCACGAAAAAACGGCTGCACGCTCATAAATGTTTGCCTCAGCATCCACAACGGCTAGTTACATAAGCAGGCTGGTGCTGGCAAAGAAAATGAACCAAAGACAACCAATCAGTGGGCGCCTCGGACACGCGGAGAAGAAAAGCCTACAGGCCTACAGCAATGCGGTGCGCCGAGAGGCAAAAATCTCTCACCTTACTGCGTGCGCGGGAGGCTCGCCGCCGCGATGGAGAGTGGCGGTCGCGGTGACGTTCGGTCCGCGTCGGGGTCGGGGGCTCTTCTTCGAAGGAGCCGATGGCGAGCATGACGGGCCCGGCTTGCCTCGGGCTGATAGCGCGGTGCCGGCCGTGAAGCCGGAGAGTCTTTTGCGCTGTCGCACATGTCGCTTGCACTTGCAGGCCACGGTTTCAGGACGAATGACGCGAATTTAGATGATTCTTGGCCGGTGCATTGGATGAAGAGCTTGATGATGAACAGCAGGAAGATTAACGATGAGTGGGGGGAGCCCATGATGGCAGAGGGGGTCTTCGCTACCCCGCACCTATCACCACTTTTGTAACGTAGTATTTTGGTTTACATTCTGCCGCTATTGTAGCATGAAGATCGGAAGGAAAAACTCGAGACGTCGAAGAGGTTTTAAAGGTTAACTTGTTTACTTTACGGATGACATTGGTGAAATTTGGCACATACAAACTTGAGACAATTACACTTATTACATAGATGAAAAAGGCAGTCAAAAGATTCAGAGTACTTAACGAAACATGGTTGGCGGGCGAGGGGCTCCTGGCGTCTGGCCCCGACGAGCGGCAGCAAGCGGCTCCCCTGGTGTTGCTCTCCCTGAGGGTCATACCCGATCCTGGATAAAACTGTAGCCCTTTCAGGTTTCTTTACTATCATGAACTAAAAATAGGTTAAATCGCAAATAACAAACTCTCGTGTACTGTTTCTTCACTCGTTCGTACTGCATGCGCCCTTTCAATACGTTCGTAAACAAGATGTTAGGCAAGAGGGCATTTGCACCGGAAGTAATGAAACGTTGGAGGTGTGGTGCATTGGATGTACTTGCTGAAATTGGACGTAATGGCACGTTGGATGTGGTGGCACGTCGGATGTGGTGGCGCGTTGGATGTAGCGGCACGTTGGATGTGATGGCACGTTGGATGCAGTGGCCAAAATTGGATGTTTCTGCTCGTTGGATGTGATGGAACGTTGGATGTGATGGCACGTTGGATGTGCTGGCACGAAATTGGATGTTTCTGCTCGTTGGATGTGATGGCACGATGGATGTGTTGGCCCCAAGCGGGCCCAGCCGCGTCCGAAGCGCTTTTACACACACACTTGGGAGGAAGAGCCCCGGCGGGCGCACAGAACTAAAAAACAACCAGAAAACATCAAGGGATCTCCTCTTCGCGACAGTATACTGTTAGCAATTGTGAGTTTTTAATATTTAATATTTATTTTAAAATCATATATTTTAATAATTTGACTATATGTTTCTAAATACATTGGGTTATTTTATTGTTGGTTTACCTTTGTTTAGTTTCGCTAATGATGTACGTTTGCAGTAATAAAACGATTAGGTAACTTAACTTCACCAATTATACACTTTGTGGAGATGAAAGGCGTGGAGGTTCTTTATCGCAATGGTTTTATCCGTGTTTCTGTCGTTTTTGTGTTGTTTTATTAGAGCCATCTTTCCACCTTTCTTGGTTGATCAACCTACATTTTCCAATGGGGTTGTTAAGATACATATTTTATATTTCGTCCGTTCAATTTTATGTTTTCAGTTTTTCTGTAGTTTGTGTTCCTTGGTTGTTTCAAACTACCTTTGGCCAGGTTTGTCCGTTTGCGGGAATTTAACGATTAAATGCGTTAACTGCGCCGGTTATACGTTTTTGCTCAAATTCAGGGCACAACACGGTTGGTCAGTTTTCATGATTCTTTTTTTGGTATTTCAGGTTGTTTCTCGGGGCTTTTATTTTTGTCTTCGTTTTCTGAGAGAGCTGTATAAGATACTTATCTTCGATATCGTTAGTTTCTTCTTGAATACTTTAGATTACATATTATTTTTAGTGCCAGCTTATGTCGCTGCGTGCATTGATTATGATCATATATTAGGAGTTCCATGTGCTCATGTAAGGTGTTTTCAAGGCTCATATGTGTAAAATACGCCTGTGTGTTAGAATGACCTTCCTTTTGACGCTGTTCACAGACCCGGTGCTGATTTGATAAAATTTGCTCTTAGTAACGTAATTTGTATCTAGCTCTTGGTTTATACCGTGTAGCAGACCAAGTTACGTGAATGCGTTTTTCTGTTGCTGTTATTTTGTCTGTCTTTTAGGGATGACATACCCACTTCCTTCTTTATTCCCTCGGTTCTTAAGGGTAATCAATAAAAAAGAAAACACAAACAAGTCTTAAAATGCTCCTCATGATGCCCGCAGTGCATAAAAGGGTCGTTTTCTTTAAAGGATCGTGCTCAACATGATCACCAGCCCCAGATGCGCCTAATGTGGCGGTAATGAGCAGATTGCGTTGCTTTGCGGCTGAATAATCCAGTTATAAAAGTCCCGGTAGGTTTCTAGTCCCAATATGAATTGTTTTAGAACATTTAATGGCATGTTTCAGCTTGTTCGTTGTGAAAAAGTGCGCCTCATGGCCGAAGTTGGTCGCGGCGAAGGTTATCCGAAGCATTTACGAGTTAGGGAACAATCTTCTCGCATGACCACACGCAAGTAACTTGTGCTTACTGAACAATTAAGTTTCAACAATACCAAGGATAACACTGACTAACTTTGAGCGGCGTAATTTATAGCATGGTTAATATGACATTGTGTGACAATAAGGAGAGAACACTAATGAACAAACTGCCATACATTTCGATTTTCAATGTGCAAAGATGGTGCAGCGAGAGGCGTGTCATGGTCGAACGAGTCGCCATAAAAATCAGTAAGCCTTCCCGAACGACGGGTGCGGCCGCCTTAATTAATGCGGAGGCTGCTGGGTCGTGACATTCATTTTAAAACTGCTATTTATTTACTGAATGAGACAAGTGGGCACAGGTACGGAGACGTCCTTGCAGTGAGATCGTCCGTGACTTGTGTAACGGTACGTGCGTTATTTCGAACGCGAGTGGCACAGATTTTCCGCGATTAACCCAATCTAGAACTGTGTGCGCAGAAGAGTGTGCGCTCTCGATCGAGAATTCTCAAACGTTTTTTGCAACTCCGTGTACCTATTCGTACGAAGTACAGGACAGACCGCATGTCTGTGGAAGATTAGTTCCCTAATGCTGTGTAGTACCTTTTTTGTGCGCTAGATTGCTGCTTAGAGCTGTTCTCTTTGACGCCTCCGGCCCACACGGCGGCACACGATCTACATTACTTTGCTAACCAAACGGCTATCGGCTACCGCCAGTATAGGTTAATACCGGGAAGTGCTCTTCATAGGCAGATCTCTACAAAAAGCTGCAGCAGCCATCATAGAGATTCCGGTTGTTTCGCGTACTTCCACCGTTTTCCCTGTCTTGCTTCTTTCGTAGAAATAAAACTGGGGACAGGACCTACGAATGCGCGATTGAATTAAGGAGGGATTGATAGTGTACGTAGGTGTCCAACAACGTCCGCTGATAACTTTCCTGCTTTTTGAGAAATCAACTTGAAATTTTGGAGGGTAGGCATAATTAAAATATACTAACGGGGTTCGAAATGTCGTACAGAAAGGTTTAGTAGTTTTAAAATATAATTCTAGTTTTCAAGCTTTTTTTTCTCCCCTTAAGGAACATTCTCGGAAATTTGTTTACAGGAACCAAGCTAAAACATTTTACCTGAGGCTTTCTCCTTAAGCAGAGTTCGCGCCCAATTTGACTCGCAACAGGCGAGCGGCCGCCGCAGCTGCTCCCCGGGAGGCGGTGGCGCCTTGCAGCGAAGCACTGGAGAAGTAAAGGAGAGAGGGGGTCCGCTCTTCCGATATTCATCAGCAACCCCCGAGTGCTCTGTTGCATTTCGCGCTCCGAATGCAGTGCACATGAAGCTGCCCGATGTAGTTCACCTGGGCGCAGCCTTGCGACTCCAGAATTGTGGTGAGGGGAACAAAGCGGCGCAGTGGCCGTCAGTGACGTAGCTGAAAGCATAATAGTGCAATTCGTACCGTGACGCTTTGCAAGAATTAGAGGCAGAAGCAATAAATAAAAAAATGCGGTCAGCCAGTATTTCAGATATCTTTATTTGTGTGGAAGATTGAACGTAATCGATATTTCGCTAAGCCCTATTATTATCAAACTGGAAGGCTTGCGCAAATGCGCATAGGAGCATTGCAGCCAATGATAAAACTTATCGCTGGCGATGCGGTAAGCCACTCCGAAAGCGTTTGAGGTAACAATTTATACCATCCGCCAAGAAAAGAAGCCAGCAATGGTGCACACAGGGGATGCCGATGGGTATTGGAACAGCTGACCCCTCTCCCTTTACTTCTCGAATGCTTCGCTGCAAGGCGCCAGCGCTTCCCGGGGAGCAGCTGCGGCAGCCGCTCACCTGTTGCGAGTCAAATTGGGCGCGATAGTACGGGCAATAACCGTTGATTAAAAAATATTTATCTTATACTTACGCATAATTTTAATAATTTGTGACAGAAATAAGTGTGAATAAAAAGGAAATTGTGGTGTAAACATATATATTTGAGTTCAGAATGTGTATATAGCATTAAGTAACATCTTACGAAATTACGAAAAATGATGTCGGAAAGCCCAATAGTTGAAGAGAAAATGTTCCTTTTCTCAGCACAAATGGTGTTTTGAGTAATCCTACTTGAAAGTTTTCGTCTCATTTTTTAAAATTGTCGCTTCATGCGCGGATTTTCAGAAAAGCGAGTAAATGCTAATAGCGCAGTGCACTTCAGGCGTAAGAAATCGCTCTGATATGGCACAAAAAAAGAGCCGAATTACGTGCGCGTAAAAAGAAGGATACACGACCAGGCAGACACAAACAAATGTTTCTCAATGCATGCTTGTAGGGTTTGATTGATTGTAGGGTTTAACGCGCCGACGCAACGCAGGCGATGAGGCGCTCTGTAGTGGAGGGCTCCGGATTAATTTTGACCGCCTGGGGATCTTTAACGTGCGCCGAAATCTTGTACACACGGGCGTTTTTGCTTTTCGCCTCCATCAGAAAAGCGGCCGCCGCGGCCGGGAATCGAACCCGCGACCTCGTGCTCAGCAGCGCAACGCCTTAGCCACTGAGCCTCCGCGGCGGGTAATACTATTCCATAGAGCGCCTGGATGCTCTTGCTCGCCCACTGTTTCAAGTTCGAACTAACACAGCGCCATTGCGGCATATACCGCACTACCGAAAAATTGAAGTAATTGAGCACTATATTTGTGCGTAATTGTAAAAGTAACGTTATTACACATTTCTGAAGAAAAATTAACCAAGTACATACCACTGTGCGCCACACGAATCTTTCACTGTATAGGCAGTACCACATAAGGGCGCGTT
Source organism: Haemaphysalis longicornis (assembly GCF_048455015.1). Taxonomy (NCBI): domain Eukaryota; kingdom Metazoa; phylum Arthropoda; class Arachnida; order Ixodida; family Ixodidae; genus Haemaphysalis; species Haemaphysalis longicornis. The sequence goes on along the minus strand of NW_027526288.1, from coordinate 6,210,284 downwards.
TGGCGCCATTTTTAAATGATTACTGGGGCGCACCTAGGAATGCCACTACGGGGGGTATTTTAGAAGAACGTTATCATATTTGGGGACTATTACTCGGCCGGTCTTTCACTTTTTCTGGTCCCGCTGCGCTCTTGACAGCTGGGGCGGTTTTTCTCGGCCGTCATATATAAAGCGCGCGTGTTTGCAGGAGTCAGCTCCCGTGTCATTTTCCGCAAGTCGACGCCGCTTTTCGCCCCTTACGTAAGCCCCACGCCCTGCATTTATCTTGCGCTCAAGTAGCTCTCCGATAACGCCTTGATAACGCCCCGCACAAATGATCGCTTATGCGAGGGGACCGAGCGAAGAGGCGTCCCTTAAAGGAAACAAATGGAAGTTAAAGCTCGTGAAACAAGGGCGAACGTTCAAAGGGCCGACGACGACGCCTGGCAGGAATTCAACACCGGTCTTAGCGGGCACCGCGTGACTCCATCCGGAAATGAGAGGAGCTCTGCTCGCCATGCCAGTCAACGCGACGTCGATAGTTTTGGAATTGAGCCAGGAGAGAGGAAAGAGCCGGGAGCCCTTTCGCTGCGCGTGATAACACGCGTCGGTCTGCTCGACTTGCCGTGGCCGTCTTCATTATTTTCATTCGCTTCGATCTGGGATGCCAAGCCCTCTACAGCGCTAATCGAGACGAGACTGACACCCCCTTTATCCGCTTCGGGGAAAAATTACTACGGGCTCAAAGCACGCATGGTTACCAAGCTGCCGACGCTGTTGCTAATGTACAGCGCTTGCACTCTGCAGGCTGTTGGCGAGGTGAGAGGAGAGTAGCCCAGAGAAAGAATTAAAAGCAGACAGGAAAAAAAAAGGAGGTCATTCAAGTATTGCTAGAAGTGGATTTCCCCACATGGATTTGGCGCGCAAGAGGAGAAGCACGACCGCTTCTGATTAATATGCCTTGCAGAGTATTTTGCTTACCTTCGTTTAAAGTTGGCTTAAACGCTAAGCTTTTTTTGCGCCGTACGACATCTTCGACAGCGACAACCTCGTCCTGAAGCTGCAATGCGAGTGCATGCAAGCGCATAAAGTCCTTCTAGAGTTGGCTCAGATGAACAGGTGCTCACACTGGCGCGCGCCCGCAATATATGATTTTCTACCTTGGCCTTCACAAACACGTTGTAGGCGTAAAGGGTCATTCAAACCATGAATGGCTAAAAACCCTCGTTCACCACACTTTCACGCATACAAGCTCAGAAATTATACCGGCAGCTGCATGTCTTATGGTGATGTATATTTAACTGGCTAATAAAAAAAGCCACGTACCCGCGCCACTAAATTATGACGTGTAAAGAAAAAGCAAAAAGGGGAATTGTCTTAAACAATGGGGCTTCTAAGGTGTAACCTTTAGCTATGTCTGATAAAACATAAAAAGTGACCGCGGCACCACCAGGAATGGCACCAAAACGACCTCAACTGTAAAGAGAAAGAGGTTGGTAAAAAGCCATCAGGGTTCATGTGGGCTTTGAAGACAGGTCTCCAGAGCAGACGACTAGTGCGTTACAACTGCGCCAACTCGTCACCCCTGCCAGAGGGGAGCAAGACTATACCAAGTGCGGGCTGCGTGACAGGTGAACGTGACGGCACGAGAATACAGCAGGTGCACGCCAGCCACGGAGATCTCCGATTGTGGGGAAGCTGTGTCGTGAAGTGTAGCCAGTCTGCTTTGTTGGAGCAGTTCATGTCAAAGATGCCAAAAATTCTGGTCACATCACTGCAAAGACCGAAGAAAAGTAAGAGACGCAAACATGATGCAACAAGATAGAAGTCTGACAAACGTTAGGCTTCCCCATTCAAACTCCGTAATCAGAATTCAGTATCCGAGAATTTTTTATTCTGTAGAAGTAAAATATGACATGACAGGGAGAAAGAATTGCCTTCTCTGGTCGATTATTTCGTTTTGATGTAAGCTTTCGCTAAATCTGCGTGCAATTTCAATTTGGTATTGCTCTTTTAACATTCCTTTATGGCGACAGCCGTGAAAACGGGGTGCCCATGCGTGGAGCACGCGCCGGGGAGCTTGTCACAATTCCAGCTTCGGCGTTAATACTACACGACGCATGGGCCGCCCACAGCAGAAAAAAGAGCGGATAAACCACGTCTCGCGCTTGCGCATGTTCCCAGTGGAGCGTGTCCCCTCAAAACCGTCGTGTTGGAGACCAGCGTTCCGTTGCAAAGCACTGTCAAAACCGAGTCTTTCAGTCCCCGGTGCTGTAGCCTTGTTTGCGGTAAAGATGCATCCGTCCTGAGGCGGTACGCGCCCAGAAAGTTGCAACAGCTGTGAGTGTGAGCGATGCATGAAAAGACAGCCTGTGGTAGGTAGCATCGGGTAGGTTTCAAGGGTGCCGCGAAAGCCGTTGGCAAGCTTAAATCAATAGCAGAGAGAGAGAGAGAGAGAGAGAGAGAGAGAGAGAGAGAGAGAGAGAGAGAGAGAGAGAGAGAGAGAGAGAGAGAGAGAGAGAGAGAGAGAGAGAGAGAGAGAGAGAGAGAGAGAGAGAGAGAGAGAGAGAGAGAGAGAGAGAGAGAGAGAGAAGAATTGAGGGAGAGAATGCCTTTGTTGTCTGAAGGGAACATAAATGCTCTGTTGGTGAACGAGGAAGAGGAGACATACGAGTCTCTTTTTTCCACGCCTCGTGGACATAACTACATCTATGTATTTGTTTCACAAAATAAATTGAAATTGAAAAGAGTATCAGGAAATGATGAGAGAGATGTCACATCTCGAGAATGGTGTGATTGTCTTCATGTACACGGGACAATGGTGGCAACGGGACATGTAGAGATGAATATAATCGCGCCTTCTATTGCATTAAGACATGCCGCCAGGCTAGTTGCATAATCGCACCTTCTACTGCACTAAGGCATGCCACCAGACTAGGTTTCACACTTGCCCCGGTTTTATTCACACAGTGATGGGTTGGCGTCCTTGCCGTCGCCTTTTGGTGCCGGCCGTTCTCTGGCTGGCGTGCCTGCTGTGCACGCTCCAGATGCTCGCCGGCTTCGCCTCCTTCGACCAATCTACGGGAGAAAGCGAAGGAGCGTCCCTGGTGCCGAGGGTGCGCAGACTGCGTCCCCGGCACGTGGGCGGAGACCGTGAGGTGAGGGGTCGCACCTACCAGCGACACGGCGCTGAGCCCGTGGACGCCCAGCATCGGGAGCTGCACCAGGAGAGGCTCCGGCTCAACCGACTCGTGCGTCCGCACCTGGTGGCTCGGAGACAGATATTCAGTGAGTGGCGCTGCGGCGAACATGGACAGCTAGAATGTAAAATGGATCAATGCATCGATTGGCACGAGGATGGCTTAACTTGTGAAACTTTGGTGAGACACGTTTCCCTGTGAAGATCTAAAAGCTTTTTTTCTGTAAAATAATTTATTCAGTGCTTTATGAAGGGCAGCGTTTCCGCGTAAGGACAGTGTGGGCCTCAAATGGCACCCGTGGATTGTGCCACGCACCTTTGTGAAACTACACCAATCCGAAAGCATTCCTGTCCCTCTACGGCGAGCCCTCTGCTGTTCGTGCACCTTCCGATTTTCAGACGCAGCGACAACAACCTGCTGCGTTCTTTTAGCGTTGCTACCGTGGCAAGTGGTTTGTTCAGTATGTTGTAAAGATATGCGAAATCATGGAATGAACAACGGTTTTCGCTTGCTTAGCAATTGTCTTAGACGTTTTATGGAATGTGCCAGACGTGTTACGTGGTGCGAAAACGCCGAAGAGGGGTTCGTTAGTATCTATAGTGCTTGTTTGACTCACTGGCTTTGATTGGTCTAGCCTTGAGTTATGGTTTGGCTTATTAGTGGCGTGAAATTTGAGCGGATGTTTTTAAAAGTTCGCCTGGAAACGACCGGCTTTTTCGCTGCCTGTGGTCGGAAGGCATGATGGATGATTTCAGATCGATGTTAAAGTGTTTCAGAAGATTAGATTGTAGACAGGAAGTAAGAGCATGTTGCTTCCCTGTATGGGAATATTTTAAGCTTTTGTAAAAGTAGACAGTAGACCGACACCCCTCCCCCCTGCCGGTGATAGGCAGCTTGTGGGCTCTAGAAGAAATACACAGCATTAACACGCTACTAAGAGTCATGACAGAAGAAACATTTCGGTTAGCCGTTACAGGCGTGCAGCTAGTTACACCGTTTTATTACGTTCACACTATACACCTTCTTTCTTGGACGAAATTCACATTCTGTCTTATTGCTGGACAGCATGTCTTTCTGTGCAACCCGCAACAAGTAATCTTTACGACCGTTTTCGTTCGTTGGCCAACTCTGTAAGCGAACACCAAATGCACACACATATTGCTCAATTAAATGTGTAATTATGACGTTTGTTAGCTCAGCTGTGCATGCGCCAGTGAAAGCCGATGTATCCCACTTTGCCGGGGTCTCGGCGTCTCGGCCATGGTTGAACTGGGATTCCCCTGAGTAGAGGGTAGATAAACGCCTGGATCACTTCAGACTCCTGTCTTTCCGCGTCCCCTGTTACGGGCCCGCAGATGCCGGGATTGCGAGAAGCAGAGATGCTTGCTCTGTTCTACGAGCATATTTTCATGGCTGATGTCGTGCAGCTTTGCCGTACGGAACGAGATGGTGATCTTAATGGGTCGGCCTTTGTAAATACATGAGGTATCTCTCATAAGGCTTGGCCAGAGGGCATGTGCAATTGATGTTCCACGTGTTATCTATTTGAATTCTCACTGACCTTCTCTTGACACTGATCGCGTTTTATCCACTCCGCATCGATGTTCCCCAGCGTATCCACCTGATTGCACTTAGACAGGTCGCAATCTTTGTGATGAGGACGCGCTGCGCAATATCATGACTCTCTTTAGTGCGTTTTCGCTATCCTCACCTGTGCAAAACATCTAAGGAAAAAGAAAGCCGAGGAGCGGTGATGTCGTGTGGAGAAGGCTCCACGCGGACAATGGTAAGGCACTGAAAGGCGGAAGCGCCACTATTCCTGCTGCTTTTTGTTTTGGCTCCTTGGAAATTTTTTATGTACGGACACGCTTTGGTTATCGGCTCATCGGCTACAGGACGTGACGAGAGCTGTCGCCATTGCCGTAACGCAGGTGCCCCATCGTCGCAAGGTGGAGCCGAGGCCTCTGATTTCGTGGGACAGGAGCAGCCGAACGTCAGCTGTGCCACCTGCGCACTGGTCGGGTACTCAGGTATGCGCCCAAAGGTTTCACCAGAAGTTGATTCACGCGGAGTCACCTTTTTAATGCTGTTTTACTCTCCGAGAATACTGTCGACAGTAGTTGCAACAAAACCCGCGCCACATATATCTGGCGTCGGTTTTGTTGCAACTACGTGCACCTTATAAGGTGCACGTACTCGCACTCTATGTGGCGCACCTTGTGTGTGTAAGCGTCTGCGTCACGGGTAGCGCCTCCATGGAAATGCTGGAGAAGCCACGGAAGCACCCCTTGCCGCTGCATTCAGCGCATGGTAAAGGATCGTGACGACTTCTGAGGTGCCGTAGTCACTTTCATTCATGATGAATCCTCTGACACACTGAGCAACAACCACGCAGGCGTGGATATCCAATGTCATCCGACGGTATTAAACAGGGCCATGAAGACAAAATAGTAGAAGTTTGTTTCATTAAAAAGTCTGACTTGTCGCGATAACCACAAAAACAATTTAATCGCCAACTCCTAATAAATAATGGGTATACAGTATAAGCTCGTTAATTCAAATTCGAAGGGTACCATAAAATTATTCGAATTAAGCGGAGTTCGAATTAGCGGGTGGGCGCTAGAATGAATGGACATCGCGCCACACTGCGCGTGGAGAACACAAAGTCACTTCTGGACTCGTTATAGCGAATTAGGCGCTACAAAACGTTTGTGGCAGGTGATCTCGTAAATAATTTTCATTCAACTGGAACAGCGAACGGCACCGGTGGCGCGGCGCCCGCTGCAGAAGCAAAATAATCTGCTGGAGCAGCGTAGCGCGCGCTCTACACTGTTGTTTTTCTGTTTCGTTGTTTTGGATCTCTAGTTTGGTTTGGTTTGGTTTGAATTTGCAACTTATTGTAATCACTCTTGTCCGATCTCTTTTGCGAGGATCGATGGAAACCAGGGGATCCCAGTTGGAATGAACCGATCTGTGTACCGACGCGTTCGATTAATCAGAAGTTTTCTCCCATTGAAATTACAGGGCTGTGGCGGGACCAGGGCGTCGATTCGGATTAACCGCAAGTTGGCATTAACCGAGTTCGAATTAACGGGCTTTTACTGTACTAATAAATACAACTCCCCAGCGGCATCTCAACGACGTCACAGAATCTTGTTTGTTAGATTGGCGGTCGCCAAACTTAGCCCCCGCCGTCCATGGAACATGACTGGGCTATTGTATGAAGGCCTCCGACTTTGTTCGATCGTATCACTTGAATATTGATGTGCAGTTAACACACTGACAATTATCTTTTTAAGATGACCATATTACGTCCCCCCTGTCCATATGTCCATATTGCGTCACTGGAGCGCGAAATTTGAAAGTTTTTTGATAGTTGTTGGACGTTTTTCAGTTAAAGGCATTATGTGGCTAGCGGAGCTGAGGAAGTTATCAAAAACCAGTTTTTTTCAAACTGAACAAAGCTGTTGTATGTCTTCATGGCCTTTTTGAAGAACATTGGAACGTTGTGTTATGCGGGACCTTAGTATAACAACATGACTGTGCAACTTGCGTGATCAGGCAGGCCGAACCCGCTTTGTGGCGCCCTTCTGCGTGACCCGTCACCAAGCAGGACGTACATACCTTTTTATGCAGGTCACCTGTTGGGTTCGGGCCTGGGAGGATCAGTGGACGCATCTGACTGCGTCATCCGCCTGGGCCGGTCCCCGGGTCAGGGCTACGACCAGGACGTCGGAAGCAAGACCACGTTTCGTCTGCTGCACGCAGACACGTGAGTATAGTCGATGACGTCATAGGGAACGGGGAAGTGCCCCCGTAGAACTTCTTTGAAGATAAGATGGCGCTTATTCCGAGCAGTAGTTAGCACTGACATTTTGAAATCGAATTTTTTTGCCTGAACAATTTCTTTACATAGAAGCCATAAGCTAAATGTAATGAAACTTTAAGGTGTCCCCGGGACATTTTATCCCATTTTAAAGCGCCCCACATCATTGCTACCGGCATGCTGCCGCTACCTGTTACGCAGCTTTCCAAGAAAAACCGGAGAACTAAAAAAAAAACGACACACTCAGCGCATGCTCAGTGCACTCATCACCTACTGTGGAATTTTCGTACTTGCCCTGCCCATTATGTAATACCCAGCAAGGGGCCCTTAAGGGTAGAATAAATGATGATGATGATGATACAAATTTCTACTTGGAATATTTCATATACTAGCACTGGGCTATGTTTAAGTAGCGTTAAAAAGTACCTGCGTGGCAACTAACACTATGTAGACAACCGAAGCATCCGTATAAACATCGGCGGCAGCAACGAGAACGCTGTTCATCAAGCCACGGACAAAGGGGGTCACTAGAGAATGTTTCTTTTAAAACGGCGCTTTCATATATAGCTTGCTCTTTTTTGCAGGCTAGCCTTATTTCGCAACAATGCGGAATCTTGAATTTCCCCGCATTTCCCCGAGGGGAAGAATGTGAAAGTGCGAATGCACGAGTTGAATTTGCGCGGTTCGGTAATGTTCGCGAAAGAGAGATCACACACACACACACAACTACAAAGAAAGAAAGATGCATTTATTCACAGACACCTATTTGTGTTGTCGTTGTACTTGATTGCTAGAGCGGATCTCAGCTTTGAAATTTCGTGTCAGTACTCCTTTAAGCGGGTGCATTAGCCCTTCTCACGCCCGATTCCTGGCCAATCCCCCACGTGGGTATGTGCCATGCACAGACACCTATTTGTGTTGACGTTGTACTTGATTGCTAGAGCGGATCTCAGCTTTGAAATTTCGTGTCAGTACTCTAGCCCTTCTCACGCCCGATTCCTGGCCAATCCCCCACGTGGGTATGTGCCATATCAGCGGCCAGGCAGCGCGCGCCCATCTCCCCCCGTTGCCAAGGAAGACGAGGAGCGCGCGCACCCGCAGCTGTTGCGATGTGAACGGACGGCGGTCGCCGGAATTCAGGGTCGCTTATAAAGTGCATTCGCACTTAAAACGGCGCTTTCATATATAGCTTGCTCTTTTTTGCAGGCTAGCCTTATTTCGCAACAATGCGGAATGTTGACTGACGTCTATTAGACATCATACAGCGCTGAAGCGCGAAGAGAAATCGGAAGTGAAAAGTAAGTTAATGGGGTGGCCACTAGCGCGAAAGGCAGTAGACGAGGTTGGTGCAAATGACTTCCGATAGAGCAGGAGAATGCTATTGCAGTTGTAATAGAATGTTCTAACGGGGTGTTCATACGCTACTCATGGGCGCATAGAGTGCTAAATGTTATATTTTTAACAGTCCTGTAGTACGTACGCCAGCTTTCTAGTTCTACGGTCGTACTGATGCCTTAAAGGGGCCCTGAAAGGCGTTTTGAGCACACTAAATTGACTAGCGCAATCGTTAGATTGGGTCGTCAACATCATCTGTGCCAAGTATTACTCTTTTACGCGCAGCGGAAAGCTCACACTTTTGTTGCAAAGTTTGTCGCTTTTTTCTCACCCTTTCCTTCGTGTTTTTGGACGCCGCCATCTTCACATGTCTACATCATCGATTCCCAGATGTTCGTCATGAGCTAGACATGCTGCTATTGGGCGGCTTTTTTACGCACTTCCGGCAAAGAGATGAGTCGTCTGCTCAGCGTCGGCTCGCCGGCTGATCTGCCAGCGGAGTGCCGGAGCGCTTGGACATTTTGCGACAAACGAAACAAGTGTAAACAAACGCTTAACCGTTTGTATTGAATGCAACAGGGCCATAACACGACATGAATATTCTCTTACTTGAGTGCGTTCCATAAAGAAAGCGTTGAAGCCCCGTGGCACTTCTTTCTTGCAATCGCAGAGAACGCCCTGAGCCGAATGCCAGGGTTTGACGCATACATTTTATTTATTCAACTTCCAAACAATCCAGAGATGCGTTTCGAACGAACACAACGTCACAACATGCGTTGCAAGTCCGAACCGCGATTGACAGACGATGGGTTGCCTCCTCCTGCCCCTCGTAAATTCGGCACTCACCTCGCGCGCGGTTTGCGGGGACGAACAGCAAGTCACTTTACTCTGGCGCACTAGCCGAGATGGCTTTTAGCCATGCACACTGCACATACGCCATGCGAGGTTGAGTCGTACGCCGCTTGAGAAAGATAATCCAGACCATGGGAAGCACTATCCACCCGCAGAAGCACAACGTCGCATCTCATCGCGAAACAAAGGCGTCCACAACACACACACCATCGCCTCCTGTAATGCCAAACGCATCTCGCACTTCCAAATGGGAGTGAGTAGTATGCCTGCAGTGCCCAAATGCCGCGAGGTGGGGCCCCAAGCTGAACCGGGATCACGCAACCGTAACTGACTTCTAGAGCGGTTTGTGCCTTGTTGCCAGGGCAACCGATGTTTGATATTGTCAAAGAAATGGTGCACGCTCCAGCGCTAGAAAGCTCAGAGCCTCGGCGGAGCATGTTTTGCCAACGTTGCCGCTCTCCACCACGCGTCGCCCCAAGCTGAACTGGCGTTTTGTGCACGGGTTCTGTATCGGTTTAAAATGTATTTTTCACATGCCGCCGCCAGGAATTACCACCGCCGCAAAATAAGACCCGGCACCAGCCGGGCCACATCTGATACGGCGCTTTTTGGATAAACAGTGCGCTGTGCATCCAAGGGAGCGAGCGCAGGATCCTCCCCGTGCGGCTGCGAGTTCGCCGCCCATAAAGAGTCGCGTGCCGCCGATAGCAAAGTTCTGCAGCAACGTACACCGCGAAAGGGCAAGGCCAGGTCGCCGCACACATGAGGCCAGATTTTTCGTTCGCTTTTCCAGCCTTGAGCGGAGTGCGGTATTCACGGTGTCAACAAAGCTTGCCCGTAGCAGACGGCTGTGTGAGCAGCGCAATAGCGGAAGTACGTCACCGCCGAGGAGCGCAGCATCATGGGAGGGAAGGCTCGCTCGCCGTCAACAGCGGAGAGTAAGTTGAAAAGAGGAGGAAACGCGGCGCGACGATAATGCGCGGTTTTTGATTTACGATTTCTCAGCTAATACTCATCGCTTCAACAAAATTCTTGCGGGAGGAGATTGCGAATACATTGCTTTATTTGGTTACATGTACATCCACGCATCGGCGGAAGGTATTTCAGGACCCCTTTAAAAGCTGCCAAATAGATCCGGCGGACGACTTGGAACCTGTGATCAGTTCAATTTGTTCTAAAGCCCTTTGTATCTTTTTGTCGCAGCTGTTACATAGATGTGGCCCAAGTACATACCTGCTCCACGCCATTATTTTACAGTAACCATTCTGTTGTGATCTGTGCCAGGAATATTTCGTACTTTTTTCTACTCTATTACATCGCTGTATATATGTATTCACCATATTCCATACTGCCTTGGCCGCAGAGAGCTGGTTGGTAATAAATAAATAAATAAATAAATAAATAAATAAATAAATAAATAAATAAATAAATAAATAAATAAATAAATAAATAAATAAATAAATAAATAAAAGAAGAAACAAACAAACAAACAAATAAATAAATAAAGGAAAAAACAAACAAACGAACAAGCAAATAAATAAATAAATAAATAAAGGAAAAAACAAACAGACAAGCAAATAAGCAAATAAATAAATAAATAAAAAGAATTTTATAGCGCCCTGGGTGTGTGAACCCACTTCGTCATCTGTCTTAGCGCTACCAAATTTTTGCAATGTCCTACCAGTAGGTACCATACAGAATTCTCGTATACCACTAAACCTGACACATCCCTGACTAGCCTATAATTCTTGAAACAAACCGCAGGCTCCATGACCTCTTGAAGCGTGGTCGGCGACCGCAGCGATTGGCGAGCGGTCCTTTGGCGAGCAATTACCTCGTAGTGTTCGGCACTCCGAGGAAAGCTACGCCGGCCTCACTACGTACACGGCTGGAGAGCAGCGGTGACGGAGGACCACGCCTGCTGAACCTCCGTAGGAGCGCCGAACACGCGGCCGCCAAGAGCCTCGCGCAGCACGCAAGCACCTTGGGGTGAGTGGGTGAATTCACCCATGGGCCGGTAGTATAGGCATCGCATGCATGAATTCTCCACAGTAAAGTCCGCTGGGTGTAAATCACAAATTTATCTGCGTTTCAATTTGTCATAATAACGTACAGGTCCGAGCTAGTTGGTGTTCTATGATCCGCCACAGTTAAGAGCAAAATTTTCAGACGCGACAGACAAAGACGCACGCTAAGACAAGGGCAGGCACTGACGAGGAGAGGGGCTATAGTGCACATGTTTTCGTCTGTCGCGCCCTCTTACGTATTTTTTTGCGCTGAACTGCGGTGGGGTTTGTTTTATCATAGTTTGGGTTCCTCTAATGTTATTTTCTCTTTCGATTGGCGCTTTACGCGCTCAAGCAACATCTGGTCTCTAAGGCGTGCCGTAGTGAAGGGCTATGAATTAATTAATTTAGCACCCTTGGAAATTCCTAACGTGCGCTGAAATCTCGGCCCTCCGTTGTTTTCGTTTCCCGCCTTTGCTAGAAAATGGCGGTCGCGGCCAGGGTCAAAGCCGCACCTTTTGGCTCAGCACCGCAACACGTGATGGTTGTTTTGAATTGCACCAAAGCAGAAGTTTATGTACCACAGTGAGCGGGACTATGATGCTAACTGTTGGGAGGAAGGAACTGCTGCCACACTACGGACATCGGACGAATGATCGGACATAGAAATTCATGCACCTGCGAAGGGTGCATTAGAATCTGGTAAAAACAACCAAACAAAAAATAAATCTTGGTACCCTTGTTTGGTTAAAATGTCCTGAAGATGTTGTGTGGCCTCATTTTTAAGACACAAAGTATGCAAGCTGTAAGGCTGCTGACGTCTTTTGCATTACAACGCGGGAGTTGGGAGCTGAAACACGCGCGAGCGCGGGGGTCACGCGCCAGCGGTTAGTTTCCCACACCCGCTGCTTTGCTTTTGACTGATTGACTGCGCGCCGACGCAACGCGGGCGATGAGGCGCGCTGTAGTAGAGGGCTCCTGTTCCCGCTGCTTTGCAGTCTCTGCCAAAATCGCATTGCGAGGAACACAGCTCCCGTGTACGATGTTTCGGGATGGCGTCTGCTCAGTAATAGAATAACGAAGGGCGGTTGTTCAGGGGTTGTCTTTAACAATTCACCCAAATAACGGCATGAGGGTTCCGTCTAGGTGGTAATGCATGAGCTTCACAGCGCGAAAACAGACCAGGGATGAGAAGAAGCAGGACAAGAGGGACTATATTTATGTGTGTGTGTGTTGCTTTTCATTAAAATTAGTTGGAAGTCAGAACTTGTTTGTAGTCACTCCTCATATCGTCCTTGGTCTGTTTTCGCGCTTTGAAGCTCAAATAAGGGCAGTGAGTTACTCCTGCAACGGGAAACGACACTCGTGGCCGTGAGGATGCCTGAGACCTTCCCGCCCCATGAAAAACATGCTTCAGCAGCGTGTATTCTTTCTCCTTCGAGCACTACGTCAGAAGGAGGAGTTAATCGTGTGGAGCGCGGTGAGGCAACGTGGACATGAGGTGATAAATTTGCATGTATGACGGTCAGCGCTAGCTTGGGTTGTAGGTATTCCAACCGAGCGGTAAACCTCTGTGCATTCCGCATGTATAGAGATTGTGTTTCGAGGGCGTACCTGCGTAACAGTCATCGCTAAGAAAGCATATCTGTGGCGTAAGTGAGTACAGGAGATCGCTAAGAGAGCAGTGTTGTCACCAATTTTTATAAATATCATTTTGTACATTATTACAAATACAGTTTTCTTTGTAACCTTATCCTGCCGTCGCCGTCTTCGTCTGCTTCTCCATGCTTAGTTGCGAGTGCGAAGGTTTCCTTCGCCGAAAAACGGACCCCAAACCATCAAGGAGGTTCTACTGAAGCCGTACCGTTCGAGTTGACACTTCACGTGTCGAACTAATGCTTCTGGTACACCTTTATACGCGCTATATCGTCACAGACGGAACATTTTCTGGCCTACTTTATCTTTCGCTGTTTTAAAATTAGCTGTAGAACGGTAACTGCGCTTTCCGTCGTATTCCTTTGAGCGACCACCCAATTCCTGCACGGGAATGCGCCACGGTCCGACAACTGTCCTCACCTGAGCGTGATCGCGCCGCACGAACCGATAACGGCAGCTCGTTCACCTTGGACTGCTTGTGCTTACATCTCTGTCTCTTGAACTCACTTACGTGAGATTAAACGACTTTACAATGTATGTTTGTTTCAGAAGCCTCACAGGCTCCCTTGCAGGACGTTGAGTAAAGGGGGTTGCGAAAATGAAAAGTGTTGCGACATGGTTCCAACGCACAGCTCAAATTTGCAAAGTAAAAAAAAAGAAATGAACCGAGAAATCGATGACTACCTGATATGTCGGCAATAGAAGAATTAGAGCCGAATTAGCGCAAAACCTCTGTTGAATCTCCCAGGGGCGAAATGGTTAACTTCCCGGACAGAAAGAGAGGAAGACGAGGACGTCCTGGCGTTGTTTTGTGGATGCGGCGAGCTCGCAGAGAATTAGAAGAGAGAAGATAATTTCGACGCATTTAAAACTAATATGCTGATGCCGGTTTCCCTTTACGTTACGATGTAATTGCATCCTGCACTTGGGAACACTGCGGATAAGTACATATAAATATAAATGTGCGGAATCAAAATCACACACAGAATATTTATATGCGGGCAACCAAAATATGTAGATGCTGTGTATACAAAGCAATTGGTATTTACTTGAAAAGGCATCAGCGCGTAAAGGACATCAAAAGTACCGAGCCATATCTGATACATACTGCGCACATTGTTCAAAATAAAGACGCCACACTGAGTACCGAAACAGTACAGCAAAACAGCACAAAAGCAAGTTCAAGGACACCACGTAATGTTGTTCTGACTTGGGCGTTCCTGTTAAAGTGATTAAAGACAATTGAGGCAGCTTCGCAACAGGAATTGATTATGGAGTGAACGCGCCGTCGCTACACAGGCGATGATGCGCGCCGTAGTGGAGGGGTCCGGATTAATTTTTACCACATGCACATCGAACGGCAAGCTGTTACAACTGGGATTACAAATCACATGGGAAGAGCTCTGTGAGGCACCACGCACTTCACAACTCCAACGGCTCCAACTTACAAATGCCGGACCCGCGACCCTGGTACGCCTTATATATTCATTAGCTGCGGTCTCCTGATGCAGAATACGTTTTGCGCGGTCTATACGGGACACACTCGTGTTACCCCAATTCCTTGCAATATGCACCTTACCTATAACACTGGACGACGAACAGCCCACATCCACTATCTCCAGGCACAATTTCAACATCAAATGGACTAAGGTGCACATATATCTCTCCCTACGTAACCGATAACGCCTATGCGATTTCAGTGTTGAAGGAGTACTGACACGAAATTTCTCGCTTTCAGTTTTTATGCTGTAAAGAATACCTATTGGCCCAGTAATTACGAAAATCGAACCGAAAGCCGTCAGCCGCCAACACAGAATTAATTATAGCACGTTTATCGCAACCAATTTCAAATTTGGTCGCCGCGCGGGAAAATGGCCGTTCGAAGGCCAGCCTGCAAGCGGGCCAGCCTTACGTCACGGTCTCACCCGTGACGTCAGGGACGTTTTTCTTTCCTCCATGCGCTCGCCGCATCGTCTGCTACGATTGCACATGGTCCGCCCTCGCCCGCGCAGTCGACATGTCGTCTGAATCGTCAGACTCGGATGAGTCGCTGCCGCCCGACAGACAGAACAACTTTATTTGGCCAGGCGATTAGGCTGGCGATGTCTTCGCCGTCGTCCGTTTTTTAATATCACTGCGGCTCGAACCGGCGCAGACCGTGATAGCAACAGCTTGTTGCCACTCTTCTAATCAATCTGATCGCAAAAAAGAAGTTCCACATGCGAGAAAGTAGATAGACGGGCACCGCCGCGTCGCCGCGGTGCCCGTCGACATCGCGCAGTTTTCGGCACCAATGCAAGGGAATACCATGCGCCGGCCACGAACTGAAGAGCAAAGACGTCGAACACGCAACGTTTACAAGCATTGCTCACACAGCTACGTCCGCGTATCCTGCCCAAACAAATACCACCGACAACAGCAGCGCAGGATATCGTTTCCGGTTCCGAAAAAGACTATATGACGTCACCCTGAACCGGCCAGACACGCAGGCCAATGTTTCGTCACGCCGAAAGCGATTTCGCTAGTGCTGCCGATTTGTGAAAGCTCACGGCCTGGACAATCAAAATCGATTTTAGATGTGATTCCGGCCTCGGATCGCTGCAAAAATTTCTGTGAGGCGTCTGTACAAACTACTGAAGCCAATGATATCATTTTTTAGGCGTCAAAATTTGGTGTCAGTACTCCTTTAAATAATAACATGAGACCGTAGCCACAACCACTGTCCGCAACGCAGACAGTGGCCGGGGCTACTACCTTCCTGACATTACTGACGGATTCTAAAGAAGCCTGTTGAAACTTCCTGTGAAGCATTCTTCCCCAACAGCCTTCCATATTCTCATAACGACGACAGACAGACAGACAGAAAAACTTTATTTCGGTTAATGCCATTCAGGTCGCGCTTGTAGCCGGTGGCATCCACTCACCAGCGACCTCCTCAGCCCTGTCGATTAGCCGGACCTGAAGGTCCGGATCGGAGCTGCGGAGCGCGGCCTCCCAGTGCTCCTCAGTGGTGATCAGTGGGAACGGATCCTGGGGGCATGCCCATATTATGTGAGATAGGGTGGCGTGTTCACCGCACAGGTGGCAGGCTGCAGTGGGGTAGAGACTTGGGTGTACGTGGGTAAGACGGGCTGGGTTGGGGAAAGTGTTCGTTTGTAGCAAACGCCAAATATGAGCTTTGCGGTTATCTAATTGCTGGTCCGCCGGTGGGTAGATCCGGCGGGAGAGGCGGTAGTGTGTGGTGATATCATTAAATGTGACCAGGCGATCCCTCGCAGACCGCGCCCCGTGATAGGGATAGAGATTAGGCCCTGCCCGGATCGTGAGCCCTCGGGCGTGTTCGTGGGCCGTCTCGTTTCCCTCGAGGCCGGAATGTGCGGGTGCCCAGGTCAAGTGAATTGTCTGGCCTGGGGATATGGGTGGACATTGTCCCAGAATTTTGAGTGCCACTCGCGATAATCGGCCAGTGGCGAAATTTTGAATTGCAGTCTTTGAATCAGAAATGATTGTCTTGGGGGTGGGATTCCGTATTAAGGCTAAGGCTATGGCCGCCTCTTCCACCGTTTCTGGGCGGGTGGCTCGTATAGTTGCCGAGTTTAGAAGTCTTTTAGAGAGGTCCGTTATAGCGACTGCGTATGCATCATGGTGCCTGTATTCTGCTGCGTCCACATAGATGGTATTTGGGTTATTGCTGTGTATTTTGTGGAGCGCTTCAGCCCGTTTTTTCTCCTGGCTATGTGATGTTCGGGGTGCATGTTGCGTGGTAGTGGTTTTATTATTAGCCTTGCGTGGATGTGTGGTGGTATAGGATAGAGGTGTGTGTAGTTTGTGTGGTGTCCAATAGATAACTCTTGGAGTATGTGTCTCCCTGCGGATGATCGTGATAGTCTTTCGTACTGGCTCGTTAAGTGGGCCTCGATAAGTTCGCTGACTCTATTGTGGAGGCCTAAGCCTTCGAGGCGGGCAGTGGATGTGCCGGGGATGAGGCCAAGTGCAAGTTTATACGTTCGCCTAATAAGTACATCGACCCGTTCAATATCTTGCCTAGTCAGGCGAAGGTAAGGGAGAGAGTACATGAGTCGACTTAAAACGAACGCCTGTAGAATGCGGACCTTTTCGTTTTCTTGCACGCCTTGATGACGATTTGTGATTCTGCGAATTAATTTGGCTGTTTGGGTAGCGTTTCTTTCCATTATATTTAGGAACTCTCCATTTTTTCGGTCATTTTGAATGAGTAAACCAAGTACCCGGATGCGCGAGACCTCTGGGATAGGGTGTTCTAGAATGTGTAGCTTGATGTTTGGCTTCTCCGGTTTACGGGTTTGTGGTGATATCAAAAGTAATTCTGACTTAGAAGGCGAGCATGAAAGCCCTGCTTTGGCGGCTTCTTCTACCACTACCTTTATGCCTTGCTGGAGGACTTCCTCGATATGCGCATCACTGCCTCGGTTTGCCCAGAGCGTAATGTCATCAGCGTATAGGCTATGGTAAAGTCCTGGGATTTGGCTAAGTTTTTGTGGTATTGTCAGAATGGCCAGATTAAACAGAAGTGGTGATATGACCGCTCCCTGGGGCGTGCCGCAACCCCCCATGTCGATGGCGGGGGTGTTAAGGCCACCTACATGGAGGGCGGCCGTTCTGTCTGTTAGAAAATCTTTAACATAGTTATAAATTCGTTCCCCTGGGTTCACTGACTGTAGGCCTTTAAGAACTGCGTCATGGGTGACATTATCAAAGGCTTTTTTCAGGTCCAGAGTTAGAATTGCAGCAGAGTCGTGAGTGTTTGTACTAGGTTCTATAATATGATGGTGAAGCCTGAGCATGACGTCTTGGGTAGACATGTTTGGCCGGAAGCCCACCATGGTGGGAGGAAATTGATCAGTATCAGTCATATAATGCATGAGTCGTGCGTGGATGACATGCTCCATGAGCTTACCCAGACATGATGTCAAGGAGATAGGGCGGAGGTGTTCCAATTCAAGGGGTTTATTTGGCTTTGGAATTAGGATTGTTTTGGCATGCTTCCACGATTTGGGTATACTGCCCGTTCGCCAGCATTCGTTAATATACTGCGTGAGTGATGCAATTGATTTATCGTCCAGGTTGCGCAATGCTTTATTAGTTATTTGGTCTGGACCAGGGGCTGAGTTTGATCGGAGTTTGGCTAATGCGGCTCTGACTTCAGCTTCTGTAATATCTCGGTCCAGCTCCAGATTGGCTAGTCCCGAGTAGGGTGGTAGTTGCGATTTCGGGGTGGAGGGAAGGTAAATGTCACGTAGTGCATCTAGGAGTTCTGAATCCGATCCTTGGTACTTCTGTATTATCTGGGTTAGGCGACCACTTTGTTCCGTCCTACTGGTACTGGGGTCAATTAGGTGCCTAAGTAGTTGCCACGTCTTCTTAAGGTGTAGGTTGCCCTGCAGCTGGTCACATATCTGGTCCCACTGGCTTTGAGCCAGTTCTGCTGCATGTTTTTCGATTTCCGTCTGAAGGGCGGTTAGTCGTAGTTTGAGCTTACGATTGAATTTATTCTGTCTCCAGCGTCTTTGAATGCTTTGGAAAGCTTCCCAGAGATGGGCAAGCCTGGAGTCCACTGTTACAGAGGGAATATCTTTATCTATCTGTTTTGTCACGGTTTTGATATCAGATAGAAGCTGCGAGGCCCAGTTATCAATGTCTGTTATGGGGGTCTCTTCTGCATTGTTTTCTCGCAGCGTGCGAAAGTCATCCCACTCCGTGAGTGTTTGTTGTCGGGGGACATATCTAATTCTGTCAGTGTGCGCTATAATGGTTTCTATAATATAGTGGTCACTGCCTAACGTATGTCCTGTGTTCTTCCATTTGTCTTGTTTGATGTGTAAAGTGAATGTAAGATCGGGGCTGGTGTCTGCCTGCGCACTATTGCCGACTCTGGTAGCAGTGCTTGGGTCGTTAAGGATATTAAGGTGGTGTTGTTGTATCTTATCCCAGAGGTCTCTCCCTTTAGCACTACTTTTCTTGTATCCCCATGCAGTGTGTGGGGCATTAAAGTCTCCTAAAATTATGAGAGCATGCGGTCCGGCTTCTTTACGAGTCAGCGAGAACAGGTGGTTGAATCTATGCTCGCGATGTTTTGGGGAGCTGTATACGTTGAGAATAAAGATTTTGGTGTCGGTCCGTTTTCTGGCGTATACTGTTATTAGGTCGTGCTGAATATCAACACTGTCAAAATTTTGCCGGGATGCTGTGAGGTTACGGTTGACCAGTACCGCCGTTTTCGGGTCACTCTGGTTTTGAAATGTCTTGTAGCCTGCTAACCTCGTGTGCGTATCTGTCTCTTGCAACGCAATTATATCGGGAGGACTGTCTTGAGATTGAACCAGTAATTGCAAAGCGGATCGTTTACGTTTGTATCCCCGGCAATTCCACTGCCAGACTTTAACTGTATGGTTTGTTCCTTCCGCGTTCGACATGTGGTGCTGGGGATTGTTGCGGGGTGTCTGTTGGTACCTGATGATGCTGTGGTGACTCGATGCCTTTCATAATGTTGTTTAGGAGCTCCATGGTGTTGTGGAGTTTCGTGTCAATGTCCTGAAATTTAGTTTCGAGGGTTTGTTCCAACCTGTTGAGCCTATTGTTGATGACATCGAGTTTTTCGTCGTGATCAGTGAGTTTGCTAGTTACCTCTTTAGTGACGGGAGTCTCTACAACGCGTTTTTTGACAGGAGGAGAGTTCAGTTCTGCTACCGTTGTGGTTGTTGCCTGAGCTAGGTTGTTGCGCAGTGCTTGATTCTCTGACTGCAAGGCCAAGTTATCTTTTTGTAGTTTCGACATGCTCTGTTTGAGCGCTTCGATTTCCGCCCGCATGCTAGCTAGTTCTTGTGAATGTGCCAAGGAGGGATGGAGTGTTTGGTGTTGATTCTGAGGAGGATGGGAGCCCGCGCTGCCCCAGCTCACCTGCTTATTGTTGTGCTGTGTTGGAGGTGGCGGTGGTTGGGTTTCTTCTTTCTCTTTGCTTGCAGAGCGACGTTTTTTGTTGATCGATGAATTGGAGCGGCTTCTTTCACGTTCCGGAAGACCAGGCCAATCTTCTGGGCTCCTGAGTTGAGGTGGCGGTGGTGGTGGAGGAGGTGGTTGTTGCCAGGGTAACTGTTTATCCAAAGGTGGTGGTCTCCTCCTTGGTTGGAACCTGGATGGGGAATCGCCTACCTGACCTCAGCATTTGGGTATTAAATCATTCAGGAATAGTCGGCAATGAAGCGGCACATACCGCGGCTCGAGAAGCAGTACACCGGGTTTATGCGGACATCCCGGCGTACTGCTTCTCACGGATCACGTCACTTTTTGGCAGACGAAAAGCCAGCAACAAGTCACTCGACAGTGGAACAATTGAAGAGCCTATACAAACTCCTTGCTGTTGTAGGCATCATCCCATTTGACATACGTTGATCGCAAATATACAGACAACAAATCCACAAAACACGCAGCCGTAAGGCCGGAGGAATTTCGCTTCGGTATTACGGTTTATTTTCCTTGTTACATGTTTCGATACCTGCCGACTGCGGGTTTTAATCAGTTTTGTACACGTGGCTGTGCTGCAGCTGCGGTATCTGCAATACCATTGGGATAGGATGTATATTTATGTGTCTGTTTCTTTTCATTAAGATTAATTGGAAGTCAGCGTTTGTTTGCAGCCTTCTTCTCGTCTCCGGTCTTTTTTCGCGCTGTGTAGCTCACCAGCTTAAGCAGCATCGCTGTTGAAAATATGTGCAAGTTGTAGCATGCAGCGACATAGCCCATGACACCCCGTTTGAGGGACTTCTGTAGTGCGTCTACGGTTCCCATTTGCAGTTTCGTGTACTTTTTCCTCTCATGCAAGCACGTAACTTTTTTGTAGTTAAACTAAATGCTTTTTGAGAGCGGGTAGGAAGACTGAAGAAAGCCGGGTGGTAGTCGCCTTACGAGACGGAGAACGACATTAGAATCTCATCGTCACCATTCGAGCGTAGCTGAATCTCGTTGTCACTGCTTTTTCGGCAGTGGTGAGGCTATTTGAGTGACTTACAGAGGCATGTGCATTGAAGCATGCGATGGGACCTTTCCAAACGCACACGGCGATTTCTGCTGTTACGTAAACTTGGCGCACAATTCTTGGTGAAAGGGGCTTCGCAATTACCTTGACTCCGGACTCTTGTGTATTAGAAAGTGCATGCTATATCGTAACATGTATGCAATGATGAAATATCATACGCTTTACTGCACAAACGTGCTGCGCATGAAACAACAACAAAAATGGTGCTCTCCCAGGTACGACCTGTCTGGCGCAGAACCGTCGACTTTGTGGCACGCCGTAAGGCTGACGGAGAGCATTGGTTGTGATTCTGTGGACGTCTTCGGGGTGCCCGAGCCAAAGTTGTGCAAGTAAGTGAACGCTATGCAATGATTGCGCGTAGGTTGTGCGCTGAAGCCAAATCGCATGAAAGTTCGAACGTGATCGTTCGTGCGCATCGCATTTACGATTTGATTGATTGTAGGGTTTCACGCGCCGACGCAACGCAGGCGGTGAGGCGCGCTGTAGTGGAGGGCTCAGGATTAATTTTGACCACCTGCTGGGGATATTTAACGTGCGCCGAAATCTCTTACACATGGGCGTTCTTGCTTTTCGCCTCCATTAGAATAGCGGCCGCCGTGGCCGGGAATCGAACCCGCGTTCTCGTGCTGAGTAGCGCAACGACTTAGCCACCGAGCCACCGCGGCGGGTGCATTTACGACTCATTGTAGGTGCCTGCTGTGGTGATGAACCTAACAATTAAGAATACAGACTCACACACACACACACACAAAAACAAGAATAAAGACGATACCTCTGCTGTTTTTGTCCAACCTAACTAACCTAAGGTGTCTTGGAGACAAAATACCAGGACAGTTCGTTAGAAACATTGCTTTTTACCCGTAGCAATGATACAAAGTGTAGCGCAAACTGCAAACAAACGTTCCAGATATTAAGCAAATCAAATGAACAATGGAAATTCACAATAACGGTTCCGCCGTGTTTTTATGATGTCATAGGGGCCTGTTGATGCGTTTGGCGATCGCTGACGAAATCTCCGTTCAAGAAACGTGACCGTAGGATTATCACTAGGTCGTATCACCTGAATACTAACGGACAGCTAACACACTCAAAACCTTTCTTTCGAATACTTGCCTTATAACGTATATAGATGTCGTGCTGTGAGGAACTTGAAGGTTTTTTTGATATCCTTGATTTCTTTGGTTAAGAAGACAACTTTCGTGGTTGCGATGGAGTTGAGAGGGTGACCAAAAGGCAGTGCTTTTAATTAAACAGCAGGGACGTGTAAAGTAAGAGTATGTGCAGACGTGCGGGTCATACGCTTTTAACAACATAAAAATCAGCCGGGAAACCTGAAATAGGAAAACATGAGCCCAGGCAAAAGACTTTGCTAAAGTTTCGATTTCATTTTAATATTTTGCCTTGTGTTAAAGTGCAATGCATACCTGGGGGGAAACGCGAGAGCGTACCGTACCTACCCCTTGTACTCGTATGTGCAACAGCCAGTAGCAAAATCAGTGTCAAAATTAGCGGGTAGTAAAATCAGTAGCAAAATCACAGTAGCAAAATCAGAGATAAAATAAGAGATCGGCGATCTTGAAACGAGATGGCCAACCACTTCATTAGTCAATTGCCCGCTTTTTTTCCTGCACCTGTTACCAGGCGGCTGTACCTCCCGCAAGAGATTCATGATGTGGAAACATAGAAAGAAGACCGGGATCGATGACCGATTAGATGGTTTACAATTTAACAAAAATTCTGAGCCCAGAAAAGACAAGGGCAGTGATAAGATTGGGCGGTCGTAGTGGTCGCCTTTGTACAGACGTTACAATAATTAGGGCTGTCGCGGGTAGTTGCCTGCGTGTTGTGGTCCCTGCGAACTTCGCTGCTGCTTTGAAACAACTACAAAATGATCATTAGTCAAACAGAGCAAACCACGGTATTCAAATAGTCAATCAGTATTACATGCTTTTGCACCTGCTTTAGCATAGCTACTTTCATATTTTGGGGAGCTGGGATAATAAATCGTAATAACACCAATTTTGATTCAAGATGTTCATTAGAGTAAAGTATGCGCAAAGTTTAAAAAAAGCATTTGTTCAGGATCATGTTTTTATAATAAAAGCTGTTATACCAGACACAACTATAGGTGACCGGTAAAAAGCAACTAAGAAATTAAGAAGAAGAAATGGACGTGGGTATGGCATGTAATGCGAAGGCAAGATGACCGTTGGTCATTAAGGGTAACAGAGTGTATCCCTAGAGAAGGAAAGTGCTGCATGGGGCGGCAGAAATTAAGTTAGATGGGCAGATGAGATCAAGAAGTTTGCGGGGAAAAATTGGTCGCAGTTAGCACAGGACCGGACTAATGGCAGATTAATGGGAGAGGCCTTTGCCCTGCAGTGGGCGTAGATAGGCTGGTGATGACGGTGATGAAAAAGCAGCATCCTGTTACAGAGCTCTCCTGGCCTCCCGTACGCCGGCGGCGTTCACGTGTGTGTGCGCTTGTTGTTTATCTGCATCAAAGAAAAAACGCCCGTGCATCGCTCATTAAATGAATAAGAACGACTGATCCTTCTAGGGGCTTCTCTGAAAGTTAAGCGCTCTGTGACACAAAAACAACACGCACACACGCGTGTGAAGGGCCTGGAGAGATCTCTAGGCCTCGAGAGATCTTTCCAGAGGCCTCTCCAGGCGAAGAAGCCTGCACAGATCTCGAACCGGAAGTCGCGGGAACGAACGACATACCTATGAACCTTTGCCCTTTTTAGCGCACACCTATCCTAGCACTTTTTTCTCAGTGGTTGCAAAAACCTGAACATGCGATATTTCTTGTCACAGTATGGAAGGCCATATGATGGCTTGCTCATGTTACGCGTCTCGCGTGTGTGCCATTTACGCAGGAGACAGCAGGACGAGGCATCTCGCTCCCTCTTCTGGGAATACGCCTCCAGGCAACAATGCGTCGGTGGCGTTGACGCGGGCCACAACGAGGATCCGCTGAGGCCAGATCCCAACCAGCTCAGCTTGCTGGACCGAAGGGCGCTGGCCGGCTGGATTCAGGGTGCCGGCTCGAGACACGTGCGCTTCTGGGCGCCCTCCTGGGATACTGCACCACCACCGGTGGCCCCTCCATTGGCCATCACGTGACGTGTCCTTCGCATGCCCACGTAGATACGGGCACGCCATATGCGGATAGACGCCCATTGAACAATGGCTGAGGCTGGACTGAGGATTGAGCACCACGAAAGGCAACCGGCCGTGTTAAACGGAGTGATGAGAACTGCCGACATTCAGTGCTTCTTGTCATGCTGGTCTTTGGGACACGGTCGGTGCGCGTGTGTTTGCAAGGCTAGGAGTGCGTTCACGAGAACTTGAAGCCCCGCCAAGAAGCAAGAGCGCCGAAACAGGGAGAGCCAAGTGCCAGTGTGCAAATGATATACTTAAACGCCAGTGACAAAGGCAACTCTACACTCCAGGCTCTTTGTGCGCTGCGCTTTTCAGAAAATGCAGCGCACTTACACATCTGTCGCATTTGTGGTAGGTGCGTGTTGTACACTTCAGAGGATGACCAGTGCACCGCCATCTTGATCTTGAAGGTGAACACGATGAACTCAGGTGCGGAAGACTGCATCGCTGCGGAATCAAGGTGTACGAATGCGCCGTCACGTTATGACAGACCTGCTACGTCTAATCGCCGGAAAATGTGCTGCTTTTTATATACATTTGAAATGGCTTTAAGAACGCAGTATTTTTAGGTTATGTCCGCATTTTAAAGACCAAAGTCCACGTGCATAATTATGAAGGCAGAACAAGGTTCTTGGTCTGAGGTTGATGTAAGGTCGGAGGAACAGCTCTCTCAGGAAGGCTGACATGAGGAGTTTTCGGGAGAACCGATTGATGCTTGTTTTGAGGCCTAGTGCCCACAGCTGGAGCTGGATGATTTTGAGAACATTTAACAAACGAGCCTTGCAAATCTGAAAGTCTCACTCTGAATGCGGAGGCACCCGCGTTAACGTACTTGGAATGTGAGGGGGTCCTTAGTGCTGGTTTTAGAGTAGAAGAGGGAAGGTGAACGGGCATATATTATTGTGGGCAGTTTAATAATAGCTGAGCGAGGTGCCGCGGTTTTAGACATGCCGGTAACCTCTTCCTAAAACGTTTGTGAAAAAGGGAAGCGCTCCAGGAAAATACACCAGCTTTGTACATGCTCACATGATGAACAAACGTTAGAATGATTAAGAACTGACTGTGATCAGGCTTTTTTTGCGAATAATGAACTGCCTGTGTTTAATGATTGGTTATAGAGCGTGCAGAGCAGGAAGGCGGAATTATGCATGGTTGTCTAGAGTGGACTGTTGTGCAGTGCACATGGGTCCACCTTTGCGTGTTGTAACTGATATGAGGCGTTAAAAACAGAGGTACATGGAGCAGACGACGAAGACTCAAGCAAGCCGGGATAAACCAATTTTTGTCGTCTAACACGTATTGCTCTTGCACATCATCACGTTAAGAACAAAGCTGTGCCAGCACAACAAAAAAGTGTAATATGCAGCGACTGTTGTATGACCCCAACTGAATCAGCTCCTCAGGCCAAGTACGAAAACGTTGTTAAATTGAGAAACTGGACCTGTGAAATAACGAAAATCGGGTATTAAAGGGATGGTGTCTGACATATTATCAATCATAATTCTGATAGTATGAGTACGCTGACGCAGTCGCCTCAAAAATGATAAATATGTTGGAAGGGGCTGTATTGTGATGGCCTTATGACTGCATTGTGAATTCAGCGGTGCAAAATGACAGTGTAAATAAGAAAAGTGCTGTATACTGTGATGTGTCTACAACGAAATAAAGCTGAACAGAACTTTTGCAATTAGTTTACTGCAGTTACTTCGAAATGGCACAAAATACATGTAAATGTCGGGAAACCAGCAACCAAACGCCCCAAATGTAACATCCGAGTCCAATGCGGACCGTCGAAGCCGATGTTTACAGACTTGGAATCCAGGAGAGCACACATTTCAAACGAGCGATGACGATGAAAGCGCGAGCCGAACAAAAACGTTTTTATAGCGATCATCGCCGAACTAACCCCGTTCACACAGGAGCAGGTCCAATGCATTCTATACTTGGAAGAAGTCGTTCCCGCTTCCCATAAAAATTCTGAGGTGACTACTCATCAGCCACACCAACTTCAACGGACAGTGAGCCTTTCGTCTAATATATCTACCACGCCTCTGGCGTCTTTTCCATCTCCCTCACGACTTACTATAAGGGTAGTGAAATTGTCGCACGTATAGAAACAAATAACCGTCCCTCACCCATCTAAGCCAAGTCCACTCCCCGATGTGATTGCATTACAAGAAACTGAAACACCTCACGTATTATTTCGTAATTACATCACATACGCACTATAACACCAGTCTTGCACGGCCATACCCGTCCACAAATCGCTCACTGCACAAGCACACAACCTTACCGTTAATAGGCAATATAATTTCACTGAACTCATCCCACCCAAGAAAACGCACTAGTCTCTTTATTCTTAACAGCGACAGCCCTCTGCATCACTTCTTAGCTTGCATCAATTGCATCCTCCAGAAAGTCAGAACTATAACAGAACATCCCCGCCGAGCCTTCTCGGCGAGTTCAGCGCCCCACATGCACCATGGGGTTGTTCGAAAGCCAATAAAAAGGGCGCGCAAAGGCACGGCGTTGCCCAACAAGCTCACCTCACAGTCTGGCCGACCCCTCATACCCCACCCGCATCGGCCACAGCGTAGCACGAAATTATACCCACGACCTCACATCATAGGTCGGCAAAACAGAAAGAACTCACTCAAACTCAATCACAATTTTTTTCATTCACGCTGTACTCAAACTCTGACTCAAAAAGCTCGTCTGTTCACAAAATCACTCGTACTCACTAATCAAATACTCATTTTTAATCATACTCACTTGTACTCAAACTAATTTGTCCTCACGAGTATTCGTATTCAATCTGTACTCATGAGTACTGAATCTATACTCATGAGTACTCACTCTGTACTCATGAGTACTCAATCTTCTGTACTCATGAGTACTACTTATTCTGCACTCATGAGTACTATCCATTCTGCACTCTCGAGTAGTACTCATTCTGCACTCATGAGTACTACTCATTCTGGACTTATGAGTACTCAATCTGTACTCATGAGTACTCAATTTGTATTACTCACGAATAATCAACTTATCTGCACTGTTAGCTAGGTCGTATCCCGAATGGAAAAATAAATAAAAAACAATAAAATGTTTAATTTATTAGAAACATTCAGAGCCCTTCCACCCCGTGAAGAGGGATGGCCAGCAAAGCTGCGGTGCCGAGCCTCAACGTGAGGTTTGACTGGGTCGTAGTCCAAGGGGTGCACGAAGCAAAACACGTTTATTTGTAATTTGCGATTGAGCATTGTTCTTGGTTATTAACTGGAAGTCCAGTCCTGTCCAGTCACTGCTCCTCGCGCATGCTCAGCACGGCTCATCACGAGCCACGTGAAACGGCTATCAAGCGGCTCCCACGCAGCGTCAGATTTAGCTACTGCGCAATTGAGACGCACACCTGGCACGCGCCGGCGCCAGTGCGTCTGGCGCGGCTGTGACGCAACACAATCCAACACAATCCAATTTAATGCAATCCAAATCCAATGCAATGCAAGCCAAGCCAAGCCAAGCCAAGCCAAGCCAATCGTATCGAATTCAATCCAATGCCCCTCGCGCTTGCGCAGAACGGCCCTTCACGATATATACGCGAAACTGCTCAACCTCGGCCAGTGTAGCTTACGCTACAAAACATACAGGAATCGCGGGTAGAAATTTATTATAGCGCGGGTATGGTAATCACGGCGCATGCTCTATGAAGGCCCTAGGACCTTTTTAATTTTGTATGATGTTTTCCATGCCCCGGGGGTGTGGCGCGCAGTTTTACAATTCCGGGGATTTGAGTGGGCTCAGCAACGTGGCGCTACGCTAGCTAGCGATTCCTGTCTACATTGCTCTGGGACCGGAGACGATCTGCTGGATCCTAGCCATTTACAGCTTTGCTGTAAAACACAGGTTACATATATATCAGGACAGAGGAAGGAAACGTCTGACGCGGTGCACTGTCGTAGGGTGACTTGCTGCGCGAAGGCACGTATATGTAAGAGAACCAAACGGAACGTAAGCACTCGCGTTGCGTCTGGCGTCTACTCTTGTTCTCAGGAATAAAACAACAAAGTCTAGGCCGGGTCGGGCTCAGGGGAGCTCGGGGCTTGTCTGTGCGGCCATGGCCGTAAACTGCGGTTTTGTGCGTGTCTTCGGGTGGCAGCTTTTGTCATCCGTTTTCGTTTCCCGGCGCGCTCATACTCTCGTAATCGTGCTCCGAATCCGAATTGTGCCTGCCCGCAGGCACAATGAAGCGTTTGCGTAGATTGACGTCCGTTCGTGTCTAGATCACCACCCGCTTATTCACAGATGCTGGATGCTGGCGTTTGTTTTTTGTTGTTCCGGTTACTAGAAACTTCGTTAAGAGGGCGTTCGTCTCGTTGAGTGCCGGTGAATATCAAATCTGCTTGATTTTATTGTGTGCGTGCCGTGGGATTCACTTCGTCAGACCTGAACTTGACAGTGTTTATGGCGTTGCGTTAGCCGCACCGGTTCCGCGTTTTTCGGAGGTGTGATAGCTTGCACTGACGTCACTGTATTGCCGTGTTGGTGGGTTGGTTGCACAGTGGAAATCTGCAGCTCGTATCTCTAGCAGCGCGGATGAAGCTGATAGCGATCGATCAAAAAGTGTGGTGGCGTCGTTATGTGCAATCCACATGTTTTACGATACATTCCAAGACGCAAGCTTAAGCGAAAATCCCGGCGTCTGGCGTTGGCGTTCATCGTTTTAAAACGATTCCTTCACGAGGCCTCTCACAGTGCGAGCTTAAACACGGCAGTAGTTGCTAGCGAGGGGTGGTCGCCCCGCCTGTCAACAGTAGTGAAGGTAGGGGAATAACAACCGCCGAAATTCACCGTCATCGTCAGCGCCCTCATTACACGGTGGCATAAACGAGGAGCGACGAATGGGGTTGCCACTCGAAAGTAAAGCCATTCGAAAGCAAAACGCTCCTCCAGCGGCAAGATTCCAGAGCTCTTCGACAAAATGTGCGGGGATAAACAAAGCGTCGCTTGCGTTCAACTGGATATTATGATGTCCCATTCACAACTCACAAACGTGTTTAGGTTTACCCGGATATTTTATTTCTATTGCTGGGGCAAATTCCACCGCCACGCTTGCATGGTGGGGCTATATGCTCACTTGTAAATGGCACTACACGAGAGCATATTACTAGCGAACCTGAGCAAAATGTTTCAAAACGGGAACCTAATAAAACCATATGGGCGCACGTACATCAGCCAAATTGTCACTTGAATACGCACAGCAAATGGTACGGACAATTTCGGTGAGACAAACGTTACAAATCACGCAGTCCGCTTGACGCGAGTTACGTAAATTAACTGCGGCTGTTGAAATGAGCGATTCGGCTCACGAAACGACTACACAGCGTGACATGAGTCTACGGAAACTTCTGAAGACCAAAAAAGAGGGACTTCAGTACGCCAGGTGGGTGCATTGTTAGCAGCCGCCACCGCCTCTCCCCTAAAACAACTGGAAAGGAGCAAGCGCAATGAAGCCGCCACGCGTTCACAGGCCGCGTCAACAAAAATAACTGCGGGAGTCAACAGGTGCCATAGGAGCAGAGCAACTGCGGTCGCGTTTCCCGCCAGGCCCTCACCCTCTCGTTTTTCCCTCTTCACCGTGACCCCTTTGCGAGCGACCGCCGAGAAACGCTTACAGTGCCAAACAGGGACTGGGAAAGGAGGGAGGTGCCGTTTTCGTTGTCTAATTTTTAATGCAGAGCATTTCAGTAACTCACGATGTCACCCGCGTTGACGTCCGTAGTCGTAGTCCGCACCCCTCCCCCTACACTATATAAAAAATACTATCCGGCGCCTGGTTTCGATCCCTCGACCCTGCGGGCGGATCCCTCGACCCTGCGGGCACCATGTACATGGTGCTCTACCCACTGCGCCACAAAGCCGAAACAGAATGGGAGGCTACGAACGCGCCTTATATCCTTGACTCATTCAAACTACGTCAAGAAGCTGCTGATACAACGCATTCACTACCACCAACTCCCCAAACACTAAACGTTAACGCAATACACCCACCCTCTATGCGACGCATTTACTCGAGTCCCCCTCGCGGGGAGATGGGCCCAATTTTTACCATCCTTGACAGTCAAGCTGCACAGCGGCACCGCTAAATGTTTGCGACTCGTACACGCGCGTGCGGACTCGAGCTCATGATGAAACGTGTTTGCACTACTGTACTCACGAGTGCATATACTCAAGAGTGTTGACACTCGCAAAACCAGTGTTCATGAGATTGTACTCATGAGTAGTGTACTCATGAATACTGTGTACTCATGAGTACTGTGTACTCACGAGTACTGTGTACTCATGAGTACTCATACTCATGAATACTGTACTCATGAGTACTCATACTCATGAGTAGTGTACTCATGAGTACTGTACTCACGAGTGGGGGACTTACCCCTGTACTCACTCGTCATCGTACTCACTTTTTTCTGGGTGTGTACTCACTCATCATCGTACTCACTCGTGAGTTTGAGTACAAATGAGTACAAATGAGTGTACTCACGATTGAGTACGCCGACCTATGCCTCACATACATCCACCACATACCACAAGCCACTTGGAGACGGATTGAGGAAATATTAGACAGCGATCAGAGAGAGAGAAACTGTTTATTAAAAGGGAAAATGCAGAGAGGTTTGCGGATGCTACTCTGCGCGGAAATGGGGAGGGAGAAAAAGGTAGTAGGTGAAGTGAGGGAGAGGAGAGTAATAGTAGAGAAAAAAATAAAATATGAGCCCTCTTCAGGGTATTGAGTTCAAAGGCTCTTGAGATGGACGAACGACTACAATTTCGTGGATACACCAATGTCCTGGAGGAATTCGAATACCGCGGACAAGATTTTGCGCTGAGCGGAGGGATAGGGCCATGGTCCAAGTACCAATCTTAATGTCAAGGGTCCGTCTATACCAACTCAAGGTGCCATTTCCAACATAAAATTGATTGCCTCCACCCTGGGCAGCAATCATCATACCATTAACTTTTCTAGTAGTAACGCCTGTATTCCTAAAAAAATCGACGGGTTAAATTCACACTGGCAAGCCTTCTATGACTCCCCCTTTCCTCCACTATACTGGGCATTGAAACCTGGACCCTATTAAGATAAGATCAAAAGAAAGAGAGAGAGATGTTTTTTAGAAAACAGAGTGTATAGCCAGTGCACATAAACGGCTTCATGCTGCTCTCTTAGGGGAAGGGGAAAAAGAAGAAAGGCTTAAGAAGGGCAGAAAAGAGATGCAAGCTCAGAGAGGTATTAACGAAATTAAGAAAAGGCCATCACCATAGTCTTAGAGTTAAAAGATGGAAAGGTTTTGAGTTAACCCGGTGTCGGTAAGGTATGAAAACACATTTTAGGGCTGGACTGTGCTGATAACAAGAAGGTCAGTGTCCTAAATGGTTTTAAAGTCACTGGTCCTCGCACATAACCTATGCGTGCAATGTTGCGTAGCAAGATTCATCAAGAGCCCTTTTAAGCCGGACAGTGGAGAAAAAGATGCTCGATTGTGTGAGCGGTTGCACCTGGTATCTGAAGATAGTCCATTGCGGAAACGGTTACTGTTGGTGTAAGCTGCATGAAGTTGGACCCGATGAAATAATGTTTCTAGGTGACGGGGTAGCTGGTGCGGGAGGATTGATGACTGCTGAAGGTCAAGTACGTAGAGATATTTATGGTAGTGAGTAGAACGTGACCAGATTCTGTTTTCTCTGTAAGGGGGTAGCGTTTGGTAAAAATATCCTTCGTATTTTGCGGCAGGTGTGACCGGCAGAGGCAGCGTCATCAGCTTTTTGGTTTCCTGTTATCCCACAGTGACCGGGCACCCACTGAAATACAATATTATGCCCAGTGCCTGCTGCAAGGTGGTGAAGATAGAAGAATATCTTGCGCGGGGGTTTTAAGTGCGAATGCACTTCTTAAGCGAGCCTGAAGCGTCCGCCGCCGTCCGCTTAGCAACAGCTGCGGGTGCGCGGCTCCTCGTCTTCCTTGGCAACGGGGGAGATGGGCGCGCGCTGCCTGGCCGCTGACATAGCACATACCCACGTGGGGGATTGGCCAGGAATCTCCTCGTCTTCCTTGGCAACGGGGGAAGATGGGCGCGCGCTGCCTGGCCGCTGACAGGGCACATACCCACGTGGGGGATTGGCCAGGAATCTCCTCGTCTTCCTTGGCAACGGGGGGAGATGGGCGCGCGCTGCCTGGCCGCTGACATGGCACATACCCACGTGGGTGATTGGCCAGGAATCGGGCGTGAGAAGGGCTAATGCACCCGCTTAAAGGAGTACTGACACGAAATTTCAAAGCTGAGATCTGCTCTAGCAATCAAGTACAACGACAACACAAATAGGTGTCTGTGAATAAATGCATCTTTCTTTCTTTGTAGTTGTGTGTGTGTGATCTCTCTTTCGCGAACATTACCGAACCGCGCAAATTCAACTCGTGCATTCGCACTTTCACATTCTTCCCCTCGGGGAAATGCGGGGAATTTTTTTATATGTAGGGCGCTTGCCGCCGTTAAGCGGGTACTCATGGGAAGGTTTGAAGTCGGTGAGTATGGTCCATTCATTAGGTGCTTGATGGAGAACACAGCGGATGGCCTCTTTCCGTGCATCAAGCTCAGCTGATGTCGATTACATTGGTCTTTCTAAGCGGTAGGAGTAAAGTTTTCCGGTCAATGGGACATTGAACCCAGACGAAGAGCATTGAGGCAAAGAACCTTCGGCGGAAATTTCAGCCCTGGTGGAATTCATCCTGCGCGTGTAATCCAACGCTACTTGGAGAAGTTTAGCTAGGGGTGTTATCTTTTTGTTGTCATGCCAAGGATGCGCAAGCCTACACCAGCAGGTGAAAGTGTCCAGCACGGAAATTGAGATAGCATTGCAGGCGGTGGTTCAGTTGTTTTGGGAAGGGACAAAGCGCTGATAGCATCTCCAACCCAGAACTGTAGTATGCAGGGATCCTGCTCGGACAGTGTGATCTGGGTTGAGGGAGATACCTGTATTGGACACGGAGCGACTCCTGTAGCATGATTAGGTCGAAAGGGAAGCATGGAGGTTCATCGATAGTCCCGGCACCAGAGGAACCTATGGGTAGACCAAGGCAAATGGCAGGAGGTTCCGCCACGCCACTTTTAGCTTCATTTTGTTAGTAGGCTATGTGCGATGCAGCGAAGAAGGCTATAGCGTATGAAGCCGTCGACGTAAGCTTTGTGATCTGCAGCATCCAGCCGCAGCTACTGCCCCATTATGAACCAGGAAAGTAGTCGAGAACCTGAGACGTCGCAGATAAGTGGCACATAGTCTTTTTATCTCAGGTGACCAGGAGAGGTTTCAGTCGATGACCACGCCAAGATACCTGCAAGTCCGGGCGTACGGTAGGGCGCGGCCACTGAGCAGAATTGGGAACCCATCCGGGCGCTTCGTTGGGAACGCCAGTGCTACACTTTTCTAGGACGATAGTTAAAGTCGACAAGCAGCAAGGTTGGCTGAAATAGAGAAGAGGGCCTTCTGGAGACATTGCTGAGTGGTGCGTCGAGAACTTTATGCATATCAGATGCAAATGTCATTTGCGTAAATCGTCATGTTGACTCCTTGCGGTGCACGAGGACGCGGGTTCATTTCCTGGCCGCGGCGGCCGCTTTTCTGATGGAAGGGAAAAGAAAAAAAAAACACCCATATGTACGAGATTTTGGCTCATGTTAGAGATCCCCAGGTGGTCAAAATTGATCCGGAGCCCTCCACTACGACATGCCTCATCGCCTGCGTTGCGTCGGCGTGTTAAACCCTACAATCACTCACAGCCACACCCGAATTAACCCCGTGCCCAGGCGGAGTACGCGACTGCGGAAACCGCCGGGGTGACAGGCGTAGTTTTGTTTGTGTTGGACAAACACAGTTGGGGGTAAGGGGTGTGACAAGTATGTGGCGCTTCTCAAACCTAATCTTCGTTGGCTGCTAAGTTGAGTGGCCCAACAGGCTCTGTGGGCAACATTGGGCTTGGACGGCCAATAAGCATCGACGAGCACAGCAGCTCGCGGTCAGTAACCGGCACCACCAGCAGGCTGCGTGCGGGTCGTCACTCGGCTGGAGGGTACCGCAATCCTTCCCCATTCATGAATGCGGGACAAATCGTGACGCGAAAATTTTATTCCACTCGTTCAGAAAGGACAATAAACGGGAATAGTTAAGTTTGAAGAAGCTGATGTAGATCAACCAGCTTAGACCGCAGACCCCGAGCATTCCAATGAAAAAAGGGGCATTTTTTTGTTTAACGTTCAAGGACACTGTTGGCGGCTCCCAATCATGCACGGCGCACCAGGTAGGGCACAAGATGTCGTTAAAAGAGATTCTAGAGCCATGTTAACAGCAACTTCAGGTAAGCTGCTTTACGATGGTATGGCGGAGATAAGGGTATTGAGTACCGCAAAGAACAACAGAATCATCACTTTGCTGAAGTCTAGTTGCCTTGTAGAAGCGTGGGTCTCAACTTGCGGTTCGATTACATGCTGGCTTGCACTGGGTACACAGCATTAATGGAGGCTTATGTCGTTGGTTGTTGCTGTTCAGGCTGGGGCTTGTTGGGGGTTTCTCTAACAGTATAGATACATCCCAGTCTAAAATCACAACAGGAATACCGCAAAAACCTAACAAGAATTCCTGTTGTACGACAAAAAAACTTTGTTGCAACAACAGAAGTTCTATTGTTAGGATAAAGCCATCTGTTGGTACGACACACATCTCTGTCGTAACGACAAAGTCAATTTTCTCAACGACAAACATTCCTGTAGTCCCAACAGAACTGCCATTTACCATACTCTTCACAATGGGCAACAAACTACGGCAGGCAGTCTTCTCTTTTTCAACGCACCGACATATTCAACCAAGTTGGAGACCACATTGGTTTCAAATGTAGTAGGAACATATTTAAAACACAGGCGAAAGAATACCTCTTAAATAAGAATATCTGCTTCAATGGCTAGAACTGTGGATGTCGCCTAGACCTATTAAATGCGCAGGTTTTGTAATTGTGTCTATCTTTAAAACTCAATCATAGTTGTACTCTTATTGTCCATTTGTATTTTGTTTGAATTGACTTCTTTGTACTCTAATGTACGTTACTGGGCCTTTCCCGTATTGTTCTGTAATGTCTTGTGCTCTACATGTTGCTTGTATTTTTGTAACTCACATAAGAATTTCTAGCTTGTTTGATTTTGCCTCATCATTGTACTGTACCAAAGGGGGCTGGGGCCTCTGTCAGGCTTTGTAGCGTTTTCTCCCAGCCTGCCTCCTCGTACTTCTGAGGGAGTGAAATCTTTGAATCTTGAATCTTAATATTCAAACCCATGTGCAACTTCTGATGGAACATCAGTATCACGACAACACAGGAATTCGGCATGACGGAACTTCAAAATAAGGACAGGAATAGGACGCACGACACAAAATTAGAATCCCGACACGGCAAGAATACGACAAGACGACACGCGAAAATACAACAAGACTACAGAAATTTTTCTTGTCGTCATTTTGGACTGGGATAGGCCTTAATCGTTGTAGCGTTAGCATGCGATGAAAGCGAACCTTGAGGAAAGCAAGGTGTTGCTGAAACTACATCTGGATTCGGGGGTGGCTCGCGCTGTTAGGGAGCCCTTCCTTAAAGTTGCTCAACTGCTCGGGCAAGGTTGCGTCTTCTTTCTTCGGGCCCGTACCGGAGGTTGCAGGATGTGGTCCATCACACTTCGCACATCGAGGGTGTGCGCGCTAAGTTTAGTCTTTGTTGGGGTGCGGGCCAGCGCATATATTGCATCGCACTGGCCCGTTGAACTGCTTTGCAACATGACCATGCCTTTGGAATTTGAAGCACTGGGTTGCTGTTCCCAGGTATTCCTCAACGGGATAACTGCAGCAGCCAAGGAAAATGCACTTTGGTAATGCGGAGCCGCTTTGGAACTTAATAAGCACTGTTTTTCGGTGACGCCGCGCCATTACACCATTTTTGTCCGGATCATAAAAAACTTGCCTTTTAACAAATGTGACACCTTGATCTCGCCAGTTCTTGTGAGTTCGGGCCCCAAGTATGGACCCCAAGAAAGCTCGCGGTACATACGCCGAGTTTGCGAAGGCGGTTGTCGCCGGTGGTAGTGCGTGTTAACGTGGTCCAATTTGAGAAAGATGTGAAAGCTTGCTGACAAAACTACCTCGGCTTGCCAGTTCCTAGCATAACGTCACAAAACCGACAAACAATTTAGCCAATTTACGTAAAAGCTAAATGATCACTCACGCCGCTGTCGACTCCACCGTTGCACCATTAGTTCAAGCTGCGCCAATTTTTTACAGCTCCGTTCATGTCAGGCATGATCATCCTGGCCCTATACACCAGCAATTCTATCCGTTAAGCATTGCCTTATTCCATTAACATCCAACCATTATCCTTCATCTATCTCTTAAGCTTTCAATTTTTAATTCCCGGACTTTAGTCCTTATACTTCACATCAACGTGATGCAATTCTCTCTATGTTAAGCGCTCTTTGCCATTCGCTTGCTGTTAGTGTCCTGTTAGATTGCCAGCTATGACGTTGCAAGTGTCGAAGGAGGTGCTATTAGGTAGCTAGTGTTTGTTGCTGCTGGGGGCTCCAAGAAAAGTTTCGTTTTTGCAAACACGCTCGGTAAGGGGACGGGTTATTGCAGCTTCTCGTGTTCACTCCTTACAAAAAATTATGAGCCATTTCGCCGTGTGGAGGTGGTTCACAGGCGAAGCTTTTTAGTCCACGACATAGAAGCGACAGATAATTTAAGTGAAAGATAGGGTAAATCTTAATTCTTTTGAGTCTCGACGAGGGCTATACCTTAGAAAAACATACACGTACGCACTCTTATTTTAAACAGGAGTCTTGATCCGCGACACACGATCGCGAACATATATTTTCGTTACCGCTGTGTGTTTATAGGGTGCTCTGGGTGCTCTTTTATAGGGTGCTCTGAGTCAGTGGACCTGATTTAGGCGGACATAGGTGGACTGAGATGCGTGGTACCTATGTGTTCGTGAGGCGTTCTCTACCTTGCGACAAGGGCGTCCTCTCGCACTTGCCCTTTGCACTTTGTGTTTTGTTAGCGCTCTTCACCAGTAGTGTTAGCCGCCCGCCGCCCGCGATTATTTCTTCACTTTCTTCTACAGTCGCCTACAAGCTCAAAGTAGTTCGCAGTATAGTCAACATAACCACCCATGAACTGACCGCGGAACTCGCTGGAAAGTACAAAATTCCACTTGCGAAGTTTTACGATCTCAAAAACACCGGTGCTGAAAACATCGCCGGATGTGATCGTCTCGAGAACCGAAGCCGCGGAGCTCACCATCACGCTTAGCAAGATTGACAACCTGCGAGTGCTACGCACGGCGTGCGAGTTTTGCGCCTTCATGAAGCCGCCACGCGACACATGCTGCAGGGTATTACGCGGGCTGGAGGCGCCAGTGACTTCAAGCGATCGAATTTCTACAAGCCAACAAACCACTACTACTCCACGCAGGCATGCTGAGCAAAATTCTGTCGGTGCCGCTTACATTGGAATGGAAGCTCGTACCGTTCTGCGGGAAAGTGGGGCGCGTTCTCTACTGCGGCAGACCATTTCGATGCACAACGAAAGTGTGCCGCTAATGGGGCGAAGTGACGTAGCGCATGGACGCGGGCCCACAACCTGAGAACACACGGCGCCCCAACTGCGGCAAAACCGACCCCACGGCGGGGAAGGCATGCCCACGGCGCTTCAAGCAAAACCACGCGGGTGCACGGGCCGCCGCCGCCACGGTGGGCTGGTCTGCTATTGCTGCTCGTTCTCTCGCTGCACAAAACCTTTCTCAACAGACAGTCACAAATACCCACCCGCCCCCTACGCTCATTTTACTATCACCGCTGATTTCCACTTTCCACACTTTGCCTCAACAGTCAATCATGCACGCTCCCGCACCCCCCTCCCTTTCGCACCATCACCGGAGATACCCGCATTGATTGCTCTGATTCCAAACCTTCAACAACAGAACGACCAAGTGATAACACGGCAGTGTTGTACGGAACGGCGTTACAAGGAACGGCGTTCCTGGAACTAGTTCCTTTTTGGAGGAACGGAGGAACGCCACCGTTCCATTAAGGCTCGGTGGAACTGTAACGGTAACTCGTTACGTTTTTGAAGGAACGGCAGGAACGGCATTCCTGCCGTTACATCGCTAGGATTTGGCTGTTTTTGATGCCAAGGCTCGAGTAAAAAAATCCACAAAACGCTACTGCGTTTCTCTTCCTTTAAGATGGTCAGTTTGCCCGCCCTTCAGCACTACGTGCTTCCTCGAAGGTCAAAGGCAGAAGAATAACCACGCAGCAGGCCGCAGCTTGTGCTTGCTTTCATGCTGGTTGCTTACGCAGCGTTCGACGGGTGTATAGCTTAGCCGCGAGAATGCTTTTCACCCTTCATCGTTTGTCTGGGAAGGCCAGAATGCGCGTCTGGCCGATAGAATTGTTCCCTGGCGGGGACAGAATAGAGAGTTTTAGCAGACCGTCTGTTCTTTCGTATGCGTTGTTACTGGGTTGACCGGGACCCGGCTAGGTGCTTGGGCATTCGTCGCGGTAGGGGGATTAGTTCCGCGGGCCTGCCTTCACCATGTCCGCGCCTCCGCACCCTTCCTACGCGCCCTTCCGCGCGCTCAGGAGCAGACCGGCCCCGGTCAGCCCGGTAACAACGTAGCCAACGAAACGGGCGGACTGCTAAACGGGATCCGGACATTTCGGTGTCGTACATTTCGGTCCAGGACGTTTCGGTGTGGACATTTCTGTGCACGGACATTTTCGTGCACGACGTCTTGGCCCAGACATTTTGAATGAGGGGATGTCCCAGGCATTCTTTGAACATTTTAGCTTTAATATTGTAATTTCGTGACTTGATATGATTTTACGTTCGAGACTTGTGCTTGCACCGCCGTTCGTGAAAACGAACGCTAAACCCGGGCGCAGCATTGCCACGTGAAACCCAATTTCTGTAGTAGATGGTAAAAATTAACGTTGTTAATTTGGAAGCGTTCCACCATTGTTCTGTTATTTTAACATTCATGTGAACAACCCTAATAATTTAAGTGTTACCAAAGCGCTTTCCTTTCACTTCACCCAACGGTGCAAGACGCTGCTGCTTTTAGTCTATTCCTCGCCTCCCCCCCCCTCCCAGGAAAACTTCCGCAAAAAAACAACAATAGAAAAACGAGGTCGATTAGGCGCGTGTGCATTTCGTTTTAATTAATCTCTCAATCAATATCGCCTTCGTTGCATTCGATGTCAGTTCCACTTAAAACTAACAAACCAATATTCGCACTTACGGTGGCGTTACTTAGGGGAGGGGAAAGCTGAGCCCCGCCGGCAATCATCCCCCTAAGTAGAGAGAGAGGGGTGTAACTTGTGCTTCACCATTGCGTCGACTGGACTTCGAAAACTTGAAGACGACTGTTGCCGCTCTCGTCACACTAGCCTATTCATTTTATTGCTCCTTATAATGGGAGGAAGCGATATATACCTCGGGTGTCCATGATATGTGCGACTATATGAGTTAATTCCCTATGGGGCGACTGAAGGCGCAGAAAGAGCGATTCCTGTAGTGGGGGAGCCGTCGAATTGACCGCGACGCGCGGAAGGGCGTAGCCAGCAAACGATAGTGGCCATTGTGTTCTCAGCGGCTTTTTGGGTGGATTTTTGTGCCACATTATAGAGGTTACGTGCGCCCATGGTGAATGTAAAGCTTCTTCTCTGTTTTAAACGCGAAGTGTGCTATGTCATTGTTCTCAATGTATCACCCAATTCCTGCAAAAGCCTCCACTAAGAGGCTAGCGGTATGTTCTAAATAAAAAATAAAAAATCACTGCGGTGACGCTTCGGAGACCGTGAACTTCACCACGCCAGTAGGATTGTCAGGGGAAACCGAAAATAATATGGCTGAAAAAGAAATCTGGTCGAGATTCAAGTGTAAAGTTGGGGGTAGGTGCTGCTAGGACAAAGAATTAAAATGTGGTAAATGTAGGCTTGTAAACATTAACAAAGGTTGGTTGTCCCGAACACAATGGGTGGAATTTGTATGCACAACCGGTACGCGCTTAATCAGCATTTATGGCATTAGAACCTGCGGCTGTTTTCTAAAAGGCCCGTTCCCCCCCCCCCCCCCCCGACAATATCCTAGACCAGTGTTCGCGAATTTATTTTAGCAAGGCAGCCCAGCCTACGTAATACATTTCATAAGGTTTTCTTCATTCTGGGGGGCTAGGTAATGTTTCTTACTTTTTGGATATTGAGAGTGGGCATGTAATTTCTGTAATTTAAGGGTGTGTACTTAAAAAAAAGTACAAAAGAGGCGGTAGACCATCGTAAACACCAGTTAATTGTCTTAGCTAAAAAAGAGCGAATATAAATTAACAACCTGTCATAAATGAAAAAAAAAGTCTGCTAAAGAATTCAATCGGCTGCATAACAGGTGTCCCCAGGAAGAGGTATTAAACAAAAATATATAAATGTAGAATTTCTAAAAATACCTGGCAAAGATCGAACATGGCATCCATCAAAAAATAAATTCACTGCTCCAGATTGTTGTCCATAAGCCACGTTAACCGGAAATAAAAATATAACGGCTGTCACAAAGAGGCAAGCACCGGATAATTTGGTCGCCGAAATGTCCGTACACCGAAATGTCCGTACACCGAAATGTCCGTGCATCGAAACGCCCGTACACCGATATGTCCGTACAACGATGTGTCCGTACACCGATATGTCCGTACAACGATGTGTCCGTACACCGAAATTTCCGCACTGAAATATCCTGCACCGAAATGTCCTCGAGCCGTCTGGAGTTTGTCCGGCGCTCCCTGACCCTGAAAAAATTCGCCTAGGAGCGTTTCTTTTTATTATCTTTATCTCCAGATAATCTGCTGCCGGTGGTGTTAATATTCGTATAATATACGAAGTTCGATGTGAGTTTTAAATGTCTCATTTAATTTCTACCCAGGATTATCCGACACTATGTTTACATTTAAAAACCTAATTGTAACGTTCATGTAACGACACGTTCCAATTTTCGAAGTGGAACTGGAACGCGTTCCTTTCGCAGTAAAGGAACTTGTAACGGGAACTCGTTCCAAAATTGGCAAGGAACGAGGAACGAGCTTTCGTTCCTATTTTGGAGGAACGTGTACAACACTGTAACACGGTAAGAGGGCCCTGAGGCTTCCCGCGCCGCCAGGGTGAACTCGTCTTTGTCTACCCGCTCGCATATGCAGGACTTGGTAGAGGTCGCAGTGGAGACTGAATTCACGGCCAATTTTATCCCCTTTGTAACTCAGCAAGCTCAGCAATCTTCGCTGCAAGCGTTCAAATTAATCACCGACACGGCAGAAAAAAATCTCCTTACGTTTGATAAAAGATTATCGGCCGGAAAGCAAGCGCTCCTCCGCGACCCGCCGCAGGCCGAGAAAATATGAAGGCGGCATGACCCACCAGCGCCGCAACATTGGGTCTCCATCTCTTGCATCTAGTAAGGAAATTGCCATTATATGGGATACAACTACCAAGGAAACGCTGATCCTTTGTGAATGATCGCCAGTTTTTTGTCGGATTTTTTTTTGTCGTACCACAGTTTCGGACAAAAATCCTTCGTGAATAAATACGAATAGGGATGTGCTTTGAGTTTCCATTGCCTATGATTATAAAGATTCCTCATTATTATTACCAGTGTAAGTTCAATTTCATTGTCAAACTTATGCTTAGTGAACGAACATTTCAGCAGCTAGATTTTTGCGGTATGACCAGCTGCAACAATGCATGTCAAGTCATGAAACGCAGCACTGAAATCTAATAAGCCACGTTTCAGCTTTCCCAACACCTGAGCATGCAAATATGGCACAAAATCAAATTCTTCCATGAGAGATGCGCTCTATTGAAGCTTCTCGTCCTTTAAGGGGCCCTGAAGCACTTACCACCGACTTCTAGGAATGTATTTTGGGGTAAAGCTTATTATCCAAGCAATCTCCTCCCTTAAGAATTATCAAAATCCGTTCACTATCACCGAAACTACGCGCAATGAGAAATCGCGCATAATCGTTCC
Source organism: Haemaphysalis longicornis (assembly GCF_048455015.1). Classification (NCBI taxonomy): domain Eukaryota; kingdom Metazoa; phylum Arthropoda; class Arachnida; order Ixodida; family Ixodidae; genus Haemaphysalis; species Haemaphysalis longicornis. The sequence continues at coordinate 6,168,047 of NW_027526288.1, read as the reverse complement.
CTGTCAACTCGACCGCGGACAACGCGACGGATGTTGCGCCTCTCTCGCGGAGAGGGGGGTGGCTCCAGGCGTTCTGTTCCGCGGCCTTCGATATATCACAGGCCGGGAGTTTCTCCTTTTTTTCCGAAATGTGGAGGGCCTATTTCCGGCCTGGTGCCACATAAAAGCAGGCATTGCTGCCTGCTCGCAAGCGCGCGCTCGGGCTGGTAGCGGTTTTTTGAAGCAATAAACGTGTGTTGTCGAGTGGTCTCGTTGAAAGGGAATTACAGTAAAGCGCGCTTATATCGAACAGCGCCAGCATTGTAAAATAGTTCGATATAGCAAAAATTCTATATAGAAAGTGAAGCAAAAAAGCTTATGTAAGAGCAATCTTGCCGAAGGAGTCACAGCTAATGCTGAGCTATTACCACCCTGCAGTTCACTATTGATACGACACTTTCTCGGAAAGAAAACAGTAATTTATTGGGGCGGAAGAACTACGCGAGTGTAGCCTGCTTCTTGGAGCGCAACGCGTTGCTGGGGACTGCTTGCTCCACGGTATCTAAACAGTCGACAAGCACAAGACCGCTGCCCGCAATGGCACTGCAGTATCGCCGTGGCAGGGCCACAGCAGCGAAGCCTTCGCTCGTGCTCGGAAGCGGTACGGAGTACTCGGTGACTTCGACAGAGTGAAGACAAGCATGGATACAAACGAATAACGGCGAACCCAGCGAACCGAACAAGTGCGCGCAGCGAGTGGCGCGGACTTGAAGTTTGGTGACACCGCCTCCCGCAGCGCTTAACGTTGCGCATTCGGCTCCAACGGCATGCATGCGAGGAGCTGGTCCACTCTGCCACGGCCCGTTTGGACGCGCTCGAGCTCGCGCGGGAGTCGCAAGCGGCACCCGCACCGCCGCTGCGCGCCGATGTATTGCGGGAAAGCCGGCCGCATTCCTAAGAAGAGCGAAAAATCCCGCGCGGGAGATTTTGATACGTATATACGATGTAAGCAAAATCGCGTTCGATATAAAAAGTTTTAAATGCATGTAATTTTTACCAGAATTATACAAGGGTTTTATATAGGCAATAATTCGATATATCCGTGTTCGATATAAGGAAGCTTTACTATATTGAGCTCATCACTTAAGCTCCGCGCGCACTCAAAACGCAAAAGAAACGGCAAAATTGTGCGTACAGGCTCAGGCATAGAAGAGGCTCGTAAACAGCGCCGGCGACGGCGGATCTCCACGGGAAATGCGAGAAATAAGCCGCGAAGTTCACCCGTGACAGCCGATCGGACAGCTATGACCCCGATGACGTCCTTTAGGCCATGCCAAGGGTGCATAATGAGGGGAACTGAAGAGAGCGCGGTGGGTTTTTCCGCGTCTTTCACAGCGATTTGTGCGCTCACCGCTTCACGTGACCATGTAAGATTTGGCTCAGGTATTCCTGGCAGTGTAAGCTAAACATCGCGCAGGTTTACTTGCACTGCACGAAGAGTGTTGCATGGTCCCTGTAAGCTGCTGCTGTAATGGTCATCTTGCATGCACAAGCTGTAAATTCGAAACAGCGGTTTCAGGGTGGACAACATGTCAGAATTTCACCTTTTCGTACTGTTATGTCACAAGTAGCTGCTCGAGACAGGAGCTCGCTGCTGCAGCAGTGCTCAGCATCGTAGATGCCAAGCCAAACAGTAAGCTTCTGTTAGAGGCAGCCCTGTTCACAACTCAACCCGTGCAATGTATCCAAATATGTTAGGAGCGTAAATCACAATTACAGAACATCAACTGTTGCCCAATTCACAAAACATACAAGGAAGTATGTTTGAAGGCCTCTTTAGTCATGTGTACCTCAAAAATTATCTGCACTGGTTCATATATGGCATGTCGATTTAGTGGATGCATAGAAACGCACATATATAATAAAATCAGTCAATTGTGCGTCTGGTTCATGTTACACATCGCTGCGCTGATATGTTCGGATCATACGTTTAGGAAAAAATCTATTATCTTGCCGAAGGTGCACCACATGAAATTAGTTCCATACAGTGCAGGATATATTGAAACCAACATCATGTTTCCCTTGCCAAAGATTTGTGCATTGTTTTTATTAACATCATACTTCTACATTTTACCCATTGGATTAGACAACCGATAAAACTTATTCTAATTCCTGCATAAGACAGGAGATAGCCAAATAGCTAAGCAGAATCAAATGAGAAAAACACTGAATCCATTTTTCTTGTCTACACTCTGAATCAGAAGTCACACTTGGCTCTCCTAAAAAGAAGCAAAGCTGAGTTTTGCAAAGCAAACGAAATAAGCAAAATGACACAAAGCAGATTTATTTATTCTTAGAGCTCTACGAGAAGGCAATTTTGCTCAGCCACCCACACGAGCACACTATGTCCAATTACATGCGTTCACATAGGCATTTAATTTGCAACTTTGTTTCCGCAGTCAGTGTTTCATATGCGCGGTGAAATAAACTCGAACTAGCGTCCTTTCCCGTAGTGGAAGCTTTAACACCACGTACATAGCATCGCACAAGGAGCCCTAACGCCGCACACAACAGAAGGGCTTTTGCTTGGAGTGAATTTGTGAAGTCGCTTGACTCGGCTTGCACACACCTTATGCTATGCATGCGAATAGTCATCCTCCGCGTGCAGTGAGAATTCTTCTACAGTGCAAGCGTGACCTTACTCCCAGGAAATAGTTTGGAACAGTACGGGTTTTCTCCAGCTCGAGATGTACGATTTCTTCTTTTTATGGATACATCTGCCGCGTAGAAGTCAGAACTGCACTTATCCGGCTTAAATCGTGCACCACACTGGCAAAAAATGAGATCAGAAACCAAGCACTACAGTAGCGGTTTCTATTTCTCATAGCTGCATATCAAGGCAATCAACCTTGAGCCAGCACCGCGCAACGCACCACTCGGTTCCCTGCAGATCATCAATCGATTGTTAAAATAGCTTCTGTTATACGGGGGGATTACTGTTGAGTCTGCGACACAGCACACAACACTAAGTAATGGCAAATGACAGCACAAGCAAACACTGCAATGACCTCTTCTGATTCTCATAGCTACATATCAATGCACATAACCCTGAGCAAGTTATGCACCACACACAGGCTGCTAGGTTAACTCCAGAAATAAGACTTAATAAAGGACACACACACCATATCTAGTTTTATATGTCGTTTGAAGGAGTTGTTTGCTTCTGCAGCTATAAAAACAGGTACTTAAGCTAAATGCCGACGGGCGGAAGAAACAGTGCACCGCAGGGCATTCCTGTCTTTATTATCTTTCAAAAAAGGCGCTTCCAATTTGGATGTGCGCTGTGAATATTCAGCAGTTTCCTTGTAGTTATCCCGTCGTCTGGATGTATACGCGGGGGAGAGAAGGCAACGATGATGGCCGTACATTAACCTCCTCTCATACAATCTTGTTTTAAGGTTAAACACGGGAGTTTCAGAGTATTACATGAGACAGAGTGTTTTAAACTTGTACCGATAATATCACTATAAGAGTTGGTAACAACGCGTCCAGCCGGCTTTCGAATTGCCTCAAATTTATTCGCAAGAATTGTAGTGGTCGGTTCCAAGACCAAGGCGGCATACTTAGGAACTGAGAGTTCGCGCGCGCCAAGCTCGTTTTCTGGAAGCTTGCAGTGTTGGCACCAAACAATTCTATACTTTACCCCAGCGAGAAGCCCTAATGAACTAGCGCTAAGGAATTTTGAAAATGTTGCATGAAATAATAATGGTAATAACATCGGAGCAAAAGTTTCCTCCAGCGAAACAACCTTTTGGACATGAATGCCTCTGGTAAACGAAAGGGCATGGAATAATTTCATTGACTTGAACCTTAAAGCATCACTGTTCATTTTGTTTACAAATTCTTCCACATCGTAAGTACGAGGCCCACTAAAAAGTGAGTGAACACGTTAGTTGCCCTTTTTTTTGTGGCCAACAAACTCATATAAAACTTACAAGGCCTCCTTAGAACATTTATTTGTAGTGAAGTTATTTAGTATCACTATTTGGACTCTTACGTCGCCTTCAGTATAATTCCCTCTAACCCGGATTTTTTCCTTGGAAAACACTCTTGTCTTAACGCCGCTGAAAAATGGGACGGTTTGTTAGGTTTGTAATTGTGCTTTCTCAATTCATATTATGCGGTTTTCATGCATTCTCCAATGAAGAACACAAAGCCTGTTCCAGATAGTGGGAGATGCCTTTCGGGAAGCGTCCGAGCAATGACATGACCCTTTTGTAACTTAACAACACCTCTTCTGCACTCAGGCTTTGACCACACTAAAGAAAATGGTTCGGGCCACTCTCGTCAATGCTATGGCGGTTAACGGATTGCTCCCTGCACTACTTGTTTCCACAAAAAAGCGAAAATAATGAAGATTGAACCGCGGTGGATAAAGGGTGGGATCAGGGCACCAGACACTACGTTTGTATATGAGATCTATTCTATCGGTTACGGAATTAAGAGGCGCAACTGTAGACACAAAATTGTTATTGACAAGCATGTAGAAGCGAATGTTTGCGTGCAGTTTAATTTCGAAGTGATTTGTAGTTGTTTTCCACAGAAACGCCATGCGGTTATTTGTAATTGGAACTTCACTGCTACTGTGGGTGAGGGGATGTGACTCGGTCTCTATCGAATTCTTCACATGTCATGACCTGTCCCACGACGCGCGAAGAAACACCCAGGAAATGGCCGCTGCCACGCCCTTTTATCGCCGAGAGCCGCAAAACAAGCTGTACGTCAAAGAATGTGACGCCGTTGTCCTGTCAACGTGACTCTTCAGACTAATCAATCACCCTCGCGCGCTCCTATTTTTTGTCTCGTCATGACTTGTCAAGAGCCAAGACATGTTTTCGTGAACGCGGTGCACTTTCAATGAAGCCATTTAGTTGTTGGAAAGCAAAAAGACGAAATTCAGCCCTTACCACTTTGCGGCTTCAAAAGGTGCACAGTTTTCGTGGAAGCCAACGCCATCATTGAGTCTGTCTGTGTGCTGGATGATGAATGCACGTTTCACTTGAGCTTACACCGTTTTCAGCGGGAAAGCACCACTAGTCAACCCACTTAAATTCAGCCTTTGTAAACTCTAGTCTCCAAACTTGAATTTTCTGTGAAGTCGCGTTGTTCTCAGTCATGGCATCTGTAACGCGAAAATGCCGTAATGAAAGAAAAAACGCTTCCAGTGGCCGGAGTTGAACCTGGGTCGCTTTCGGTATGAAGCGGGCGTCTATTCGATTCCACCATTTTGACACGGTCGAAGTGGTTTAGAAAACTTAGACGACAGCCAAAGAATCCGTCACGACAAAGCGTCGCGTTTAACCATCGTCGTCATTTGACGGCTGGGTGCACGATCTTTATGCAACCGATTGGCAATATATGCACGTACAAGTCTTACGAGACAAGGTACAAATTGACGATTGGCCTACAAAAATCACCACCACGAACCTATCCAATATTACGCACGAAAGAAACGCTTGATTTGATATCAACTGAAGAACAGCACACAGTCGTTTTTATGCATATTAATTCCTTTATGTCCCTTTCAGAAACAGCATTCTGTTGCCATGATAACTTTGGAACTGCATTTGTTACCGCCGTTTGCACGACCATCGCCATCGCCAAGCTACCGTGGCTCAGTGATATCATAACCACAGAAAAAGAGGGCCCTGATTACCTGTGATCTGGTGGTGACAAAACATGTAATCATGCGAACTATGCCCCACTTCCTTAGCTCGAAATCGATCGCGTATTCGTAAAATAGCTATTTTGCTTTTAGTGCGGAGCGCTTAAGCGCCCGCGCTCCTGTGGTTTGACGAGACCGTCGTCCTTCGCTGTAACCGATAGAACAAAGGTGAAACGGAAGAGAAACGAGACAGAACGAGCAGGAAACCGGAGGTGGAAAGAATGACGAAATTGTGAGGCCGAGGTCGGTTTGCCGAGACGGCGCCAGGCATTCTCTCCGACGGCGACGCGCTATAATATAACCGCGAGAAAGAAGACGACACCGAAGAAATAGCGAGCACGAAAACGGGGGATGAATTAAACACCTGGTTCCTCACGGGTCCACCTTGACATGGTCTCTGTCGACGACACGCTACGAGACAATGCCATATAATATCGCACGTTCACTGATGCGGCGATTACTTCGTGAGACGCAGCAGGTATGCGCCGTCGCGCTGTAGACTGCGTTCGCCCTGCGTACTAATCAGCAGCCAATTGTTTACACGAAAGTGTTGTATGCCGGGTGCAGCAAGGCCTCACTGACGTCGCATCCGTCACGGAAATCACATCGCTAGAAAAAGGTCCATTGACGCAGCGGCATAGGGTTCGAACCCACGACCACTCTGGCCGCAGCCGATGCTGTGAAGCGCTCTGCAAACTGGGCTATGAACTCAAGCCTACATAGGTCTACGAGTGCGCCTTATATCTATCCCTATAACATGATCCGTTCAAATGGTGCTGCCGTCTAGGAGAGATGAAACGAAGTGATGCGTAATGACGCTAATCAGCGCCGAAAGTTGGAGCCTTGATAGGGCAGCGCAAATCAGCGTAAGCTGCGGGAGTAATGGACCCGTGCTCGCAGGAGAGAGAGAGAGAGAGAGAAAAAAAATTTTATTTGCCCTTTAGGCTAAGGCCTCCTCATTCCAGGGGGCCACTGGAATTCCTCGTTAGTTGGTCTTCCAGGGGTCTAGCTGGGAAGGCGGGGTGCCTATGGTCTTTTGGACAAAGCTTGCCAACGATAGCTGCTGCTCTAGCGTGGCCGGTTGAGTCAGCCACTCCCTGCGGATATTGCTTCTATCTACCTTGGGGCATAGCCATAACATGTGCTCTTGATTGATCGGTACCTGGCATTCATCACACTCTGGCGGGGAAGTGTTCATACAGCCTTTATACATGTATACTTTGTCGGGTGTGAGCTGGAGCAATAATTCCTCCACCGTGGCCCCGTGTAAGATAACTTGAATTAAGGCAGAAAGGCAACGACGCCGACTGGCGAATGTCGGTCTCCTGACTGCTTTGGTGCGGCGAGAGGCACGCCAGCGGGAAGCGGAATGCGTTCTCGCATTCGCGCTTCAAGTTACGTACTCTGCCTCTCGCGTTCCGCAAGATGAGATCGTCGCAACGCAAGTGTCTGCAGTACACGCCACAAAGCAGGACCGAAGTGGTGGCTGCTTTGCTGAAGCGATCCGCCAGCAGAACATCGCTCGCCAAGCACACCCTAAAGACTGCGGTCGACCCGCAAATCATACTCATTTCGCTGTGGCGGACCATCATTCCACGAAACAATTCGCTGGCAACCCATCCGGTTACGTAAAAAGAATTTATTATAACCCACATATCAGGGCGCAGCGACTAGTGATAACAGCGCTGTCCTAAGAACAGAAAATTGTCCAATCAGTTTTAAGTGAAAAGGTTTATGTGTCCATCGAAGCAGATACATAACATGCCTCGATGGAACTACGCACCGGGTAATAAATACACATTACAAAAGGGAAACACACAAAAAAAACAACAATCCAGAAGCGGCTGCCGCTGACCTACATACAAGTTGTAAGATTTTGTACCACGCAGGGTACAACATAGACAGAGTGGAAAGTTGAGTTGTCGACAAACGCGAACGGTAGCTTCAGGGTCGAAACACCACGAATGGGGGTAGCAGTGCGACAGTCTTGGATAGTTACAGATACACACATGCTAAAGTGAACACTGCAGATAACTATCTATCGCATTTAGTCTGTTTACAAGGTTAATATTCTAACTTGTTTTAGTATGGTTGCTTCAACTATTTGAACTTCAACTATTCAAAACTTCGACTATTTCAAATTCAACTATTCGTTTTTCCAAACATGCGTTGTTGACCATGATGAAGCGGCACGACCAATGTTCGCACGGTTTGCGAGCGCCTGTGGTTTCAATCGGATTTACGCAATGCTCCGGCGCGTGTAAGCTCCGGCGCGTGTAATCTAGTTTCTAATGTTGATGCGTCCAGTGGTGCCATACGAACGAAATATAAATAACGATGTGCAAGTTCATATTGATGGACAGTAAACGTTCAACTGCTCCTGTGAAGGCATATTTCACTTTCTTGTTTTGCCGATTCCTATGAGAGAGGGATCAACCACATGTTTTATAGTTTTCTCGTTTTCGTAAATATTACCCAACGCTTCCCGAAGGCGTGCAACTAGCGGATAGAGCTGATTGGGTTATTTGGGAATAGAGAGGGATTTATTGCCCCATCCCATCTTAATGCCCGTACACCGTACCAATCACCACGGTTTTATTGATACTCTTAAAAACAACAAAATAGAGCGCCATTTTATGATTTTTGGATAGATTATGGGGTTTACTGATCCGCAAATACAAAGGTTATTTGGCGCGTCGTAGTGTAGGGCTCCGAAATAATTTTGACCACCTAGGAATCTTTAACCAGCACTCGAACAAAAGGTCGTTCTTGCTTTTTGCCTCCACCATACAAGTGCACACCGCGGCAGTGAGTTGAACCCGCGTTGTTGGGCTTAGCAGCACCTCGGCTTAGCCACTGAGGCTCGATTGCGGGTAAGCGCCATTTTGTGGTCTGTCTGTGACTTCAAAGCATACAGAAATATTGTTTCTCTGGCTAGTAGACATTTTTGAACAGAGCCGTGGGTGAAATAACGGCGTCTGGGAATTGAAGAAGACTTTACAAATCCAAAAGTTAGTGAACTTTTTCCGCGCGTTTCCAGCCGCGCGTTTCCAGCAATCGCGATCAAAAATAGCGGCCTTCCTCTTAAGCTACGGTGAACAATTGTTCCTGACGTGTGACGTGAGACGTCCTGCGAAATTTTTATACGTCATGACGTTGCATCCAATCCCTAAGAATGCATGGCTTTAATGCGTAAGGCCTCCGATATGTTTCGTGGGTGCAACGGGAAAGTACACCCTACTCTTGGGCACTTCTTGCCTAGGTTTGAAACGTCAGCGGAAAAACAACCTGTATAATGGGATGCCAAAAATATTGGCCGACCTGTGAATTCGAACCGTTCAAACTGTTGAAACATCTAAAATGTGAACGCATGCAGTCAGATGACACACATGAGAGCCCGAGCAAGCAGCGCTTCGGTCAAGGTGGTGAATTTAATTAAAACTCATCAAATCAAAAAGGGCTCTGCCTGTATGAAGACGATTATTAGCGAACAGAGAATGTCTTTCGGTCAAAACAAAAAAACAAAAACAAAAACAAGCCTGACTACTATAAAAGAGACCCCTAGGTATTCCATGTCTTGATGTCTTAACATGAAATAGTTAGCGCGAGGAATTTGTATGATTTCCGTCTACTTAATTCGTATCTTTTTTCTAATGACAAGTTCAGAAACTTCATTGCAACAATTTCAAGCATTACTCTTCAAACAAGCGACTCTCGCGCACGCAGCGATGACAGGTGGCTCGTTCCCCTACGGCGCACCGGGTATTTTCTACAGTCCTTGCAATATGCATTGCCCTCGATCCTTCACGAATTTCAAAAAGATGGTATCGACTGCAGAAAGTGTACGAAGACGAATCTGCGAATATATTTTGTTGCCAGATAGTTATTGGTCTTACTTTTGTGCACTTGTATAGGCTTTTATTGTTTGTTCTGGTTTTTTTTGTTTCGCACAGTGAAGTGTCACATGCCTTGGATAAGGTATAGCTGGTTCTGTTATATTTCAGAATTGTGTTTATTGTGTCTATGCATTTTTTCTATAGTTACTTAATGTATGTAATGATTAATGTTATCTAAGAGTGTGTACACTTACGCATTGTTGTTCGTATATAGGTGTGTTTTTACATCTGTATATATCTTAATTTTCACGTATATATTTGCATGAGCATGCTTTTTACCGTTGCCAAAGAGCTGCTGTGTTTACCGGCTGCCAAGCACCATGCAAATGGTCACTGACCACGTTTTCGCCTGTTGGACCCCCAACACTGTAATATTGGAAATAAACTTGAAACTTGGAACTTGAATATCACTAGTTATATCGCCTGTCAAGAAATGCCTTCACGAACATAAATGAGGGTTTCTCGCCAGCTATTCCCCTCCCCCCACAAATCTCTAAGCAGGGAAGAAGCAGTAAACCTACGACGCCTCCAAACTGCGTCGGTGGTCACACCGGTGCTCCTACATCCAATGTACCCCGACCAATATCCTAGCGCATAGTGCGACATCTGCAAACAAGGTACGGCGAATCGCTGGCACATCCTATGGAGCTGTGCAGCCATACAAGACGGCGTTAGCTTCACAGAATACCCCGCAGATCTCCAAATCGCCATCGCCTCAACCTACAAGTCGGATCAAGAGTGGGCCATCCAGCAGGTGCTCAAGGCACTCGAAAGGCACGGACTCCGCAAAGGGGTCCCTGTCTAGTAGGGCTGCCCAAGAGGATGCAACGCACGGCCACGTTGAGGTCGGCCCGCCAACCGGGCTTTACCTACTGCAGGATTTATTCAATGAAGTCCTTTCCATCGATCCCATACATTTCCCCATTGAAGTTAGGCCGATTTTATTGACCTCGATGAAAGTCTTTTTGTTTTTGTAAACTGGGTCTTCCGCGTTTTAGGATACAGTGAGCTTGCCCATAAAATTGAGTGTAGTTTTGCAATAACACAAAAGTTCAACAAGGACGCACGCCAACGCAATGCGTTAAATTGGCGACGCGTCAGACAAAGCCCCAGAAATGCGTAACTTGGAGCAATAACTGGGTAATTCAAGAACAGTAAAACTACTTGCGCTCAATATTATGTGGTTGGCGCAGCCGTAGCGTATCTCTCCCTTTTTACTGGTGAATAAATGAAATAAATTTCGTTCATGGAATGGGACCATCCAATCTGCGCCATTAAAATAGCTTCAACGGTAGTATCGCTTCATAGCACAGGATTTAGGCGCCTGTCCCTGCCCTTGGTGACATTGGCGTAACCGAGCAAACAATCTGTTGGGCTAGGAGAGGACGGAGGAGATCCAAAGCCGAAGACAATAAAGGATGAATGACAGTGATAGCAATGAGGGCGACTAAAAATGCAGAGGAAGGTACAGCGTAACTGCGACGAGGAGAGTGGAAGAAGAGACTGCGGCGAAAGACTGTAGTCAGCAGCTCTCCAGAGCCGTGTTTAGTGGCGTGATCACCGGTTTCAGGGGTAAGGTTTCCGGAAAACGGCGCCACTGATGCTATAATTTAAAAGAAAGTGCTCCTTGAGCGTGGTTCGCCTGCGGCGGGTTAAATATGGCTTCCGAATGTTCACTAGCCTCATAGACATGTATGTTCCCTTACATTCTTTTCCGTCAACTATCGCGGAATAATTTACCGAAATAAAAGGTCTGATGTCAGTTTATTGTACATGTTAATAAAATATTTAGGGGTAGAGAAAAACTCACAAAATTTGTGCTCTGTGTAGCGGGGAATATTTCGATCGTCTTTCAATTCCCATACCGTCTCAAGCAGTAGTAGTCAGGTTCGCTTATTGACGCCACGTTCAGTGTATGGGGGCATGTTCAACATCCTTGGTCTAGGAAGCCACGAGGTCATGCTTCTTTCAGGGGTCTAATCACGCGGGCTCGCTGTTTCTCCTACGACGATTGAGTCACGGCTGTGTCCCAATATATCAAGGGTGTTGTGTGCTGGAGGATGTGGGTTTTGGGGGAAAGAGAACACCAAGTGGGAGGTGGAGAAAGTAATGTTTGAATGCTGGCCTAAGGGGTTGTACAGGACGGGGGACATATGGGTGAGAGGGGTGTAGTTGCTCGATTGGAGCCTCCGCCAGACGTATGCCTCTTAGGTGGCTAGAAAAGAGCGAGGAGAGGTTATCACCGACTAGATTGCAGGTATGTTAAGGGGGACTTACCTGGTCACATTCCTATGGAATTTTCTTATTAATGACCTACGGGCTTAAACAGCATCGGGTACCGATAAGAAAGGTTCTACAAATTCCTAGAAATGTTCGTCACGGTCCTGTTTCCCTCTTCTATAAATAAATCAATATTTACTGAGATGAAAAATACAAGAATCGTATTTTCGTTTATCGAGGTTTCTTTAGATGGCGCTATCAGTCTAGCAAACAAGTTTTATTTTTTATTTCAGCACGGAAGGGACATATTCCTAAAGTAAGCAAACTAGCAAACTATGCCGTTATGAACGTTGACCTCCAGACAAGACACCTAACCCTCGGGAACCAAACTGAGACCCCCAACATGACCTGCTCCTCATGCCATGCACCCACAATTCCCGCTAGATAACAAATGCTATGCAAGTGCCAGGAGCTCGGGTCGGAAAGCAGAAACAATTTGCCGCGGACCCTGAAGACCCTCCCTAAATTAGCCTCCACAAAGACTTCCCTTGTAAACGTTTTCACCCGCAGCTTGACGTAGAATGCCTATAACACTTCTTAAGGACTTAACATCCCAAAGCGCAATACGGGCCTAACATCTTATGTTTAGATCCCACGCTGGGTGACCATAAAAGTGACCTTAAATAAGCAATGTCATATTCAGTGCACCGTAAGCTTCGGTTCACATGTCGACGTTAGAACTCACGGGGTTACGTTAGGCGTAATGCCCGACCAACGCATGCCCGCGTCGCTCTCTCCAACTACAGATCATCAATCAATGTGCAAGACTGTTATCAACTGGCAAGTGCCCGTACTCTTCACCAAACTGGTTTCTGAAGTGAGGGTTCACAAAGCCCGCTTCACAAATCAGGCATCATAAGTTTCCCGCGAAACCAGCAGTGGCAGGCTAGCGATGTTTTCACGCTAAAATACCGCATGGAAACCGCGGAAACACAATGGAAGTGTTCGTGTTTCTTTCGTATACTCAGTAATGTGTGTTAGCACATGGTGTTTTGAAGCTGAAGTCTCACACGGCCATTACGCAAAAAATCTGCGCCCGATTTCGCCATGACTGAAAAATGTTCCTAAAAATGTCCACCATTGAAAGGAGATTACCATAATTGGAAAGGATATTTGTAGGTCTGGGATTCAAACCAGGGGCCTTAGAAATCAAACGAGCATTCTATAACCATTGTACTTTTCAATGCGCTGCGACATTCGGTTTAGATATATGTGCTTGAGACACGTCCTGAGATCTATAGGAATAATGTGCAAAGGCTACATACATGTGCGCCTACAACAATAGCGTACATGTTGTAGTAACTTGGGCTATGACTATTGGGTATAGCTCGCATTACTTTACAATGTACGACTGACAAGTAAAAACCCATGCAAAGAGAAGAACGTGATGGCGATGATACTGAGATAACACAGTACTTTTATCGGAGCTGTGTATACTGCAGGCTGGAAGCCGAGACTGGCAGCCGAGAATAATTTTGACTGGTCGAAGTCTCTTTTGTGTTTAAGTAGCTGTTCTTCAGTGCGACGTGTCAACGGCTATCCAGGAGATTCGCCCTTTTGAGTATGGTTAGTAATGCCACCATTCCCTGGCGCGCACACACAAAGTACCATCTCCAGTATGCCACTACTGCGGGCAGGGCCGCAGACATACTTACAGCGGAAGTGTGCATAAACCAGACTTTTTTTGTTGGCAGGCGTCACAAGAAATGGGAAGGAGAGGATACGGATGGCGCAAAATTCTCGGAGGGAGACGGTAACCCCAGCGTATGCTTGTAAGACGCGCTATGTCAAAGTAACAACCAAGGTGACTCCTAAAAGGACAATGTGCATTTCTCTGTGACCGCTCGTGAAAAATGCCTCACTACCTTTCAGTTATCGACCAAGAGCGCTGACAAGTTGCCTAGGAAATGTTTTCGAAAAAAAATATGCGTAAAAGGTTAGTGCATATTCTTGAATATGATGGCATCCTGGACAGCTGTCAGGATGGTTTTCGATCAGATCGAAGCACGACTCACGAGCTAGTTGCCTTTCAGTCTTATGTGAAAGATGCTTTTATCCACAACCAGCACTGTATTTCTGTTTTCTTTGATCTGGAAAAAGCATACGACAAAACTTGGCGCCACGGGATACTGCTTGATCTCAAGTCATTCGGTGCGTCAGGACACATGATAAACACCATTGGAAGTTATTTGTCACAGCAAACAATTACGGCAAGAGTAGGGACTGCGGTGGAAAGAACATACATACAAGAAAATCGTATTCCACAGGCTGGGGTATTAAGCTGTACTTTGATTATAATTAAAATGAATTTGCTTGAGTAATCGTTGCCGCTATCAATCTCCTACACAATGTAGGACTCCATGATTACGAAGAACTGAAGTGGGGCTAAGACAATGAAATGATGAAATTGAACAGTTTACCTGCACCGACTACCTAAATGAGGAATTCGCTACCAACATTGAATATGAAGACATGATAATTGACATCATGAGCCTATTCTACCAATCATTAAAAGACAACAAGGCTGACCCCAGGAACCATTGCAAGGTCATGAAGACACTGAATGAACCGACAAAATTCAAAGAGCTTTTTGCTCAAACTAAGGGTGCTACGAACAAACCAATGTTGAGGACCCTGCTGAGAAAGTTTATTCGCGAGGAATTAACGTCCCATTTTTTACCACAAGCAAGGGAGACTATGTCACGTTCGCTTGCTACACTTGACATCCGAGGTAATGAAGCCTGACATTCAAGTTCACCTAAACAGTCCTCGGAGATGACAGGGAGCAATATAGTCTGCTCATCAAGCCCCGTAACCAGGGTGTCGAACCGGAATTTTTTCGGGTTCGGTTCGGGTTCGGGTTCATGCCTTTCGGGTTCAGTTCCGGTTCAGTTCCGGAGCACCATTTTGTTCCGGTTCGAACCGGTTCGAACCGGTTCAAACGGGTTCAAACGGGTTCGGAGGAAAAAAAGCAGGAGTGTTTTTTGTGTTTAATTTTTTAGTGCTGCGTTTTCGTTTCATTGCAACGTCGGTATAAAAACAAATTGATATTGTATGTTTCTTTGCGCAAACGTTCTCATTTTGGCGATTCAAAAAGACCCTGCAACCCTTTTTTCAATTTGTTTCGAAATCTCAAATCCTTCCAGAACGTCGTCAAATAACACGTGCAATACTAAGATTATAGAGGGTGGCAAAACACCTCAGCCAAAAATTACCGTTCTATATCTATTAGGCAACTTAGAAATTTGCTCAAAAGGTTTTTCTCTCTTTCCCTTCTTCGACCACCGGAAACACGCCATTACAGCAGTGGAGGGGCTATTGGTGGGCTTTCCTTCAGCTGCAGCAAAGAACGCATTCGATAGCCACGTAATAAAATTGGAGATGCTTTCACTATATAAGTCGCGCAAGGCCTGGATGATTTCTTTCTATGTAAGCACTGAAGGACATACTGCCACTTGTCAGTAGGTTTGAAATTGTTTATTTACATGTTCCGTTGTCGCGTTTCCCGGTGGTAGTAGTAGTCATCGTCAAATATATCTATATAGTCGTCTTCCTCACGCATGACTGGCGGCCCAGGATCGCTTTGTCCGCACGCTTTTCACATGTGTTCGAAAGTGGAGTGCGTCAACACGTGCTAGAACCAGTGGCAACCGGGTCCGCAAACTATGCGTCTGTCGCGCGAGCTGTCTTGTGCATCCCCCTTGAGGCGCGGTCGCACATGAACTGTTTTCTTAGTATTTTTTTCTCCGAGCGCCACGCGCGAGCCTGGACGATGGCAGGCGCTCCACGTAAGGCGCCTGCTCACGTGCGCGGTAAGCGGCTGGAGTAACTATGACCCGGGGGTTCTGTGATGACGCCGCACACATTACAGCGTGCAACAGCAGCTTCTCTGTTCAAAATGGTGCAGCTTGCACTACTGGCACAAGGCTGGAGAAACAGCGGAGCTGAGGGTCATCCTCGCTTTTTCGTATCATGCTCTTTTCCTTTCCCAAGTTTTGCTGGGCTCCGCTCAGTTTGTTAGATTTCGGGATGTTCTTGCTAGGCTAGACTAAGTGTTGAGGGGTGAGGACAAGTTTACCAGGTTTGTACAAGGCCGTTCCGGTCGGTCCCCCACACTAACAGCGGATCCCAGGGGGAAGAAGCTAGGTCGACCTTCAGATGCACTGCTTCTCCAGCCTTGCGCCGCTAGTGTAGCTGCGCAAATTTGTTTTTGCGTTTTAGTCGCCTGAAAAAGACCCTCACCTTTAACTTGGTATATAGTAAAAGGTACGCACACGCATATGCCCCTTGTGCTAACACTCGAGCAGGTGCGAAAGCCGGCTTCACTGTTACACAATCCTTTCTGCAGGCGGGGATGCACCAATTACGGGCAGCGAAATAAGGTTTTGTTCTTAGTATTTTTTTTGTGGACGCAACCGAACCAGGTTCAAGCTTAAGTAGCTCCGCTGTTAAAATAAAGTCACAAAAGCAATGCAGAAATGAAAGGCGTGTCTGCTGCGACAAGCAAAGCAGGCAGCACCGCTCCGTGCTGCGATATGTAGATCTTTCGCAGTGCTTCCAGACGCGAAGCAAAGAGTGAACGCTTTTATTGGAAGCTTTGCCGAGTTCTTTTAACTGCACAATCTACTGCAAAATCTTTTTCATTGGAGGTCAACGATTACAACATTAACTTAAACGATATAAAAGCCTCACAGGGACACGTAACGCTGTTTGTGTGTGTGAATGTGAAAGAATGACTCTTTATGACCGCAAGTTTGTTTTTTAATTCAGTTAGGTCATTCATATGATTCAATTTGAATTTTATTCTTGGCTCATAAACCCGCAGTTTTATAAAAAAAAATTAACCGACTCTTATGATACACCCTACTGTGAAAGTTGAGGGAAGCACAAACTGCCGTCTGCTCGGGGACGGCGTATAGCGCCTGCGTCTCACGGAGTGATCGCGTCATCAGCGAACGCACGACGGCACGCGGTAAGCTCTGGCGTTCTCTCGTAGCGCGAGCCGTCGCCGAAGAGCATGTCTCGCGCGGCTTCAGCATACCGCCCTCCCGCTCACACGTTTGCCATACTGTCATCCTCCACTTTCATGCTTGCTTTATCTTCGGTGGCCTCTCCGTTGCATCGGTAACAACGAGGCCGACCCTGAGAGACTACGCAAAACGAGAGCAACGGGTGCTTAAAAGCTGCTATCAAGAACATGACTCTATGCAACGGCCGCGGTACCGCCTAGTGTTCCACTCCGCTCGCCGACCACCTCGTCCTTAAATAAAGCATCCTCGCCGCAGTCTTCTGGCAGGCAGGCATGTAGCCTCCTGGCCAGTGGGCAGCGTCCCGGTGCCGATGACGCCACCTCCGCCTTCCCCTTCTGGGACCCTCGCCTGAACCTCCTGGCAATGGGCACCTTCCCTGCAGGCTACCCATTTGCTACTCCGTCCACAAAGCAGGCGACCACCCGTCTACCATATTTTTTTGGTTACATCGAGTGCCGCCGTGGTGCGGCTTTGCATGCATGCCCCCCCCCCCCCCCTTACCCCCCTGGTTGGCTGGTGAAGGCCGCCCCTCGTCTCCAAATCACGCATCCTCCCCGAAATCTCCTGGCTAGAGGCAGGCAGGCAGGCGGGCAGGCTGGTGTAATTTACTGACAAGCGGGCACCCTTTTGGCAGGACAGGCAATTTCTCTGGTTAACAGAGAGCCTGCCCGACCGCCATCGTATTTGATACCATCAAATATTCACACAAGCACATGCACGCAGACGCGTATTTTCGCACAATAAGGCAAAAAAATTCGCATTAAAAAATTGGTCGACCTGCTACGCCTTTCAAGCACCTATAGTTTCCGCTGACCAAGTACTGGAAGCGCCCTGGAACATCGTCCGGCATACCCTCCCATCCAGGAAAAGATCCACTTCAACGCAAGGAGAAGTGCACGCGTTGGGTGACATGCAGCTCGCGGAGCCCCATCGCTAAGTTCTGCAGTTAGGCCCAAAGATTGCCTTTCAGCGCCTTTTTTAAAAAGTGGAAAAGGTTGGCTTATTGGCCCGTGCCATCGCTCGCCATGTTCCCCAGGGTGGTTAGCAGCGCCGCATCAGGGAGTACACGGATGCCGTCGTGCGGCCCACAGTTAGGCCCCAAATAAGCTTCAACTGATACGTTATGGTGGATTACATGGTAAAGAATGACCTGAAATTGCATTTAACGGGTGAAGAGGACCAATGCGTTGTTTTACCGAAAGGTATGTTCTGTTAGCAGCCTTTAAGAGCAGTGCATAAGAATTTGAGTGACAACACCGCTTGTTTGTGTCCCCACCCTTTCCGTGTCTTCGCCTAGTATAGCCATCAGGGAACAGCACCAACTAGATCCAGCAGTTGATGACGTCCTTGGAGGCTTTCACAAGGGGGCATGGATGCATTCGAATTAATAACGCATTGAAAGCTTTACATAATATTAAACATGTATGTACATAGGAACCACGTTGAATGAGCCATGATATGCTGCCTCGGATTATACGTTCAAGCATAACTTATTCTTAATGCTAAAAGAAAATTGGGGAAATGACCAGTATCTAACCCAAACTGATAGTATATACGGACAACTTTACATTATATTCAGGGTTATAATAGGAAGAAAAACTGATGGGTTGTGCAACTACACACTATGCGTAATATTTGGTGGCGCTTTCAGGCGAGTGGTAAAAATACCTTCACACACAAGGTGGACCACCATAATCAAAAACTAGAAATTAGAGTTTTGAAGCCCCAAAACCTGTTCGGAACGGTTCCTTCGATTCGTTCCGGTTCGGGTTCAGTTCCAAAATGGCGGAAGAAATACGGGTTCGGTTCAGTTCCGGTTCCGGGCCAAAACTGGGGTTCGGTTCCGGTTTTCGGTTCGGTTCCGGTTCCGGTTCGACACCCTGCCCGTAACATTATCGCAAGTCCAAGCGCCATAAAGAAAATTTCCCGAGCATGGAAATAGTTGTGATTGTTCTGCACACTGAGAACGGCCAGATGGGATATTTGTCTGGAACAGACTAAGATTGTTTACAGATACAGAGACTGCTATTGCCCATAACGAAGGCCGGAGGTTGATAAAAAAAAAATGCCACAGGCGTTGCCGGAAGACTAAGAATATATCACACATGGACATTCGAGTTACTAAAAGCCGAAAAAGCAGAAGGCACTAAACACATTTTAAGGCCCCTGTAAATACAATTGAGGAGTTCCTTTCAGAGTTCAATACCGTACAAGACGTGGTGCAAATTTCAACCTGGATGAGCAGACTCCAGCGGTACTCTCGGTGTGTGCCCAAAAGACGTGCCTTAATGGCAGCTTGTACATCTGAGTGCTTCAGCAGAGTTGACAGGAACGGCGTTACTGTAAACGGTGGTCGGAGATTGTGCGGTCTATTATCTGAAGGATGGATGCTCACAGAACCTGTAGGTTAAGCTATTAAAGGGTGACAGGTTAACTGCATTTATGCGTGGGGCTGCGGGGGGCTCCACATTTCCTCCGTCGTATGAACAGAAATTGCCCAGAGGAAGATGGGGACGTACCAAGGGGGCCAACAGAAAAGACAACGAAGGCAATGATCAGACACTATGATCATGTAAACAGAAATTCAGTCTTATGTAAAATGAGGTTTTCTTTTTTTCGCTGAAGCTTTGGACTCATTTCTTCATCAAGGCCGCTGTCCCCAATAGATTAATCATTCTCCGTGGCAGAGTTGCTCGCTGCACTGGCTTTTCTCTAGCAATCTGGCTGCCCAGGCCCGGTGACATCACCTACACAGCTATATCGCATCTAGATGGAAAAAGAAAAGGTTGCCTCCTGCATGCCTTCAATGGTTCGCGGGAAACTGGCCGTCATGAGCCATGGGGGAAACGCTCGCCTTGTCAAAGCCCTAACGCCAGCTAAAGTTCCCACTGCCATTGAATACTACCGACCTGTAGCGCTAAATCCCGAGTGCTCACTTCGCTCAGCCCGTATCGACAGTGCTCCCATCTTGCGGGACCGCCCTCGCTTTTCCGACTGCCAACAACAGGCCTTAGAAAAAGTAGGATTGGCTAGCCCGCCGAGCCATATCGAATGGATGTAGCCAATTCTTCCTAATCCAAGGTTAGATCGGCGTGTCCTCACGTTCTACAAAACTTCCTTGAGATATCCGGCCTTCACAACTTCCTTTAGGTTCCTGCCCAATTGAAGACTATTTTATCTTGCCCCTATTTGAATAAGCGAACCTATGTCTCAAGACATCAAACTTCGTCAAACTGAAATATTGCTTCCTGGTACCCTGATTAAAAATTACCTATTACCACCGCCAACAACGAATTTTGTGTATGTAGAAGCGAAAAGTTCAGACCAGACCCGGGCGTGGCAGGTGGTACGGTGATTTCAGTGCAAGGGTGTAAGTCGGCGTGCCAGGCGCATGCGGTAATGCCCATTTTATGGATGCGCTGGCGGATATCTGCGCCAGGTGCAATGCAGAGTCTTATTCATCACCGATATAGATAACGCTTCTGGGAGCAATGCTTAAACGCAAAGTTTTAGCGTTTGTAATTTTTTTCGCTTGGCTAGAAGGTCGTCTGAACGTATCTTAATAAGAGTACGAAAGCTATAAGGCTTTGATATTTCTCTCTTTCCACGTGTCTGAAAGTGTGGTGGTGCGACGATCTGATACCCTCTGAGAACGACAACCTAGACACTGAACAGGCCCCTTGCAGTCTAAGATACGCGGAGTCAGTGGCGTAGTTTGGCTCAGAATCGCGTATATTTTTATCAGACAACGCCCATGCTCCGCCAATTTGCTGCGGACCACTGCTTTTCAGGAAGGCTGTGCTAGGGCGTTTTTTTTCAGTTATAGAATAGGGGCTCGAACATTTTCAGGCCAGATAAGACAGACGCAAAGTACAGTGAACTATAATGATATTCTAGTTCACTGTACCGAAACACAACACGCTCGCTGTCGGCAATAGTTGAGATCTCCACCAGCGACAAGCAGCACGCTTCCGCTTTTTGTATGCGGCAACAGCGCTGCCACAATATCATCTTTTTCAGGAACTTGTAAACTGAATCCAGCATCAGTGCTGCTCTGGCGGCGGCGGCAAACTTAAGCTGCCATAGCGCGTCCCGATTCGTGCGCGCTACTTGCCCACTTGCAGGAAAATGCGTTGCGCGGTCTCGCGCGACGCGTTTATGCGTACAGAAGGCGGTCCGCACTTTTCAGCGTAATTTATATGTAGTAGACGACACCCTATATCAACAAACTTAGCTAGGCTCGTGTGACGAATGGCGACGATTGACATTTGTCTCTACAAAGATACGCCGTGCATGGGGTCACTCACACAGAACGCCGTCTCAATTCGGGATCTACCGGTTGGTTCCCCCTCGTGCCGGAAACCTTTATGGGCTGCTGCGTTTATTGGAACCAGCCAATAGCGGTGCCGTAGTCTTCCCCGCCTGCTGAGTCCCAAAGGCTGCGTAACACGAGAAAAGCTACGCGATTGCTCGGTTGAATGGCGACGATAATTCCCATGTAAATAAGGAACTTAAAAGAACATGTGATCTAGTTACAGCGTGCTTGAAATTTCAACCTATTACGTCTCCTTTTGCGCTCCTTTCGGCGAACACAATAGCTGCCAATCTATCGCGTGTTGATATTCATACTCTGCAAAAGGGGATGCTTGGCATGTCCTTTGTTTCACATGGGAGAAATGCTTCACCGTCCGCAACGCGGCTGTGGACACCGTAGCAGGGGCGCCATTATACGACAGCACGAGCCCAACAATGAGATACAGCATGTACAAAACAAACTGTTGTGTAGTATTGAATTATAAGTGGCCGAAACTTAAAGGAACAACCCAGGCAGCACAGAAAATGTGGCCAGCCTTTGGCTTATTTTTGGCCGATGCTTGTCCTGTTTGGCCATTGGAAAAGTTTGGACTGCCAGAGAACTTATGTTCTTTGGCATGCATTCGGTCACGGAATACTTGTTGTCTGTTTGGCCAGCCGAGGTCTTTACACCAAAGGCAAGCATCTGGCGACAGAGAACACGTTTTTTTTATTGGTCACAATACGTCCGACGACGAACAGCACGCATGCGGCCACAGATTACTTGTTTCCTTTTTGGCCAGGTGTCGTCGGAAGACGAACTGCAAGCGTCTGGACACGGGGCCGCTTTGTCTGTTTGGCCAGTCTAGGTTCCCAGATGAACGGCAAGCATCTGCCCACGGAGTGCACGTTTTCTCCATGACCACCATACGTCTGATGATGAACAAAGAGCGTCTGGACACGCAGTAATCGTTTCCCATTTGGCCAGCGGAAAGCGCAACTCGAACGGCAACAGTCTGGCCACGAATTACTTCTTTCCTGTTTGGCCAACAAAGGTCCTAATACGAACGACAAGCATCTAGCCGCGGATTGCTCGTTTTCTCTGCGGCCATCCACGTAGAAAAGATCTCCGGACAGAGAATTGGGCGTGTGTAAGTGACGACCTCGGCAAGGAGGGTCGTGGTGGGCGGGAAATACAATGGTGCGGGGGAACGAGCCGCTTGCCCGCGGGGACTCTATGTCATGCAGTAGCATGGTATGTGGCTTCGCGAGTGCCTGGCGGTGGCAGTGACTTCTACCGCGAATCTCCCTTTCTGTGAGTCAGGTAATGATGGCCATTATAGGCAGAAAAATCTCTCCTTTAGTTTACAAGCTCTCATAAAGCAGGTACTGCTGCTGACACAAGAATTGCTTTAACTGAAATATTAGTGTGTGGAATGCTGAATTCAACTTCAAACATTTTTTTCGCGCCGAAGCTGGCTTAAACAAAAAGGCACACCTAAATGCTACAGTTACATCCCACGAGGAGATTAAGTTAGCGCCGCAAAGGCGACGTAAGGGCATTAAAAAAAACGAAAAGAAAAACAGCAGCTGTTGCAATGGATCTAACTAGCAGTCGTGTTGCGTTTGGAAGTACCGCGGCACTCTGGTTACTTTAGGCGCGATACCCATGAATAAAAGCAAAAACAGGCAATGAGCAAGTAGACAAGTCATTTCATTTTCTTTTTCCCAGCCTACCAAGCACATGCATATGCTCCTAGCACGGCCTCCGCGATCGGCTGCCGGCGGCGCGCCGTTGCTCCGGCCGTCCCATTCGGCGCGTCCCCCAGCAAAAACATGTAATTTGGCTAACTCCGCAACGCGCCGCGAGGTGGGGGTGTTAGCCGATGGTTCGGCAGCTTGCACCGACTCCCCTGGCCGGCTTTGTGGGGCCTGAGTTGCTGCGTGTTTTCACGGCCAGAATTCGCGTAACTGTGTTGCAGCTTTATTTTTGTTGAGCTGACAAACCGAACTACGGGGTCATGAAGTCCGCTTGTCTCAGAAGCTTCGAGGAACAGCACTGAAAAGTTAATCGCGCTGGGATTGCTGCGCTTGATCGGTGCAGGATATTTCCGTGCGGACATTCAGGTGCGCGGATATTTGGGTGCGAAAACTTCTCGGCTACAGAATTATCGGGTGCTTGCTTGTTGGAACAGCAGTTATATTTTTATTTCCGCATAGGGTGGGTTACTGACAACAATCGAGCGCAGTGGTTGTATTTTTATGTTGGCGCCGTGTTTGATTTTGCCAGTTATTTTTAGAAATTGAGCATTTGTATATTTTTGCTTGATACCTCGTCCAAGGAACACCTGTTATGCAGCCTATTGATTATATTGTTACACACATGCCTATTTTTTTTTTAATTTACAAGATTTCAATATATATTCGCTTTTTGCGGCGTGCAACTCAGCTAATAATTAGCCGCCGTTTACCATGGTGTTATTCCTTCTTGATGCAGTTTTCTCTAAACGAAAGACACACTGTCACTATCTAAAGAAAGCAGCATTACAAGCATTCGGTTGCCAACCAAAACGCAGAAAATCTTACGAGGAGTTTTATGCAGGTTGTGTGCTGTCACACTAAAATGATTTTGCAAACACTGTTGTCGCCACCTTTTTTTTTCATACGGACAAGTCTCGCATATTTTTGTGTAGAAGAACGTGCCTCTGAAAACAGCTGCAGTGTGTACATGTCCAAAGCAAACATGAAACCTGTCATCATTGCTTTACACATGGATGGGCTTCGAAATCAGTCATTGAAAATTTAAATGTCTTTAGTCTTGGGAACAAAATATGGAAAATTGGGCTTGCCTGTGGTCACCGAAATACGTTTAAGAATACAATGAAATCGGGGTGCATCTGACTTCAAGTTGTTTTATTTGTTGCGACTGAAATTGAAACTGTAACTTGCTTAACGCACACGTGTAGAACAGATTGCCATATCTTTGATGCTATCGCTCAACGTAATACTTTTTAAACGTGTGAATCCTAAAAATATGACGGGTGCTTCCAGCCAACAGGGATTAATTCGAAGGCCAGATAAGAGCGCAGCCATCCGTCGTGCGTATGACGCGATCGCGCCCCGCGCACTACTGAACTGCATTGACCATGCAAATTATATAAAGTACGTAAGCCTGGATAAGAAATACCTGAAAAATAATCACTCTTTAGCGAACCGAACGTTATTTAGGCACCATAAATTTTCCATTGGTAGTAAGAAACATTGTCTGTGTGTCGAAGGCGTCATGCGGCACATGTTAAAGAAGTCGCATAGCTGCAATCGTAGGTAAAATAATTCATTATCAGGTTCTATGAGTCGCTTTGCATCCATACATCAGCTATGCTTTCTTTTTATTGCGGTACGAAGCGCGAAAGTTGACGAAACGCCATTTCGAGAAGCGTTGCAGCATACCCGGCTTTCGTTTCAACCGTCGGCTCCGCGCGCCGCCGTGCGGCGGAAAACGGCGAAACGGCCTCTTCGGAATTACGCTCTCTCCGGGCGATTGGGACGGCCGGAGCAACGGCGCGCCGCCGGCAGCCGATCGCGGAGGCCGTGCTCCTAGCATACAGCTAAGTGCCCGTGATACACGTGGCGCTACTGATTCACATCAGCCTTTCATTTGAGGCATGTGCTGTGGAAATAAATAATATTAAATTTGCGTCGTAATAACAACATACCCCTTAGCCCCGCTCTGCGTGACAGCATACTCCCCTGTGACACAATGTCTTGTGACCCAGCTGCTTTGCCGAAAACACGATGTTTCGTCATTGCTGAGTGGAATATCCTTGACTCTTCATTTCGGTTGTATTTCCTATAGAATTCAGTACCTGGACAAAAAAAGAACCCTTCGAGGATTCGAAATATGGCATTTACGATAGCTACGGTCCATGCTGAGGTTTTACGCTCTCATGTATACTTTTCTGAAACGCGAATGCTCTGAAACGACGTGAGTTAATCATCAAAAATGGTGGGAACCACGGAAGTTGCCAAGCCCTATATTTCTGGCACCCAGGGCATAAGAACTCTCCTGACATGCACAGAGGATAATACAAGGGTTACGAGGTTGCACGCACGTTGTTGAATCCAAGCTATACATACGACGATTGTGAATACCTTAATAGTACGAAATCACGTGCTGGGCGCGTCCTGAGTTTGGAAATAATGTATTCCGTGGGTGTGATGAAACGCGTATGAGT
Source organism: Haemaphysalis longicornis (assembly GCF_048455015.1). Lineage (NCBI taxonomy): Eukaryota > Metazoa > Arthropoda > Arachnida > Ixodida > Ixodidae > Haemaphysalis > Haemaphysalis longicornis. The sequence goes on along the minus strand of NW_027526288.1, from coordinate 6,142,609 downwards.
GTTATAACATGGAGATTTAAAGGAACGTTACGCGGTGTTTCCCTGCAACGTCATAGCATGCTTTCAAGTATCGCTTTAATAATCTTGTCCATGTCGTTACCACAAACATATTCTCACCTAGGTAACGTATGTATCACAGCTTTTTTTTCAACGTAGCGAATCTAGCGCATTTGAACGCTTTCTTCACGATTTTGACTGCCGCCATTTTTACGCAGCCGAGGTGATCAATCTGTCTCCAATATGAATTATTATGAGAGCATTACGAATAGTTACTTCCGTACAATTTCCTTGTGAGGCTATCAGTTGGCCATGTACTTCAACAGTATATTTGACATCGTCAGTGACAAGCCATCTATAAAGTGAACGACACACCAATGGAGGTTACTGGTGACACTGCTGAAGGAAGATCCGGCATGAGGTCGCGTCTTGCCTAAACACAAAAATGTTTGCCCCTACGCCTCCGTCACCCCCATCCGGTTTTTCCCACATTGGCGCTACTGTTGCACCGGTCGCTTCCTATTTTTTCACAAATATTTACGGCCTAGCGGACCTTTGTGGTTACTAAAACGCTTTTGAGCTACTTGTATGGATTTTTCCTCGCTCGAAAGATAGAAAAAAGAAGCATCGGTTCTGTGCGGGACTATATGCTTGTTTAAAAACTTAGGGCAGGAAGTGAAAGTCTACTCTCACCCGCCGGGATGGCTCGGTGGCTAGGGCGTTGCGCTCCTGAGCACGAGGTCGCAGGTTCGATTCCCAGCCACGGCGGCCGCTTTTCTGATGGGGGCGAAAAGCAAAAATGCCCGTGTGTGCGAGATTTCGGCGCACGTTAAAGATCCCCAGGTGGTCGAAATTAATCCGGAGCCCTCCACTGTATATGGCGCGCCTCATCGCCTTCGTTGCGTCGGCGCGTTAAACACTACAATCAATCCATCGAAAGTCTACTGTCTGCTCAAACGTCTGGGTGAGTGTAACTGAGGGAAGAGGAGGGGTAGAGGGAGGATAAGGACGCTCAGCGAAAACTAATACGTTTGAAATACCTACGAGTATGCTTGAAGTGCACCTCAAATATGCTCGGTATTTGTATATCTATTTCAAGTACATTAAAAATTGCACTTTCTCAATTTTTAGTAAATATTGAAAATACATTATTAAAAATGCGAAAAAAATACAGTGCTTTCAAGTACCCTACAAATAGATTAGGAGTGTATTGAACTTCACAAATGCGCGCTTTAGGCATTTAGACTATATTGAAAATGTATTTCTTCCCACCAAACGATCACGGTGTAAATGCACTGAAAATATTATAAAAATACGCTTACCTAACTACATTTAGAGCAGCACTCTGAGTGTACGAAGTGTACTGAGTGTAGGCATAGAAATATACTCCCAATATATTAGAAATATATTTCAAAATGTTTTTACGTTTGTGGAACGAACTTGGTAGAGATACACTCTCAATGCAGGAAAAATATTTATTGATAATACATTTTAAATGTATTTAAAAAGCTTTGCCGGAATACATTTCGAGTACACCACAGGCGCTGCTTCAGTTGCTGAATCGTAAGATTCACGTAAAGCATATCTTAGGTGCCGGATAAAATGCATCTCAAAGGAATAAGCGTACTGAGAATTTCTCCGCGATGTTTACTTATAATAAAAGAAACTGAGGGAGATACTTTCACTTACTGCGCTTTCTAAGCCAGGCATACATATAAGCTGTCCGTATTAGAGAGAAACTCGGCGTACAATTAAATATGTAAGTGGCGGTGTCCCAACGCAATCGGCAAAGCAAAAAGATCTAATTCAACAAGTATATCAATGTATGAAAACACTTGCACATTGCCAGCGTTGTTACGACGGTATCGCTGTGGACCCTTTGAAATTTTTCTTTTTCCGAAAAATATGGGCCTTAGATGGACAACGCTGGCTATGCTTGCGAGAGCCAGCATCTAGGCGCCTCTCACTGCCGCTCACTACCTCCTCCTCTGTGCCCGGTACCTGCGATGAGCGGCGCTCCCCTCGTTCACGTTTTGTCTGCCCTCGCTGCGTTTCTTTTGCCGGTCTTGTGGTGTAACAAGTTTTCGCACTCCTCAATGCGCGGTCATCGTGCGGACAGAGTCTCTGTTTGGAGGGCACGTTGCTGCGGCGTTTTTATCAGGATTGCCGTCTAGCCAAGGTAAGCATGATTTACCGGCTATTTGCGCGTACGGTGTCGCCCAACAATTATTCGATGTATGTTTGCCTTGCAATCAAAGAGTGTTAACGCCTTTTATGAAATCCGCACGTGGTTGTTAACGTTACATCCACCTGCGAGTGACATTTCCTACCGTAACCACTCCGTGCAAGGGAATGTACTCACACATCAACGACGGTAAGAAGACGTAAAAAAAACGGATCTTAGTGCTTTCCTTTTCGCGCCTAATTTTTAGCTCGGGTCCTGCTGAGTGGCCGGGCGACTTTTGCTACGAGTTTCCTTGTAGATCGAGTTATTCCGTTCTGAGCTTATTGAGGACTGACACTCGCAGTAAACACATAACAGCCACGAACGTTTTTAGCACAGCCTATTAACAGAAAATCTGCCGTCTATGTTTACGCACTTGAGAAATTTCCGAAGTGCATTCATGCTGAGCAGAGGTCGTGGGTTCGATTCCCGGCCGCGGCGGCCGCTTTTCTGATGGAGGCGAGAAGCAAAAACGCCCGTGTGCACGAGATTTCGACGCACGTTACAGACCCCTAGGTGGTCAAAATTAATCCGGAGCCTTCCACTACGGCGCGCCTCACCTCCTGTGTAGCGTCAGCGCGTTAAACCCTACAGAGTGTGAGAGGGAAAGAGGTTCCCCGCCTGCACTACATAAGTATCGCACCCTACAAACAATCAAATCAGTGTATTCAGGGACGCAACTTTTTTTTTTCTCTTCGAAGCAGCCACTCATAGCTGCGAATGTTCACAGCAGCCGCCGTAGGGGGAAGGAACCCAGTTTGTGGCATACACGCATCCGAATAATGCGCGTGCCTGGGCAATACGGTGAGAAGGCGGGGAGCCTTCGCGATTTGTGTCTGACGCATGTCGCCATTCTGTCAACTAAAGCCATGAAAGAGTTTATGCCGTCTGTTTGGAAGTGACCAAAAGTGTTAAAAGCCACCCACGTAATCTTCAGTGCGAGTGGCTGTAGCGACACTAATGGCGAATTCCATTGGGCGAACAGGAGCAAGTGGAGCGAGCAGCCAGAACGGCACACGGGAGTAACGGGGACGTGTGCTTTCGTTCCGCGAATGAAACATTCGCGCTGCTCCGGGAGCAGTAAAAAGAGGGGGAGGGCGAGATGTCAAGAGTCATGTGACCAAACGTTTCCCGCGCTGGCTTCTCGGAGCATTTCGCGCGCTCGTGATGTTCGGATGCAGTTATTCCTCGCCAGTTTTGCCAGATACGTGCCGGTGGTTTTGTGTCTGCCTTCCGCATGGCGACGAATGAAGAAGCCGAGCGGATGTTCATGTTCATGATAAAGGGGTCACCATCGTGTCTCCCAAAAATTAGCTGCGAACGATAACAGCGTCCACCGTCTTTTCCAGATACGACTCTACCTTCAGTCGCTGCTCCGGCGGGGTTAAAGGTGCTCGAACATAAACTCATGCAATGTCAAATCGTCGTCGTCGTCGCTGCTGCTGCTGTCCGATGATGAGCTTTGGCTTGAATCTATGGTGCTTTCATCATCTAAAAGTAGCAGCAATTCCCTGTCCAGACGGCCGCGCTTAGCTACTGCCGTACGCACTGAGCGACTACCGCGGCTGCTGGATTCCGCCATTTTTCCTCCGCCACCCGGGGATAAAACCAGAAGTGGCGCAAAAGAGGTCATGTGACTTCCTTGGCGTTCCCTGTTACTCCGCCGCTGGCGACGGAGCACCGAGAACTGCTCTCGGCTGCTCTCGGCGCCAAAAAAGTGCTCCTCATCGACCAATGAAACACAACGCCCCTGCTCCTCCCGACCACTGGAAGACGCCAGAACTCGCGAGAGCACTTTCGGTGCAGTTAGAAGTGCTCCTGTTCGCCCAATGGAAAGCGCTATAAGTGTCATGCCCAGGGACTTAAAATGATTTGTCCATCTAAGACAAACTGTATGGGAGTCGCCACTAAGTTAAAATACGTTTCCGTTCCAAGAACCAAGAACCAGCAGAGGAAGGACGGAGAAGGAAGAGGGGCTGCGAGGGGGACAACCATTTCTCTGCACGAGACCCCTCGGTTCCACGAATGGGTCCCCCGGCCGGGTTCGGCTCTTTTTATTCCTTGGATCGCTCCCCCAAACCTTCGTGAAACTTCAGGACGTTCCACCCTTACTCTTTTGTCCTAGCAACTTTTTTTCTCCTTGCTGTATTCATCTTTAGCGCATTCACGAACACATGTGCGCGTTCCGAGGGGCCCTTAGGCCACTCGTGGTCGAGTGAGAATTTCAAGAATGTGCCTAAGGCACCGCAAAACAGCAAGTCGAGAGCGGGTGCGCGTGGGCTGCTTGGCGGTCGTGTGTGTTTAGCAGCCGCAACTGCTCATTTGCGTCTAAAGGGTGTACTTAAACAAGTTTCTTTTAGGTGTCTGGAGTATTTATGAAGTCACTACTTTTTACTTGATGGTCCTTGACGCTAACAGGTGTTTATCTGTTTTTTTGTATGTTAACGATGCGTGCATTTGCAATTATTTTCCGCGTTGCTCCCTAATTAAATGATTACGTTGTCTGTGTACAGCAAAAAGTATAAAATTACCGTTGATGTGCGGCAGAGAGCAAGAAAAGTACATATGTGTGTAAACAAAAATACACTTTTTCTATCTTTGCTTGTTTTAATCGCTTCGGTTAGGCCCAAAAGGGTCATGGTTTGGGCCTGTTGGTGATGCACAATGAAAACTGAAAGCGCAAATTAGACACGGACAAAGACAGGGGACAACAGGACCAGCGCTAACTACCAACAGAATGTATTTATTTAATGTACATTTCAATATAAGTGCTTTTATAAATGATTATAAGTGTCTCTGCGCATGTGTGGTGGTATGCAAGTGGAAAGCGTGGTATGTATATATTGTGGTTATTTTAAATACATTTTGTTGGTAGTTAGCGCTCGTCCTGTTATCCCCTTTCTTTGTCCGTGTATAATTTGCGCTTTCAGTTTTCATTATTCGGTTAGGTGCCTACCATATCAGAGCGTGTAATTTTAAAGGCGGCTTGAACGTTTTCTTTTGTTTTCGAAAGAAACTTACTTTGCCGTTCCCTTTAAGGCATTGTTGAGTGCTTACGCCAATTTAATGACTTTTAGGTAAGCTTTCTACTACAATCCTGCCCATGCATTTTGAAACCGTATCGCTGCGCACTATTTTGTAGCACGTAATCTCTGAAGAAGTTGACGCCGAAATACGGAACACATAATAATAATTGTAGTTAATAGGGTTACTACTTATCTTATTTTATTAGCGTCATGTGAGGTCACAGACCAGTTTTGTCCAAGTTATTTGAAAAACTAGAATGGCCACCATTTCAAGTTAACTCAAACGCCTAAGAAAGAGAAATAGCGTGACGCTAAGAACTCTGTTGCATGTTTGGTAACGTTGTTATCTTAGTTGTGTCTTTTTTTATCTTAAGTTTCACTAATTTTTATCCCTAGACAATGTTCAAACATAAGCCTCGCCCCCCCCCAACCACCATGCTTTCTTTATAATGGTATTGAACATGTAATGTCGCTGCCGCATAACGATATAAACTATGCATAACATTGCGTACATTGTCTTACTTCCTTCAAATGGGGATTATTTTCATGACGGTTTTTTTTTCTTCAAATGGGAAACTAAAAATTTCTTGCTCACGAGGAACGTTGGCACGGCTAGAGAAAAGGCCTGATTGCTTTGACATTTATTTGCCTCTAAAAAGGAGTGTTTCCCTATTATTTTCGCATGTTTTTTTTTCACTACAGGTGCTGGTGAAATTTCCCGCGTGGAGAATTCGAAGTACGAGGATTCTGATGCACAACGCTGCATCTGCGCTGGCTGCAGAGGTGGCTGAAAGACACTCATTCCTGCTGCTTAGTAATGGCAAAATTGGCCACTTTGTTGAGGTGTACAATAAACAACTTTCACACTGCCAATCTGTGCGCATACATGCCGTTCTTTTCAGTAATTTGCTGACCCACAATCAGAGCATGGCCGGTTTACATTTTCACAATGGAGCATATCTTTACGGTGGAGCCTATTAAAGGTTTCGAAACCACAAAATGAAATTTTCTAGTTGAACGTTCCCAATTTTCCCTAAAACACATTGCAAGGCATCTCTCAATATATTTAGGGTTTTATTTAATATACACTAGTGACACATTTCGAGTTTAGTATATTTGAATCAGTATTTTCTGGGCACTTAAAATGCATTACTAATGCATTTTGCACGTATTTAAACGTACATTTTCTAAGCATATTTATGCATTTAAAATGCATTAAATACATATTATCAATGTTAATCCAAGGCAACGGCATGCTGTAGGGCACGCATGGCAGCATCCTTGGGCGGGCTTTTTCTGGCCTGCATAGAATAATCTGCATCAGGCCAATGGCAGGCCATACATAATTGGCCAATGGTAGGCCATACATGCTCGGCCAATGGTCGGCCATACATGCTTGGCCAATCGTAGGCCATACTTCTTTGGCCAATTGTAGGCCATGCGTATTATGCCAATGGTCGGTCAGCCAATGGTATTAGCGGCCATAGCAGATTGGCCTATGATTGACAGCCAAGCTCGAGCCTTACACGGCCAAAGACCATTTTGGAATACGGGCCAAACACTTTGGACGATGATTGACCGGGAGGAAAAGGGCTGGCCAATGTTCTTTGGGCAACGATTGGCCGCACATGCTTGTGCTGCCTGGGAAGTGCGTGGCAACCCATGGGCTAGTAGCACGGTAAAAATATTGAAGCGTACGGGGACGTTTGTTAATGGTATTAAAGTATCATTTGTTTTAGACTGAGGTGGCACCGAATAAATACATTTCAAGTCAGCATGCATACAGTCACAGACACTTTGATGATACTATGGAATGAAGTGATGAATAAGAAGCTTTCCTTATTCGGAGTTTTTAATTTAGCGGCGCAAGTTTTGTGTGTGCGTGGAGTCAAACATTTTAAGAAACTTTGGACAGCTTGTAGTGCATATTCTTCGGCAATCGTACATTGCCAGTTTTCTACGAAGTGGTACAACAGAATCAAAAAGCTTTTGAAACGAATTGAATCCAATTTATTTAACAGTTCAGAAAGCCGGCACACAAAGTATTGTTTGGAATTTTCTATAGATAAATACTTTGTTACCCGGAGGATTTGTTGACTCCTTAATATGATTGTAAATATTCACTTGGAACTTAAAGTGCACTAGAGCGGCATTCAGCGCCTATCGACATCCCAGCATAGGCCTACGGTTGTGCAGCCGCCATTACAGCAGACGGTATCATTTCCAGGGTATCCTTCCAGCTGGAAACAATCAAGAAATCAAGGAAACAATCAACAAAAGGCAGAACGGGACAATACCCTACAGCGGCATGCTGATATACCATCGACGCTGAAGGTGTATTTAGCACAGACCGTTGCTGCATGAGCATGACAACCTTGTCAATGGATCACATCACCTTCAACCATTGCTAAGGTAACTTGTCTTGCTGCGGCTTGGCAACAGCAATACGTTTTTAAGCGGAGAAAATTGTTGCCTGCGCTGGATAATTCCTATTTAAGACTTGAATAGTGTAAAAGTTTGCACACTTCTGATAGCAGCGCCACAATAAAAAACATAAAAAAATTATATGCATTTGTTTCATCATTGTCACTGTCCTTATTTATTCTATGCCATATTTGACGTCAAAAGAAGCTTTACCACTGAATTTTGAGTTTCGGCCTAAACAGCGCCACAGAACTTCTTCGAGATGGAAAAGATCTTATCGTGTATCAAGCGAAGTGAAATAGTCTGTCCTGAAGTAATATTCAGGGACTTTTGGGGTTCTCTATTATCTCCGTATGAGAGTGTACCTGTAAGGGTGAAATTCTGCTAGCAGGAATCGTATCACGGAAACGAACAGACCGTAGTCAAGTTTTTTTCGGTGGTTTTATGAATCGATGTTTGCGATTTTTTTTAAAAATTGGGTATTCGTGTGCGCCAGCTAGGTTGCAAGCGTTATATTTTATTGAGCTTTGTGCACGGGTCTCTGCTGTTCATTTCCGATGCAAAGCTTTAGCCAGTTGTGCATGAAACGATCATTCAGGACACAACATAACTTGTAGATTTTTCGATAACTATGATGTAGTATTAAGCCCCCTCCCGAGGAACCAGGTAGTCCCTGAGGCATAGTAAAAAATACGCGGCGAAATGTATGGGCATACATATTTGTGGCCCCATTATCAACGGTCGTGACCATGTTACCGGCATGAAGAGCAAGGGAAATTTTAATAAATTTATGCCTCAGAAGGTCTTCTTCCTCTTGAAAATTACGTGATTTTCATCAGTAGTATGAACAACAAAATAATGCGTGATTTCGGCAGCATTTCATAAAGAACCAACCTGTATTTCAGTGAAGAGCATTGAAAGGAAATTTAAGCCGGAGCAGCTGTTTTAAGATGGCTGATCTGCGTTACAGTGTCAAAAGAAAAAGAGCGTCTTAAATTTGAATTTGAAGGGCATTCTCAAATACACGCATTTGAAGACATCGAGAAAGTCATGTTTAGCCACCAAGTGGTGCTTAAGGGCAATAGCGCCTCAGAATGGCGACAGAGGGCAGTGGTAAAAAGTCGTGGAAGACCAACTCAATGATGAGAAAAAAATTGTTCCGTTTTTTGCAGTTTTACTGCAAAGGCCTTGCCGAGCAGGAAGAGGAGTAAACTTTAATAAAACCAGCAGTTCGTTAATTTTCACACAGGGCGTTGAGAGTTCTTGTTAATGCAGAAGTGTTCGAGTGGTAGTTGCCAGGCGGACCCTTTTTACAAGCTTAAGCTGATAACCGGGGTCCAAAGTGACTAGCTGCCTTCCGGCTACGGATGTCCCGGGGAGAGTATGGGTACAAGCGAAGGATTATGGGAGTACGGCTAGGTCATGTGGCACTGTGAGCAAGGGTCACGGCTGAAGTTTCATGTGGCGGAGTAGGGAGCAGGATGTATGGAGTGGAGGAGGGTATCGTGTGTTTATGTGTTGGTTTGTAGGCGGCGGTAGGCGGGCGCTTTTTCCTTATCAAATTAATCGCGGAGCAAGGATAGAGTGCGGCGTTTAATTCAGCAGTGGTTGGGCATTTCTTTGTATGTTCAAGGCCCAGGCAGGTATTCCTCCGAAGATTTCGCCGGAGAACTGTGGGGAGCACCCACTTCCGACTGTTTAAAGGAGATAGTAGGTGCGCCGTTCCTATAACGTTAGTATGCATGGCTTCAACCCCAATTTGGTAGGTTTTCTGCCTTGTGTCGCTTTCTTGTGATTTGCTTTTTGATTAACGTTTCTTTTATTTGATAAAACAACTTTCTAGTTTTCTATGGTTAAAGGTATATTTGATACCATTTCGGCTGATTGAGCCTTTTCATTTCTTTACACTTTTTATGGGCCTCTGTATGTCGTCGCTTACTGCTGTGAAACCACGCAAGGATTTGGTCTAGTAAAGTGGCTCGTAGCTTCAGTTTGAAGGTGAATGCACTCACTAATCTTGAAAGCTTATTTTGCATATACGTTCAAATCTGGGAGAGAAACCTTAATAAGAAAGTGTTTAGCGGTAGGCGGAGTGAAAGATTTTGGGGGAAAGCAGCTTAAATATTATAGTGATGAACTCATTACAGAAGACTAAATGGCATTTATTCAAAGCGCGAACTTGTTCCCGCAATCACTGACGATGCCACTGCTAAAATAAGCACGTTTCGTCTTTGTATTTCTAACCCGTTGTGCTAAGGTGTTGTGTTGCTGAGCACCAGGTTGCGGGTTCGATTCCCGGCCGCGGGGGCCGCTTTTCTGATGGAGATGAAAAGCAAAAAACGCCCGTGTGTGCGAGATTTCGACGGGCGTTAAAGATCCCCAGGTGTTCAAAATTAATCCGGAGCCCTCCACTACGGCTCGCCTCATCGCCTAAGTTGCTTCGGTGCGTTAAACCCTACACTCAATCAATGTTTTATTTCTCGCTTTTTTCCACTGGCTCATGCGCGCATGCTGAGTGCGTGAATGAATAAACATTAATGTACCCAAAACCTGGGAGGAGGGGGTGGAATGGGATGTTCTGCAGGTTCTTCCCCATGATATGGCGGGCTGGATCCCGTGGGCCATAACGGCATCATCAGCCAGTCGCATGAGTCGTAGTTGGGACTCTGCGGCGAAGCTGAGCAACTCTGCCTCGCGCTGCTCCAAATCATTTATGATAAATCTCTGTGATGTGGGTGTTGTACGATGGGTTGCTGAGGGATGGATAAGATGATATGCTGGAGGTTAGCTATCACGGCTCACCTCTGACAGGAGTCTTTACAGAGGTTGGGATACAATCGGATTAGGCAGCTGGATTGAAGAGTCTGTTAGCCTGTAAAAGCTCCCGTGCCGCAGATACCTACAGAGTCAGGAATGGATGTGGCTCCGGGTATTTGAGGCGGCCTAACAAGTAGAGATTGCTTTTTTCCGTATATGCGAATATCCTCTCGCTGCCCCCCATGTTGATTGCATGCTCCGAAGAGTCGAGTTGTTCCTGGCACCTATACCCTCGGGCCGCCTCATGAGCGTGCTCGTTTCCCGGCAAGGATAAATGGGCTGGCGCTCATAACAGTTGGACATGAGGTAAGTTGGAACCCTCGTATCAGCAGAGTTTGCGCTCAGCTTCTGGGGAGATTGTAACCATAGCAAAATTATGGAAGGTTGTTTTGCAGTTTGTGTCTATTATCTTGGCAGATGTGAAAGAGAGTGCTAGTGCAATGGTCCTTTCTCCCGTAGTTTCCTGGTGAATTGTGCCGATTTGATTAAAAAAACAGAGTTAGCCTTTTGTTCAACGAGTGCGATGGTCACGGTTTCCTAGTCTGGGTAGTCGGACGCACCGACCGCGTTACTAATTAAGACGGCGGCGTAGTAAGGTTTGCTGACGTGCAGGGCGTGGTTCGAGATTGTTCTAAAAGAAAAGGGGGTGTGTATATGCATCCTCTTATCGTCCGTTAGCGCCACCTTTTCTCCGTGCTGTGTAAAGTACGTGTTGGTTAAGTGCTCGAGAATGTTGCGGCCTGTCGTACACCCGGCGAGGCATTGAAGTTTCGTAATGCACTGCACATCCACAAGATCATCGAGAGTTGTGGACACCTATACCTAGGAATCGTCCCGTGAAACCTGTGATAGGGACGCCTAAGGACTGTTTATAAACTGCGGATAATGCAGTCTAGTATGTATCTCTCAATTTTCTTGAGATCCAGACATCAAGCCACGTATTTCATGCGGCTAATGATGAAGGCTTTCACTAGGTACAGTGCATTCCCTCATTTAGGCCGTGATTGCGGTTGGCTATCCGGAAAATAAGTCGCTCCATCTACTGTATTCTTGATTGAAGTGCCTGAATAGTTTATGTGTTGTAGCTATTTGCCTATATGCGAAGGCCATGCTGTCCGAGGCGCGCCACCTTTGGGATAGGATGTACCCTGTTACGAATCAGCCCGCCGCTGTGCTTTGTGTAACACTCCTCGGCTGTGTGGCGAAGCCTTCATTACGTGCGCCTTCCAAGCAGGCCTCCCTGTCGGTGACTCACGCTTGCAGCCGACGGATTCAAACAAGCTTCTGCATGTCGAGATGGTAGGCGCCTCACTATTGGCGTGATTCAAACTTCGGTGGTTACAGACGAGGCATGCTTCAAGTTTCCCGAAGGACGCTGAAACCGCTGCAGAGACCACCTCTCCTTCCTCTCTCGGACTCAGCGTGCGCCGCTACTACCGACCGCTCACGAACGCTGGAAATATTTTTGTGTGTGTCCGTGCCGTTCGCGTCGTATGCACAATCTGAAGGAACGCTTGTTTGACCGTTATCGTTATGGGTAAAAATAAGACCCTCCCAAGCGCTGTAGTTCATCCCTGTTTGAGCAGTGAATCAATGCTGTCACTCTGCTCGGGTCCTGTCCTGTGGCTCGCCTGTCGGGGCATTGTCCTTTGGCTTTGGCTCACCTCTCGCCATGCAGTAAACCAGTTACGTTTGCCTTCGGCTTCTGGTCTTCTTCAAGGCAGCAACATTAGCTGGCTGCTCGCTTCAACACGCTACTACACGCATGTCGGAGGTGATGGAGCTCGGCTCGGGTACGCCTTCCTTTATGCAGCAACGGGTTGTCAGCGGTGGGATGACAACGTCGAAACAACTGGTTGGCAGTGGTCGGATGGCAACTTCGTAACACCTGGAGCCAGCAGTGCGAGATCCAACACCACGGACGTCAAGGCGAGTCCGGACTTCGCAAAATTCACGGCGATGAATGGTGAGCGCGGGACTTTTCTTCACTGAGTTTTACCAGTCTTAGAGGATAGCTGGTAGGGCGTGTTCTTTTGGCGCGTGGGTTATTCGCGAAAAACAATTTTGGAGCAGTGGGAAAGCAGTACTCTAGACCGGCTATGATTTAGAAAGCGTTGAAAAAATAGCAGTTGTTGAAGCTTGCAAAAAAGTTACTCTTGGATGTTTCGGACACGCTGAGAAAGGCAGAGGTGATACAGGCTATACTAGCTGTTGGAGCTGACGATGACGAGCTGTCAGAATGCATTGAGCTTATCAATGACAGATACACCGCTAAACGCCAAGCTGCAGAGGCAGAAAGCGAGGAGAAGCGAGCACTCGAGCTCGAGTGGCAGAAACAGGAACGTGAGCCGGATGTTCAATGCGAGGAAAGAAAACGTCAACTCGAGCGACAGCATGAGCTGGAAATGAAGCGTCTAGACAACGAGGCATCTCGATCTAGGCGTGAGAGTGACAGCAGATAGCAGTCCGCGGCGACTGAGCGACCTACGTTGCGAATGAGCGACCTAATGCGACCCTTAAAGGTGGAAGAAAACATTGGTCGTTTTTCGGTCTATTTCGAGCGTACTTGCGATAGGGCCCAGTTTAGCCGAGACTCCAGCCACAAAAGCTGCTTACGCTTTTGCCAGGTGCGGCATCCGACGTGATGGCTCGCTTGCCCAAGGAGGAAGCGAAGTCGAGCCTCCTTCGTAAGTACAGGCTGTCGGTAGAGGCATTTCGCCAGAAGTTCCGTGAAGCCGACAAAGCTAAGGGGGAGTCGTACTCGGAGTTGGCCTTTAAGCTTAGGGGTAATATGGAAGAGTGGCTCAAATAAGCCAAGGCTTTGGAAGAGCACGACAAGGTAGTTGAGGGTTTTGGTCTCGAGCAGTTTTACCGCCGTCTACAAGAAAATTTCAGACTCTGGGTACAAGATAGGCCAGGGGTAAATAGTGTGGATCATGCAGCTCAGCTAGCCGACGAGTTCGTCGCACGTCGAGGTGCGGAGGGGCCCAAACACAGCCAAAAAGAGTTCAGGGCGAGACCTGACAAGTCAGTGCCGAAAGGCAGAGCTCCCCAGGACGATGGTGGAGCTACCAAAGTAGTTTTCTCGGGTAGTCAAACCGACTGGGAAAACAAAAAGAGCGCTGATGCCGAGGAGCAGTGCCGAAAAAATGATTTTGAAGCGCTCAAACAGGCTGCGTGTTACAACTGCGGCGAGATGGGGCACTTCGCTGCGAGTTGCAGGAAGGGCAAACTCGTCTTCCACGTGCTAGATAGGAGTGAGGACAGCAGGCAGTTTCTGGAGCCGTATGTACGTGACCTCGTCGTCAACGGTAAACCATGTCGAGTTCTTCGTGACTCCGCGGCGACGGTAGACATGGTCCACCCTTCTTACGTTTAACCAGATCAGCTGACGGGACAGAGTGTTCGGGTGAAGCCGGCCGTAGCAGCACGGAACGTGCGCCTGCCGATTGCTAAAGTCAGCATCAGAATTGGTTAACTTGTCACGCAGGGGGCAGCAGTATCCCCACAACGTCTTCTAGAATACAGCTATTATCGAACAGGTCTGTAATGTTTTGGTTGACAGACAAGGCGACGATCAACATTTGGCTGGGCCTTGCCAAGACGAAAGACCCCCGGCCGTTTATTTGCTGCACTTAAGTAGCCGTGTTCACAGCGGGGAAGGGGGAAAGAAAGCCCGGAAGGAAAGTAAAGCAGACGGAAGGGGGGACAGGAGGACGAGGCGATATCGCCTAGGGCGAATGCCGCTAGCAGATAGTCCGGTCTGTTACAGTTCTGATCAGCTGTTACGCAAACAGGGTCAGATTTTCGAAGCCCTTCCGCGCAAACAATCAGCTGAGCTCACTGCGAAGGGCTTAAGTAAGAATAGTGTCGCCACCTGTGAGAGGAACGGCAAGAGTCAGAGAGATAGCGCAGTTGAGGCATTTCCGCAGGCTCACGACAGAAGGCAGCGTAAGTCCACTGTTTGTAAGGTTCCTACTGAGAGAGGAGATGAGCCAGTGTTGTGTACGGTGTGCTCAAATTCACGGGACGCCTTGAAGACGGCTACCGACCCGACCGCGCGCAGTTCGCAGGCTAACGACGTTCCGCAGTAAATTCTAAACCGCGACGTTAGAGAAAGGAGGCAACACAAGTCCGTTAAAACGGAAGGTGTTTCTCCGGACGCGAGTTCAGAACTGAGCTACCCTGGGGCAGAGCCGGAAGTCGAGACACTAAACAATTTTCACGGTGCAGCTCAGCTTAACGACGACGCCGCAACTGAGGGAGTCGCTAGTGTTCCACCTCCAACTCAGCTACTCGATGTCTAGCAACGGCCAGCTGAGCACGTAGCGATTCGGGTGTTGCCTCGGGGTGAGCCGTCTTCTGAGACCGGGCCGCCCGTACCTAGATTGGCCTTGACAGCTGGAAACGAGAACGAAATCACCCCCTGGGGTTCGCTGACCAACAGTGTGGCAAAGTGTGGCATGAGCTCCTATGCGCGCGTGCCGAGTCGCAGCGCTGTACGCACGCTGTGCACCGGGTTTCAGCGGACATCATAGCGGCCGAGAACGAAAGCGCGCAACTTGCTAGAGCGGTCGAAAGCAGAGCAGTTTTCTGCGGCTTCTTGCAGCTTCTTGCTTTCCCATGAGACGAGCAGCAGTGATGTGGTGGCTCCCCGATTGTAGAAATCCCCGTAGGTATGCTACTGTCTCTGACAGGTAGACTAGGCAGGTGACACCACGACAAATGCCTTTAAAAGGGGCTTGGTACACTGTGGACGCAGTCGTGTCACTTAGCAATACTCCAATGGACGCTATTTGCAAGATGCATCGGGCGTGTTGGGCGTCGTAAATCTCGATTGTCACTGTATTCGATGCTCTGTTCACATGAATGACTACTGTATACTAAAGCTCTGACGGCAGGACAGTTGCCATCACTATCGTGTGAGGCAGCCGTTGTGACACACTCGACGGAGCAGCAGGCATCGATGGTCGAAGGGAGATCACGTAGCGGTGAAGCTAAGTCCGGGAATTTCTTCAGACAGCGCTCCAGGCTCCATCGTCTTTGCGAATAATAGTCGACGCTCCGGGCCCTGTACGTCCACAGGTAAGACTATACGTCATTGTCATGTGCTCTTGCCCAGCGTTCCTCATGGCAATCTGAGATCCCAGTGTGGTCATTGGGGCTCCGTTCCTTCGAGCGAGCGGACGGGAAGGCCACGCAGAAGAGCCTGCTCGACCGGTTCGGTCATTCACCTAGGATGACGGGATGGGTTGGGTGCCGCCGTCGTCGCGCCCGGTAGGCTAGGAGAACGCGCCGAGGCTCCTTAGGCTCCGTTGGTCAAGCCTATGTCGTGGTACGCTTAGGAGAAATGGTGGCACACTCACACTTGTCTCATGTATACCGCCACTCCTAGCACTCCAGCATGGGCAGCCCTTTATCCGGCCAGAGGAAAGACTTTAAATGCACTCGATTTTGACAGCCGGCGCATCGAAAAAACCTTTATGTCCCGTAGAAACTGCTGGTGCACAGGGAGTACGCATCCGTGTTCGGCGGCACCTGGCGGAGCGTCCGTAGGCGCATCCTGAACCTTCTTATCTTTTCACTAACTAGCCTCAGAAAAAGACACAGGCAGGTAGGCCGAATGGAGAATTATGCCCGCGCCAATATAGTATGGCTATGTTTCGTTCAATCAGACGGTACTTATTATATGTGTCGGTTTACGGGCGCACTAGAGCCAACCTACGGAACATCCTAAACGATATCTATTGAATTGTGATTCTTCGCACACGCAGAGTGTGCGGTGGGACTAAAACTAAATACACACGGAGCATGGTGGTTTTTTTCATCAGTGTCGGTCTTTCCTTAGTATTTTCTGTATTAAATGTACTCGAAGAATTTTAACGTTCTGACATAGCGAAAAAATTGAACATGGAATTGAAAATTATGCATGCAGCACAAGAAATCTTGCTGAGATAACAACGGCAAGGTATAATGTGGGCACAAGAACACCACAATAACTTTAAAGTCAAGGTTGAACTTTCTACCCATGACCATGTTCGCACCTTCAACTTAGCGGAGTAGAAAACACCCAAAGGCATGCAACTGGAAGGTACGCAGCGCCTAATGGTTCGGCAGGAAAATCACCAGTAATACAGTTGGCTTTAAGTTTCGGGTAGGCACAACTGCGTCCGTGTAAATAAATGGGTGTTACTTCACAGCCCTAGCCATCGTTGTAGAAATGGTGCAATTGCTCAGTTCGCCTTTAAGTATCGGCTCGAACTTGTTTGAGGAACCGCAAACCAGCATTGTTTTTTAGTAGGAGGTTTGTCGGCAGCTATACGGCACCTACGTTAACGCCCATTGCAAAGAAAGAGTTGAGGGAGTGTTATAAGCTAGAATTTCAACAACTCACTAAATCCGTCGCTCTTTTCGCTAGGGATAAGCGGCGCAGTTGTTTGGGCGCGCCGATTCTTTGATGGCGGACAACAATGCCAGGCCTATTGCAAGGCGTGAAGCAAAAAATATTCGCTGTGCTGAATATATACGCTCCGGGGGCGTAATTCTGGTGTCAATCTCGATGACACTAAGCTTGAACGGCTTATTTAGCAAAGGGGGCTGCAGAACAGCTAATTTGAAGCAGCCGTCGCTGGTGAAAACTGCATCACATGGTTCAAAAGCATACGTGACAACCTAAAGGATCTGTTGACGAAAATTGCGAGAGGATAAAAAAGCTAGAGCTCCATCAAAATGTAGCTTTAACACAAATAGTGTATACTGCGGAACTCACACGAAAAGACGTTAGTTACGCTGTGCGGGTTTCTGGGCCGATGGAGGAACAGCGGCTCCGTGAACCACGTTTTTCACCCACAGGGGCGATGTCGCTCAGTACTGAGCATCACACGATAGCTCACTGTTCGCAGAAGACGACACTCATCTCCAGACTTCGTAGCAACCTGTGTTTTCCAAAGGAAACGCATTTAAAAAGGGTGGCCCCTTCCGCGCTCATGACCGAGTACCACAGTTTCCACTTCGGAGAAACAGCAGATGCGTACAGCACCAATTTTTACTAATTTTTTCTTCCGGGTGGGTTTGCGAGGATTCATCCCCAATTCGTGGCGTGTCCGGAATGGTGAGCACCCGCCAGACGTAAGTACTACACCTCCGAGGGGACGTCTTCTTTTTACCACGCCCAGATGCCGGTACACTGTCTCCTACGACATGTGGATTTTGAATTCATGATTTGCAGAGTCCATCCACCCTCCACGGAGAAGCCCGAAATCTTGGGAAACTAAAATCAGTTACCCAGTGGGAGACACGTCTGGTGTGAACATTGGTGTACCTCATCTGAACGGGCTCAGGGAAGCCCACAGCATGGCTATTCAAGGTGGGCCTCGTGCGATCGCCTCTGTGTTCGTCATGTGCAGTGATAGGGGATGTACACCACTACGTAATGTGTTGCCCAGAGCATGATGTCGAGTGGACTGCAATGCTCTCAGCGATTCGAAAGCTGGCAGCCCCACACAGCACTCTGGACCACATCGTCTTTCCAGATGTTCACCTCGCCAATTTATGGAGCCAAGGCCTCGATGCACTGCGTGAATACAGAAAGAAAGGAAAACCGTCTTGGCTGCGTCGTCGCCTCAACTGTATATCGGCTGAGGCACGTGATTATGCCGCTAAGCTTGCCTCGGAAAGGTGGCGTGACTTATGCTCGCGTTTTAATGGAAATATGAGTGGGCCCCAAATATGGCGCCTTTTCCGTAGCTGGCAAGGAAAATCGAAGAAACGAACCGCTGCCCAAGCAGTCGCCCTTCGCCTGCAAATATCGGAAGCGCAGTTGGCCCTCCAGGCAGGCGATGTATTTTTCCCCCAGCCAGCCACTTTGCCTGATCCGAGAATATATTCTACGACCTCAGTACCACAGAAGATTGACGATCACCTTTCTACAAATCTGGCAGACTTAGATAAACCTTTCTCTATGACCGAACTCCACGCGGCTTTGGCAAAGGCGAATCCTCGTAGCACTCCAGGCCTGGACAACGTCACCGTCGCAGAACTACGGAACCTACCAGAATCTTCCTTACACCTTCTGCTAGACGGTATTAACTTGGTTTGGAAGACCGGCACGTTTCCAGATGCCTGGCGTGACTCCCTTGTCAAACCCATTCCAAAGCCCGGAAAACCACCGAACGACCTTGCCAATCTCAGACCCATATCCCTCACGAGCAACCCCTGTAAACTGGTTGAACGCATGGTTCTAGAGCGCATCAATAGACCTTTCCGGAAAGTTGCGCGCGCCCCCAAACGGCGGCCGCAAAGCAGCCTGGGAACTGTGAGCGCCGCAGCAGCCGCCGCCGCTGCCGCCCGGGCCGCTCTTCATGTAGCTCTACCGTGTCAAACCGTGCCGTGCGCGACAGCGCCTGTGGAGGGAGCATTTGTTGACGGTGCAGCTTCGGCGTATAACATTGTGTGATGCATGCAGAACATCTGCTGTCCTGGACAGCTGACCCGCCGCGGTGGCTCAGTGGCTAAGGCTTTGCGCTGCTGAGCACGAGGTCGCGGGTTTGATTCCCGGCCGCAGCGGCCGCTTTTCTGATGGAGGCGAAAAGCAAAAACACCCATGTGTACGAGATTTCGGCGCACGTTAAAGATCCCCAGGTGGTCAAAATTAATCCGGAGCCCTCCACTACGGCGCGCCTCATCGCCTGCGTTGCGTCGGCGCGTTAAACCCCACAATCAATCAATCAAGTCCTGGACAGCTGTTTTCTTCACTGGCTTCTTTTTCAAACTTCAGCATTCTTACCACCGCCCGCATTTCTTCAACAAACTGCTGCATTTTGGGGAGTTGCAGTGTGTATACCGTCCATTCATGCTACACTATGTCTGCATTTGTTTCAAGTACTGGTGCCCAAGAGGTGGCGAGTCTTATTGTGCAATCCTAAGCTCTTTTGATGTTTTCGGCTGTGTGTAAATATGAAAATAGAAATGTTTATTTCAGTCGAAAAAAAAGACACGTACACTTTTAATTACTCCGTTAGAAAAACTAACCAATACCGACTAAAAGGTAAAACTGTTCAGAGGGCGCTAATGCAAAACACGCATAGTTGACATTTTGCTTAATTATCAATTGAGAAGTGGTTCATGTGTGAAGTTGCTCAGGTAGCAACACATTTTCCGTATCCGGTTTGGCTTGTCAGCCATGGCATTTGGGAAAACATACCACGGTATTCTCAAGTTCTTCACTTCTCGAATAACTCGCTCAACGTGTCTCCTTAGGTTGGCGATTTGCCGTGTGCGTGTTTCCTCCGTTATAGTGTCAGTTGACGCCGACCATTTAACATGGGGGATCTGTTCAATTTAACGCCAAGTTCACGGAGCTCATCTTCGATCAAGAATCCTGGGTCAGCTATGACGAGCTGTCTCCTTTGTTTTCTCACAGGAAGTACACCACACCTTAAAAGTGGGAAATAATAATTCCACAATGAGCGACCGAAAAGAAATAGTCGAAATGCTGAACTCACTACAGCAGAAACCCCGTTACTCCAATGCCGCAGGAAATGGGCTGCAGGCAGTCGCTGTCGTTGGAGAAACCGCATCGTTGCCTGCTGGAGTGAAAATATTGCTTTATGCCCTGTTACGCCGTTTGTGCTAAAAATTATTACAAAACGGGCGTTGATTACTCTGAGCTGACAGGGGTATCTCGACAGTGCTGCATATCACTAGTTCGTCTTGGATGCCTGGAAGCGGATGCCTGGAATTTACGTTATAATGCTGGGCGCACCTGTCTTTACCGGAGGACACCTCTCGGAGAAGACCCGGTGTGGAAAAATGGTCGCATACGGTTCATGTAACATTTGCGTCTGCTCGCGTTGAAATGGGCTCCACATATCCTGTGATGTTCGGACGGCTCCCACAAAGCGAATCAGCCATCACGACCCTGGCGATTTATCTGGCGAACTTATTTCTTTTGAAGTTTCTTGTCCTTCGGAAACTTGTGCAATGAAACATGCCGGTCTCGTAGCGTATTGTTGTCCCATCCGATCATACAGGACGTTTTTCCGCCTCCTGCAGCTTCCTTGGCGCCATATCGTCAGTATCGCGTGAACTACAAACGCTAAGGCAGGTCGTAAACGAGTGTAGCTTTACACACGCGGAAATGCATCACGAATAACGTGTGCACACGATATGAGCTTCTTCGTTTTCCCACACAGCTCCCCGCGGGCTGCCGGAGGCAAGAGCTGGTTATTTGTATTTTTCTTTGGGAGCTCAAGTGCACATTTGTTTTTTATTTCCTCGTGTCGAGGAATTTCTATTTTCCCGCGGGCAGCAAGAAGCACGAAGACGCTTGCAACTGCCAGCAGCTAGCAGACGACGTTGCTAGCAGGCGACAAAAGGTTCTCATGCGGTGCAGGCAGCTTCAGAAGGATGCGGAGTTTATTTCTTATTTTGGGTTCTATGGTTTAAAGATGATTTAATTGATGCGCAACATAACTTTGCAAGCCCATCCTTTCGCTCCTTTGACGGACGCCGCGAACGCGGCGCGCGGCGCGACCACCCCGTCGGCGCTCGCCCCGCGCGCGCACGCAGTTCCCATGACGCCTTGCGCGCGCCCGCCAGGGGAAGGAGCGGCGCTGCAGTTTCTGGAAAGGTCTATTGGCACCTTGAGAAAACTTCTACGTTTCACTCGCATCAAATCGGCTTCCGTCAAGGCCTAAGCACGCAGGATATCCTGCTCATACTGCATCACCAGGTTCTCAGTGCTCAGTCAGCGGTACAGACATGGACTGTGGTGGCGGTGGATGTCCGTAAGGCCTACGACTCCGTACCACACAGAGCTGTGATAGAAAGCGCAGAAGTTGCTGGAGTACGGGGTCGTATGCTTACATTCATCAAAAATTTCTTGTACAATCGAACGTACAGAGTGCAAGTAGGAGAATACATCGGACCATCCTGCTCAAACAGGGTTGGAGTACCCCAGGGTGCAGTCCTCTCGCCTACTCTCTTCAATCTCGTAATGGCACGCCTCCCGCCATTGCTTGAGGAAATTCCGTCATTAAATTTCGCCATCTACGCAGATGACATCACCATTTGGGCTACAACTGGAGCACCTGGAGACCAGGAACAAACATTACAGCTTGGCCTAGATGTCATTAACACGTACCTTCAGACAAAGGGAATGACTGCGTCTGCTGAAAAAACAGAATATGTGGTAGGTCTCAATGGCCCATTCAAGAAAACCGAGGCTATCCGCAACTATTTTTCCCTCTCCATGGCAGGCCAACGGATACCCAGGAAACCCTCAATCAGGGTTCTCGGGGCATATATTGACCAAGACGGCAAAAGCACGACATGGGTAAAGAAAGTCACCACGCAGTGCAAGTCCTTGCTGCATCTCGTTCGCCGAGTTACAAGTATAAATTGGGGTACGAGAGAGAAGGAGACGCGACAGCTCGTACGAGCTATAATCAATTCCCGCATTCTCTACGCTTACAACTACCATGTCCTTACCCCCCGGCAGCAAGAGCAACTAGAGAAGATTAACCGGGAGGCCATACGGGTTGTTACCGGGTTGCCGAAATACACACCCCTAAGTGAGCTTTATGCGCATGATGGGATGAATTTGCTGACGGAATTAGCCGAGCAAGCCTTCTCAGCACAGAGGGACCGCCTTAGCAGCACTAACTCGGGACTTTCCATCTTAGACGAGCTTGGGATATTACCCACTATGGCTGTTGGGATACCCTCCTCTCTCCCTCCATGGGCTTTCAGCATTCCCTTGACGAATGGCAAGCCGCTTCCTCGTGGCATGGGATCTCTGCATCGAAATTCAGCAAGCCGGCTTCGATTTGCCAAGGCGCACAATTTCAGCGTCGTGCACAAATCGCCGGTCACTCACACCATCGTATATACCGGCATAGCGGTGACTTCGGTGCCTCCACGAAATGATACTGGTGAGGAGGACGATAGTGGCCTAGCGCACGGTTGTGCGGTGGCCTGGGTTGACACCACCCATTGCGTCGCTAATGCGGGTCTCCTTACCAGTACCGCCAGCGCCGACACAACGTACCTTGCGTTACGTGCCCTCCTCCATGTTGCACAGTGGGCGAGGAATACTTTCGAACCGAGGGACGTACCCCACAAGCTTTTGCTCTTCACTGATTCGGCTCGCGCATACAACATCTGTACGCGAGTGAGCGAAGCTTCGTCTTCATATCCGGGAATCCTCACCGACTTGATCGCACTTTTCCTGGAGTTACATTCTAACCTCAACATAGCCGCCTCCATTGCTTGGGTACCCGCCCATTCGGGTATTGAGGGCAATGAGTGGGCTCGCAGCGAGGCGCGAGCTGCGGCTGGACAGCAAACCTAGCAAACCTCCCTGATAGTATTGCCCATCAGTAATACAAGCCCGCCCGAGGTCCCTGTCAGGAAAGCACTCGTACAACAGCGACGCCGACAGATACTCCGGTGTCTTCGTGAGGTTAGGGAAGACCGCACCGAGGAGCATGAGCGCCCTGTTCCTCCCATGCCGAAGAAGTTACCGCGGGCCACACAGACGTTGGTTCGCCGCCTTGCCACCAACACCGCATTCTCACCTGCGCTCCGCCACAAATTCTACGGCAATGACCCCGGCGAAGGACTCTGTCTGCAGTGTTGCGTGCCTGCAAAGGCCGAACATTTGGTGTGGGACTGCCAGTGTTACGCTCTCTTCCGTGCTCGCACCCTCGATACACTCCCCGAGGACATTCGCCCGACGACGTACTTCGACTGGGTGCTACCAGTAACACGAAACATCACTACGCTCACTTTGTTATGGACCTCTCTTGCCGCGTTTGTCTATGCCGACGAGGGTCCAAGAGGCGTATTGGGTACCTACCACAGACACTCCTACCATCCAACCCGCCCTCCCTGACTACTCAACCACCCTCACAGGCCAGCACTGATGCAGACAGCAAGAGTGCTCTCGCACAGGCCTCCAATAAATCACGTCTTTCTCTCTCTCTCTCTTTCCAAGGGGACATTGGATGCTGGGAAGAGACGTGTCATGCCTTCTGCTAAGTTTTCTTGAGGATACGGAGCTGGCAAACTTGTGGGAAAAGGACACTACCTTTGGCTTATTAGGAGGAGCTTGGGCGGAGCAATTGCCGGCATATCCAGCCAGGCTAACGCCGCCTGATCCCACAACAACCACCACCACCACCATCATCAAAAGATACAAGACCCTTCAGTGTGAAGAGGGCGATAAAGGTAATGTATGGTTTACCAGCCCGATCTTGGGAGCTGTACAACGCGCCATATGCCATGACGTAGCTGTAGAAATTAACGACTTTGAGTAGAATGCGATTCCGAAACTGCTTCAGACCGTTCAATAATGGGTAAGACTTTGGCAATGACACGCCGGTTCTGTCCTTCATATTCTATTGGCTATATGGCACTGAATAATATTTCTCACGGCGCAGAATAATTCCAACAGGCACCTCCACATCTTAACCTTCGTAGTATTATCCGAGTGATATATACAGAGAGAGCTCAAATCTAAACTCGTAAGGTCCGCCCTGTGGGCGGGAAGGGTCGCTGAGAAATATGTACATGCCCAAAGGGATGTGGGGTTACTGTACCACCTTGCTTGGAAGCAGTGAGAACGCAAAAAAAAATATTGAAAATGATTTACAAGAAAATGCGAAACCAAAAGATCAGACTGCAATAAATTTGAACCTACCCCTAAATATGGGCCGTGAATTGAGATAGGGAGAAAACGGTGCAGAGAAAGAGAACGCAAAACGCCAAACAAACAAAATATGAACACACCAGCGCCAACGACTATATATCAAGACTCAGTTGCACCGTGTACCAAATTATTTTTCTGTTTCAGAGTACCACAAGAAACGAAGCAATGTTTTAATCTCCAAGGGGGTAGAACCAATGTTGCTTTAGCGTTTGCA
This sequence comes from Haemaphysalis longicornis, assembly GCF_048455015.1. Classification (NCBI taxonomy): domain Eukaryota; kingdom Metazoa; phylum Arthropoda; class Arachnida; order Ixodida; family Ixodidae; genus Haemaphysalis; species Haemaphysalis longicornis. The sequence goes on along the minus strand of NW_027526288.1, from coordinate 6,118,196 downwards.
AAATTGAGTTATAACATGCTTGCATGTCTGACAGAAGACAGGGAGCTAGGCTGAGGGCAGTGGTGGACTGAGTGGTGGACTGAGGGCCAATTCCCGCATGGCACGTTGTTGTCTCGCGTGGAGCACACGCAATACACAATAGTGAAAAACCTTCCTGTGGACGCCCCGTCGACGTGGAGACGGCGGAGAACTACCTGATAACGTTTTGAGTGATCACAAACAGCGACAGGAGCTTTTACCGCCTTGTAATCAATTTTGTCTCGGCTCAACACCTGTAAATGTTCTTCTAAGGATGTTTAGTTGCAAAGGAAGCGTAAGCAGCTTCATGCGTCTGTCGGCAGTCGAGGCATTAAAATACACCCGTGTTGCACTTGGCACGACAATAACGAGTTCGTTAGCGAGCACATTGCCATTGCGTTTGCCAGCTATGCGCCCATACCACTGGCACATAAAACATGCTCGTGGTATTTTTAGCGGAACTGTAGACTGTGTAGTGGGTTAAGCCATGTATGACGTTCTTAGGCTTTGTGTCAGTGGTAAAGGCGATGAGTATGGCCAGCCGTGTTTTCGCCGACTATGGAATATTTTATTCGCGTCCTCTACCCCGTGTACTCTTATATTCTAGCACCGTTAATATTTTATGGCACGCATTTGATGGCATCAAGGGGAGACCTGCCTGGACACAGATATTAGGCTTTCTCAGAAACGCTGACGATAGTCGTGATTTTGGAAAACATACTGCGGAATCGACGGCTCTCGAGTCGACCACGAGGAAATTCAGCCTATAGTACGGGCACTACTGTAAAGTATAATCACAAGCTACGATTTCAAAGGCTTCCAGCGGTAGTGTGTTAAAACGAGTGTTTTTTTGCCGGGTATTTGATTTGACTATCACAATGAGTCTCTTTCTTAGTATATTAACGGGAGTGCTGTTGTGTCCAGTGTTAAGAGAACTGTTGCATCCTCATCAATATGGCTCACTTATCAAGAACAGGAATTTAGTATTGACATTAGTACCTATTGGGTCGCCATGAGCGTGTTAAGAAGTGTTGGGTCATAGGTGTTGCAGTTCACTGACTCTTAGTCAATCATAAGATCTTGGGTAGCACTACCGCGGAAGTCGTTGTGCTGTGTGTGCAACCCGAAGGATACAGGCGGTGCACTTAACGCTAGTTGTGATGAGCAGCCTGTCATAAATTAGCGGTGGAAGAAAAGGCAACTACCCCAGGAGTAGTTTTCGTTGGCATGGTTTGAGGTGCAGGGGCTGCGGAAAGCCTGCTGGGAGCTTTAGGTAAAATCCCGCTTGGGGAGGGAATGGGGCGAGTAGAACTAGTGCGCCAGGTATCAACCTAGGTGACAGACCGACAAGCTAGCCAAGTGTTTGGTTGCCGTCGCCAGGGTGCCCGTAACTGGTGCTGCCTGATATAGGCAGTCACGGTAGAAACCGAAAATCAAAGACAGAAATGGGCGAAGTGTACGAAGCATCATTTTGCATCGCCGTCTACCGGTCATACCGAGTGTTCGTAACTCTTACTTGTCGGTCTGTGCGTTTTAAAAGCAAACGGTGCAGTTGTTGGCGTGCGGCATTCTACGATGAGGTTTTCCATAAGCTAAACCATAGCAAGCACAACAAAACACCACCACGATAAAAATTTACGCGTGATTTAATACGGCAAACTCTCTGTCCGCTAGAGCGTGAGTTTCTCACTGTCAAGAACGACGCATCGCAGCACTTTGAAGGTATAGATGATATCCACTTGAGATTGTTAACGAAGGCTACTGATTAGCCGCGTTTTAGCAAAGCTATAGTATCGGCGCCCGCGCCTTTTTCTAACCGCTTTCCGTGGTGTGTGTCGACTTGTCGAGAAAGAAACCTTCATTGCGTCTCACCAATAGGTTGGCGACATTGCGCATCTAATGACAGTCAAAACAACCTATTGGATTCGCTGACTGGAGAAGTCATTCCACCTGTTGAAACTATCAAGAAATTCTCAGCTACAAAAAGTATGCTGTATGTATGCTGCTGCGGGGATTTTATGACTGCTTCGCGAAGGAACTCAAGGTACGCCCGTCGTAATTGTGATACTGGAATAGTTAATAACACAGAAAAAGAACAATGCCAGTATAGACAACTGAACGTGTGCTAAACAAACCAAAGCATCAGAAATACAAATCCATCCGGTCTCGCTGTAAGCACAAACACTGGGGATAACGAAATCAACGGATGCTAGAGGACTAGTTACAAAATGCTGCACGTTGAAGTGATCCAGTCATGAAAACGCATATAGGCCTCGGCGGTCATAGCCGCCTGCAAAAACAACGCGCATCGCTTCTATGTGGAATACGACCTATCAGATAGCCTGACGAAAAGCGACGACAAAGCACTCTCAAGAATTGATGATGTGTTAGATTTACCGCGCGACGCCAAAGTGTATGTTTCAGTATTTATACGGGACTCAACTAGAGAACCCTCCTCTTTATCTGTGGTATGTAATGTTTCGATGATGATGGTTGGTGTTTAATGGCGCATGGCCAACGAGGGCAAAGAGCGCCAAAATGGTGGTTAGGTATGAAGGATGGAAACGAAAACTCTAAAATCGTTCAACAAAAGCAAGAGTAAAGTCAGTAAAAGACAATGAGAATGGCTGGTGTAAAAATAGCGCCAATCCACCACGTGAATGTGGTTGCAATGCAAAGCTGTAAACGGCACCCTTAACGATTACCAATGCGACGTCACTTAAATGCACTCACATCGCTCTACAAATAGTAACACCAGAGAAAAGTGAAATGCACTTAACCACACCATTTATTACTTTAAAGAGATATTCTTGGTAAGGTTAAATTAATGCATGATGCATGAACGGTGCTTGGTCGAGTTGTATTGGTGTAGCACAAGAGTGGAAACATTTTTTGTAAAATTAAAGCTCCAACCCTGTGCTGGATGATCTGACTTCTCCGCCTCTGCGCCGCGGACGGAGGCGACCAGATTTGCGGCAGAGAAAGAGGAGAAGCAGGAAGAAATACTTCTATTCAGATTTCTGAATGGCCCAGAGTGCAGCCCTGGGGAGTGGTTCCTTCTTTTGTGGAGCTCATATGCAGTCCGCGCGGCCGGTGTTCTGTCCCCCCGCTGAAGCTGGGTAGGTAGAAAGGGCCTGGACAGCAGCATCTCCCATTGCTCTTGTTGGGTAGTTGACGGAAATAGAGGAGGGTGCTCAGGGCTAGAGTCGCACACCCCGATTACGGGGCGGAGTGTTCCTAATTCTGAGCAAAATTTACATTCAGCGTCGTAGCGATTCGGATGCATTAAGTGAAGAAGCGTAGGCTGTGGGAAGGAGCCAGGATTGTATGAGCCGTAGGGTAGTTTGTTGGTGAGGGTAAGGCGAAGGTACAGACTGTGTCAGAAGGCAATAATGCCGGGTTATCTCCCTGAACATGTCAAGCGGGTGACTGTCCTCGTGCAACTCCATAGCACGGGAGGTAAAAGCGCAGGGTTTTTGGCAGGGGCGTATTTGTTGCCCTACAGTGAAGCGTGAGGGGGTGTCCAGACGAGCTGAATGGAACCATTTAGGGCGTGGTTTTTTTAGCACGCGCAGTGCAGGTCAGAACACCAACCCGACTGGTAATTCCAGTACGCTTGCTGGTAATCGGTGACTACCCTCCGACCCCTGCTTGAGTGAGAGCGAGGGTGATGGCTGCCTCTTCTGCTGCCGTCATTTCTTGGGTACTAAGTGAGGTACAGGCAAGGGGGTTGGTTCTGGATGTAGCCACGATGATGGCGTATTGCTGCCCTCGATGTTTGGAGGCGTCTGTGTAGATAACTGCATGATCCCCTCCGAGGGTGGTGTTTAGCGCTTGAGCCCGTGCTTTTCGGTGACCCTCGCCATGTCAGGGGTTCATATTTCTAAGCGAAGTGAGCATCCTTAGTTTCAGTCGCCAAGAGTCTGGGAGTACGTCAAGCGGAGTGACATTCTGGGCTGCCCAGCCAATCTGGTGAAGCATGCAGTCACCCACCGCAGTTCTGAGTCGGACCTTCTGGTTAGAAAGATGGTTTCTTTCAGCTCTTCCACCGTGATGTGGAGCCCCGCGCTAAGCAGCCTCTGACTGCCTCCGCGGCGGCCATGTGCTCGGCCGTCGCGGCCCCTGAAGCGGCCTTGGGCGCCGTTTCGGAGTTCGCCACGACTCCTGGAGGCGAAATGGATTACGGAAATGAAGAAATCCAAGCCATGGACATCACTGCTGCGACTACGGATGGAGACCAGACTCGCAAGAGGAGACACGGCCACGTGGACGTAGACCCAGCGAGGGAGAAGGCTGCTAACACTACTTCGGGACCGCCACCCAGTGCTTGCGGGAGCGTTTCGGCTATCGGCGACGGCAGCTTTGCCAAGACCGGCACCGGACTCTGCACCGAATCAGTGGACTGTGCGAGTGAACCGGCGAACTTGTGCGCGGGTTGGACTGTTGCAGTCTCGCGCCGCAGCAAGAAACAGCAGGCAACGGGAACCTCGTCGCAGCAAGGGAGCCAGCCTAAAGGTAAGCCGAGCACATCTCTCTCGGCTTCGAACGCTAGAAGTAAAGAGGAGCGACAACGCGCAGCCAAAGCGCAATTTGTAGCTAAAGTTAACGCCAATATGGCCAAATCGGCACGCATGCCAAACTTTGCCGGGAAGGACGAGCACCGCGTGGTGGTTAGGCCACGTGGCGGGCTAGTCGTAAGCATGACTGCGATGACTGTTTTGCGTGGAGCGATACTCGCAGCAGCCAACATTACTTATGAGGAAGCAGAGGAGGACTCAATTGCCCTTAACGCTGCTCAAAACATCATAGTGCTGAGTACGCCCAGCGAAAAGAGATCTTTCCAGTACGGATCGATCAGAAGACTAACGATCGGAGAATGCTCGTACGAGACTTTCGCGTACAAAGCTACCCCGGACAACACCTCCCGTGGCGTGATCAGCGGGGTTGAGCACGATGAAACTGATGAGGAGATCACCAAGTGCATCGTGAACAAGTACAATCCAACGGCCATGGCCGCGCACCGACTGGGCAACTCCACGTCGGTTGTAATATTATTTGAAGGGCAAAAGGTCCCGCACTACGTAAAGTACGGAGGCTTTATTGCAAAGTGTACGTTGTACCGCCAGCACCGCGAGGTGTGCAAAATCTGCGGCCAAGTGGGGCATAGGAAGGATGTATGCCCTACCCCAAATGTCAAAGTGTGCTTTGCGTGCGGACGGAGAAATCCGGGCGAAGATCACGCAGAATACTGCAAGCCTAAATGCAGGCTGTGTGGCGGCTCCCACGTTACGGGCGCGGGTAGCTGCAAGAACAAATTCAAAACGCCGATCCAAATCAAGAAGAGACAGTGGGCCAAGCAGAACGCTGAAGCCCCTGCAAAGATGGCGCCCGCGCCCTTGCAACCCGCCATGAAGGCCAGACTTTCTCGAAGGGACGAATTCCCGGAACTGGAAGCAGGCCAAAAGGGGAGCAACGTGGTGAACCACGATTGGCGTAAGATGACGTCAGACGGCCCAACGTGGGCTGACATCACTACTGGAGAGTCGAAAACAACTCGACGTCAGCGCTCGGTTTCGCAGAAACGAGAGCGCGAAAGATCGCAAAACAAGATTGACGTCACACAGGAGGGAAAGAAGGAGACGCAGAGAAGGAGGTCCGTGTCCCGGGGAACGAAAACAACCCCTGATAACGCGGACGCGACGCCAGGCAGAGATAAGGAGTCTGGCAGAATGCCCAGCAACGGTTGCGAGGAGCAATACAAGAAAGAGGTGGGCGAGCTAAAGGCCACCGTGAGGGAACTGCAAAAGATGATGCAGGACCAGCAAACGAAGATGGCTGCAATGCAGCTAACGATAGCGCACCAACGCGGAACCATAGCGAAACTCAAGGAAGGCAGAGCAACGAGCGAAGCGAACAACACCATGATGTCGATAGACGCCGACGAAGATGACGAGGGCACCCAGGCAAAAGCCTCGGCAAGCTGCAGCATCAACACCACCGTACCTAAGACCTTTCAATTCACCGCTAAGGCGACGACTCGCAAGACTAGAGCGTCCATCATTGCGGCCGCAAGAAGAATAGAAGAGCAACCTACAGAGGAGCTCGACAGAGACAGCGAATGCGAAGACGATGAAGACGACGACATTTCCGTCAAATCCACTGCAACAGACGGAGGGGACAAGGATAAGAGGCAACCTCTTGGATATGCCGGGCTCAACAGACGCGTCAACCAGCTCACCACAACGGTGAACCGCTGGGGCAGGAACTTCGAGGCTCTCGAACAAAGACTCCTGACTAAATGCACCCAAACCATCCAGCAACAGCTGGCCCAAACCATACAACTGCAAGTAAAGCAGGCGATCGAACAACTACTAAGCCCCGAGAAGTTGCAACCACTCATCGAGACGGCGGTGCAACGTTACTGCAACGCGCAGAAACTGTCGCCGCAATAATGGATAGAAACAGCGACAGCACGATGAAGATATGGCACTGGAATGCAAATGGGTTCCGATGCCGCAAAGCAATACTGCAACAGCACCTGAAATCACTTGACCCGTCGGAACAACCAGACGTAATAGCGATACAGGAAACACACATGGAAGACACGCCGACGCTGCCCGGATACCGTGCGCATGCCTGCCCGCCGAGCGCCCGCACATGCGGGAAGGGTGCGGCGCAGGGAGTGTGCACGTTTGTCCGCAAAGGCATCGCTCACGTAAAACACGACAAATTCTTGGGCAACAGAGACACCGCAATCGAGCTCTGCGTCACCGAGCTAGTCATTTCCAGCAAGGGACATAAGACTCGAGGCGGCAAGAAGAAGACGTCGACAACGATACGCATTGCCAACGCCTACAGCAACCCACAGCATGGAAAACAGAAATTCAGAACCCTGTTCCAAAAAGTCAAGAACGCCACGATGCAAACGCAAAAGGATCTGGCGAAAAGAGAAGACGCGGCAGCAATCATCTGCGGCGACTTCAACGCCCAACACACAGAACTCGGATACACCCACACCACATCCAAGGGGAGAGATCTCCTAGAAGACGCAAGTGCAGCCGAGTTCACGCTACTGACGAACCCAGCTCATCCGTCGAGAATTGGAACGTGGACTGCCCGAGACACGAACCCGGATCTTGCCTTTGCGCTCCTGCCCGACGGCGGGGCCGTAAGGTGGAAGAACACGGGACACAACTTGGGCAGCGACCACTTTATCATAGAAATCGAAGTGCCACTAAGTCACCCCAACGAAGGAGTGAATTACGGCAAAACAACCAAGCACAAGCTGGTCAATTGGCACAAATTCCGAGACGCGGAACTTGGAGAAATTGACAATATCGAAGACTGGACAGCGAGAGTGTTGACAGCTACAGAAGGCGCCACAGACGAAGTCGACGCGCCAGAAGAATACGAAAAGATGGACCCACGCCTAGCCCACTTGTTAGAGGCTCGGCGCTCGCTCCAACAACGCTGGAGAAGGCAGCGGCACAATAGGAAGCTGCGCAAAAGAGTGGCAGAGCTCGGGCGAGAAATTGAACGCTACAGTAGACAGCTATGCTCCCAGCAATGGTTTGCGCTTTGCAGCCAGGCTGACGGGCGGCTGCACCGTGGCGGCACTTGGAAGCTCCTGAGGCAGCTCATGGACGAAACCAAGAGCTGTGAATACCAACGCACGCGCATGGCCCAAATCCTGCACACCACTGCAAGACAACTGGGGGAGGAAGAGATGCACAGGCGCCTGAACGAGCGCTATCTCCCCTCCACCCAGCATGAAGATCACCCGAGCTACGCGGGTCCGCCGAACCCTACCCTCGACCGAGACATTGAGGAGTGCGAGGTACGCCAGGCCACGCAAAATTTGAACTGTCGTTCGGCGGCCGGACCCGACAGAATCACCAACAAAGCTCTGCGCAACCTCAGCGACTCGGCCATCTCGTCGCTCACGCGCTTCTACAAGTGCTGGCACAGCGGGCAGCTGCCCAAAGCCTGGAAGACAGCAAAGACCATCCTGCTGCCAAAGCCAAATAAGCCACCGGGAATAGAGGGCCTGCGCCCCATCTCGCTCACGTCCTGCGTGGGCAAGGTGCTGGAACATGTCCTCAACACCCGGTGGAACCGCTGCCTGGAGTCCCAGAACATGTACCCGGACTCCATGCTGGGTTTCAGAGCAAAATTAGGAACCCAAGATGCCATGCTTTTGCTTCAACGGGAAATCCTGGACCCCCCGGGCGGGATCCCGAAGAACGACAACAGAGCGATCCTGGGCTTAGATTTGCAGAGTGCGTTCGACAACGTCCGCCACTCGGCAATCCTGGCTCAGGTAACCCGCCTGGGGCTGGGAACAAGATCGTACGACTACATCAAGGCCTTCCTCTCCCGCCGCACAGCTCGGCTAGAGGTGGGAGGAACGAAGCTGGAAGAGCGAGAGCTGGGCAGCGTGGGGACTCCACAAGGCTCAGTAATATCCCCGTTCCTGTTCAACCTCGTTATGATAGAGGTGGCCAGGAACCTGGAGACACTCGATCCCAAAATCCGACACTGCCTGTACGCCGACGATATCACCATTTGGGCAACGGGTGGCAGCGACGGCGACATAGAAGCAGGCCTGCAAGCTGCGGTGGATGCCGTGGAGTCCCCGCTCTCGGGCACGGGACTGCGATGCTCGCCGCGAAAATCACAACTGCTCATCCTACCACCGCCAGGACGGCACAGGAAGAGCGTAAGCCAAGAAGCGGCTCGTCACATCGTCGTACGCACGGGCGACGGGGAACCGATCCCACACGTCCCGGGGCTCCGAGTTCTGGGTATGTTCGTGGACGGCACCCAAACCAATGGTACGGCGGTGAAGAACATCGTCACCAAGACGGGCATCGCGGCACGTCTCGTAAAGCGGATTTCGTCTCGCTCGCGAGGCATGAGAGAAGGAAGCCTCCTGCGTCTGCTGCAGGCTTTCGTCATTAGCCATGCGGCATACGCGGGGGCTTTCCATCGGTGGACCAACGCGGAAAGACAGAAAATCGACGCGGCAATCCGCAAAGCCTACGTGGGGGCCCTCGGGCTCCTACAAGGAACCAAGACGTCGGCCTTGCTGTCTCTGGGAGTACATAACACGCTCTTGGAGATCAGCGAGGCCCAACGCGCATCGCAGCTGAGCCGCCTGGGCAGCACGGCAGCGGGCAGAAGACTGCTAGACAGAGCCGGGCTACTACCTCCCGGCGAATCGACGGACGACCAGGACGATCTCGTGCCCCTGGGCGACGAGGTGGTCCGAAGAACAGTCGTCTACCCGCTACCAAAGAACACCGATCCAGAACGGGACGGCGACAGACGGGCGGCGCGCGCGCTAGCGCTCGCTCGTCAACATCGAGAGGACGAAGGTGCAGTCTTCGTGGATGCCGCGAGGTATCCGGGGAGGAGCGACGCCTTCGTGACGGTGGCAGTTCGAGCAACCACCGGGGAACTCCTAACGGCGAGCACCGTGCGTGCCCGAACTGCCGGCCAGGCGGAGGAGATGGCGATCGCCTCGGCCATGAGCCTACCGGGCACGCGCACGGTGCTAAGCGACTCCAAGTCGGCGATCAGAAACTTCGCCCGAGGAATAGTCTGGCGGGGCACCGAGCGGCTAGTAAGATCCTCCGAGGTCTCGCGGGCTGCTCGGGAGACCGTACCCAGACTCATCACTCTCAAGTGGTTCCCGGCCCACGCGGGCAGGGAGCTAACACCGAACATCGTGAACCTCAACGAGGAGGCGGACGCTGCGGCCCGTGGTCTCACCACGTGCCGGGTCGCGGCCGATCGCCACCTCGGGGCATGCGGGGAAGATCAAGACTTCGCGGAGCCCCTCACCGACTACGGCGAGATCCTGGCCTGGCACCGCCAAGCCAGAAGAACCTTCCCGCCTCCGCACCAAGAACTGTCTCGAGCGGAGGCGGTGAGGCTTCGACAACTGCAGGTGGAGTGTGTGCTGACGCCGACCCTGGCCCGGCACATGTGCCCGGGCCTTTACGAGGACACTACGTGTAGTGTGTGCAAGCGAGAACCGGCCACCCTCCAGCACATCATGTGGGGGGGGGTGCAAAAGTGTGGTGCGCGCTGGGGATGTGCAGTGCTCGAGAGACACGTATCCCGAGGAAGTGCGCGTGTGTGTGTGTTCTAGTGAACTCAAACATCAACGGAAGGCCATCCAGCGGCTCGAAGAAGCCCTGGCGAAGCAGCGGAGAAAGGGACCCGACGCCCCGACCGCCAACGGCAGAGATGCCAGAGGCAGTGATGGGAGCGGAGGGAACCGAGTATCAGCAGCCTAGCCGGGGCACGAATCTTCGAGATCTAGGCCTAAGACTAATGGACCATTACCATAGTCTATAGATAGGGAGTATCCGCGCCCTGTGTGGCCGGGGACCTCCCGCACGCCGGATGTTTTCTATAAAGTCTTTTCTCTCTCTCTCTCTGTGTGGACGCACTCATGAGAAGACCAATGGCCTGCTCGACGGCCTTTCTAATCATTATATCAAGCATCTCTATATCTTCCTTGTCGAGAAGAAGACAAGGGGTTGACGTAAGTGACTCTCGAGAGGAGAAAAATTTTATTAATCGAAAGTTACCGGATTCCTTTAGGCCTCGCTTCTTGGTGGCAACTCGCCTGATCATATGTATGATTTGATTATTGCTGTTTGTGAGGCGCTGCAAGCAGACGTCACTCTTGGTGTTAGCCTCGAGATGTAGGCCCAGGATCTTGATGCTGTGGCTTGGAGGGATGGCCTGGCCATCAAGGAGTATTTGAATGTATTCCTTGATTTGGCGTGAGGGGGGACGACAACGAGCTGTGATTTTTTACGTGAACACTGGAGACCACAGGCTTTGGCACATTGGCGTACTAGAAGTGAGAAGCCATGCATTGGTGTGAGCTTCCTTTAATTTTTGTAACTCTTTGTACATGAGCAAAGTGCCCACCGGGCCGCTAGACGGGCGTGAGTGGTCGCGTGACGCTTTCACGTGGAATTCAGCGAGAACGCAGGGGGTAAACCCGTAAAAGTGCTTGGTGAGTACACCACCTGTCTTCCCCGTCTTCGCGTGGGCTAGCAGCTAAATCGGTAAGACAGCGGGCTCTCGCTTTGTTAGTCTGTTAGTTCCAGGCTCGATTCCCGGCGGTGCCAGTAAATTCTTTTATTTGTTCGCTGGAGTTTTCTGGTGACACCAACGGTCGCGAAAGAACCCTTGGGGGGTAGAGGTAAAAAGCTTTGCTTTAAAAGGCCAGGTTGTGAAGTTGCGTGGCCTGAAATGGGGTTTTAAAAAAAGAACTACACGTGACAGGAAATGAGGTGTAAAAACTTGATGTCACTAAGAAATTTAAAGGTGCATTGTACAGGAATAATGGGATGATCCGCTAAGAAGAATGAGAATGCTGGGTGTAGTGGAATGTGTTGTCTGTAGAGGTCTGCGCATTGTTTGTGTTGTGTTGATTGGAGTGCTTTGCATTGAAGTAGCACATGGATCACGGATAGGCCGTCTCCACACCTGCTACACAGGGGTCTTGGAGATCCTGTGAGCAGGTAGAAGTGTGTTGCTTGCGTGTGGCCAATCCGCATTCGAGCCAGGGTAACTTCATTGGGTCTGTTGTGTGTGTCAGTGGTGTATGCTCCCAAGAGGGGCTTGAGTAGTTTGTTGTCTGTCTGTTTATTCCAGTGTGCTTGTCTGTTGTCTGATGTTGTCTGTTGTCTGTTGTCTCATGCTGTCTGATGTTGTCTGTTGTCTTATGTGTTGTCTGATGTGTGACGTAAGGTCAGTGTACGGTATTGCTGGTATGTCAAATATAGTTGTAAGTGCAGCCGCGGCAGCCATTCGGAATGCGGTCTCATTACCTGCAATCCGAGAGTGCCCTGGCACCCAGCATACGGTCACTTTAAGACGTAATGCATATGCTGACATAATGGTTTTGTAAACTAAATGAATAACGTGATTTTTACAAAACTACGTAGATGCCAATGAAGGTATATGCTCAAGGAATCGGTGAAGATGATGGACTTGGGAATTTTATGACGAATTATGTGCTTTAAGACCAGAACAAATGCCATAGGCTTCAGCCGTAGAAAGGCTGCAATTAAAGTTCAGGATGCTAGATATCCTAAAATCAGGTCCGTGCGCAGCACACGACATGGTAAGGACCATTTTTGACGCGTCGCTAACAAATTTTGCACACTTGTATTTCTCTTGAAGGAACAATAAGTGGTGCAGAATTGCAGTTGTGGGTACTTGTTTTTTATCTACCGCTACAAAAGACAAGTCGCACGACACGGGGCGAAGCTGACATAGTGGTAAAAAGTTGGAGAGGGTTCATTTGTAGGTGTCTGAAAAGGTAAGAGATAATTCTGACGCTTCCTGTCTCAGTCTATCTGAGAATGGAGCAGAGATAGATGGACGATTTAGAAGAAGGTGGGACATGGGTGTATCACAAATAAAAGGTTTGAAAGGATGGTGGGTCATTGACGAAATTTTAAAAGAATAAAAAAGATCTATGTATGTTCGCTGGTGATCTAGGGACCATTTATCGCACTCGACGTATAGGCTTTGCATGAGGCTAGAACGGAAAGCGCCCGACGCGAGGGGAAGCCCCAAGTGAAGCACTGGGGCTAGCATATTTAGCGCTGTTTTTGATGCCGACCCATACACCACAATCGCATTGGCCAAGCAGGACCCCTCCAAGCTTTTGAAAACACGTAAGAGGAGGTGGTTCTCTACACCATAGAAGAGGTGTGAAAGGACCTTAAAGGGACACTGAAGTGAATTTGTCAAGATCCCGTTTTTGCTTGCACTGCGTAGACGGGCTCAAATTAGCACACTTTTCATCGTTTATCCGGTTGACAAATCGGTAATTATTTCACAAAGCGCGAAAGAAGAAAAACTACCATGCGCGGTTTGCGGCGGCCGCACCAACTAAGGCTGTGACGTTGGGAGGAGGGGCGCCGTGATTGAACGATGCCCAAGGTTAGCAATCAAATAAGTTTCTGTTTCGGTTTCGGTTCTGTAAGACATAACCAATGGCGTTGTTGGATGGGCATTTTCAATATCTCAGTAATCATCGTACCGCGCTTCTGCCATGTTGTCGGCTGTAAAATGCACAAGATAAGCCTCCCAGGACGGCTTGTAGTCGTAGCATTCACTAGCCGAGACCTACTCAGTGCATGAACGCCCTCCGCGTACCCGCAGACGCCCAAATGTCATGCGCTTTTCCCACATATTTGGAGCTTGCCTCCCTCATGCCTGTATCGTAAAAAGCGTGTTCGCACCAGGCCAAGGGTCTGTTCATTCTGGCCTGTGCCCACTGCCTGAAAGCAGTCGGTGCTTATGGCAACAGCACGCCAACGAGAACCCGCTAGCGCGGCAGTGCCAGCCTGCGCGCGTTTTGTGAACTAGTTTGTGTAGCCATGAACGTTGCGGCCCAAAAAAGGTGAACTCAATATAGAAAACATCGGCGGAAAACAAAAAAGTTAAGTTACAAAAAAAAGCACGTACCCGCGGGGATTCGAACTCGTGACTTGCAAAACACTTGCGGTGACACGCCTAGCACCCCATATTACTGAGCCACGAAGCGGGATGCGAAGGCAAGGCTAATATAGGGTATATATTGTACAACCGGTTTACACTTTTATTTAGTTTTGGCATTTCAAGCAGCTTAGGTGACTATTTGTTGTACTGCGCTCGTGCAGTAAGCGTCGCCCGAGTTTCCACAGTAGCTCACGTCTAGCAATTGCATTTCGTAGACGGAAAAGCGTTCGCAGATGCGTAGTCGTGCTCCTGACCGCTGTGCTTGTGCGCCCAGCGCAAAAAAGTGCTTCCCGAGCCCTAGTTTTACGCTGTACGGTAAAAATATCAGTTGATTTTATTTCCTTAGTACCTATATTGACTTCGCTGACTCTTCTCCCGCCTTCAAGAGGCCTTATATTTTCCTACTGGCGTACCAGTCAGCGAAGCGTCGCATGTGCACTTGTGCAGCGCTTGTGTGAAGCGGCCTTGACTTGGAGCTAGATACAGTGTACAAAGAAACCAAGTAAAGAAAGGCACATTCTTCCATTCACAAACGTGTCCTGGCTTCGTTTCAACTAAGCGAACGAATTGCGACCAAACAATTTTTTTAACCTCCTTGATTGCGACGACCCGCCGGCGGCCGGCGGACGAAACGCTGGGCCGACTGACTCTGTCTGAAGGCCGGGGAGCCGTGCAGTAGCGCAGCCAATTGCCAGCTCATCCCCTCCTGACGTCACACGAAAACGCCACAGAAAATGGGCGAGCGTAAAGAGAGGAGGACAGCATTTTCGAATTAGTTTTTCTACTAAATAAAATGGCGTAAACGCGCCTAGAGTGGTCGAAACATGGCCTGGGGACTCCGGACTACAATTTGCGCTAGTAATCCCGCAATATTTACATATCACTTCAGTGTCCCTTTAAGAATGTTTATGGCTTTGAGGCATTTGTTTTAGTTGTTTGATGTGAGGGATGAATGTGAGTTTCGTGTTTAATACGACGCCTAAAAATTTGTGTTCCTTTTTTGCAGGAATCAAGTGACCATTCAATTTATTTTCAGGGTCCGGCTGGGTACCGCGCCTCTTTGTACAACTCTTTCCAGGATTAAGCGTAAAACCGTTTTGATCAGCCCAGTGAGCAAGCTTGTCTAACCCAAGCTGGACCTGTCGTTCACATATGGACATATTACACGATTTAAATGACATTCGCAGGTCGTCCACATACACAGAAAAAGAAATTGTTGGTGGCAATGCCTTCCGAACCGAATTCATGTTGACTATAAACAAAGTGCAGCTCAAAAGGCCACCCTGAGGCACGCCATTCTCCTGCACGTGAACGTTTGAAAGTTCCGAACCAACTGTGACACGAAATGTTCGTAAAGACATGTAGCTGGACAGAGTGTTCAGCATGTTACCTGATATACCAAAGGATTTGAGGTCTCTAAGGATGCCAAAGTGCCATGCAGTATCATATGCCTTTTCTATATGAAAGAATACCGTCATGCAGTATTGCTTATGCAGGTAGGCATCTTTATTGTAGGATTGTAGCGCTACTAGTTGGTCATTTGTAGATAGTCCCGCCCTGAAGCCTGCCTGGTAGCACTCGAGAAGACCGTTGTATTGAAGAATGTACACAAGTCTTCTGTTTATCATCTTCTCGAGTAGCTTGCACGGGCAGCTTGCAAGAGCGATGGGCCGATAACTGGCAGGAGAGGTTGGGTCTTTCCCCTCCTTCAGGAAACCCAGTACTATGGCCTCCCTAAGATTTTGTAATGTGTCCCGAAAACCATATTTTGTTGCAGAGGTTTAGGAGTGTTTCAAGTGTGTCTGTATGTAGGTGCTGTAACATTGTGTATGTTATGCTGTCTAGGCCTGGAGCTGAATCTTTACGCGTTCTCAGAGCAGCCCTCAGCTCATGTATTGAAAACACGGAATTGTAAGAAGTCTGTGATTTGTTGTTGTCGTGTAGGGACTTCTTTTCAATAGAGTGTTTATACTTCAGAAAAGTCTTCGTGTAGTGTGCTGAATTCGACGCGTGTTGCAAGTGTTGTGCGAGTGTGCTGGCCTGGTCTTTTAGTGTGTCCCCTGTTCTACTAACCAGGGGCAGGCTGTGTGTCTGCGGTCATTTGAGTTTCCATATACGTGTCAAGACTTTGTGAGTGTCGGTGTATGAGCTGATGAATGTCAAGAACGTGCGCCAACTCTCTCGTTTTGCCCAACGTCGCACACATTTTCCAAACCCTTTTGCCCGCTAAAACAAAGGAGATTATATGACGTGCGGTACTGTCGAAAGGTACCCACGCCTTATTCTGGATCTCTCGCGCCCGCCTACAGTCCTCATTCCACCACGGCTTCTTCTGGTTGCGCGGGGTACCAAAGGCATGGGGAATGGACCTTTCGGCGGCGTCGAGGATGTACGCCATGAGGAGTGCGGTGGCTTCATCTACGTGTAGTTGTGTTATGGATGTGTTTATGGATGTGTTTTCGATGTCTCGGTAAAAGTAGTCCAGTTTGCTCTTGCGTCATTGTACCTGTTCTGGGAAGATGGACTGCTGGTCCTTTACCTACATATGTTAGTGAGGTGGGGAACTGGTCACTACCGTATGGGACCGTGCCAACACCACGCTCAGGACATGAAATAAGAATTGCAGAACCAATAGCCAAGCCAAGATTTGAGTATGTATTGTGTCCTAAGTTATGGTATGTGGGCTGTTTTTTGTGGAACAGGCATCCTCCTGCAGATGTTAGGAATTTCTCTAAGAGGAGACCTTGGGCATCAGTACGAGAAGAGCCCCCCAAAAAATTGTGCGCATTGAGGTCACCTATTAGAATGAAAGGATCAGGTAAGTGATCTACAGGACCCTCGAAATCTGAGCTAGAGAGCTGGAATTTAAGAGGGATGTAAAGAGATCATAGTGTTATAAGCTTATTAAAGGTTATGGTTCGAATGGCCGCAGCCTCTAGGATGGTCTGTAGTCTGACACTGAGGCACGCCAAGGATGTTCGGGCAATGATGGCCGCACCACCTGAGGATGGGCCACCACCATCTCTTTCCTTCCTAAATGAACATGTAACTATTCAAGAAATTTCTGTGCTTGCAGTTTAAATGGGTTTCTTGGAGACACATCACACTTAGCTGATGGGAATCCAATCACTCATAGACATCTTCACGATTTTTAGAAGGCCTCTGCAGTTCTTTTGCATGATATTTTGTCTTCGAATTATTGAAGTTTGGAGCTACATGAATATGGGCGTATTTATGTGTCGACTTTAGGGGCTTGAACTCTCGGCAGGGGTTTTTTGACCTTCTCTACTGACCTGGACGCCGAAGCCCGTTCCTTCAGCTTTGGTGCACGCCGGAACGGCTCGACGTCCATGTCGTCATCTGAAGGCAAGGGGGTGCCCAGCGGACTGGGCCGCCTAGACTTGGTACCCTTTCGGGTGTCCTTTGCCTGCGCTGCCAGTGCCGAGTGCTTGGGGAGCACCACAGATGGCACAGGCAATGAGGCGGGAGAGGGGGTTCGCTGCGGCTGCCTTTGTCTCCAGCTCTTCCGGGCCCTTGCGTATGGTTTGGGCCGGTGGAGAGGAAGCAGTGGATGCAGCGGCATCGCCAACAGACGTGGTTGCCACCACAGCCGCTGCTGGCTGAGCGAGCGATGCAGAGGCGGGTTGGGCTGCCCGGGGCAGCCCTGGGGGTGGGGGGGGGGCGGCGGGACTAAGTCCGATTCGCACTCGCAGTACTGGGTCCCCACCGAAACCAGACGCCTCAACGCCCCCCGGCGAACTGCGTCTGCGTACCTGCCCAGTGTGAAAGACGTGAACCTCTTTCGGGCATCTGGGAAGGTAGTTTTTTCTGTGACCTTTATGTTTATTATGTTCTTTTAAAGTTGGTCTTTTTTTTTCTTTTAAAGATCATGTTGGACACACTTGGCACAGGTTATTTGGCCCGGACACGAGTTAGTACCATGTCCGAACCGTTGGCACTTGAAACAGCGCCACTGGTTCGGGATGTACGCTCGGACGGAGCACCGAATGAAGCCTGCGTTGATAAGATCTGGAAGAGTGAGCTGGTCAAATGTGAGGATTATGCGCCCAGTGGGTATTTCCTTGTAATTTTTTCTGATGGTAATGCGCAGAACTGCCTTCACACCCTGGTTTCGCAGGCCTTCAATCAGATCGGCCTCTGTCTCGTTTGCCAGATCTGGCGCCGAGATATCGCCCTTGGAGCTGTTAAGGCTGTGGTGGGGCGTGACTCGGATGACCAGATCGGCGATGCGTGTTTGAGCAAGAGGTTTATCGGTCTGATCCTGTCTACTGACCTCGACAAGAATTTCACCAGTTCGACGTTTTTTGGCCCTATACGACTCTCCAACGATACCTTCAAGAAACTTTGAAACAAGAACTACCGACAAGAGGTTTTGATTGGTCGACCGATTCACTCACCGTAACGCGAGGGTAGTTGTTCGGTTTCGGAGGACTCAAGTTAGGAAGCGGTGGGAAAGAAACTTCGGGGCGGCCCCTTTTCGGGAGCCGATCACGGTTGTAGGGGGTTTAGACAATACCATATAGCATAGTACAAGAGCACGGGACGGGGGTACTTTCTTACCAAACCTTACCCTGATAGTTTGAGAGGTCCCGGAGCTCCCTGCCTTGTAACAGACAGACAGGCCGTCCGCCGGAGCTTGACCTGGTTTCCGTCAGCCACCTTTTGTGGTTTCTACCCTTCACCTTATAACTCCTGGCCACGGGAGATAACAGAGTGAGTATGGGGGCTCGGGGTCTGCGGTGTTGCCAATATCGTCAACAAGATTACTCAATCTGCCCCGTGCGGGGAAACTTTAAACCCTTTCTCCACATTATATTCTTACAAGGCGACGCAGAGACGCCGTGTGACGATGTAGACGTATTTCCAAATAATAAAACGATGAGAGGTAGTGTCGCCGCAAACGGCTGGGCCAACCAAGCACCGACCATTTTCTTGGTCGTGGTTTACGAGCGATCACCATACGTGCTCTACGGTTTCCTGCCGTCGTTCGCCTGCGATGCTCCCTACACGAGGGTATGTTAAATGGCTCCTACGGCACAGGAAGCACCGTCTCGGTGCAAGCTTCTGTGAGGAAGAGCGGTTGTAGTAGAGTCCCAAGAGTAGTAGGGTTCTAGGAGTACGACATGGACAATATGAGCCGGCACGTGCACATGTGAAGGTTGGGCCCCAAACAAGGGCACCTTCGTATGTCATGTCAGTGACTTGGTGAACGATGCTATAGTGGTCAGCGTATTGAGACAGCAACTTCTCGGAGAGACCGACGCGGCCTGAAGGGTGCGACAGAGAGACTAGAGAACTGGGAGAAAAGTGGGCAGGGTGGTGCTCGTGATCGTATCGGGCCTTTTGGACAGCCTGCGATGCAAAAGACCTTTCGCGAGTGACTTGGCGGGCAACATGAGCTTTTGCTATGATAGCGCGGGCGTACTCAGTGGAAGGTGCAGTGGACTCGGTAAATAGAGTGTCCACAGGCAAATTGGGCTCTCGGCCGAATAAAGGTAAAACGGTGAGTAACCAGCACTATCGTGCCGCGAAGCATGGTACGCGAATGTCACGTAAGGCAGCGAATAGTCTCCTTCACTGTGATCTGGCGATACATACATTGATAACAATTCGGTGAGAGTCCTGCTTACTCTTTGGGTAAGTCCATTGGTTTGTGGATGGTAGACATTGGTCATTTTGTGTTTTACAGAACAGGATCGTAGAACATCGTCGGTGACGCAAGAGAGGTAGGAGCGGCCACGATGCGCAAGCAGCTGTCGGGGTGTACCGTGAAGCAGGATCACGTCGTGCAGAAGTAGGCAACGTCTGTGGTGCACGCAGGAAGAGAGCTTGTGTGCTCGCATAGGGAGTCGCGTAATCTGTAGCGACTGCAATACAGCGATTTCCCGATGTTGACAAAGGAAAGGAGCCAAGAACGTCTAACGCAACGCGGTAAAATGGCTGTTGTGGTATGTCCAGTAGTTGAAGCAGACCGGTGGGGAGTACTGCGGTCGTTTTCCGGTGTTGGCACAGGTCGCACGATCGAACGTAGCGGCGAACGGTGCGATAAAGGCCGGGCCAAAAAGAAACGCCGAAGGACTAGGTCGTAAGTGCGAGCCACGCCTAAGTGACCAGCTGAAGGCTTGTCTTGAAGCTGGTGGAAGCCGTGGAGCCTCAGGTGTTCAGGATCAACGACGAGCAAGTGAAGCCCATCTGGTCGGAAGTTTCCACTGCATAATACCGCATTGTGACGAACGAACGCTCTGTGGCTAGGGTGGCGTGATTGGGCCTGGGGATGGTCAATTATCGAGCGTAATGAGGTGTCGGTGCGTTCTTCCATGGCGATGTAGTGTAAGTCTGAAATTGCAAGGGCGCAGGTTTCGGAGTCTTTGTCGGTATTGGCCGGTGGATCGACTGGATGGCGAGACAAGCAGTCCGGGTCTCTGTGGAGCCGGCCTGACTTGTAGGCTACCGTGAACGTGTACTCTTGGAGACGCAGTGTCCATCGACCCAGGCTCCCGATTGGGTCTTTTAGGGGCGAAAGCCAACATACAGCATGGTGATCCGTTACAACGTAGAATGGCCTACCGTATAAGTAAGGTTCGGAATTTACCCACAGTCCACACGAGGGCAAGACACTGTCGCTCTGTTATTGAGTACTGGTGTTCCGACAGAGACAGGAGATGACTGTGCAAGCGATTACTCAGGAATGACCGTCGTCCCATTGAGCCGAAATGGCGCCTATGCCGTAGCCCCTTGCATCAATGCGAACTTCAGTAGGGGCCGACGGGTCAAAGTGAAAAACAGTGGGCGCAGTCATGAGGCGGGAAACGAGCTTCGAGAAGGCAGAGGCTCGGTCGGGGCCCAGGCGAATGTCACGTTGGCCTTGAGTAGATCCGTGAGAAGCTGGGATTCGGTTACAAAATCCTTTATGATCCCCCGGAAGTAACTACAGAGTCCCTGAAAACTACGGACGTCCTTTGATGAGACCGGGACAGGAAAGGTATTGACGGCCTGCATTTTGTCGGGATCCGGCTGTACACCATCCGCGTTGACGAGGTGGCCAAGGATCGTAAGTTTTAGCCTGGCTAAATGACATTTCGCCGAGTTCAGCTGATGTCCTGCCTTTCGGAAGACGCTTAGGATGTCGGAAATGCGCTGAAGATGAGTTTCAAAGGTGGGAGAAAAAAATATCACATCATCCAGGTAACATAAACGCGTGGACCACTTGGAGCCAAGGAGTAATGAGTCCATTATGCGCTCATACCTGGCTGGGGCATTGCACAACCCGAACGGCGTGATTTTAAATTGTTATAGGCCGTCGGGCATAATAAAAGCCGTCTTCGCACGATCTATGTCGTCTACAGCGAACTGCCAGTATCGCGAGTGCAGGTCAATCGACGAGAAATATGTGGCGCAATGTAGACAGTCGAGTGCGGCGAAGATCTGAGGTAATGTTCATAGTTAATTTGTTCAGATGGCGGTAATCGACACAAAAGTGCCGTGTGCCGTTCTTCTTTTTCACTAGCATGACGGGCAACACCCAAGGGATAGCGGAAGGTTCTATGATGCCTTTGCTAAGCAGTCTGTCCTCTCCCTGTTGAACAGCTTAGCGCTCAAACTGAAAAACGCGGTATGGTCGCCTGTGGACTGGGCTAGCATCGTCAGTGGGGATGTGATGCTTGATGGTTGTTGTCCGGCCCAAGGGTTGCTTGTCGAAATCAAGTAGCTCTTTGTAGCACGGGTTGCTTGCCGAAATCAAATAGGTCTTTGTAGGAGGTCAAAAGATACGACAACTCTTGGGCATGTGTCGCAGATAGATCTGGGGCAATCATGCCGCTACATTTGTCAGATTCTATCAGGGAGGTGGCAAGACCTGCAGCGCCGTCCGAAGTTAGAGAAGAAACCTCGAAGTACGATAACGGGAACAGGTCAGCTAATGAAATTGCTTGGGGAAGAGTGTCGGGAGACTAGCCGAAGTTTAGGAAAGGAAGACGCACGTGGTTGTCGGTCACCGTAACAAGGGTGTGAGGAAGGGTGACAAGTCACGTAAGCAGTACGTCTGTCGTTGGTGACACGACGTAGTCCCCGTCCGGAACAGCGGGGCACGCAGACATATTGACCTATGTCACAGTTTTCGGGGCAAGCGAACATGCTCAGTGGAAAAGAAGTGAGGCTGGGGAAGGTCGGTAGGGCTGTAGCAAGAGGGAGCTCAAGATGGAGGATCCCTGTTCCACAGTCTATGAGAGCTGCGTGTTCAGAGAGGAAATCTAGTCCGAGGATCAGGTCATGAGGACACGTGTCTAGGACAGTAAACAGCACAGGTATGGTTTGGTCAGCAATTGTCACCCGAGCAGTACACAAACCGGCAACCGTAGGAGTCCGTCCATCCGCGACTGGCACATGGCGTATTGGCGCTGGCGGTATGATATTGCGTATATGGCAGCGAACGTCAGAACTCATTATGGATATGTGTGCCCCAGTGTCAACTTATGCAGTAACCGGTACATCGTGAATGTGAATGTCCAGCAAGTTCTTTCTCGTCGAGAAAGTAAGCAGGGGTTTTCCGGCCGGGTAGGGAATGCAGCGTCACCTACCGGAGCTGCATCGCCTAGTTTTCCTAAGGAGGTCGACAGTAGTTGGACGGCGGCGATTAACGGCGAGGCTGCGGCGATCGGGACTGGCGGAGGCGGGGCGACGGCGAACGGCTAAATGTGGTGTCGGGAGTGTTAGAATTCGGCGGATTGGGCTCAGTACGGGAAGCGAAGCAGTTCTGCCGGTCATCGGAGTAGCCAAAGGGTGGTCGAGGACGATAGCCGGCATACCTGTTTCGGAAAAACGAGACACCGTGGCTGCGACAGTACCAGGCAATTTGGCCACCTCCAGAGCATTGAAGCAAATAGATTTGTTGTCCAGGGTACGCCACGCAGCTGGGGTACGGCGTGGGTAGTGCGGAGGAGGACATTCGTTGTGGTGACCGGGTGACCCAAACCCTTGATTAAACGGAGAACTAATTGCGCACACAGCGTGAAAGCCAATGCAGGCGATATCGTCGCTAACAAGAGCTTTGATGAGGGATATGCTGCGGAGTTCTTTCCGATCGGGCACGTATGGCACTACAGCAGTAGGGGCCATAGGCTCCGGTCCGCGGCGTACGATGTTCGTTATATCCCCTGAAGGCGGAACGGGATCTTGTATGCGTGGAAGAAATGCCGCTACGCTCGAATCTTCCCATGAAGCTGTTGCTGCTGTGTGCGGAAGTCGGGTGAAGTTGTGGGCTATGGGGCTTCCTTTGGCCTCCTCGACCCGCTTACATTCCTTAATGACAGAATCCACAGTGGCACAGGCTTTACGAATAAGAAGGTGGAAGGCTTCATCCGCAATGCCCTTCAGTGTGTGGCCCACTTTACCCGACTCCGCCAGCTTGCTGCCCCTTGCGGGCAGCAAGCTGGCGACCTAGTGGCTTTCCGAAGAAGTCTCTCAGCTTCGTTTTGAACACGTCACAGCTTGTCAAATCGCCCTCGTGCGTCCGAAACCACTTGCTTGCAGAACGTTTCCTCTTTATGGTGAAAAATGACATTCGCCAGCATGACGGTGGGATCCCATCTGTTTACAGTCCCATGCTTACAGTCCAAGGAATCTTCGCCCGCCTTTCTAGTTCTTTGCCCTGGGAAAATTGACGAAGGCTGAAGTTTTCACCAGTTCCCAGCAGAATCATTTGGTATTGAAGCCGTGGCCAAAAGCATTCATTCCCTCGGACGCCAAATGTCACTTTACAGGTTTCAGATTTCTCCCGACGTTCGAAGAGCCTCACCTTAGGACTTCAACCTTGCAATGGGCTTCTCGAAGCACCGGTTGAATACGGCACCGTTCTCGAGGTACACAAAGAAGGTCTGTCGTTTTAGCCCTTTAGCGCGGTGACCATGACTCTGCAAAGTTTCCGGTCCCATTACCCGCAAAAAAGGAATTACCTCTAACTAATATACACGATCCGTTTTAATAAACGCAGTCATTACCCGTGTCTTTCGCATCTGTTTTTGTTTGCCAGTATTTGGCTTTCAGGTCGATCGATGTCAAACATTTCACACAGCAGAACTTCTTTGTAATTCGGTTCAGTTTTGGTAGCAGACTCGGAACCTTATTAGAACAGATTTTCTCTTCGCGAACACAACTGGAGCGCCTAAAGTACTTTCGTTGGCTGTATGATTACGAGACACCGAACCCATTTATGTTGATTCAGAATGGTGTAGTCGCGGAACGTGGTTCTTCCTCGGGTATTGACGGAAATCTCAAGGAAAGTAACTGTGGAAAGATCCACTGATCGTAACGGCGGTGAGATAGTTCGATACACAAAGGGATGACTTCGCCTTTGCCCATGGCGGATGCGTGCACTACACCGTGAAAATGAGCATTACGGCGTGTCCCCCGTCTGATGGGTTTCCGTTCAGGAAGAGTATATGGCGAAAACCTGTTCCAGTTGGAAGTGTTGCTCTTGCGAGAGACTGCAAAATACACGACCAATTCACTACGATGATGGCCTTAAGGCATGACTACGAGCTCGGTGCTACAGAGTGCTCGGCTTTCTTGGGGCAGGGGGTATTATATCTGCAAGCCTGGCGCGGAGTCAAGCATGAGCCGTGAAATGCGGTAGCTGTGATCGAGATGCCGCGTTGGAATTACGGGTCACTCCAGGATTATCCCCGCACACAACCCCCTGCTTTCCCTGGAAGCCGAGGGAGCTGCACATTTGTTCGGGAAATGTTGTGCGCGCTTTTCCGGGCCATGCCTTCGGCAGCGAATGATCCCTTGTAGAAGCCGGGAAAGAAAACCGCACTACCGCTACAAACAATGCGATTTTACCCCATTTTTATTTCTTAGAGCACTTACAGCATGGCAGGCATATTCTCTTGGTTTTATTTACCAGTAGACATGATTAGTGTGCTTTTCATGCCTAGAGTTCGGCGAATACTAGGCTGAATTTATGCCGTCGGATTTTCCTGCGAGAAAATTTGATAGGAGTAGCGAGTGGTCATTCGTCCCCTTTCTCTGGTGCGTCCTTCCGTTCTTAACAAAATTATTCAGTTCAACACAAATTTTGTTTTGAACATTAGGCAAATGGGTTGAAAAGATGCTTCAGAAGGGAGAAGAAAGCATCTCTTTACGTCAGCAATAGCCGTTTATGATGCGTTTACCTATTCCCTCAAGTGATGTCTATGGTGCTACCGGGTAAAAAACGTCAATGCTGAGATTCTGTCGTTGATTATCGCCAACATCGTAGCACTGGTACGAATGCCCGCCGCTCTTTACACAATGAGGAAAAATGGTTATTGTACTTACTATGCACCTTGTACCACTCGGGTAACATCCAGAAGGACCAGAATGTACTCTGCAATTTTTGACGGGTAATTCATCCTGTAAAGACACCAAGTAACCCTTATTTTTGCACGTCAAATATTTATTCACAGTACTTTCTTCAACTCTAAGTTGCTGTTCACCTATTGAGTGCAACAATTCTATAAAATCATACTGCTTATCAGAGGCCTGAAGGGCTTCTTACAAATACTTTACTTCAAAGAATGCGTAGTGTGCAGAACATTTACACCTGATTTCGCAGCATAGCAAGCTTAGTAAAAAAGGAGCCATGGACTGTTTATGGAAGAGGAAACACCAGAGAGGTTCGCTTAAATGCATTCGCCAACATGCTACTCTGCGAGGGAGTAAGAAGGGCAAATGATGCAGAAGAAGATGCAGCAAAAAAACTGTAGAAAATTGGCATGCGATAATGTGTTCGTTTGTCAAGGCTATTTCTAAACGATTCCCGGGAACCGAAGTCTGTTTATATGGCCTGAAAGAGAATCCTAGCACTTATCTGTGTGCTATACAGGCACATCGTATTTGCTTCCTTAATTTCTCATGAGTTGCTGCTCCTTTTGAAAGATATTACTTAGTCTGGCGGATTGGTTGCAGTTCATGCCGCAGTTTCCCCTTCCATAACTCTCCTTGACATTCACCTGTTCTGCTTACGCGCCGCCACGTTGACACACAACGGAACACGCATCTGCCAACTGCTTGTTTCATTCGGGAAGGTTCCAGGTGAAATCAGTGGTAACGCCCTTGAATTTTGGAACGGCGACCTGGGTTTGAACAACACGTGAACTGAAATGCGTTTGAAAGCGCATGTCTTAAACACCGACCCATGGGTTTTTGTGTAGTTCCTCGGCATCAGCTTTGTTCTACCCGAGAGTACAAAGAAGAAACCGAATATCGAAAGAGCAGGAAAGCGAATGATGAAAGTGTGCGGGAACTGTGAGGGGCACGCGGGATGCCGAGAACGCGCAGGAAGGGCACTCCGGCTGTGACGTCCCCGTAATCTCCAATGTGCAGCGCTCACCGTCGGGCGTTTCCTGACGAAGGGATCAGTTCCTGAGAACAGCAGCTATGTGACTCGACGAGAAGACTGCAATGCAGACAGCGTTCAGATTTCGCATTAGGGTGTGCCGTATTCGTCGGCCAATTTTGTTTATTCTCTATATGCATCAGTTTTCGTTTCCCTACCACCCTTTTTTGACAATCAACAACGACGGGGGCCACTTATCGCGGTCTACCAAAAGTCTAAAGCCTTCGCCTTTACAGTAAAATCTCCGCCCTAAGTGATGCCTACAAGGTGAAGTCGACATCAAGGCCTTGGAGATAATGGAATATTTGAGTAAGGTTACGTGGTTAGGTAATGTAGAATTGGCAGAATGTAGATCCAAGTGGATATTTTGAAATGCATAGTCAGTAACCGTTCCATGTACTTGAAAAACGAAAAAGCGTACACATCAGCTAGCATAAGGCACAGTGGAAGTAGTGATCTCCACAAAAAGCAAACACCAATGTTATTTACAAGGAACCTAGCGTATATGCCACTGCGGCTCTCGCAAGCAAAAGACTTATCTACCCGTTTCAAGCAATGAATGAAGGCCGTCCCGCCAGGAGGTTTCGCAGGGAAGTTACCCTGGAGGTTTGCTACCTCGCCAAGGGCCAACACGTGTTACCCGTAAAGGTGTTTTCGTGTCCATTGACACCTATGCCCGGCAATATAATCAGAAACTCTAAGGGCTAACATCTCTCCAACACTGGTGGACAACCGGGGGAAAGGGTAGATCGTTTAGCTTAAAATCAGTGAACCTAAAGAAAACTCGGAAGCTAACAATTTATTTCGAATAAAATTGAAGTGGCAATAGTAAGTTCACTGCGTGCACGCGTAAGTAAGCTAGCTTACTGTAGGTGGCCTGAAACGTTTTCATAAACAAACAAAAAAGGTATGACCTCAAAATAATCTAGCCTAGCTTGTTCAGCTCATCTACCCGACATTTTTTAGCCGCATAGCAGTTCGAAGCACCTTACATTAAATCCTTACTTGAAAAATATAACTCCGCTACGCAGTCTCGGTGGCTAAGGCATTCTGCTGCTTAGCACGAGCATGTGGGTTGGATTCCCGGTCGTGGTGGCCCCTGTTCTGATGGAGGCGAAAAGGAAAAACGCCCGTGTGTTCGTGATTTTGGTGCACGTAAAGATCCCCAGGTGGTCGAAATTAATCCGGAGCACTTCACAACGGCGCGCCTACTCGCCTGCGTGGCGTCGGCGCGTTAACCCAACAATCAATCGAGAAATAATGTAGGGTATTTTGTTTCAAAGAAGTTCCCACATGTTGTGATGAAGGTGATTTTTTTAATGTTTTTTACCTAGGTAATACGAATCACAATCAGTAACATAGGAACAAAAAGTACTGCGTTTTTATCCGAGAATCCAAGTCCGTCAATAGCCGCGTCTTTCGCTGGAGCGTCATACTCCAGCTGTGCCGCTTCCGGATAGAGAACATCAAGGGAAGCGAGAACGTGGGAGCGAATTACATGAGCCTTCAGGACTGAACGGAACTTGCCTGAGCATGTGAAGACAACTTGATGAAGTTTTGGTGCTGTGTGAGTCCTTTCTTTTTGAGAGTAGTGGAGCGCGATTGTGTCTTCTAAGCACATGAATGGTGTTTCAAAGGAGGATGCTTGTTTCTTTTTCTCTGAGGACAAAGTGTGCGGTGTTTCTTTTTTGGCGTGTTTTGACATAAGTGCACCTCCGCTAAAGTAATGTAAGAAGTAAGCCAGCCAGTAATGAGCACCAGCAGTTTCTTATTACCTGTTTAGTGTGTCGCTTGTATAAAGCGGTGTGTATGTGTGGTGGCCTGTCGTATGTGTTGGTTGGAATATTCTGGTACAGTATTCCTTAGGGGATAGCAGTGTCCCAAACGACCAGCCATGCCCTCAATTTTTGCATTGCGGCTTCCGCGGCAGGGGACGGCCATTTTTGCTCGCGCTTCGGCCCCTGAGTCGCCCCGTCTGCTTTTCCCGCATTTGTTTTTTTCCTGCCTTTCGTTGTCACTGTTCCGAAGAATGCACTTGGCGGGGTCACGGCTGTCACTATTTCTCGGGAGGCGACGTTAGCGCGCCATCGGGAACCCGTATGGTCCAGCTAGGGCGTCTCTGCGATTCCGGGAAGGCTACGTCACAATCACACGAGCAGCCCCGCACTCCCAAATGCGGCGTCGTGGCGGGGCCCAGGGAAAGAAGGAACCGATAAGGATGGCGGAGATGCAAATCTTCGGGAGAGACGGGCGATCGGGCAAAGTTATTTAAAGGTGTGCGAGCGGGGGTTAGGGGCAGTCGACTGGAGATTTTCGAACATGCAAGATGCTGGGAAGGGTTCCGGGGTGACGCTGCCTTAGCGGATGTCCGTCGGTAGGCCCGCGGGGAAACGATCAGCGCCTCGTCTTGGAGATTGAGCTCGCCTCGTCGTCGTGAGTCCGAAGGCCGATCATACTCCACTCCCGGAGCCCCGAAAACGGAAGCGGCTGCTCGGGGAAGCCGACTAGACTTCACCGTGACCTTCCATCGTAGAACGTGCGGTTACCCATAGCCACGCAAAAGGCCAAGATGTAAGCCTCCCCCTAGAGTATTCGTTATGTCGGTTACAGCCTTCGTACTTGATGTCTTTTTGTTAGTTGTTGTAGCCTAGGGTAAAGGTGTAAGCCTCCAAAGAGAGTATGTCGCTGTTTTCTTCGTATGGTGTATTTGTGGTTTTTAGGTGGTGGCTTGATAGTGAACGCCATGTGTTAGCCGCCCTGCGCGCGAGTGAGCACATTGAGTGCTTGCGTAGCGCCTGTAGTAATGCGTTACTAATAATTCCTTAGCGTCCCCTTATTAGTGCCTGCGCGCACAAAGCCGATACCCACATAAAGGTTTTTTTTTGCGTTGGGTGCCCCCTTATAGTCTCGTCTTGCGCATGCAGTAATGGTCATCATCATCACCATCTTATCTACGCCCACTGCAAGGCAAGGCCTCTCCCATTAATATCCAGTTAGCCCAGTCCTATGCCAACGGCGAACAATTCATCCCCGCAAACGCCTTGATCTCATCTGCCTATCGGATTTTCTGCCGCCCCCTGGCACTCTTACCTTCGAGGCTACATCTCGACAACAGCATACAGTATTATCAGACATAAAACGAGACCCCGAAGCCAAAACCACAATAATATGGACTCCAGCGCACTCCGGAATGCCTGGCAACGAAGTCGCACATGAGGCCGCTCGAGATCTTGTCTACCGAGCCCCCCAAACCCCTTGCGGACACACTGCCAGATGAAACAGCTGATGACAGAGACCCACTCACAACATATAGAGAAATCTTGTACCACTATAGATGCAGCAGGGAAAAGTACCCAGAGGCACACGACAATCTGAATAGACACCTGGCCATCGCTCGGCGACAAATACAGACAGGAACTTTCCCTAACCCACTTCTGTATGCCTACTACTACCCCCGGACAGTCAGCGATTTTTGAAAAAGCATGCGGCCAAAGAGGAGACCTCAAACACATAATATGGGCATGCAGAGAAAAGCAAAAAGACACACAAAGAATAAACATCTTTAATGAGGAGCAATGGGAGACAGCGCTGCTCAGCTCCGAAGAACTACTACAACAACTACTGATCCAAGAAGCTGAAGAACCCGCCAGGGGTCAATGACTCATGGCCGACCACTGAAAAGATGGGCAGAGAAATCCCACTCTTTCCCCTTCTGGTTTCTGAGAAAAAAATAAAGTTGTTTTTCTCTCTCTCTAGGGATACACTGTAACCCTTAATGACCAATGGTTATCTTGCGTTCGCATTACATGCCCTGCCCACGTCCATTTCTAATTGTTAATTTTTATTATTATGTCCATAACATGCGTTTGTTCCCTGACCCCCTCCCGTCTCTTCTTGTCCCTTAATGTTACTATATTCCACTTCCATTCCATTGGTCGCTGATTCGTCCTCAAATTTATGTTGAACCCTCTTAGTGAGCCTCGCAATTTCTGCCCCGTAGGTGAGTAGCGGTAATATGCAGCTGTCATACACTTTCTTCTTCACGGACAATGGTTGGCGGCCATTCATTATCTGAGAATGCCTGCCGAATGCACTCCACCCCATTCCTTTCCTTCTAATTATCTCTGCCTTATGGTTGGGATCCGGGGTCACATCTTGGCCTAAGTAGATATATTCGCTTAAAACTTCTACTGCCTCGTCACCTTTCTCAAATTGCTGTGCTGTCCCGAGGTTATTGATAATTACTTTAGTTTTCAGCATATTAATTTTAAGGCCCACGGTTCTACTCTGTCCAGTGTGGTAAGCATGCTTTGCAATTCGTTCACCGAGTTACTTAACAAAGCAACGTCATCAGCAAATCTCAGGTATTCTCTAGTAACGCATACTCCCGCCTGCTCCCAATCTCATGTCCTGAGTGCGTTTTGTAAACACGCTTTCAATAACAATGGAGAGATAGTGTATCCTTGTCTGACGCCCTTACCTATAGCTATTTTACTGCTCCTCTTATGGAGGATGATGATAGCCGTGGACGCATTGTAATTTTCTTCTAGTATTTTTACATAATGCTCGTCTACACCCTGGTTCCGTCGTGCTTGAATGACTGCTGAGCTTTCGACCCAGTCAATTGCTTTCTCATAATTTATGAAGGCTATGTGTAGGGGTTCAGTATACTCCACTCACATCTCTACTACCTGATCGATCACGTGAATATGATCCATTGTTAAATAGCCTTGACAAAACCTGATTGTTCTTGTTCTTTATTTTGACTGAAATCTAAGCTGGCAGTAATTTTGTTAGCGATTACCTTTGTAAGTACCTTGTAGACGACTGGCAGTAAGCTGATTGGCCTGTAATTTTTCATGCCCATCATGTCACCTTTCTTATGGATTAGGATGATGTTCGCGTTCTTCAAAGATTCTGGTACACTCGCGGTCATTTGGCATTGTGTGTACAGGTTTGCGAGTTTTACTAGTACAATTTGCCCGTCATCTTTCAAGAGGCCTACTGTTATCTGAAATTCACCAGGTGCTTCGCTCCTTCCATTTCTTTCAAAGCGTTCCTTACTTCGTCTGTCCTCACTGGTTGGATGTCTATTTCCTCTGAACTACTTTCTCGTACGGCATTATCCTGGATGTCCTGGCTACCATACAAATCCCTATAGAACTCATCCGCTACTATGACTATTTTATCTCTATTTGCGATGACATTGCCTTGCTTGTCTTTAAGTGAACACATCTTATTGTTTCCCTGGCCTAAACGCCTCTTCACCGCTGTAAGGCAGTACGAGTATTGTGTTTCAAACGCACTCGTGCACCCCTGTGAACTCTCATTCACTCCAGCAACTTCGGTACACGTGCACACGCACGGCCGGCAACCCTGCAAGTATAAACAACTGTTGGCACGCCTCTTTGTTTGCGCGAGCGCCCTAAAGGTGTTGTTACAGGCACGTGGCGTACCACGTTAGGATAGCCACCCTCTCCTCATCGCTGATTTTTTCGTTTTGCAAATCCATTTACTTTCATGTTTCCAGCATCAATTGTGTCAGTGAACATGTTTTCTTTGTCTACGCCGTCTCTGAGAACAATTAGGAGAGAAAGAGACGTTTTATTTCTGAAATAACAGCCCGATAATCCTAATATTCGGTTGCAAGCAATATCTATGCAGGTAAAAAACAATGCTTTTGTTATTCCTATAAAGATTGCTGGGGTTCATTATTGCAGTTGCTGAATGAAACTACCCAGTACCCGCAAGAAATGACGAAGGCTTAAGGGCTTATCCATGTGTGAAACAAATTTGGTAAGAAAACATTTGCTTTAGAAGGTATAGAGATATTTCACCGCACCAAGCTCACATCATCGTATGCTCTGGTACGGCGACTGAAAGCTTTGTTTTGTGGCTGAACAAGAAAAGACATTTGCGACAGAGTTATTGAAAGGATTGTGAATTTTTACCTCAGATGCACTTCGAAGGCATCCGTCGATATGACAGAAAGAAGCCGAAAGAACTGGAAATAAAAAGCAGGGCACGATTAGAAAATATTTCCTTGGCCAGTAAAACAATCTTATATCATTTTACAAGTGATAATCTTAATAAAGAAGCATAGCTTCAACTAAATGTACAGGATTTATATGGTGCACCTGGTAGCTGCAATAGCCCATTTAAAGTGCATTTTATGTGAATAAAGGTAAAAAAATACTACTTCCAGGTCTTGCAGAATACGTTGTTTCAAAATGACTATTTGGTCTGTTTGTTTCTGGAATGTTGATGCTTCCACTTCTGGATGTTTCAATATTTCAACAATATATGTTGGCTTTAACCTTTTATTTACGTGTTTTTCTTTAGCGAAACTGTAACGGAACCTCAATGCAGCAGTGCTTATCTTTAAGGGTGCTTGTTCTACGGATAATGTAGAATAAAGAAGTTCGGTATTAGCAATCCGAGTGTTTTTATGCTCTATGAATTAGATGCATGCAGGCATAGCGTCGCAATTGTATGGTTCCAGGCGCCTATGGGTGGTAAAGATACAATGCTCCGAATAGGCGATGGCGTGCTTGGAGAAATTGCAGGGTGCTCTCTGGTTGCCTTTGGGGATGACAGTCCTATACAGTCGAGCACGGATATATCGAACTCCAAGGGGATCGCGAAATAGTTCGATATATGAAAAATTCGATATAAAAAATATGGGCTCTGAGACCTCACCTAGGGCGAACGATCACTTACCGATGGGCGCATTCAAGAATGACAACTAATTCCGCACTCACGACGCAACAGGACGCTTTATTTGCGTGAAAAAAAAATCGCATGATCTTGGCCTGCTTCTTCGTCCTGGAAATGAAATTAAAGACGCTGGTCTCGATCATCTAGAGCCTGTCCAGGTGCGACAGCCCAGTTCCTTCCATGTCGCCGCAACAACGGCGAATCAAGCTGAACGCAGCGGCCACTTCACCCGCGGAGTACGATCGTCTAGCTGCCTCCTCGTCCGGACGACCTCAACCAATCGAGTTATCGGCCTGGGTTCCTGCGACCGCAGCTACAATATCCTCGTCACCGAGGCTCGAAACAGCCTGAACATTGGTGTCAGCGTTCACGAAGTCGTCGGCAGACACTCCGGCTGTAACAGCAGCCGGGAAAAGGGACGACAACTCACGAAACGTGTCACCCATGCACTCGTCGTCGTCGTCGCCGTCTTCGCAAGCTTCGGAAATTCGGCCGTCACAAAGCCTGCCTTCCGGAAGCAGTTGGCCACGGTCTCCTTCTTCACGCCGTTCCAAGCGCTTGTCATCATATGTATGGCTCCCAGCAGGTCAACCGTAAGCTCGGTGCCTACGCGGAGGTTCATCAAAAGCCTATCGAGGAGTCGCCTCCTGTACCCGACCTCAGCCATGCCCGCGCATTCCTCCACATCCTCCGCAACCTCAATCGGGGGTGCAGCGACCGCCGAAGAGCACCTACCAGCTCCCGCGGCGTTCGATATACCCGGTGTCAGGAAAAATACGGTTCGATATAAACGTACGAATTCCTATACTTTTACACAGAATTTTCAAGGGGATAATTTATGAGTTCGATATAGACAATAATTCGATATACCCGTGTTCGATATATCCGTGTTCGACTGTATGTCCATTCCTGTATTTGCATCATCTATTATTGTTCCAAATTTCAGCCTTGGCGTCAAATTTGTTGGATGTTGGCTTCAGTTAGGAATATTTTATAAATGTCTTTTTAAGAGAATCAAGTGAACCAACCTAAACATTTATCCCTAATAGTTTCGACGAATCTCTTATAATGTGTGGACGTGTGCGCTCGCAAAATATATGGCGATCTAGCCTCTACCAGGTACATTGCTCACGCTTCCAGCCCCTGAATATTGGCCGTAGCTGGCAGACGTTTTTCGACCAACTTACACTGGTTTAAATTTTCGATCTTCCGAAACAACAGACTGCAAGCCAAAGAAGTGCCGATAACCGTTCCGCTAATCGAGACGAATGCCATTGTTATTCTTGCCGATTCGCGGGAGGCGTTCTGGAACTTCGCAAACAGCCAACTACTGATTAGGGCACTCGCCAGCTTCTAGAGCGGAACCAACTCGTGCACGTTTCTGCGACGACGCAGTGCCATGTCCCTTCTAAACGGCGTGTAAAATATGCAGGAGGTTGTGCGTACACAGAAACAGCACGTTATGCAGCCTTTGGTTTAGAGCATCCCAATACCACTATATACCGCCTAATGTAGGAGGGTGTCATTTGTTCCTGTATGCTAAAAATAACAAAAACCGATCTCATCTAAGCTAACCTCGAGGCTGGGTCATTAAAAGAAGCTTCTGCATGTATACCTGGCTACAGTCAACGTCCAAGCGACCTTGATAGCGTGCGGGACTTGATCAGCCACTATTGGGATATGATAGACCTCCTTCCACCCAATAATAAAAATTGCTTCTTTCCACCAACTCTTGTCAAAATGAAGCTCAACTGTGAAACTGACTATTTGTCAAATTCGCTCGAAGAGTTTGACGCCTGTAAATAAGTAGAATCATTGGTCTTGGGGCACCTGAATGGGAATGCAGTAAGGTTTGCGCCGATGAATTTTTTGGTAAAAACACGGAGCTGTGCAAAGCTACTTTTGCAGTGTCTAGTTTGAATATTTCGCAGGCTGCTGCATTGGAACTTGTGATTTCACCTACAGGAGGCTAGTTCATTGCCCTTGAAGTTTCTTTGCGCAAATGTTACCCTTCGATGCGTAAGAGGTTGCCATATTCACCAACGTGTCTTGGAAGAGTGCCTGATGATATGATCACTTTGGTGTGAAGTGCTCGAAACCCAACCCGGGCGGTTAAACTTTTGGTACTTATCCCACTAGGGTATAGCTTAAAAAATGCTATGTGATCTTTAAGCCTTCTGAAGCGTCACACGTGTAGTGGATTTCCCATTAAATTCTAGCGGATATCGCAACGCATATGGGCCACATTTAACAAGCAGGCGAACAACGCAGTGGTTGAGGCCTTAACATTTATTAGTATGGTGAAGGGGTCGCGAGACCACCAACAGCTTCCAAAACAGACCGCTTTAGGTTGAGCAGAGGTTTCGGCCACCGCAGTATCCTGCGTACATGAAGGGCGTGAGAAGAGCGGATGCCTTTTCCTTTTACCGCGTAAAAGGGCATCAGTGTGTGCATCTCCTTCGATGTACAAGGTTCACATTTGGTCATACACGTGACATCCACAGCGAAGGGGCCTCATTATATTGGTCACTTCAATATAAACTAATCAAGCCTCAATGTGAAGCCGACAAACGTTTTAGTGTCGGAAGTGATAAAGTCAGCTTCTGTGACATAGAACCTTTTTTTTCCTGAGGGTTACTGAATTGCACGGAGAGATGGGTCGTGTCTTTGCCAAAGTTGTTGCGGTTTAATGGCTCTGCAATGAAAGGTGACTTTTCCTGTCTTTGATACAAGATGATATAGTTTCGGCAGAGCAATGGGAACATGTAATGCAAGTCCGCCTCAGCGAACAATTACTACTTCTGCTGCCACCAGAAGCCCATTTCTGTTCATCAGTCAGAAGCCACTGACAAGGACAGATGACTGTGAGGGTGGCAGCTCACCGTGGCGATCATCAGGGCTACACCGATAACCTCGTCTCTGGAGAATTGACATGCCGCACCAGAACGGCTGAAGTCGACATCGACCGAGGCATCCTCAAGTCTCACAAGACACCATGCACCACTTGTTTCTTCTTATAGGAATCAATAAGGTCTTTTTATGGTAAGTAGTACGATTTATTATCTGGCCAAGGGAGCACTACCTATACGCCCGGATAGATTTTCGGCGCCCTGCAGAAGAATTCCTAAACTTACCTGCAAAAATCCCCCTCTTTGCCCTAAGACAATTTTTTTCGTATTCCGCTTGGTTGGCAAATCCTGAGGTTTAATTAGGACCCAGTGGATAGTTGCACACAATTAGCCCCAAAGCCTCTCCCGTACCTGAACCCTTTCACCGAGTTTGAAAAAGAGCTTCGGTTAGTTTTGGTCTCTTGACTATTACTTCAGAGAAAACATTCGGCTGCTCCCTGCGTAGTGTTTCGTCATTTCACTTTCCCGAATTTTCAGTGACGTTGAAATTTTCTTATGCGACTGAACAGCACCGTTTGTTTCTAATGAAGGTTAATGCCGTAGAGGTTGTAGTGGTATAAAATGTCGTTCCTAAATGTTTTTAAAATGTTTATCTCAGTATCGACCCAGGAGCAAAAGAGACACACAAGATCGTAATGTCCGGTAGGGGCACTCCACAGAAGAAAAACTTTAAACGCGGAGTGATAAAACAGCGATTGTCAAAGGGCCGTATAACCTCATGAGGTCCATACAATTGCACACAAGAACATCCTTCACTGTAGTGCCCCAGCAAATCGGACATAAGTATGTTAACGTGCTTGTCAGCTACCGCACCGTGGCCTGGTTCGAACATGTCAAGTATGTTTAGTGCAAAATAGGGTGACCACATAGTATGGGAAGAAACCAAACCTGGTATCAAAACAAAGCGAAATGAACAAGTATCAGCCAAAATGTATGTAAAAGAAGGCAATATTGTATATGAATTCAATATTTTAGGGTTCGACGAAATGTCGTCTGGTCAGCCGTAGGAATTGCCCCTGTGCCGACCAGCAAACTCTAGAACCGGCGTATGAGTGTACAATACACCCTATCGAGTGATTCGTTCCGAGGAGTGGTATACAAGACATCATACGCTGATTGCAATCTGCCGCACATTGGTGAAACAAGGACATGATCACGACGAGTTGAGGAGCACCAACGTGATGTGCGGATAATAATCCCGCGACTAATGTCATTGCAGAACATTGGCACAAAACGTTTTACAGGATTGCCAGGAAAAAAAAAAACGCTGCTATTTTAGCTCGGGAATAGAACGTGTCATTCATGCGGCTGCTCAAATCGCATTTACTTCAATCTACGCCAGCCACGAAGAACCCAATGGAAGGAACTATTCCGGCTATCCACGCATGCTCTTTACCTCGCGTGCTCCCTACATAACTGACGACTTCTTATCTAACTCCGTGAACAAGGAACCCGCATGCGGTTACGCAACGTCAAGTCTTTTTTATACGTGGTCAGTGTTCGCTTTTTTTTGTTAAGCTTTCGAATGCAAATATGGCGAACGGGAGCAACTGGAAGGAGCGGCGCTACCAGCGTAGTCTAAGTTTTCAAACGAGAAAACGAACCAATGGGGCCTTTCACTCGCCACCATGAAGCCGCACAGCTCCCGCCGGGGTACAGTGGCCTTCTGCACTATTCTGGCTAAAGCAGCCAAACTTATGGACTGGGCGCTTTTCTTTCAGTGGTGAATACCTTTTCCGTGTCCTGGTCTTTGTAGGCAGGATAATACTTAAAGGGGTATTGCTTTGCAACAGTTGTGAGCTTTTCGGCACAGCACGGCAATGTCCCTGCCAGTAGAAAATGTTACATTTATTCGAAATTTACGAGTGCAACTTCTCATAAATTACTGCAACACACTTCGCGACGATACAGTGAGCGAAAGGTATCCTTCTAACATCTCAGTGGGTATAGTTTAGTTTTATTGACGACAAATTGACTGATGGGGATGATATGACCTTGCTCGGAACATAGTTGGCGCTAGGCGGGACAAGGACGACGAATTACACACAACTGGAGCGCACACTACCAACTGATTTATTAATCACAACAAACGCAACTTATAAAGGAAAAATTCAGATGACGTGAAAGGTGGAGGTAATCAATCTCGCTGAAAATGAATACAATATTTGTCATGCGCATGCGTTTGCCTACGAACTGTCAAGTAGTGCCATCTCAGTTGTCGACAGTGCAATCGATGGCGAACTGATACAGTATTTTTCTTTTCGGATTGCGTATGCTTTCTATATCTCGCGGGTGATCGTTTTGAAGATTCAAAGAGGATCGTGGTGCTTTCGAATTTCGCAGAGCACCCATGTCTGGCGCAGTGGGCAGCCAAGTGTCCTGGGGCGGAGACTTGCTTGCACATATTTTTGTGTTCTCTGAGTCGTTCGTTGCAAGCAAGTCTCAGCCCCAGGGCACTTGGCTGCCCACTTCGCCAGACATGGGTGCTCTGCGAAATTCGAAAGCACTACGATCCTCTTTGAATCTTCAGAAACGATCACCCGCGAGATATGGGAAGCATACGCCATCCGAAAAGAAAAAGACTGTATCAGTTCGCCATCGATTGCACTGTCGACAACTGAGATGGCGCTACTTGATAGTTCGTAGGCAAGCGCATGCGCATGACAAATATTGTATTCATTTTCAGCGAGATTGATTGACTCCACCTTTCAGGTCATCTGAATTTTTTCCTTTATAAGTTGTGTTTGTTGTGATTAATAAATCAGTTGGTAGTGTGCGCTCCAGTTGTGTGTAATTCGTCGTCCTTGTCCCGCCTAGCGACAGCAATTTTCCGAGTAAGAAACGAACTAGCCCCAATTCAAGCTCTGATAGGACCTTGGGTTTTGTAAAAACGCTTTAAAATAACTGGCGACCCTTATTTGGAGGCAAAAATGCCGTTTGTTCAGGGTTCAGTGCCCTCTGGCGCAGCAACACTGCACGGGTAGAGTTGCACGGGTTTTATTTCAGGTGGGGGCAAGCATGTGAACTTATTTGGTGGGAGCTAATCAGCACGTTTAGGTGACAAAAATTTAAAGATTACAAACAAGTTGCGAGAGATAAAGAGAGAGAGAACAAGCAACATAAAGCGAGAGAGGGAACAAATATCCTTATTAAAAACCACACGCCTTCGCTGACATCAGAGTAGCTCTGATAGTTTGTTATGACCAGTGTGCAATTGAGGAAATATTCCACTAAATGTAATTACCTGCGCTACGAGGTGCGGCGAAGCCCTGCGTGGCCTGACCCGCACCTGTCTCGCAGGACGAATCAATACAGCTCATTTCTCTCTCTCTCTCTCTAAATGTAATTGTGGGTAATAAACAAGAAATTGAAACAAAGAAAATAGGGTGTAAGTTTGAAGACTAAACTGCTCTACGTTCGTGTAATATTGTCTTGAGAAGTACATTCTTCGTGATGTTGGGAAAGGGGTATTTGTGTAATTTCTCGCCATAAATGCTCCACTTGCAGGATTGACCAATCCCTCATTCTGGGTAAATGGACCGCTTCAATCTGGTCATATAATTGAGTATAAAATACCTTCATTCTGAACAAATTCGTG
This sequence comes from Haemaphysalis longicornis, assembly GCF_048455015.1. Lineage (NCBI taxonomy): Eukaryota > Metazoa > Arthropoda > Arachnida > Ixodida > Ixodidae > Haemaphysalis > Haemaphysalis longicornis. The sequence continues at coordinate 6,079,015 of NW_027526288.1, read as the reverse complement.
ATTCTCACTCCATCGAAGGTAATTTAAAACTCGAGAGACCAAGGCGTCTGCAGTGGGTGTAATTTCTATACAGCGACTAATTTACTGATAAGTGTAATAAAGCATTTGAAACACTACTTTTTCCCGAGGCGAACGATTTTTTAACTGAGTATGGCGGAACAATTAGGTACAAGGTCACTCTTCTTTGGGGTTCTGCTGCTAATTACAAATAAAATATTAACCAACTGTTAAATGTTAAAGCTCACAAGCACCAATATATAAAATTTGTATAAATCTGTTTGTAGGGTTGCGTCTCACAATGTCTGTTCTTGCGAAAACTGGCCATCTCTCAATTCGGAGTGCACCACCAAGTAAATTACGTCACCCAGCCAGCTTATCGAGTAGATATATACTTACTCTTACACGAACAGTTATAGAGACCGATGTGTAAAATATTCCTGTGCACCTGAAGAATAACACACAACCTAGGCTTAAGCGAAGGAAAGCGGTGGTCCCGGGTTAGAATCCTGGAGCAGGACGAATTTGTCTTCAACTGCGAAGTTTCTGAGGAAGCTGTAGAGCTTTCCTTTGCAGTCATATGGCTGCATTCAGGTGGATGTCAAAATTTCCTTCGCAGAAACTGACTCCACATTGGGGATTTCCCCTATATCTGGTCGAATAACACCTGTCCTTTACTTCGAGTTGTTGATCAATTCGCTCTCGCGCTACAAACGACTAGCCTCCTGGTTGGATCAGTTGGTATAGCGACTGCTCCGGTTAGGCGGTGGTCCCGGGTTCGAATCCTGGACCAAGACGAATTTTTCTTCAACTGCTAAGTTTCTGAGGAAGCTATATAGCTCCTTTGCAGCCATATGGCTGCATTCAGGTGGATGTTAAAATTTCCTTCGCAGAAACTGCCTCCACCTTGGGGATTTCCCCTAAATCTGGTCGATTAACACCTGTTCTTCACTTCGAGTTGTTGATCAATTCGCTCTCGCGTTACAAACGACTAGCCTCCTGGTTAGCTCAGTTGATAGAGCGACTGCTCCGGTTTAGAGGTGGTCCAAGCTTCGAATCCTCGACCAGGACGAATTTTTCTTCAACTGCAAAGTTTCTGAGGAAGCTGTAGAGCTTTCCTTAGCAGCAATATGGCTGAATTCAGGCAGATGTCAAACTTTGCTTCGCAGAAACTTACTCAATCTTTGGGGATTTCCCCTAAATGTGGTCGATTAACACCTGTCCTTTACTTCGAGTTGTTGATGAATTGGCTCTCCCGCTTAAACGACTGGCCTCGTGGTTAGCTCAGTTGGTAGAGCGACTGCTCCGGTTAAGTGGCGGTCCCGGGTTCGAATCCTGGACGAGGACGAATTTTTCTTCAACTGAAAAGTTTATAAGGAAGCTGTATAGCTTTCTTTTGCAGCCGTATGGCAGCATTCAGGTGAATGTCAAACTTTCCTTCGCGGAAACTTACGCCACCTTGGGGATTTCCCCTAAATCAGGTCGATTAAAATCGAGGCTTAAATTATTCCTATGCACGTATTTATTGCATAACCGAGTACTGCATCGGGACTGACTCGTTTGGCATCCAAATGTAGAATTTCGGTAGTATTCAGATTGTAATGCTTTGTAATAATGATTGTAACGATTGCGACAAGGTCGGTCTTTTCACGGCACATGATTCTTTAGATTTTAAGTGCGATGCACTTCTTAAGCGACCCTGAACCTGCGTCCACCGGCGATGTCCGCATAGCATACCCACGTGGAGGATTGGCCAGGAATCTCCTCGTCTTCCTTGGCAACGGGGGGAGATGGGCGCGCGCTGCCTGGCCGCTGACATGGCACATACCCACGTGGGGGATTGGCCAGGAATCGGGCGTGAGAAGGGCTAATGCACCCGCTTAAAGGAGTACTGACACGTAATTTCAAAGCTGAGATCCGCTCTAGCAATCAAGTACAACGACAACACAAATAGGTGTCTGTGAATAAATGCATCTTTCTTTCTTTGTAGTTGTGTGTGTGTGTGTGATCTCTCTTTCGCGAACATTACCGAACCGCGAAAATTCAACTCGTGCATTCGCACTTTCACATTCTTCCCCTCGGGGAAATGCGGGGAATTGTTTTACAATGTACTCTATTGGGGTCCCAAAGGTGTTTTTAAGGCAACAATAACGGCCTGTTCTCTTTTACTTTCTATTGATATCAGTTGACCATTTCTTTAGGAGTGAACTTTAGGACGTAACCAATTACGCTAGGTGGGACAGCACGCCCATTGTCCCTAGACCATAGCAGACACGGCTCACGACCTTAGCCGCAAGTTAGGACTGACTGCATCAGTCAAGCTACGTGCCATCCATACTTAAATCAAGTTCGTAAGCAGGTCGGTAATAAAAAGCAATGTTGTGTGTGCGCAGAATAAGTGAAGATTATTTTTCTAAGTTGTTATTACTCCAGATCTTGGTGTCAGCAACCGATTTGTCTTTAGAGTCAGAAAAATTTGAAACCTTCATACCGCACTTGTAAGTACTCCTCGAAAAGTGTTGGGAACGGATCTGCAGATGTGGTATAACAAGCTTCCTATTTCAAATTCCTTTAAAATGTAATGCCAGTAGAGAGAAAAAGGAGTACATTCAATCTTGTACTCTCCATAGAAACTAGCATAGAGCCCAGATGTCACATCGACTGCACACACAGGAAATTATCTTAAAACTCATGTTAATCTTTTGTGCATTTTGTTGTGACATTAGCTACACCTGTAATTTTTTTCAAATGGACAAGTGGTATACTCTGTACGAGCCAAATCCCACACCTCGAAATAAAAGAAAATCAATTGTGATAAAGTGAATGGATAATACATCTTTTTACCGAAATGCGACATCAATCTGTAGCTTAGATTTTACCTGATTCAACGCATCGGCAAAGGCTTTGATAGAGAAAGAAAGTGAAATATTGGGAGTTTGAGAACGTGTAAAAGGTTCAAGTGATGCAATTCTGTTCCGCGTAGTTACAGAAGAATTGGAGAAAAGCGTGGCATATGTCAGGTATCTACGGAGGCCTCGCAAGGTATTGTTGCTTCTTGTAATAATTTATTTTCAAGCCCTCATGCAAGTCGCGCAGTAAGGACCTAGTATTAGAGTGCATATGAACGCGCATTTGTGCATTTTTTTCAATCTGTTCAACCAGCTGTGCAACTGCGGACACACGGTTCGAATGGGGGGGGATATGCACAATAAGAGGTAATGAAATGGATACCTGTCGCTCAGACTTCAAAGTCGCAATTACATACAAATAAACGACTAACAAAATGATAATGAATTACTTTGTAGTCGAGGGATTTACGAGTAATAGAGTTTCATATTACAATTTTGATAATATATGCACAAAATTATTCAGGAAAGTTTTTTGGGAATGTTTAATAAACGCGTAAAATACTTGTTCGTAAAATAACGCATTATAAAAACATTCGCGAGGACCGGAAGTTAGTGCGAATGGAAAGTATTGTTGAACTGAAAACAACCGTTGGTGTCGTGGTGTCGCGCACGTACAAGATGGATGTGCTTATTCATTCAATGAGTGGAAGGCATGGAGGTGTGGTATCTAGAAAATTTCACAGGGAAGAAATCCCAGCGTCGCTGTAAGGGAACTTTGATCAGAATAGAAGCGCCCTTATTACATAAAGATAACACAGAGTATATTGCTAATATAAGCTTCAAACACGCGGGCACTGCTGTAATAAGCAAAAACGTACAATGAAACTGGACTACAATTTTCCCTGCTGATGTCTTTTATGTATTGTTTTTTGCGTAAAATGTAAAACCCGTTAAATTAGATTGTGTCACTACAAACTTCCATCAGCAAGAATTTCTAAACAAGGGCAGCAATAGATGGGAGTAAATGTACCTCACCCAGTGCGATGAAATAAAACGCATTCATGTTTCCAAAATGAGAGCGTTTACTGATTTCCTTTCAGGAGGAACACTCGCCTAAAGCAGTGGTGGGAAGGTGGTTGGAGTGGAGTTATATCTCCCAGGTCGTTCTAGGAAAGCTTCTAAACTGGCTATTTATATCAAGCTGTAAAGTGCGCTTGCTTTACGTTCAAAAGATTGCTCGGAATTTTTTAGAATCATGTGAAAGGTCACTATGTTTTATTCAGAATGCTGGTCACTGACTCCTTTTATGACGATGGCGATATTTAACAGCAAAAATAAAAAGCAGAAACATCTGCACGCGAAAAAAAGTAGATATGTTTAATGTGTATTATGGCTATTCCAGAATAGCCACAATTCCCTTCCAACTTTTCTGACAGATGTCAGAAAAGTGGGAAGGGAATTGGTCGCGGGTATCGTTTTTACTCCGACTTTGTACGCTTACTTCACAGTTCGTACCAGGAGTACCTTTACTGTAGGACCAACTGCAGCACTCTTTTCTACGAGGGAGTGGCAGAGTGCCAGCGTTGTATTAAAAATGAAACATTGTTCAATCAAACAATAAAACATCGAGTTAAGAGATGTCTGGCGATGCACAGTTAAAGTTTAGCGTGCTGCGGAATAGCGTAGCAAATAAGTTTTCATTAAGAGCTCTTTAAAGTGGCAGAATTTAACATGGCACAACAATTGCTACAACAGACACATACAAGTTTATTATAAACTACAGACACTAGGCTTATCTGAATTCTAGTAGTTTTGGTTGCACACAAACGATCACAAGATATTCGCAGTATCGTGAAATCATTATTTTTTAATTGGTAAATAAAATCGAACGGTTTATTTTATTGAACAGATGTTATCTCCAATGATGAGCAATTATGTTTATGGTAAAGTGGCAAAGCGTTGTTTCTTCATTTAAACCATTTTACCCCAAAACACTACGGCACAATAGTCTTGTTTAGCGTAGTGTAAAAATTCTGGGACATCACGTCTTCTTGCGTTCTGAAAGAAAATGCGCATGCGGGTATTGTGGCGTCGCTGGTAATAAAAATTCGTAAATCAGCCATGAGCCTCTGATGGCGAATGTCAATGTTAGTAACCATTTTTTGTGACGACGTATATGGAAATTGTGGGTTCGTTGTGGATGTCACAGCCAAATACGCCGTCGTGATTTCGATGTAAGCCCCTTCAATTAGCTATAATCACCAAAGGTCAGTGCTTTGAACTGGTATGTGGGTATTACGTGTGGGGGTGTGCAAACAACCCAAAAAAACGCTTCCAGTAGGACCACTAATAGGTATTTGTAGAGCAGTAGTTTCACCAGCTAGTACGTCAATGTTTGTAAAGTACCTATTGAAGTAATCCGCAAGAATTTTCCCAGATAGTTTATGGCAATTCTGGGCTATGCTTTCGATTGGTGTGTTTATTTTGCCGCGGCCTAGAGAGTCATTTATTAGTTTCCAAGCAACGTCTGGTTGTTTTGAACAAATGTCATCAAACAACTGCTGGTGATAGGCTGCCTTAGCTTGCTTTAGCTGATTATTCAGTTTCTTTCGTGCTTTTTTGAAAGCTGTCAGGGTATCTACAGATTGTGTTTTAGAAAGAGATGGTAAAGTTTATTTTTTTCATTAATTTTTTTATATGTTCTACCGTAATCCATGGTTTCCTTGTTTTTTTATTACGGGAAATAGGCTTAAAAGGAAAGTGGGCTGCATACATTTTAAGGAATGCGGCAAGAAAACTTGAATAGGCAAGATTCGGATCTGTTATTTCGAAGAGGCGAGACCAGTTATAAGCGACAACGTCTAATTTAAAAGATTCAAGGGTTTTGGCCGTTATATGTTGTGTAAGGAATGGTTTACGTTGGAAGTTTCTGGTTCGATTTTTCCTATGATAGAACATAAATATTGGACAATGGTCACTTATATCTGATGTAATCGTCCCGCGATCGGACAGAAGCGTATCGGCATTGGTTATTAAGAGATCCAGACAACTTGAAGTGGCCTGGGTGACGCGTGTTGGGGTATTAATCAAATTTCCGAAACCAGCGGATTGTAACGTCATCAGTAAACTACCACTCATGACAGTGTCATCTAATATATTTACGTTCATATCACCTCCACATATTAGAAAAAAATCGTTTTTACTAACATAATCCAAGAACTTCTCAACAAACTGCAGGAAACATGGTATATTCCGATTTGGTGGGCGATATAATGCACATATAATTTCTGTATTAGATTTTAAGGTCAACATTTCATAGTCCTCACTGATTGTTGAGAACTCGGGAACTAAGTCGTAATATCGTAATTTTCTGCCGGTCTCCGCGGCCGTTTGTTTTATGGTTCTGGGTATATTTTCGGTTGTTCCAACAGTAGGTTTGGTGTACTGCTCGCGCAGTGAACTTCAGAGGTGGTGCAAAAATTGATGATATGACTGCAAGATCTGCTTATATTTTAGCGGAGCATAAAGCATGAAAGGGACGTAATGGTACAGGATCATTTTTTAGCGTTGAGCGTGTGGACATTTAAGTTCGAGGGACAAAGGTCATCTCGCAGAGAAAAAGATTGTGCAGTTTGCGAACTTTAATAGCAACTATGAAAAGAAGCACAAAGCAGTTTCAGTGAGCCGCCCACGTGATAAACGTAAGGGATGATGATGAGGATATTGGTGCAGCCGTGACTATATTAGGAGAGATTCTACATCTTGCCCGGTCACTAAGAATAGTAATAGGCACGGGCGCTGCACTGGTTCGCTTGTGCCTGCAGTTTATTCGGAAATTGTAACGTGGCGAAGCGAACGTTGTCGTGGTCTATATGTGGCAGCTCAATGCCAGCCAGGGTGCAAAACTCACGTGGTTTTGTATCATCGTTGACGCACCCTACCGACCTTGTTTGTACATTTTTTGATATTTTTTGTGGGTCATACTTTAAAAACGAACTTAGTGAGAGGATTCTCTTTCCCTCATCCACCAAATGTCCTGTACAATTTTTTTGCCTTCGCTACAGTTTTGTCAGTTTGCTAGGCGCCAGTCCGCTTGGAGGGTAATGGAGATTGTCAAGCCTTTTTTCGGCAAGCGGCAGGTTGTCGGGAAGGTCTGCGTGCTTTCTTCAAGGAATGATAACCGCGTGTGGGTCATCCTGGTTCGAGATGGTTTAAAGAAGTTCAGGCATCACGCAATCCTCTTGATGAACGGGAGCTCGATCCTTGGTTACAACATTTTTCGTCTTCGAAACTTGTTGAAGACTTGGTATCCCTTCTCACCGCTGGGTGTACGCATGGATTGCTAGGACATTTGAGCAGTGCACTCTGCTTGAGTTTGAACCACAGCGTAAACGACAGGATGACAGGACGGCAGTAAGAGGACACACGAAGCACTGACTTACAACTTCCCCGTTTGTCCCCTTCCTGTCGTCCTGCCATCCTGTCGTTTGCACTGTGGTTCAACAGGCATCACCAACTCGCCCGAATACCCACGTTGCTAATCCCTACCTGAAGGTTCATTCCCTTTCCTTGCACTTTTCATTCAAACCGAGCTTGGACTGCTTTTTATTGTAGGTTTTAAACTTGTACATTGCCACTTACGACGCCCTAATAAAGGTTTGACCCAATTAGGACCATGACGTTGCTGTGGTCGGCCTACTGACGACCGAGCCTTGTATTTTCGATGATATAGCCTCGCAGAGCTCCAATCCAAGTTTTCTGTGAAAACGGAATCCATTGGTTGGACATTGATTTGACCTCGACCTCGTTGATAATAGATTTGGTCGAATACATGCTCACTGTATTAAAGATTTATTTTTTTCGTCTGAATACTTCGGCTACGATTTCTTTTCTGTCTAACTCGCAACCCAGCTTCTCGAAAACGTCGGTCGTGATGAAGCTGCTCCGGCAGCCTCCTTCGAGAATTCTACCGTTTAACGCTCCAGTGGATTGTGACACGGTGGAGGTCAACGGTTAGAGGATCACACGGTTCTCTAGTGTCTGGACATCAGATGGATTGGTGTTGTGGTTCGACGCCCTCGCTAGCATCTGTCCTTGGTCTTCAAATAACATCTAAGAAGCATGTTGCCGCAAACAGTGCTGGCAGGGGATTTTTCTCCTGCATTTCCTGGCAAGATTCCCTGCGTCAAAGTAGGAAAGGAGTGCCCCTCTCGAGGAATACGCGCCTGCTTCGTCTCTAAAGTTATCAAGTCGAGGCGCAACAAGCTGCGTCGTGCGTGGATGAACAAAGATGCACTTCCTCGTCCCAGATGCAACACTGCGAAGGGACGCTACGGCGAAAAATGGCGTCGTGCATGCTGCTGATGTGAATACGTATCCCGTTACAAGTATTACTTCCAAGCAGTCAAGTTCTTGTTATAAGAAATTGGTGAGCTGCTCAAAGTTCCTGTCGCGGACGCTATTTCATTGCGCAGTATTATTTCGTGAAGGTTACAAAGGGTACCTGATTCCTGATGAAATCTTAACACCAATCGCTCGAAGCATAGAGCCGTTAATGGTAGGACTCGTCCCAAGAAATTTTAGGCTTGAGCAATAAACAAGACCCCGGTCACAGAGGCTTCTCAACCTTTTTACATCACGGGATGAACAATCGGCTTGAACTTGATGAGGGATTGCATGTAATCTGGAAGTGGCGCCTGATCTCCGAACCGCTGTTTGAAAAGCGCTATCCCGTTTCTGTAGCACTGGTGTGTCGGAGGTATTCCGGGTTGCGGAAGAGCCTTTTCCAGTTAAAAGGTTGACTAAACAATTAATTACTACGTTGGTACAAGTTCCAGGTTTGAGTGAATCGCAGTATCACACTGGTGCCGGAATCGGAGGCAGTTTCGCCGATTTGAATCAAATTTATTAACTCCAGCGTTGGTAGTTTTGTTCGCGTTTGTACGGTCCCGTAAGGCTTTTTACTTGCCTTATGATGCAAAGTGGAAGACGTACCACTGAAATGGACTTGGGACCTTAAACAAAACTCCGCCATAACTTGGACGACCTGGTCGTTTAATGTTGTGTTTTCCTATATTTCCACTGTGTCAGAGACTTCCGTCTAAATTTCCTCGTCTACATTACGAATACGGCGGAATAAAAATTCGACTGGTGCGAGAGAAACAGGTGTTCTCATCTCTGTGATAAGATTTCTATTTCGGAGGTGTTTTTCGAAGTTCTATATGATGATGTAAAGCTTCTCCCGCAGTGTTCTGCACCTATGGTAACTTCCTTTCAATACAGGTCATCGTGAGTCTGAGGAGTCTGGTCTGCCAGATCATGAGTCGTCGAATTTACGCAGCGGTCCTGCTGTTCGCCGTCTCCGACGTCAGTTACTGGGTTTCACCGCACCAAGTTCTGGGAATCTAAGTACGAAGGACAAAGGCCTTCGGGCCGAGAAAAGCGATCGTGTTGAACGGAAACTTTAACGGCGACTGTGAAAGGAATGATAAAGCATCTTCAGCGAGCCGACCATGTGGTTATTGGAAATGACAGTTATGATGTTATTTGTGCAGCTGCGATGATGATACGACGATGAGGAAGATATCATCGGTGCACCGCGTTGGTTATAGGACGACACGGATGATGTCATCGGTGCAGCGGCGATAATGAAAGGAAAGTTTCAACAAGCTGCGAACATTAAACGAGAAGTTGTGTTTGTATGTGCGTTTCTACAACATAATTGACATAACGGGCTGTCATGTTCAACATAGGCTTCATACTACACTTGACGTAAGCCGGACAAGCCCTGCGCCCTGATCTTCAGACCGAGAAAGGACACCTTAGAGGAACTGGCAGAACGCGGTACAGCTCACCGGGGCCATACCGTCACAGCAAAGAAACTGTTTGCTCACACAAGTGTCCAAGCAAACCAGTACATACATGTAAATAAGTTTTCCTGCTTGAAGCTTTTGTGATGGTGTTTCTACGCAAAGCATAACTTAGTGTCAAGGGAGCCTTAGTCATGTTAATATCTTGAGACCAAAATTTACGAACAAAATATCAAGGCTTTAGACGCATATTATAAGTCCTAAAAGTGTGACGTAAGCATATGTAGACCTTAAGTACTCTCGTTTGTGTATACATAAACACCCCTTTGTATTTACTTCAAAAGCGCGTTTCGGACAAATTTTGAATTGCAATAAAAAGGGCACAAATGGGCTGTGGGCAAGTAAATTTCTTTTCTTCGGAGAAAGTACCCACAAATGTGTCGCCAGTAAACAAATTTTCTGGAAATTAAGGTTGGTCGAAAATGACAGAAAGACTTCACCTCAATGATGAATGGCTTAAAGTAGTACCGCCTTTTATTTAGTATTTGCGTACAAAAAAAAAAGAACGCTAAGCGTCTATTGAAGTTGGTACAACGCGCGTATACCTAGGAACGCTTAATAATCTTTTTCCATGAGGAACGTCAGAAATCTTGCCGCTCAAATCCTTTGACAGTTGTTTTAGTGCTGCAAATCCAGGAATAAAATTTCGAGGCGAATTTAAGCTACACCATTGCTCTACCAGCAACTCGAATTGTGGTATGACAGCTAGCGGCTCTAGCGCTTCGAAAGCAGTTCAGCATTCACAGTCGAGTGGCGCCCGAGCTCTGAGCTGCTGAATGTTGTCTCCTAAGAATGTGAAATAGGCACACTGGTGTGTCAAGTCACGTTTAGGCGTAGCGTTACGTACTATAGTTTCGGGTTGTACGCTTCTGTCGACTGAAAACCTGGTAGCACCACTTAAGTGTAGTAGCACTTTTCCACCCTTAGCCGGGTTTCTGAAGGGTAACAATGGGGTCAGGTTGAAGAAGCACAATCGGTAACTGTACCTTGGAGGCTCAAAAGCGCCTCACAGAGCATTTCCTGGACTGCAGCCATTTGTTCGTTGATAGAATATAACGACCTTCTCAACTCTTCACAACACAAAGGAATTCCGTGGATTGTACAGTGAAGTGCAATAATTCAGAATAAAAAAGTGAGTAATCATGTCCTGGAGAAGTGGATGACCAGAGAAGCTGCTGGGATTAACATCATTCAGGAACAATGTACCATACAGTCTAAACCACTTATAACAATATCCAAGTGCCAAGGAAATCTCATCATTGTAACCGATGTTTTTTATATGCTGGTTGCTAAATAAAAAGATGGAGCAGAGCTCTATACCTTTTATTTGCAGGGAAGCAAGTTTGTACTGCAACATATTTGTGGAAAAGAAGCCATACTCGGTCAGCTTTGTTTGCTGCACATGAAGCTGGCGCACATCTTTTTCAAGAGCATCTATAGGTGCTTCCCCCAGCTGAGCGAAGGGTGCTTGGTGGAAACGAAGTCCCTGAGAGACTATCATGCGTTAGGCTTCGTGCGATTGTGGTACCCGAGTAGGCTGTGCAACCGCGTCCTCAGAGTTGTCACCGCCACCGCTGTTCGCAGCGCATATCCGCGTAACGATCGCCTCTTCAGTGAGACTCTCAGATGTTTCGAAAACATCGGCCCTGACGTCTGATCCGCGGAAAAACGTACGTAGTTGAAGAGGCACCAAGTTAAATTCAGAGCAGCAGGCACGGGGACGGGGCCAAAGCGGTGGCAGCGGGAGGGGTGTTTAGAAGAAGAACTGTTCCCCTCCACCTCTCGTTTCCTCGTAAGTTGAGCAGTTGACTTGTTTTCTGAGGAGTGGACGGGTTGGAGGCGCATCGCGGCGCATGGCGTCGGCCTGGCTGGCGTGGAGAGACGGCGGCAGCTCGTATTTTCGGTGCTTGCTGTAACCCGATTCAATCGTTATATCCGATATCACGGCACTAGAGAATTGTAATAAGCGGTTTATTTTCCATTGGAAAGCATACAAAAGCGGACGATGCCGTAGCTGTTCATCGTTATATCCGATATATTGTTATAAACGGTACCGTTATAAGTGGACTCGACTGTATACCAATTAAAACATTAGTCAGCACGTAAGATTCCCTACAAATGACATAAAGCTAGGTTGCCCACGGCCTTGAAGCTTACCCAGACTGGTAGACCGAGGCTGTCGCGACCAAACTACTCTAAAATTGACGAGATATTTGTTCTACATCTTGTGTCTCTTATTCCCTTTTCTTGTAGCGCAAGCTGGATCTTCCCTGGTAGGCGGTGTTCCCGTGATCAGCGGCTGACTGTACGCAAAATTGGATGGATGTTTCCCCACCGGCTGATCAGGACCATCCAGCTCTCTAGTGAACACGGGTTCATGGCGTCGGTTCGGAACGTTTGCTTATAGAGAACTAGAAAAGGATTACTATTCTTTCTAGCGTGAGATATTGCCGGGGTTTCCTCTCACAAGGCGTCCTTGTTCAGTGGCGGCACGTACATGAGCGTATTCCGTTCATTTTCCGCTTTGGTTGTTTCTATTGCGTTAGCAGTCAATAGGCAATGTTTTGGCGTGATAGCAGAACAGACAACCGAAGAGATCGGGCGGACAGGAGTGACGACAAGCCCATCCGGCGGAAAAACTAGCTGCGGTGTCGTTGATTACTAGCCTTGCCGGCCTAGTTACTCAGCAACGTGTGGGTTCGAGCTAGTTGGTAATTCATTATAGCAATTTCACCCGCACAAATTGAGACAAGAGATCAACCGTACAGAGCAAAGCAATCTGTCCTGTTCGTCCCCTGTGTGAATTTTTGCGCTTGAAATTGCTCTAATAGTTACTCGACTAACGTCAGGATGATGTGGTGGTGGCTCGAGCACGGTTTTCGCGTCTCGGCTTAGTTGGCACGGCGCGTGGGCTCCGCTCGCAGTCGGATTGCGGCAAACGCCGAGTTGCGGGCTCTTGGAATGAGAACAGCCCTAGCTGAACACAAAAAGCCGAAACTCGAACGCAAACAGAAACTCGAATAGCTCAAAAGGCTTATATAACATGGATAAGGCATTTTTGGGACTTGTAAATCGTCGTTGCGGAAAACCTCAAAATATACATTTATAGGCACATAAGGATTCATTAAAACGTACCAATTACCTTAGTTCATGATTTTAATATAGATGGGCCTGGTAGGGGTCTCGGAAAAATCAGGCATTTTGTCCAAAGTTTGGTTCTCTATTTATGTCTGTAAAATACCGAACCATTGGTCTTACTAGTTATGAACAGAAATTGGAAAGGTGTTTTTAAAACGAACAAATTCAGCTCCACAAAACAAGAAGAAACAACGCTTCACCCGTGCCGCAGGTTGCAGAAGCACTGCTGGTATTGCCCATGTGACCAAAGAAAAACCCATGATCAATCGCGCCACCAGTATTTCACGTGCGCATAGATGCGGTTGAACGGTGTCAACTAAGACGCACTTGTTCAACGTGTTTCCTGAGGACTGGTAGCCACCAGTTTGCAGATTTGCTGAGGTCTTCGTAAAAGTGAATGTTAGAAACCGAAATTCAGTTGTCGAGGCTTTTGTCGCAACCATGAATCACATTTCTTGTGTGTTCTGAACAAAGCAGAGGGCGAAAAATCTTTTTTTCCGTTTGCGCTGTTGGCAGACTGTTGTACAGGGTGGCGATCTAGTGCCACTTCCACACATCAGACTTGCGTAACGCACGCAGAATGTGTTTGCCCCGTTTTTTTTTTGGTTGCCTGCGGGAACATAACCGGGATCACTGCGGGTTGCGTGGAAGCTTTCTTGGTAGCGAAGCCGTGGTTGCGTGGAAGCCGTGGTAGCGAAGGGCAGCGAGCCACGTCGCCGAGGGCCACCTAGTGGTGTTATAGGGCACCCACGTGGGAGAAATACCCCAGCATCAACAGCATCCCCGGGAAATTGGGACAGGATGCGAAAGCATATGTGCTTAAAATGAAGAAATATTGCTCTCAATCACAACCAGGCAGATGTGTAGCTGCAGGTCCTTGTGAAAATCTTCTCTGCACTACGAGCGACGAACTGCGTGACGCCTATGAATAGTTTGCGCAGTGAATTACATTGCACAATAGATATTATTTTTCTGATACTTTCCAGAATTACAAACATGGCGTATTTTTTTATTTCTAAGATGTGAAGTGTATTGCAACAATAAATACTGCGCCCGTAAATGAAATACGACGATGAAGTGAAAGTGCGTTAACCCCGTATATTCCGAAACAATAACATGTTAGGGCGATGTTAAACTTGCGTTCTTTTTTTAACAATTGTGATATTTTTTCCCGATATCTCATTTCTTCTGAATAGCAGAGGAAGAGAACAGGCTCATGCTTGTAAAATATCCCAAGTTGCAATGTTCCAACGAGTTAAGATGAGTTCAGGATTCCGTTAAGATGTTTTTTTGAAACACTTTTAGACTTCAGCTCACTTCAAAATAATGAAAACGAATTACATGTGTTGTGGCTTTATCAACGATAAAATGATAACTGTAGACAGACGTTACCGCTTGGTTTGAATTTGAGAAAATGACCAGAAAGTAGATACCATGTTCATCTTTGGCGCAATAGCAGAATGTTAAAAATTGGTAATTAGTTGCGAACTTGTTTTTTATTTTTCAGTCCGTTTTGCCACCAATGAATGAGGTGGTCTGAGATCGCCCACCTCATTCATTCTGTTTCCTAGGACTCGAAAGGAAATACTGAGAGTAATAGGCCGCCAAAAAGTGACATGTGCTGGCATTGATGATATTCATTCCCGACATATAAAAACTCACCATACATAAAAAATACATTTTTTTTAAATATAAGTATATTGTTCAGAATAGATGTTTTTTTCGCATGAACTAACGCAGGCTAAAACATTTCTCGTACATAAATTCGGAGATAATTACGGATTAACTACCACCTAATTTACATTGTACTTTTTTCAGCAAATTAACTAAAAACGTGGTATGAATGTGACTGAAAAACTATCTTAACCCATTTAATATACTAGCTCTTTGTCAATTTGGCCTGAGTTCGATTTACTTTAGTGACCTTGAACTTATTTCACTTCACCACTAACGCGAAAACATTCTAAACAGGTGTTGTTCGCGGGGGAGCGTTTTTACTGACCTAACAAAAGCTTCCGACACGCTAAAAATATGATATTCCCTTTATAATCTTGTAGCGCTTGGCATAACTGAACGATCATTATTATTATTGCGAAGCTAAAACCGTAACACTAATCAGAGGGTAGTAATTTTAATGTATACTCCAGATCCGAAACAACACTGGCGTACCTCAAGGCTCTATTTTGGGGCCCCTTTTGTTGTTACTCGGTAGTGTTGATATGCCAAAATGCATCTCTTCATTTAGTTGCGTATTTTACAAATATGACTCCACAATTGTAAATTCTGATCGCAGTATTACGTCTTTTAACTCTAAAATTTAATTGTGACCCGTCAAACTTGCTTGTGAGTGCATTAATTATATCTTACAAATTAACACGTCTAAGGCGACATTCGTCGTCTTCTGCTCGCACCTAAATTCCTTACCATCAATTTCTCCGGTTGAAATTGGTTGTAACATCCCTTAACGCGACTGCTCAAAATTCCTAAACGCTTAACTTGATGGTACCATGAAAAGTCATGGACACGTTGTATATACCCTAAGCCCTCGTTATTGCTTTATTCGAAATTTGTTCTGTTCCCAACCCAAACGCATGAATTTGAGGCCGCATTACTCGAATTGCGTGAACAGACTGACCCACTTAGAGCGAAGTGGTGACCGGAGGCGTCGCCGAGCGGCGGCGACTCAGCGGCGAGTCGGGCTGTCATCATAGCGGGTCAACGCAAGCTGGTGTTTCCCCGGCGATATTCCCTAGGCCCTCATGCTTGATTCGCGCTATCCGACTCTAAACAAACGACCCAAATCCGTGGTTCTGGTCATTGAATTTGTTCCTAAACATTGGTCAATGGCGTGGACGCGACGTTGTGCGAACACCGACACTCGAACCATAGAAGTAACAGTGCCATCGACAACGTGGAGCCGAAAAACTCTTGTTTTGCGAGCTTCAAGGCGGCACACATCGCAAAAAAATTGCCCAGTGACGCCAAGTATTGGGAAGCGCTTTACCTAATTAACATTTGTCACAGCTACGGAAAGATCGACAACCCCAAGCAAGTCGCTTTACTGCAACCCACAGATTAGGGAATCATTGAAACCACCCGGAAGCTGTAGCGCAAAGTTCTTTTGCAGCGCATGCTCACAGCGTATGACGCCAGCAAGAGGTACAATATTGATTTGCTCGGTGCGATCCATTTTTATCAACTTTTCATGGAAGGAACTCGCACCTTTAAAGGTCGCCAACTGCTTTGCGCACGCCGGCTTCTTCTGCACTGTTCTCAGTGACCCTGGCGATGACCGTACTTGCAGCGATCTATACGAGGCTGTTCATGAAATTGCTGGCCAAGAGGTAGAAGGTGAATTCGAGAGGTTTGCGTTGGCGGACGCTGCGGCTCCCATGGTCGCACTAGCGACGGAAGTGGGGATAAACGACACTGTTGTCGGTGCCCCAATGAAGAGGAAAAGCCAGCGGACGAAGAACCACGTAAAGTTGCACCTATGGTACAGATGCGGGAGTGCCGTCGCCTGCTGCGAAATAACATTTGAATGCAGGGGGGTGGTGACCACAGCCTTGTGCAATGCTTGGTCAAATGGAGCAGGGGCTGCTCGCGCCCGGCAAGGACCTGAAACAGCTAAATCCCCGCGCCATTTTTACCTGAATAAAAATTTTGCTTCACTCAACAGATTGTATTTTGATTCCTCGAAGTTGTGGCGCAATTAAAGATAAATTGCTTGAGCTTTTTAGGGGGGTCGCTTATTAAGTAATTCCGCTTACAACGAAAATTTTCTCCGTCTCGCTGACTTTATTATAACGAAGGATTACTGTGTTAGGAAAAAAATGGTGTATAAAACGAAATACGAAAAAATAACGCTTTCATTTCAGTCCTGGAACCGTAAGATCATCGAATTTGTCTTTTATTCATCTGCACATTTATAACTGCATAATGTTATGGTGTAAGACTTGCACAACTCGCCATAATTGGATCTACAAAATGAAGCACCAAGCACTAACAATTGCCACGTTAAGCTCATTTTGCAACATTATGAAGATGTTTGGATTTTAATGGCGTGAGGCCAACCGGCGTAAAGAGCGCCAAAAAGAGTGGTCAGCCCAAGAGATAGAAAGGTGAATACTTCAACCGGATAACAAAAACAAGTGAAATCAATCGATTACAGTGGAGATGGCTGGTATAAAAAGCCAGGTTATGATCGTCATCAGGTTAGAGTAACTACGGAGACTAATTGTTATATTATCCAGTCATTACATTTGACGAAAGTTATTGTGTGCAGCTAACAATTGTGTGCATGTCACAGCGTATTTATAAATGAGCTGTCCCTCTTTCAAAGTACACGCGAAATTATTGAAACAATCTGTGCATACGCTGCAGAACGAAGCCAGAGGCATGGGCGAAAGGCCTGAACATCCTTCAGACTTGAAATTTAGTATTATTTAGAATCCAAATACATTCACCGAAGAAAATGCGGGGATTATATAGGTTTTGGTTACAATAAAGTCATTTTGGACACAATCATTACGGAAACATTGCGTGAATATTATACTTGAAAAACCGCGAAAAACTTGGTCGTAAAGTAGAACTTCGGAAGTAAAACACAAATTCCAGTGCAAAGCGAATTATCGATGAACTCAACGCAATATCATCGATCATGCCTCACAAGATAGTATAGGGACAGGTTTGTATATGCGTTGATTAGTAGCCAGGCAGGCTGTAACAAGTCACCAATTGTACAGAGAAGAAGCCAAAACGAGATTGAGACGAATGATTGTCGTTTATAATTCAGATGCGAACCCCTCACCTACTTAGAACCCAATGTATTGGTAATTTGCACTCAAACTGCATTGTTTCATTAATAGATAACAATATGCAATATATCTGCTGTCATGATTGAGCGTAGCGTTTGTTAAAATATTTTATGATTATGGATTTATTGAAAGTATCAATAATTTAGAATAGCAACAATGCCATCATATTTGCCTTAAGTGGAACCTATCGACGAAATGAACACTTAAAGCACGGGAATACAACTTACCTAGCACAATGAAGCAAAAAGAAATCATTTTCTTAAATGAGAGCTTTGGATAAATATTAATTTCAGGACGAAGAGTTTCCTTAAAAGTACACAAGAAGCTGCTGACTTGAGTTATATTTCCAACGTTCTAGAAGAAGGGCGACTGCGTGTTTATATGAGTTTGAAAATAGCCTCTGCATTACTTTTGAAAGTTCGTCGTGAAGGATTCGGACGTCAAGCAAAATTTCGATATTATTTTATGAAAAAATAAGTGAAACGACCCCTATTTTGACGTAGACTGCTGTCGGACAGGAAAAGCATAAACAACCCTCTACGCACGTCAAAAAAGGATGTAGAAATATTTTCGTGATGATATTATAGTGTATTCGTATATTAGCCAAAAACTAAACAGAATTCTCTCAAAGTTATTGACTCCAACAGCTTCGCATCTTCAGTTATTAGGTGTTAGCGGTCGTTATTTTCTGGATGAGCATCTGCTCTGCTGTTTCATGCAAGATAGTTGACATAGAGCCCACGTCAAACTGGGAGGTCAGTGTTCTTTTTGAATGGCCAACAAACCCACACGCCCGTATTAAGTAATAGTTTTGCTCACAAGTTTTCACTTAATGTGTTTAAAGCAGCGGCATCCGAAGAAATTGAGAATATTACGTTAGTCATATACGCCATCGCTTATATATTTGCGTTATTATAAGGCGTTTCTAGTGTATAGTACCCCTGCTACGCAATTGGTTATCCGGTAGGATATGCAATTTTGTTTAGAAATATTTGCAGCGAAGCTGTTGAAGCTTGAGTTCTATCCCTGCCTAACGTCGCCGAAAACGTGGTGCAGAAAAGCGTAGAGGATGTAAATGTTAGGCCAGGAAGTGAGAGGGGAAAAGTGGTGATGATGCAAGGAGTCGATGAGCGCGTGTGGGGAGTGGGCACTTCAATAAAAAAGCGCTTCTCGCGGTGGGAATCGAAACCAGCGTCCGCAAAACTGCGCTATGGCTGCATTCGGGGCGCTAAGCATTTACTTTGGATTCGTAGTGCGGGCGTTGGCTTTAGACATTGACTGGCTTTTAGTGGACTCTGGTTGTGGACTGTGGCAGTTGGAATTTTAGACGGTGGTAAATTGTGGACTTTGAATTGACTCAGTTTGCATGGAGAAAGCTTCGCTACTAACCATCTTTTAAGAAATGGGTAGTTAAAGCTGGTGAACAACACGAGCAGCGCTGTGTCCTCAGTCTCGGTATCTCAAATGGGGAGGTGGCCGAATGTTTTGATAAATGACATAAATAATTTGAGCCTCTTGGCTAAATATACGGAATCCCACGTACAAGGTTTCTTTTTAAGGTAAATACAATATTACAGTCTAATAAAAAGATTTATCCTCTGGATTTAGCCACAGTATTTCAACCTGAATCTACGAGATGCTCTTGAGTTTTGTTCAATATTACCAAAACAGCAAGTTCAGTATTGCTTACCTGAGCCCCGTTTGTAAACAGGTAAATTTATTGAGTAATAAGTATAAGTTGTCTGCACACATATAGTGTACATTACTCGAAAACCTTATTTATTCCTTTGTCTATTTATTTACAATACTGCCTCGCTCATTCCAGAGAATAGCAGCAAAATAAAACCGATGAATATAAAACTTATGAAAATAAAACCGATAAAACATGATTACGTAACATGGGCCTTAGTGCAGTAATAAAAAATTGGGCCCGTCTCCCCGCGAGGGGGACGCGAGTAAATGCGTCGCATAGGGGGTGGGTGTATTGCGTTAACGTTTAGTGTTTGGGTAGTTGGTGGTAGTGAATGCGTTGTATCAGCAGCTTCTTGACGTAGCTTGAATGAGTCAAGGATATAAGGCGCGTTCGTAGCCTGCCATTCTGTGTCGGCTTTGTGGCGCAGTGGGTAGAGAACCATGTACATTGCGTTCCGCCCGCAGGGTCGAGGGATCAAAACCAGGTGCCGGATAGTATTTTTTTTATATAGTGTAGGGGGAGGGGTGCGGACAACGACTACGGACGTCAACGCGGGTGACATCGTGAGTTACTGAAATGCTCTGCATTTAAAATTTTCGAACGGACCTCCAAGTTCCCGCATTGCTGAACTCGATATAAGTAAGAAAGGTTCGTCTTCTGGTTTTAGAACTACAATTCAAAATATTATTAACTTTCTAAAAACAGATCAGTTTTCTCATATGAAACTCACGAATAACATTTTTAACTACAACAGTTAACCCTGAATGTGACGAAGTTGACAAAAGTTCGCAATGTTTTGTTACATGGAGGTTTCGAGTAAAGGTTCGCAGGAATGAAGCAGAAGGAAGCCAAAATGCCAGACATCAGTGAAGGTAAACGTACCCTTTATGAACCTATTTCACACCTAAAAACTGCGTTAGTTTCGCCTTCTGTTTTTGCCGCGTTTGCATAGGCGCTGCGCAGGACTCGAAAGAAGCATGGTAACTTACCCCCGCAGTAACAAACTTCAGTATCACTTAAGCCTTTTCACACTTTTTCGCACCTTGCCGCCTTTAAACAACTACACTTATGCTGAAATAGTGCCTTTTTGCAAACTTGATACTCTTTACCGCACTCAACATTATTGAGAGGGTGCTAGCTGCGATGCTGTAGGAGGCGGCGACATTCTTCTTTCTCGCCGTCGGAGACGGCATTTGAACTTGTTCACTTGTCTTGAAAAGACACAGCACTTCGTTTTCTGGCCGTAGAACTGATCATCGACGAACCTATGCGACAGATACGAGTGAAGGCGCGCGACTACTCCATTTCTACGGCCGATGTTTGAGTAAAAGTGGCAAAAAAAAAAATGACCAATGAGCCTGAAGACTTCGTTACTTCAAGGTTCACTACCGCGACGTTTCGTTACATAGACGTCGCAAACACTTGGGCTTCAAGGGGGTTTGGCAGTGGGGAATTGAAAAACTTTGTTAAATTCAGGAATTCGTTACATGGAGGTTCGTTACATTCAGGTTTAACTGTAAAAGCAGATATAAACTAAACTGCACAAATCCCTTTAAGAGTTTCTCATCTTGCATTCGGCCATTCTCACAGGTATAACTAGCTCATAATTGGGAGAGCGGACTTACAACTATATTAGTGCTTTTCTATACGACAGAACGCTTATTTTGCACCTGGGTCCCTTTAAAACGCCTCCGATCAGATTGGGAAGCATCGGTACTCGAGAGGGCTTGGTGATATCACCCTTTATTTCAATGTCGCGATGAAGGACCTTCCATCTTTACTATGGACGCTGCCGGACCTCCAACGCTCCTATTACGCACATGGCTTCACTCTTTGAGTTATCAAGGGAGCGGAGGGCAAAATTATGGACACCCTTCAAATGGTTCACCAAATGCTTGAAACATACATATCTAGCCGCTGGCTCTCCTGCTCCCCACAAAAGTCCGAGCTTTTCCTCTTTTGACCCGATACATCACCCCCCCCCCCCAAAGTCTCAATTACCACCCAATCAAGCAACATCATACCTACCGCCGACACCATCAGCGTCCTTGGCCTGCTGCTTCAAAGCCCGGCAGACAACCTGTGCAATGTCCGAGACCTCTAACGTAGCGTATACCGAAATTTCAAACTAATATCACGAATAGCCTCGAAGCTTACGGGTGTGAAGCAGGGCAACCACATTCGACTCATACCAGCCTTTGCCCTGTCCCGGATAGCATACTCAGCCCGCTTTTTGACCATAAAACTCAGCGAAGGAATTGAAATTGACGGCATGATAGGTGAATGTTTCAAGGTAGCCTTCGGACTCCCTCCAAAAACGTCCAACGACGGCCTCCCGAGATGGTAGAGGCGCAACACACCGCCCAGTTAGAAAGACTGACTAAAAGTCACGAGTGTCTGCACTTGCTTACTTCGTTAAGCATTTCACCACCCACCTCCAACTACTGGCAATTGATAGACACCCCATTCCATTCACCAGATGCTTCGAATCAAACCTCTTTCTCGACACACGCTTCCCGTGCATAATGAGGATCGCAGATTGGCTCTTGAAACGGCCTACCCTCCAGGATCCGGCACTCTGTACACAGATTAAACAAGCTACCTTATGAGAGCGGCTGCTGTAGCCATGGTGGTCGACACGACACAAGCCCTGCTTGCTTTCGCCTCCCTACGACTCCCTACGTACGACATCCCCCGCAGCGGGAGAAGACAGCGCCATCGCGTTAGCTATGACCCCAGTTTCTACTTTAAAACAACTATTATCAGTAAATTTAATTATTTCGTTCTAAATTTTCTATGCGCAAGAGTTTTCTAAGAAGCTTTATCTCTCCTTTTGAAGGCACAGAACAACCGATCCAGCTCTTTCATTCTCGTCATTCTCGTCTCGTCTTTTATTCCCGCCCATACCGCGCTACCTGGAAGCTCAGCGGCCGACGAAGCAGCTCGAGCTTTGGTCTTCCGATGACTCGAAGGTGCCGCCAATGATAGCAAGATATTCACTCTATGGGACAGGCTGCACCCATACCGTGACATCATCTCCAATTACCGTTTGGCGCGTAACATGTTTCCCCCTCACCAACCCTATCTATTCCGATCCTCGCCCGTCATCTATCGGAAGCTCCAGAGTGGCTCCTCCCCCATCCAGGCCATCATGTCTACGATAATTACTGAAATTTACACAGACGCAAGCCCATATTGTTCTGCCACTCAGGTATCGCTATCCCACATCATATGGGCCTGTGATAGCATTCCGCCATCTAGGCACCGATCTTACCCCATTTTTCTTACCATCACCAGCGTGTAGCGCTGGGAGGCCGACCTGCATCATCGAAACTCCGAAGTCCAAGAAGACCTTGCTCGCTCGGCCGACGGCACCGGACTCCTGCCCACAAGGGGCCCTGCTGCCCAACGTATGAAGGCGATAATGTCGCCGGCCTGATCGCCCCGGCTGTGGCCAAAGAAGTTTTTCTGTCTGTCAAGAAAGGTAAACTAAGGGCAATATCGATACCGTGCAACGCGAAATTGAGAAGGGACTGATTGTGCCTATTATATAATGTCCGCCAGAGCTTATAAATAACTTTATTTATGGTATATGGATTCGCGTGATTCTGACCAGCCAGATTGATGCTCTAGCTAATTTTATGCTGCCGCTTTCCGAGATGGCTACAACTGAGGGACGTTTTATTTCGATCGCTATGTTTCAAACGTACTTTTCACCCCGCAAAAGCCCTGTTCAAATACCTCAAAAACATAGTATAGGACCATGACTGCCTAAGTACCTCAATTATATGGGAAAATAATCGAATTATAACCATAATCCGTAAGGTGGCGGTAGGAAAGAAACGACAGCTTTAAAACTTTCGTGGACATAACAGTTATTTAGGTGTCCACGAATTGCTTCAAGGTGCCTGACGGAAGTTTTTCCAATACGTGGGCGTTCCCATTTTCGGGAAAGGGATGTCCTAGTAATCACTTCCTTTGTGAATTTTGTTCAAGCGACGAGTACTAGTGGAGTTATTGGAAATCAAAAAATCGCATTTTCGCCCGCGCCGCGATTTGCCCTCGTTTTGTCCACCTCTTCCCACCACGCGAGCGTGACTGCCCATGATGCTTCGCTTCTCAGTGACGTCTGCAAGAGCATCCGGTGGCGCGCGCCGTCTGCTGCTCCAATGTTGTGCCCCTCAACGTAGCTTACGGACGGGGCCATCTGGCTTTCTCCGTTCAGTTTGGGCCGTTTTTTTATCATTTTGCCTATGAATCCTGCACTCCGCTCACGGCTGGAAAAGCTGATGGAAGGATTGGGGCGGGACTTTCACGGTTCCCCACCCCGCCGACAGATCACACAAAAAGAGAACGACCCTGTTTCCGTGCGTTCGCGGCGACATGTCTTGGTACATGTCATGGTACATGAGCGGACATGTCTTGGTCAGTTTGTAAGCTCCGGCTACTGTACAATATTTTTGTTAGAAAGGTATGCAATTTATAAGTTTGTTTTTATAGATGAGAGAATGGGGTGGTACAGAGACAGTGGCCACATGCGAATCGAGGCGCGGTTCTGATTGAGTAAAGGTGGGCCTAGTGCGTGGGACAATGGGCATGCCATGAGGCAGTGAATTAGGACGAGGTTGTCATGAGCAACCCTCAGAGAAGTTACGTGCCATACAAAAAGGCATAAAGTGTGTCAAAATTTAGATTAAGCGGGAGACGAGGAGAAGAGGAAGGAGGAGGCACGCGTTGTGAGAAGTTGGCCTAGTCGTGGCGAGGCCTGAGAACGAGCTCTAGGATATGGCACTCGAGCGGGCCCCAGCTTCATCAAACCCAGGGGGTGCCGGAAGAAGCCTCCAGCCTCCAGATACGATTTCCTGGCGACGATCCTGGAGGGAGGCAACGCACCTTGGTAACAATCCGTGGCAATAAACCGCAGCAACGCACCACCGGTGGTTCTGTACACGTCATCCAACTAGGCGGCCGGGCTGGAACGCTAGAGCCTCGCACCCGCAACACTTCCTTGATGTACAAGGCTACGCACCCTGGGCTTGTGGCGACCCCGGTTGCAACCGCTACTGCGCAGATCTGCATGACCTGATTCCTTTCTGCATTCCTACTAAGACCACCACTCATCCAGTGACGACATCTAACGTGAGAGGTAACGATCTTTAATACTTCTATCCGTGAACTGGAACGGTAAATACTTGTTAGCATAGCATACTATTATTTGTCTTGTCTGGTTATGTATATAACATTTGCATAAATAAAATGTTGAACGTGGATCCTGCACGCTGGGTACAGGTGAGCTTTGGCGAACCTGCCAGGATCGCCAAACTTGTCCCTGTGAATTCAACTAGGTGGACAATGGTTTCAGAAAAACTGTTAGTTCTTATTAAGGCGCTAGGATTGACTAAGGAAGAGGCGTTGGCTCTCTACGAAAGGTCAGCTTAGGAGGGATAGAAAAAATTCGACCGAGAGCAGGAAAAGCTGGGACCGAGCAAAAGATATTGGAACTAAAGTGCAGCTTGGGGAACGCTCTTCGCAAGGGACGACAATAGAGACAAGCAAGATATCAGCTTCCGTGTTACCCCGAGCCCCCAAGACATCTAAAAAAATGATGGCCCCATTCGACGAGAAGCGCGACCACTTGAAACGCTTACTTACAACGTTTTTAGAGAATAGCCGCCGGCCAGAGCTGGGAAAGGTCCGAAAGCGCTACAGCATTGAGCTTGAGCTTGGCAGGGTAAACATTAAGCGCCTTCGGTTTAATGCCAGCGCCCGACTCCAATGATTATGAAAATGTAAGGATAGCGCTCCTCCAGTGGTTTCACGTAACTGCTGAAGGTTTCAGAGAAAAGCTCAGTTGCTAAGCCGCAGACGCAGAAACCGGTCGTAAGTTTGCAGCATGCCTCAACAATTACTTGGATCGGCGGATGGAGCTCATGGGACCTATGAATTTCTGAGAAGTGGAATTGTCGCCGAGCATTTGTTGAATTGTTGTAATCCCAAGTTAGTCGTGTTTTTAAAGAAAAAGAGACTGCAGGCTATTTACGACTTGGATGGCTCAACAGACGGGTTTCTCGAGCCGCAGGGTATAAAAACCTCGGTAGGGCCTCGGTGAACCTTGGCGAATAGCCTGCCGGCAATGAAAACCAGCCACAATTGCACAATCTCCACATTACCGAACAGGGTCCCAGAAGATGTTTCCTCTGTGACGGCGTCGGCTATCAAGGCAGGGGTTGTCGCACTAATAATGGAGGTAACAAATCTGACCTTATTTGACAAGTCGGCTACAGGAGAGGGCACAGGACTAAGGCATGTCGATTTAAGCTCCAAGACAGAGTTAGGAGGTAGGTTTCTCCGAGGGCAAGGACGTCCGCGTAACGCCGAAATGATGCAGAAAAAAAGATTGAGTGGAAATAGCGGTTGCGTGCATGGCAATGGGCAATCTGGACAGAATGCCATTTATTGATGGAGAAGCCCTAGGGAAGAAGATCTCTGTGATATGAGATAGTGAATCTAATACAGTGCAGATTAGGAGTAGCTTGGTACGGAAATAAGACCTAACGGGTAGATGGCACCTGTAATTTTAATTGACCATCCCGTGAAATGGTTACCAGAACCCACCATCGACATTTTTACATCCTATTATTACAGAAAGACCAGTGCGAAATCTCTAGAGAACCCATTATATTCTTGCGTCTTAGTAGACGGAGACGCAGACAGGATGATGGCGATGATATCATTTATAAGGTGTAGCTATACACCGAATAGTACAGGCAGCAAGGGTATTCGGACGGCGAGTGGCAAAGAAGACCGCTGAATAAATTTGGCACGCGAGCGAAGAGCATACGCATTAATGGCGGCGTCTGCGAAGAACGTGGCCGGCCAAGAAGCACGGCACATATCCTTCACTGGGGATTGTACACATCACGGTGATCACACGCACACCACGAACAGAAGACGGCGGCTTGACCGATACCGATATCTACGCGACATTCTTCCTCCGGCCCGCCCCCCTCCCCTCTGAGACAGCATCGCCCAGATGCGTGCAAAGCTCTTGAAAAAATAATTGCGCTTGCGGCATTGTCAGCCAACGCGCGAGGTAGGGCTTCAGACGAGCTACATAAACGACGTAAGGGCGGTGGTTACGACAGCGTTGAGAAACGGTTACATCGTCCACCACGTCGTAGGTTACGTCGCTAACCTACCCTACGACTCTGTAAGGACTAAAGTAACATTGAAGAAGCTGATCAGAGAGTCCTCGACGTAGGACAGGAGCCCATACCCATACTCGTTTGTCAGGTTTAAAAACAGCAGGGCTGTGACGAAGGTTGTAACAGTGCGTTTCATAGCTCCGTTGCTGCCTTGTTCGTAATCGTGCCAATTGGCGCACTTCTTCCACTGGTTCCGTAAACTCATTTAGTTGCATGTTGTCGTTTCTGGTGTCTTGAGTCAGCATTGCGTCCAACATAGAGGTCACGGGACAGCCAAAAAGAACAAAATGGTGTCCTCCGTGTCGTGTTTTGTTGAAGCGTATTGTAAATGAATGTGACGTATGCTAATACGGCGTCCCACGTCTTGTGCTCGGTGTCGGCCTACATGCTCACCATATCTGCTATCACCTTGTTTTGACGTTCAGTCAACCCGTTCGTCTGCGGGTGATAGACTGTTGAGGTCCAAAGTGAAGTACCGCTGAGTTGCATCACTGCGTCGACAAGCCCAGCAGTAAGCGCTTAGCCTCTGTCCGTAATAAGGATGGCCGGCGCACCGTGGTGAACAATGTGAAAAACCCGGCAACCTAGAATGCGGTTCCTCGTTGGATAGCTTTCGTTTCCGCCTACCGAGTAAGGTAGTCGGTGGAGGCTATAATCCATTTGTTTCCCACGGATAGCGTCGGAAATGGTCATAAGAGGTCCATCCCGACCAGTTCAAACGGTTTCGAGGGGATTTGGCCACGGTGCAGGCGGCCCCATTGCCGTAGTGGTGGTGCTTTCAGCCGTTAGAATTCCCGACACGTGCGGATGTAATGCCGCACGGCAAAACGTTTGGGCCACTAGGGCGACTCCTGGATCCTAGTCAGAGCACGGGTGAAGCCGAGATGGCCGGCCGTCAGCTCATCGTGGAAAGCCTGCAGAACAGAACCTGGTTACGAAGCACTGCGGGAACAACAAGCAGGCAGTCTCGGCCATGAAGGGAAAAGTTCGCTGTATAGAGGACATCACCGCGGAGACCGCAGCGCTCTTAAAAACGCGCGTGGCACAATGGGCGAACGTCCCTCCAAGAAATCAATCAGAGGCCGCAGCTCGGAGTCTGCCGGTTGCTGCTCTGACACGGGGAATGCGACCAGCACGCAAAGAAAAGCGTCGTCATCGTTGTACTCATTCGTCGAGGCAACGACTGCTAGTGCTCGAGGGATACAGTCGGCATCAGCATGCTATTGGCCGTACTTGTAAACGACTTTGACGTTTAATTCTTGAAGCAGAAGGCTCCACCATTCTAATCATCCAGATGTTTGTTTTAGGCCAGTCAATCAGGAGAGTGTGTGATGGTCACTGAGCACTGTAAATTGAAAGGCATACAGGTATGGTCGAAATATAAGTACTGCCTAAACGACGGCGAGACAATCCTTTTCGGTCGCGAGTAGTTGGCTTCCAAAAGAACAACGTTCGGCTGGCGTACGCTATCACGCTTTCGGTGCCGTCTTGACATTGCAGAAGAACTGCTCCGAGTATAACGTTACCGGCGTTGGTATGAAGAGTGGCGGTGGCATGCTCATCGAAATGGGCCAGGACCGGTAATGTATGCAACCGGTGCGTGGCTCGTGGAATGCCCTCAGTTGTTCGTCATTCCAAAGGAATGCGACATCATCTCATGTAAGGTTGATCAGCGGAGCTGCAATGCGGGCGAAGGTCTCTATAAATCGCCGATAATACGAGCATTGCGCCAAAGAGCGCCTGACGGCTTTCTTGTTGGTAGGTACGCGGAACTTCGAGATGGTTCCAGTCTTAGTAGTACCAGGCCAAACACCGGCACTGCTAACCACGAAGCCGAGGAACAGGAGTTCATCTTACCCAAAATGGCACTTTTCAGGCTTTAGTGTACGTTCGGCGGATCGTATTGCATCGAGGACGGACATGAGACGTTTAAGGTATTCTTCAAACGTGGTGGAAAACACAATCACGTCCTCTAAATACACCAAGAAAGTTTGCCGCTTTATGCCCGGCAGCACGGTGTCCATCAGTCTGAAAAGTGCCTGGAGCGGAACACAAGCCGAACGGCTACATTTTAATTTCGTAGAGCCCATAATGCATCACAAAAGCGGTTTTCTCGTGGTACGTTCATCAACCTTGATCTGCTAATACCCGCGTTTAAGGCCCATATACGAAAAATAGCGGGCCGGTCGTAGTTTGTCGAGGGAGTCGTCAATGCCTCGCAACGGGTAAACACCTTTTTCAGTAACCTGGTGGAGGTTGCGGTAATCCACACAGAACCGTAATGTCCCATCTTTCTGTTTTATTAAAACGATGGGCGACTCCCAGGGGCTAGTCGACGGTGCGATGGATGACGTCGTCTTCTAGCATTTGCTGTATATGCCACCGCATCGCATCGCGCTCCTTGGGGGAAACGCGGTAAAGGTTCTGACGGATGGGCCTCGTCGTTTCTCTCGTAATTATTCGGTGTTTTTTCAGACGCGTATGATGTACAGCTGACGTGGACGAAAAACAGTCCGCACATTGTTTCGGTAGGTCGAAAAGCGCTCGGCGTTTTTCGATGACAGATTGGAGCTGACGTGTATTGAAAATTTAGCGCTCGCTGTTGCGGTGGTGCCAGTTAGGAGCACAAAACAGCCCTCTGTGTCTTCGATACATTCGAAGAAGGCTACGGTAGCCCATCTCGGTATGTGCTGGCGTTCATTGGCGAAATTGGTGACCAGGAGATTGCCGCGGCTGCCGGAACGCTGTGCCAGGCCTCTCGCGATTGCAAAGCCATGGTCGAGGAAGATAAGATATAACTTTATTTCCGGCAAGCGGGGGGCTCGAAAAAAAGTGAAATTATTTCACTTCACAAAGTCCGAGCCCCGGCTACAGACAGCTACGGGCATCTCAAAGTACCTTTTTCCCGTAAAAATCGTTTTTGTGGCATCACTACACACAGTTTTTCAGAAGTTATTTTGCTGTAACGAAGACACTTTTTAATACAAGGCTGTTTGCATGCGATGTATGCAGCTCAACAACGCTGTCGGCGGTGCAAGGAGCAACGCACGCTACTGCGACAAACGCGCAAGATCGTGGCGGCAATCTTACGTCGTCATCGGCGATAAGCAGCGGCAGACGTCGCTAGTCGGCAGGTTGCACTGGAGGCAGGTTCGTCGATTTGCTCCCCCTGCCCTCTCCGGTATCTCTAACGGCGTCGTATTAAAGCAAAAAATCCACGCCCAAGATTACTTCTTGCAGCATCAAAATAGGGTGACGGCTTGTTGGGTCCCGCCTGGTCACGTCGGCAGGTATCGCCGGATTATTGGGTGGGGGAAACAGGGCTGGGGTTAATTACGTCACTGGATCTCCGGGGCTCGGGAGGGCCGACGTGGTTAAAGGGGATTGGTGCATGATTGATGCGTTCGCTTCAGGCCACGATAGGATCGATACAACGTACCTCTACCAGTGTTACGTCTTAGTTGACGGTGTGCACACAGCAGAATGGTGATGCATCTATTTATTAGATGTAGCTCTACACCGGAGACTGCAGGCACAAGGGTATTGTGACAGCGAGTCTCAGTGAAGATGGCTGAATTAGTCTGGCACGTGAGCTTAGGGCACACACATTTAAGCCGTCATAGTCGAACAACTTGGCTCACCTAGAAGCACGGCACTAGGAATTTTACAATGCACGGCGATCACACACACCGCGAGCACAAGGCCACGGCATCTAATAGGGCACAACTAATTCTCTACATAAAGAGTTAACTTTTTTGCAATTTCTTCCACTGACTTTGTCTACCCTAGTACCCTCTTTAATGGCTCCCTCCCAGCCATTCCAATGGGCTTGCGCTAACATTGCGGAAGTTTGTCTCGCGTTGAGCACATGACTGACGAAGAATTACATTAGGGTGCCCAGCATGTCGCTACAAGTTCGAGTAGTGGTGACAGGAAGTAATGATGGCGGTTAAGCAGAGTAGAAAAAATCCACTTCGAATGCGTTCCACATAATTCCTAATTTAGTTATTGGCTGGAATGGCCAACACTTATTTGAGGCTGCATTTGAATCCTCCAACGTATAGGGTCCATGCGTCCGTTGAAGAAGAGGAAAAATAATGGAAGTGCTGCCATTAGCTGTGCCGATTATGAATACAAGCAACATGAAGAATCTGTAACGCTCTGGTGATTTGGTATTTGTTCTTCACAGCAACAGCCCTAGTCGATTGCACACCACAAATATTTTCTCCTGTGTTCCTGTTCGAGCGCACCGGCATTGATGTATTCTCGTGAACAGTGGGCCGACCAGACCCTGCCGCTTGAGCCTTGTGGGTAAAAAGTGTGCGTACTAAGCAACTTATCCGCTTGCGGGTGTGCCGTGGGCTTGGGACTGCTTCAACGAAATCTCGACTGAACATTGCACAGCACACGAAATGGCACCCGAATACTTCCGTTAAATAGAGAGAAATTTTAGGGCACTTAACAGGCGTCATACATAATCACGAGGGCAGTAGACGGCAGGCTGGGCGACAGTGATGACCGTGAAAGTGATACGAGAAATACAGCTTTAAAATTATTAAAGCAGAAACTGAATGAGGTTTCTGAAAGTAAAGAAAAGGAACAAAAGAATGAAAAAAAAATTTGTAGTGCCGCTCTTCAGTTTAACACGCGCCTTCGACCCGTTCTTGAATCATTCTTACTGAGTCGCCTTCTGGTATTAACACTAATTTCAATTAAGAATATGTTAATGTCCCCAATGTCAACCTCACGCTTTATGTGCAAAATTCAAGGGCTTTTTTTATACACATCAAGCGTTTCTTGTGCGGGCGATATCACATGGCTTCGTGCTAATTTTTTACAAGCTAGTTATTAAATGAAATACCGTGTTGTCAAACATTTAACTGCATGCACTGCCACTCGCTTAAGCAAAAGATAAGAATATTTCTAAAAAATACACGAATTTGGGATCAGGGCTCACAATGGCGAAACCCAGATTTGTGGAGTAGTAGTGCTCTCCCAGTAAAAGGGGCAGTAAAAGCCGCGCACTAGCCGTTTTTTCTCCTTGAAGCTTACCAACAGAGTAAACAATGGCGTTGCGTTCCGCGAAAACAGGACAACCGTTTGAAACCGCAAACCCTTCAGAGCTGAATTTATTGATCCGTTTGTCGTTCAAGTAAAAGGTTTTGCGAATAGTGCGCCGCGTCAGAGAAAACATGTTTGCTCATGGCACGACAACATAAGATCAAAAAAGGTGCGCAGGGTAGATTGATGGTTCGCAAGAGTCAGGTTCGACTGGACTTCGGCGTCGCATGTCTCGAATGGCAGCTACGCTTGCCTCATCTTCGCGGTAAAAGCGTGTCCTTTCGACCCCTTTCTGGGCAATTCTCTCTCCTTTGGACATGTCATTACACGCGAAGAATTCCGCAGCGAGCTAGTCAGACCCTCTCATCCTCAGCAGCATCACGGAAGAAGGCATATATTCGGTGTGCGTAGGGGACTTTTGGCATTATGGACAGCAGAAGGGAGACGTGGGCATTTCTTAAAGCTTGTATATTTATTCCAAGAAACTTGGTTTTGTAGTTTATAGCCTGCAACTTTTCAAATAGAACCTGCAACTTTTCAAATAGAAACAAATACACCTCAGTTTTGGAATAAAACTGCCGGCAAAGATTTGCTTTTTCATATGTTTCAGTAATGATTTTGTATTCACAGTGGAGTCTCTTGTAACAGTAATTCCTAGCCTAAATTTTACAAAAAAATGGTGTCTGGTGCCATGATCCCACCCTTTTTCTACCGCGTTCTAAGCTTCATTATCGTTTTACTCCTTGTGGAACGAATTCATGCAAATAGCGATCCGTTAACCACCATAGAGTTGACGACAATAGGCAGATACTTTGTCAGTATTGTGGTCAGAGACTGAGTGCAGAATTGTGTTTGTAACAAGAGGATCATGTCATTCTTCCGACGTCTCCCGAAATGCATCTCCCGATACCTATAAAGTTGTTTTTCTTTCATTGTTTGAAAATACATGAAAACCGCACATTTTGAATTCATAAACGACCGTTGCAAACCTAACAATGCCTGCTTATTTTCGAATGGTCTTTAGAGAACAGTATTTTATAAGGAAACATTTTTCGTTAGTCTGAACTAGTTTGGAGGCGACCAAAGAGTTTAAACACCGATAGTACAAAATGTACTACATTGAAATTTACTAAAGAAGCTTTGACAGTTTTATATCATCTTGTAGGGGACAAAAGCAGGGCTACTTCCATTGTTTCTTTGTAGTGGCCATGGTACATACGACAAAGGAGGTATCGGGGCTGGTCGGTTTAAGTTCATGTTTACTAGGCCCAAAAATACACTGTCCGAAAAACGGAGGTAAACACAAACGATGCGTGTGTTTGTATTTACCCCGTCTTTTGGTCTGGGTCATTTAGCGCCTGGTGAATGTACTTAAGATGTATGATTTGCGAAAACTAATAATTCCGACTTCAAGAAAATATAAAAATGGAGCATTATTCACATATTGCATTTTTGGTTACCTACAAAATCATATTCAAAGATCAGTTTGCTCCAGGAATGTCTTGTATCGTATTTTCTGACCGTTATGATTCCATGCAAAATTTCCATGCTCGATGGTATGGCAGTTTATTAACAAGGAATTGTAAGCTTGAGTCGCGATATTATTTTGTGATAGTGTGAAAAGACAGCGAAATAGATTTACCAAATATGTAACAGACTTTGTAAGGACCGACAAATAAGAGCACGCTGAAAAGTCATTAACTAAACTGGTTATACGTTAGTAAGCATAACAGTTTTAGAACCCTTACTCCTTGCAGCGTTAAGGCGAAAGAATTGTCTGTGCCACCAGCGGAAAAAGTCGTTGTGAGCCGAGTACGGTTCAAAAATTCTCGCACCGCAACTAACTAAAAAAACTGTGACGTTGACGGGAATCGATGCCAGAGACATGCATTAAGAGGCTAATGCCTTGGCCACTACTTCACGCCGATGCCACGTGGAACACATCATTCTAGGTTCTTTATATATTCAAGAGAAAAAAACTCCTCGGAAACGTAGGTATGCCCACATGCTTTAAATGCGACGAAACGTTATACATCTTCCTCTCTGCACTTTATTCTTACATCGTGTTTGTGACATTATAGTATTTCGAAGCAACCAAACACAGATTTGTGTTTCTCAGTGCGGAGTTTCGAATGGTCTGCAGTATGGAAACTACATGGAAAGGAAAGCAAAGAAGCGCACACACAAGGTAGCAAAAGGCAATTCTGATACATATCCCCAAGGGAAGGCACACTGCTTTCACCTTGCAATCATGTACTGCGACGTAAGTGCAAAGATGATTTTTTTTGCTACAACTAGACGACACGTAAAGCCCTCCACAGGTAGCTTTACAGGAATTACATCGTTGCAAGGGAAACACTCCGTATAAAATATAAAACAACAAAATAAGGTTCACTAACTAAACAAAAAAATCAATAGAACTATGAAAATACACTCAACAGTGTGCTAAAGTTATCATTCGATAGCCTCTTGACTTAAAAGAAACAGTGTAATGCTTAGAGAGTGGGGCTGTGTAGAATCATACGCGTTGCATAAAACTACTCAGGGGACACTGGACTACAATCTTACTACTAGTAACAGCTACACATTGCAAAAGGGGGTGCTGCTACCACAGAACCTGAATATTCAATATCAGACAATGCTTCCCTTTAAATACTCACTAGTCATACGGCAAATTCACTGGTGCAAGTGGCATTTTAGGCTATACATAATGCAGTAACTATTTTTGCAACTGCCTAAGTTTGGAAGACTGCCTACGGTTCGCTGGTGAAACATTTCTTATAGTTTATCCAAAATCAGCTTTGTCTAAATGGCGATAAACAAGCTTTGTATTTAAGGAGCTGAACACGAATCTGTCGACGAAACCAGATTCTCGGTGACATTGAAAGGACATACCTTAGCTCTGGAAAAGAGAATAAAATGTCTCGTTGTGCCTTTCCACCTGATTCACTTCGGTGGAACTATAGAGGTCATATATCTTAAATTTTCTCCTTGGTACGATCATAACTGCTGATAGTAGAGTTGTAACTTAAAATTTTAACGTGTCAAAAGTTCGCTCCTGTTCACAGCGTGCATTTATTGCCTGAAAAATAGAAACAATCACCAACCAACCGAAGGTGCGAGAGCTCGAAAAGATTTTTTTAGTGTAATTTGTTTGCGGTAGAACAAACCTACTCGCAAACGCGTTAGTCATCCACACACATAGCGAATTGTCAACAGACATGTCCGGGAAACCTCTTCCAAGGTCCCATTCCCATTACTGATATCCTAAATTTGAGGTTAGAAAAGCTCGCACCAATGATGGACCTTAAAACCAAAGTTTAGAGTACCCAACTGCAAACTTTACATGATATATGTCTTCCCAGGGAAAGACAACTTCACTTCCAAAGAATAATGAAATGTTTCCAAAAAAATATGCGTTTGAAAAGGGATTTTAATACAATGAAAAACACCATTGGACGTATTTATCCGGTTCTTAATTTCCATCGTTTCTTTTAAGCCTCTTCTTATTTTTAAAGTTATGAAAAACTGATCTTCCATGCCATTCCACTATGGCATATCACAAGGTAACATGCGCATAAATTCGCGCTCATCTTCCGTAAGATGGCGTATTTTCATGTTTTCAATGATACGGACTAAAAACCAGAACATTTTGCAATCATATAATTCTCTGCCGGACCTTACTCTCCCTCTATTACCGGAAAGCCCACACGGCAAGTCACCCCTTACGATGCATGACTTTCCATTCTCCTGCCCGGAAAAGCTCAGCCCTATTACGAACCCATCCTCGAGCAATGGAGGTCTGCGCAGACCAGCTCGGTACCACAGCTTCAAGAAGCCCTTGTTCAACGGCCCCTGAAATTTACGCGAAGTCGCGCTACCCTGGACATAGGAGGCTTCCCACTTCCCCGTGCTAATGTCCTCTTGTTCGAACATATGTTTTTCCCCTTCTTTCACGGCATTTTCTTCCTACTGGAGCTTTTCAGTTGTTTGTCATTGTATGATCCCATAAGCAATATTCACTTCGGTAGCGAGAGCACTTACTAAACTTGATGTTATTATGCGGTCCACGATATTTAATTGGGACATGGTCGTAATGGTCTGGTAGTTGAGATGTTCTTACTTAGAAAGTAAGAACATTGTTCTAAGAAAGTTGTCCGAACATTTTCGTCTAACCTCAGTTTAGTATGGATGCGAAATCAATACAGAAAGTGAACTTCAGGAAAGAAATGACAGTTTGGCGGCTCCAACAACATGATATCGTGTGAAACGGCACATATAAAATAATTTCCAGTATACGTCCGTTTGTATGGGTTCCTCGAAGGTTTATTGCGTATACCGCTTCCCAAATCAACCAGTTGGCCCTGTGAGGATCCGGGTATTTTATTATCTTAACTGCGTTGTGGGAGGTCTGAATAAACCAACTTACTTCTTTTCCCCAGAACTGGTTCGCTCTCATCTTGCGAGATAGACCTAAATATGATGTGACAAGCCCCATGATATAGCGCTGGCGTAGGAATCAATGCGTTTGCATGTTATTCACAGAGCCTCCTGAGCACCTACCACTCGAAGTCGACGCATAAAAGTATTGGCTCCTTTCCAAACAAGTTCCCGCTTTTGTCCCGGCTCCAGATCCGAAAGGAGGCCTTGCGCCTGGACCAAATGAAGACCACTCCGCTACTAAGCGTTGCAGTTTAGAACTGTTTTGACTGATTGAAATATTGACAAGAGTGCAATATTATAGCAACGACATAATAAAGCTGATAATACTCCGCATCGCAGCTCGACAAGGTGCAGGAGCGCTCCCTCTTTCTTCAAGGGAGCCAGAATGTGCTTAGCCATCTGAAGAAGTCATTAGACAACTAAGGAAGTTGGCAATGTTCTAAAACTTGGGACAGTGAAGGGTTTTAACATACGTGACCAGAGTGGTGTCCTTTCGGAACAATGGTAACGCGCGGGAAAAGCTGATGCACCATAAAAGCTGATATTTGAGAATTCTGAAGATGTCGGCAAGGCTGTCAGCTGTCTACTATCCAAAACAAGCTTTCGGAGCCACAACGTCATGTCGCTGCAGTAGTGTACTCGACACAAAGTCCCAACCTTTACTTGACATAGGATTCCGTCAATACAAAAGAAAGCTATGTTTACTCCACGCGGGCAGCGCCCAGGAACGGAGAGAAAAGTGCACGGTTTCAGTATCGTAGGTGTGAGTGGATGCACGTGCAGTACGGGTATCCACTGCACGTACATCCACAGTCGTTCGAGATTCCGTCGTCCGCCGACATTTTACGGACGGCTTTTAGTACAGGTTTTGACGTGGTGGTGGGGTGAAATTTAAAAAAAGACAAAAATCTTTCATTAGCTCCTCAAAGTGCCGAACATGATGAAAGGTAGAAGGCTGTCCAGATAGTTGTGTGCAATGCTGGTCCGACTTGAAACGCTGCAAACTGTAAAATGGAACGTTAATAAGCAATCGTTTCGGTGACCAATCTTGGGAGCGTACTGCTGATGTGAGCCTAATACTTTATATGGCAACGAAGTGAACATTTGGGCTGATTGGCACATTTAAGTTTGGCGTAATGAGCTCACGGTAGGCCGAAGGGCTCATTAAAAGCCACACGCTTTATTTCCGTGAACGTCCTGTAAAAACAGGCTGAATAATGAAAGTTGAAACACTAACCAAAAATGTCATGTCTATACGCTACGCTTGACGCTACAACTGACATCTAATTTGTTATCATAGTCCAGCTAATGATTGGAGCGCTTACACACGTGTCATCGCAAGAGATTGATATTAAACAATTCACTACTTTGTGAGGTTCGTCCGTCACTGTAAAATTGATAATTTTCCTCTGGGTTAGTACAGATGTGCAGTTGCGCTTTAGGGAGGGCTGACAGATTACTATTTGGCCCGCCTTTTAACGAGTTCGCTTGCTCGCGCTGGCGATCTATACAGCTGCCTGTCTTGCCTATGTAGTATCGTCTACATGACAAAATAACTTCAAATGCAGCTTTTATGCACTATTGGACCAATTTTCGAGCGTGATTGTTTGTGACCAGAGGCTTCCTACGGCATCTTCATTCCCCGTTTACAAAGACCGCAACTTTGTTGCGGGGTTAAAAAAGGACGTTTACCCCAGACATTTGCGCGATTCTTTTCACCTTGTGCGAAGCGTGATGTATATGCAGTATGAGAGAGAATGGTTTTATCTCGCACTCGTATTGTTCGGATTTTTATTTTTATTCAGGCAAAAAGTGCTCTGAAACACCATTGATAAGACAGGTTGAAAGGAAGCTTGGCTTAATTTGTCAATTACCGATAGAATCTCAATTCCAGCACACGTTCCGTGGAGTCCCTAAGAGTTGCTTTCGCACTAGCTTTGGCTGCACTCGTTTAAAAAAAGTACTTTTATGTCGTTTGAAAACTAAACTGTCCGTTCTTCAACTCTGGCTTTTTAGACGAACATCACAGACGGCCCCGGTGAAATCAATTCTGCTGGTTTCAAAATATTTTATGTCATCAGAGAAAATTCCTTGCGCCGTGCCAACTGGTTTATTTGTTAGCGTAAAATAATAGTGCACTAAGCCGGCGGTGGTGTCATCAGTACGCGTTTTTAACAAAGGCGCACTGTCGTAGAGCAGGCCGCGGACCGGGGAGAAAGGAATGCGAGCGGGTGCCGAGCGGCTTCCGCCAGAACTGCATACAGAACGCAGGCCTCGCATTGAACTCAAGAATAGTCGCTTCAGCGTGCACCAAGCCCTTGTTTTTGGCCCCTTGGTAGACAAGGATGGTGTGCGACCAGACCCGCACAAGACTGAGGCTGTCGCTAAAGGATTCAAGAAGATTTCTTGTCCTCTGCTCGTATTTTCGACGCTTCGTACCCAGATCTGCGAACATTGCGTCTCCCCTAACGCGCCTGCTTCAAAAATATGTCCCTTTCATCTGGACTGGAGAATGTGATGAAGCTTTCCGCCAGCTGAAGTCTGTGCTTACATCGGGGCCAATCCTGCGACATTTAGACCACCTAGCCCCTATTGAAGTTCGCACGGAGGCTAGCGGAGGGGGCATTGGTGCCGTGCTAGTTTAACGCCATGACGGCCGTGAACACGTTATTGCTTATGCGAGTCGTTCGCTGAGCAAAGCCGACCGTAATTACACGGTAACGGAGCAAGAGTGACTGGAAGTCATATTCGCGACTCGATGCTTTCGTTGTTACCTGTACGGCCACAACTTTAGAGTAGTTACGGACCACCACTCACTGTGTTTGCTTGTGAACATCCGCGACCCGTCAGGTCGTGTTGCATGTTGGGGTTTGCGTCTTCATGAATTCAACTTTACGGTCACCTACAAGGGCGGCCGCAAACATTCTGACTCAGACTGTCTTTCCCGCCTCCCAATGGAAACAACAGACGGCGATTCGGATATACTTGACGACTATCCTGCAGCTGTGACAACGGAGTTTCCCGACCTCAGTACATTCAAGAAAGCACAACTGCAAGATCCGCACCTAGCATCACTGTTCGATTCAGCACGTCACAGTCCAACGCGCAGCTCCTTCTTTGTGCACGACGGGTTACTCTACAAAACGAATTACTCGTCCACCGGTTCCTGATTGCTTGTTGTGGTTCCTCAAAGCTTACTTACTTCGGTTCTCAATGCTATGCATGACGATGTCACTGCGGGCCACATGGGACTTGCTCGGACGCTGCACCGCACGCGTCAGATCTTTTACTGGCCCAAAATGTGTCATGTGACAGAACGATACATCGCGAGTTGCCCCGAATGTCAACAGCATAAAACTCCTGCGTCAAGGCCACTTGGCGAACTGCACCCGGTAAACCCACCGCACTCTCCATTCGAGAAAGTTGGTATCGACCTTCTCGGTCCATTCAGACGGTCAGCACACGGTAACCAGTAACCTCACAGGCCAGCACTGATGCAGACAGCAAGAGTGCTCTCGCACAGGCCTCAAATAAAGCACGTCTCTCTCTCTCTCTCTCTCTCTCTCTCTCTCTCTCTCTCTCTCTCTCTCTCTCTCTCTCAGTAACCGTTGGACATGTCTGCGTGGAATACCTTTCCCGTTACACAGACAGCTGTGCTCTCATCAGGTACTGCCACCGAGGTCAAAATCTTTCTTTTTCACCATATTCTGCTCCACCACAGCCCGCCTCGCGTCATCATCAATGACCGTGGGCGCTAATTCACTGCTGATGTTGTCGAAGAACTGCTCCGGCATTCTTTCTCGCAGCTTCGGCACTCAACCCCTTATCATCCGCAAATGAACGGCCTCACTAAGCGCACCAATCGGACACTTATCAACATGATAGCTACGAACATAGATTTCAAACAAAAACTGGGACGCCATCTTGCCCTTCATTACGTACGCATACAATGTCACCCGGCACGAGACCGCAGGATACAGCCCTTTCTACCTCCTTTATGCGCGTCCGCCGTCGAGCACTTCGGACACGATTTTTCCATTTTCTCTGAACGATGACCGCAGCGTAGCCAAGACTCTCTGCTTCACTGAAGAGGCCCGTCGAATCGCTCGCTTACGTACACTGACCTCGCAAAACCGGTCGCAGTTGCGCTACGACAGCTACCACCGAGACACGTCGTTCAGAAGAGGAGATTCTGTATGGCTTTGGACCCCCCTCCGCCAACGCGGTTTGTGTGAGAAGCTGTTGGCAGACTACACAGGGCCATTTGTGGTTCGCAATCGTATAAGCGCTGTGAACTACGTCATTTCACGGCTCCTTAGAAATGGCAGACCAAGCAGCAGGTCTTAAACAGTTCACGTCGCCTGTCTCAAACCCTGCTTCTCGCGCGGCTTGCCTTGAGTGGACCGGAGGGCAACGCCTCCACCGGGGAAATGTTACGCTGTCTATTCACGGTCCACAACGTCAAGTCACCCAAGGAATTGACCAAAGAATTTAAGGGAAGATGCTGTCAAGGTAGAGGAAGACGAGGTTGCTAGCGTTCGCGGCTGCAGTCCGACATAGTAAGCTACCCCTTGTTTACTTGGGGGGACCGTCCTTCCCCGCACGTAACAATGTATAACTATAAATAAATAAATAAATAAATAAAAAAATGAATATATATATATGTTTATATATATATAAGGTTAGTAGAGACAGTGACAAACGAGAAAGACTTAGAAAATAAAAATAAGTTTACTGACGTTTCAGGGAGAGGACTCCCTTTCTTCAGAGGACTCCCTTTCTTCAGACTCTGAAGAAAGGGAGTCCTCTCCCTGAAACGTCAGTAAACTTATTTTTATTTTCTAAGTCTTTCTCGTTTGTCACTGTCTCTACTAACCTTATTTTTTTCGCGCTCTGTCTGAGTTTTTATCTTTTCTTTATATATATATATATATATATATATATATATATATATATATATATATATATATATATATATATACATATATATATGTGCGCCGGAAAAAACGGCGCATTTTTTCTCGACATGAATTTTCTATTATTTATTCCTGCATAAAAAAAAGGCAATCATACCTCATTCGGCACTGTAAAACACTGTTAAAACGCCAAACAGCACTGGTAATAAGGACTGCAACTTTGATATGTGTCCTTACGGAATCCCTCGTCCCGTACGTCTCTGTTCTACAATATATATATATATATATATATATATATATATATATATATATATATATATATATATATATATATATATATATATATATATATATATATATATATATATATATATATATATATATATATATATATATATATATGTATATATATATATATATATATATAAATATATATATATATATATATATATATACATATATATACATATATTTATGTACATATATATATACTCACATTTTCTTAGTAACACTGAAGGCCGGGATACTCGAAGAAACAATGAAAAATTATAATGTTTACTGACGTTTCAGGAAGAAGACCTACGGAAGAAGAATGCAGGGTATGCTGAGTTCGATGTTATATATACCACATGTAGCAATGCAGAAAGTAGGGCAAGGAAGTGCGCATGTTCATATATTTGGACTATGGGTTGAAGGCAGCGAAAAAGAGAAGTAAAGAGGAAAACCAACCAAAATCTCGTGGTTCGAACGTAAGAGAGGACAAGGAGAGGAGAAAAAACAATCAACTGAAAATATAATTCATTGCTGCAACTTTTCGAGGCAAGGGGGGGGGGGTAAGACAGTTGTCAAAGAAAGACATTCCCATGCACGCATATGACGTCCATCTTGCCATCCAGGCATCCAGCGTGACTGTCTTCAATCACGTGACTCTGAGTCTGTCAGGCATCCAGCCTGACAGACTCAGAGTCACGTGATTGAAACATGACAGAGTACTATACTTGGTTTGTGGCGCTGGGAGGAAAGGGAAGAGAACACAAAGACAGTCGGACAGGGAGATTCGAGAGGAAATGAGCCTACATTCCTCTACAAAGAGCAGCAGAAAAAAAAAATAGACAGGGGAAAATACGTCAGGCAAAGAACGACAAAAAAAAAGAAGACGGGGGCACGCACATGACGCGGACATGGAAGGTGCACATCTTGGCACAGCGCGGCATCAGGAAATCTCGAAGCGTTCATAAATGAGTATTAGCAGAAAAGAAGACAATAAAGGAAGGGGAAGGGAAAGCAACCATCGACGCTCGAGTGCTCAAGTGGAATACTAGGTGGGAATATCAAAGCTAGCAATGGTACCGGGGCCTTCCACCCAGGTCGTAATTTCGAGACTGAGTGGACAGTTTTGGTTACGTGACGCCACCGTGGTAATGTGCGCGGCGCAAGGACGCAACCAAAATCGGCTACTGGGTGTCGCCAAATGATGGGTGATAATTATCGGGGGAATTAATAAAAAATGCATAAGAATGTTCTGACAGATCGAGAATTTTGGCATATGAATAAGAAAGATAGGGGGGAGAAGGCGGAAGCCAGAATTTTAATCGGAGGAAAGATCCGTCAGTTTTCCATAACTTTTATTGATGCCGAACTACGCTGACTTAAAGCTACAGACAAGGTACTACACTCAGAAGTTGGATGGTGATGGGTTCTAAACTAGATTCAAGAAATGTGGTCTCCAGCTGTTTAAAAGAATTACCAGTAGGGTTCAATGCCTTCATAGACGCAAAGAAGGGCACGTGTTCGCATGAGAGCGGTGATTGGTGAATCTTAAACGGAAGGGTGTTTCAGTCTCACCGATGTATTGTTTGCTGCGGAGTGTGAATTCCAGGAGGTATACGAAGTTGGCGCAGTCACTGCTAAGGTTCTCTTTATATTGACATAAACTGGTAACCGCATGCACGCGCCTGCGCGCTAGATTTTATGCGCTCGCGTGTTCACGGAAATTGCGCGCCTGGCGAAGCGCGTCGCGTTCGGTAAGGTCTGGCTATGCCAGATATTGTTACACGCGCCGGAAGTTGCTTCCTCGGCAGCAGCCAATCAAACGCCGCTGCCGCGGGCTTCCGCTCCACCTGTCTCTCAGCCGCAATGGCCGCCGTCAGAAAGTTGTCGGCGATGGCGCTAAACAATGAAAAATTGATCTCTTGTGTGGCCAGCCGGACGTCCTTGTGGTTGGCCACGCACAAGGACCACAAAAACCGACAAGTGAAAGATGCCTTGTGAAAGGAAGTGTGCGAAATAATGTTTCCGGGATAGGTCAGCAAAGATACGTATGGCGCGTCTCCGCCGGCTTGACAGGTTGTGTGAAAGCAGCGGCCGTTATTTCATTTCGTCTACGCAGAGTGCATCACTGCGCTACAAAAACGGGTGAGATTCTTGAGGGACAAGTTCAGGAGGCTGTTCGTCCTAGCCGAGAAAAATAAAAAAGCGGCATGGGCACCGAAGACGCCGACGACTCCGACACACAAGACGACGACGACGATGAAGGGAACCCGCCAGCCGACAGTGCGGTGCAGCCCGCTTCGTGGCCGTTCTACGAGCAGCTGCTGTTCCTGCGCGACACGATGACCGCCCGCAAGTAAGTTTATTGACGCTTTTATTGGCATTACGGACTAGCGAAAGAGAAAAGCTCGCATATTTTTCGGGTCAAATAAAGTAGCTTCTGATTGTGAGCCTTGCGGGAATGTTGGCGAATGTTGCTAATAGGGAGGCGAAGCTAAAGTTTGCCGGGCGAGGGAAGCGCTGCCCTCTCCCCGGAGGGGGAGTACGCCGGGGCGGCGGCCTATTCGGCACGTGCTTTTTTCGCTGCGCACGTGCTGCATTTCTCGCGCTAGGAAGAGGGCTGGGTAAAATTTTCTTTCGACTTATGAAAGCATACACATTAGCACGTGTCCAGCAAGTTCGGTTTAAACGTAGAGTAGTTATTGAGTTCATTTGTGTCGACGTTTGTCTTATCGTCTGCTACAGACGCGCCGCCTGCTTCCCGCCGCTCGACCGGCAGACTGCCCCGACGATTTTAAGGGGGGAAACGCGTTGTTCGGCGGTCGTCGGTTGCTCTTTTCTTCTGCAAGGCGACAGCTGTTCAGCTGGTCACAGCATACTTTTCTCTTGTTTGTTACTCCCTTCGCGTGCTCGCCCTTCTGACATCCGGACTTTCTG
Organism: Haemaphysalis longicornis; assembly: GCF_048455015.1. Lineage (NCBI taxonomy): Eukaryota > Metazoa > Arthropoda > Arachnida > Ixodida > Ixodidae > Haemaphysalis > Haemaphysalis longicornis. The sequence goes on along the minus strand of NW_027526288.1, from coordinate 6,034,820 downwards.
GACTGCAGAAACTCTGACGCTTGCAAGAAATGTAAGATAAACGTGATTGATTATGGTTAATAGGTTATTTCTTACTCTCGAAACAATCAGCTGCATCTTATAAAAACGCATTAAAAAGGCACACGCTAATTAAGGGGTGCGCTGACAGCGCCTCATTTCTATTTTACTTGTCCTTGAAGAAATTTTTGTTCGCAATGTTTGTCACCCGCTTGGAGTACAAGTATGGGTTAGCGTGACAGTTCGCGGAAACAACAGAACAGCTTGTGACGTATAACTTTTAATTACTATAATATACAGAATTTGGTGTATACCTCTTTTAATTACCAGTATTTCTAAATGTGGGAAAAAAGCTAACAACGCAGCAATCCCGTCCAGAACACAAGTCACAATGACAAGATGGACCAGAGCTACTACAGCCAGGTAAATCGCTAGAAACTATTTTTTTTTCACCCATGCAAAATGTCAACCTATTGTGTTATATATGGACGATATCGAACGGCACCAGCTAAACAACTCCGAAGTTCATTTATTATAGCGGAAAACAATCATTGGCAGCATGCATTAAAAAAGTGTAGAGGGGAGGACTCGTTAGAACACTAGTTCGCATTTTCAAAGCCGGGTAATGTAAACTGAAAGCACACAGATACAAACAAAATGTGTCAACTTATTTCACCTTTCGAACTGCAGTGATCCATGCTTAGCGTCTATCCTTTTGGTGCGCTTTCGCGGGGAATATGCAGAATTTAATGAATGGATCCTCTTCTTTCGCCTTGTTACTGTCGTGGCAGCTGACCATGCAACAATATGGGGTTTTTTTTTTCGCTTTCAGTTTCATCTTTTCGTTTCGGGTTAGTAAGGAGTGTTCCCGCCGCTCTTTGTACGTGCTGGCTTAAGTGGCTCGCGCAGCCGGCGGTCTCTTTGTCGCATTCGTGAGTAGGAGGCTGGATGCCTCAAGCGGTGCGGGAGACAGCGCGAGCTGCGCGAGCTGCACGTGCACTTGCTAGACGCGGAGGAGCGGGCCGGGGGGTCGGCTGCTGTCGCAGTCGTTTCGCGATGACTGAGGTGGTTAGACCAGCCAAGGGTCGCCTACAAGAGCACTCTTTATCCCGTGAAACCACCGGGGCGCTCGGCCGTTAGACTGGCATGTAGCAGACGACGCGTCTCTAGCAGACGACAAGACAAGCACCGGCAAAAATGGACCCAGTAGCTACTCTACGTGTAAACCGAACTTGCTGGACACGTGCTAATGTGTATGCTTTCATAAGTCGAAAGAAAATTTTACCCAGCCCTCTTCCTAGCGCGAGAAATGCAGCACGCGCGCAGCGAAAAAAGCACGTGCCGAATAGGCCGCCGCCCCGGCGTACTCCCCCTCCGGGGAGAGTGCAGCGCCACCCGGCGATCGTTCCGGAGCCTATACACCACAGAATTTTACACGAAGCGCGGCGAGTCAAGGTAAGAATGCAGAAAGAGTGCTTATTGCGTATGTGTATTTCTGTCCGGTACACACCCAGTGTGCATACTTTTGCGCCGTACCTCGCGACCCCGCACCAGGATGGAGTCTTGATTGAAAGCTCAAAATTGCTTGCAACAGTACCAAAACCACATCTGTAAATGTGCAGTGTAATGAAAGGTTTAAACTGGGGGTGCTCGAAAAGTGGAAACCTATAGTAATTAAGACTTGCTTGATTATTTCAAGCTGAAGCCAACACAATTGAGCATTTTAGTGCTTTGAGAGATTGGTGGAGCCGCTCATTGGAGAACCTCATTGGAGAAGCAGTGTTATCCAGATGCAGAAGGGATTCCCTTGCAGTTCTTGGAACCATCTAGGAAGTCTACACTACTCAGATGTACAAGTGGTGCCAAAGGTTCCCAAACCCTGTTGCATAGTCATTATCCTGGATACCTTTCAGACAGATGTAGAAGTTGCAAACAGGGGGCTGATCTTACACATATATTATGGGAATGGCTTCGAGCTACCTCTTGGAACCACTTAGTTATTAGTGATGAGCAGTGGGAGACTGCTCCTCAGCTCAGATCCGGCGGATCAGCTCTGGGACATTCTGTTAGCCGAAGACGGTGCTAGGACCCAAAGGCACCTGGCTGATGTCTAGGATGCAAAGCTATAGGCTCTCCTAAACTGGACAAATAAATGCTCTTTCCCTCTCTCCCTCTTATAATTAAAAACAAAACAATTATAATTCTGTTCGCACGCACTATGCTGTAATGTTGGCATGTTTGACGTTGCATTAACGATCACCTACGTAAACACGCTAACTTGCACAAAGGGTCGGCCGGCAGCCGGAACATAAAAAAGCAATTCAGAATGGCATGCGAGATCCATGGAGCTTTCTGTATAACACAGTGCAGGAACAAATGTGCTGTCGGCTTGAATTTTTCCATGTTTCAGGCCAAACATTGACACTTTTTTACACTCGTATACACCAAGAGATACACCTTCATTTTTGCTGTGCAGGACTTCTGGCAATTTCAAGCCACAGAAGAGGCAGAAAAAGCAGGATATCCGGCAAGTGGGACGTCAGGAGAGGGCAGAAAGTCTTTTTAGAGAAATGTCTCACAGCCAATTTGACAGCATCAAATTTGACGAGACCGACGACCACGCTGGTCTGTACCCAGCGCCGGTGGTGTCGGTTGAGTGTGCCCCGTTGCTGCCGGAACCAGCGTCGCTATTGCTTGAGTCAACACAGTCATCAAGTGAGTCGGCACGATCAGCTCTGGGAACTGCGCCATCGCTTGGGTTGGCGGCGACGTCACTGCAAAGCCAAGGGTCCAGCCTTGCCAGCATGTCTGCCATGCAAACACCTAAAAAAAAGAAAAAGAAAGACGACGATGACAGTTTGCTGATAGAGCACCTTGGAAAACTAACAAAGAGTCTAGAGGAACAGGACGACCATTATCATTTGGCGTTGTCGCTCGTGAGGCCAATGAGAGAAGCAAAAGATTAATACCACTAGGACATGCGCATGAAGAGTATGGAAGTGATCAAACGATTTAAGAGTAGCTGAAGGGTGGTGCCGCTTGTCCTTTTTAGAGCTGACAAAACGCGGGCATACAGAATGAGGCATGTTGACTTGCATGGTGCTACACGCGTGGGTTAACACTAGATGGGTAAACATGATGCAGGGTGTGTTTGCTATTAAAGGAGAAGTTTACTTGCAACAAAGTGGGTGCAGCCCCTGCTCTTGTAGGCGCTTGAGAGCCCCTTCTTTGGAGACCCCTGGCTGGTGCCACTGCCAAGGCACCTCTCCAGCGCTGCTGCAAAAGGCAGAGAAGAGGGCCCTGGCATCTGAAGCATCTGATCCGAAGTTCCATGACTGCGTCCCTTGAAGCGGGAAATAGCAGGGGTCCACGTGCTCTCACCCCGACGCCTGCTGATTGCCTTGCCTCCATTTCCCTGCGACCACATTCCAGAACTGGTCTTTGCAGTCTAAGAACTGCTGGGATTGTTCGTTCAGGACGGACAAGAAATTGTGGAGAACACACACCGCTTTCACCACAAAATCCACATTCTTGGGTAGGAGTGGGATTTTTCTCAGCAGAATGCGCCACCTGGCTGCCGTGATGCCAAAGGCATTCTCTGCGCACCTCCTGGTAAAACGAAATAACATTAGTGCGAAATAGGTTTCAGAAGAAGTAACCTTTTAAAACCGATACTGTAGACTATATTTTGAACTACAGCTACAAGACAACCAACGTAAAAGGAGTACAGTGCTAGTACCGGCTAACTTTAGCGGTCAAGTAGCACACACATGGTAAAGCAACACAAACACATTTGGTGTCGAAGTCTCGATTAATCTTTCGACTCGCACAGATCTTCTGTGCGACAAACTTGTTTCCTGTCTTGATCACGGTAATGTACCGCTGCATTATAATGACTACTCAGCATTTATTGTCGAAGCAAAAATGGCGGATCATTTTTTTACTTGCTGTCATCCGTGGGTATGTGGCCAGACCTCTTGCATTCCAATCGATACTATTCTCTAGTGCACATGCGCACCAGTTGCCCTTGTATCTACTGTCAAATACGTAGGTTTATTGTTTGATTTTTGATACATCTTAAGATAGCCGATCAGCACACGTATATAACGAACTCCAAAAGGTTGCTTGTCTCATGTGTTACATTAGTGTTATGCCCACTGGACATACATAAATCTTTTGTGCTTGCTTACAGTGTGTTGCGGTATGGCATTCGCAAATTTTATTTCTGTACCACCTTCCAGAAATACGCCAATTGAAATCTGCACTTATGCTTGGAATGCATAGCTTACCACAAGTCGCATAAGCTGCTATGCATGCCTGATTTTTCTGTGCTGTTCAGACAGACAGTGCTGCTGCTGAAAAATATTTTCATACAGCATACTTCACGCCATGTACCCGACACAATACACTGTCAACTGAAAATACTGCACACAGAAAGGCACCCTGTACCACATCGTTTGGGAGTGCTCCCACACGCCGCAACTCACACCAAACCCCAATCCTTCCTTTCAGCAGTGGGTGGAGATGCTGACCAGTTCTGACCTCTCCGACCAGCAAACGTTGGTCGAAAGAGCGAAGAAGGCCGGTAGACTCCAAGGGGTCCTAGACTGAGGACTCCTCTCACCGGGTGGGTGCCCCTGACACCAGCACCTTGCTGTTTAATAAAAGTTTATTTCTCCTCCTCCTCATACTGAGTTTGTACTAAGTATGGTGGGCTGTACCCAGAGTTTGAACTAAGTATTGAGAGCTGTACATTGTGCACTTTTTCTGACTCTTCTGTTTTTAGCTGTTTTCCCTCTGAATTGTTTTTGCTCAACAACCCTGCACTGAAATTAAGAGCGGCTGTTTTAGAGCTGTGGCTGACTATATGCTTTAGAATGTTGTTTCTGGTACCTTTCAAAAACTGTCTCATTTTCGTGTTCATTGTTTTTATTAGCTTCATTTTTATTTCCCTTCATTTATGTCACAACGTCATGTGTGTATTAAATTTTATTTCAAATGTTTTTGCTTTGTGTACAACATCTAATTTATCTGTGAATGCTCTGAGGGACCCCACTGTTGAAATGAAATTTCAAATGAAGAATTTACTTAAACTCTCATAATAATCCCTGCCCGGGAATTAGCAAGATATTGCACACTTAAGGTGCTCTGCAAAATGACAGTGTAATGAAACTCACAGTTCATACAACTCCAGCCTCATTTCTTTTTTGTGGAGCCATGGCTTGGCGCATCATGCCTAGACCAGGGGGCTGTACCCCTTCATTTTGACAAATGGAGAGCTGACCCCCTCCCTCTTCTTTCTGGAGCCCCTGTACACTACTCAAAACTGGTGCATGCTAAAAAAACATTTGGCACCGCGGGGTCCAGCTCCAGACGTGTCCGAATACTTTAAATAAGAAGGTACGTAAAGAAATGGACGAAGAATTTTAGGCAACTTTCTGCATTGCTGAGTATGCAAGCCTACTGAAACAAAAATAACTTTGATAAACCCTTTTACCACTGAAATGTTTAGCGTCACTTCTTTCCATAATTGTCACAGTATTGCTAGTAGCACCACTTTCCTACAAATAAGTGCTGCACATTGGCGGTCTACGAAGCTGCCACTCATCCTCTGGGAGACATGGGCACACTACTTCTCCCGCACCACTGCTGCCTGTTTCAGTATACGGCCATTTTTAAGGTGAAAGTACAGTGGCTGTAGTGAAAGAAAGGTCAAAAGGTGCATAAATGGCCAGACTGACTTACCTTGTAATTGAAGTAGGCACTACCAGATTTTGGGGGGCAAGTTATGGCGAAGTGTTTTCCATCAACTGTCCCCCAACAATTTGGGAACTGCCAAGGCGTGGTGAAGTCCTGAGCGATCTTGGCCCACTCAGTCTTGGTTGGTGCCTGGAATAAATTGGAAAGCAACGAGCGACAAACTTGTTGGCTGAACAGCACCCATTTTACCTCAATATGTTTGCACGGTGCAATTCTAAAAAACGACTCATTCACTTTTCTTTGGATATATATCCATTGAATTTTGCAACAAACTCTATTGAAGGAGTACTTACACGAAATTTTGGTATTACGTTTTTTTCGCTGCTATGCGTGCCTAAGAGATCACTAATAATAGAATGACAGATTAGACAGTCGAGCGCAGCGTAAACATTCATTTACGGCGTTGTTTATTCGTGTCAGTTTCGGTTTCGACAAAACGAACGCCAAGCTGCCGCCATGACAGGAGGTATCACGTGACATCACCATTCTTGCCGTATCGCTGCCGCTCTGGAAGCGCGCGAGCGCACGCGCGCGCCCAGACCGGCCGAGGTCTTCGCCGTTCCTAAAGGCCCGAGCAGCATGACGTCGGTCCCAAAACCATGACGTGTACACACGCCCAAGCAGCGCGCGCCAACCACAGCCAGCGCGTCGGCTTCGTCACGGGAGCCCCGACGTCAGCAATTTGGGGCAAGTAGCAGATGATGTCATGTCGGTCCGCTCTGGGCTTTCTCGTACGAGCGAAGATTAAAATGGATTTTAAATATGTTTCCCTGAACGGTTGCTGTTGAAACGTGCTGGGAGATATCTCTTGATCAAAAGGAAGCGTTCTACATAGTTATCTCAGCTTTGAAATTTCGTGTCAGTACTCTTTTAAGGGAAGGCCTCCAAATATGCTTAAGGCATGCTATAACTTGATGCTGAGTTACACTGTTTGCAGCACCATTTTTTATTTGGACAATGCAAAGCTGTCATTACTGCATTTTGAAAGCCAGAGTAAGAAAATAAATTACATACTGCAACAAAAGGCAAAGAGACTGGTTCGCAGACTTTTATTCGGACTCCTTCACGGCACGGCCACTTGTCCCATTTAAGTACATGTATATCCACGACCGATAGTTCAAACGCCACACAGCACACCGTTCGATTTTTCAGACTTCAGCTTCGGTGCTCTTTGAATTTTTTCCGCCGAATGCCACCAGTGGACCAAGGTGCCGTCACGAACTCGAAGCTGCACTACCGCTTGTGCCTCCCGAATGGCGCGCTGTTGTGTGTGGACACTGACAGTAGCTATGTTGTGGATGTGCTGTCGGCTATCAGTATCCTGTCTGATGCTTGGAGGCCAATGACACAGGACGCAATCCGCAACTGCTTTCAGCGTGCGGGATTTGTGGTTGGCATTGAGGACGAGGATAGAGGATAGTAACACAGTCCAGAACCCCACAGCTAGGATGCCACTTGCCGCAGCATCCGGCATTTTCGATGACCTCCGTGCTAGCAGTGTGGAATGTTGGCGCGGCTACGTTTGAAGAATTCACCCACGTCGATAGTGCGTCCTGCGGTGTGCTGATTTGGATGATGCCGAAATTGTACACCAGGTACTGAAAGCGGCGCAGGATGACAGTAACTCCGATGATCAAGCCTTTTAAGGAATTGTTTGCTCCGCAGATATATATGAAGTGTAGCATTCACTCAAAGGAAATTTGCTGCAGGGATGTGATGCTCCTTACCTTCATAAAGTGGTTCCTGAGACGAGCCCAAATGGCTCTGAAGGTCAGGTGGATCCTAGTGCGGGCAGATTCGACACCGGCACGGTAGGCCAATGCCACTCTGCAAATGTCCTGCCCTGAAGCCAGGGAGCTAGCACACAGAGAATAAGTAATTTCTCATACAATTCACCATGCATGGCCAGCACAACTGCAACAAAAGCGTTTTGGAACATTGAACAATATTTTAATTCCCTTGTTTAAGCTGAGGTATGCATCTATGACTTGTCCAATGAAATGTTTATGCTCTCGCATCAGCATCATAACGCAGCTTGTGCCAACCTCAAGGTTAGGGCAAGCTTTTCGCCTGGCTCCAGGGACTCCTTGATGAAGTGCTGCCGCGTTACAACCGCGGCAACAAAGCAAAGAAGCTTGTAGAACAGCTGGGGCGTCATGCGGTAAAACTTATAAAAAAATTGGTGGTCGCCCTCATGCATTCGACGCATCTGTAGAGAGACAGAAAATATACTGTTGAAGTTGAACATAGCGATTCTATTTACTTGTACACTACGTAATCTCGAAAGGGGCTTGAAAAGGGTGGATAATTGAAGACGTGAGTAGTCCCAGAATGACTCCCTTCCAACTCAAGGAAACTTGCGACACACAAGGGGAAACTTGAAAAGCACACACTTGTCAACAGAGTTGTAAACAGTGGGATGCTTCGTTTACGCAATCAATGCGCGGACAACGAAGGACAGGCGAGCGCTTATTATAACGTGCGCTCCCGTGCACAACCTGTGCTTAGAAAACAAACAACAACCTCCGTTGTGACTAGCTCATTTAGCTAACCTTGCCTGCAATAACAGGGCTCAGCATTAATTCACTGCGAAAGAGCAACAAGTTACTCACGCCTGTGTGGTACAGGCCTAACTGTTTGCGCGCCAAGAAGACAGGCCGAACCCAGCAACGCCGCTCTCGTCTTCGCTGTTGTCTTCGGATGACTGTCTTAGCTACTCGCGTAGCCAGCAGCAACAGATGGCTGCGAGTTAGCGTAGCAACCATTTCTCCAAAACATATCAGGATAAACGGTAGCGGACGATGGAAGAGCTGGGCACGAAACTAGCGAGCGAATCCGACCGCGAAAGTACCACCCACCAGTTCGGCTAGTGTGCTCGGCTCGTGGATAGGCTCGGCTGCTGTGTGTACTTGGTGTCGCGTCGACCCAGCTGCGACGGCTGCGTATATCAGCTGGGTCAAAAAAACAGTAGCTTTTGCTACGTCTCAGAATAAAAAGGAAAGCTTTTATTCGTTGCAATATCAAATTTGTGAGCGGTAAGTAGTGCACATTTGTGTCCGCAGTCAGGCGATTCCGGCCAGTGTGGTTTAGAGCCTTTGGGCTGTGCTAGTCGAGCGCGGGGCGGTGGGGGTTCGCGTGCCCATCGTGTAGGTGCTCGCCCTCCTGCTTTCTTTCTTCAGAAGCTGAAGAAAGGAAGTCCTTTTCCTGAACGTTTCTATCGTGTGTCTCTGTCTCTATCTAGTTACCTTATATATATATATATATATATATATATATATATATATATATATATATATATATATATATATATATATATATATATATATATATATATATATATATATATATATATATGCGCTACAGTTGGTGGCGCACTGCACGCGTTATACGGGGGTCGTGGGTTTGATTCCCGCTTGCGATCACAGTGGAGGAGTTTTTGTCGACTTTGATATATTTAGTCCTGTATCATACAAGAAATGGCAATCACCTCATTCGCCGCTATAAAGCACCTTGAAGTAGCCGAATACCACTGGCAATGAGGACTGCATCTTTGATGTGTGTTCTTACGGAATCTCTCGTCCGATATATTTCTGTTCTTCACTATGCATTACGAGGGCACTGGTTCCAGCAGTCCGGGAATGCCAATGGGTTACCCCAACATTTGACCACGCTTCACGTGGCGAGCCTCTAGGATAACGAAAGGCGCTCCGCCTCTTCCGCGGTTGTCGAGTGGCGGCGCTAGTTGACCGGTTTCAGAACCTCCCTAAATATAAGCCCCCGCTGAAGTCGAGAGGAAATCCGCTGCCGGAATAGCGTAGTTAGTAGCGCACCTCACGGGTTATGCGGAGGTCGTGGGTTTGACTTTCGCTTCTGATCACGGCGGACTTTTTCTCGACTTTGATTCATTTGGACCTTTATTACAAAAAAATGGCAATCACCTTATTCACCTTACGGAATCTCTCGTCCGATATATTTCTGTTCTTCACAATGCATTACGAGGGCACTGGTTCCAGGAGTCCGGGAATGCCAATGGGTTACCCCAACATTTGACCACGCTTTACGTGGCGAGCCTCTAGGATAACGAAAGGCGCTCCGCCTCTTCCGTGGTTGTCGAGTGGCGGCGCTAGTTGACCGGTTTCAGAACCTCCCTAAATATAAGCCCCCGCTGAAGTCGAGAGGAAATCCGCTGCCGGAATAGCGTAGTTAGTAGCGCACCTCACGGGTTATGCAGAGGTCGTGGGTTTGACTTTCGCTTCTGATCACGGCGGACTTTTTCTCGACTTTGATTCATTTGGACCTTTATTACAAAAAAATGGCAATCACCTTATTCGGCGCGATAAAGCACCTTGAAGTAACCGAACAGAACTGGCAATGAGGACTGCATTTTTGATTTATTTATTTATTTATTTATTTCATGTACCCTCATGGCCCAAGGGCATTGGAGAGGGGAGTGGTACCGCGTACATTTTTAGCAGAGAAAAATGTTCAACAAGTTTCTTTACAGACATAAATTAAACGCAAAAAAGATAGCGGTATTATACAATACCATACAACGACAGAAAAAAAGGGAACCACTGTTGATTACAAGCAATGCAACAATGAGGCACTTCACCCGTACAAAAAACTAAAAAGATGTACATAATGACAACAGTGCAAAGCAGGCAACTATTCAGCAGCCTGTACTCCAAAGTGCGCGCGCAGCCGATTTTTGAACTCTTCTAAATTGTTAGTTTCAACGACCGCTGCTGGAAGGTGGTTCCACTCTGATGACGTCTTTGGAGTGAATGATGATAAGTTAGAAGCAGTACGACAAAAAGGCGTGCCCACTTTGTAGCGATGATCCATGCGCGATGAAACGTAGGTTGCCGGGGTTAACAATGCATTTCTTAGATATGAATTCATGTGATATATTTTAAAGAACAAGCTTAAGCGCGAAATTTTTCTGCGTAGTTCCAGGGGTGTCAACGATAAAGACTGCTTCATAAGTGTAACACTAGCTGTACGATGGTAGTTAGAGAGAATAAATCGAGCTGCGCGATCCTGAACAGCCTCAATAGCATTTGTTAGTGCTTTAGTTCGGGGGTCCCATATCGAAACGGCATATTCAAGCTTACTGGGAATTAACGACTTATACAGAAGAGTTTTAACAGAAGGTGACGTCATATAAAAATTTCTTTTAATATACCCCAGCATGCGGTTAGCATTGGCGATTACGCGGCTGACGTGACTGTTCCAAGAAAGATCGGAAGTGAGTAAGACACCCAAGTATTTGTACGATGTTACTCTTTCTAATAGCGTGTTATTAAGGGTGTAGGAAGCGTGGTCAGTAATTTTACGACGTGAGAAGTGCATTAGTTTGCATTTGTTAGTGTTTAATGTCATTTCCCATTTGGAGCACCAGTCCAAAATCGCATCCACATCTTGGTGGAGTAACACGCTGTCTTTAGCGTTTTTAATCTCACAGTAAACAGCACAATCATCAGCAAAACGTTTTACAGTGGAGGTTAAGTTGCTTGGCAAATCATTAATATAAATAAAAAGAGTAAGGGGCCAAGGACTGATCCTTAGAGTACTCCGGAAGTTACTGGAATTGAAGAAGAGTTATAGCCATTGGCATGCACAAATTGTGAGCAATCGGTTAAGAAAGATTTATTCCACGTAAGCACATTCGGGTCAATGTTAAGTCTACTCAATTTTAGACGAAGCAAGTTGTGCGGAACTTTATCAAACGCCTTACAAAAATCCAAGTACACACAGTCTACTTCAGAACCACGATCAAGAACAGAATGAACATCATCAGTTAGCATTAGTAGTTGTGTTTCGCATGAATATAATTTTTTAAACCCGTGTTGCGAGGGGGAAAAGAAAGATGAAGACTCAGGAAAATTGACTAGCTGACAATCTATGACATGTTCCATGATTTTACAGCAAACACTAGTTAATGATATTGGGCGATAATTAGATGTTCAGTGCTTGTCTCCGGACTTATGAAGTGGAACCACCTTACCAACTTTCCAGTCTTCTGGTAAAATCCCGTGCAAGAGAGATTGTTCAAAGATTTTAGATAATATGATAGAGCTATATATTGCAGTGTTCTTGAGAACCTTTGTGTTAATATTATCAGGGCCACAAGATGACGATAGTTTTAGGCGTTCAATGATGGCGACAATGCCTGTGTAGTCAATCATTACCGCATCCATTGGAAAGTCTAAGAAATAGTTATAATCAGGATATGGTGAGCCCGAGACATCCGAAAAACTAGTGCCCAAGGTTTGGTTTAAAACGTTAGTACAGTCACGCTTAGGAATTGGATCTGAATAGGGATCGAAAAGGGATATGTCAGATCGTTCCTGTTCATTAACAATGCTCAAAAAGTTCTTTGGGTTATTTGTTAACACTGAAGGTAACGTGCTTTTAAAGAAATTATATTTTGCTTGTTTGATTTCTTTCTTGTATTCGGAAACGATTTCTCAAAGCTTGGACCAATGTTCGGGTTTGCCAGATAATTTGGCTTTGCGGAAAAATCTTTTCTTTTTGTTCGCCATACGTTTCAATGCCTGGTTATACCATGTACACTTGTGATTTGTTGTTATGTTTTTACGGGGAACATGTAGGTCGATAAGTTCTTGTATTTTATTCCTGAACATGCACCAGTTTGTGTCAACCGAACGCAATTCAAAGCCAATCACGAATTCATCCAGACATTTTTAAGTCCCTCATTAATAGCAGTAAGATTTGCTTTGCCATAGTTAAAAATCTTTTTTCTCTTGTTTGGCCATGTCCGGGCAGGTAAGTTCAACGTGATGTGGAGTAAACGGGGATCGCTAATGCCTTCCATATAATTAATCGCTGAAACAAGGTCAGGGGCATCTTTTAGTAAAAGATGTAACATACTTGAAGTGGTGCGAGTAAGTCTTGTCCGCTGAGTAACAACTTGAGCAAAAAAGAATTCCGAGCAAAGTGTAGGAAACTGGGAGGATTCAGATAATCTGACATCTGTGCTAATTGTGACGGAAGACCAGTCGATGCTAGGGAAGTTCAAATCTCCAAATAAAAAATAGGAACGTTGGTGACTTTGGCACGAACAGCATTTAAAGCATCATGAAGGGCATTACAAAATCCGGTGGTCGCAGATGGTGCACAATAGAAAACACAAAATACAAGCTTTTGGCAGTCAACAGTATTCTGAATGCAAATAAATTCCAGCGATGTTACAAAATCTAATCGAAAGCATTCCAAATTATCAGCTACAGCTATCAAGACGCCCCCACAGCGTCTTGAGGAGCGGTCGCACGAAATACCGAATACTGCCGTTAAGTAAAAAATAATTCGGCATTCTGCACAGACTCGCTCCGCCACGTTTCAGTCAGTATTATAATATCCGCTGCAGTAGTATCAGTAGCAGAAGACAAATCGTCCCAATTACGGGCTGCACTACGGATATTAGTGAAAAGAATTGATATGTTCCTACTGTCTTGCGCACGCGCACTGCCATCTGTTATTAGCTATGCTCTGGATGAAGAAGGACCAGCCTTATTGCCCCGACGTTGAAAGGTTGCACGTAAATTTGACAAATCAGAAACAGTATCTTTGACGGGGCAATACTTATAACATTTTTTCTTTAAAATTAGCTTATTGTAGCGAAGCTTCAACGATTCGTCAGGGGCGGTTTCTTTAGCAAATTCTATTAGTTTCTTTCTTGCATGTCGGGTTGATGGACAAAAGTCTTCAGCAACTGTAATGTCCGTTCTTTTTAGTGTTGATTTAGTGCTGAGTATTTGATCCTTTGTTTTGTCATTTGTAAATTTAACAACAATCGGCCTAATTTTATCTTTATCAGGGGCCCGAATTCTATGAGCGTGTACGACACTCGACACTATGCGTGGGAATATTTAATGACATCTTGTTAGCAAGTACTTCGAAGATTTTTTCTTCTGATTGTTGCCAAGATTCGTCCGGCGAGTCAGGAATACCAAAAAACACAAGGTTTTCTCTACGGTACCTGTCTTCAAGTTCGTCCAACTGGTTTTTACTGGTAAACTTTCACAGGAGACAAAATATCTAACCAGGAAACGGCAAACCATGAGAATCTCTACCGCAGCTGGCAGAATAGAACTAGCCGAGCTCTCGAAGTTAATCAATAAGCGCAAGACAGCTGACATACGGAAGTATAATATGAAGAGGATCGAATACGGTGTAAAGAAAGGAGGTAGGCTGAAAGCAGTGAAGAGACGTCTTGACGTGGGGAAAAATCAGATGTATGCACTTAAGGATAAGCAAGGCAATGTCACCACAAATAGGGATAAAATAGTCACCGTGGCCGAGGAGTTCTATAGGGATCTGTACAGTAGCCGGGACATACAGGATAATGCCGAACGAGACAGTAGTTCAGAGGAAATAGACATCCCACCAGTAACGACCGAAGAAGTAAGAAAGGCTTTGAAAGAAATGAAAGGGGCAAAGCACCTGGTGAGGATCAGATAACAGCAGACCTCTTGAAGGATGGCGGAGAAATTGTACTTGAAAAACTGGCAAACCTGTATACGCAATGCCTAATGACCACAATGGTACAGGAATCTTGGAAGAACGCGAACATTATGCTAATTCATAAGAAAGGCGACATGAAGGACTTCAAAAATTACAGGCTGATCAGCTTACTGTCAGTCGTCTACAAGGTATTTACCAAGGTAATCGCTAACCGAATCTCTGCAACCTTAGATTTCAGTCAACCTAAAGAACAAGCAGGGTTCCGTAAAGGTTATTCAACAATGGACCATATTCACACGATCAATCAGGTGATAGAGAAGTGCGCTGAGTATACTGAACCCCTATATATAGCCTTCATAGATTATGAGAAAGCATTTGACTCGGTCAAAACCCTAGCAGTCATTCAGGCATTACGGAACCAGGGGGTAGATGAGCATTATGTAAGAATACTAGAGGATATCTACAATAGGTCTACAGCTACCATCATCCTCCCTAGGGAGAGCGGTAAAATACCTATAAGGAAGGGTGTCAGACAAGGAGACACAATCTCTCCATAGTTATTCACAGCATGCTTACAAGTATTCAGAACGTTGGATTGGGAACAGGTGTGAGTAAGGGTTATGGGAGAATACCTCAGTAACCTCAGATTTGCGGATGACGTTGCCTTGCTAAGTAACTCGGGGGACGAATTCCAAAGCATGCTTTCCGCACTGGGCGAACAGAGTAGAACCGTGGGCCTGAAAATTAATATGCAGAAAACTAAAGTATTGATCAAAAACCTCGGGACAGCACAGCAGTTTGAGATAGGTGGCGAGGCAGTGGAAGTGGTAAGCGAATATATCCACTTAGGCCAAGTTGTGACCCCAGATCTCAACCATGAGGCAGAGATAATTAGAAGGATCAGAATGGGGTGGGGTGCATATTGCAGACATTCTCAGATAATGAATAGCAGCCTACCATTGTCGCTGAAGAAGAAAGTGTATGACAGCTGCATCTTACCGGTACTCACCTACGGGGCAGAAACTTGGAGGCTCACTAAGAGGGTTCAACTTAAATTGAGAACGACTCAGCGGGCAATGGAACGAAAGATGATAGGTGTAACATTAAGGGACAAGAAGAGAGCGGAGTGGGTCAGGGCGCAAACTGGTGCTAAAGATATATTAGTAGAAATTAAGAAGAAATGGACGTGGGCAGGGCATGTAATGCGAAGGCAAGATAACCGCTGGTCATTAAGGGTAACAGAGTGGATCCCTAGAGAAGGCAAGCGCTGCAGGGGGCGGCAGAAAGTCAGATGGGCAGATGAGATCAAGAAGTTTGCGGGGATAAATTGGTCACAGTTGGCACAGGACCAAGCTAACTGGAGAATAATGGGAGAGGGCTTTGCCCTGCAGTGGGCGTAGACAGGCTGGTGATGATGATGATGATATATATATATATATATATATATATATATATATATATATATATATATATATATATATATATATATATATATATATATATATATATATATATATATATATATATATATATATATATATTTATATATATATATATATTTATATATATATATATATATATATATATATATATATATATATATATATATATATATATATATATATATTATATATATATATATATATATATATATATATATATATATATATATATATATATAGCGAATCAGAATAGGAAATGAGGGGCTCGTTAAAATAACACAGAAAATAAGAGTTGGCAGTCAAGAAAACCTCGGAAAGCCAAGGGGAGGATATGGTCATTGAAACAGATAAAGAATTCTGAAAGAAAGAAAGTGGAGAAAAAATGCCCGCCAGGTCGGATCCGAACCCACGACCTCCAGAATACCGGTCTGGTGCGATAACCGCTACGCTACCGGCGGGGCTATTTTTCGCCTCCACTTTCTGGGGTGTTTATGTCAATGTAATGTTTTCCTGTGCTTGCCTCTCTCTCTCTATATATATATATATATATATATATATATATATAGTGTGACGAGATGCCAAATCATTCCCCCGTGCGCGGGTATGTGCCACGAGGTCATGCGCGCTGATGATGAGAGGGCAGGGAGAGTGCGAGAAGGTGGACGAAACGGCGACATCGGCTCGAGCCCGGAGACGCGCTTGGAATCGCGAAGAAACCCATTAACGGCGCCCGTGCTACCGCACCGGGACGTCGACAGCTCTTGCCGGGGCTACAGGGACATCGCCACAGCGCCGGATACCCGTGTCTGTCGCTGTGCCGTGCATCCGCGCCTTGCGCTGGGTCGCCTGATCGTCGGGCCAACCAGAAGGGGGCCGCAACCTCTTCGGGCAGACCACCCGTTGGATCCACCCCACTACCTGTGCCTGCTGCCGCTTTTACCGTGCCTGGCGCTACTGGACCTCATCGGACGCTGCGCAGCAACGTGAGCACGTTCGGTTGGCATTAGGCGCTGACGCCGCACCCGTAAGGTTACTGGACTAGCGCGACTAGGACTGACAAGGACTGCTGTCCTCTGTCCTTTCTCCCAGTCTTATTATTTGATTTTTTTTCTTTCGTTCCGCGCACCACGTGTCTGACGTTCCGACAATACAACCACCGCATTCTTCATCCATGCCATGTCTCCGACCCTTATGACTTCTGGCACGTGTCTCGGCTAACCCGAACTTCATCACACACACACACATATATATATATATATATATGCAACAGAGAGAGACAGCGAGAAATATATCTCGAAGGAAAACTCGGCAGCCTATTGATGATGAGATGTTTGAGTTGCGCCCCCTGGATCTGACGTCAGCTTAGGGAATGAATGAATGAATTTATTGTCAAGAGAAATGGAAGGAAAGACCACCAGCAGGCGTAAATTGTCACACGTAGGGGTGGATACTGGAATGCCTGCTGGTGTGGGAGTTGGGGCAGAGGATGGCGGATAGAGAGGAGAGACAGATGATAGAGGTGACATATTTACAGAACACAGGGGAGAGAGGAGCATATTTACAAGTTAAGACACATTCACACATCCACACAGTCTGGTCCAAAGAAAAAAAAAAGAACCCATAAAAGTTCACACAGTCACTGGGCTAGGGAGTGAAGTGCCAGGCGGAGCCCTGAGGCATCCAGGTAGCAGCCCAGCGCCTCGTGGACGCTGTCCCTCTCCCTGGTGTTGCCCTGCGGCCATAGTAGCTTGTCTAGCGGCCGAGCCCTTCACCCCAGGGCGGCCAGCAGTTCCGGCCTCCCTGCCGCATACTCGGGGTACTCGAAGAGCAGGTGCGGCAGGGACTGGACGGGTGCGCGGCAGTGCCGGCAGGCAGGGCTGTCGGCCATCCCCAGGTGGTGCTTTCGTTCCGCCGTCCACACAGCCCCCACTCGGAGGCGCAGGATTGCCGAGCGCTGCTTTCGGGCAGCCGTGCGGCCCGCACAGGTGGTGGAGCCTCTCCAGCAGCCAGCCGTGGGTCCGGGAGCTGTGCCCGCACGTTCCGCTGTATAAGCAGGCGGGAGTCGTCCGCCGCTGCCTGGGCATCCATGGCCGAGGGCGGAAGCTCGTGAGCCTCGGCTGCCAGCTCGCCCGCCCGCTCGTTGCCCTCGAGCCCGATGTGGCCGGGCACCCACTGCAGCCGCAGCCGGGCACCCCTGTCTGCCAGCCGCTCCGCCTTCTCGCGCACGCCCCGAACCAGAGGGCAGTGCGGGTTGCCCTCCCGGATGCGCAGCAGAGCCACCCGGGAGTCGCACAGCAGGGCGCAACGCTCGGGTGTGGGCTCCAGCTCCAGTAGCACGTCCAGACCCAGCTGGACCCCCCACAAGCTCTGCCGTGGCCGAGGATGCGGCGTAGTGCAGCCGGGCCTACCGGGTGGCCTCCCCAGCACGGCGGCCGCTGTAGCCGAGCCCTGCCGCTGCCGCACAGAGCCATCCGAGTAGGCCAGGGTGTGGCCCTCCAGGTCTTTCCAGACGACGGCCCGGGCCAGCTGCAGCAACCCGCAGTGGGGCGTTCGCCACTTGCTGCGCAGGCCCGGAATCTCCAGGTGCAGCTCGGCCGCCAGGTCCGGAGGGCGGCTGGAGGGCCCCAAGTCTGTGGTGCCCACCACCTGCTCGTACCGGGCCAGCATGAACCCAAGCGCGAGTGCCGGTGGGTGCGCAGCCGCTGCAGCAGGGGGCCGCCCCCCTCGGCTCGGCGCAGCCGGTAATGTGGCCCAGGGCCCTCTGCTCGGCCGTCACCTCCAGCGTCCACACCCCTGCCTCAGCCAGCGTCCTGTTGCACTGCGAGTTTCGGGGGTTCCCAGGTAGGCGCGGACGCCCTTTCGATGGTCGCCCTCCAGCTGCCGCCAGTTGGGTCTCCGCAGGGTGAACAGCGGCAGCGAGTACATCAGTAGCCCCACGGCCGAAGCGCTGTACAGCCGCAGGGCTGTCTTCTGGGAGCAGCCTTTGTCTCGGGCGGCCATCTTCCGCACAGCCAAGGTGGCCAGCTGTGCCCTGGCACGTAGCTCCTTGGCGGCCCTGGCGGAAGTCCACCCTGTGGTCCAGGGTGAGCCCCAAGTAGCCCACCCTGGTCTTCCACTCGAGCTCCTCGCCGTCTATGTGGAGTTTCCTCGTCCGTCCGTGGGCGGCTGCGCTCGGGTGCACCAACATGGCCTCTGTCTTTGCAGCCGACAGCTGCAGGCCGACACCTTCGAGCTTCTACCGCACCGCAACCATGGCTGCCTGCAGCTGCTGCACGACCGCCCTGCCGTCTCCTTTCGGTCCCAGCACCCACAGGGCAATGTCGTTGGCGTACATCGACATGTGTACCCGTGCCCGCCCCCCCTCTGGGTAGGCAGCCTGGCAGGGCTGCCATCACCAGGTTAAAGAGGAAGGGGCTGATGATGGAGCCCTGTGGGGTGCCGACATCCACTGGCTGAGGTGCCGACAAGACGTTTCGCACCTGCACCTGCGCCGTTCGGCCCGTCAGGAACGCCTCGACGAAGCCCCGCAGCTTCCTCACAATGCCGGCCTCCTCCATGGCAAAGGAGGTGGCGGGGCGCTGCAGGTTGTCGAAAGCGCTCTTCACAGCGAGCAGCACCAGGGCAGCCACCTGCCTGGTGGCACGGGCGTGTTCCAGGGTCGCCACCACGTCAGTGATGGAGTCAGTCGCCGCTCGGTGCTTCCGAAACCCCGTGAGCTGCTCCGGGATCGCCTCTTCCTCCAACACGATGGCCTCCATCCTGCGCAGCGCCACCCGCTCCAGCAGCTTGCACCCGCAGGAGGTGAGGGCCACGGGGCGATATGCCGTGACCGCCCAAAGACCCTTCCCCGGCTTGAGGATGGGCCTCAGGATGGCGAGCAGCCACACGAGCGGCAGCTGCCCCGTCTCCCAGATGCAGTTGTAGGCCACCAGGAGCTTGCCGAACCCCACCTCGTCCAGGCTGCGGATCATCCGGTGGGTGAGGCCTTAATGCATTCAAAAGCGTGTTTTTGGGTAATTCAGTTATTTTTGCCAGGTTCTGACACATTTGAAAAACTTCAAGCTACAAGTTTATAACACACGAGAAGAGAAATAACAGCTTTCTTCGGGGCATTGGTCAGAAGATCGTGTGCAACTAGTCCTTTCTAGCTTGTTCGTGAAGTTCAGCTCTCAGAGCTCGTCGATAAGTATGCAAAATGCGTAGGCTTGCCTACAGCATTTTTGAGATACTCTTATGAAGACGCAATAGTATAATGCTACGTACCAGGCGGCACAGAAGTGTGTCCTAAGAGCGGCGCGTCTATGGCCACTTTCTGGCATGTCAAGCCAGCATCTAGGTTCTGGCAGCCACTGATCATACGATGAACGGCCAAAATTTGGCAACCAGCGCTTCGGTATTTCTCCGACCGCCTGTGTTAAGACGCACAACGGCACCTACCCGGCTGCCAGATATTCAGTTCCCTTTCGGCGGCCCATGTTGAGAAAGAAAACGGCCGAAGTACGGCTTTAGGACATCCGTTTTTCCTTCGGGAAGCGGTGTTCATCCGAAGCACGGCAAGCGACCGGCCACAGAATATCCGTATTCTTGTGGCAGTTGGTGTTCGAAAGGAGACCGGCCGGAGCGCGGCTGCCGCGCATTCGCTCTTTCAACGGTGAATCGCGCGTCCGGCGGCAGAATATTCGTTTTCTTCCTGCAGCCGGTTTTATAATGGAGACCGGCCGACTTACGGCCCCGGAATGTACGTTTTTCATTCGGTTAGCGGTCCTCGGCCGAATTACGGCAAGCGAATGGCCGCAGAATTTTCGGCAACCGGTGTTCAAGAAGAGACCGGCCTTCGTAAGGTATCAGGTTATACGTCATTATGCGAACAGCGGCGCGCGTCTGGGCGCCGAGAATTTATGCACAGACGTGTTTGGAAGAAGACCCGCCGATGTAGGACCGGTCTTTTCCTGGGTGAAGAAGGAGCCGTTAGGGCGTCGAATGGCGCAGACACGTTTTTCATCCGCTCGGTGTTTCTACGTTTCAAATGAACGAACTACGTTTGTCAAACAGTAATGTGTGTTCTAAGTGAACGGGCAAGGTGCAAGGACTCACTGGCCATTACCAGGGAAAGTTTTAGGTAATCGAAATGCCATTTATTGCCACAAGAAGACTGTGCCACGCCGACGGGTGAGCTAAGTCTCGCCAGTCATAGCCGCTACAAAGCCTCGCAAGTCAGCTTCGTCGACGCATCAGCTCGAGGCTATTTGCTCCTCAAGAAATGGACACCATTGGAGACATCGACCCAGCAGCGATGTCTGACACGAGATGGCGGTGGTTCACCAAAATAAGTGGCCTTAAAGGGCGTATAGCAAGCAGCCCCCCCGCAGGAGCTCAACCGGCGCCATGTCAAGGACTCCCCACCAAAGAAAGGCAAGGGCGCGCAAAAGCGCAAGTTTCCGGCTATTCTTTTTACAATAATACTGCGAAAAACAATGTTGCACTACATTGTTGGTGATAAACGTAGAAGAGGCTAAGCTCGTGCATTGGTAGGCTCAACTTCGTGCCCTGCACTGTGTTACTTCATGGTAGTTTATGACTGCCTAGGCTATTAGAAACAAGTGTTATTTTGAATTGGCCGTAACAACAGAGCCTTGTGAATGACGAAGCCTGGATGTTAATTTAGTTGAGGTGTTTGAAATTGAGATTAGCTACACTTGGGATATGACTCATTTAGTAAACATAATCACCAGCATTCTAGCAAACGTGGTTTTCGTCAGGTTTTTCTTGCTCAACGCAGCTTGTTGAGTTCACGCACGATTTGGCTTTAGCAATAGATAAGCTTAAAGTAGCTGACTATTTTCTTGTACGGCTAGAAAGCATCTGACGGTGTTTCATATCACCTTCTTGTTAGTACATTGCGGGCAATAAACTGAATGAATCGGTTATTGCATGGATAGCCGAGTATATCTCTCTAAGACAGCAGTTGATCGCTCTCAATGGTTGTTCATCCGGATATATTCCCGCGACCTCAAGAATTCCCCAAGGCTCAGTTGCGGGCACTCTTTTGTTTCTGTTATATATAAATGTTATTACTAGTGGCCTCAAATCTTTGTTCAGAATGTTCGCGAATGACTGCGAAATTTACAGGACTATAGCGAATGAACGTGATTCCGAATACTTGTAGCATGATTCAAATTTAGTAACATCGGGTGCGGTGATTGAGAAAAGTCGTTGAATCTTAAAAAGAGTGTTAACGTCAACTTTACGAGAAAACCTTCATTCCAATCGAATACGTACACAGTAAATTACACTGCTTTAAGAACGGCCGGGGAATATAAATAAGTAGGAGTTTATTTAACGAGGTTTTTAGAGAAATAAGCACGTTCACAACATAAAAGTTACGGATGCACGTGTTTTTGGCTCTCCGAGATAAAATTTCAGCGAACCCCCACTTAACTTAAAAGAACAACCGTATTTCCCTCATGTGCGCTTAATGTTGGAGTCAACATGTTTTTTTCTGGAATCCTTACAGCAAAGAGCTGGTTGATACCCTCGAAAACATACCGAATAGGGCAGTGCGATTCGTATTAGGTATTGGCACTGTCAGCTTAGCTTGAGGGAAAGTAAAAGTAAACTTAAATGGAAAGACGGGAAAGATCATAGACGAAAGCTGAGGTTGAAAGATTTTCCTATTATCTATCATTGGAAAACTGGAATAGAAGGGGAGAAGTATATCCGAGCGCCATTCTACATATCCCAAAGTGGGACCGCTAGCTTGAAGCAAATTATTAACTTTTCTATAAAGGTGACGCCTTGCGCGATTCATATTATTTTAGATCAACTTGAGAGTGTAATTATCTTCCACGTATGATTGTATCTCCTGTTTATAATGACGATTTTCACCACGCTTTGTAGAATTATTTTGTTATTTGGTGTCATATTTGATGCTTAGTGTTATGTATCTCCCTGCTGTAACGTATGCAAAGGCAAGAAGGTATGAAATAAATAAATAAATAAGCTTGCGGAGCCGCCAGCTTGCCTCCGACGGATTGAAAACCCTACGCATTCAAACTTGACCAATAAATTATTTATTTCTTTATTCGTTGCAGTATGCAAGGTTTGCTGAATGAATACTACCATTGCTATGTTATTTGTTTGAAACAAAATATGAAACTCTTGTCTTACGCCTTTCCTTGCGCGAACACAGAGAAATACAACTGCAGCGACCTGAAGCAGGGCGTCATTCGCAACACGTCTAGAATTTAGTTAACGTAGTACGACTTTAGAGGAAAATTAAGTTCTTTTGGACTATTAAGGGGTGTGCGCGTAACTCATGAAAACAACATAAAAATACATTGAAAATGAAAATACTTCTTTGATCTCTCCCGGGATCAGCCCTGTGACAGATTATCGAAAACGTTTATCGAGTAGAAAGTTTCTTTGCAAGAAAAATGGGCAAATACTGGACATACTTTTTGTGTGAAGTAAATTATATTGAATGCTTCGGAGTGTTTTGTGGAGTACTGAACCGCTTCGTAAAGGCATTCGCACCGGTTTTATATGCAAAAAAACTGGTCAAGCAGCTGTTGTAAAAATAGCTGATTTAGTCAGAGCATGAAAGTTTTGTCTAAAAGCGACACTTTCATCTTTGTGGAATTCAGCCCACTAAAGTATGCGCCTTCCGACCTGCCCCCCCCCCCCCCCATCCTTGCTTGTTTATTACAGGTAAGCCGCCCCGAAGAAGATATCAGGACCTGGACAATACATCTATTCCAGCTCTGCAAAGAAATGAATATTTGCTGTATTCGGCAGTAAAAGAGGAACGACCATTTGTGAGCACTGTTGAATAAATTAATTTTGGTGTAAACTGACGCTGATAATTAAGCCAGGCTGCGCTGAAGGATGACGGCTGGTGGTTGCGCGCGGGCTGACTTTGATGTTGGTGCAGTGGACCCAAAATGGTGGGTTTGTTCTGCTGTCCAGCGCGATTGAGTCATCTGCTTGCGCTGCATGCAATGGTCGTCCACCGGCCTCAGTACAGTTAACGTACTGTGGCTGAACTACAATGCCCGTAGCACGGCTGAATTTCCGGCAGCTTTAGTCCGGCTGGAGTCCGACGACCGCATTTCGGTTGCCCTCCGAAGGCCGTACTTCGGCCGCACACGGGTGGCTTTGGGATGGCCGGAGCCCTACGGATGGAATCTGGCCGTATGAACGTAAGCCGGTCGACTGGCTGACGGACACTGGCCGTTGGACAGTGATGGGAGTACGGCCGTATACGGCCAAAAGGCCCACATTTGGACACGGGCCGAACATGGTTGCCGGAGAAAGGCCGGCCAGAAAATCACCGGCCAAAGTACACCGGCTTGAGTAAGGCCGAACAGTCCTGTGCTGCCTGGGAGGGTGTTGAAGGCTTGATATACTCGCGAACAAACGCAATCAATAGTACACGTCCATAGATTACAATAATAGACACCGATAAATATTTCGAAGCATCTCATTATTATTGTCCAACCCTTCCTGGTGTAAAGAACAAATCCTGGTCTACTCGGGATGGCGTTCTATGAATCGAAGAAAGTTACTCTTACTGTCTTGTCCTGGACTGAAGACTCGGCCCACTAATCAGCCACATTCTACTGTTAAAGCTTTCTCTCCCTCCCCTACTCTGCCGCCTCCTCTTTAGTGCACGTTTCGTATAACGAATCTCTGCCTATTGGGAATATATGGCTGTGGGTAATGCAGTGAAATATCCCTCCAGGTCCGAAAGAACAAAGTGTTATTGTATCTTTGCCTTAGACGTGCCTCGTTTCGATCAATAAACCCCCATACTGGTTAGAATCCTGTTATAAAACCAACACGAGCCAAAACACCGTGGGTTATTCGGAACTCAACCCAGATAGTTTGCAACCCACAGGGCATATCGGCATACTTTCATGCATGCCAACGTTAAGTGATGCGATACAATACCTTCCAGCGTCAGGCAAGCTGGCAAAAGCTGTTTTCCCTCACATGTGATTACCGGGTTTCATTACGCCTTCTGCCAGAGCCGACAGCCCCAAAGGCCTGAAGTTTGTTTTGGTCTTGTATTTTCGCTGTTGTCGGTTACTGGCTGGTGGCTGTTCCCTTTGTTCGAAAGACTGCTTAATACAGAAGCTGCCGCATACAAAACACGCTACGACTCTTCGCGCTCCGCAACGGACCGGCTTCGCAAGGAATGAGCGACGCCGGCAATATTTCTTCCGTTGAGGTATCCACAACAATACTTCAACTCACTTTTTCAGCTAGTGTATGCGATTTTAAGTCTATTATTGTTATTAAAAGTTGCGCACACGCAAAATTGCAGCGAACAAGCATCAGACGTAGACTGAGCGCAAAGAAACAGCTGGGAGAGCGAGCCCGAGTGAAGCAGACGACAAATGCGAGAATCCCTAAGCTGACGTCACGGAAGCGCGCTTCGCAGCGCCGCCCGTGGTCGCGCTCAGTACCAATAACGCTAAGGGAGACATAGAAAGCATGTATTTTTTTACTACGATAAGTGCAGTTAACATTTTCATTTTGTATAAGCAAGAAATGAAGAAAAATAGGCGGCCAGAGTGGGAACCGAACCCATGCTTTTCGATTTGATCTCGGATGCGTTACATATTCGGCCATATAGACGACAGTGCGCTCCGTGACTTTCTAAGATACAGTCGAGCCCACTTATAATGTCGGCAGTTAAAAAAAACGCTAGGTTACAACAAATGAATGCAGGATAATCGTCACAGCATGCCTTTAGGCAACGGTTTTTGTTTCAGATATAACAAAGTGGCGCCAGGGTGTAAATCGAGTACAAAGGACGGTCGACCATCGCCCGACTGCGCCTTACATTTGCAGTCGCAACTTCCATCGCCGTTCTCCAAAGGCGAAGCGTCAAATGTACTGCGGGGGGAAACCCGCTTTCAACAGAATTGATTGAAAACAACAAAAGAAAACCTCAAGAAAAGCAACTATAAACAAAACAAATTAGTGCCCTTACATTCTGTGAAGAAGGATTACCTGGAAAGCTGGACGCAGTCCTCGAAGTTCACGAAACAAAACACGTTTATCCTAATTTGCCATGGAACGTATTCCCTAGCCAATTATCTGAATAAAGCTCTGACGAATCCAAGCTTTGTTCTTGCAGATAAAAATGGAACTGCATGTGTCCCCCCTCGCCGTAAGCATCTTATTGTTTTTGTAAGGCCGGGTTCAGACTGTTGCTGCAACTGTTGTAATAACTTTAAAGAATGACGTCATTTCACATCTGAGCCAACCGAACTGGGTGTCATGGCAGTTTTTTACGTCCATAGATAGCGATACGGCTTTTGCATCAGTAATCTGAGCATAGCTTCCACTGAACACAGGTCCCACTGCGCTCTTTAACGTCTGCGTTTAAATCTCGCACCAGTACAACGGACATGCCATTCATCAGTACGGGCATGAAACATATAGCTGCGTGTGCACTCCTGTCCTCCTCCTCCCACTATTCTCCACTGCAAACCTGTACACTCATAAACCGGCAACCGGTCGAGTGCGCGTGCTTAGAAGTGACAGACGCGGTCGAAAATATCTCCTGAAGCCCTCCGAAGAAGTGTTATTCGCTCACGCCGGCGTTCCAAGCTGGCGAATTGCTATTCATACGGGAGGGATTCGCCGCTACTCGAAGAGCTGAACTTAAGGCGGTAACGGTGGCGCCAGCAGCTTTCCGTTGTTTTGGCCTCCGTTAGCGCTTGTGTTTTGGCCAAGGCTTCAGTTCCTGCTCTTCTTCCTCCAAACGAACGGCCTGCACATGTCGCATAACGATTTAAAACCTGGAAGCCCTTGAGCTCCGTTGTCACGTAGAAACATGTGGCTGCCCTTTTCCCTGCCCCCTTCTGGGGATCTCACTATCTGTGTAACACATCAATCCACATCTGAACCACTCGATTAAGGAGGACAGCCGACTAAGTGCATGAGCCCTGTAATTTGGATATATGAATCTCCCACCAGCACAACAAGCATTTCGTCGGGAGCGGCATGAAGCCAGCGGTGTGTGCACACCCCATGTCGCTTGGAAGGCCTTCTAAGCTGAAATGGAAATATGGGGCTCAATGCGTCGTTCCAACTGTGAAAGTTTGTGCGAAAGAAAGTTTGACATCCACCTGCATGCAGCCGTACGGCTACAAAGGAAAGCTATACAGCTTTATCAGAAACATTTCAGTTGAAGAAAAACTGGTCCTTGTCCAGGATTCCAACCTGGCACCACCGCTTAACCGGAGCAGTCGCTCTACCAACTGAGCTAACCAGGAGGCTAGTCATTTGTATCGCGAAAACGAATTGATCAACAACTCGAAGTGAAGGGCAGGTGTAATGACCAAATTTAGAGGAAATCCCCAAGGTGGAGTAAGATTATGCGAAGGAAAGTTTCACATCCACCTGAATGCAGCCATACGGAATCTTACTCCACCTTGGGGATTTCCCCTAAATTTGGTCATTGCGAAAGTTTGTCTTCTACGGGAAGGGATTCGAAGCTGCTTGGGGAAGTGAATTTGAGTGGAAACGGCGACGGCGAGTTTCGGTCGTTTTACGGGGCAGCCCTTTGGCAGCCGTTATCTTGGCTTCGCGGGAGCGGTGTCTGTTTATATGTGCATAACCGAGTGAGCAAACGCAGCTGCGACAAAAGAAAGAAAACGGAGAGGGGCGTCTAGCGGAGGCTGAAGTGGAGTACGACAGGTGCGGCTACGGTGTCATTCCTCTCACTGCCTTTCCGTCACACGTTTCATGTATCGCCACCATGGAGCGCCCTTCCCCTGACACTTTCTCCAGACGCTGTTCCATGCTACGCTAATCGAAACCACGTGACTTTTGGCGCGAGGTCAAAACACGCTATGCAACGACATGCTCGTTGCTCCAATGTGCAGGGCTAATACGAACACGTGGAATTTGCGCGGGAGGTTCAAACACGATTTGCAACATGCTGGCACGCGGCGGCGCACTGCGAAGTAGCAGCAGAGCAGCGCATGCCGCCGCACGTTCGCTGATCACTCGAACACTTCCTGAGACGCAGTAAAATTGCGCCGTG
Organism: Haemaphysalis longicornis; assembly: GCF_048455015.1. Taxonomy (NCBI): domain Eukaryota; kingdom Metazoa; phylum Arthropoda; class Arachnida; order Ixodida; family Ixodidae; genus Haemaphysalis; species Haemaphysalis longicornis. The sequence continues at coordinate 6,007,073 of NW_027526288.1, read as the reverse complement.
ACCGCGAAGACCGCAACTCGCGCTGCGCATAAATTTCATATTAGGGAGCGTAGTAACCGCGAGTTCATGTTTACGCCCATCCCTGCTTCTGTTTATTTTTCGCAATAATCTGATAACCGCATACCGTTATTAGCTACCGACTGCACAACTTGCCAAAGGGGCATCGGGGGAAGCGAGGGGGAAAATATTTGTGAAAGTGTTGTCAGCGGTGGCATATGTGGGGACGGAGTTCCTGCATTGGAGCGCCCTTAGCCTAACAGAGCTCAGTAATTTAAGGCTGTCAAATTTGTAACGTATACACTTGAAGAAAAAAAAATGAATCGCAGTTCGTTCGTATAAATTGTAATTCTTCAAGGTTAGGCTGCGTGAGGACTTCTTTGTGGCGTATTTTAGGGGCGAAGCTGCTCTTGCTCGGGCCCTGTCCCCTCCCTCGTTGCTGCTGTACACGGCACCAGGATGATGATTGTGGCAGGATCCCCGTACGGATTAGCCAACCAAAGATTAGCCGAAGAGGTCAAAACATTCAACGCGTTCGTTGCTACCCAACAAGGAGGAGAGGAAGAAGAAGAGGTTGTCGTTCGTCGCCTGCGAGCTCAAGACACGTACCGGGTTTACGCGACACAAGATGTTCTGCAGAAGGCGACGGCCAAGGTGGCTAATATGTCACACACCGAATACGCCAACTTACCCATGGAGATTCTCGTCGTCCCAAACAAGCCCTACATAATCACCACAAACATCGACGTCGTCGACGGGCTTTTCAACGGAGCGGTGGGAAGTCTCAAGCTTTGCGAGCGAGGAGTCGTGGTCTTGACGCGGCGGCGCCCGGTTTCGATGTCACGACTCTCTGGCCGCGATGGGAGGCACGTGGCGCAATTCCCACTGCACTACAAAGCGAGACGCGAGCATGGCTACGAACGCGCCTTATGTCCTTCACTCGTTCAGATGGTGCGCGCCGTTAAGAAGACCTACAACAATGTTTTACGGTTTCACCGAAAAGCATTTTAGCTTCGCCCCTCTCGTCATCATTCAATTCATGGAGATAGCGGGATTTTTTCCACAGTATTTTACATACTTGTATGCCTCGACGATTCTCTGCTTACACATTTTTGTCAACAATCCCAATCAATTTTGGATATACGCCTCGAGCTTCACGATCGCCGTTGCTTCCTGCGGCGCTTACGGGAGGAGCGCCGCGTCGCTGATGGAGACTCATGCAGTGTTTCGAATATTTTTCGCTTCTTTTTGTCTTTCCGCGCCATAAACAACTTGTCATGGTGATGTCTGAAAGGAAATAGTATGGTTAGCGAACTTAAAAACACAGCCGTGTCTTGGTACAGTGCTCGAACGCCGACAAGAGCTATCCGGGGACGCGGTTCTGCTCGATTATAGGCCGGTCTTTGGGGCGTCGGCGAAGGCAGCAGCATATCACCACATTCACGGTCGAACACTTCAGGCACAACTGAAATGTATTGTCGTCTCGTTTAGTCCTGATGTTGTCATCCGAGAGCTTGGTTTCTTAGACAGCGCGGAGAACGAAACCGGCTTTGTTTAGAATATATACGTCATAGAAAAATATGTCTGTGGGGTGTGACTACCCAATACCTGACAATAACTTCTGCCTTTCATGGGAGTATCGGGCGTGACGTTCACGAGGCTGTGTTGCTCGACCGGACAGACGCTGGCTTACTGCCAAGATGCAAGATAACTTTTTCGACCCGCCGTGGTGGCTTAGTGGCTAAGGCGTTGGGCTACTAAGCCCAAGGTACCGGATCGATTCTCGGCCGCTGCCGCAGATTTTAAGGCACGCGGAAATATAAGCCATATTCGTTAATATAGGTCACACAAAAATGTTAAGTATATTCTAAGGTAGTGGTTCGGTAAATACGTGCCTACTCACCCCTTACAGGAAGACCAAAGAAAGTAATGAAACCACGAAAAACTAAATGGTATGCCAATTGCGGAAGGAACAGCGTAGCTCGTACGGGAATGAAAAACCTAGTGCAGCTTCGGAAAATTTTAAGCAAAGTAGTTCTCACCAGACCAACTAGAAGCGAAATTTACTGATATATCGCAAGATATGGGGGGAGGGGGTGCTTAACTATCATGTATAACTGCGGAGTGAAATCCACTAATGAACCATTTAGTAATCAAACACACATATGCTACGCGTTTACTTTCCTTTTTTTCAACTTCAACGAACCGCTGATCACTCAGCGGACGCATTTCGTGCAGTGTACAGTGAGCCCGTAAGAGTATATTAACAAGTGATAAACGGTGTTTTTGAAAGAGCGTGGTATCTGATAAGGCCCTCTGATTTCAGGTCGCGCTACATTCTGCAGGCTCCCTATCTTATATCACGATATTTCGGAGAAGCGTATAGTCACAAACACGGATTACTCTATAAGCACGTCTGTGCGTTGCTCGCGGAAGATATATGTAGCAAATGATCGGTTCCGAGCGATGACCTCGCGACAAGACACCCCAGCACTAAATGGTTTGTCGTGTGTTGATTCCCATGGCGAATTTTGCATCATCCATCGTGCTTATTTTGTAGAATGTTTATGAAATGTATACCACATTGGCTTATACTGGGTAGTCAGCAATATTGAAGTATTAAGCGCAACTGGCATGGTCAAGTATGAGTGCTCCGCTAGATTATGTGAGCACATTATAGCGATTTACATCGTAGCATAAACCCGTAGCATGACCATCTGCAGAAACACTGCTCTTTGAGATACTGTTAGTAAATTTCAGGGCAGAGGAAATACAATCAGCTCCACGCATATGCCAGTTTCCCGAAGGCGGCCTGTTACGCACTTCTGGAGCACATTACGAATGTTCCGCACTAAGATCGCGTAATAAACGTTTACACTCTCGTAAATAAATACACCTCATATGCGAAAAGTGAGTGATCCATATAAAAATGTATTTCCTATGCATACAAACGGGAAATCTCAGTCGTGAACGTGCAGCAAAGGCAACGGTGACAGTGGGGAGCGGGCCGGAGCGTTCTGCGACTACATTTAAAAGGGGACGCTAGGGGGATTTCAGTGGCGCCCCTACGGGCATCGCTGAAGGGGTATACGCTGCACAGATCCGCTGTCAGACGTCGTTGCACCCAAGGTGAGGCAGAAGTGCCTGCACCAACGCGCATGGCATAAACATTAGGCGCAATGCTTTGCTTCTGGAGGTCATCGTGCTGGCATTGCATATTTGGTAAGACACTGTCGTTACAAACCTAAGAAATGATGTTCGGCACAGCCAATATTTTTTTACAGGCTGCGCAAAACAGGCAGGGGCGATATGTGTGTGGGTATGATATATCGGTTCTTTGGCACCAACAAGAGGCGAGAAAACTCCGATGGTTGCTCAGGCGATGGCAAATGTGTAGCTCATCTTTCGCTTTAGCCGCGGGGATCAATCATGCACTCAATTGTGGTCTCGACGCAAGCTTAGTAAAAACGCGTGAGGAAGCATGGGAAGCTGCCAGAAAGCGAAACGTGGAAACAACTGCAGCTACTACACTGCAGCTACTGCAGCTACTGCAGACTGACTAGAAGCACTGCACGTGGGGCACGATGCTTAGACAGTGGCACAAACGCTTATTGGGAAAGATGTTAACAAGGCTATGTTGCTCGAGCCCCAACAGATTTCGCTTGCTGCAACGATGCAAGAGAACTTATTCCTGTCGCCGCGGTAGCTTTGTGGCTAAGGCGTTGTGCAACTGAGCCCAAGGAAACGGATCGATTCCCCCCGCGGCCCCAACTTTTCTGATGGAGGCGGAGAGCTGAAACTGCCAACTGTTTGCTATTTCGACGCACGTAAAAAATCCCCAGGTGGTCAGAACTAATTTAGAGCTTTCCACAATGGCAAACATCACCACCTGTGTAGCGTCGGCGCATTAAACATCATAATTAAACCATCAAGAGTCTGTATTTTTCTTTTCATTTTGCAGTGTTGGGGGAACCTCAACCGTCATTTGGTTTCCGTTACACTTAAATCTTGCTGTCTTTAAACATCATTTACAACCGATCTCTTCTCCGAAAATCAAACGCGGTGTGTATTGTGGTATACTCCCGGTTACGTATAAATCTTTTGCAGCTAATAAGTCTAGCTGTTTCTTTGCGGCGAGAAATGTTGAGGCTTATGCGAAATCCTATTGGCTTTAGTCGTTAGAAAAGTTGTTTACGTATTTTTCTTTAGTTATTATTATTTATTTATTACATACAGTGGACCACAACCCGGTCCTGGTGTTAGGGTGGGTACAACGAAAGATCAGTACCATAACACGTACAAAGCAAACAGTGCATATTTACTCGCTATGGTTAAGACGTGATTCGGTTAATTGGTTACAGCCTGATATACTAAGCAGAAAAAAGAAAAAAAAACGTAATATGCCTGTTGTCGAAAAGTATGAAGTTACTCGGTTTAGTTGGGGATGTGTAGAGGGCCTTGTCACTAAGGGCGCGTAAAATGGGGCTGTATCACGGTAAAGTCTGGAACTCTACAAAACAGAAAAAGAGTGAAGGCGGGACTTCTTCCATATTCTGAAAGGTAGGAAATATTATTATCTGGCATAAGTTCTGAAAGGGGGTCAGTCCGTCAAAATTTAGAAAAAAATAGGCCAAATGGCCTATCATAGAATGCCCTCAGTGTTTTTAAGTTTTGTTTGTTGTGGGGTCATGCACGATACTGACGTATTCAACCTTTCCTCTGATGAAGGAAAAGTAACTAAGAAGCTCAAAGTTTCGAGGCGAATGTTCTAGTTCGTAACTTAACCTCAACGCCTCCCTCTTCTGCATCACTGTTTAGCTCGCGTGGTGTGTTTGAAGACCCGGCCCCCTGAGAATACTAACGACATCATGGACGAAGTTCAAAGCGACACTTAAATTAGAGCGGATTCTTATTTACTGAAAATGAAATAGAGAGCAAACCGCTTAGGAAAGGTTTTGGAATTCAGTGCACACGCACAGACAGCATCTTGCGCACAGAATTTTTCTGCGCGAATCATCACTTAAGCATAAATACTTTCCTGCTGCAGGCAAAAAGCAAAAACGCTCGTGCCTACGGGCTTTTCGCCCACGTTAAAGGTACCCCGGTGGTGAAAAGGATGTTGCAGCCATTCACTACGGGGCGCGTCATTGCCTGTATTGTGTCGGAGCGTTAAAACCAACAATCAATCCAACACTTAAAATGTCAGCGATAAGTGTGGCCATCTCCTCATCAAATTACACGCTCTGAATCCTGAAGCTTAATTTCGGAAACGCGAAAATGACTGATCCCAAATGCATGGATAACTGCCCGGCATTAGCACCTGCCAGATCTTCCAGAGATGTGAACCCTCCTAAATTTTAAGTGCTAATGCACTTCTTAAGCGAGCCTGAATCGTCCGCCGCCGTCGTCCGCATAGCAACAGCTGCGGGTGCGCGCGCTCCTCGTCTTCCCTAGCAACGGGGGGAGATGGGCGCGCGCTACTCTCCTCCTCCTCTCTCCCCTCAGTGACTGCGGGTGTTGGGCGCCTCCTCTCCACTTCGGGCGGGAGAGCTCTCGCTGGCGTAGCGGGCGCTCCGCATTCCGACGCGTGAGGGCGCTCGTGTAGCGGCCGCGTGGCGCGGGAGGGTATTAGTCGAGCGCGCGCCGTCGTCGAGAGCGGTCGCTGGTCCTGCATCTCGATAACGATGATGGCGGATCGGGCAACGGTACCAGCAATAACGAGTGAAATATCTTTCTTTGTAGTTGTGTGCGTGTGTGTAATCTCTCGACTACTCATTAAGATCACGATATCCACCGTAATCGCGCAATCAACAACCGTGCATTCGCACTTACACACTCTCCCCCTCGGGGAAGTACGAGGGAATTTTTTTAGGAGGCGCAGTTATGAGAAACTGGTCATTGACCACTGATCGACATGCCGGTGCCCTATCTTAGTGTCCAGCGGCAAAATGGGTGAGTGTATGCGCAAACACGAGATGCCTTTATAGCGTGAGCATCGTCTGCTACGCTGTTTCCTTGAGAAAGGTTTACCTCCTGCTATGGTGTCGATAGGGTTTCCGTTATCAGTAACTGGGTTTTATGAAGAGCAAGAACATTTTCACTGCTGGTTTGATTTATTTATTAAGTTTCTTTATATTGTTACTGCGCAGCCTTCCTTGGCGAAGTGGTGAAGCCACTGCTAGGGAGGGAAATCCCCCTGGAAGGCATGAGGCCAATCGTGGAGGACAAGAAAGACGACAATCGGTGTGGCGCCCGGCAGGAGCTAAAACGGTCGTCTGCTGTGTCTCTGATTTCCCCCTTTTGTAAATAGCGTAAATACATCTAATGTTAACCGCGTCTACCTCGTCTCATCTTGGTGAGGTGCTACAACGATCCCGTGAGGCGACGAAGCTTCGGAGCGGACACCGGCTCTCTCAAGACACCATGCTTACTGATTCTGGGCAGCATCATCAACCGGCCATGCCACCGTGAATTGTGTTGACCAACCCCCACGATCCTGGATTTTTCTGCGGCACCGGCGACGTCGACGTGGACGACTGGCTCACCATGTATGAGCGTGCAAGTCGCCATAACAACTGGGGTCCCACGATTTTGCTGGCGAACATCCTCTTATATCTCAAGGGGACGGCCCTCACGTGGTATGATACCTATGAACATGAGCTCACTAGCTGGGATATCTGCAAAGAGAGGCTGAAGAGGGTGTTTGGTGAGCCCCTTGGACGTCAGCTCGCTGCCAAGCAAGAGCTTTCCACACGTGCTCAGACGGCCAAGGAGCCGTATTTAGCATACATACAAGATGTCCTTTCACTTTGCGCCAAGGTCGACTCCATAATGTCTGAGTCCGACAAGATCGGCGAAATCTTCAAAGGCATTGTCGACGACGCCTTTAACTTGCTTGTTATCAAGAACTGCTCGACCATGGACGGAGTCTTTGCTGAGTGCTGGTGCTTTGAGGAAGCAAAATGCCGCCGCATTGTACAGAACTTCACTAGGCTCCCCAACACAGCGGCCACGTCGTCCTGCGAGAGCTCACCACCTTCTCCGCGCTACACTTCTACACCCGAAAATGGCGTACGCATCCCAGGCGGCACAGAAAATGCGTCTCAAGACCGGCCCGTCTATGGCCGCTTTCTGGCATGTCCGGCCAGCATCCAGGTTCTGGCAGCCACTGATCATGCGATGAACGGCCAACATTCGGCAACCAGCGCTTCGGTATTTCTCCGGCCGCCCGTGTTCAGACGCACAACGGCAGCTGCACGGCTGCCAGATATTCAGTTGGCTTTCGGCTGCCGATGTTGAGAAAGAAATCGGCCGGAGTACGGCTTTAGAGCATCCGTTTTTCCATCGGGAAGCGGTGTTCAGCCGAAGCACGGCAAGCGACCGGTCACAGGATATATCCGTATTCTTGTGGCAGTTGGTTTTCGAAAGGAGACCAGCCGTAGCGCGGCTGCCGCGCATCCGCTCTTTCAACAGTGAACCACCCGTCCGGCGGCAGAATATTCGTTTTCTTGGGGCAGCCGGTGTTATAAAGGATACCGGCCGACTTACGGCCTCAGAATGTACGTTTATCATTTGTTTAGCGGTCCTCGGCCGAATTACGGCAAGCGAACGGCCGCAGAATTTTCGGCAACCGGTGTTCAAGAGGAGACCGGCCTTCGCAAGGTATCAGGTTATACGTCATTATGCGAACAACGGCGCGCGTCTGGGCGCCGAGAATTCATCCACAAACGTGCTTGGAAGAAGTCCCGTCGATGTAGGACCGGTTTTTTCCCTGGGTGAAGAAGGAGCCGTTAGGGCGTCGAATGGCGCAGACACGTTTTTCATCCGCTCGATGTTTCTACGTTTTAAATGAACGAACTAAGTTTGTGAAACAGTGATGAGTGTTCTAGGTGAACGGGCAAGGTGCCAGGACTGACTGGACATTACCAGGGAAACGTTTAGGCCATCGAAATGCCATTTATTGCCACAAGAAGACTGTGCCACGCCGACGGGTTAGCTAAGCCTCGCCAGTCATAGCCGCTACAATGCCTCGCCCGTCGGCTTCGCCGACGCATCAGCTCGTGGCTATTCGCCCCCTCAAGAAATGGAGGCCATTGGAGACATTGACCCGGCAGCGATGTCCGACCCGAGATGGCGGTGGTTCACCAAAATAAGTGGCCTTAAATGGTGTCGAGCAAGCGGCCACGACGCAGGAGCTCAACCGGCGCATTGTCAAAGACTCCCCACCAAAGAAAGGCAAGGGCGCGGAAAAGCGCAATTTTCCGGATATTCTTATCACAATAATACTACGAACAACAAGGTGCACTATATTGTTTGTGATAAACGTAGAAGAGGCTAAGCTCGTGCATTGGTAGGATCAACTTCGTGCCCTGCACTATGTTATTTCATAGGATTTTATGACTGCCTCTTTAGAAACAAGTGTTATTTTGAGTTTGCCATAACAACAGAGCCTTGTGAATGACGAAGCGTGGATGTTAATTTAGTTGCGGTGTTTGAAATTTAGATTAGCTACATTTGGGATATGACTCATTTGGTTAAACATAATCGCCAGCATCCTAGCAAACACGGATTTTGTCGGGTTTTTCTTGCTCAACGCAGCTTGTTGAGTTCACGCACGATTTGGCTCTAGCAATAGATAAGCTTAAAGTAGCTGACTATTTTCTTGTGCGGCAAAAAAGCGTTTGACGGTGTTTCATATCACCTTCTTGTTATTACATTGCGGGCAATAAACTGAATGAATCGGCTATTGCATGGATACCAGAGTATATATCTCTCAATGGTTGTTCGTCCGGATATGTTCCCGCCACCTCAGGAATTCCCCAAAGCTCAGTTGCGGACCCTCTTTTGTTTGTGTGGCCTCAAATCTTTGTTAAAAATGTTCGCGAATTACTGTAATTTACAGGACTATAGCGAATGAACGTGATTCAACATACTTGCAGCATCATTCAAAATAATAACATCCTGGTGTGCTGATTCAGAAAAGTCGTTGAATCTTAAAAAGTGTGTTAACATCAACTTTACAAGAAAAGCTTCATTCCAATTGAATGCGTATAGAGTAAATTACACTGGTTTTAGAACGACCGGGGAATATAAATAACGAGGAGTTTATTTAACGATTTGTTAGAGAAATAGGCACGTTCACAACATTAAAGTTACGGCTGCACCTGTTTTTGGCTTTCCGAGATAAAATTTCCGCGAGCCTCCAACTAACTTAAAAGAACAACCGTATTTCACTCATGTTCGCTCAATGTAGGAGTACGCATGTGTTTTCTGGGATCCCTACATCAAAGAGCTGGTTGATACGCTCGAAAACATACAGAATAGGGCAGTGCGACTCGTATTAGGTATTGGCACTGTCAACTTAGGATGAGGAAAAGTAAAAGTAAATTTAAATGGTAAGACGGGAAAGATCATAGACGAAACTTGAGGTTGAATTTTTTCGTAATATCTATCATTCGAAAACTGGAATAGAAGGGGAGAAGTATATCCAAGCGCCATTCTACATATCCCAAAGTGGGATCGCTAGCTTGAAGAAAATTATTAACTTTCCTTTAAGGTGACGCCTTGCGCGATTCATTTCATATTAGATCGAGATGAGAGTGTAATTATCTTCCACGTCCACGTATGATTTTATCCACTGTTTATAATGACGATTTTCACCGCGCTTTGTAGAATTATTTTGTTATTTGGTCCCATATTTGATGCTTAGTGTTATGTATTTCCCTGCTGTAATGCATGCAAGGGCAAGCAGGTATCAAATAAATAAATAAATAAATAAATCAATAAATAAATAAATAAATAAATAAATAAATAAATAAACTTTCGGAGCCGCAAGTTGGCCTCCGACGGGTTGAGAACTGTACGCATTCAAACTTGACCAATGAAATATTTATTGCTTTATTCCTTGCAGTATGCAAGGTTTGCTGTATGAATACTAGAATCGCTAAGTGATTTGTTTGAAAGAAAATATGCAACTCTTGTCTTACTCCTTTCCTTGCGTGAACACAGAGGGATACAACTGCAGCCATCTGAAGAAGGGCGTCATTCGCAACACGTCTAGAATTTTTTTAACGTAGTACGACTTAGAGGAAAATTAAGTTCTTTTGGACTATTAAGGAGTGGGCACGTAAGTGATGAAAACAACATAAAAATTATTTTGAAACTGAAAGTACTTCTTTGATCTCTTCTAGGATCAGCCCTGTGAAAGATCTTCAAAAAAGTTGATCGAGTAGAAAATTTCTTTGCAAGAAAAATGGGCAAATACTGGACATACTTTTTGTGGGAAATAAATTATATTGAATGCTGCTGAGTGTTTTGTGGAGTACCGAACCTCTTCGTAAAGGCATTCGCACCGGTTTTATATAGAAAACAACTGGTCAAGCAGCTGTTGTAAAAATAGTTGTTTTAGTCAGAGCATGAAAGTATTGTCTTAAAAGAAATTGCCTAAAAGCGGGTACTTTTATATTTGTGAAATTCAACCCACTAAAGTATGCGCCTCCCTCCACCCCTCCTATCCTTCCTTATTTATTACAGGTAAGCCACCCCACAGAAGATATCAGGACCTGGACAATACATCTATTCCAGCTCAGCAAAGAAATGAATATTTGCTGTGTTCGACAGTAAAAGAGGTACAGCAATTAAGGGAATGACCGTTTGTGAGCACTGTTGAATAAATTGATTTTGGTGTAAACTGACGCTGATAATTAAGCCAGGCTGCGCTGAAGGCTGGACGGCTGGTGGTTGCGCGCGGGCTCACTTTGATGTGGGTGCAGTGGACCTAAAATGGTGGGTTTGTGCTGCTGTATAGCGCGATTGAGTCATCTGCTTGCGCTGCATGCAGTGTTCGTCCACCGGCCTCAGTACAGTTAACGTACTGTGGCTGAACTACAATGCCCGTAGCACGGCCGAATTTCCGGCAGCTTCAGTCCGGCTGGAGTACGACGACCGCATCTCGGCTGTCCTCCCTCCGGTGCCCGTACTTCGGCCGCACACGGGTAGCTTTGGGATTTCCGGGGCCCTACGGCTGGAATCTGGCCGTATGAAAGTAAGCCGGTCGACTGGCCGACGGACACTGGCAGTTGGACAGTGAGGGGAGTACGGCCGTATACGGCCAAAGGGCCCACATTTGGACACGGGTCGAATATGGTTGCCGGAGAAAGGCCGGGCAGAAAATCGCCGGCCAAAGTACACCGGCTTGAGTAAGGCCGAGCAGTCCTGTGCTGCCTGGGATTGTGAGCGGGGAACTGGAACCCATGGCTCCGCCAACTTTAATTTCACCACATGACCACGTAACGCCCACGCTATCCCTGATGCAGACCGTGGTACGCCAGGAACTTGATAATCGCGGCCTCGGTTCGTTGTGCTCCCTAGGTCGCCCTTGCACCCACGATCTTCCGCCCATCAGTGCTCTCCGTACCCAATACATGCCCCCTCAATACCGCAGCCCGGATGAATGGCGTACACATGACGACAAACCAATTTGCTTCATGTGTCAACGCGTCGGTCATGTTTCTCGCTACTGTGCAAGCCGCTGGCCACCAGGACCCCGTTCCTGGTTTTATAGCTACCAATGCCCAATCACGACCCGACCTTTTGTCCCTCGCCGAATCCAGGACGCCACGGATTCCAGCTCGCCTGTCGCGCAACCTATTGGCCGACACAGTCGCTCACCGTCCCCTCACCGTGACCTATCGCCTTCGCCCCAGCCCCGCCGTTTCTCTTTTCCCCCTTATCCTGGAAGCCCCATTCCGGAAAACTAGACGATGCAGCGCCTATAGGTGACGATGCGTTTACGACCCGGCCCGAAAATCCTCTATTGACTGTTCCACCCCGTACTAACCTTTTAGAGATAACTGTGTATGGTGTATGTGTTCAGGCGTTCGTGGACACTGGTGCGCAAATTTCTGAAATAAGTTCTGACCATTGCCGGCGGCTCAAAAAAGTTCGCACTGCCTCCCCGTCCATTGTAGTGCGAGTGGCCGATGGGAGCACACCATCCATTCTTGGCACGTGCACCGCTCGTGTAGCCATCGCATATCACCAAATCCCTGTTGTGTTTCATGCCCTACCGCACTGTCCTCACGATATCATCCTTGGATTAGACTTCCTTACAGAGACTTCTGCGCTCATCGACTGCTCCACGGGTGAAGTTCGACTTGGGCTGCCAATTTCTCCCCACATCACCGATGAAGTAGAATGTCGACTTTAGTCGGCGAAGTTCATCCCTTTGTCACCAGAAACTGTCACATACGTTAAATTTTTTTCTACTCCTGCCGTACCCGATGGTTCGTACGTCCTTACCCCGATCACTGAAGTTCTGCTGTTACGTCAGTTGACTCTTCCTCATTCCCACATTAGTCACCAACAATCACGCCACGCTTCCGCTTTAGAATTTTCGTTCTTCGCCACAATTCGTCTATGAAGGAATGTCCTTGGCGATCTTGCGTTCCCTTGACCACTGCCACATTCTGACCCTAACGACTGATGGACATTCTAATTTTTTGAATGATACGCCGAGCCGCGAGGCCAGATGGGATGAATTTGTTCACATGATTGGCCCTGATCTAACACCACAGGAAATTGACGACCTTTGGGCCCTTTTGAGCTTCTTTCGGGATATTTTTCACTTTGACGACCGCCCTTTAGGCCAAACCACCTTTTTAAAAACCGAATCAACACTGGCGACGTGAGCCCCCTCCATCAGCGGCCATATCGTGTTTCCGCCGCTAAACGCCAGGTCATTCGAATGGAGGTCGATAAGATGCTTCAAAAAGACATCATCGAGCCTTCGTCCAGCCCATGGGCATCGACGGTGGTCCTGGTCAAGAAGAAAGACAACACGTGGAGATTCTGTGTCGACTATGGTCATCTCAACATTACTAAGAAAGACGTTTGCCCATACTCCGAACAGACGATGCCCTCGACTGTCTCCACGGCGCCAAGTACTTCTCCTCCATCGACCTTCGCTCAGGCTACTGGCAAATCGCCGCCAACGACATGGACAGAGAAAGAACTGCTTTCATTTCACCGGGCGGACTTTATCAGTTTAAGGTCATGCCGTCGGCCTTTGCAATGCGCCAGCAACATTCGAGCGCATGATGAACTCACTCCTTCACAGCTTCAAGTGGTCCACATGCTTTTGTTACCTGGACGATGTGATCGTTTTCTCCCCTACTTTTCCGACTCATCTTTCTTGTCTATCGGCCATCCTTGCCTTTTTCCGCAAAGACGGTCTCCAGCTGAACTCCTCCAAGTGGCGCTTCAGACTCAAGGAAATTACCATCCTCGGCAAGCATGTCGACGCACGGGGCGTACAAGCTGACCCAGAAAAGCTCAAGGCAGTTCGAAGCTTTCCTGTCCCTACTTGTTCCAAAGACGTACGCAGCCTTCTTGGGTTATGCTCATACTTTCGGCGCTTTATTCAACGTTTTGCCGAGATCGCACACCCTTTGACACAGCTTTTTAAGAAGAATGTGCCTTTTTCCTTGGGGCCTGCTCAAGAGTGTGCCTTTTCGACCTCAAAAACGCGATTGACAACACCTCCCATCCTGGGAAATTTCGATACTTCCGCCCCTATAGAAGTTCGCACGGATGCGAGCGGCCATGGGATTGGAGCGGTTCTGGCGCAACGCCAACACGGCCAAGATCGCGTGATCGCTTATGCAAGCCGTCTCTTGTCTCCCGGCGAACGGAACTACTCAATCACTGAACGTGACTGCTTGGCACTGATATGGGCAGTCACCAGGTTTAGACCGTATCTTTTTGGACGGCCCTTCTCTGTGGTAACAGACCACCATGCCCTTTGCTGCCTCTCATCATTGAAGGACCCCACTGAAAGGCTCGCCCCCTGGGCTTTCCAGCTTCAAGAATACACATTTACTGCTGTCCATAAGTCCTAATAGTTGCACCAGGACGCCGACTCCTTGTCCCGCTATCCCTTCGACAGCCCACATGGAAATGAGATTGAAGGTAAAACCTGTTCTGTCTCCTGCCTGCTCAAAATCGGAGTTGAAAAACGACGCGATGAATACTTGCGGCACATCATCGGACGCCTACATTCTCCTCAGAAGGATGCTTCGCTTCGTCCCTATCTCCTCATGGACGGGTCTTTATACCGTCGAAACCTTCGTGCAGATGCCCCGATATTTTGCTCGCCATTCCTGAACACTTGCGATTGTCTGTCTTTCAGCAACGTCATGACGAACTCCCTGCTGGCCACCTAGGCATTGCGTGGAGCTACGACGCGTTCGACGCCGGTTCTTCTGGCCGAACATGTACCGATCGGTGAAGCGCTATGTAACCTCATGTGATTCTTGCCAACGACGGAAGACCCCTACCGTGGCCCCCACCGGCCTGCTGCAGCCCATCGACGTCTCCATTGAACCCTTTTACCGTGGCGGCCTAGATTTGCTAGGACCTTTTCCTACTTGCACAATGGGAAACAAGTGGGTTGCTGTCGGCATTGACTATGCAACTCGCTTTGCAATCACCCAGGCCCTTCCAACCTCTTGTGCTGCTGAAGTGGCGGACTTCCTTTACATGACGTTATTCTACACCATGGAGCCCCTCACCAACTTCTCACATATAGAGGACGGTCTTTTTTAGCCCAAGTTATCGAGGACATCTTGCGTTTGTGCGGCACTATGCACAAGTTCTCTACAGCGTATCATCCACAAACGAATGGGCTCACTGAACACCTTAATCATACAATTACCAACATGATAGCCATGTATGTTTCACCGGACCATCGATTCTGGGATGTAACGTTACCGTTTGTGACGTTTGCTTACAACTCGTCACGGCATGACACCGTGACATATTCCTAATTTTTTCTTTTGTACGGAAGAGAACCCCTTCCTTGCCGCTCGATAGCTTACTTCCTTCGTCCAAGGTTTCTGTGGCAGAATACGCGACCGGTGCAATCGCCCGCGCTGACTACACCTGCCAGATTGCCTTACCCGCATAAACCAGTCCCAAGGCCACCAAAAGGCTGCTTACGACAAGCGCCACCGTCACGCAGAGTACGCCCCAGGCTCCCTCGTCCTTCTGTGATCCCCTCGCCGCCACGTGGGTCTGTCATCAAAACGATTTTTACGCTACACCGGCCCTTACAAGGTGTTACGCCGAGTTACCAACGTGAAGTACGAGATCACCCCGACTCAGTCAACCTCTTCCGTCGCTACGACAGACATTGTTCGTGTCGCTCGGCTCAAACCCTACACTTATACGTTGTCGGCTCCTGCACAGAACACACCAGGACGGTGTTTCCCCCGCCGGGGGTTATGTACGGTGTAGACTTCCTTGGCGAAGCGGTGAAGCCACTGCTATGGAGAAAAATCCCCCTGCAAGGCATGAGGCCAATCGTGGAGGAGAAAAAAGAAGACGATCGGTGTGGCGCCCGGCAGGAGCTAAAACGGTCATCTGATGTGTCTCTAATTTCCCCCTTTTGTAAATAGTGTAAATACATCTAATTCTAATCGCGTCTACCTCGTCTCGTCTATTACCTGATTTATTAACCAGCTTTCTTTGTTACTTTGTTATTTATTACCTTTTGCCGGGAAAACTCGTCAGCATTGTTTACGCTGCCTATTTCTTTTGGCGGCTTGAGGAATGGTCCTCGCAGGTACGAAAGCCAGGTGTGATACTTTAGGAGCAGCTGTGTAGACCACACTCATCTGGCAGACAGTTTTCTGCGCTTGCGCGTACTCTCGCCTGCTTCGCTGCTGGACACCGTGGTAAAGAGATCACATGCGATGCCGTAGTTGCTCCCACGACGTTATTACTGCTAAGCTGTATATGTCTCACCCGCCCCTCCCCCGGCCATCCCGGTTTCCATTCCGGTAAAGCAGAATTACTCTGCACCACTCCGGGGCTCCTCCGGGCCACCATCAGCCCTGTTTTAGAACGGTTATCACAGCGATTATTCCCCTCGCCACCCCTGATGCCTCCTTAACAAGTTGCACAGGCGGCTGGTAGCGGCCGTAGCGCCGCTATCAGGTTGCGGAGAATCAACACCAGCGCGAATGGGTGTACAGACACCCGAGAGCCGCCGCCGCGACCACCGCCGCGAATGTAGCCGCGGCCTTTGCCACTTCAAATTCTACCTTGCCCTCTAGGCACGCGCCCTTGCCCGTTGAAAGCAACTTTCCCTGTTGGAAGGCTGGCGTGAGCACAGTATTCTTCTTTAGTTGATAGCCATTCCGACGGACGTTGTCGCGTCGTCAGCCCTCGTTGACCAGCTGGTCGTAGTTCTTGCGGCGGAAGAATAATCATAGGTCATATTCTGGTCGCCTATAAAGTCTTTCTGACTCCATTCGGCAGTGCAGTTCCCGCCTATTAGGTTAGGCGTGCACGGGTTGGGGGTGAAGAGAGGGGCATGCACGCACAGCAGGGCTCAATGCCTCTGCCGGTACTGATGACATAGCCGTTGGGGTGGTGGGACATTTAGACGTGGCAGTCTCATGGCTCAATGCACCCAGTCAAGTGTCCTCCGCGATCGAGCGGTTGGGTCTGGGTTGGTGGTTTGCACAGACAATGGGCAGCGAAATGAACACCCATGTGTATCCACAAGTATAGACACAAAGGTGGTGTTGTTAACTCGCTATGGGCGGACGCATGTCGCTCGCTTGGAGAAGGAAGAGCGGAAACTAAAGACGTGTCAGCCTGAAGAAAAGCGTGAATTGGCGCGAAAAACACAGAAAGCCGGTGCCACCGCCGTTGTCGCTTTAAGTTCCGGCTTCTTGTGTAGCTGCTACAAATCCCTCCTGCATGAGCAGCAACTGGTCAGCTTGGAACGCCGCCTTAGGCTAATATCACTCGTTCATCTTAAAGGGCTTTCACGGCGACATGTTCGACAGTATCTTACACCTCGAAGCACACGCTCATGGCCGGTTGGCGGCTTATGCGTGCACGGGTTAGGAGAGGAGGATGGTAGGGGGACTAGCACGCACATATAGGTTTCACACCCTTACTGGTGACATGCCGTTATGCTGGCATAGGGTTCAAAGTGGCCATCAAGCAGCCCAATGCGACCGGTCCGGTATCATCTGTGGTAGAGTGGATTGGGTTGGCGCGTTACACAAACGGTACGATGACTACAAAGCGGGAGGCAAAGAGACAGCTCTAAGTTGTTTTTTTTCCAAATTTCATTCGGGTAATTGGGTACGAAGTATGCTCAGTCGTAAATTACCAACCACCGTGTTTTTTCGTGCACTCCATGGAAGGCGTGTTGCTTTGAAGGTAATCCTTCTTCAGATAGTGTAAGGGCACTATATTTGTTTATAAATTGAACTTTGACCAAGGTTTTCTCGTAGTGCATTTGTACGGGAGAGGATTAATACCCTAGGTATTGCAGCACTACGCGCAGCAATGGAGAATGAGGTGCCGTTAATAGAAATGGCAGCTGACGACACGGCAGATTACGGGAAAGAAGGAACTGAGAAAGTGGCCATAGGCAACCTGGCTTCATTAGACGAACGAGTAGAGTAATCACCAAAGATTTCATGATCAATAGTTGGGCTAAGAATCGCACATTGAAATCTTTGTCCGATCTCGCATGAAACAAACTCCAGCTTATTCCGCGTCGGTTCTTCGCAATAAGATGAGGTCTTCTATTTTCTTGTCTTCCATAGGCTGAGCTACATGACACAACTGCACGAGCCACTTGACCTTCGCCGATGAACGTGAGAAATCCGCCTGAGATGGCCAGTGAATCAAGTGCATGAGAAAAGTAAGCTTGTTGGTGAAGAGATCATCAAACTTGATGATAGGTGCGCCAACTTTTGGGAGCTATTTCTGGGACGCCTTAGACACCCCAACGAAGTTTTTCCCACACGGATAATGTACGCCACCAACCGAGCACTTTCACCGTTGTTACCTTGACTTCTGGAGCTGTAGCTGCTGTGAAACGACTAAACCTACAGTGTAACAAGCGTTGATTGTTCCACGCGCATACCCTAGGCATTTCAAAGTTCGTCCGCATTAAGACCATTGCCAACGCATATATCGGTGGTTGGGCTTCCCTCAGTCCTGTCTCATCAACTATAACACTCGACCATTTACGCTAGGTTGAGTCCGCAGTCCCCAATAACCCGCACACCCACTTTGGCACTCTCCGCTTCCGTACCAGGGCATTCCACTCGAATGCGAACGGTCTTGGGCGTTTTCGCCGGCAACTCAAGACATTCGTCAAGGGGCGTGCTGACGCTACCCGCCTGGTCTAGCTTGCCATTTCTGGCTCTGTGGAGTTTCGGGCTATTTTGAAGCAGGTTATGCGCTCCACTCTCTCAAGGATGATTTGTGATACCCCGTTACTGTTGCGAGCGGTAGGGCCTACTAAAAGACACATACACGTTTTCTGATTCATCTCTATGTCGGGACCCTACGCATATCATTAAAGGTTTTGGAGCTGCATTTCGCTCCATTCTCTCACCCGAACCACGCTGCAATGTGTTTATGGGTTTCTATCAAGAGCTGAAGACCCTCGCCTACGTTTTTGTTAAAGGTGTTGTGCCACCAAATTTGTTGCTTGTGCATTCTTTGTTGCAAACGTTTTATAATTCGTTAGAAAGCATGATACATGCTCTCACACGCACATATTCTGAGTGAAAAATTTATTATCGCACGATTCATGTGAACAGGATTCGGTTTCGGTTTCTGGGCGCCGATTCAAGCAGTGACGTCAAAGTGTTGCGAGGAGGTTCTGCCACGGCGGCGCTGCGGTACGTTGCGACTTTACTGCGGCGTCTGCTCCCCCACATACGTGCTTCACCACGGAAGTAAACACGCCGACTCGTCACGTCAAGCCGCGACAGCTCCGACGCGGATTCTTTGTCTGCATCCTCGGATGCAGACAAATGAAAACCATGGATTTGCAAACCATAAAAATGCTAAAAAAACGCTCAAAAAAAAAAAAAAAAAAAAAGCTGCCTCCGCCGCGAATCGAACCGGCAACGTTGACCGGATGGGCGGAACGCGCGAGACCACTGAGCCAGCGAACAAACGATTCCGCCCCGCGATATAGCCGGTGTACTAGATGGAGGCCCATCCTTGGAGTCGTACGTCGGTGTTTACTAGCTAGTTTACAGAATTCATGGCTTGTAAACTCACATTTTTTAAATAGCGCTTGCGCAGCAAGGTTCCGCGAAGCCCCCGCGACAGCTTATCGCCATCAACTCTGCTCTTCTGCGAAAGCGCTCGCAAAAATAAGTGTGCCCGGCTGCGACTGCGATTTTGCACTGAAGGGATAGTGCTTGCCGTACTTTGGTTTTACGTTTTACGTTAAAAACCTTTGCCGATACTGATCCCTTATTACCCAAATTACCCTACGTAACTGTTCTTCTGCACGAAACTGACCTTATATTTTCTACAGGCGAGCCGATCGCACACGCATTCCGGGGTAGCGGCGTCGCCGAAGAGCACGGCCGAAGCGTCGAACGCCAAAATATGGATCGCATTAGCGCTAGTGTTGAGTTGTATGGGCTTCATGGAACTTACTGAGTTTATTACCCTCCAGAAACTAACAAAATAGAGCCGCGTTCATTGCGGCACGAATGTTGTCGGGGCGCAGTTTTCGCTTCTCGGTCGATTGACGACGCGTCGTGCGACCAGTCAGGCGACCGGTTTTGTTGGCGTCTTCGGTCGGCGAGTCAGTCACACTACGGCGACTTTGCATCGGCCGACGTGTTTGTGTCGCCGTCGGCGTGGTGTGACAACGCGGTCAGTTGGCCGATGTTTTAACGACTCGTCGGCGTCGCCGTCGTATCGGTATAGTGTGTCGATACGACCAAGCGACCAAACAAATTGTGGTAACTGGAGTTCACGTTCACGTCGCTCGAGTCGCTAGCGTTGTATGACGTCACAAACTTTGCTGCGCTGGCAATACACTGACGTCATGGTTAGTGGCGCTAGCGATGGGTCCCGATTTCCAGAAGAGCATTTAGGTAATTTTTAGAAGCGAATTAAAATATATATTAAGCACTTGCTGTACCCAGCACTTCGTGTTGAGGGTCGTTGCATGCAGAGGAAGCCTACAGCAGGCTTTTTACAGACTTAAAATTTGGTGGCACAACACCTTTAACCCTGACACATTATTCAAGCCACTGTAGCGCCGATAAGGGAAACCCAAACGCGTCATTCACCGCGTTGACAAGCATTTCTGGGCAGACCTCTTTGGCAGACAGTACACTGCGTCAATCGAATCCCTCAAATGAATGTTAGCAGAGGAACCACCCCCGTACCCAAGCTCAAACCCTGACGCTAACGTGGTCAATTCTCACGAGCTGTCCTCGTAACTTCAGCCATAAACATTCCAGAAATCACTTAAAATATCCTCCCGGCTCCCCGCAAGGCTTCGTCACCGGGGGGAGGGGAGTGGCTGCTGTAGAAGAATCAATTCAAAAGAAGCCGCAGGCTGTCTCTGCTTTCTTATTGTCTGCGGTAGCCGCTTATGCAGGTGATTGAGGTAAGCTTTTCATAGACATGCCACACTCTGTTATAATAACAGTATTTAAAGATATCGCATCAATTATCCATATCTTCACACAAACTGCTTTCAGCTGGGTACTTTTATAGTAGGTACACTGTTTTAAGATGCTCTACGTCGTCAAGAAGAGGCAGTTGGAACACAAGATGGAGACCCCGCACAAGTAGCGACAGCAACAACCTCCAGGCATAGAGAGCTTCTCTCCGCTACGCCAGGCGTCGACCGACGGGCAACGCGGACTGTCGCAACAACGCAGCAACAGCAGACGGAGATCAAATAGCAAGGGAAGCGCCAGCCGCCACCGACAGCCATCGCAGTCTAGGGAGCGGTTGTCTGGGCAGACGCTGTCAAGACACCTAGGGCCCCCTCAAAGCAACAGCCTGAGCAGAGTGCTGCGGTAGCTGAACTGCGAGCCGAGAACGAGAAGCTAAAGCAGGAGATAGCCGACCAAGATGCCAGCATCAAAAACATTAGCGAGAAGCTGACGCAACTCCTCGCATTACAACAGCACCGCAAAAAGCCACCGCAGGTTGCGAAAAGACGAGATGAGCTCGTGGAGGATGAGCCGGAACCTGCGATAGCTCCCCGAGCCTACAAGGCGATAGAGTCAACCCCAAAGAGACGAGCCTTCGAAGGTCCCAAAGACCGGAAACTGATTCACGGATAGATAATCAAGACGACCACCTGGACAAGCTGGAAGCCTGTGCGAAAATCACCAACGAACGCCTCACAGCACTAGAAAAAACGTGCCAGCAGATGACGGCGACCATGTAAAGGATCCAAGCGATGAGGATCCAAGTGCAAACGCAACTTCAGACGCTCCTCGGACTACCCACACCAAGTGCTGAACAGCAGAACACGCCGACAGTGCACCAGCCATGGATCAGAGAGCCCGCACAGCACCTACCCCAGTGAGAGACCTCGTCGCCTCGTCTCTCACTCGCCTCGTCTCTCAGTGAGAGACCTCGTCGTTTGCTTTCCGAGCAAACGAGCAGTGTTACAACAGCATCAAGAGCAGGTCGCCCGCGCACCCGATGTCATTATGCTCCAAGAGACGCACAGTGGGACTACAACGAAGCTCCCTGGCAACCGCGCGCACGCCAGCCCACGGAGCGCATGTTACACAGCCAAAGGAGTGAGACATGGGGTGTGCACCTTTGTGCGCAAAGGAATCACCTTTGTAGGGCAGGACCTGATTGGCAACAGCGCAAAAGAGTACTGCGCGGTGGAAATCATCACGGGCAAGCGGCAGGAGAGCGCGTTCATAGTGAATGTGTATAGCAACCCTGCGTATCGGCAACAAAAGTTTCGTCCACTCATTCACAATGCTACCCGGGTAGGTGGAGGAAGTACGCTGCTGATCTGTGGAGACTTTAATGCCCCGCATCAGGAGTGGGGATACCCAAGGACGACGGTCAAGCGACGATACCTCATGGAAGACGCTATGGACGTGGGGCTGCACCTGCTCACGCACCCCGCCTTTCTCACCAGAATCGGGACTTCAGTTTCACGGGATACTGCCACAGACCTTACATTCCTCAGGACTGCGGGTAAACTCGCGAGGCACTTGCTGGGAAAACATGGGTAGTGACTTGGGCAGCAACCACTACATCGTGGAAGCCGTCCTACCGTTCGCTGGCCCCGGCAGCGCTACTGCAACACGGAAGCACCGTCTTACTGACTGGAACGTCTTCCGCAGAACTCTCCCGGCGGAACAGCCGGAAAGCACAAACATTGAGCAGTATACACAGGCCATCGTGAAGACCACCGCGGACACGACTACAGAGCTCGAAATAGATGAGAGTATCGACAGGGTCGACAGGCGGATCCTGCGCCTCTCAGAAGCCAAAAAGTCCACCCAGGAGCGATGGACAAGGCAACGGACTAACGGGCGCCTGCGAATAAAAGTCGCCGTGCTCAACAAGCAGATAGAGACCCACTGCAGAATGCTCTGCGCGCTGCAGTGGCACGCGGTCTGCAGCGAGGACGATGGAGAGATGCACAGGGGTAGGACATAGAACATGCTATGGCATTTGCTGGACGAAACCAAGACGAATGGCTACCATGACAACAACCTTGCGAAGACCCTTCACAGGGCCATCCGAGACCTAGGGGAGAAAGAAGTGTGCAGGCGTCTAGATGCCAAGTACTTGCCGACAACCCCTACGAAACCGGCGCTGACAATGAGATACTGTACCGAGACATCGAGGTGTAGGAGGTCCGGGCGCACTTGCAGACCCTCAACAGCAGATCAGGGGCAGGCCCTGACAAGGTGACCAACAAGGCTCTCAAGAATCTGAACGACGCGGCGATAGTAGCGCTCACGCGTTACTTCAAAAGATGCTGGTCCGCAGGACAGCTCCCCCTGCAATGGAAAACAGCCAAGGCGATCCTCATTCCGAAGCCGGGCAAGCCACCCACCATAAATATCTTAGGCCCATCTCGCTTACGTCGTGCGTGGGGAGTGTCCTCGAGCACGTCCTCATGAACAGATGGCAGCAGTACTTTGAAGACTCCGGGCTTTACCCAAACTCACGGAACAAGAATTATTCAGGAGGCGCAACTGGGCTTGCTCCGGCGGCTCTATTAAGTCACGGCGCCGGGCACGGCACCGACGCGCTCTGTCACGAGGCTCCAAAGGAAAAAGGCTCGCCGGTTCAAGGTCAGTCAGTGCATAGCCGGCCGCCGCCGTGGGCAGACGACGCCGACAAATGCGTCGCGCGACTAGACTTTCATTGGAGTCGGTTTGCGGCGGATGAAGTCATCGCGTTTCAAACATTTTTCGTAGGACGAAGGGGCTTTGATTTTTTTTAGAACACGAACCTAAAATAAAAGAACCTTGTTGAGAATCTAGGTGTGATTAGTTCCAGTGAATGATGGTTCTTATCTTCAATGCAATAAGTTCATATTTAGACTGCCCTAACTTCGCCGCCCTGTCTGCGCAACATGAAAAGCGCGCGTAAATCTCAGAAGACGCCCGCGAGAGGAGAGAGCGGGGAGAGTGAACCAGTCATAGTGGGAAGGTGGCGTCGGCAGATGTCGTCTGCTCCGGGATTGCTTCCAGTGCTTCTTTTCAAGCGCGGTACGGCTTGTAGCTAGGGTAGTAATTATTAATAACTGGTGCTAAAATATCGAGCACTTCTATTTATTTATTTTACAGGAAGAAATCTGGCAATTTTCACAATAGTTTCGATGATAATACGATTTTTGTGAGTCGCGCCCGAAGAAGAACACGTAAACTATGGCAACTAAGGTCCCTAAAATTACTTAATGGCAACGCGCTTGACGCGCCATCTGTTGTGCTGCTCCGCAAGCTGTGTTTCCCCTTCCACTGTCTGCGTTTCCCAGACAGTGACATTAACGCGCAGCCCGCCCGCGCTGTCCCAGCCCAGCGGATTCCCCTCCTGAAATACTTTTTTCTCTGTGCCCAAACTCCATCTTAGGATTCCGGGAGAAGCTCGGGACGGAGGACGCCATGCTCTTTCTGTAACACGAGATTGTCGACGACGCAGTGGGTACTCGAGACAACAGAGCCATGCTGGGTCTAGATCTGCAGAGTGAGTGCCTTTGACAAAGTCCGTCACTCTGCCATCCTTGCACAAGTCTCTCGACTGAACATGGGCCGTCGGACGTACGCGTACGTCAGACACTTCCTCACGGGCCGGATCACAATGATTGGTGGGGGCGACCTGCAACTACCGGACAAACAGCTAGGCAGCGTGGGCTCCACCTAAGGGTCGGTGATATGCCCGTTGTTATTCAACTTGGTAATGATTGGCGTGGGCAACCGTCTCGAGAAAGTGGAGAATGTCCGACACACAATACACGCACACGACGTCACTTGTGGGTAAGAGGAGGAAGCGATGGGCATACACACACAACGCTCCAGGAGGCTGTGGACGCCATCGAGGACCACCTATGAGGGACGGGGCTCATCTGCTCCCCGTCGAAACCGGAGCTGCTCGGTATTCCGCCAAAGGGCAGAAGGAAGGAGTATACGAAGACGGCGCGGATAACGGTCTGCAGGGAAGGGGGTGAACTGATACCCGAAGTGGGCAAGAGTAGAGTCCTGGGCCTGCTGTTTCAACGCAACCGAGTCAACGGAGCTACAGTCACTAAGTTGGCAACGAAAGCCGAGGCGGCAGTGCGCCTCATTCGGCGGATATCCATAGGAATATCAGGCATGAAGGAGGAGAGCCTCACCCGCCCGTCCAGTCCTTTGCAATCAGCCACATTGCGTACGGGGCTGCCTTCCACAACTGGCGGCCCTGCGATTGAGCAAATAATGACGCGACTATCCGCAAGACGTAAAAGGCGGCGCTGGGGCTCCTGGGAAGCACGAGCACCAAACAATTCATTGATCTGGCTGTCCACAATACCCTGCACGAATTGCAGAAGCACAAGGGACGGCCCAGCTGGAATGCCTCTCCTGAACGAGGACCATACGGCACATCTTGGAGCACCTGGGGCTAGTCCCCACGGCAGACCGACAAAAGAGTGCACTCTCGCGGCCGGATGCTGTCAGCCGCCGACTTAACATATGTCTTGTTCCCAGAAACATGAACACTGAGCCCAATCAGGAACGCGACTAGCCAGAGCCAAGGTCCTCATCGACCTTCACGCGACCGACAACGGTGCCGTGTACGTGGACGTGACAGAATATCCAGACACCCCTGGGGCCTACGTGGCTGCGGTGGTCGCGGCATCTAACCGGGGGGGAGATCAAGACAGTCGGGAGCATTTATACTAAGAAGGTACATCAAGCAGGGGAGGTGGCCTTCGCCCTGGCTATCGCGGACCAGGCCTGTACAACGATGATGTGTGACTCCTGCACAGTAGTGCTGAAATATGCCAAGAACAGGGTGTGCAGGGCAGCGGCGGACATCCTGCGGAACACAGAACACAACAAGAGAGCGTTATCTATCAAATGGTTCTCGGCCCACATGGGCCCTAATGTCTCGAGCAGGGAGAACGAGAACCAAAACGAGACGGCCAATGCAGTCGCGCGAGGATTCACCAACCGCGCGGCAGCCAGCGAGGCCGACCCGGAGTGGAGACCGTCCGACACCAGCAAGGATAGAATGATCAACTTCAGCAATATCGTGTAGTGGTATCGACGGAATAGGAGAAATATGCTACCCCCCCCCCGGTACCCGGGACTCACTCACGCAGATGCAATGCTTTACCGACCGCTGCAGGCTGGATGCCGGATCACCCCGGTGCTTGCCAAGTATATTTGCCACAGTGTGTATGAGAGTGATATGTGTAGGTTGTGTAAGCGAGGTACGGCAGTTCACATCCTGTGGAACTGTGAGGTGAACCCACGTGAGGCAAGCAAGATGACAATGATCCCACCATAGCTGGAGGCGGCAACAAGGAGCTATGACTACGGACTACCGCTGCAGTCCGTCCAGTAGGTCGCGGTGGCCCTCGAGAGGCAGCGACCAGGGGAAGCCGCGCGCGGAGTAGGGGGGCACAAGCCTCTCTACACCAATGGGCGGAACAAGGAAGTGGCCCTCAGGACGCAGTCACGACGTCGTCCACGCCACGTCACTCTGACGGACCCCATTAAGGGCTATCCTAACCGCTCTGCAGGAGTTTCCATAAAGTTCTCTCTCTCTCTCTCTCTGTTTGGCCTATAGAAGTGCACGGCATCAGAGCGCGCAAGAAATGACCGCGGTATGTTGCGCACTAGTGCTACACATTCGATGTTGATAATTTCGTTTCGAGAAGGTAATATCAAGTAGACAAGTTTTTTTAATGGAGATGTAGTGAATTTATTATCAGTTCAGATAACTCGGCTATCAAAAGTACATTTTATGTTCAAGAACAAAAACACTACCGCATAAAGCGTACAATATATGCCTGAGCAATCGGAAAAGAAATCTCCAAATTAAGGTGCATTGGGTCTGTAATCACCGTCTGTCATAGCCAAAACATTCTCTCCTGCAGGCACCGCTACAACAGAGACCTGGTTCTCTTTGTCCTGTTATCTGTAAGTGGCAAAGAGAAAAACGACTGTAATGCAATAAACACAAATAATAACAAAATAGGTTTTGTGAAACACAGGAACACTGTGCTGAAGTATGCAACCTATGCCATACACTGCAATAATGTTGTCACGTGCCCCACAATTCCCAAATCTCTTTTTTGAATATTAAAAATATAAATTAAAATACTCTATCATCTCCTCTGTATGGTAATTTTTATTGGTTAATATAAGCATACTCAGTGAATGTCTTGAAAATTTGACTACCGCATTATGTTCATCAATGTAGTTTGTGCTTCGAGACAAGCCGCACTAGAGACACCTCTGTATATGAACATTTTTGCACCACCTTTCAAGTAAACTGCAACACTGCAACCTGATCGAGATTTTTTTAAAGACAAACTACCAACGTCACCCGAACGACTAAAAGTGGGCGTAATAAGCTAGGACAGACAATGAAGTTGGCACTGACAGCGCAGCTGGCACACGGACAAAGAGGAAGCGAACTAGACACACGACCATTGCTTGTGTGTGTCTACTTGTCTTACTTGTCCGTGTCCCAGCTGGGCTGTCGTCCCTTAATCATGTTCAACCCACATGCCCATATAGCCACTTCAGTGCGTTTCAAGGAGCAAAGTCATAAAAAAATTGTCCTAAGAAAATCACTACATGACGTTTGGCCATCGTATGGATTACACACTTTCAGCAACGGAATTTTCATTTTGAGGAGGGACTGTTTTTGTAAGCATTCCTACGGTTTCTGACCTGAAGAACGTACAAAGAATTTCAGCTGAGAGTGCGAGTATTTTATAATTTACCGGACCGAGAAATGATTGAATCACAACGTAATTAATAATTTTTTCAAGTAGAAAGAGAAGGGTGTCCTATTCTTCTAAAACGTACGCCACCCTGACCATAAAGAAAAAAACTAAGCCGGCGGTAGTCCAAGTATTTGTAGTTATGTGGACCTCCTGGAAAATCAGGATTTCAGTTTATTCAGCGCGCCGTCGTAACACGGAGTGTCTACTAAACCTTTCTTTCTTTTCATAGCAGCCGCCTCCACGAAAACGCAACAAAGGTTATGTCTATTGCGGGAGGCATCTTCGGAGAACTCTCGTCGGGAAAACTAACACTTTTGGCTTTGTCCTCAAGGTGCTAGAGGATATTTTGTGCGGTATCGGCAAACGCCACTACAGGGCCGACTGGGCTATAGTAACAAGGTGATTGCCAAAAACCACAATGAAACGCAGAGTAAGGCAAACTTCTCATGAATACGGTGAAACATACGTCTTTTTTGCTCGCATTCACTAACAAAACTAGTGCTTATGTCATGCATCGAAAGGCAACCTTGCTGTGGATCGTTTCTTGGACTGCTGGGGACTGCGCTGGTGATACTTCAGTGGAAATGCCAAGGGTTTAAAGATAAGGCTGACTAATTAAAACAACACCTAGATACATTGGAAACCAAAGCAGACGTCATTGCCACACAAGAACCACACAGCACACATAAGCTGCTGAGATATAGGAGTTACTCCGACCCATTGCAACGAGCCACGCAACGTTATTCCGAAACAACATAGCTGCTCCGCAACATCTTACTCCCCAACGAGGTGTGAGCACACGTTGGTACAGCTACATAGTCGCCAAATAGGCAGCGCCAAAACATTTTTATACTAAATTTGTATTGTCGCCCGTCACGCAAGCAACCAGGCATAACAGCTACATTTCAAATGTCGTGCAAACGGCCAAGAGCAGACGCCTCTTCCTGTATGGGGAGTCCAATGAACCCCCCCCCCCGGATATGGGGTTACAAGTACTGCTCCAAGAGAGCCAAGAAAATACTGCCTTTACTGATCTCCTTCACCCAACCCTCTTGTATGATACTGAGACACCCGCCCGTCAAGGCACTACTAATGCAAGAGTGACTATGCCGCAGCTTTCGCTACTGCTCGGCTCCCTGGACGTGGCATGTATAAACACTCAGGTCAACCGCGGCTGTGACCATGATATACTTCAGTTTACGACAAGCGAAGACACATGTAAGACACCCATACGGTCAACCCGGCTTACCAACTGGGACAGATTTTGGAAGGAACAATTACGCAACCCTCGGCGAAACTCTCGACCTATGAGGAGTGGGCATCACATCATCTGTCCTGGCCTAGATACACGTGCAGACGACCATCACTACGCACCAAACGCCGTGAGTGGACTGTCGCCTGCTCCACCTGTGAGAGGCACGAAGGAGTCTTACAAAGCGGTGGAAGCGGAAAAAACACAATCTTCACCTGCGGAAATGCATCAAGGAACCCAAGAAGTACGCTGCGGAATGCGCCAAAGCACTCTGTAGAGAAAATTACATCGTATTTTACAACGGCCTTCATAGCGAACTCCCAACCAAGAAAACGTGGCAACTTCTCCGTAACCTGTTTGACCAACTAACAAGTAAGACCGAAAGCAAACGCAGCTTAGTTCGCACTCTCAACAACTACGAGGGCAATGCACTGGAAGATAAGTATCTTCAGACAGACCCACTGGGCACCCCTCCAGGTAACTACACAGGGCACCCCAACGACATCCTAGACCGGCCAATCCTTCTTCACGAACTCAGGCAGCGATAGCCAGGATATAAAACACAGCGCCCCCAAACCTGACAGCATCACTTACAAACTTTAAAACAATTCCAGGGATGACTCTCTTGCCTTCCTCCTACAACACCTAAACTCAATCTGGGCCTCAGGCACCCACCCTCCTTCGTGGAAAGCGGCAGAGGTAGGATTCATTTATAAACCTGGAAAATCCCCCATGTGGATGAACTCGGACCCATATCCCTTACGTCTTGCGTGGGGAAGGTGATGAAAAGGATCGTCCTCAAACGGCTACAAAAACACGTCGACGACGCGGAGCTGACACCCACGGCCATGTTTGGTGTCCAGGAAAATCTCGGCACTCAGGTTATACTCTTTTGACTAAAGGAGTGGCACAGGCCACCCGAAATTACCCTGTAAAATTTTGGCCCTTGACCACAAGGGGGCCTTCGGTAACTTTTCTCTTGAAAGCATACTGGCTGCCCTTATTGCCCCGATTGCGGGGAACGAAGTCATTCATACATCAGAGACTTAATATCCAATCGTACGGGGACACTCAAGATTGGCACAGTTACATCCGATTCAGTCCGTCTTTGTGTTCGCGGCACTCGTCAGAGGTCCGTGCTCTCTCCGTCACTGCTCAGCCTGGCCCTACTGAACCTCCCGAAAAAACTAGCGCATGTACCAAATCTCGGCTACACCCTGTACGCCGATGGTACCACCCTTTGGAAGGAGACGGCGTCCCTCACATAGATCCAAAATACGCTCGAACAGGCCATGGGCGTAGTACGCAAATGCTCAAGTGTGCGGCCTCCAGTGTTTACCTAAAATCAGCGCTACTTGCTGTCCGCCCTCACATGAAACGACACATCACGAAAGACATTTAAATACTCGTTGACGGCCAGGCCATCACTCGAAGTCCAGGAATCAAGATCCTGGGCCTACATCTCCAGATCAACACCAAAAGTGACGTATCCTTCCAGCGCCTCAACCACAGCCTCAATCAAATCTTACACGTGATCAGACGAGTTGCCACCAAGAAGCGAGGCCTCAAGTACGCCGATACCCTTCGAATAATTGAAGATTTTGTCCTCCCGATAATCATTCACACCACCCCCCTCTTCTTCTAGGCGAGGAGGACATAAAGATGCGTGATGTAATAACTAGAAAGGCGGTTGAGCAGGCCAGTGTTACTCCCATGAATGCGTCCACAGAGAAGCTGCTTAGGATGGGGTTCGAAAACACGGTTGAAGAGCTGATAGAGGGACATGTTTCTAACCAGACGCTCTCACTGAGCAGAACTGCACTGGGTCGTCGTATCCTTAACCAGATTGGCTGGGCAGCACAGAATGTCACTCAGGGTGATGTACTCCTGGATAATTGGTGACAAGAAATAAAGATACTTCCTTTACCTCGAAATATGAACCCGTCACACTACGCGGGTCGCCGAGAAGTACGGGCTCAAGCGCTGAAGCGAACTACACATGGGCTCCAGTGAAGACGTAACCATTCCTCGGCGTCGCCCAAAAATATATCTTTCTCTTCCAAGTTGAACACCTAACAAGTAAAAGGGTTATGTTCTTCGATATATCTCACAAACACTTCCGAATTTTACACAGAATGGGTTTCCCTTAATAACTGAATTCAAGTGCTTCTGTACGTCATGCCATGCCATGTCGAATGCCACGTCTTGTTCTCGAAAACTATTACACGAGATGTACCTCTGTCTTGTGGGTTTTGGCTGCAAATAACACCTCTAAAACACTGCCTTTAGCCTTACGTACAGACGACGCTACTTTTTCCAGATGGGGGGTCAGTTAGTAGCGCGACTCCACTATTATAGCAGATTTGAAGTAAAATTCATTCTTTAGTAATTACGCAGAACGAGCACTAACACACCAAACCTTGTTCCTTCTACTATGAACAGCCTGTATCATCTCTCCGACATGCTGGTCTCTGGCGACATCTTTTGTATCCTTCAAGACACAGAAACGACCATACATTATCAAATATTGTTCAATAAGTACATATACTGCATCGGTATCTTTTATTTGTTATATTAATCTCAACTGTCTGACATGCTGGTTTATATGTTTTGATGACAAGGCGAGGAATGTGAAGGACTGCGCTACTAAATGAGCACAATTTGAAAAAATGAGCGCCGTCTGTAACGAATTTTAAAAGCGATGTTTGAAATGTGTTCTTTGCTGCGAAAACGCGGGGTACCATTCCATGCACTAGTATCCGAGAACAAGACACGGCAATGGCGAGCGTCTGCGTTCCTGCAGATGCACTTGAATTCACTAATTTAGAGAGACCAATTCCCAGTCTCAAATTCCGAAGCGGATGTGAGATACCTCAAAGAACATAACCCTTGTTCTTGTCAAGTGTTCACCCGGACGTAGAAGTTCTGTATTACGTTTTTCCGCATGACAAACTTCTGAAAATTGTCAGGGAATGTATAACTGAGGGCAGAGATGAAATGAAGTTGGTGCAGAATGGTATCATTTATCAATTTCCTTGAGATTGTTTTATTTTACTTTAGTTCCCCCCTCATTGAGTGGCGACGGGGGCTACGCTCAAAGGTTGTTCCAGTGCTTATTAGTATTTTATGGGTAAGGTTGACATAAGCCTTGAAAAAAACCTAGGCGGGATGTGCGGAAAAGTATTCAGATATGTTGATGTCACAATAGTTTTTACAAAACCTTGTCATTTCATACCTGATGGAATAAAATTTTAAAGAAGTGTGGCTTAGACCTCAAATTAACGTTACACCTTCCACAGAAAACCATATTTAGTTCTTGGACATCAAGTGTTTCTTTGAAAAAAGACAGGTTCGTTGTGACTAGAGCCCTAGGTCACGGAATCCGGTGATTATGCTCAGTTCTGGGTATTCCAAGGTTGTGAAGACCGGCATAGCTGCCTTCAGTGTGGTACGCTTTCGTCTAAGAAAGAGGAACTGAAGCTCGTTCCTTGTTCTTTACAAATTTTTAAAAAAGTTGTAGGTACTAGTTCTTTAATACAAAATGAAGGCGTTTCAGTTACACTGGGAACACTAGAACGGGTCTACAACGTTACATTTGACTTTTATTAAAATATAGTGTCCGATAATTCTGAAACGAAATGAAGTAAGCAATTTCGACGCACATCGAACGGCGTATAATGTACAAATATGAACACCCCAGGTAGCAGATCATCAAGAGATAAAAAAATGAACAATTGGAGCAGGGAACGGTATGTGCAGAACCATGGCCAATCTACGCGGGGGTATGTGCTACGGACCTGCAACAGTCATCATCAGTGCCTGTCGGGGCGTCTTGCAAGGTTATCTCTGGTTTGGCCGTTGTTTGAAGAGACTGCTCTTCCCCGCCTCTCGCTTGGCAACTGATCGAATTAAACACCATTGGAAGTGGTGGAGGTGCTGGGTAGGATCCAAAGCGGTGTCGATAAACTTCGTGAACACGTCGTCGGATAGAAGCTGGTCGGTGAGACGGGATGACGTCAGGGCGGTTAGCGGCAGGGTAGGCGGGTCATTGCAAATGTCCAAGCTGAGAATAGAGGAAGTACGTTCAATTTGGCCAATCGACTCGCTGCGAAGCAGACTGACAGGGTTGTCTGTGAGGTTGGTAATGAACATCGTGGTGTGTTCAGCACGCAGCGTAAGGACGGCGAACGGAAGAAATAAATTCTTTAGGCGAACAAAAAGTTCGGATGGCGTAAATAGAACATGGCCATCCGGTAGGGTACCACAAGAAAGAGCCACTAACACTGAACTTCGTGGCGGAATATCGTCGTCTTTGGAAAGTATGAGTTTTGTGTCACCAGAGACGTCACACTGTGGAAAAAGTTCCAGTTCAGCTCGGGCACAGTCGATAACAGCGTGATGGTACGAGAGGAAATCCCAGCCAAGGATGACATCATGGGAGCACGAAGATAAGACAACAAACTCAATGGGATAGCAAGTGCCTTGAATACTCACTCGAGCAGTACAGGCTGCTATCCGGGACACGTGTGCTGCACTTGCAGTCCGAAGCGAAAGTCCAGAAAGTGGCGTCAGTACTTTTTTCAGCAAGCGGCAGAGTGTAGCACTTATAACAGATATGGCGGCACCAGTGTCGACTAGAGCGAGGGCAGGGACTCCTTCAACAACTACATCTATAACGTTTGGTGGATAGGCACGAGGACTTTGAATTTTCGCTGAGAACGCAGTTCGTGCCTCTGGAACTGCGGGCACTAGTTTCCCCCTTCCGGAGGAGCAGGCTGACGGCGCATAGGTGACAGGGAGCGGCGGCGGGGAGAAGGCGATCGGCGACTGGTGAACGTCGGCTGGTCAGGCTCAAATGACGTTGGGGAAGGCCTCGAGGATACGCGATGCTGAACGTGCCTAGGCGTGTATCCTGGAGTGTTGAAAACCTCAGGATGCGGCACCACACGGCGGCAGTAACGGACGACATGTCCGGCGTATCCACAAGAGTAGCATATAGGGCGATTGTCCGGGGTGCGCCACGGATTCGATTGCTGCACGACCACTTGCACTGGACTTTAAAACTGGGAGACTTGCTCAAAGCTGGACGGCACAGTTGCTGGGATGGTTGGTTCGAACGAATGGGTAAACGGTCAGGGGGGCTGTGTGACACATTCAGCATACGTCAGGGGACTGGTTAATGCAGCCGGTGAAGCCAGTGGAAGAGCAACAGTGGCTATTTGGGGAACAGTAAGGGGAGCAGGAGCTGCATCCATTTTGCGAGTAGTTGGCAGGGCCTCGGTGACCTGTTCCCGGATGGTGCGCTGAAGAGACGGAGGAAGGCATTAAGGCGATGCCTCCGTCCGCTGGCGTGGCTCTTGAACGAAGGCGCAATCGATAGTTGGCGTGCTACTTCCTCGCGGACGAAGTCCTTTATCTTTGTCTCAAGTGAAGAGTGCTCGGAAGTGAAAGTCAAACCGGAGAGTTCTGCATTTGTCCCCCGGGATCGCCGGACCAGGTCTCGTTGCCTGCACAGCTCATCAAAGCTTTGGCAGAGGCTCACGACCTCGGTCACGGCCTTCGGGTCCTTGGAAAGCAACATAGTGAACGCATCATCATCGATGCCTTTTAAAATATGCTTCACCCTATCTGCTTCAGACATGGCGACGTCGACGCGCCTGCACAGATCTACGTCTTCGATGTAGCTGATGAAGTTCTCCCCCTGCGTCTGAGCTCTTCCGCGGAGGCGTTGTTCTGCTTGCAGTCTGCGCACGGCCGGGCTGCCAAATGCTTGACAAAAGCGGGTCTTAAAATCGTCCCATATTTTGAAGTCACGTGCGCTGTTCAAAAACCACGTTTGAGCCAATTGCGTGAGATAGAAGTCGACGTTGCTTAACTTGGCGGGATCATCCCACTTGTTGTGAGCACTCACCCGCTCGTATGTCGACAGCCAATCGTCAGCATCATGATGGCCCTCGCCATTGAAGAATGGGGGATCGCGCTGACGGATGGAACCAGCGCAGACGATCTGTGCAATCGCTGGTGCTTGTTGATCAACAGCGTCAACGGGGGTAGTGGGCATGGGGAGCCTGCGGCTTCGAAGCTCCAGGATTCGTGCTGGTTGACGTTGAAACAGCACCCTACCTTTACGGCCAGCCTTTTGACGTTGTCACCGACCATCATGCCCTGTGTTGGTTGTCGTCTTTAAAGGATCCCACGGGACGACTGGCCCGTTGGGCCCTCCGCTTACAAGAATATGACATTCGTGTTATCTATCGGTCTGGACGCAAGCATTCTGATGCCGACGCACTCTCGCGCTCCCCTGAGCCTGTTGATGCTGAATGCATTTACACAACGGATGTCCTATTGTCATTGCTGACCCTCACAGACATGGCCTCCCAACAAAGGAAGGATCCATGGATTGCTGCAATCGTTGACTTCTTGTCGCCAGCTTCAAAACGAATTCCGTCTAGGTCCATCCGTAGCCAAGCTGCCCACTTCTCTATTCGAGACAACCTCCTCTACCGCCGGAACTACATATCAGACTGTCGGAAGTGGTTGCTAGTGGTGCCACGTAGATTACGAAAAGAGGTGTGTTTCGCCCACCATGCGGATCCGCAGAGCGCCCATGCAGGAGTCCTGAAGACTTATACTAGGCTGCGCCACAGGTATTACTGCAGGGGAATGTACGCCTTCATGCGCAAGTACAGTCGCGCATGCCCCCAGTGTCAACAACGCAAGACACCTGCTCCGAAGCCAGCTGGCACGCTGCAGCCCTTGCCGTGCCCCGTTCGTCCATTCGAGCGAGTCGGTATCGACCTCTACGGCCCTTTACCACACACCCCTTCTGGCAATCGCTGGATCATCGTGGCTGTAGATCACCTGACGCGCTACTCTGAAACAGCCGCTTTGCCCGCTGCCGCTGCGCGCGACGTCGGGGGATTTATCCTCCGTTCCCTTGATCTACGCCACGGTGCACCCCGGGAACTCGTCAGTGACCGGGGGCGGGTATTCCTCTCTGAGGCTGTTGAAGCGCTTCTGACCGAATGCAACATTGTGCATCGCACCACGACCGCATGTCATCCGCAAACGAACGGGCTCGCCGGAAGGTTCAACCGTACGTTGGGGGACATGCTTGCGATGTACTTCGCTTCAGACCATTCAAACTGGGACGTGGTACTCCCTTTCCTGACGTACGCATACAACACGGCGGTACAGAGCACAACGCGTTTTTCACCTTTCTTTTTACTTTACGGCCGCGAACCTTCTTGTACCATGGACACTATCCTACCATACAGCCCTGACGCTTCCGAACGCCGCCATCTTTCCGAAGTGAGGCATCATGCCGAGGAATGCCGACAGCTTGCCCGTTCGTTCACGGCAAATGACCAGGGTCGTCAGAAGCGCATCATGACCAGAGCCACTCCTCACCCACATTTCATGCTGGTAATCTAGTTTGGTTATGGATACCTTCTACAACGGCAGGTCTATCTACCAAGCTGATTTGCAAATACCACCGCCCTTACCGTGTCATCAGTTCTCCATCACCTGTAAACTACGTGGTTAAACCGTTAACTCCGTCAGCGGATCTCCGCCGTCGTGGTCGCGAAACTGTTCATGTCAGCCGCTTAAAGCGATACTACGACCCTCTCGTCCTGGACTCGCCGTAAGTCACCAGGATGGCTCCTTCTTCGGGGGGGGGGGTGATTGTAATGAACAATTGGAGCAGGGAACGGTATGTGCAGAACCATGGACAATCTAAGCGTGGGTATGTGCTGCGGACCTGCAACAGTCATCATTAGTGCCTGTCGGTGCATCTTGCAAGGTTATCTCTGGTTTGGCCGTTGTTTGAAGAGACTGCTCTTCCCCGCCTCTCGCTTGGACAACTGATCGAATTAAACACCATTGGAATATATATATATATATATAGCATAAGTAAAGAGTCGGATACACAGCAAGTACAATAACAAACAAGGTTTACTCACGTAGCGGCAACGGGACTTGCCTTCATCAGAGTAAAGTTACATGATTGTGCTGTCGCAAACATTTGGAACACATTTCTTATATAGGTTTGCAGAAAACTGTGAAAAAGAGCGGAAAATGTTTCGGAAATGGAGAGTATGCATACAGTCGGGCTACGCCTATGTTACAACAACAACAAACCAAAAGAAAACATAGGCGTTGTTGTAACATAGACGTAGCCCGACTGTATGCATACTCTCCATTTCCGAAACATTTTCCGCTCCTTCTCACAGTTTTCTGCAAACCTATATTAGAAATGTGTTCCAAATGTTTGCGACAGCAAGATCATGTAACTTTACTCTGAAGTAAACCTTGTTTGTTATTGTTCTTGCTGTGTATCCGACCCTTTACTTATACAATTTCTGCGCGCTTTGTGAGTTTTATCGTTCTCTAGATTTATTTATATATATATATACATATATATATATATATATATATATATATATATATATTGTAAGGGAGATGAATGGTACAGGCGCTAGTGAACAAAACACGATAGTGCGCCAGACTCCGCAGCCGCGAAAGCAGCATCGACAGTGGCAATAAGACAAAAACCACCGACGACGAAGACGACAGGCGCGCGTCTGTGAACCGGCTCAATCTTGGATAACGGTCATTAAAGGCCTTTCGTCAGCTACCTCGCGTTGAGCAATACATCCCCTTAGAATTGGTGGAGGTTGCTGTGGTCCTGACCTCTCTATACACTGGAACTCCGCTCCCGGACGCTCCCCAGCGCCATGGCTCCTCCTCGCGAGACTGAGCCCCCGGCTGCACCTACTACGACGACCATCATCTGTTCCGGTTCTATTCGTCAGCGGGATCCCCCATTCTTCAATGGCACAGACGAGCAGGACGTGGAAGACTGGCTCGTCACGTACGACAGAGTAAGCGCGCACAACAACTGGGGTGACAACGTGAAGCGGAACAACGTGGAATTTTACCTCACCGGTACGGCCGAGCTTTGGTATGGCAACCACGGAAAGCGATACCCCACGTGGTCGGAATTCAAATCGAGGTTTTCGGAACACTTCGGTCGCCCTTCAGTGCGGAAGCTTCACGCAGAGCAGCGCTTGCGAGAACGAGCGCAGCAGCCCGGTGAGAGCTTCCTCAGTTACATCGAGGAAGTTGTGGATTTGTGCAGGAGGGTGAGCGCCACGATGAGTGACGAGGACACAATTAAGCACATCCTCAAAGGCATTTCAGATGACGCTTTTCAAATGCTGCTGGCGAAGAATCCCCAAACGGTCACCGACGTCATCAACCTGTGCCAGACCTATGACGAGCTCAGGAGACAGCGAGCTCTTACACGGCGATCTGTTGGCCAGGATGTGTCGAGTTTAACTGCTGGTAGCGACAACACTCTGTCTCCGCGCATTCAGCAGTTCATCCGGGAAGAAGTTGCCCGTCAGCTTTCCCTAGTTCCCTTCACACCGACGTCTGACGCCACCCTTGCCCCTTCGTTGAGAAGTGCTATCCAGCAGCAGGTGGCCGATACCATTCCATGCTCCCGCCAACACGCACCTGTGACCGCTTCGCTCATCGGTGCCGGCATCGCGCAACCCACACCACCTGCTGTTCCGCCCACGTACGTGACCTCAGTGCAAACACTACCTGTTGCCGGACCTCTAACCTACGCCGACGCCATCTCCAGGCCCTTTGCCGAAGCCGTCACAAGTCAGCCAATCTTCCCGGTCATGCCGCAACAGCCCACTGAGCTCACAGGAAGACCAACGTATCCCAGCTATCTGCCGATGCCGCCTGTGTTGCAGAGGCCGCCACGCGTACGGCTTGACCCGTAATCTTCGACCATCGCTTGGCGCACGCCGGACAATCGCCCAATCTGCTTTGTTTGCTTAACTCCCGGACACGTGGCGCGTTACTGCCGCCGCGGGGGGATGCCTGCACGGCAGCCTTCTTGGAACGTGCCGTATGTCTCGCCGCAGTCGATGCCTCGTGATCCGACCAGTTTTGCCGAGACGACTCCGCCCGCCAACTCGCGTGACACCCCCAACCGTCACCCATCCCCGCGACGCCGTTCACTTTCGCCGATGCATCGGCGCCCCTTGCCTCCTGAAGCGGAAAACTAGGCGCCGCAGTTCCGGAGGCAAGAGCTGCGTCATCGTCGAACTGTTCAAGACCTACCTTCTCACCCAATAACGTCGTCGACATTATAATAGACGGAGTCGCCACTCATGCGCTTGTCGACACTGGAGCCGCCGTTTCAGTTATCCGCCTAGAGCTTTGCCGCCGCCTCAAAAAGGTTATGACGCCGCATTTTGGACCACCCTTACGTACTGCTGCAGCACGTTCGGTCGAACCAGTCGGTACGTGTACTGGCCGGGTGTTCATCCAAGACGTTCTGTACATTGTTCAGTTCATTGCCCTTTCTTCATGCTCACATGACGTCATCCTGGGATGGGATTTCCTCTCCCGGCACAACGCTATCATTGACTGCGCCCGAGCCGAAGTTGAGTTGTTTTCGCCGCTTGATATACCATCAGAAATTTCTCCAACACCTCTTTCTGTGAAAGTTTCTGTCGCCGACGACACCACTATCCCTTCATGCTCCACCGTCCCTGTGCCCTTGATCTGCCATCTTCCTTCCGACGTCAATGCAATTTTCATGCCGTCGCAATTGTTCTGCCAACGCCGATGTCTGTTGCTTCCTTTCGCCTTGCTCAGTATCCGCGATGGCCAAACCACCCTGTTCGTTTCTAATCCTGGAGCTAGTCCTCACTCTTTGCTCCGCGGCGAGTGCCTTGGACGCGCCGAGTCAGTGGAGTCCGCCGTTGTCATCGCCGCTTTGGACGACCTGCCGCACGTTGAGGTGACCGGACTCTGCCCACCTCCTGCCACTGCATCTCGGGTATCCCCGGAAGTTTTCGATCGTGCCATCGACGCCGACCTTACGCCGCCCCAACGAGACCAACTGATGAAACTACTGTGTCAATTTCATTCGTCCTTTGACTGTGCGCAGACGTCGCTTGGTCGCTACACGACGGTCAGCCACCCTATCGACACCGGCTCCCACGCGCCTTTACGCCAGCGACCTTACCGCGTTGCCCCTTCCGAAAGGAGCATAAGTGACGAACAAGTGGGTGACATGCTCCAGCGCGGTATCATTCGACAATCGAACAGCCCCTGGGCGTCGCCGGTAGTACTCGTGCGGAAAAAGGACGGCTCCATCCGTTTTTGTGTCGACTACCGTCGCCTAAACAAAATAACTCGCAAGGATGTTTACCCGCTACCACGCATCGACGACGCCCTAGATTGCCTTCAAGGAGCAGAATATTTCTCGTCCCTTGACCTGCGCTCCGGATACTGGCAAGTCCCGATGGCAGATGCGGATCGTCCGAAGACAGCCTTTGTTACTCCAGACGGTTTATATGAATTTAACGTCATGCCGTTCGGCCTGTGCAACGCGCCCGCCACATTCGAACGGATGATGGACAATATTCTTCGCGGCCTCAAATGGAAAACATGCCTGTGTTACCTGGATGATGTCGTAGTGTTCTCACCCGACTTTCCCACGCATCTACGGCGGCTCGAGCAAGTTTTAGCTTGTATGAAGGACGCAGGCCTCCAACTAAACCTAAAGAAGTGCCGATTTGCTGCTCGCCAGCTGACGATCCTTGGCCACGTCGTTTCCAGAGATGGCGTTCTTCCTGATCCGGACAAGCTTCGTGCCGTGGCTGAATTCCCGAAGCCGACCACCATCAAAGAGCTTCGTAGCTTCATCGGGCTATGCTCGTATTTCCGCCGCTTTGTGCGTAACTTCGCCTCCATCATCGCGCCATTGACACAACTTCTTGGCAACAAGACGGGTCTTTTGGCATGGTCATCGGCTTGCGACAAGGCCTTTACAACCCTACGTCGCCTCCTCACGTCCCCGCCAATTCTTCGTCATTTCGACCCGTCGGCCCCAACTGAAGTCCACACCGATGCGAGTGGAGGTGGTCTGGGTGCTGTTCTGGCTCAAAGGAAAGCCGGGTTTCACGAATACGTGGTCGCCTACGCGAGCCGCACACTCACACCTGCGGAGTCGAATTACTCTGTCACTGAGCGGGAATGCTTGGCAATTGTGTGGGCCCTCTCGAAGTTTCGTCCTTATCTGTATGGCCGACCTTTCGACGTGGTCACCGACCATCATGCGCTTTGTTGGTTGTCGTCCCTGAGAGACCCTTCTGGCCGACTGGCACGTTGGGCACTCCACCTTCAGGACTTTGACATCCGCGTGGTGTATCGCTCTGGCCGCAAGCACCACGACGCTGACGCCCTCTCCCGGTGTCCGATGTTGCCTGACGAGACGACTAATTCCCCCTCTGAGTGCTTTGTATCGCTCCTTGACGTGAGTTCCATGCCATCCGAACAGCGAAAAGATCCGTGGGTCATGTCGCTTTGCAACTACCTTTCGAACCCGTCCAACTCGTCGGTACCTCGAGCAATTCGGCGCCAAGCGTCCCACTTCGCTATTCGTGATGGCTTGCTCTACAGGCGGAACT
The DNA here is from genome assembly GCF_048455015.1 of Haemaphysalis longicornis. Taxonomy (NCBI): domain Eukaryota; kingdom Metazoa; phylum Arthropoda; class Arachnida; order Ixodida; family Ixodidae; genus Haemaphysalis; species Haemaphysalis longicornis. Next base: position 5,966,029 of record NW_027526288.1, on the reverse strand, counting down.
ACCACCCTAATGGGCGCAAATGGCTGCTCGTCATTCCCCGCCATCTGCGCTCTGAAGTGTGCGACCAGTTTCACAGTGAGCCTCAGTGTGCTCACGCCGGCGTGCTAAAGACCTACGAAAGCCTTAGACTGCGATATTACTGGCGTGGTATGTATGGCTTCGTTCGTCGTTATGTTCGCTCTTGCACGGACTGTCAACGGCGCAAGCCACCACCCCCTCGTGCGTCTGGCCCGATGCAGCCTTTGGCGTGCCCGATTCGACCTTTTGACCGGGTAGGAATCGACCTCTACGGACCCCTTCCCTGTACTGCGGCTGGCAATAGGTGGGTCATCGTAGCCGTCGACCACCTGACACGGTTCGCCGAAACCGCTGCGCTGCGTGCCGGTACTGACGACGCCGTTGCAAAATTTCTGCTCAACCGCATCATCCTACGTCACGGCGCTCCTCGTGAACTTCTCAGTGACAGGGGGCGTGTCTTTCTTTCTGACGTCATTGAAGCGCTCCTAAAGGCCTGCCGCATCGTCCACCGCACCACTACTGAATATCACCCGCAGACAAACGGCTTAACGGAACGTTTTAACCGCACCTTGGGGGACATGCTGGCAATGTATGTATCATCCGACCATTCCAACTGGGATATGATTCTCCCATTTGTCACCTACGCCTACAACACTGCCAAGCAAGCCACCACGGGTTTCTCTCCCTTCTTCCTTGTGTATGGACGCGAGCCGTCGTGCCTGCTTGACACGATCCTCCCCTACAGTCCCGACGTGTCTGAAGCCTTGTCAATCTCTGACGTCACCCGACGTGCGGAGGAGTGTCGCCAACTGGCTCGCTCGTTCACGTCGGACAAGCAAGGGCGCCAAAAGTTTCGCCATGATGCGTCGACGCCTACCCCAGAATTTCGTCCGGGTGATCTCGTTTGGCTCTGGATTCCGGCCACGACTCCTGGGCTGTCGAGCAAGCTCATTTCAAAGTATCACGGACCGTATCGTGTACTCGAACGGACGTCGCCTGTTAATTATGTGGTCGAGCCTCTGACTCCTTCCTCTGACAATCGCTGCCGTGGCCGAGAGACCGTTCACGTCGCACGCCTGAAGCGATACTTCGAACCCGCCATGGTCTCGTGCCCCTAAGTCGCCAGGATGGCTCCTATTCGTCCCGGGGAAATTGTAAGGGAGATGAATGGTACAGGCGCTAGTGAACAAAACACGATAGTGCGCCAGACTCCGCAGCCGCGAAAGCAGCATCGACAGTGGCAATAAGACAAAAACCACCGACGACGAAGACGACAGGCGCGCGTCTGTGAACCGGCTCAATCTTGGATAACGGTCATTAAAGGCCTTTCGTCAGCTACCTCGCGTTGAGCAATACATCCCCTTAGAATATATATATATATATATATATATATATATATATTTATATATATATATATATATATATATATACGAATTTTTTCAGGAAGAACTGCACATACTCCAGGCAACTGCACATTTGGTGCTGTGTCTATTACAAGTCAAACACATATAAAACTTCCCTCTTCGGTCTTCAAATGTGCTGTCAAGATACTGCGCTTCAGATTTGGAATTAGAAAGTTACACACATGCGCGAACATAAAATAAATTTCCTGCACAAGAAACGGATCAAAAGGAATGACACGTAGGCGTTTAATGAATGACGATTCAATATTCTGGCGTGACTAGGAAGAAAATGTTGATATTTGCAAGTGAGTAGAGTACCTTGTTCGAACTCAGCAATAGTTGCTTCTAGATGCTTGTGTCGGACAGACGAACCCCCCTTTTCGTCAACGCTTTGTTGGCGATGTTGAAGACCAGTTGGTTCAGTCCGTGACACCCCGCAATGGGGCACCTTGAGTAATCTTGGTGACGGTATTGGTGCCACCACATACCCCGAGCGCCCATTCTGATGCTGTACTCTACTGTGGCTAGGAGTTTCAAGGTGAGGGGAAGAAACCAGAAATGGTGGCCGTCGGAACCGTGGTCAAGCTTCCGCGGCTGGGCTGCCTGTCTGTGTACCAGACAGGGAGCTCTGGGACCTCTTTCGGCATCAGATTAAACCGAGTGAAGAAAGTACCCGCGTCCCATGCTTTTTGCAATATCGCATTTCTTTTTCTTTATCTCCCCAGTCCAATGATCACCCCCCCCCCAAAAGGGGCCGAACCAAAGTGCTAGCTAAAAGTAAATCAGAACATTTCCACAAGTTTCTTATTGATTCTGTAGAAACCACTCCTGTTGCAAAGACGTCTGTCATTCTGTTGGTGAAATGCATCGAGTATGTTGTTGGGTCAGAGTATTACGCTAAGAAACTCCAGAACGTGATGCGGTGGCCACGCCCGGGTTACCGCAGGAGTGAGGGCCACCCCAACTCCCACGTCTACGCAGCAAACCTCCTCCCATCGAGCAAGACCACTGGGAAGGTCTGTTCCACACGGTGGGATGAGGGCGGGCGTGGCGCGACGCAGATCTTCCTTTAGTTGGAGAAATTGTTCATGTGGGTCAGTTGTCAGCAAGGGCAGGGGCCGTGGAACCAACGTGAGAGGACGGGAACTATCCGCTGCAATATGAGCGGTGATAGTATTACGCCGGATTCACGACAGTCGGACAGTGCACGGGGTACTTGTCCAGGAGGTTATGAATGTCTCTTGAGACAGACGAGTAGAAGGCTACACGTCGAAAATCTTGTATGGCCGCCATTGAGTCCGTGAAAATTTGTGCCATAAAACGTCCAGGGGCTTGTAGAAGTTCCGGTAGTAGCTCTTCAAGTCCGTCCCAGATGGCTGTAAACTCCACCAGCACGGAAGGCTAGGTGCCGAGTGTTTCGTAAGCGCAGCTTTGGTTCGCTTCTCAATGACAGGGGCATTCGAACGCCGTAGTTGAAACGCTGTCTTGGGCCTCAGCGTTCAAAAATGCCTCGAAAAGGTGGGGCTGGTTCACAGTCGCTCGTAATGGTACGCCTGCGGGTTGCGCGCATGGGTTTCCCGTCGACCGACTGTGCAGTCGAAGAAGCATCCGGTTGTCGGTCACTTGATTGTACAGACAGGGCGGCCTAGCTACAGGTGGGTCTGGTAAGGCGGGTAGAGAACGGTCCATGTAGGTCGCCAACACCACGGCCTCCGGAACAAAATTGAGTTTGTGCTGGCGGGCGGAGCGGCGTTAATCTACAAGTTTGTCCAGGGTGTTAAGTTGAGCTTCTGCCTGAAGAGGTGGTATAGGCGTTTTTTGAGGGAGGCAGGTGATTATCCGAATTGCAGCTCTATTATTGAGTCAAGTCGGGCCCACTCCGCCTGGGTCATACGCTGGAATTGAGGTTGATAGACAAGTCGAGGCTGCAGTACTGACCGCACCAAGAGTCGGGCGATTTTGAAGCAGGAGCATCCAGACATTTGGGAAATGCGTCGGATACGGTGTAGCATTTGCCCTGCCTGTTGGCGGGCATATCGAAGCCACAAGGCAGCTGATCCTGACGATGAAATCAACAATCCGAGAATGTGAAGAGAGGTCGCAGGGCGCAAAGGCTGGCCGGAGAGTTGTAGCGCGATCTGTGACATCTCCAGTCTGCGATGGCCCATCCATTGGCCACGGATAGAATGGCTGTCTTTTCGACTGAAAGCGAGGACGAGCGTATTCACACAATTACTGTGTGTCAGTTAAAGCTTGTTGAAGGCTCGCCGCTTGCGGAGACAGGTCTGGGTGGACAGTTCATACTGTAATATCGTGCGCGTACACCACAAGGTGTAGGTCTCATATGGAGCGAAGATTCCAGGCACGCGGCAGAATAACTACATTAGAGAGTAAGGGGGAAATCACTGACCCCTGAGGCACTCCACAGACGGGGGTAAAATGGCCATAACTAGCTCCACCAATCTGTACTGAAAATGACCTTTTAGTCAGGAATGTCCGGATGAAAGAGCGGACCTTTTCCGGGACAAGTAGGCTTTGGAGAACTTCCAGGATAGTACTGTGGCTAACGCTGTAATATGCCTCGTGAATTTTCATGGAAAGCAACGTCCGCACTTTGTGAGATCGACCACCAAGTAGCACCAATGATGAGAAGTGCTCAAGTACATCCTCTGTTCCCAGATGAGGTCTGAACCCAATCTGTGCCGGGGGATACCACCTGTAAGTGTCTATCCACCACTGAATTCACGTAGCGAGCATTCGCTCCAACAGTTTCCACAAGTTGCCCATTAATGCTATTGGGCGAAAATTGGGAAGATGCTCGGGTGGTTTGCCTGGCTTCGGTATAGGACGATATCTGCCCGGAGCCATGACTCTGGTATTTGGCCGGAGAGCATCCCCTCATTGATGTAATCGAGGACACGGCTCAGGGCCGGATCGTTGAGGTTCTTATAAACCTCGTACGTAACGCCGTCTGGGCCAGGTGATTACCGAAGTTTCGCCTGGTCTATCGCAGCCAGGAACTCAGCCATGGTGAAAGCCGATTGTATTTCACGGACCACATCATCAGAAGGAGAGGCACCGACGTGTCGCGGTAGAGGAAACGCGCACGGGTTGCTTGCCGGGAGGATGTCAAATGCAGGGTACAAGGCTCGAACTACATCGAATGAAAATTGGTCAGGGTTTTGCCTAAGGCCAGGCACGCACTGGCTGCTGCATACGGAGTGCGGCCGCCTGATTCCATTGCCCGAAAAGTGCGCCAAATAGAAGATGTGGTGGACGAAGGGCCGAGCGACTAACACCAGCTAAGCCATCGTTGCCGTGAAAGACGTTTCTCATGACGTCTGGCCGCAGCGGTCAAGCGTTGCAGACGCATTCGAGCCGGCGCACACGAGGGCTCTTGCAAGGCAGCCAGTTCAGCCTCTTTGCGCTGGGCCCACAGCTGAAAAAGCTATAGGTTGCTTTGTACGCATGCCATTTTTATCGATTTGTCTAGGTCTTTCGATGAGGTTCTACATCAGCACCTAATGCTTAGAATTTGTAATTTTAATCTGGATGGGAAAACTGTTCATTGGATTCGGACTTTTCTAACAAACCGTTGGCAATCTGTAAAATTGAACGGCCACGTTTTTAACTCTGTATATCCCATCAGGAGTCCCCCAAGGGTCCGTACGAAACACTTTACTATGTCTGATTTATATAAATGACATAGCGTGTAACATTTCCTTGTCAGTTCGCCTCTTTGCCAACAACACTGTAATTTACAGAGAAATAGTAACTTCCGACGACGTTTCTGCACTCCAGCATGATTTACTTACTGTAACGTAATGCTGCTAAAAATGGACGATGAAAATAAACGTGGAAAAAGCTAAACATGTGCGATTTTCTTTCATCACAAGATCAGAAACTTATGTTTACTTAATAGATAGGGTCGAAATTGAATCAGTTTCATTGTGTAAATATCTTCTAGTTACATTCACCTTCAATTTAAACAGGGCACCCCCTTATGAAAAAATCCCATCCCAGTCATGTAAAACGCTCGGCCTGCTCAAGCGTAGCCTATAATTGGCTAATTCCGACACACGTATAACACTGTCTCCTGTTCGTCACTAGAATATGCGCAAGTCGTCTGGCATCAACACCAAATATGTATAACATGCTTGAAGCCGTACATAACAAAGTCACACGCTTCATTCTGCCGTCGTACTCAGGAATCCAGAGTGTACCTGCCTTGATTGACACTACTTATTCTCCCTCCTCTCACCAAACGCAGGCAGTTTTCAAGATTAACTTTTTTCACATCCTCCACCATCATTCAACGCCATTCGCTCGCAATTTCATCCTTCCGGCACATTATATATGTACGTACGCACCAACCGCCCTCTCACAGAGTTATCGAAATTTTGCTCGAACAAATATCACAACTCAGCACTTGTATTGGCAATCAATGAGTGGACATCTTTACCAACTAGTCTAGTCAATCTAACAGACGCCTGTTCTCTTCAAACCGCACTCCTCACATTTTTATCTTTCAAAATACTCTAACTTGTCCTAATCATGCTCATCTTTTCTAGGCTGCAAATATGTGGTCCTGCGTTTAAATACGAGGTTATCTGTTACTTTTACACTTGCTGTTTTTGGATACAATGGTTGGCAAATTATTTTGCAATTGTAGTGTATACTTCTTGTGCTTTTATGGTTTTTAAATGTTACTTTTGTTGCGTTGATTCTTTTCTTCTACAATATTGTACGTTCTGCCGGTATTGAACTCATTCCCCCGCTATGTATTGCCCGCTTGGGCCCTAAGGGTACCTACAAAAAAAACTAAATAAAAATTAGTGTCCTTCCACTTTATCAAAAAGGATGACCGGACAGCAGCACATACTCCATGGAGTGCACAAAACAAACACGTTTATTTGTAATTTACGGCTCAGCACACTTCCTAGCCAATTACCTGAATGAAATTTCGAACAGACCCGAGCTTTATCCTAGCGGACAAAGGTAGGGCTGTCTCTTTCCTTCCCGCGTCGTAGGCGTCTTAAGATTTGTGTAACACGCCAACCCAATCCACTTTGCCACAGATACCCACCGCTTTGACTCAGTGGCAAAGGTGTTGTGCTGCTGAGCTCGAGGTCGCGGGTGCGATTCCTTGCCGCGGCGGCCGCTTTTATGATGAAGGAGAAAGTAAAAACGCCCGCGTGTCCGAGATTTGGGCGCACGTTGAAGATCCCCAGGTGGTCAAAATTAATCCGGAGCCTTCCACCATGGCGTGCCCCATCGCCTGCATTGCATTTAAGTGTTGAGCCGTACAATCAATCATAAAATTAATCGATCTACCACAGATGACACCGAACCAGTCGCGTTGGGCTGTTTGACGGCCACGTTGAACATCACTCCAACACAACGGACATGTCATCAGGTAGGGTATAAAAGCTGTTATGGCTCGTGGACCCCCCCCCCCTACCACCCGCCTCTCCCAACCCGTGCTAGCATCGAACGGGAACCGGTCATACGCGGGTGCTTAGAAGTGAAAGATACGGTCGAACATGCCACTCTCAAAGCCATTTAGGCTGAGCGAGTGATTTTGACCCACGTCTGAAGTCCCAGCAGTCCAGTTGCTGTTCACCCGTCAGGGATTCTCTGCTACACAAACAGCTGGAAAATGAACCGGCGGGGGCGGAGGCAGCGGATTTCCGTAGTTTTGGTGACCATTGACACTTCTGTTCGGGCTGACGCTTCTTAAGGTTTTGTTTTTCTTCCCCCAAGCGAGCGACATGTGTCCGTCCCATAGCGAGTTAACACCTCCACGTAAGTCATTACAAGTGCAGATTTACTAGGTGCCACTCCGGTGCTCCTGCTCGCCACCGCCGACCCTCTTTTAGAAGGGTTATCACAACGATTATTCCCCTCGCCACCCCTCACGCCTCTTTCACAACTTGCGTAGTAGGCTGATAGCCGCCGTAGCGCCGCCATCAGATGATCGCGGATAATCAACACCAGCGGGAATGGGTGGTATAGACACCCGAGAGCCGCCGCAAAGACCACCGCCGAGAGTGTAGCCGCGGCCGGTGCCGCTTCCAATTCCACTTCGCCAACTAGGCACGTGCCCTTGCCCGTCGAAAGCAACTTGCCCCGTTGGAAGGCTGGCTTGAGCACATTATTCTTGTGCAGCTTTAAGGCCATTCCGAGCGACATTGTCACGTCGGCGGCCCACGTTGACCAGCTGGTCATAGTTGTCGTGGCGGAAGAATAATCATAGATCGTATTCTTGTCGCCTATAAAGTCTTTCTGACTCCATTCGCCAGAGTATTTCAAGCCTAATTAGGTTTAGGCGTGCACGGGTTGGGGGTGAAGGGAAGGGGGCATGCATGCACAGCAGGGCTTAATGTCGCTACCGGTGACATACCTTTCGGGGTGGTGGGACATTTAAGCGTGGCAGTCTCATGGCGGAATAACCCCAGTCAGCTGTCCTCCACAATCAAGTGGTTGGGTCTGGGTTGGTGCGTTACACAGACAATGGGCAGCGAAATGAACCCCGACGTGTGTCCACTAGAATAGACACACACGTGGAGGTGTTAAAACGGTATGAGCGGACGCATGACTGCGGCTTGGGGAAGAAGAGCGGAAACTTAAGAAGCATCAGCCCGAACAAAAGTGTGAATGGGCGTCAAAACGACGGAACGTCGCTGCTGCCGCCCTTGCCGGCTCATGTCCCAGCTGTTTGTGCAGCTGGGAATCCCTGCCGGGTAAACATCACCTGGACCGGTGGGAATGTCGACGTGGGTCAATATCACTCGCGCAGCTTAAATGGCTTTGAGAGCAACGTGTTCGACGGTATGTTTCACTTCTAAGCACCCGAGCATGACCGGTTGCCGTTTGATGCATGCACGGTTCGGGAGCGGCGGGTGGTAGGTGAAGTGGCAGGAGCAGTAACAGCTTTTTATACCCTTACTGATGAAATGTCCGTTGTGTTGGCGTGACGTTCAATGTGGCCGTCAAACAGCCCAATGCGACCCGTATGGTGTCATCTGTGGTAGAGAGGATTGGGTTGGCGTGTTACACAAACCGTAAGTTGCCTTCGACGCTGAAGGGGAAAAGACAGCTCGAGGATAAAGCTCGGGTCTTTTCTAAATTTTATTGAGGTAATTGGGTAGGAAGTATGCTAAGCTGTAAATTACAAACAAACGTGTTTTGTTTTGTGCACTTCGTGGACGACGTGCTGCTTTGCAGGTCATCCTTCTTCTGAGCGTGGGAGGGCACTACATTTTTCGAGTACGTTTTGGTGATGCGATTTTCACCATCACTCAGGCATAGAAAGTATCGCATTGAATTCTTCTTGTGGCGGAAGAGACCAACCTTTTTTATGGTTCGTTGTTTCATTGCCGCAAGTTAAGGTGTCTATGGTGCTCATGACAAAACGACACACGTTATAAGTAAAGTGGTACATGTTCATATATAACATACATTGAAGCGTACGTACATGCGTACTTCTTATTCGGAAAAAATCCAAAAACGGCTTCGACTTACATTGCACATGGTACCCCCAACGTAGCAGCTTCCGTCCTCTAATGTACAATCCGGAACGGCTTTGCCACCCTGTAAAGACATCAAGGGTGAAGCAAGATTTAAACTCCTAAATTTTATGTACATTACTGCATTAAAAATGCAGTCATTGCTTCCGCACTGCGCCAGCTCGCCGGCAATTAAACGAGAAAAAAATGAGTATACCTTGCACTAGGGGTGCAAAGCTACAGACACAGCGGAGCTGATCGCACCTAGCTGGCCCTGGCTTTTGGAGGTTTTGCTCAGGTTTGCGATTTTAGGTTGGGTTTTCTAAGCTTTTCTTAGCCACGTCTCCCGACCTCTCGCCCTCTCTCGCTTGGCGTACTCAGTATCCTCGCCTCGGTGGCGTCGCTGGCCATGGCCACTTTTTTAATGTTCATGGTCCCCTCGGCGTCGACTATCATTTTCTCGCTTACCAGCACGATGCGATTTCCAGTAAGCGGCTCCCTCCTCGGTACTACGAATCTTTGGCTTCCCCATCGCACATCTGCTGGACAGCCGCTGCGCACGAGCTTTCATACCATGTGTTTATGCAGTGGCGTGATGGCTTGACGGCCGGCGGTGAGGCTCGTATGAGCCATGCCTAGGCTAAAGAAGCTAGCGCGAAGCTGTGAAGGTCTGCGCCATGGGTTACCAGGCAACACGAGGTGACGCCATCGTCGCACGAGGTTTTTTTGTGAGCCGGACGGATAAGTTTCGGCTTAAACTGTTTCGCTGTTAAGAACACCAAAGTTTCCCGGTATTGAGGAATTTCCAGCCCTTTTGCGTAGGCCACGTGATTTTCACAGTGTTACGCGACAGACGACTCGAGAAGGTGCCGAAAAGAAAAATTGGCCGCCCAACTACAACGAAAGCTTTGCGTGTTGTCTTCTTTCGTTTTATTGCAACTATAAAAGGAGAGCCCGCGCGGAGAACACGCGGTATTGTTGGATGGTCATGATGGCACGGTGAGTTCTGTGGATGCGTTTATCGTCAGTTGGGACCGGCGTTTGAAGGTGACATCGTGCTCTCTGGTTTCTGAATTTCTGTAATCGTCATCGGTTGCCTCGAGTTCACTAAAGGAGCCCTTTGCAAGTAGCCAAGTTCGTCTCCGAGATAGCTCCGCATCATCAGCCGGGTCGGTGAATATTGTAGGATTTCCGCGTCTTACAGAAGCATCAAACTGCTAATTTTTTTAGTGAAATCCACTACTTTCGAGCAATAGTTTACTCTCCTCATTCTTACTATGTCTTTAACGTTTGATTTGGTTGTATTTTGTATTGGAAAGTTGGCCCTGCGGCATAATGGCACACGAATTCAGAGGCGCCTGAAAAGTTGGATTCGTGTATTAAGTGCAGTAGTTGTGGACTAACTGGTGAATGAAACCAGCCCTGTAGGTCTAAAGGGGGACTAAGTTGGAGGCCGTGGCCCGAAAATGCCGTAGTCGGAGTTCATGCAGTCCCGGTTAGGTCCATAGCAGATGCTGCACATTCACATTCTGTATAGGGTACCGGGCGGCCGTTGTATGGCACCACCGTCGTTTCAGCGAACAGCGCCGCCCGTGGCGAACCGCTCGTCAGTGGAATGCCGGTGGCGGTCAGCACAGCGTAGTTGTGCATGGCTTTCTGTCGTTTTTCTGCGGTGCGGCTTGCAAAGCATACGTAACCCCACGGGCATTTTTCAAATCGGTAAATCTTGAGCGTGGGTGTGACGTTTACGAGGGATGCCATGTGTGTTATTTACGCCCATACTCGGTATTTACGAATAGCAGACGACGCTCAATGCGCCAAGCTGGAAGTCAAGCTGGAAGTGAAAGTTCGTTGCTTCATGCAATTTTTTTCATGCCTGCATGCAGTTTCGCGAATCGAGGAGTATATTGCCGCTAAATGCTCCCACAAAGCCGGGGTGTGCAACCGATCTAGGAATGCTGCGGCGCTGGCCTTTGGCAGTTGATGACGAAACGGCGTCGACGTCGTGCACAAGCGAAAGACAAAGCTTGGGGGTGTCTTCGAAGATTTACCTCAAAACAGAAATTGTGATGGACGACGCTTCCGTAACTTTATTACCGACGGCTGAAACGTGTTTAATTTCACAGAAATGCTGTTACTACAGTCATCGGGAATCGTTGATAGAATAAATACCGCATGATAGGAGAACGTTATTGCTTGTCGTGGAGAAGCATTGCTTTACAAGAATTACAATAGTTGCTGGCTAGTTGTTAAATGGTTTTTCAAAAACCAATTCCTGCGTGGCTGAAGGACGAAAGACAGGAGGGTGCCCTAAACCTGTACTCAGCTTCACAACTGAATGCTGCGGTCGGTTTACAAGCTGCCGCCTACGCTCGAAAAATCATGCACACCTTCGTCTAACGACGATGAGGGTTTATCGCAAAACTCTATCGTATGGGTTTCCTTGGTTGCCTTCTGGATTTAAACTTTGACTAATTAAGCGTCGCATTTTACAAGCACGCAGTTTGGTATTTTAATCGCAGCGTCTTTGACTTTGACCATTTCCCATTCGATTTCGCACGAAGAAAGCTTTGTGTTCAACCATCATAATCATTAGATGGAGGAGGAGATGATTTTTCTGTTTAATTTTGAACTTCAATGCCCCCTCTCCAAATCTAAACTTTTTCAGCGTATCGGAAATATGTCTGTGGTGGAGGACTCGGGCTCATGCACCCATATTTGAGGCAACTAATCGCGCATTTTTGGTGTCTTAACCAGGCATTACACGATTTTTTAGGTACTCTGTAAAGAATACTTTAGCATTAAAAAAACACCGGCTGACGTTAACACTGCCACATTTTTTAACTATCGGTGCCAGCATTTATTCTACGCAGGTGGTAAAACGGGAAGCGGAGGAGGGATGGTTTGTAGCTTGGGCTTTTGAGTTGGTGAATAACTTTGGCTCTTGATAAAATCACCACCACAAACGTGGGATTTCCACTTCGGCTTTCAGGCTCCCATGCTGTCACAGTGTCGCTCGCCAAAACCGAAGGTACAAAGCTTACGGTTACAGAAAGTGCAAACTACCGCAACATTTCTACGTACACGGCAATCCATCTCGTATGCAGGTGCCTTTCTATTTAAAGCACACGTATCGAGGTACCCCAGCGCTAAGGCTGGCGTGGAAACCGTATACATTGAAACCAGCGAAGATAATTTAAAGTGGTAGAAGGGAATTTTAATATTGCTAATAGTTTTATTCCTACTCAGATCGCGCGGAGCAAGGCGCAGAGCGCTGCAAAAAGCGCTCGTGTCAATGTAGCCCTTCCCCAACTTTACAAGCATCCAATAAGTTTGCGTAGCCGTTAGTGCATTTAAGAAAAAAATAATACTAATAATAGTAGTTTTATTCTAGCTCAGAACGGGTGGAGCCGAGCGCAGGTCGCTGCAAAAAGCTCTCATGCCATTGCAGCCGATACCCAACTTTAGACGCGTCTGACAAGTTTACGTAGTCATTGCTGCATCTAAGAACCCAACACACCTGACTAGACTTCGTTTCATCTCACATGTCTGCTCACAACGCCACCAAAACGTACAAAGCACCGAAGTAAACACGACAAAAACAACGGGAGGCTGTGGAGTCCAATGCACCGGCTCATTCCACTGACGAGCGGAGCGCCGAGTGGTGGCGCCACCCGTCCAGCTGCCTGGTCCCTATAGTGGAGTCGCGAAATTGACAGGTCGAGTTGTATGGGCCACGGTACTGCAATGCCCAACGGGCAGTATTTGTACTATTCTTAGTTACCTCTCGCCTATGTTCATATTGTCGTGCCGTAGGGCACCTGACCTATTGATATAAATCTCTCTTGAATTGTTTTTTCATGCAAGGCTCTGTGAGCTTTCAGACGAACACCTCCCCGTTTTTACCAGAGCTGACTCCCTTGATTTTTAGGCACCAATCCTAAAAAAGATGACAAGTACCTATTTTTTACAGACCTTTCTCCAACGCCGGCACTGCACCCCACCGTCGGCTCGTGGTGAGAACTGGGGCGCGTATACGACAAATCTCGCGGCTATGACACCCCCTTGCTTTTTTTTTCGCGTCGTACTGGAAGAATCACCGAAATAACCAACATGCTTATAAGTTAAAACAACCTACCATATGCCGATCTGGTCTCTTCTTGAGCAATAACACGTATGATGAATCTAAGCGAACATGCTGCAGAAAAATGTGTCATGGTCTTGCGAAGAATGGAAGCAGTGTGGCTGGAACCCTGGCAGTCAAGTTTGAAACCCATGACTCTCCTCTTAGGTCAGTCAGACGGAACAGGAATGCCGTATTGGAAGTCGCTAACAAGAATAGAAAGGGTGTTCTACAGAAAACCAGTGGGTGGCGCTTGGGGGGGTCGCATTTAGGCTCAGGTTTTTCAGATACGTTACCATGACTGCCACTGAAGCCCAAATCTACTTCTCCTACGATGCCTCTCCCTAGGCCGACGTTTGACCAACTTTGCTTGGTGCAGTAATCATCATCATCATCCTATCTACGCCCACTGCAGGACAAATGCCTCTCCAATTAATGTCCAATTATCATGGTAATGATAAAACTGCGAACGATGTGTCCCCACAAACTGCTTGATCTCATCTTCCCTTCTAATTTTCTTCCGCCCCTGCCACGCTTGCATTTCCTAGGAATACACTCTGTTGTCTTTAATCACCAATGGTTATCTTGCCTTCGCATTACATCTTCTATGCTATTACATCTTCTATGCTACCATTGCGGAGGCAATGGTAGCATAGACGACAATGTTCAGAGATTCGTCACACATAGGTTGTCCTGGGGGTGGAACGATTCACCGCAGGTGTCTGGCGGGCGACATTTTACGCAGTACAGATCCTTCTGACGAGTAATTACCGATGGGCGGGGGCGGCGAAAAGGGGTGGCGCAATAGCGTTCAACTCAAGGAGCGCTTCCGGCAAATTAGAAGCCCCAGTGCTTATTGCAGTTTTTCAGGGATCACTTTAATTATGGAAGAAACTTGTGGTTGCGCCGTCGTAGGGAAAACTTTCCGCAGATCTGTAAAACCACTCTACTGATGGTTTCGCCAAGTCTGTCAGACCAAACAAAACCGTATATGGTATTCGTCACGAGTGCGTTTACTGCCTCGTGCGAATTTCAGACGTATTCCCGATTGCGGCCGCCTCAGACAAGAACTGGACTACTGGTTTGGAGGAATTACGAACGAGGCAGCAAAGCGCTCTTGTTTCACTCCTTGCATTATAAACTGCAGTTTGTTCTCTTTTGTTATTTATGGGTGTGCTCGAAGAAACAATCTCTTCATCTGCTCAAGAAAAGCACGGCTCCTTCATAAGGTGTTTTGTTCGCATTTGCAGCATCACAGCGGCTCGTTCCTTCCGCACGACGGTAGCAAATGTCTTAAAAAGCTCCGTTTTGACGGGGGTTCAGTTGGTCACGCCGATCTCATGGTTTTCGATGGAAGTTCGAGTTGCATCTTCCAAATAAAAGACAGCATGCCCAATGGTTTTTGTCGTTGTTCCCCCTGTTTAAGTTGTGGATGCATTCTCGCTTCTGAAACCATTGTTCTGGGCCCTCATCAGGGGATTCCCGGAACGATGATGTTTGCAGGGGCCTAGCAGAACCACGGAAGATAAACTCGCAGGGTTGGTAATTGTCACTGTGTGTCCATGTGCATTTGACTGTTTTGAGTGTGAGCGTATTCGGGGAGAAGGCGTCGCAGTCGGTGACTGGCACGGGTCGCACTTGCTAGACGGCTTGCGGCGGCATAGGATTCAGGTACCCCGATGCTCCACCAGATGTAACATAGCCATTAGCCAAAGACGACGCTGGTTATTTGAAGAAACATAGTTTTGAGGAGCGAACTTGCGCTCCGCTAAGATTTCGAAGAATAGGCAAGACAGGAAGGGGCAGTTCGCAAAAAGGCTTGAACATACTAGTGTCGGAGAATCACATGCCGCGGCGTTTGCCATGAGTGCGTTTATGTTTCCCCGCGACTGTTTCTGAAGCCCACGAATAAACTAAAGAGCTCTGTCGATCAAAGACGACCATTATAGTTTAGTAAAGACAGAGTGAAACACTCCCCCTACAACAAAATAAAGGAAGCTCACTCTAACGCATAAGCCTTGAAGATAGAGAAGCTGTACGGAGCATTCACGACGGTCACAACGGTTAAGTCACGGTTGCAGGCAATTTGCTCTTTCTTCACCGCAGAAACGACCTTTACTTCATAATTTTAGGGACGAAGCTCCTCTTGCTCATTGCTGCTGTACACGGCACCACGATGATGATTGTGGCAGGATCCCCCTAGGGATTGGCCAACCAAAGATTGGCCGAACAGGTCAAAACGTTCAACGCGTTCGTTGCTGCCCAACAAGGAGGAGAGGAAGAAGAAAAGGTTGTTGTTCGTCGCCTGCGAGCTCAAGACACGTACCGGGGGTACGCGACACGAGATGCTCTGCAGAAGGCGACGGCCAAGGTGGCTAAAATGTCACACACCGAATTCGCCAACTTACCCATGGAGATTCTCGTCGTCCCAAACAAGCCCTATATAATTACTGCAAACATCGACGTCGTCGACGGGCTTATCAACGGAGCGGTGGGAAGTATCAAGCTTTGCGAGCGAGGAGTCGTGGTCTTGACGCGGCGGCGCCCGGTTTCGATCCCACGACTCTCTGGCCGCGACGGGAGGTACGTGGCGCAATTCCCACTGCACTACAAACCTAGACGCGAGCATGGCTACGAACGCGCCTTATGTCCTTCACTCATTGGGATGGTGCGCGCCGTCAAGAAGACCTATAACAATGTTTCACGGTTTCACCGATAAGCATTTTAGCTTCGCCCTCTCATCATCATTCACTTCGTGGAGATGGCTGTGACTTTTTTTGCTATGCGTGAGCTTCGTTCATTTTTTGGAATTAATAATCTTTCGATATCATCTTGGAGGGGCATACTCTCTGACGTGTATCTCTCGTTCTGAGTATATCTTGCAACGGTTAAGGCGAACACTGGCGTTTTTTGGCCAATAATTGCCAATCTCCTGTAGCGGTTATGCTTGGTTTGCTTATTTGCGTAGCCAACGCGGGGCAGCCTCTGCGAGGCACGCACACACGAGCGCTCAGCATTTTCTTAGCTTTCTTAACTGCCATACGGTCGCCGCGATCTTGGCTAATCTTCCGAAATTGGTGTGCTTGTTTTCCCAAACGTACACCGGGGACGCAGGGCGGTCGCTTCGAGGCAGATACACAAGAGCGCTCGGAATTTCCTGGTTTTTAAAAACTGCGGACTCAAAACTCTGAACATTTGTTAAACATCTTTGCTCTTAATAAGATAGCTTCTCCGGCATACAAAAGAAAGAGATAAGAACACACGCTTCACTTCGAAAACTGATAGGGCACACTGGCGTGGCCATACGCCGGCAACACAACGCAAAAGTAAACAAAACAAAGCCCATGCCTTGCACCAATGTGCTGAAATTGGCCGATGGGAAGACGCTCTGATTTGCCAATACCGTGAAACCAGGTTATTCCTATCTTCAATATGGTGAATTTTTCGATACATCGAACTGTACGATTTTGCCCGCCCAAGTATCTGTAGCAGCCAACGTGCGGGAAATCCGGCGATTTATACACGAGGGGTGCCACGCAGATAATTATAATTACGCGGAACGCCGCCGGCAGTTTGGTGCAGGGCACAACGCCTGAGAAACGGCCGCGCTTCCCACAAGCTAGCCTGCGTCACCTCTGGAAAGCCAAAAAAACCCGTAGAAGTGAAATCGGGTAAAGGAACTTTCAACCCCGTATAATAGACGTTACGGAAGCGGTTTATTTGGGACTACGTAGATGTCTACGCGTAAAACGTCAGGTGCGGGGCGTCCCCATAGGTGGCGTCATTTCTGAGGTCCGAAGCGCAGATCCTGTCGCTGCTATTGACAACGAGGAGACAGCAGATGAAGCAACAGTACAGCCATTGCACGGAATTAATGTGTCGATTGATTGCTACCCGTCTCGTCTTCAGTTTTTCAAATACGCGAAGACGAGGCCTTCCGCTTCATTCGCTCGTAAGGTAAAAAAAATTGGACGCGTATATTTAATAAAGTTGCTTCGCTCGCTCGCTCGGCCGCGTACCTGCTCCTTTCGTTGCAAATTTCGCCTCCCTTTGCTTCCCTTTGCTTTCCCACTCACCTTGCTTTGCTTTCCCATTGTTCCTGTACCGTGGCGCTCATCCTAAGGTAAACGCACTAAAGGTTTGCTCAAGTCGATTTGAATTTACCGCTTTCCACTGCTACAGGCCGCGTTCCTCGATGCCAGCGCTGCAGTAGGGCGGAGACGCGCGTGAATTGAGGCGGCCGACTTCAACGTTTATAGAACCGCGTGGCCGTGCTCCACGTGCGTTCAAAGCAGAACGTGGAACCTAGCTAGTGGAACCTTTCGTTGCTGTTGCCACGTGATTTTTCATTTGCTGCCTGCAGGTGGCGCGGGCAACAGCAGGCGGCGATTTTCTGCAGTAGATGTAGAATATCATTCGATACCGAAAAACCAAGCGTCCATGAATTTTTTAATAAAGGAACACTGTAAATATCCCTTGTGTACTAATTTCCTGTATATATTTGCGTAAAGTCTTGTTCTTCTTCAACAAAGTTGACAAGTATGAAAATATAAACCGGGCTTAGACGTTTACCTTTGGCTGTGAGTATACAAGACTATTGCACAATATCTAGCATACTTTGGCTAATTGGTTCAATCGAGTCACAGACAGACAGACAGACCGAAATTCCTGGGCTTAAGTAGCCCAAGAGAGACTATCGTTGCAGTGTATACTATCGTCTT
The DNA here is from genome assembly GCF_048455015.1 of Haemaphysalis longicornis. Taxonomy (NCBI): domain Eukaryota; kingdom Metazoa; phylum Arthropoda; class Arachnida; order Ixodida; family Ixodidae; genus Haemaphysalis; species Haemaphysalis longicornis. The sequence continues at coordinate 5,948,256 of NW_027526288.1, read as the reverse complement.
TAAAAAGGTACAACTTTCACCCACAGGCATAAAAGGTTTCCATCGAGGCCTTTATCAAGCATTGACTTTCTGACATGCTTTACTGCTCCAGAATCACTTTCTGTGGTTCTTCCTATTTCTCTCTGGTCTGTAGAATTTTCATTCTTTTCTCTGTAGAATTTGCATTATTCCAACTGAGGTTAACAACGACGAAGTGCCTGTTCTGTAGGACGCTACTTTTTTCATCTGCGACTATTTGTTGTCCTCTTTCTTTCAACCCGTGGGACACCGGCTTTTTCTGAGCGTTAATGGACAGAGTTCTCCCGCAGGAACCATGCGACGTCGATCCAATAGCAGGCGCCGCCTACAAAAAACGCGCCAGCCTCCCGACTGACACGGACACCGAGGACACTAAGCTGTTCTCAGAGGTTACTGACAGTGATTCTGACCACGGCTTCCAACTGTACCTTGGAAAAAAGGCGAAAAGAAGGCTCCTCACGGCATCTTCGCGATCTAGCACCTCGACAGTAAAGCCCGTGCCTAGACACCCTCTTCACACGATACTGTTCGTGCCGGAGGCCAAGTCAGAGAACTTTAGGATGCTCAACAAGCAAGCAGTCTCCGCGTTCGTCGAGGCCACTGTGGCTGAAGAAGTCAAGGACGTCAGGAATAATTTCCGTCGAAATGTCTCGGCAATGGACGTGCAACACCGGAGTGCGCTGAAGCTTTTGCGGAAGAATACTTCACTGCAAGACATAAAAATGCGAGCTCATGACGCTCCGCATGGAGACACGACGGTAGGCGTCATTTTGACGTCGATGCATCTAGCCCAGAGAAGGACCTGCAAATAGTATTCAAACCTGCTTATGAAGGTATTGTCATCAGATAAGTTAGCCGCACTTGTAGGTCCAGGTGCCTGAACCTAGATTTCAAGTGCAAGTGGCTTCCTGCCCATGTTAAGGTGGGTCATTTCCGCCAGCCTGTCCGACCCTATCTGCCAAAGCCCATCCAGCCCCCAAGTGTCTCAAGATTGGCCATGTCGCTGCAGTCTGCAGGAAAGCCTCTGTGACTCCCAAATGTGCTGGGCCGCACAAGGCTAGCGACTGCACTAAAGCTACCCTCAAGTGCGCCAGCTGTGAGGGGCCTCAGGATGCCTTATCGAAGAAGTGCCCACATATGAAGATGGAGGTCGCTGTGTTAAAACAGAATGTGAGTGATCACTCAAAGCAAAAGGAAACTGCTGCGACAGTACGACAGCGGCGGTGCCACCGATCTCGACGGCGGAGGTCTCCAAAGAAGCTCGACCGTTTTCCAACCAACGCCTCTACCAAGCGGATCCTCCACCAGTAGAAAAACTACTTCCCCCACCGCTACACCTGTGGCCGGCATTTGCGTCGCCTCCACCGCCTCCACCGCCCCCGGCCCAGCAGGGGTCACGGAGCAGGCATCCGAGGGAATTACAAACCCCCCAACTGCCACCGCTTGTACCTCCTAATGAGCCCCAACGCTCATTTTCTTTCATATTTCTTCTTTCAAATATCGTGGTAGGAGGCGTTGCCCGAAATGCTGTTCTCGTTTTTTCTTTTGGTGGATTATTTTTTTCTTATACTATCGGGCCACCTGATCGGGCCACTTCATGGTGTTCGCTTCCACTTGTTTTCGGCAGGCGGAACCCACCAATAACAAGGACGAACGAGAGGCTAACACCTTCGCACTGATACCTACGCACAAATAACACGACGATGATAATTCACGAACAGCTATCGATAGTGCCGTGAGTACACTATGCGTTATGTTTCTCAAGAAAGGTAGCCAGGTTTTATACTTTAATTTTATATCTGCAAGAAACGACAGCCCCAAAGAATCTGATGGTGCATCACATGTTTCACAACCCGAAGCATCACCCAAGCCACAGGCAAAGGCACACCGGCCAATCTGGCACCGCACATAGCGCAGAGTGCGCGCGGCTTGCACCTGCGTGCGCCGGCTACGCCATTTAGTCATCCAGTTCGGAAACTTTGAGATGTGGTCAGTGTTTCCTTTTCAATTATTTACTCATACGTGAGCAAGGAATGGTACACGTTCGCGGGAATATGCGATGTCATTTCACAGACATACCGTGACCGAAAAACACAGTGCGTGCCAAAAGAGGTGACCCAAACTTGAACTGGGGGGGGCACCTCAATCTCAACGCTCCAAGCCTAGTTGTTTGGAAAGCGGAGGCTCTTCGCCGCGCCCCGCCTGGCGATTTGCTTGTCGCCGTTCATTCCAAAGTTAAGTGGACTGCTGAGTGACTGCAAAGTCGGGTGCGCAAAAGTAGGGATTGAATCGTAAAGACGGCAATGAACTGTTTATCTCGGTAAACCTCGAAAGCAGCTACCGGCAGGCAGAACCACTGCTAAGTAGAGCAAGGTTGACCAGTAAGGTGGTGACTGCGGACAGCAAGGTTACAACGATGTAACAGGAACGTGCAAGAAACGTCGAGTTAGGAGTTTCCAGAATTGCAGCATGGAGTGCGCGTCATGCCGAGCGTCAAACGCACGGAAGGGGGTGGATGGATCGTTGGCGCATACTTATCGCGCCTATCCCTCATCTTTGATCGTATTAATTCTCAAGGTCGCAATAAAGCGTATTGTGTAAGATTGCGGTTACAGGAAAAGAACCTTTCTAATAGAGAAATAAAATATTGTAAGCCATTGGCGATTATAAAAAGTTTATCAAGGTTAAAATGGCTGCGAAATGCCTCTACAAGTTAAATGTTATACTGAAGGCCTTCATACGCCAACCTCTAGTGACAACTAACTCTGCACAACATTCGGTTTGGACAACCTCACGGCAACAGTATTCTTCATGACGATGGTTTATATATTACCGCAGCTTCGGAACACAACCAGAAAACCGGGCAGTTTTAGTAGAAGAAAACGGCCGGAAAATATTATAATTGTAAAATATGTGTCGCGAGTTTCACTTACCGTATTTCTTATAGCTATACCAAATATTTGGTTAGCTGTAGTTGCTCATCTCTTATTCATGCGTTTTACTGTGAGCTCGTACAAATAATGTCTATGGAAGGTTTGATCCGTAGGTAATACAGCTTTCAAACTTGTAGGAGTTTGTAAAAGTCACACTAATTTTTTTCGGACACCTCGGACACGTAGCCATGACTTGCAGCGAGCTGACTTTGAAGTAAATGTTTAGCGCGTTTTGGAGCCAAAGAGCAAGCATTCACGGCATCGTAATTAACCAAATATTTACGAGTACTCACCTCAGAAGTTAAACGACATCCATTTATGGTTGAAAATGAAGCCCAAAAAACTGAAACGTTGAAAGTTGTGGTTTGTTAGATTAAGCACTCACCATTCGTGAAATAATCATTATATCTGGTCTGTTGAAATTATTAGTGAAATTAGCATTGCTTATGCACACTATCGTTAGTGTGTTCGGTTGAAATCACCGTTTTAAGGCGCGTTCGGTACAAATTTGCTACAAAACCCATCTTTCAGGTCATTATCAAAGACTGCCAACAAGCGTGTAGAACTTTCTCAAGCCGGTGCATCTCTCAAACTGCTCCCAAATTCTACTGCAGCATCCACCCCAACTTCACCTGCTGTGGTCAAATGTAGTGCAGAACAAACACAGGAGACGAAAAGTATACACACGGGCGGATGAGCGCTCATTTCCATCATCATCATCAGTCATCACCAACAGCCTATTTAGGTCCACTGCAAGACGAAGGCCTCCCCCATTGACCTCCACCCGTTTCTGTCCTGTGCTACCCGTGTCCATTCCTTGCCTCCGAATTTTCTTATCTTGTTCTAGTCCCGTCTCGCGGTGTCCATTCTGTTGTCCTTGTGGTCCACCTGTTGTCCGTTCGTCATACCACATGGCCAGCCCAAGTCCATTTCTTTTTGTTAACCTGAACTATGATATCATCTACCCAAGTTGGTTCCCTAATCCAGGTAGCAAATTGTCTGTCCGTAAGCGTCACTCCTAACATCATTCTCTCCGTGGCACGTTGAGCGGACCTAAGCTTGCTTTTTAATTGTTTAGTCAGTCGCCAAGTTTCCGCTCCGTATGTCATCACCGGCAGGACGCATTGGTTGAATACCTTTCTTTTTAGGAGTGGAGGAACCTTACTTTTCCCTATTTGCGAGTGCTTACCGAATGCACCCCATCCCAGTCCTATTGTGCGCCTGATTTCTTTCTCGTGGTTTGGGTCCGCACTGACCATCGGGCCAAGGTAGCTATATTCTTGTAGTTGTTCCAGTGTTTTCTCTCCTAGTCTAAAAAAGTCGCGTTCAGCATGTTTATGTATCATCATGTTTATCTTTATCTTTTGCCCCACAGCCAAGCTCTGTGGTTTTAGTTCCTCAATCATGTTTTGGAGTGTCTCTGCAGATTCACTCAGCAAGACTATGTCATCTGGAAACCTTAAATGGCTCAAGTAATCGCTGTTTATCCGTAAGCGTAATTTTTCCCAGTCATGCCTCCTGAATACACACTGCAGACATGCTGTGAACAGTTTTGGTGGGATGGTATCTCTTTGTCGCACTGCCCTTCGGATCAGGAATTTATTACTTTGCTTGTAAAGTGTACTTCTGCCGGAGCATTCCTCATATATGTCGTCTAGCAGTCGTAGGTAGGTCTTCTCTATTCCTTGGTCCTTTAAGGGGTACATCACTGCAGCGGTGCTTAGTGTATCGAACGCTTTTTCATAGTCTATAAATATCTTGTAAAGTAGTTTAACATACTCTGCGCATTTTTTTTTACTTGGTTGATTACATTAATGTGATCCATTGTAGAGTATACTTTTCTGAACCCAGCCTGTTCCCTGGGTTGTTGGAAGTCTAGGCTGGCGGTTATGCGGCTAAGTACTACCTTGGTAAATAGCTATCTTGATGGAGCGTAATGGTGAAGTCGCGGAACAGCACTGACCAGGGAAGGAGTGTGTAGTACGTCTGGTGCTTTGTTTGCAAGCCGCAGCGCTTTCATGGCGCTATACACAAGGTTTGTCTTGGGTTCAGCACGTGGCGCTCCGCAAGTTCTCAATTTTTTAATTGTGAGCCATGAAATTTGCGCTCGCGTCTTCAGCTACTGTTGAGATTTTTTTCTTAGGATGCAGTTTAAGTGTTTCTGCGTGTACTGGGGCGCGATATCAAGTTACTGCGGTTATAGACTGCACCAGCAACAATTCGGAGATAAAAACATATTCGTGCTCCATTTTTCATGCAAAGTTCCAAGAATATAATTTCTCAAGAAGAAAAGTGCGTGTGCAAGGAGGGGGGGGAGCATTACGCGAGTAAATACGCTACTTGTCTTCAAAATGACTGCTTGCAGTTCAGAGACAATGGCATTTGATTTTCTAATTTTTGACTGTGAACGTCGCTTTATTTGAAGAATGCTTTCATTATTCGTTGTTTAAGTTGCTTATTGTGCACGGTAGCCAGGCGTCCTCGGCGCACCTCAGCGTGCTCCGCATGACGGAGTTCAGCCGGAAGGTACCCGTGCAGTGTAGCGTTCAGCGGTTCCTCTCTCCCGGAACGACGCTACCGTATTTCGCGTTCCGAGGCACAAAAGAACTATCCTCAGTAGCAGATGGCCCTGTGTACAATATTCAGCCTCTGTTGCTGTCGACGCGAGGTTACCTGCCGCGGTGGCTCAGTGGCTAAGGCGTTGTGCGGCTAAGCACAAGGTCGCGGGTTAAATTCCCGGCCGTGGCGGCCGCTTTTCTGATGGTGGCGAAAAGCAAAAACGCCGGGTTGTACGAGATTTCGGCGCAGGATAAAGATCCCCAGATGGTCAAAATTAATCCGGAGCCCTCCACTACGACGCGCCTCATCGCCTGCGTTGCGTCGGCGCGTTAAACCCAACAATCAATCAAGTCTATGCGAGGTTATCACTGCTTACGGAATTGTAACGCGCTTACTACTTGTATGTTGGGGCTTTCCTCTCTATTTGTTATGGTTTGTGGTGCTAGCAGTGTATTCCCCTATGTTCAGTTTGCAACTATGGCGTCCGCTGGCCTCTCAGTAATTGTGTTTCTAACATATATTGTTAAGGGTACCGACGACATACTTCGAAACTAGTAAAAAGTGTGGCTGCCACCAAATGCGGTTTCCTAGGCACTTTTAAGGTTATACAAGTACATCTACAAATAGTTTTTTTTAGTATTCCGGATGGATGTGAAAGCTACGAGCAACTCATTCTTTCTTTTTTCTTCAGCCTGAAGACGGTCTTATCCAAAATACACTGAACCGAAGTAGCATTCACTGGTTACATTATCAAAGCGCGACAGGCATGGCTGTTTCTTCTGCGGACAATAGCTCTGGCCTCACTCACTCAGCTTTTCTAAGAATCTCCCGACACCATGTAAGACCCTAAAAGCTACAACGATCAAACAACAGCTGCGGCTTTTCTACATAGACGCAGAATGTTTTCCGTAGCACCGTATGAGAATTTAACGTACCGCTTAGGAGCAGCTTTATTATAAGAACACGCGTGCAACGCTTTCTTCTTCTGTTTTCTTTTTCTTTCTTTCCTTTTATTTTCTTTTCTTTCGTTATTTTGTTATGCCAAAATATCCCAGGTATGGAGTGCTGCCTGGTCCGGAAGTAAAACACCATCCCGAATAATTTGGAGGCTACACTAGAAAGGTTCAACCATGCTAGGAGCCTCTTGGGGACGCAACAGAAGGATCTGGCCACCCTGGTGCTGTAGTGTGCCCAACCCCCTCATGAGTGACCAACCCAAATCTCGACCCTCAGTCCCCAGCAGCTGTAGAACACCTGACCACGGCGGCGGTCAGGCAAGTGATACAGCGGAGAGTGCTAAGAATCCCTGGATCCCGACAGGCTGCCTATGGAACTTCAACTTGGCAACGTTCAACGCACGAACCCTCTCTAGCAAGGGTAGCTTAGCTGTACTACTACAGGAACTGAAAGACGTTAAGCTGGATATTATTGGGCTAAGTGAGGTTAGAAAAACAGAAGAGGGCTGCATAGAACTGACTAGCTGGCATATTCTGTGATATCGGGGGCCTCACGAAACGAAAGAGCGCGGGATAGGAATTTTGATCAACAGGGAAATAGCAGGAAATGTGGAAGAATTCCTTAGTATGAACGAAAGGGTCGGAATCATTGTGACCAAGCTTAAAAAGCGGTACAGGTAAAAGATAATACAAACGTATACGCCAACACCTAGCGACGAGGATGAGGCCGTAGATAGTTTCTACGAAGACGTCGAGTCAGCAATGAATAAGGGAAACGCGCAGTTCACAGTTGTAATGGGAAACATTAACGCAAACGTAGGTGCAAAGAGAGTAGAAGAAAAATCAATGGGAAATTTTGGAATAGGTACTCGCAACTGTCGAGGTGACACACCTGTTGGATACGGAGAGAGAAATAACCTCAAACTAATGAACACATTGTTACGGAAACGTAAAAGGGGGAAATTGACTTGGAAAAGCCCTGAAGGGATTACAAAAAACGAAATTGACTTCATTCTGAGTGACAACCCAGGAATTGTGCAAGAAGTGGAGGTACTAAGCAAGATTCGGTGCAGTGATGATGGCATGGTTAGGTGCAAAGTAAGGCTAAATCTCAAAAAAGAAAGAAGGAAGCTCGGAAAATGTAAGAAGCCCAACTTCAGGTCAGTAAGAGACAGGACGCGTGAGTTTAAGATAACCCTTCAGAACAAGTTCGCACTTCTAGGTGGTCAGAACGAGGACAGTGTGGACACTCTAAATGATAACCAAACAACAGCAATCACGGAGTCAGCAGCGGCTACTGGAGAAGCATCATGTAGGAAGCAAACTCGGAAACTGCCTAGGCAAACAACGAAACTTATTTCGCAGTGCCAGAAGATGATACTTTCGAGTACGGTGGTTCAAATTAAACTAGCTTAGCTGTCAAAAGTCATAAATAAAAGTAAAACCAATGACATTCGTGCGAACAACTTGGCAGCCATCGAGGTAACTTTAAAAAGAAGAGAAAGCTTGTTGAAGGCAACAAGGAGGAAGCTGGCTATTAGCAGAGACAGAATGTACGCAGTTAGAGATTAACAGGGTAACGTTACGCACAATATGAAAGAGATAATAAAAATCGCAGAACGGTTCTACACCAGGCTATAAGCCAGCGACTCAGGAGCGAGACAGAGTACCGAGCCTATAAGCGTGGCTTGCGATGTTCCACCAGTAACGAAAGAGGAAGTAGAAAAGGCACTTAAGGACCTGAAAAGAGGGAAAGCTGCAGGCGACGACTGCATAACCATAGACCTTTTAAAGAGGGTGGATATATAATTCTAGAAAAGCTTGCTGAACTGTTCTTAGTAGGTTTAAGGACTTTAAAAGTACCAAAAGACTGGGTAAATGTCTACATAGTTTTAATTCAAAAGAAGAGAGAGAACAAAGATCTTAAGAACTACAAAGCCATCAGCCTTCTGTCGGTTGTATACAAGCTAACTTCCAACTGATTCTTTTTTCACGTAACTGAAAATATATGTGCTTTTCCATTTCAGGGACTATAAAAGGAGGAAGCAAGACAATAATGACAAAGAAAGAGCGAATACACCAAACACACGCCAAAATGTTTGTCGATCACAGTGACCGGTGATGCCTGGCCTCATATTGCAAGAAATGTAGCTCATGGTGAGATAGCGCAGCCGGCCGTTTGCTTGCACAGTCGTTCCTTTCACGCGCCGTCTGCGCTGCCTCGCCGGCTAAGCTCGAATGCTTGCCGTTAATTATATTGAGCACTGTGGTGCCAAGGAACTGCGGAGTGCAACCCCTACACGCGCTGACAAGCTGTGCCTAGAAGCCTTCCTTGACATGACGTATATCATTGGCATGCACGCGTAGACGCTCATTGAGGCATCTGCCCGTCTTCCCACATAGCTCGCGCCGTACGAAAAAGAATTCTATATAGTACATTTCCAATACATTTTACGAAGGGTGCTCTGTGTTTGTCAGCGCATTGAAACTCACGTTGAGATAATGAGACGAGATCATCATCTACGTAACGGAAAGTCCTTACGACTTTCACGTTGAGTTGTGATTCGCAAATGTGCCACCCGCTGGTACCCCAGGTACTAAAAACGTTTCGGGTACACAGGGGATGCAGGGCAAGGACCATATCCGGTTCCTATACATGAGGACTCGCTTCTTTGAGGAATACACGTGCTGGTGTTACGAGTCCCGCGTGCAGAAGCCAATCTTGCCGTTAACATCAGCTCATAGCAAACTTGCTAAGAGAGCAATTGTGCAGAGAAGTTTTTCGAACGCTTTGCAAAGGTTTTGCCACCATGCATCGTTAGCCAGTCACGTGGCTCAGTCGGAGCGCCTAGACGGAGCAGGGTACGCTCGCCCATTGCTCATTTCCGTAGCCGAGACAATTCGAAGGAAGCAGTAATGCAGGGGCACTGCCGGCGACACACAAGGACAAACTACAGCGGCAACACGAGAGAGAGTGACCGTGATTTCTTATATGCACTCCGTGTCCCATCGCCTTAAGGAAATGGGACGACGTGTTAACTTGAAAATTATCAGCGCTGCTGACAACTTGTCCCAGGTGGCAATCAGAACCTGTCACATAAAGCCACGTAAGTTCCAATGCACTGTCAAACACAGAACACCGTTCGTAGAACGTGTTCAAAATGTAGTTTATAGAGTTCCTTTGTCATGCGGCGCGACCTACGTGGGACAGAGGGGCAGATGCCTCAATGAGCATCTGCCCGTCTGCTCGCCTGGGCAGACCTGGGCATGCAAATAATGTACCTAATGCCAAGGCAGGCTTTTTGGCACGGCCTGTCATCACGCGTCCGGGTTGCACTCCGCAATTCCTTGGCATCACAGTGTTCGATATAATTAACGACCAGCAAGCGCGCTTAACCAGTGAGGCAGCTCAGATTGCGCATGAAAGGAACGACTGTGCAAACAAACCGTCGGTTGCGCTATCTGGCCGTGAACTACATTCCTTGCAATGTGAGGCCAGCTGCGACAGGCCACGGTGATTGTCGAAACGTTTGGCGCATGTTGGGTGTATTCGCTCTTGATTTGTCAGTATTTTCTTCTTTCCTCTTCTTAAAGTTTCTGCAAAGCAAAGCATATATATTTGCCGTCGCAAGAATAAAGAATCAGTTTGAAGTTAGCTCTCGTCCTTGTGTATACTTTTCGTCTCTTGTGTTTGTTCTGTGGTAAATGTGACCGCTATGAATTACCAACTAGCCCAATCTACAGCTTTACTAAACCACATACGGATTGTTTGGGCTCCGGCCTATGTCGTCGCTCCTGGCAATTAAGCTATCCACAAGCATGCCCGTGAGCTGTTATTCCGGGAAAGCCTGGCGTTCGGCGAGCAGCGGAAAATCTGTCCTCTCTTGTCCTTCAAAAAATCAGGAATCCCTATCGCGTGGAGCGAACAATATATGCCCATCCACACAACAGCCTCACGAAACAAGGATACCACTTCTGAGGCATTCAAACCTACTACTCTCCCCGCCTAACTGGCGCCTTCATTTTGGCCTCATCCCTGGTCTTCTCGCGAAGCCACTTCTGAGAGGCCCCTGGCACCTTCTACCTATTTATGTGGGGCTTTGTTAAAAAAAAACCACGTACCGACTGTCCTTTTCCACTCCTGAGCATTGGAAGAGAGCCGTTTGTAGCTTGATTACTGACGACCAGTTTTAGTGGGTGACAAAAAAAGCGAAGAAGCCGGAAGGTCTCAAGGTTTGCTGGAATAAGGATTCTTCGCCAAGGGTGGCTGCCTCATAGACGTGTTTATACCTCCTGCTTGGGCTCCTTCTTCTCCCAGCTCTCTAATAGGTCATAAAGCCCTGGCTGTTTGGGGCGTGCCATTCGGTCTTTTTGATTTCTTTGATGGTACTTCTGATTAATCCATAACATGATCACACATTTGCATAATAATTTTATTCCCCGACTACATTCTTACACAAAAATGCAATTTGTCTTCATTAAACCCGCCGTAATGGGATGTGACGCTTGCTTCACTTTTAGAGTACATTGCGCTAAATTTTGGATTCTCAGAAGTCAAGTTGCAATTTACCGATGCATTTGGCATTACAACACAATTCCAATGAATCATCTGCTGCGCGGTTACTCTACCATCACGCTGCAAATACAACTACAGAAATCCTTCAGAGGTATCAGGAAGTTTTTTGGATATTTGGGGAAACTCTGTAGCCCTGCACCTCTCATTTTGCACCATCACTTGTCAATAAAGCTGCAACTTTCGTCCATCTTGACATGTACCTTATAAGCAGTTTCAGAGGACCAATCAGCTCACAAATACTCCATCCAAACCTTGCGCGTTTCTAGGACTGGATAGATATTGATTCTTGAGTTCGTACATTTTTCAAGTTGTGCGTAGATGAACCATCTGCCGATGAGGTGATTGAAGTACCCAATGCATGAAGACCACCTATGACAGTCGCTGTAATTTCGAACAAAGAACAACATGTAGCCCCTTCTTATCTCAAAACAACTATCCTTCCCCGTTTATAACCGGTTTGAGTTCAGATTGCCAAAATATACATAATGGTTCGGGGTCGAGTTCACTTCCAAAAAAATACTGTTTTAATTCTGGGTTTTGGTTAGAGATGTACACCGCCTCAAAGCCCCTGTGAAAATTTAGCGCTGTGCATAAGGTTGTGAAAGAAGGGTGTCACATTGAGTGACCCCCGGGGCAGGAAAGTTGGCTGTCGAAAGAAGCATTACCTTATCGCCATGTTTCGAAATGTAATTTTTGTGGGCCAATGCTTAGGTCATAGAGGTTTGCATTCAAATACAAGTGTACGTAATCAACAAAGACAAAACTAGGTTTTTAATGTTGCCATACTTAGTATGCGGAAATACCGTCAGCAATAATTACAAACTTTAAGAAGAGATTCCATATCAGAGCCTTAAAAGCTACTGTAAAAAAATTTCTGGTGAACTTTAGACAACCATTGTGATCGCAGCGCATCATATATACAATGAAAAAAGGTTATGCATGCATTCGTTAAAACCTTATTCGAACTGGTTGATTATTCATGATCAACAACTCTTAAGGATGAAAAGGTTTTCTAGAAAAATACGTGAGAAATATTTACAGGTGCTTACTTTCAAGTGATTTTTACTTTCATGCCGAGACATATATAGTATCATGAGGACTGATTGCGGCATGATTAAAGATCCGGGCGTGAAAAAACACTCCAGGAAAAGCTCCTTGTTCTCATTCTTTTGTGCCGCATTTGAACCGCGCTGATCTTTAATTATCAACCTTCACCAACCCATTAGAACCACAGTCGTCTTGATTGCGACTTGCGGCTGCCTGCCTGGAGGGACAAACTAGTGTAAGGACTCAATGCCGTCCCAAGGGCACATTTCCGTACATCACCTGTAAATCCCCATCACCCTGTAGTAGCTTCAGGCCTCTTCTTCAATTTGTTGATTATCATCATCATGGAGTGATTTGCCATTCCGTGGCCCTATCGCCCGAATAGAAGGCTGCCCCGAATATTGGCAGTTCAATATACCACAAGCCCCCCAAAACAGAATGTATTACACCAGAACTGCGTAGTTCACAAGTCCGCATCCCCTCTTCTGTCAACTATGATGTATACTCCGCCCAGAAAGGTTAGTTCCTTGGTGGTCAGAGATAGGGTCAGAATAACTGCCCTCGCGCTACGATTAGGCCACACCAGCAACCTCCAGAGTGCGCTGATCGGCGTCCCGAAAGACAACAGGGACTTCTCAAAACAGCGACGTACACAGGACCTCGCCTTAGTGAATGGTCAAGTATCCATCAGTGCCCTTCTCGGCTCCATTCACATGTTCCAGCAGGCGGTTGTTTAGACACTGACCCACCTGGCCCACGTAAGCCTACCACTAGAGATTGGCAGCTTTTAGACGACACCCTCTGTACAATCGATGCACTGGTTCTGCTTTGTGACGCGGCATTCGTTCTTTTCCCTAGGCAACGGGCTTTAGGCACCAATCGTTTTGAACAGAGCCTGCCACACTTTTCTGTACTTTTTTCTATATGTTGAATATTTTAGAGTGTATTCAATAAACACATACAGTACTTACAATAGGGGGTCACAAAATACATCAACCCTAAATTACTTCTCTATTCTCATCAGATAACTGAGACGCTGGCTGAAAATATTTTTCCATCTTTCCCAGTTTTGGCTTTCTCAGAGCTCTCAATTTACGTCATTATAGTGTTGTACCGGCCGTTAGTTGCGTACCTTTCAGTTGCCGCAATGACCACACTCGATGGCCGCTTGTAAAAGATATCGCCACAAATGCAATGCAGGCATGCAGGCGCATCTCCGCTCACGAGGAAATCAGGCAGTGCCGCTCGGTGATGGCGATAAATACAGCTTTCGCAAAGCCTCAACACGCCAAGGAAAGAGAAGAATCGTTTATCAGAATTATGGGTGAATCCCTTTAATATAGTGCCCGATCCGGCACCTGCGGGAAACGACCACCACTTTCCTAGCCTGATCGGTCACGTCGGTGGTCACGTCGGCTCATCGGCTGTGCCAGCCTGCTTCAAGCGAATTGCGACGGCGATAGCCACTATCACGCCTACCGGAGGCGATTCCCTTGCATGGCAATACCACTTTCGACAAGGTGCTTAGACATTTTCGTGAGCACAAGTACGGGCTTGGCATTGGTCTGCTTAAGGGCTTCGTTTGCGGGGACATTAACGGTAATAACTGGACAACGTTTTTTGCAGTTAACTTTGGTTTTTATTCATGCAAACAGTAACAGGCATCGAAGCCTATGTTGAGAAAAATCTCAAAGGGAAGAAATCCCGACGACATTAAACAAGAAGCAATATGGACCGAAATAAAGATGCAAAGTTTTTAGATATGTTAAAATTGAATATACTATAAAGTTCTACCCTGCGAACGGAGTATTCCTATTTTAGTGTTTTAACGCGCCGAAGCTAGAGCTGAAGGTCTTAGTAGAGCGTTTTAGATTATTTTCAAGCGTGTGTGGATCTTTAACGTGCGCCGAAGTCTCTACTAACGGGCGGTTTCGCTCTTCCCTTCCAATAAAAGCATTGACTGCGACCGGGATTAAACTGCGGTGTAGTGCTTCAGTGCCCAAAAACTACAAACTGATGCATGTGTCCTCTTATGCGTCACGTTCGTTTGCATTAAAATTTTCAAGAATTTAAACTGCGTGAAATCGCGACATATTCCCCTGAGTAATAGGGTACCAATAACAGGAACCATTGAAGTACATAGGTGCAACTTACTCATCGTGATCAAATAAAAAGCATTCATGTTTTCGAAACAAGAGCTGTCGCTTTGTTTTCCCTTGACAAGAGAAGAGTTTCACTGGAGCCGTATTTCCAGTTAACAAAAGAAGGGGTGCCTAACTGCTTATTTATATGAGACTGTAAAATGTACCGACGCAAGGGTCAGAAAGTTTGGCTGGAATTCTTTTGACGTATGAAAAACAAAATCATATTTCTGTGCAAAATGCCGTTCACTGACTCTTGCTCTGACTAAAACGGCCTGTTCCAGGACTGAGAAAAATCAGAAACATCTGTACTGATGGGATGAAAAAAAAACATTACCATATCTTTTTAGAGTTGTCATAGTGATCTAAACATAACTAGCAGAAAAGTTAGCCGTCGCACCGCGGATTGGTTATATTTCCGTTTTTTACGGTAGCGTAACGTTATTACAACAACCCTATTTTCTGAAAGAACCCATGCATTACTGTTTTTCTGGAGTCAGTTGACAGCAATCCGTATTCCACAGGGAAGAAAGCTCAGAACCGATACCCTTTCAAAACCGGCATCAGCATGACGGCTTGATTTCCTTGCCATGAGCCTCGTACTAAGCTGCTCCTTTTACGTAGTTAAGGCGCTGGCTTATGTTAACACGCGCCGCTCGGCCTTGTGAATCACGTCGCATGGCGCAGTTTTGGGGTTGACGTCATGCCGCCCGAGTGCGTACGACGACAGTCTCGACGAACCCCCTCGGTCAATAGCGCAGGTGCAGACCGGCCGTGGTGGGACGAGGACAGTGACGTCAAGAGCGCCGTCGTGTCATGGCGATTACCTTGGTGCTCGTTGGGCAAACCGAATCATACTCAAATAAAGGAGTCTGTAAATAATTATTAATGCGTCGCTTTTTTTGCCGCATACCCCTCCAGCCATGAACGTGTAACGCCCTGCATTTTCACAAAAATGCAAATATCGCGGTAGTTTGACCTGTACTTGTTATATTAGCGTAAATGGAGATAATTGGTATAACAAAACTTTAGGAAAACTAAAAAAAACTAAGAAGAATATAAAAAAATACGGAAAATGCGAATCACGTAACGTCCTGCAATTCTACAATAATACAGATTTTTAGAAAATTGCGAAAGTAACTGTAATAATACCGTAAATAATACCTCGTCGAACAAAATTTTGAAACACTCAAAACTAAGCAATAAAAACATATACGAAAATGGCTTAATTTAACGCATTGCATTCACAAAACACTGCAAATTTCCGGAAATTTCTTCTGTAATCATTATAATAGCGTAAATGAAGATAATTCGTGAAACAAACTTTCGAAAAATTAACAAATAGGAAAATTTTAAAATATTGCGGAAAATGGCGAACCGTGTAACACCCCTATTTCCATAATAATGCAGATTTCGCAAAAGCTCCACCAGGAATCGTTATAATAGCGTAAATAAGATAATTGGTCGATTTTGAAACATAAGAAAAATAAGCAAAATATAAAAAGTACGGAAGATGGCGAACAGTGTAACGCCCTGCATTTCGCTATAATCTATATTTTGCGAAACTTCCACCTGTGATCGTTATAATAGCCTACATAGAGATATTTGGCCGGACAGGATTTAGAAAAAACAAGAAATTTGGCTTTGAAGAAGTGACACTCAAGACAAGTGGCATAAGAATGCTAGGCATTAGTGGATAATAATCAAATTTCTGCGGAAATTCTTACGCTACGGTAGAACATCTAATGTGCCATTTTATAATTGCTGGTTTAATAGGCACTCATAGCAGCGAAAACAAATAGAACGTACAAATCCTGTACTATCAGTACACGTTTCAACAGCTGTGCAAAGCTCATGCAGCAACGGTGGGAGTTGTTTTATCCAAATGCATTTCTAACTAAACCACAGAGGAAGTATAGGCCGAATTCACTAGCATAGCATGCATGCGGGAGCACATGCGTTTGCGACGCCAAGCAGCTACATGTGTTGCCAAGGCGACGCCACCAATTAACGTGACACTGGTCCCGTCGGGCTCCTCGAAGTGCGGTACTTGTGTGTGCTGGAGCCAGAAAAAGCACAGCAGACGACAACAGAAACGGCTGTTTGATGTTCGGAACTGCTTCACCAAACGGAAAGTAATACCTCGAGCTGAATATTGGTTCATGCGGCACCTTATAGTCTATATATCGAAAGACACGTTCGAAATAGTCGCAATACTAGTAGAGAAATGAAGGTTAGGTACACGTGAATTTATGTCATGATGAACCAAGTGGCGCGCATATGCTAGAGGAAGCCAATCGCTCCTTTAAGCTCTGTCACATGTTCAAGGACAGCAACAGAACACAGTTGGCGAAACGTTTGCCCTGCGGAAGACAAACATAAATGATTTGTTCTTAGAAGGCTTGCGATTCGCCAGCGCTTGAG
Organism: Haemaphysalis longicornis; assembly: GCF_048455015.1. NCBI lineage: Eukaryota > Metazoa > Arthropoda > Arachnida > Ixodida > Ixodidae > Haemaphysalis > Haemaphysalis longicornis. Next base: position 5,931,602 of record NW_027526288.1, on the reverse strand, counting down.
CTGAGAGATGAGTGCAAGCAGAGCACGCCTCGGCAAACGGCCTTGTATGCACTTGCTGCTACGCTACCATCGTATCTAAATCTTCGTTAGCGCGAAACATTTCCTCAGGCCAATTATTTGTTTTTGTACTGAACCGCAAATTACAGGATGTCTTGTGTCTACATCCGTGTTTGCAGGCGACTCCAGTATCCGCCTCTTGTGCAACGTGTTGCTTTCTTTCGCAACCGTCGTTTCATTTCCCGGCGATGCGACGTTCTCGAGAGCAAGAAGAGCGCCACCACATAATCTGAGCGAGATTAGTAATACAGTTAAACGTGGGTTTAATGAAGTTGACAAAAATTGGAATTTTTTGTTACATCCAGGTTGTCGTTGCATGCAGGTTTCGAGTTGAGGCTCGCGGGAATGACGCAGAAACGAAACCAATATACTAGACATCAGTGATGCTGAACTCACCCTTCTTCAAAGATTTCACAATAGAAAAAGTGCTTGATCTGGCTTCCCACTACTATACACGGCCCCTGAATTCACGAGCGTAACTAAGTATCAATTTTGCTTTTTGATACCTTTCGGTGCCTTAACGCGTTCAAAGTAGTAGTAGTAGTAGTAACTTTATTTGAGCTCGAGGCGTTTTCAGACACCAGACGGAGCGGTTCCCAGGTCGCGGGAAGCGTATTCAAGAACCAAACTTATGCTAAAAAAGCGCCTTTTTTTTGCGAACTTCATGCTCTTTTCTACAGACAACATTGTTGAAGGCATGTTAGCTGTGATACTGTACCGGGCGGTGACGTTCTTCTTTCTCGCCGGCGGAGACGGCATTCAAATGCGAGCTTGCCTTGAAAAGACAAATATTTTCGTATTCACGCAACAGAAATCATCCACTAATCCATACCACAGGTATCAGGGAACACACTGCGACTATGCGCCCACAGGGACGCCTAGCACCTAACCGACACCGCACTCACACGTGGAAACGCTCGAGAGATTGCGGTGTGAGCTCAATTCGCTGAATTAGTGCATTTTGCCCGACGATTTTTCAGAAAAAAGCAAGAAATTTTCACTTATCAGAGTAGCGAATACCTTACATCCATTTAAACCGTCGCAACTCCTTCGTTGCATTCAGGTCGCAAACACATAGGCTTCAATGAAGGTGGAAATGGACCCGCCGCGGTGGCTCAGTGGCTAAGGCGTTGCGCTGGTGAGCACAAGGTCGCGGGTTCGTTTCCCGGCCGCGGCGGCCGCTTTTCCGATGGAGGTGAAAAGCAAAAACGCCCGTGTGTACGAGATTTCGGCGCACGTTAAAGATCCCCAGGTGGTCAAAATTAATCCTTGAGCCCTCCACTACGGCGCGCCTCATCGCCTGCGTTGCGTCGGCGCGTTAAACCCTACAATCAATCAATCAGGTGGACATGGGAAATCGAAAATCTTCGTTAAATCCATGAATTCGTTACATGGAGGTTAGTTACATCCAGGTTTAACTGTATGTCTGTTGATACCGCGGTCCGAGAAATGGGCTGACATCGGGCGCCATGGGTTGACGACGTACGCCGGAGTTTTTTTTTTTTTTTGCGAGTTGCGGGCGCAATACGAAGGAATAGGCAGGAAATTTTTTAGTTTTGAAAACGTAGAAATTGCCCGCTAAACATTTCAGTAAATACCGCCTATAAGCATCTTTTTGCCGTGGTGTAGGGAAGCATATGTGCCATTTTTTGAGGCACAAAAATGCGATGTTAAATTTTACTCGCGTATTCTATGAGCTCTTTTATTGTGTTTCATTAAAAGTAAAATGTTCAAATATTTGTTTCGCCTTTTTAAAGTTTTCACGACTTTATGGTGAAAATGTTAGCCCTATTTGTGCACAATTAAGGGGGAGCATCACGTTCACTAATGCTTTCTTTAAATAGCGCTCAACATAGCAAAGGCATTTTTTTGTTATTTTTGTTTGACCATGGCCAGCGTCATGAGGGTAAATAAAAATATGGCCTCAAGGTACTCTCTGCGTGATAAAGGAGTCAAAGCCGGCATGGGGTACCCCGGTTAAAATGCCCGAAGCCCCAAAATTGTCAGGTATTATCCGGATCGTAACCATCACCACCACAATCATCCATAAATATGTTTAGCACAAAAACCAACGACGGTGCACAAGACAGGAGAAGGGACAAGCGCTAATTTTCAATTCAACTTTAACTACCGCCGGAGCCGGTAAATATAGAAACAACCGGCGCATGCACACCATGCGCCACAGTAGGGTATCACAAGTACGCATATGTGTCAATCACCGAAACACTCGAAAAAAAAAAGATTTCTCTGATTTAAAAAAAAGACCACCGACGTATCACTGATACAATCATCGTATTTTTGATTCATATAAAAAGCTTCCAAGAGTTCCCGTGCTGTCGCAGCTCTGCTCCTAGCAAAAATCTTAATCTCCCTCAGAAGTGGCTCACACTTGCAGGCCTGGCAATGAGCGGGCAAACGCGCATCTCCTTTATTCTTTACCGACAATTCATGTTCCCGTGCTCGGTCTTGATACATCCGCCGGTCTGACCGACATAGACTTTCCCGTATTTAACTGTAATCTGATAAACTATGCCTATAGCGCAGTCCACAAAGGGTCTAACAAGCGTCTTGTCGCATCCTTGCTTTTTGCGCCCATTGGAAGAAGTGCGCGTGTAAGTTTGGGCCAGCTTGCGCAGCGCCAAGAACAGGATCAGAATCCCATGCCTGTTGGCCACCTTCTTAAGGTGATGGGCGAGTTTGTAGATGTACGGCACCACTGCGGATTTTGCCGTACTTTGCGCTGGCTCAGGCGTTCTTCTAGAGGTGCCTTCTTTACGTTCTTGAGGAGTGCCTGAGCGAATGAGTTGAAAACCGCGCACGGGAAGCCGGCTGAAAGCAGTCTTTCGATTTGCTTATCAAAGATAGCCTCCATAGAATGGGGACCTGACTTGGAGAGAGGCGCTTCCAGGCACGAATGCACGATTGCTCTTTTCACAGTCTTGTAGGCAGCAGAGTCAAAAGGGAGCAGCTCTTTCTGTGCCCTTCGGGAATGACGCCAGCAGACATGCTTGGTACCGAAACGGATGTTAATATCTAAAAACTGCCACGAGTTGTGTAAAGAAATATCGCGCGTAAAAACTAAACCATTCCCATGGCGCCGAAAAGCGGCTAAAATAAAGTCAACAGATTCTGTGTGCGTCAGACTGCTATGCTTCTTTAGAACCACTAAAGATCGTCCACATATTTAAAAAAGTTAAGACTAACTTCTCGTCTTATTCATTGTGCAAGGAACGGTCAACTGCGGCTAAATATATATTACAGACTACATGGGCCACAGAAGCACCAATACAAATCCCTTGTCTTTGCAGAGACATACCGTTGTCAAAGGAAATAAAAGTAGACTTTAAATAAAACTCAAGCAATGAAATAAAGTGCTTCACTGACACACCAGCTGAGTTCTGAAAACCAACAGAATCGCTTGTCCCTGTGTCATTCGTCTTGTGTCTAAATTTGTTGCGCTTTAAATTTCCACAACAGAATCGTTTTCGCCAATGCACTCTCTAACTGACTCGAACAAAACACCATGGGGCACAGAAAGCGCTTGTGCCGTCTCCCTTCTTGTTTATCGCCTTTGAGTTTTGCGCCAAACATATTTAAGAATAATGAGCCAACAGCCCCCCAACAACTTTTTTTTAAATCACAATCACTCATCCGTGGCGCTACGTGCACTTCCATCATCCCCATCACTATCACCCTTTAACACCACAACTACCAGCGTCTACAACCTCACATCCATTTTTCTTATGACCAATACATTACTCCAACTTTTTCGCACATCGCACGTATCAGGCTTGGCGTTTCTCTGTGGCATCTTCCCAAGTGTCATAAAACATTCTTCTCGCTATGAGGGGTCACCTGTAGCTCCTTTTCAGATAAGCGTAGCCTGTACGCTCTTAAAGGAGCAATATATTCCTGCAGGACTGCTATGCAGTGCATATTGCTTCAATATAAGCAGCCTGTGGAGTAAACGGTGGATAGCAGCTAGCAGACTACTGTCGAATGAAATTGAAACGCGGATGTTGAATTCTTCCTTGAAAAGGCCATTTACTCTCCGTGATCCGAGCGGAAAATGTGACTGGTGCCACTTCAGCGATCGCCATACTGGTAATTACACTTTCACGCGACACAGGCTGTGGCTGCGGCAACGTTTTTAAAGCGAAGCTTCGCTAATGTAGTCCAGTTGTTTCGCCCTCGCGTAAGATTTGACCTTCATTTCACCGAAACTGCACCGCATCCCGTGACTTCCCGGGACGAGCTGCGCCGAGAACCGCGTTTGGTAGCCGCGGTCGTAGCCACCGCTGTTGGCGGCTTTGCGCATGCGCTCTCTTCAGCTTAGTCGCCACCTGACCACGTGACTCGCCGCTTTCAGGTGATACTTGGACATCAGTGCGACGAACGCGGGGCCGTATTCTTCTGCCTGAGCGTTGCGCGGAGGCTGGAGGCTTGGAGCCATCGTCGGGAAGCGGCTGCTCACCACCCCTCGGATATCGCCTGGCGAGCCGCTTCCCTGAAGCGGGTCCGGAATACCAAGTGCAGGAAGCTGGCATCGGAGACTGAGGAAAACCGAACGGTTCGGCTTGGAAAACTCCGTGAGCGGCACTACAACCATAAACAAAGACAGGCTTTGGATGGGCAGTGTAATAATTACAGCTAAACCAAAGGTTAACCAGGCTAAGCCAAGCTTAGCTTCGCCGATCAAGGTTTCCGTTGAGAATGCAAACGTGTAAAGGGGCGGCGAAAAGTTAGATGGGCAGATAAGATAAGGATGTTTGCGGGGGTAAATTGGTCGCAGTAAGCACAAAACCGTTATAATTGGACATCCAGGGTCTGTGAGAGGCCTTTGCCCTGCAGTGATCGAAGATCGGCTGGTGATGATGATGATAGTGATCAAGGGCTAGCTGAGCTACAGCGCAGCAAGTTCTTTTTTAGTAACAGTAGTAGACACGTTCTTTGACAGAGCAAGAATAGTTGACGAGGAGGTGACCGAAGGTCGGAGCCTGCCGGGGATTACAGCATCTCTTATGCTGGTTTCCTGGACAACATAGTTGGAGTTGACCAGCAGCTCCGCCAAACATATAGGTTCACGGTCATTGCCACATGCCGTGGTTTATTGTGCCTAAGATACGGCAGAACTTGCGGAGAGGTAGGGGTAGGAAGAGGCACACAGAAGGTAGACACTGTGTTTGCACACAGAAGTGTGTGTCTGAAGAAGACGCAAAATGCATTTAATACCCAGATAACACGGGTGCTGCGGGGTAGAAGGCGGAGGGAGACGCAGAGTAAGACGCAATTTTCAGCAAGTACAGGAGCCAATCGCAAACTGAGTGGGGTTCATGCCTATGAGCAAAGTCCTGACGTAGTAGGTGAGCGAGCTCCTGAGCGGCAATGTAAACAACGTAATTGCGCCCCACGCCCATATGGGATGGCGTGAAATCATTTCTCTGGCTCAGGTGGCTAATGTGGGAGGAGACTCTGGGAGAGTCATGAGGACCGGAGATGAAATGATACCTCTAGTGAAATTTCGAAAGGACGTTTGTGAATTGGAGACAGTAGGGTAGAATAATGACTTGAGAGTTATTGTGTAGGCAGTAGCTGTCTCTTTCAAGGGCACGGGGCAGGTAGCGAGAATGATGGCGCTAAAGAGGAGGAGAGTAGAGACCATTGATTATCGCAGGTGCGTAGGTGTCATGCCGGCGGTAACATGTGGCGTGTACGTATAACGTAATGGGGACTGTCAGCTAGCGTTCTGTGCGCGTACGGGCCATGTGTTATCGGCGCCCGTGGTAGCCGGGGTGTGCGTTGCGGGGTACGAGTCATACTTTAATGAGGCCATATGTGGAGGAGAATTGGTCTTCGGGATAGTATCTCCTGGGAAAATAAATCGGTACGTGACTGAGGGGCTTGAACCGGGCGGTAGATGAGAGCCACATAAACAGGAAAGTTAAACGTCCTTCAGGGCATCCGGATGAGGGATTATATGCTTCAACGAAGCAACTTTATCTTTGAAACACTGTGGAGTGCCATTAAAAGCATATTATAAATTTTCCATATGAGACAGTCTCCGTTTTGAAGTCCCGTAGCAGTGGAAAGGAGGTGGGGAAGGTTGGTAGATGTAAGCCTTATTATCAAGGTTAATATTAGGTGCAAGCGCTCGACCTTTTGTAAGTCATGGTGTCGATTGACTGATCGATTGAAAGAATATTCATAGTTTATTGTACGTACCTAAGGTATTAAGTGAGTAAATGGGCTTTTAGTACACTTGTTCTGAGAACCCGTGGTATGTACAAGTACGAGACTCGTGGTACCGGGGTTGCATTGAGGTGTACCGTAGTGTCAGGGTGGTCACGTGCAGGTATTGAGCTTAGAGCACCGAGCACGAGCTGTTCGGTGTTGGCAAGTGATTGACTGATTGTAGGGTTTAACGCGCCGACGCAACGCAGGCGATGAGGCACGCCGTAGCGGAGGGCTCTGGATTAATTTTGACCACTGAGGGATCTTTAACGTGCGCCGCAATCTCGTACACACGGGTGATTTCGCTTTTCGCCTCCGTCAGAAAAACGGCCGCCGCGGCCGGGAATCGAGCCCGCGACCTCGTGCTCAGCAGCGCACTGCCTTAGCCACTGAGCCACCGCGGCGGGTGTTCGCTAGTGAGCAAGCGAGACTGACAGTCACTTAGGAAGCCAGACAGTGGACTCCCGTCTTTACGATATAGCTGGCGCAAGCCAACCACAGAAGGACATAATAAGAACAAAGCATGTTTTTTAAAGTTGGAATTTCTCTACTGGGGGAAACTCAATCGTAGCAAAGTTAAATATCAGGTATGAGAGCACGTATTATTATAATTGTGTTGTGTTGTTATGTCATCATAATCATCATCATCACCACTACCAGTAGCCCATCTACGCCAACTGCAGGGCAAAGGCATCTCCCATTAATCTCCTATTACCCCGGTCCTGTGCTAACTGCGACCAATTTATCCCTGCAAACTTCTTGATCTCATCTGCCCATCTAACTTTCTGTTTCTGCTGCCCCCTGCAGTGCATGCCTTCTCTAAAGATCCACTCGGTTGACCTTAATAACCAACGGTTATCTTGCCTTCGCATTCCATGCCTTGATCACGTCCATTTCTTATTCCTAATTTCTACTAATACATGTTTAACACGCGTTTGTTCCCTGACCCACTCCGCTCTCTTTTTGTCCCTTAATGTTAAACCTGTCATCTTCCGCTCCATTGCCCGCTGAGTCGTTCTCAATTTATGTTCAACCCTCTTTGTGAGCGGTTGTTATCCCAAGCAGGTAATAAAGAAAAACAATTGGCTGGCGGTTACGATACTTCCTAATGCGATATTTGGGCACAGCCCCAGTCCGCTGAGGCAGCACTCACTTGTGGGTTCTCTGGACGGCAGCGATGATGAGCCTTGCAGTCGGCGGTGCAAAGTGCGTCACAGGAAGGGACCGCGACCCACGTCTTAGGCAGAGAACGAACACCATCTTCACGCGCACGCCCCCCTCAAGTTTTCGTCCGCGTTGCACAGACGAGTGTCTCGTATGGGCACAGCATACCCCTCCGCCTCCCCCACCGCACACTTTCGGAAAGCGGTCGCGCCGCCATGGTGAACCACCCTCGCCTGACAATTTCGCGACACTCTGCTCCTTTGCTTTCCGCTCTTCTACCCCCAAGCGAGCGACATGCGTCCGTCCAATAGCGAGTTAGCACCTCGAGGGCTTCTACCTCTATATTAGTGGGCACTCACATAAGTGTCCCCTTCACTGCCCAGTCGTAGACATCTCATTGTCTGTGCAACACACCAACCCAGACCAAAACCGCTCGATTGCCGAGGACCGCTGACTGCGCGCATTGAGTCATGAGACTGCCACGTTTAAATCTCCAACCACCACAACGGCTATGTCATCTTTAACGGTAGTGTCACAAGATAAGATCTAGAGTACCGTAACTAAGGGACGCAAGGGAACAACGCTGCCATTGTGTTGTTTTCGTTGTTGCCAGATTGCCGCTTCTGCGGCCTCACTGCTAACTTGGGCGAGGTCATAAACAACACTGCTGAAGACGCAGCAACACAGTGTGTTCGGACACAGTTCTGCACCTGAAATGCTGCTAAACGCGTTGTTATCGATTTGCATTCGGAACGCCACCAGTTCCACGCAGGCGCAGAGCAGGGAGGACAAGGTGAGACTACCACAGCGGACCGACAGAAAACGTATAAACAGAAAATGGAGGCGCCCGTGAATTGTCGCACTGTAAAGACGTGTCACGTGATGCGAACTAACCAATGACCTCGGTGGCGGCACGGAACAATAGGGGAAAAGAGTGCCGATACTCTGTAACCTTATCTAATGACAATAAGTAACGGCATTACGCCCTGCTGTGCGTGCGTGCCCCCTCCCTTCACCCCGATCCCGTGCACGGCAAAAACAGAAATGGGGCAGGCGCCTAATTAGGCGCGAATGGAGAGAAAAAGCATTATAAGCGACCAGACTAACATCTATTATTATTCCTCTGCCAGAAGAACCATGACCAGGGGCCCCTTTCTGGACTGCACGAATTCCCGGTGAATTCACCGTGTTTATTGCGTTAGCACCACGTAAGCAATCAGTGACGCGATGCACGTACAGCTATGACGGCATGCAGTGTAATTTGATGCTTCACTCATAAAGATCTTTAGCAAGCTATCAGATATTGCGCGTAAAAGATGGCATGTGCTATAAAAATTAAGACGGTAGCTCAGGCTGGCAAGGAAAGCCCTTTCTGCGGGTCAAAATTGACCTCAACACCACAAGGGATCGAGTAATGTTGATCCAAAAGCGAGCGAATGGGGGTGTTGAGCCAAAGAACATCACACAATCTTTTTTACAGTGCCGATTTATTTCTTTCAATCGCTTTTAGTAACATGGCTGAGATCTCAGCTTCAAGGCAAGTTGTGTTGCGTTAACACCTTTCCGGCCGCCACCGCCGCCCCGCTATCGTCTGCTGTCATCTTACAAGTTTACGGCGTGATTACAAAAAAAGACGGTCGCGACTGGTCGCGACCGTCGTTTGCATGACTCATAAGGGCAGCGAGTTCCCGCTGTGTGTTTCCGCCTGTTTAATGAATAACAGGAGGTCCTCTCTTCAGTCTCTGGCTCTGGGACCTCCTTCTGAAATCTTCTATTGTACACATTCTTGTTGTAACACAAAATGACATAAATTCAAAATTCAAATTCAAAATTCAAGAAGCGCTACGCCTGATAACCGCGGAGCGTAAAGGTGTCGTCGATTCACGTATTCGTCAAGCTTGACTTCAATCAGCGCAGTAATGCATCAAAGTCACTTTTATTTGCTATTTTTCTCTTGAGTACGATCATGTGACCCAGCAGCTTACTAGGACTGTTGACAAATGCTATGCATTGGGTTCTCTTTGTCATGGAGAGGCTTGTACTAACTGTGACATTGCTCTTGCGCCAAACGAATAATTTTTATTCTATTGCGCAACATAAAAGCAAGCTACCGCACACTATTTGTATGCTCCGTGATCGCTCACATGGAAACAGTCAAAACTATTATTTGTATCGTAGAAAACATTCTCTAAGCCGCGCGTCCTGCGAAACACCACCTGCTGTAAATTCACGGGATTTCATGTATCGAAGGTCGGTGAAACGTTTAGCCCTATTTCACGGCTACAGCAGACGCAATTTCCAAACTGTTACGTAACATTACGTCACTTTTACGCAGCCTGAAGTTGGCAATGTGTGACATATTCAATCCCGCCAGCTGTATAACTTCCGTCACGCGTTCTCAGCCAATCACAGAGAGTGCGTGACATACAAGCCGTATTGTTGTTGGATAGCAAAGACAGCCGTACGCTGTGTCCGCTGCATTTAGTCTAGTTTTTCATTGCCGGCCAAGAATTATGTACTTTCAGTAAAGAGAAATAAGGCAAACTTTAGAACTGGGGCTCGTAAGCGTTATGAAACGTCAAAATGACGAAAGCACACGCAACAGCTTTGTCAACCAAAAGGACGTGACCAAAATTGAAAGCAAATCCGAAAAGGCTTCCGAAAATTCAAAGTTCACAGTGAATTTGTACAATCGAGAATACAGCCGCTGCTAGTGTTCGACCAATTATCTCCATTTACGCTACTGTAACAATTGCAGGTAAAACTTTCGTGTAATTTGCTAATATTGTGGAAATGTCGTGCATTATACATCTTACCGTTTTCCGTAATTTTTTTTCTTTTCTTATTTTGTAGTTTTGAAAAATTCTGTTCGACAAATTATTTCCATTTAAGCTGTTACGACGATTACAGGGGGAGCTTCGGCGAAATGTGCATTATTGTGGAAATGAACGGCGTTGTACGGTTTTCAGTTATGCGGTTGGCCGCAGCGGCCGCTTTTCTGATGGAAGCGAAAAGCAAAAACGCCCGTGTGTACGAGATTTCGGCGCACGTTAAAGATCCCCAGGTGGTCAAAATTAATCCGGAGCCCTCCACTACGGCGCGCCTCATCGCCTGCGTTGCGTCGGCGCGTTAAACCCTACAATCAAAAATCAGTTATGCGGTTATTTTTTTTTTTAGTTTTCGAACATTTCGCTCGACCAATTATCTCCATTTACGCTATTATAACAATTACAGGTGAAGCCTTCATTAAATCCGGAATAATGTAGAAATGCACGCGTATCGCAGTTTGCCATTTTCCGTAATTTTTTTATATATTTCTTTATTTTTGGGGATTTCTAAATCCGTTCTGACGAATTATCTCAATTCACGGTATTGTTGGTTGATAGATTTTGGGGTGTAGTGCGCTCGCGCAACGCAAGCGATGTTTTGCGCCGTAGTGGAGTTTACTCTTAATTTTACCACAGCGGCGTCGTACAGCATTTTGTGACTCGCCGGGATGAGCTCCGCCGAAAACTGCGTTCGCTAGCCGCCGCTGCTGCTTCCGGCTTAGCGCATGCGCTCTCAACCGCTTAGTTCTCGCCTTACCACGTGTCTCGCCGCATGCAGTCGAGCTTAGCCATGAACACGAGCGAGATGGGGCCGTCTTGTCTTCTCTGAGGGCTGCGCGGATGCTGGAGGTTGGGAGCCCGGATTAATTTTAACCACCTGGGGATCTTTAACGAGCGCCGAAATCTCGCACGCATGGCCTTTCTTGCTTTTCGCCTCCACAGAACAGCGGCCGCTGCGCCGGCAATCGAACTCGCGCGGTCGTGCTCAGCAGCGCAACGCCTTAGCCACTCAGCCACCACGGCTGATTTACGCTATTACAAAGACTACAGGTGTAACTATAGCGAGATCTGCATTATTGCGGAAATGCCGGGCGTTACACGGTTCGCCATTTTCCGCATTCTTTTTATATTTTCCTTATTTTTTCAGTTTTTCAAAATTTTGTTTGACCAATTATCTCGAGTAAATCCTCCGCGACAGCGAAATCGCCGTACGAGATTCGACATAATGCTATGGGCAACATATATATAATGTCGTACGCCCAGTACCCTCAGCGATTCGAAAGCTGTCCGCCTTAAACAACATTGTGAACCACATCGTCTTCCCAATAGGATATTAAATGCTGCGCAAAAACATGTCCAGCCTTCAACTAAGCTTCCTTCAGGAGACAAAATTTGCAGACTCGTGGTGAAAGGACTCTAATATTGACTAATTAGGATGAGTTTGGACGGAGGGTACTGCTGGCATACCCAGCCAGACAAACCCCGCGTTATCCCACACAACCACAACCACCCCCCGAAAATATTAAAAAAGATTGTCTTAAAAATCAATGAGTGCGTAAAAGATCCTGCTCTGGTGAGGGAGTGCGTTACCGGCAATGGACGCCGGGCTCAGCCCGAACCCCAAGCCCCATTGTGCAATTCCATCAAGACGCGGCTTTTTTTTAATCCGCTGGGAATTGCCCGGCACAGGGATGCCAACCACGGTCTTTCTGCACGCGAGGCGTATACTCTACCGCTACGCCACCGCTGCACCGCTGTTGCCGGTTGCCTGTTGCTCTAGTCAAGCCTACGGTGTCCACAGAAAGCAAGCAATAACCTTTTCGCTGGATAAAGCAGCAAACGCGCACACCATTAATCTGTTGCACAACTAAAAAAATTAGCGCAGCTTGCAATACTGGCCAATAGCTGGAGAAACATCAAAGCTAGCGGCCCCTCTCCCTTCATAGAAATGCTGGCTGTTGTAGCTCAGATATATTTCTGAACTTGCAGCTCAAAGTTCTCCTTGGCTGGCAGGCCCGGATCGTTTCACCTGCTGTCTTTCACATTTCTCCCAAAACGAACCGGTTTAGCAGATCCGCCGATAAGGGGCTGAACGGTGCTGGTCGCACTCACCATGGCTCCGTAGTTTTTTTCGAACTAGTGGCCGTGTTATTAGGCAATGACATTTGTTCTTTACTCGCTCGCGTTGTGAACGTGTTTCCCCACTTTTAGGGACCAACCTCTGGACCCTGCGACCATTGAACTGCGAGAGTGAGTGAGTGAGTGAGTGAGTGAAAAAACGTCATTTGATCATCCGGCGAGCGCCTATCCTAGCCCCAGGAGGGGAGGGTCGTTGCTATGCGGGACACATAATCTCGGCGTGGCGTCCTCTACTCGGCGAGCATCCCTCGCTACTCTCGCCTTCTTCTGGCACCCGCGCCCTGTAAATGTGCTTAAGTGGTAGCAGCACATGGCGCCTTTGCACGGGCGCTGCCTTTCGAGGCCACCCGATAACCTGTCATACTGTCTTTGGCCTCGCACCACTCCTTTGTGGAATCGGCAGGTAGGGCGGTGCGGTACGTAAAACCTCACGCCGCCACGTTGGCCGTCTCGCTGTGGTTTGCGTTGCCTCGGGCCCACACGCCCCTTCCCATTTGGCCCGAAACCACTTGATTGTTACCGCTCTGTCCATTAGGTTCACCGCGTGCAGCCCCCGCACTGTACCTTCCAATTGTGGAAGGCCGCCACATAGGCTGTATGGCCCACCGCAAAGGACTGGACCAGCCGCGTGAGGCTGGCCTGCTTCAGGCCACCGGCCCTTCTGTTCAATATCATCTTTATGAGGCGCATGGCGGTGTTGACTTTGGCCGTTAGGCGGTTGATAGTTTCGCCATTCACGCTGTTTCGCTCGAGGAGCAGGCCTAGCACCCAGATCATTTCGACGTACGGGATCACCTGACCACCGATCGTTCGTGTCGAGATTTTCTCGCGGTCCCTTCTGCGGTCTCGCTTCTTCTTTCTCACTCCCTTCGATGGCACCACAAGCAACTCCGACTTACTTGGTGAACACACCAGCCCCGAGTCGTCACGTTGCTCCTCGATGGCGTCCACCGCATCCTGTAGTGCGTCTCCAATGTGGGCATCGCTGCCTCCTTTGACAAAGAGCGCGATATCGTCGGCGTGTATGGTGTGCATGACCCTGTTGGCGTTCGAGAGCCGTTCCGTCACTCCGATCATCACTAGGTTAAACAGCAGCGGCGAGATAAGCGACCCTTGCGGGGTCCACATGCTGCCTATCTTATTCCCTGGTAGCTGAAGGTCGCCGGCGTGTATTTCACCCGTGTGACCCGACCGAAACTCCAGATGACCATGTCCGGGTGACCGCCCCCGGGTCCGCCTCGGTAAGCCTAGGCGAGGCAGCACTGATGCCGAGTCGCTCCCTGGCATGGAGAAAGAGCTGGGCGCAAAGGATGCTGGTGCAGCTGCCGCCGTGGCTACAATCGACTCTTCTCCTGACCAACTCGCGGCCGGTGTTTTCTCCCAGCATGTCGGTGCCACCGTGAAGATGGCCACCGTAGTTGACGGCGGAGTCATCTCTCTCCAGGAACATGCTGACCCGAGAGGATAGCTACCTTTCTACCGCACAGCCTTCTATCGCGCCCAGTAAAGTCATCTTGCACCCTCACCGCTACAGGTTCAGCCCACCAAGGTATGGCATCGGCATCCTCATAACCACCCGCCGTGCCGTCCCGTACCGTCGCAACGTCCAGGACTCCGGCACCGCCAAAAAAATCTGAGGACCGGCTCCCCTTCGTAAAGACGACATAAAAATGGTCATCCGACCTCGAGATGGGCTCAACGTCGCCAATCACTGGGGGACAACCCTCTTCAGTGCCCTACGACAGGCTGTCTTACGGTTGAGGAAACGCGGGGAGGCCAACTCAGCGTGAAACTGGTGCAGAACCTTCTCTTTCTTAGCTCTCCGAACCATGATAGAGGGGAAAAGTACGCTCACATGAAATCCCTCACCTTGGAAGACGCAGTGTTTTCCGCTCGTGGCTAGTTGCTTGACCAGCGAACACTGTCAAGGGCATGACCCATGGTATCCAGCTTAACTACTCAGCCGCAGACATCCACGCTGGAGTAGTGCAGCCCTGCAACCCCACCGCTCGGCACGCTCGCCAGATGGGCCAGACCAAACCGGTGCTTGTCTCTTTTTCGGGCAGCCGGGTACCCCACTACATCCACTACCATGACACCGTCACTCGGTGCTACATTCACAAGCGAAAACAGGAGGGGCGCTGGGCCTGTGGAAAGCTGGGCCATCGAGCCGACGTGAGCCCGTATCCTGACAAAGCTTACTGCGCTGCCAGCAGCCTGGCCAACCCCATGGAAGAACACGAGGGCATCATCAAGTGCGGACACTCCAGCCTAGCTTATCCAAATGGAGATGCAGTCTGACAGCAGAGGTACCAGCATTGCCGGGATGGACTATTGCGGGCAGATGATCGTAATGTTTATTACAGGAGTCTCGCCGCCTATAGCGAGCACATACCGATCGCCAAAGACAAGGCCCTAAGACAGGCATGCGCAGATGCGTCCCGCAAGAGCTTGTTCGGGCAACCATTCAAAGCGGCGTTTCAGGAGCACCGAGTACCTTCTGTTTTATTCCCTTTGCACTTACCGGATGATACGTCGACAACAAGCACATTAAAGTCAACTGGTCTCTTCCTGAAAACCCACTTCCCTTCTGATTGCCATGAAGACGACAATCTCGCCAACAAAGCAATAAGGGCAGCCATTGCCATAACTAGATACCACACGGAAGCCCAAGACAACAACTTTACTCTTGATGAGTTGCCATTGGCCTGCAGAAAACTGAATTTGGGTTCTGCTGCGGGACCTGATGGCATCACCACTTCGATGGTTCATCTCCTTGTTCACCACATCTCCTCTTTCCTGCTTCACGTTTTCAACTCTTGGCTTTTTTGGCTATTTTCCTCCTCACTGGAAGCAAGCCCACGTTAACTTTTTCCTGAAACGCGGACGCCCCCTGACGGAGCCTTCTTCATGCAGGACAATATGCATTACATCGATGATTGGCAAGCTCCTAGAACGAATGCTAAATTCACGTTTTTACTATTTTCTACACCATTCCGGACTCCTTCATCCACATCAGCGTGGCTTTACCTTCGGACACAACACAACAACCGCTTTGTTTGACTTGCGTAGCCATCTGCAACACCATCGAGACCATGGTGGTCTGTCTCTTGTTATTTCCCTTGATTTCGCTGGGGCATTTGACACTATTTGGCACCCCCGAATATTGTACTTGTTTCGATCACACAATTGGCCTCGAAACATCTATGAGCTGCTAACATCGCCCCTTGAGGGGCGCACCGTTTGTTACGAGGCGTCCTGAGGAAACATTACCCACGTAACAACAAAGGGGTCTCGTCAAGGTTCTCCCATTAGTCCCCTTTTGTGGAATGCCTGTTTTAAATGCAGAGCATTTCAGTAACTCACGATGTCACCCGCGTTGGCGTCCGTAGTCCGCACCGTCACGTTGTCCCTACTATATAAAAAGAAAATACTATCCGACGCCAGGTTTCGATCCCTCGACCCTGCGGGCGGAACGCTATGTACATTGTGCTGTAACAACTGCGCCACAAAGCCGACACAGATTCGGACGTGCCTTATATCGTTGACTCATTCAAATTACTGCTGACGAGCGCTCTCTCGTCAGCAGTTGCCACAAGTGCAACAACATTAACGTAACGCAAACTAACTAACGTCGTGCGCCCCCGGAAATGCTCTGCATTTCATGGTGCCCCTCGCGAGGGGCATGTTTCACTGCGGCTTCCTACTGGCCAGTACACTCGTCGCCATCTGTCGGATGTTGTGCGAACCCTTTGCGGCTGATGGCGCGCGATTTGAAATTTATGTACACATTTTCTGCCCCGGCTAGATCGGCGGCGGTTGATGTTTTTCCGCCGCCGGGCGTCCAGCGGACGCCGCCGGGCGAAGTTCGTCGACTATTCGTCGCATAAACGCTCCATGTATTCCGGGCTTTAGGGAGGGAGCATTGGTCGTATGCCCTGCTAAATCGGTAAACGTCCGCCTTCAAAACATACTCAGGCGGCGGAGCTATCAACTCGGGCTTTTGACAAGCTCTGCGTTCCCATGCCGGAAGACATGTATTTACAGGCCTACGCGGATAACACTGTTATCATCATTCACGCGCGCACGTGCCGTCAACTTAATAAGGCAAGGTCTCATAAGGCAAGGCAAGGTATCATAAGGCATAAGGGTTCATAAGTTTCATAAGGCAAGGGACCCATGTTCGATTCAGATCACAGAAAGCGTTTTTTCTCTCTCCAGTTGACTGCACATCCTATTGCTCCCCCGCCGCTGCTAACCCCGTATCCTTCGGTTCTTTGGGGTGGCGCAGTGTTTAGGTGGCCGGTTTCACGGCGTAACGATCCCGGGTTAGATTACCGGTGCCTGACTAACCGCATCTTTTTAGAGGCTTTGAGGATTTTGAAACGAATGGCGGACAAAGCTCACGGTACACAGCACTGTTGTTAAAAAGCTATTCTTTTAGCATAGCCATTTTTGTAGCAAAATGACATTCTTCAAAAGTGTGCTTTGCCACTTTACCCACACGGGTAGAAGAGTTGTGGACAACCAAACGGAATCAACGCAGCTGAAGAAAGTTCAGCCTAACTTCGATTCATTTTTTATGCAATTTGGGTGCACTTAAATTTTGTTTCTGGCCTGAATAAAGCCCCCAACACATCAGCTCACGCCGAAACACACACATACGACCATAAAACGACGAGCGACAGCGAATGCTCACGTCCGCCGCGGTACGGTTAAAACTGAAATGGGAATCACTGTGACCCTCCCGAAGCGATATCATCTGAACACAAGACAGTGTCCGCGTTTTTATCCTTTTCTGTGGTTGACTCCCGATGTTGTGGTTATTGCAAGGTAAAGCGCTCCTTGAAAATTTAAACTCACGAGGCGTGTTAGAGTCAAACAAACCGCAGAGTTGTCGTGAGATAAATTTCTGCCCCTAAAACACAGCGATCAATCTACCGCCCATGCTCAAGTGTTAGGCAATGGTTCGCCCTCGAACTAGCGGAAATTCAAATGGAATGGTGTTCGGCGAACGCGACCGCCTTCTGGTGTCACGTTTCTCTCTCCGCTTCCGGGCTCACACCTGGGACCAGCGTATGTGGGGCGCACTACGAGTATTTAGATCTGAGTCAACCTAAAAGAGCTCTTCAACACGCAAATGTGGGCTATTTGGTTCGAACTGCGCCACGGGTTCGAATGGTAAAACAACAATAAACAGACTACACAAGACTAGTGTTAGTTTTGTGTGGTCTCTTTTTTGTTGTCCCGTCTTTACCGCGCTACCTAACCATGTTTTACAAAACGAACTCTTTTGGCTACTGTAGCACTTGTTTTTTCTGACTGCCCGGATTGTTACGATTTGGGGTAGCTCACTTCGTGAGCTCCGTTAGTCCTATATGGGTTTCCTAGTCAGTACAGCCAGCTGTCACCTGAGCTTGCTGATGGGGGTTATATCACAGCATAAACGTACCTAAAGCATACAAAACCACTCGAACGGAAATAAATAACAGCCAAAACGAACCTGCAATGGTTCAAAGCCATGCTGTAGAAAACTATTCAACAGAACTAGCCGAAACGGACCTAAAAGGGGAACACCCGAAAAAACGTACATAAAGCAGTAGCTAGAACCGACAAAAAAGCAACGAAAATACCCGAATTCCCATTTACAATGCATAAAGATGTCGTAAATGCATTATATGCGGTATAACAAATGGTAATCATTAAGTATGACAAACGCTTGACAATGAAAAAAAAAAGATGTAACAGGATTTGAACCCGGGTTAGGATGTTTGCTTCCCAGAGGCGAAACTACAACACTGCGAGAACAAACGGTTCAGAGCGATTAAATTGAGTTCCACATTCATGTGGAAATAGCTTCAAACATGACCGTACTGGCGCCATGCGTCACTTGGCTGTGCTGACTACGAAACGCCTACACGCCTACTTGGCCAGACTGTAGGTGAGGACAACACATGCCAACTAGAACACAAAACTCTCAGCCAAATGTTGGGCTATATCTCCAATTACGTCTAGTTTCTATGTCTCCGCTACGTATCACTCTACTTGCTCGTATTCTCTCTGCCTTTACTATCTGCTCAATAGGGCTCAATGTGCAATTTTAACTTTTTCTTTTCTGAGTGTGCAAGCAATCTCTCTCTTTTCTTCACTCAGCCTTTCCAACTTCTCTCTCTCTCGTATTCCAAGCTTCCTCACGTCATTCTAACTTCTCGTGTTTCTATTTTACGGCCCATCCTACAGCCACAGCCATTCTACAGCCACGTAAGCGAGGCCAACTCTAATAGCATCCGCATAAGCAGCATCGCCATCGCTAGGATGCGGGGTTCTGTCAGGAGACGGTCTCTTAGCCTTCAACTAAGCGTCCGGGCTATTTCTCCTGTACTAGCGCCATATTCCTCACTAGCTAGCCTGGGATAACGTTATTGCATTATTATTGTCATAGCAACGGCACCGCCATGTTGGCCATGAAGGCGTTGTAATTGCCATGACAACAATGTGATAAGTTGAGGTGATGCTCTCACCCTGTCATTGCGGTTTGATTCTGCCACCCCCCCCCTCCGTCCCCGCATTCCCACCTGGCAACCACCGCTCCGCTGCCTCCACCGGGCCAGTTCCGCTGCTCCGCTGCTCGGCGCGCAGCCAGCGCAGCTACACGCTCGGCCTACTGCTCTTGGACAGTAACGACGCCAGCTCGAATATCACTTTAACACTTTATTCACCTTACGTGCGCGAACGCGACGTGCGGCGAGAAACAGTCATGCGCAATCCAACACAGACAAGGTTGTCTCTCATAAAGCACAGCCCACGCACGACACAAGTACTATCCTTCAGCTCAGCTTCAGGGCATACGAACGACGTTCTAACCTTTCTCTAATAGTACTGAAAAATACTTCTTGTTGCTATTTGTCCTGGTGTTCTTCTTGTCCCTTTTGCAGCACCATGATGTCCGAGAGAGCACACACGAGGAATATTCCACTACATGACATGCAAGTGGGCCTCGCAGCATCACTGTGCGGCTGCGGCAGCACCAATAGCAGAAATTATCATTTTCACGCATGCGTGCCGCCAGTCACACCAGGAAGAAGTGGAGAGAGAAAAAAATGAGAGTCGGAGTGTTCCCCGGGCCAACTACCTCTATGACTGCAATAATACGACATAATCTAGAAAAAGTGACATCGGCTTGGTTGCGTGATTAAGA
This sequence comes from Haemaphysalis longicornis, assembly GCF_048455015.1. NCBI lineage: Eukaryota > Metazoa > Arthropoda > Arachnida > Ixodida > Ixodidae > Haemaphysalis > Haemaphysalis longicornis. The sequence continues at coordinate 5,911,985 of NW_027526288.1, read as the reverse complement.
AGACAGTGAAGCTGACTCTCAAGCTGCAACGCCAGCACTGTTCCTGGTACGTCGACCGCCAGGAACGTCGACCGCAGCCGCCCTGATATTTTTGTGAGCACGGGCGCCGCGTCTCTTCACGCGACGGCCGACCCCACCTACAGATTTTATAATTGTCTTTTAAATACAGCAGTCTTCTTCTGTTTATAAAACGCAAAAATTACCCTCTCTCTCTCTCTCTGTCTGTCTGTCTTTCTCTCTCTGCTCAGCTGCTCGATCACAAGTAAAAAAATTCTTTACAAAACTTTTACACTGCCAAAACACCTTCAGAGTAATAAATCTGGTAGTGTATTCATACCAGCCCGCAATGATCAGGAAAGGAGAGCATTTCGCGTAATTAAACTACACTATCTATGCACAACGGGCGCTAGCACTCCTCTTTTAATGAAAAATTGACGTCGTCGTAATTTTCTGCAATAGCAAATACAAGAAACGCGCTAAAAACAATTGTTTGACCCGAAATTCTAAAATGGGAAGCTCTTAAGCCTGCTGATCGTAGCACAAGCACCAGGTCAAACGGTAAGACGAAATTCGGTAAGAAGAAGAAACTGATTCCGCGGCACCTGAGGTAATTCCCTAATCACCAAACAAATTTGATACGCTTATTATCACCCGCAGCATCCGTGTTTCCATGGCACAACCTAAGCTTTCTTTCAAACTGTCAGACTCAAATTTTTCGCCCTTAAGTGTTTGCAGGTAGCAAACTTTGGTTGTATACCAGTATTTATATTGATAGAGGTAGCTTACTACTTGGGGCTTCAGAATACCTGCCAAAAGTAGCCGAAACCATGCTTACCCTTCCTTTAATACCTTTACTTTGGATTGCCATGACTGGCATGTCCGAGATAGTTATACCTACTTCTTTAAGTATCTCACTACCCACCTGCAATGCGTGTACTTCGTTGTGTTTTTACGCTGCTTTTTATTTATTTTTATGTTGATTTCTGAGCCTATACTAGGCTTCCAGGATGGATTGTTGAGGCGTGTTTAGTAAGTAAGTACTGGTTTGAGATAACGTGGTGTCACCTGTATATATCACGTTAATCAAGTATACTAGACCGTTTATTTCTAACCTTCATTGTTTGCGGTTAAGCTTCCCAAAAAACCATTAAGTACTTGCTTGAACTTTTTTTTATTTTGTGACACCCTTCATAAAAACGTCTACTGTATTCACTGGTACCGTTCCATCCATCTGCGTATGTTACCTGGACCAAGGCTATGTACGGCTTGTCCAGGTGGTGATCAGGTAATGCTTCAATCAGTGCAGCAATGGGGGCGGTTTCAAGTCTGTTTCATTATCTATAAACAGAGTCTATAGAAGTTTATTACATTTCGCGAAGTTGTTACGACGTTGGTAAGGGCATGAATACAATTTTAGTTCAGAAGCAAAGCTGTTCTCACTGAACTCATCATGCAGGTGAGTGCTCATTTTTTATACCGCACGCAAATGAACAGTTCATCGTCATAAGTTTCTCGTTTTTTAGTGTTATAATATCCTCCCACCTAAAAACCCTGAATGTATCAAGAACGCGAATTTTACACCGAAATTAGTCAACACTGTTCTTTCATAACAGACCTTGAGGCTATATGTTAAAGACTTTAGAGTACAGTCCTTGTTAAGGTAAAACACTACAGGAATGCTTAAAAATCTTGTTCTGGTGAGAGAAGCCTGCGGTCACAAGTGTGCAATTTTTTTTCGTTTACTAAAAAGCCTCTACACGAGCCATCAGCCAGAGTGCTACTCTGCAAGTACTAAGTGGCCACTTTCCGGGCCCTGTTGTTTCACTAGTGCGAGACGGTGGAATACCGTTATCTAAAAATATAATATGCAAAGGAAAACTTTTGCCGTACATATAAGAAAAACTTCGTTGTTTCGCTTTCTCTCCTCAGTGAAAGGCTGAGTTGGAGACAAGGAAAGGCTGTTGTCCGCAAGTGGCTCTTGCTATTAGAAATACCCACATAGGAGAATGTGGAAGGAGGAATTTCGACTGTATTGTGAAATCAAGAACAAGGGCGAATTGCCCTTTTCATTGGCTATTATTTAAGAAAATGCTTGCTTGACCTGTACATTTAGCTCTTGATGTACTCATTCGCAGGCTATTATTTCGTCGTTCGCATAGTACAACGGGGACCGTGTTTGGCATTCCTGTGATCAAAAGGTTGTCACCCTTGTTGAGAGTTCAATTGCCGAGATTTGTTGTGGAAAACTCTGGAGAGTTCTATGAAAGGCGCAATGGCCACCTTATTTAAAAACTTCGGGTCAGATCATTAGCTGCTTCTAAGATGGTGTTTGCATTTTATTTTTTATGTTACCTAAGTGAAAAACAAAATGGTAAGTTTATCTCTAAATTTCATTTGAGAGTGATGCAATGCCGATAACTTGATTTCTAAGCATACATGTGGATATATATGCTACTACTAACATCAAGAAGCTAAAAATGTCTTGAATAATGATCTCATCGGCAGCTGGTAAAGTGTTGGCTAGTTGTTTGTGAGTGAGTGTGAATTTTGATTAAAAGTAAATAAAAGTGGAATGACGGTTTGCCTTAAACGGCTACCTATGCAGATATTTGTATACAAACCAGTTATCTGCCAGAGTAAAAATAGCTCATTCATAACAGGAGTGCACAATTAACACGGAAGTTAAAAAATTGTGATGTTGCAGTGGAATATGATCGTATGGACAATTACGAATACAGGCCGGTAGTCTCCGTGTTGAATGCAGATGTCGCTTGTTGTAAGCAGTAGGATTACGAGCCCATTACAGCCTGTCAGCTCGAGCTAACCAGCACAAAACGAATTCTCGTGTGCCAGTATCGGGTTGTATATGACTTCCAAAAGCCAGTTGAAGATAACGTGCAGAACGTTTTACGGTTAACCATCGAATCCTCCACTTTACCATACAATGCTCGACCTGTACTGTGCGGAGACCAGACAACATCATATTTGTCTGTGAGAGGCGAAAACGACAGGCGAAAAAGAGAGGCGAAATACTCCTCGCGGGATTTACTTGCTGATTTCGAGGCGGAGAAACTTGAACCCTGTATGAGACTTGCAATGTCATCTCGAAGGCAGAGTTGCATCACTCCCTTAGGCGTGAATAAGCCCCATTGTCTGCGGTGTTACTGGCTACTGCAGAAGGGTACTACTACTCTCTCTTGAAAAGCATCCGAATACGCCCCAGGAGCGTTGTGCTATTCCCCGCGAAGCAGCGTGTTTTCGCTCCGCCTGGTACTACACCCCCTACCTACGATGGTATTGGGGACAGTTACAAGCACACAGAAAGGGAGAAGCTATTTTGAAACATGGAAAAGACGGAAAAACGAGCTCAGATTTTATTTCCCAAGAAACTACCCCAATAATCGATTCACTCTGCAATTTCACACCAAAGCAATTTATTTGTAATGAAAATATCGCAGCATAAAAAAACGGTTCCTACTCTACATCCACACAGAAGAAGACGTACTCCTACTAGGACACGCTCAAGAAAAATTCACAAATAAAAATGCAGCAGAGCAACTGAAAACACTGAAACTACAAACATTAAATTAAGACAATCAAATGACACTGACACCCACAAATAAAAAGGTACTGGGATTAGCGCTCAAAAAATCAGTATAAATGCAGCAGTTGCTTCGCGTGGACTGGAAAGCGAGCTGTTATTTAGGGCACATTAAAAATATTCCTAAATAAATTTCTAGCGCCAACGCACAGGCATGCAAGCAGTTATCGAACACGCGTCGTACTGTGTTCAAGCAAGTATGACGATAAGGGCAGGTCCAACTTCCCAAGTTGCATGAAGCGTCTGTTTGAAAGTCCACTTCGTGCGTAGCACATTGTTCACAAAGCGCAGCCCTATATTCTGCGCTGAAGGGACATCACGGACTGGCGCGATCAGTCAGTCGCCCGTCCGGTATTGGAGGGTACACCGCCTGTGTCGGTGTTCACCGCAGACGCGACTTCCCCGACAAAGTTCGCGCGGGGACGCCGTATGGTGGTCGGGCTGAACTACGAAGACACGGCGTCCACCTCGGTGCCGCTGCAGGGATTCTCTCAGTGTGGCTAACTCCATGACCATAATCAACGTCGCCGTTCAGTAAACAGAGCCAGTGAAGGAGCTTCCCGCTTATGTTGTACATCGTTTGACGATTTTGCGTGACTCGGGGGCGTTTCTTCTCCTGAAATATGCGTTTTCATTTGCAGAAAGCATTAAAGGAGGTAAATAACCACATAAAAAAGAGCGTCTCCAGACAGATTCGAACCAGCGACTCCCAGAAGTTGGAACCAGCGTTCTACCTCCACTCCACCTCACCAGACGGCGCTTCGGTGCAAAATCGGGGCATGTGAAGCCAGACTCTGATTACATACGACTGGTTGCTTCTATTTTGCAGCATTTGAGATGCCCTTGGAGTAATATCGCCTGTTTCAGTCACGCCGATATTACAGAGGGGCCCCATGTTGCTGTTAATACAAGTTATGTAGCCGGAGTTCCTTTATTTAGCCTAATAAAAGCTATCGTACTTGCCTATTTCGGCGACACAAGCCACGGTAGTTGGGTCGGGACCGTGTTGCACTCGCGGCTTGACCTATCAGAAGAGCGCAGACTTCTCTTATTGCAAAACCAGTTTCTTCCATCGATCGCTGATTTACAATCCCTTTTTTTAGCTCGAGTAGGCGCGGGACAAGCGTACGTCCATCGAACTCTTCCGCAGCGGCCGTCCGCAGCGGCCTGTGGATTGGTTACTTGGGTTTCCCTCTTTCGCGCTTGCCGCCGCTCCACCCCAGTCGAACTTTTCTGGTCCAGCTAGATCGGCGGCGGACGACGTTTTTTTCCGCCAACGGGCGTTGTTCGTTGTCTTTTCGTCGTGTATTCGCTCCATGTATGCACGCATGCATGTTTGGAATGCACGGTGCCGAGCGCAACGTGAGTCGAAATTGCCGGCAGATCCGCTGAAATCGGCACGCAGTATTTTTTCTTCCGTGGTGTGCACCTTTTATGATGCATGGTCTGCCAACTTTTTAAATGTCGATAACTAGGCCATGAGAAAAAAAAAAAAAGAAATCAAAGAAAGAAAACCCAATCGAGACATGCGTGTTTTTTAGTTTTAAACTTGCTCCATTACTGTCACTGAACGCTGCGAGTAATCGTTACACGAATTCATATTCTTGGACGTCTAGAATGCGGGGCAGAAGTAATCGGGCGCTTTTTACACAACTGCTTTATATAATATATACGTATGCAAATAAAACATTGCTGATGAATTGGTGTGCGTAAATGGTAGGAGTGCATCTCAATGCTTACTCCACTTTTCTGATGGGGCCGAAAAGCGAAAACGCCCGTGTGTACGAGGTTTCGGCGCCCGTTAAAGATCTCCAGGTGGTCAAAATTAATCCGGAGCCCTCCACTACGGCGTGCTTCATCGCCTGCGTTGCGTCGGCGCGTTAAACCGCCACAATGAATCAATCAATCAATCAATCAATGCTTACTCTCACACTGGAGAAGAATTAAATTGCAATTTTACTGTTCGTACTGGAGAGAGGGGAAGATGCGCAGGTTTACTCTTCAGTGTTGCAGGAGCGGGACTGGGGCTGCACTCCGCCCCACATGAGAAGAGTACGCGGTCAGATTTGCTCTTCCTCCTCACGGGCAGCGAGCATTGCATCCAACTCTCCGAAGCTTTCGAGGAGAGTGAACCAACGCTTAAAAGAGTACGATGATGTTGTACTCTTCAAATACCCCCCAGAATTCGTAAAGTGTGGCAGCTGCTTAAAATCGCACGAATGTGGTTCGGCAAGGCGAAATAGCAAATGAAAGCGCATGAAACTGCTGCTCTGGCCTGTTTGGGCTACTGAGAACATGCTCCACTGGAAGTGCACATCTAACGCATTTACTGGCAGGTGTACTCACCCACAAGTTGTATTTTTTGTTACGGCAAAGTTTGCATGGTTATCATACCTACAGGACTGCGCTGAAACTGTAAGTTATAAAGTTTTGCTAACATGACGGGCAGGGATTCTTAAACTTACACACTAACTAGCTATGCCCCTTCAGGCTAACAAGGACAATAGGCCGGTCAATAATCAATAGTTTTGTACGCCGCTGGCGCTAAGCCTATTTTATCGGCACTGACCCAGGTATTGTTGGGTTTGCGAGCGGAATCGTTCGTGGTATTCCTCTTCACAAATAACACATTACCGCTCTCGGCGGGGATGAAGAACGCTTCCTGTATCCCGCCCGTCGTTCCCATGCAGGCGTTGAGGCGCACGACGCCGCTCCTGCTCGCACTTGCTGCAATGCCCAAATTGCCGCAGCAGGCTCCAACCAGTCCCTCGACGTCCGATTCAGTTCCACGTGCACTGACTCACATTCAATAACTGAATCAAACGCCTGCGAGTCCGGCGCTCCACAACAAGAACCCTCGTGAGATGGAACTCAAAGCAACCGGGAAGGGCCAAGGCAGCCCATGGATACTAGCGTAGACGCGTCGTGAGGCAGGCAAGTGAAGCGTCATCACTGGTTTTGAAAGGGTGAGTAGACCCCGAGAACTCCTTTTCCTTCGGCAACGCTCTAAAATAGTTATTCCGAATATTGCAAAGAGCGCTTAATTTGCTCTTCTGAAACGCATGGCCCCTACATCACAATTAGCGGAATTTTCCCCGTATCGCTTATGTCGATAGACATTTTATTAAACAACTGTTTATGATAAGGCACACACTGCATATGATTGTTCTCTAACTGTGTTCAGTTATATCACACAGCCCGTGCCGCTTCAGTTTCAGTTTTAGGTTATTATTCACTTGGCTCATTGAACTCGACCCCTTTCCCATCGCTCTAACGGGCATTTGGTGTCATAACGGTTGAGTAGAACGACAGGAGTTATGGCTGAACGTGATTAACACGCTGCGAGCAAGCAAATGTATTAGAAGTTTATATTATTGGCAAAACTAATCAAACCACTATTTTTTTTCAGCGCACCCAGGCCAACCCGTGTAATAAAATAATATATGACAATCGCTAAAATTGCTCCGGTACAATCAAAGCCGATGGTGCGCTTTATTTCCTATGCTTTCTGTCATATGGCTACATTCATCTCGTATTATAGCGGCATGAACCCCAATAAAATTGATTTCTATGTGAAGGCTCATTCTTACAAATTGTGGTTTCTGCAGGCACCACGTGCAGGATGTCTCAGAAAAGCACATTCGAACCTAGAATTTGCAGGTTGAAAATGCTAGAACACATAATTGCCACTTTTATCAATAGCTTCTTGATAATGACTCCTGATCAATAGCTTCTTGAAATGAAAACCACATTTTGTTTCCTTTCAGCATAATGTTGGAAAAAGGTTTTGCACAGTCACCCAGTTGGTTACAGTAGTTTAGCACATTGTTTCCGCTTTATACAAAACTGGTCAGCTCCATGTACAGGTTTTAAATTTCAGTAAAGCCTCCTACCGTGTTCCCCATATTAAGCTTATCGACAAATTAAAGGCTATAGGGATTCCAAACTAGCTAGTGCCTTGGATGGCTGCTTACCTGAACGGCCACAAAACGCATGTCAACGTCTGCGGACAGACGTCGCGTTATGTCCCCGTCGATCCCGTCGTACCGCAGGACAGTGTTTTGGGGCCGCTAATGTTTGTAGTTTATTACAGTGACATTGGTAGTGCTATAACGGATCTGGTTAAAATAAGACTTTTTGCAGACGACTGTACCATGTTCACTGATGTACACTCGCCAGATGACCAATTGGCGCTCAACACTGCCCTTAACAATACCTTTTTGAGGTGCGACAAAAAGGGAATGGTGCTAAATTTCTGTAAATCTGTTTTCCTCCGAAGTTCTATATAAAAAAATCTCCTTCAGTTTTCTGATTCCTGCCATAGCCATTCGTTAAAACAAGTTAGTCTATATAAATACCTAGATTTTACAATAACGAACAAGGTATGTTGGAATGAACACATTTTCCCTGTTTCGTATTCGGCTTTCCGTAAACTGTGCCTTCTAAGGCACCAATTCAGAGACGTTCCTTCGAAAGTGAAACTATTAGCATGTAACACTTTCATACGTCTAAACCTCGAATACGTTTGCATAGAATGGGATCGGCATACTAAATCTAATATATATTCCCTTGAAAAGATTCTAACGCGAGAAGTGCGTTCCATATACAGGAAGTATGGTCGTGGTACATCAGTTACTAAGCAAATGCGTGATAATAAAATAGAGACACTACAATCGCGACGCGCGATTCTCCGTCTAAAATTCTTCGACTCGCTAATTAACCACAAACTTGAGCTACTCCCATCAGATTACGTTACCCCAGTTTCGACCAGGCAATCTTGTCATTCGCATATCCTATCTTTAACTCTGTATTATGAGGCAATTAAGTTTTCTTTTTTCCTAGAACTTCCATAAAATGGAACAACGTCCCCTTATGTAATTACCTCCAAACCTGAGATCTCGATGAAGCAAATTTTTAATTCTGTGATTTTTGACCGCCAGTGTGACTGTCTCTCGAATACCATGATTGGATACTTTCTTTCTTTTCGCTTTCCTATTCCTGAGAAGTATTTTAGTCAAGCTGTGTCACTCACGTATTGATTTTGTGGTTGTATTTGTGCCTCCTGCTTGGTCATTTTAGCCTGCAGTAATAAATAAATAAATAAATAAATAAATAAATAAATAAATAAATAAATAAATAAATAAATAAATAAATAAACAAATTTCACCATCTTCCATTAGGGGAACCCTGAGTAGTATGCGAAGCAGCCATGGGGACGACTAAAGTTTCCATTAGTTTTCAGTTCGATCGCGGCGTTGCAGGAGGAAAATTAGGGGAGTGGAGAACGCGTGCGCGTCATTTATACCGCGGAGCTACAGTGGCGCCCCCAGCGGAGTATGCAGCAGCTACCATCGCGTCTCTAAACCTAAACTGCTTCGCATTATCGCGCGCGGAGCCGCAGGTGTTGCCATTCGTTGTGCAATACGGGAGAAAAGAGGAGCTTCGGAGAGGAGAGGAGGAACTCCGGAGGGAAGAGGAGCGTCGGAGAGCAGAGGAGGAATGTCTCGCATACTACTCAGGGTTCCCCTACGGGGAGAGGACGACGGTGGTTGAACGCGAAGCTATCTCGTGATGGATTCTTTGGTTGGCCAATCCCTGGGGGCATCATCATCAGCGGTACCTGGCCAGGCATGCGCAGTGCAAGTGTGGACGCCGCACAATGGTGCCCACACAACGGCGGAGGGAACAGGCTCGACCATCAGCTACTTCGCATCCAATAAATAAATAAATAACATACGAAATGATACGACACCTCCAAATGGGCACTATCGGTGCTCTTTTTCTCTTAAAGTAAGGTCCTTGGACGCATTGCACGAACGTGGAGAAAGTAATTTCTCGTACCTATTCTTGAGGAAGCCAAGGATGTTTCCTCTCCATCTAGCTATCGTCCCAGGGACCTGACCAGCTGCCTAAGCAAGTTGCTTGAAAAGGTGATGAATAGAAGACGTGTATTTCTTGGAATGTCGCAGAATCCTCGATAGCTGCCCGGCAGGATTTTGGTCGGTCAGATGCACGACCCACAAGTTGGTAGCCTTGTAATCGTACATGGATGCATTCGTTCGCAGGCAGCACTGCATGTATATTTTCAAGCGTATGACAATGTTTGGTTTTACGGTATGCTGCGTATTCTGAAATTATAGAGTGTATCAAGAAACATGCTGACCACACTAGCAAGCTATTCGTCTGAGCGCATTTCTTAGTAAGATTTGGCGCTGCACTTTCAGAAATGCACAAACAAGGAAACGGAGACTGCAGCGCGTGGTATTCAGCTTTAAGCTATGATTAAGCGAAACACGAAACACACTTCGAAAAGAACTGCCGCCAACAATTTTTCACTCTATATGTAGATGATATTGGCGCGAACCACGCATTGGGCTGTAAAGCGTGGCCACTAGCGCTTCGCCTTGATTTTCTCAATAGTGCGTACTGTGCTGAGATGTCCACAGAACGAATTGTCGTTGCACGCTTCCAAAATTTTGTCGGAAAGGTCTGGAAGGAAGGCAAGAAGGTACTTCGTTCTTTTTCCGGGGTTGAAATTTTTCTTCACGAGGACGGCGTTTTTGGGGCTGAATGCTGGTAAGATGCGTCTGAAGGCCCTAGGCATGGCGACGTCGGGACATTAGAGGTAGTGGGTCATAACGTGTGACTAGGGGTCGGCACGCTACGGGGCGGCGAGGTCGCCCTCCGTCGTGACTCCGAGAAGCGCGGTGTCTTCACCTGAGTGTTGTGGTGGTGGGTCGACGGGGGCGGAGACGAGCAGACGGTGTCGGACTGTTTTCTTTCGGATTTATAAATGATAGTACCGTCGAGTGCTTCAAGACGCAAGTTCCACCGTCGAAGACGGCCAGAGGGGTCCTTCAAATTGGCGACCCAACAGAGCGAATGGTGCTCTGCCACACATTTTAACAGGTCTACCATACACGCATGGGCGAAATTTTGAAATGGCTCATGAAATATTGAGGCCGAGTAATTTACTCAGAGGCCGAGTAATTTTTGTCTTCCTTCGACAGCCCACAGTTTGCATACGCAATTGCTTTTTCGCAACCGCTTTGCTTTTGTGCGAGCGCAGCACCCAAGCCTATATCACTGGCGTCCGCGTGCGTTGCCGTTTCTGCGTTTTCTGCGAAATGAGCGAGCACGGGCGGGCGTTGTAGGCGGTGTTGCCGCTCGCAGAATTCTTCCTCTTGGGCGTTTTCCCAGCTCAAAGGGCTGCTATCTTTCCCCAAGCGCGTGAGTGGCTCGGCAATGCGAGCGAAGTTTGTGATGAAGCGCCCATGGTACGCACATAATCGGAGAAATGTCGCACGCCCTTGTTGTCTTTCAGACTTAGTAAGTTGGCTATGGTTGAAGTTTTCACTAGGTCCGGTAGGATTCCCGCGGCGTTGAAGACGTGGCCCAAAACCTTGAGCTCCTCGAACGCAAAGCGGCACTTTTGAGGCTTCAGCGTTAACCCCGACCAATAAATGCCTCGAGTACAGAATCGAACCTTGCAAGGTGTTCGTCGGAAGTACGGGCGACTACCAAAACTTCGTCGAGGTATACGAAGCAGATGGGCCACTTCAGGCCAGCTAGCACAGTGTCCATATCTTTCTGAGACGCTGCTGGCACCGTGCACAGCCCCAACGGCAACACCTTGAACTGGTATGGGCCGTACGGTTTTATGAAATCAATCTTGTCTAGATCTCTGTCGTCCACTTCAATTGGCCAGCAGCCTGTCTTCAGATTCATCCATGAGAAGTACCTCGCGTGGCTGAGGTGGTCGAGGGCATCAATGATGCATGGCAAGAGGTAAACGTCCTTTTTGGTGATTTTGTTCAGTCGCCGGTAGTCAACGCAGAACCTTAATGTGCTGTCTTTTTTCTTCACGAGTACGACCGGCGTAGACCAGGGGCTTTTTGATGGCTGTATAGCGTCGTCGCTGAGCATGTCTCCGACCTACGTCCGGATGGCTTCCCGCTCATGTGAAGACACGCGGTAGGGTGACTGTCGGGTAGGTCGGGCTCCATCTTCGGCTATAATTCGGTGTTTCACTCTTCGTGTCTGACTTAAATGCGAGTTCGAAGAAAAACACTCGCTGTAGCGATGCAGCAAAGCCAAAAAATTGTTCCATTTTCGTGCGGTAGCCCCGGGTTTACGTTGAATGGATACGAAAGCTTGAGGGCATCTCCGGGGTACGTCCATAGTTGGCGAGCGCGATGACGTCACATGATTCGTGCCATTTGTCGAGGAACGCAACTGCAGTGTTCTTGTTTGAATACTGGCACTCCTTGGTAAAATTAGCTACCAAAAAGTGGGACTCGCTTTGTTTAAAGTGCGCAATGCTTCTCGCGACGGAGACAGCATGGTTCATAAGAAAACTTTGGTCACTCTGCCCGACAGCGTCAACAGCAGGGATGGCGTCTTCACAGTAGACAGTGATCGTCACGCTTGCGCGGGGTGGTAGGTTGACATGATCATCAGCGATCCTTATAGCTGAACAGGGTTAGGGGTTCTGTTCCGGCGTCATGGAGTGATCGGAGGGAAAAGTTATCGGCTTCGTCTACAGATCAGTTATAGCACCGTTGTCGGGCAAAAAGTCCTTTCCGATAATTGGTCTCGGGAGCAGTTAGGAAAAAATGACGAATGCAGCAGGGTACGTGGTGATGTCAATGCTGACGCGCGATGTGCACGTTAAACTAGGCGTTACAAGATGGCCTTCTGCTGTGAATATTTGCGCACCATACCATGTGGTAATAACTTTTTTAGCTGAGACGCTAATGATACGCTCATTAATGATTAGTCTGCTCCCGTGTTTATGAGGGCGACTGCATTGAAGCCGTCGATAGACAACTGGATGTCGGTCGCTACCTACCTCGAGTCCTGTGTGCGCCGGGGCCTGTTATCTAGGCTTGTCCTAGTTGACGATCGGGCACTGTGCGTCGTCGTGGTCGTCGTCTTCTCACCAGCAGGTTCGGCCATGTGAAGGAGGCGTCGTATCATCTGGCTGTATTCGTGTTCGCGAATCCCGTCAGGTTTACATGTGGTGTTCGAGCTGTGGCCCTGTCGTGAATCCCGGTGTTGTGTTTGTCCATGAGTCTTTGGAGAGATTCCGGTTTTTCGCCGTAGAGCAACCTCAACTCTTGAAGTCTGCTTTTAGTTCCCCCTACGTGGTCTCGGGGATCATCCACGGGTTCAGTCTGCGTCTCTACGACGGCTTGGCGATCGGTATGGGTAATGCGTCTCTACGACGGCTTGGCGATCGGTATGGGTAAGGCAATGGTGCACGGTTGAAGGGCGCTGAACATCCATTGCTGTTGGAAGCTGCTGTTGAAGGAAGCACGGTTGAAGGGCGCTGAACATCCATTGCTGTTACACCTGAATCCGGCCACTGTTTCAGGGGGTTGCGGAAAAGGCAGGCCAAGAGTTCTTGCTTCAATCCTCGCATCAGAAGCCTGAGTTTCTTTCCTTCGGTCATTTCGGGGTCCTCGTGGTGAAATAGTTGCTTCATTTCCCCAACGAAGATCGTGACCCCTTCGTGGGGGGTTGCATGCGCGTTTCTAACAGAAGCGCGGCTCGTTCTTTCTGCCCGAGGGTTGCCGATGTTTGAAGGGAGTAGCTTTTAAAGAGAATCCAGTCAGTTAGGGAGCTTTCATGGTTCTCGTCCACGTTCCTGCTGTATCTTCTAGGTAGAAGAAAACACGGTTAAAAGTTTCTTCGTCATACCACCTGTTAAAGATCTGGACGTACTGGGACACATCCGCCGACACAGACGCCGCTGAGTACCGCCCGGGGGATCGTGTGTGCGTTTGGTGTGTGCACTACGAAGCACTACGAAGAACCACGACTTCCATCCGACCACGCGGACTCAGTGAGAAGCTTCTAAGACAATATTTCGGACTTTACTGGCTTCTACGACGTGTTGGCCAACTTACGTATGAGGTGATCCCCGATGACGATTCCGGAACATCACGATGACGCACGTGGTACGAAGTCGTTGACGTGGTTCGCCTAAAGCCTCCAAAAGCAAGATGACGGACTTTTTTTGCTTCTTTGTTCGAAATGACGTTTTATTGTAGCGTTGGGTGAGACGCACAATTAGAGGGGAGATAATGGCACGAACGATGCATTGAGTTTGTTCATTTACGTTTTGTTTTTACCGCCCGGCCGCGTTTTATTTGTATGCCAAGTGAAGCGCGCGTTCTATTGAATATTTTGCATGCCGCGTTTGTTGTCTCTATTGAGAGGGAGAGTGTGTCGAAGTAACTTCAAAGGCCTAGAGTAATCTTTGTTGATCTACAGTGTTCTCGATGTAATTCGACGGTTCGAGAAACACCCACGCCGAATGATAAATACCCGCAGAGCAGAAGCCGCCGTATTCGATTCGCTGACGCTCGCTACGCACGTCACTCTGTTGATTGCTGCTTCTCCGCCTGGATATATTTTGGTTGTTAGGGGAGCACAACGTTTCTTCAATAAACTTGTTTTCCCTTCGAGACAACTGCGTCATTTTTAGCTTCGTGACATCTGGTGGTGGTGCTCGGTGCGCGCTCTTTATGCTCCCTAGTACCTCTGGAAGCCACCAGGCAAGTCCAACTAGAGCCGACCGCCAACTGCAATGTTTGCCGCCCGGGTTCGTCCTCCTGCCAGACGGACCCAAAAGAACGACCGCTGCAACCACCACAATGGTGCAAGAAGCAACGTCGCCAATGGTGCTGCAGCAGCCCCGGAAACCGGCGTCGTTCCGGGAAGCCCTCCGGAAAGACCCGAAGGAATGGTTGTGAAAGCTGTAGCGCGTCCGGATATTGACGAGGTGGGACGATGAAGAAACTTTTCGCCATGTTTCCTTTTACTTGAAAGATGCAGTTCGGACTTGGTTCAAGAACCACGACAGCTCCTTGACCAACTGGACTCAATTAAAAAGCGAATTCCATAAAACCTTCACCACCGTGTTGAGAAAAAAACGAGCTGCACTTTTGCTTAAAACTCAGACGTAACGCTCTGCGAAATAGTCGTGATCTTCGATGAGAAAATGAAGCAACTATTTTGTCACGTGGACCCGGAAATGACGGAAGAAAAGAAAGTGAGGTTTCTGATACGAGGAGTGAAGCAAGGACTTTTTTCTTGGCTTGTCTGCAACTACCATAAAACGGTAGCCGAATGCGCGTCTGAGGCGGCCGCCATGGAGAAGACGTTGAAAATTCGTACGAGGCACTACGAGCGTCCCATCACCGGACACGATCGATGCCAGCGCTATTAACTCTGAAACACTACGTGAGACAATCCGTGCTGTCGTCAGAGAATAACTGCGGAAACTCTTCCCAATAACGTGGCAACGCCAAGTCACCTCCATGAGCAACGTGATCCGCGAAGAAGTTCAATTCGGTTTGGGGGCTTCTACGCCATCCGAAGTACCACGGGACCACAAGCTATGACGTACTGCGCGGCTGTTCGTCGACCCCGCCCTGCTCCAACTCGCCGTCAAGAAGTCCCACCGTACCGTGGTCCACTGTCGCCCACCGAAACCCTGCAGCCCAAAAGCAGACGCCGAGGAAGACGGACGTATGGCGAAGCTCCAATAATTGTGTGCCGTACTACCACTGTAAAGAGGCCGACAATATCTACGTCGCTGTCACTAGAAAAGGCTCAACCGGCAAGGGTTCTCTGTTGACACCCCACGCCCCTGACCAGGACAGCGCCCATCTGAGATCGCAGAATACATGTGCAAACACCAGCCGTAGACCAGTCGGTTTCATCCATACACATACCAATCGCCGAACCGCCGTGGCAAGGCTGGCTGCGCACGTAGAAGGTCCCCCAGCCGAGGCGGGGGTAACTAAAAGGACCAACGTCTGGAGGGGAAGTTTCTCTACGGCAAAAAAACCGCAATCCATCCAACGACGCTAGGGCGCACTAAAGACCTTGATTCATGACATGCCCTCATCCCGATGACCCGACCTAACCCTGACGAGAATACCGAACCCGACGACAGCCAGACGGAGCGACACGTACCCGGCATGACCGAGACTCCTGCTGAGAAGACGACGACAACGACGACGCACAGTGCGCGATGGTGAACACGCACTAGCCTAGGTGTGACGCCCCGAAGCACCCAGAACTCGAAGGAGGCGGCATCCGACGTCAAGGTGTCCATCGACGGCTTTGATATACTCGCGCTTATAGACACTGGACTATAGAAGGTCTTCGAAGTCAACGCTTACGAGACCGCCCCCAGCGATACGTGCAAGGGGATTATTAGAAACGTGGACATCGCAGACGGGCCTTCAACCCTTGAAAGGAACATTTTGAACGACCGTAACCCGTTGGCGCTCGGCGTCAAGAGAATCAAGAACTCCGGATCTGTTATTATTGTATTCGATGGACTTCGTGTACCGAACTTTGTGAGATATGGACCTACTCTAGTGCGCTGCTACTTCTATCGGAAACAAGTGGACGTGTGCTACGCTTGCGGAAAGATCGGACACCGGAAGGACGTTTGCCCGACACCCGGTGTTTCTGAATGTAGGGGCTGCGGCGTGCGCAACCCAAGTGACCCACATGTGTGCAACCCGAAATGCAAGCTGTGCGGGGGCTTGCATGTGACAGCGGATAAATCGTGCAAGAAACGCTACTTGATGCCATACGTGGTGCGTGTTAGACGTCAAGAGCGCGCGAAGGCACAGATGGTCAAGGAAGAGACGCAGACGGTGAGCGACAGGTCCGAATCCAGGGGGCGAGCTAGCTCGCGCTGCCGCTCTCGGTCCCGACGTCGTGCGTCATCAAAAAAGCGAGACGCAAGCAGGAGCAGAGGTCGCTCCCGCTCCAGAGGGCCGCAGGCGCGTTTCGCGGCTGGTGGTGGCGCAGACTAGTGGGCCAACAAGGTTAAGGGCAAAGAAAAAGGCGCGGATCAGCCAATGACCCAAGCGAATCGTAGTCTAGAAAGAGATAGGATTCTATCGCTGGAAAAGGAGAACAACAGCCTCAGGGCGGCGGTAGAGAGGCTCACTCTCGAATTGATCGAGCTCCGCAGAGAGATTACTCGTAACAAGTCCGAGTCCTCTGAGAGTCCCTCTGATAGCGGGGTTGCGGGGTCCTTGGAGGTTGCTCCGTCAGAGGGCGAGCGTCCCTCAGATAGCGAAGTTCCAAGGTCCATGGAGGTTGCTCCGTCAGAGGGCGAGGTCGCAGAGTGCCCAGCTCCCAAGAAGCGGGCCCTTACTCCGCCCAGTCAGTTGCAGTTTAAGGCAAAGTCGGAAATCAAGGAGGCTCTATCTGCGATTTATGATAGTATCAAGCAGATAAACGACCGACTCACCCGTATTGAGCACAATGAGGAGAGCGTCGGGGCTAGGCTGCAAAAGATCGAGGCATACTTGAATGATACGGTAGTTCCAGCTATGGTGAAGATCTATCCCAACCCTTTGGCAGAGCAGGGTATTTCCCACAGTAATACTAACCTAAATAACGCAATCCCACACGGTCAAGATGGCCTCGATAACTAAAGCCTTTAGAGCCTGGCAATGGAACTTCCGAGGATTCAACCCAAAAAAGGCTGCCCTCCAGCAGTTTATTAGATCACAAGCTGAGAAACCACATGTTATTTTGCTTCAGGAGACTCTTGCGGCTGACCTCCCTTTCACGGGATACAAGGCGGAGAGCCTCCGGGAGGATAAAGGCAGGGGTGTGGCTATTTTGATAAATAAGAAGATCCCTTATATCCGACACGAGCTCCGTACGTCGCATTGTAAGGTAGAATTTATCGCTGTGGAGATAATTCCTAACAATTATATAGGCAACAGCAGCAGTATATTTCTCCTCAATTTGTATAGTAGCCCAAAAGAATCGAGGCAGAGCTTTAAGGCCATCCTAACTAAAGTGGCACGGCTGGCCGGTAACGCTCCTCTGATTGTTGGTGGGGATTTCAATGCCCCTCACCAAGCGTGGAAATACCCTTACTCCACCGGCAAGGGTGAAAGGTTATGGACGCACGCCTCGGACCTTAGTCTCACTCTCATTACAGACCCGGGTCACCAAACTAGATGCGGCACTTCTACGTGCAGGGACTCGACGCCGGACCTAACTTTTGTCCGGGGAATCGAGAAACCTAGCTGGGTGAATACTGATATTGACCTCGGCAGCGATCACTATATTGTAGTCGTCAGCTTCGAGGTAGTCTGTAAGAAGCTGAGGGAGTTTAAACTGATTGATTGGGATAAGTTCCGCAAATTGAGGGCTAATCCCGATGCCTCTCCCGATGAGGCAGATCCTCCGCTCGAGAGCTGGATCGAGCAGCTTGGGCTGGACATTCACGCGTCAGAAAGAACCATCCTCACGGATGTTGGAACTGAGAAGATGGACCA
Source organism: Haemaphysalis longicornis (assembly GCF_048455015.1). Classification (NCBI taxonomy): domain Eukaryota; kingdom Metazoa; phylum Arthropoda; class Arachnida; order Ixodida; family Ixodidae; genus Haemaphysalis; species Haemaphysalis longicornis. Next base: position 5,894,051 of record NW_027526288.1, on the reverse strand, counting down.
CAGACTAGCTAATGTCCTTGAGGCTAAGCAATCAATACTAGCACGGTGGAAAGGCCAACGACTGAACATGAGACTTAGGAAAAAGATCGCGCTGCTGAACAGAGAGATTGAGGAGTACTGTAAAGTTCTATGTAAACAACAATGGGATGAGATATGCAATTCCTTAGACGGCCAACTTCGCAAAGGGAGAGGCTGGGGTCTCCTCAGACATCTACTAGATGAGGGAGGTTCCAGATCCAAGCCAACCCAGCGGTCGCTACTGAGCAAAATAATTCACAAGGCGCGGAAGAAAGCTAAGGATGACGAGCTCTTGGAAGATCTAGCCGGTCAGTATTTGCCACTTATAAAAACGCAGACTTTCGTCCCTCCGCCAGTAGTGTATACGGGTTCTCCCAACCACGCGCTTGACGGAGATTTTTCGGAGGGAGAAGTTCGTTTTGCTATTCAGGAGCTTAACAGTAAATCTGCTGCTGGCCCTGATGGTATTTCAAACAGAGTTCTTCGCAATCTTGATGATAATTCCATCAGCTATCTAACCAGACAAATCAATAATATCTGGAGAGAGGGCTACGTCCCAGATACTTGGAAGCATGCTAATACGATACTCATTCCTAAGCCGGGCAAGCCTCTCGGACTTAAAAACCTCAGACCGATCTCTCTGACGTCCTGCCTCGGCAAGGTTGCGGAGCATGTTGTGCTTAACAGGCTATCCGCTTATGCGGAGGGTAACCAGCTTTTCCCGTATACCATGATCGGTTTCAGGCCGGGTCTTTCGACCCAGGAAGCTATGCTCCGGATCAAAAAGAAGCTGCTAGATCGGGTCACTCAAGACACAAGGGCCATTCTGGGCCTTGATGTAGAAAAAGCCTTTGATAATATACGCCACACGGCTATACTTCAGGCCATATCGGACCTTAGTCTCGGCGAGCGTTTCTTTTCTTACGTTCGATCTTTTCTCAGCGGCAGAACCGCCTCCCTACGCATTGGAGATATTATATCAGAACCCCTCGAGCTTGGAGACAGGGGAACTCCTCAAGGCTCGGTACTGTCTCCCTTTTTGTTCAATCTAGTCATGTCCAAATTAGCTAGAACACTTCTCGATATTGAGGGGGTTGAACACACCATCTACGCTGATGATGCTACCCTGTGGAGTGCTGGGGGCAGTGACGGTGAATTGGAGGCTCGATTGCAAAAAGCTGTCAGGGCCACAGAGCTATACCTCGCCCCTGCGGGTCTTAAATGCTCCTCAAAGAAGTCGGAGTTGCTTTTCTATAGCCCATCTAGACCAGGGCGCAAGCCCAGGGGTTGGGAGCAGGACAGGAGGCCCAACGTTGCGCTTTTTGACATGCACGGCAATCGCATTCCGGAGGTCAATTCCATCAGAGTTCTGGGCTTAATTATCGAAGGAAACGGTTCCAATAACTTAATGTTACAGAAGATTACCGGGGAAGTTGAAAACGCGTTACGAATGTTTCGACGCATTCTCAACAGGACTAGGGGTATAAGCGAGGAGTGCGCCATCAGGCTTATCCACGCTTTCGTCCTATGCCACATTTCGTACGTCGCGGCTATGCTCAATTGGAAGAAAACCGAAGAGAAACGCCTCGACACCATGATTCGTCGTGTTTTTAAGGTAGCTTTGGGGCTTCCTATCAATGCATCCACAGATCTCCTACTGAAACTAGGGGTTCACAATACGTTATCAGAAATCGCAGAAGCCCAGCACACTGCGCAGGTAGGTCGACTGTCAGGCACTAGAGCAGGCAGAGACATTCTGGTCACTCTGGGCATCTTTACCGAACAGAATAAGGAGAGTGTTAAACACCTTAGCAGAGAAATCAGAGACTCCATCGTGGTCCGTCCTTTCCCCAGAAACGTCCACCCTGTCTTTAATCAAGGAAGGAGACTGTCTCGAGCCAAGGCACTTCTAGCTGCAGCTCTCAAGAGCCCTACGGAGTCGGCTTTTGTAGATGCTGCTCAGATAAATGGAAGACAGGCCTTTTCGATAGCCGTCATTGATGCTCAAGAACGGATGTGCAACGCACTTTCCGTGTTTACCAAGAATCCGGAGGTTGCTGAGCAAATGGCCATTGCACTTGCTCTGCTTGATCCTCAACATAAGGTCATTTATAGCGTCTCTAGGGCGGCCACTCGAGCCTTCGCCAGGGGAGCGGTTGATGCCAAAGTCTCCAAGTTATTGGAAGATAGACACATTAGTAATCATTCGATAGTCTGGTTTCCAGCCCACATGGGCGACCTCGGGGGAGGACAGCGGAACTTCAATGAATCCGCACACGAGGCGGCGCGAGGACTCAACAGCCGCGCACCCTCCCAACCACCCCCGTCTCCACAAAGGGCTTTCAAGGATCAACTTCAGACCTACAACGAGCTCATTCTACTTAAATCGACGGCAATTTGCGCTCCCACACAAAGGACTCAACAGGGCGCAGTCAGTCACTCTCCGCATGTTACAAACGGACTCATACGCCAATCCTTGGAGGATGAGCCACATCGACTCGGACTACGACGGAACTGCTACGTGTTCAAAGTGTGATGGGCGTGTGAACTTGGGTCATATGTTGTGTGGTTGTGCTACGTAAGCCTCCTATCTGGAGGATAAGGTCAAGTGGGACAGTGCTCTCAGGAGCAGTGAACTTAACGATCAACTCTGGGCTGTCCAGAAGGCCCGCGTAGCGGCGGAGAGTCTCGGGCTCCCCGTCCCGACGTGGGAGATGCCCTCTACACCTTGACACCGGTCAGGTGTCCTTCAGGACCCTTTTTGGAAATAAAGTTTCACCACCACCACCACTCGATGACGCCAGAACCGAACCCCGAACACCGTGCTGCTGTAAAGATTTGGGAGACGTGTTGGGAATGGCTCTCCTTTGTCCACGTGACAACTGAGGGTACGTCCTTGAGTGATGCTAAAAACGACACTTCCATAAAATCCCCACATACAACATTCCACTACACCCCTAACTATTCTCAGGAGGTAAACCAACGTTCTCTTACACAACTGTTCTAACGTATCTTGCAGAAGTCAATTTCTCAAAACTAATTTCACACAGGGCGTGACCTCAGTCCTCACACCCTCTCATATTTCAGGGAGGTACTATGCACTCTTTTGCGCCCACAGGAAACCTGGCTGCGTAGAACGCTGTGAGGTTCCAGGTACCGTCATGCCTATGCCATAGTCCCTTTCATGCGCCATTATAACCATTTTTATGTTTTAGTCTACGGGCCCTCTACACGCATATATACAGTTTTTAGGCAGTACCGTACCCATGCTTACTTTTTACTCATTTTAAGCGCAAACTTGCCATTGAAGGACCACCTAACAGGGCCTTGTAGCTCTTTGGTCGCAGACACCCTTGCGCCATTGAACACAAACATACTAGTACTACATTATTTCGTCGTACTTGATGTTGATGGCGTACGGGTGTGTGCGCCTGTAGCCGGTCGGTGTAGGTAGATCCTGGGACAGTGATTTATTAGGAGCAATACCGCTTGTGATGGCGCCTCTCACAATGTCATGGTGCGGCTTAGCTTTCCCATTGCCCACATTGAATTCCGGAGGGCGGGTGGCAACTGCACGAGCGCAACGTGTGGACAGCACTCGATGACAAGGGCTGCCGAATTGGGTAAGTTCCAGGGGATCACAGGCCTAGCATCTTCGAAGGTTCCATCGCATCAGGTAAAGTCTGCTCGAGGCCTGTCTCCCTTGTGCTACGGCACCGGAATGTTGCGTAAAGGCGACGTAGGAAGGGAGCTGCACAGGCGCTCGCTCGATCTGTGGGCTGATCTCGAGCAAATGCCAGGAGCGCGACGAGCGAGATAGGCCCTTGTCCCGGTGCCCCGTGCCAGTGCGGACCGCCTATTTATTTATTTTTTTATTCGAAAGTTTCCCCTGCAGCATAATAGATGTAGGCGTTTACAGAACTAACAAGTTAGTTTCGTGTATAAAGTTCAGGAGTGGTCGGTGACACGGTCCATGCACCCAGCGCTGCAGGTCAGGAGGGCGGCCAGGGTGGACACCAGTTGCCCGAAAATTCCACACGCGAACTTGATGAAATCGCGGGCAGGCCCATAGCAGGTGCTGCACATTCACGTCCCCAATGGCAGTGGCGTAGAATGGACAGGTGGATCCGTATGGGCCGCGGTATTACGATGGCCAGGAGGCCGTCACGCACGGCGTAAGGGCCACTCGAACGCGTAAAATCCACAGTGCAACCTCCTGTTGGCGCTTTAAGTCACCACGGAGGTTTTAACCAGACGGTGGTATGTGTGCTCGTGTGGTGCGCCGGAGATTTTCCTTTTGTCGTTTCAGGTGCCCGTAAGCGTCTTCGGGGAAAGGTAATAGTGGCGGCATGATGGTATTTGGGCGGCTAGCTGAGTCTGCCTCCGTATTGCCAGGCACAGATGAACACGGCACCCATTCGTTGCGTATCCGCAGCACCGTGCTTCTTGTCAAGCGATAAATGGCATCTGAGAAGGATGTCGATTGTGCCACGCGACGAATGCCATGTATGGCTTGCGTTGAGTCAGTCCGAATGATTAGTCGGGAGTACGGCCCCGCCCTGACAAATGGTAGCAATGAGACAAGTGTCATGTATTGCAGCTAATTCAGTAATATATGCGGGTGGCAGTAGCTTGGCGGCATATGAACAGGTTTGGTCAACCTCCGGTAGCTGGCGACAAACCAGTATCATCAAAAATACGACTGCTATAACATTATTTTCTCGTACTTAAATTCACGGCCAGAAGTCCAGCAAAGTTAGCTCGCATGGCGAGTAGAATAACTAAAACGGGGCAACGCCGGCATCTACCCAACCTCCTAACGTAGAGAAATATCCATTGGAAGTAGCAGTGCTGGTAAGGTTGCCGAAACAAAGTCAATTGTGTGCACCAAGCCGACAGAAGGAGCACGCGACAGTTTCTTTCGTTTGTCATTTTCTTTTTAAAACATGCACCCGACGGGTTACACCCAGACAACCTAGTTACCAGCGCGGATCGATCCTAAACCCGATGCCAGCATTTTAAAGGCTAAAACTTTGCGTGCCCCGTACTCGCAAATGTTGTGCCGTGAAAAGCATTTGATAAAAACAGCGTGCGACAAAACAGCACTGTCAAAGCAGCACGGCGTCAAAACAACACGCTCCTATAGAATACCTTAACAGGAAGTAATTTTCTTTCTGCGTCTGTGTACTCTCAGGAGAGGCAGAAAGTTTGGGCAAAATTCCTATTTTCCCTTTGAGTCGGCATCAATCTTACTCCACATATCAGCATGAACTAAGGGAAGTGGAGCATTTTAAGCAGTAGATCATTCTGCCTATTAGTGGCCTTTTTGAATGAATTGGTATTTTTGCGTTATTTTTGACTCTATGTGTTTATATGGTCTTTTTTTCCTAAAATGCCTTGAACCTATTATATGTCCTTTTTCTAGGTTTTCGAGTCGACAATCTGCAACGGCACTTCTCTCTTCAGGAATCTGCAGCTGGGTGTTCGTAGCACGCCATTTGCGAGACCAATCCGCTAGCCATGCCCCACACCCCGAGAGACGCAAACCATGCTCGAGTCGCCGCCACCTCGACGTCAACACGCCGGCCGAGCCGCCCGACGTCCGCATGCAGCGACACCGCAGGCAACCTAACTGACGTGTCCCGGTCCACACGAGCTATTTTGTTTTGTCTTTCTTACGCGCTGTGCCCGCGGACCAACGGCGAACACTTTTGCTGACGTGCAATTCCATTGCTAACGCCAAATCAAGCAACGAAGAAAATAAACGCGACACAACCACGCACATCCACTTCGAGGCCAAAAATTGAGCAAAGCTTGCAGTCACGCGCAAGACTTGAATGCTGAAACTACTGTAGATGAACATCAGAGGACACAGAGTCCAGTTTTAGTATCGTTGTGGTGCCGTGTTGATGTCGTTGACATGACATTTCAATGAACGTATGCTGAGCAAGCCAAGCATTCAAGTTGTGGCTCTCCTACGGTACAGAGCGCATGCACACGATGACACAAGGACGAACCAACGAGGAGCGTACGCTATGAGGTGTCTTCCTCGTACCTAGCAAGTGTGCCATGATACGGCGGATGCTAGAGTGTTCTGGGCAAAATTTGCCAATCTTCGTAAATGGGTATGCTTGGCTTGAAGGCGTGGTCGAAGCACGCGGGGAACACTGGAGTTTTTCTTGAGAAATATTGGCCAATCTGCCAAAGTGGGTATGCTTAGCTATACGCCCGTGCTCTTGAGGCACACATGCCGGAGCACTCGGTCTTTTCTTGGAATTTTTACCTGCGGGCACGATACACTAACGGTTTACTCAACGGCTTCGCTGTTACAAACGCTCTTAGGGAAACATACGTGCAGCTCTGACACACCAAAGTTTTAAGGTAATGCCACGAACATGTACGCAGTCATCTGCCGACCAAGGGTACACCACCGGCCCGGACGGTGCAGCGCGTGTAGGAAGAAGGAACAAGAACCGTAGCCAATGAAATGAGCATCTAGAAACTTTTCAAGTACTCTATTGGGCAATGCCAAGCCAAGAGTGTGACGCATCGCTCTTCGGCTCTTCGTTGTTTTTGCTGGTGTATACGTTTTACGGATTTTAACCTTGTACCTGTTGCCAACAGTGCTGCCGTCTTGTTCAGGGGCCACTGGCACCTCAACGACCTGTCAGTGACGACGAAGCTCTTTATCTGGAAGCATAGTGATTCTAGCCGGCATTATCTCCGCAGAAAAGCAGCTATGAGGTCCGTTTTGCACAATCAGTGTTGGATAGACTGTAAGTAAATGGCAGCAGTGTTCCAACGTGCAGTTTTTAAAGCTAAAATGGATGACATTATAAAACTCCATGACCTTCCTTCGAATTTTAAAAATAAAAAGTGCTTTATAAGTTCATGGCAAGCAATCGGGCGGTTTATCTCAAGAGTTACAGTAATCAGGAGTCTCGAATTCTTCTGAACAGGCCCATATTCTGTAGCGCACTGTTAGAAGACTTCCCGTTCGGTTTTATTCTCCTTGTAGAATCTATCCTCTTAACAGAACAACACAAACGGAGGATTTTGTGCTAGTCTCATCTTTTGATCTGACGGAGGTTTTGTGCGTCACACAATCTTGGGGACCGGATTTAACGGCGTGACTGTTGGTGCTATTACATTTTTGGCTGGGGAATTTTGACCGGGTCTTCTGAATGTATTACATTCATCTCTAAAGCGCTGTTGGATTCCGCAAAGCTGGAAAGTGTCCAAGATAATTTTCCTGCAAAAAAGCCAGGTCAGGGTTTCGATTTATACAACATAAGGCCGATTGCGCTGACCTCTAAGATGATAAAAGTGATTGGGCAAATAGATTTTAATCGGGTAGCTTCTTTTATGCAGCGAAGGCAAGTAATTAGCCCTGCTCAGATTGGCTTGAGGCGGGGATGCTCTATTTCGAACGCTCCTATGGACTTCGACGCGGGGATTCGCTTAGCACAAAAAGAAAAAAAAGAAGGGTTCCGGCATGTCGTCGAAAGCAATGTCGTCCGGACCTTGCCGCTGACCGCAGATGCTGCTACGATCGGCGTATTGGCATTGCGACGACCATCTGCAATATTATCGGATTCAATCACCAAACCCCTCCCGCCATCTGGTTTTCCCTGGTTCCTGCCCCCCCCCCCCTTCAACAACGGGGAGCGACAAGGCTTTGTGCGCAAAGATGCGGGGACGACTAATTCTGCTACTTGACACAAGCCGCTTTCCGAGGTTTCACGCTAAACCAAGCGCCTGCCGGCAAGGCAAGTCACAATGAGCGAGAATGGTGCAGGGACGGATGAACAAAGGCGTGCTGCATTGCTCCTCCGGCGGCACTCGGCAGCTGCGAGCCGAGCATCATGGGGCCGCTTTGTTGTGGGTCCGAGAAGCTGCTGTTCAAAGAAGGTTGCACCGTCGACGCCAGCCGATTGACCTGTGAGAGGAAAAGTGCCTTCTCTTTGTAAGTGTGTGCACATCAGTTTCGGTGCTCCGGATTGGTGCGTCCTGACGTCAGCCAAGAAAAAGGGGGAAAGAGGGCGGACCAAACCTGATTATTTATTCTCGTGCGCGCCGGAGCGCAGAACCTTGTTCACTCAGTCAAACGCCGTGTAAATATCTGTACATAAGGTTTCTTTCTTCGCCCTACTCGGCACCAATGTTTGCCCCAACTCCGGGTCAACGAACGCACTCTCCGGTCACGCTACCATACCCGCAACAGTGATCACAAATGGGCGCGAACAATCACTCGCAAGGGCAAACAAAGATTTGAATTCGTAAAGCGTTGGTTTCTTGTGGAAAGTTAGCCAGGCTTCATGGCCACGGAGTGTGAGCCATAAAAAAAATCTGGCTCTCCGAACAAAAGTGATGGCGTCGCGAGATGTGATTAATAGAAGTGCCGCAAGAAGGTCAAGATGAAGACAAAGTAATTAACAGATTCAACTGCTATTACGCCTTATCAATACAGCGCAACAGAAACAAAGAGTAAAGCTGAGGAACACAGAACGAGCGCTGACTTCCAACTGAACTTGTAGGGCACTATGTCGGGCGAGAGAAAGGAGCCTCCGGCAGGACGACCGTTCGTCGCAAGGCAAAACCAGATTCTATTTTGTGAGCACCGGCGAGACCCCCGTGTCCTCGTGCGCCCGCGCGGCCACACAGCCTGTGACCATGTCTATCGGGCTGCTGCGCGAGGAGCGGCGCTCGATCCAGCGATGTCGCTGGAGCTGGTGCTACAGGGCTCCCCCCAAGAGAGGAGCGAGAGTGACGATCGGAAAAGTCATGCGAGGTTCCAGTGGACACGCCGGGGTGGTCTTGCTGTAGGGGGCACAGCAGGTTCGAACGAAGTGACTTCGGCTCGGGGCTCGAGGTACGCGGGCTTCACTCGTTCAATGGCCACGGTGTCTTGGGTTACATTGATGTCCACGACAAAAGTGGTCGAGTGGCGTTGAACGACCGGATAGGGGCCAAGGTAATGAGGCCGCAATGGTCCTCGGACGGTTCCGTAGCGCACGAACACATGCGTGGCAGTTTTGAGGTCAGGGTGCATGTAAGTCGTCGGGTACTTTGCAAGGCGTGTGGGTTGAGGCCGAAGATGCCGAAAAACCTCTCGTAGGTGATCGACGTAGTCACTTGCGAGGACAGGTTGCGAAGACTCGTCGAACAAGTCCGCTGGCAAACGCAGAGGTGTACCGTAGATGAGCTCAGCAGATGTGCACGAGAGGTCCACTTTGTACGCACTCCGGATACCGAGGAGCGTTAGTGGTAGCCGTTGGACCCACTCGGTTGGGCATCCGTGCGCTGTGAGTGAAGACTTCAGGTGTCGGTGGAAACGCTCGACGAGGCCGTTTGACTGCGGGTGGTGCGCAGCTGTTCGGAGACGAGTCGTGCCGAGAAGGTAAATTAGTTCTGTGAACACAGATGACTCGAACTGCCGGCCGCGATCCGTAACAACAGTGGAAGGGCATCCGAAGCGCGACACCCAGGTGGAAACAAAGTCTGAAGCTACTGTAGAGGCCGTGATGTCGGGAAGAGGGCAGGCTTCGGGCCGACGTGTGAAGCGGTCAACACAGGTGAGGATGTACCGGTAACCTTGGCACGGAGGCAGGGGGCCGACGAGGTCAATATGAACGACTGAAAAACGCTCTTTGGGGCTGAGGTATGACTTGGCAGGGGGAACGGAATGGCGTTGGACTTTTGAACGCTGGAACGGCCTGCAGGCTCGTACTCAGGCTCGAATGTCAGCGTTCATACGAGGCCAAACGTAGCGGGACGCAATGAGTTTTTGAGATGCCCGAATGCCGGGGTGGGCCATAATGTGGATGGCGTCAAACACGCGGCGACGATGTGAGGCAGGCAGGAAGGGTCGGGGAACACCTGTGAACGTGTCGCAGACGATGATCACACTACGAAACGGTACGTCTTAAAGCTTGAGTGCTGTAGGTGCTCCACGCAGACGGGAGAGCTCGTTATCGTTGGCTTGCGTCGTAGCCAGTTCTTGTACGTCAAGCGGGTCGGTAAGTGCTTCCTGCGTTCCTGGTGAAATGGCATTTACATCGTCCATGCGACTAAAAGTGTCTGCAGGGGAATTTGCCACACCACGGACGTGCTGGATGTCGGACGTGAACTCCGAAAGGTATGCTAGTTGACGCACCTCTCGTGGAGTGTAGAGGGTGTCACGGCGGTTCAAGGCGAACGTGAGCGGTTTGTGATCGGTGAAGATCGTGAACGTGTGTTCTTCGAGGTGATGTTTGAAGTGACGAACAGCGAGGTACATGGCTAGCAGTTCGCGGCCGAAAACACTATATCGTGTCTGAGCCGGAGTCATGCGCTTGGAGAAAAACTCTAGCGGTTGCCATGCACCTTTAAATCGCTGCTGAAGGACAGCTCCGATGGCAGAAGTTGACGCGTCGGTCATGAGTGCCAACGGAAAGCTCGGATTTGGATGAGCCAGCAGTACAGCGTCGTCGAGAGCGCGTTTGATGGCCCGAAATGCACTGTCAGCTGTGGCGTCCCAATCAAGTGAAGTGGATGAGCGTCTGGTGGAAAGCAGCCTGTCGAGAGGTTCGAGCAGCGTGGCACAGTTCCTAATAAAGCGGCGGTAGAAATTTACCAGTACTAGTAACTGGCGGAGCTTTGTCACCGACACTGGCTGGGAAAAGTCGATGATTGCCTGAACCTTGGCGGGGAGTGGACCTATGCCAGTGGCGTCCAAACGATGACCAAGGAAATCCAGCGCAGTGGCACCAAACTCGCTCTTGGAGACGTTGATGACGATGCCGTGAGCAGCGAGACGCTCGAAGAGAAGGCGAAAATGCTTCAGGTGCTCTTCCAGCGATGTGCTGGCCACGAGAATGTCGTCAACGTAGGCGTAGACGAACGGTAGCCCCCGTTTACGGCATCAATGAAACGCTGGAATGTTTGTGCAGCGTTGCGGAGTCCAAATGGCATGCGCAAAAATTCGAACAGGCCGAATGGGGTTGTGATGGCAGTTTTAGGGATGTCTTCTTCTGCCTCGGGGATCTGGTGGTAGGCACGAACTAAGTCTATCTTAGAGAATATTGTGGCCCCGTGGAGAGTGGCGGTGAAATCTTGGAGGTTGGGTAACGGATGGCGGTCAGGAACGGTCTTGGTGTTCAAGGACCGGTAATCTCCGCAGGGGCGCCAGTCACCAGTTTTTTTGGGCACCATGTGCAGTGGTGATGCGTGGTTACTGGATGATGGACGGATGATGCCCACTTCCATCATGTGCTCGAACTCCGCAGCGGCGACTTTGAACTAGTCAGGCGCGAGCCGCCGTGGTCGAAAGAAAACGGGAGGGTCAGTGGTGATGATGTGATCACGGACGTCGTGACGAACAGGCTGAGTCCAGTCAGGTGGTACTGTCACGGTTGGGAAGTCCCGCAGTAAGGTGGTGAACGGCTCATCGGCAACTGTACCACAGGATGGTGCTACATTAGCAGCTGCCTCCGCTGACACACCTTGCACTGAGAGGAGTGTGGTAGCATCAAGTAGACACTGCCGCTTTAGGTCGACGTGAAGGCCATGTTTTGAGAGGAAGTCGGCACCGAGAATGGCGGTGCGAACGTCGGCGACGAGAAAACCCCCCCGGAAAACTCGGCGGAGCCCCAGGTTTAGAGTGAGTGAGCGTTGGTGGTAGACGGGTATGCACGTGCCGTTCACTACTTGTAAATGCGCGATGGCACGGGAAGCACGATGCGAGTGTGTAGCGGGAAAAACGCTAAGTTGGGCACCGGTATCCACGAGAAACCTTTGTCCGGTGGTGCGGTCGGTAACGTGAAAGAGGCGACATTCCTGAGTTGGGCCGAGATCGCTTGTCGCCGTTAGCAGTCGGCCAGGCCGTTTCCAGTCCAGGCGCAGGGAAGACGGCAGTGGCGGGCGTCAGCGCCGAAACGCCGATGGTAATAGCAAATGCCGTGGTTGGGCGACTCACTGCGTGGGCGTTCTGAGCTTTGATCGCAAAGGCTGTCGAGTCTAGATGAAGCGGCGGACTCCCTGGGCGCTGAACCAGGGTTCCTTGGGCCGGGAGGAGACGGGGACTCAGATGATGCAACCGCGGCCACTTGAGAAAAGGGGGTGCGACCTCCATGACTTTGTCTGCCAGCGCGGCGAGTGCCTGCAGGTCCATGGCTGCGGCAGTGGCGAGGACCATTTGGACGTTGCAAGGTAGGCGCTGAAGGAAGAGCTCACGCAGTAGTGTGTCATTCAAGGCGTGAGAATGCGTGCGAAGGAGTTGCTTCCTGCGCAGTAGGAGTTGGCTTGGCCTGCGGTCGCCGAGCTCCTCAGTGGAAAGAAGCTGCGGGATGCGCGTGCGTTCCGAAGCAGCTGTGCGCCCCAGGAGTGCAGCCTTGAGCTGGTCGTAAGGCGCTGCGGGGCGGGTGTGGTTGAACGAAGCGAGGATGTCAGAGATCTCCTCTGGGGCTGTCGGCGGAAGGGCTCCGACGACGTGGAGAAATTTGGTTTCTTGAGAGGTGATCCAAGCCAGCTGGAATTGCGCCTCTGCTTGCAGAAACCAGGTCGTCGGGTGGCGGTCCCAGATTTGCGGAAGCCGAACGGTCAAGGCTGAGACTGCTTCGCCGGCTTCTTGTAAACGGGTTGAGTCCTGGTTGTCGAAGAACATGGCTCTACATTAATCTCGGTGGCATGTTCGGTAGGGTCACCAATTGTAGGGCACTATGTCGGGCGAGAGAAAGGAGCCTCCGGCAGGACGACCGTTCGTCGCAGGGCAAAACCAGATTCTATTTTGTGAGCACCGGCGAGACCCCCGTGTCCTCGTGCGCCCGCGCGGCCACGCAGCCTGTGGCCATGTCTATCGGGCTGCTGCGCGAGGAGCGGCGCTCGATCCAGCGATGTCGCTGGAGCTCGTGCTACAAACTTTTATTAGAGAAACTAGCCATATTTATGAACACGCCTGCACACACCTACGATGAAACATTCGACCCGATAAGTAATCTACAGGGTGTCCCAGCTATCATGCACCAAGTTTTAAAAAAAGAGTAATGGCGTAACTCGAAGAAAACCTATTGGATAATGTTTGCAGTACTGTGAAGAAGCGGTGACTAATTTTTTTGTTAATGAGACTTAACTAATTATTTCTAATTAATTATCTAACTCGATAATTACTGTCCTAATTACTGAAGTGTCAATGGGGCATTTGTAGGTATCGACGAGGGGTATCTAACTGCGGTATTTTCAGCGACGAACTTATTGCGTACTCATTTATTCTGACTGATAAAGAAAACCCGCGAAATATGAAAAATACCACGTGACGGCGCATCCGCGCGCATTGTAAAGCAGCGTCCCCAAATAAGCTGATTGAAAGCAACTGCTTCCGGTTTTACCCACCCGAAGAGACAGCGCATCACCTTGATAAGGCGCGTGTGCAGATAAGGCACAAACTCGGTGGCGATTTCTTCTTTCTTTCTTTTGTTTATTTCATTCTGGCTAACTCAGAGGCAGCCTGTTTGAGGGCGTTGCTTTACGATGCGCGCGGACGCGCCGTCACGTGGTATTTTTCATATTTCGCGGGTTTTCTTTATCAGTCAGGATAAATGTGTACGTAATTAGTTCGTCGCTGAAAATACCGCAGTTAGATGCCCCTCGTGGTTACCTACAAGTGCCTCATTGACACTTTAGTGATTAGGGCAGTACTTCGCGAGTTAGATAATTAATTACAATTAATTAATTAAGTCTCATTAACGAAAAAAATGCTGTCCGCTTCTTCACAGTACTGCAAACATTATACATTTGGTTTTCTTCGAGTTACGCCATTACTCTTTTTTAAAATCTTGGTGCATGATAGCTGGGACACCCTGTATATCAACTGTGCCGAAACATGACATTCAAAAAATATCCCCAAAATGATTATCAGCGCCTCGCACTCAGCCCGTGCGTGTACATTGAGATAGCTAGCTAGGTTGCTTCGTTTCTCACGTGTAGATACTCATGTTCCTTTGTGGACAGGGTTATGGAAGGAGCGCTGACACAATCTTCACCGAGCTACTGATTTCCGCAGCCCCCAGTATTTCCCTTGTAAATTGGTCACAAAGACGCTGACTGACTTGGCATTCGTCAAATTTAGGAATACATTTCTCGGTAGTGCCCTTGCAGTCTCGGCAGTTTATGCCTAGGTGCCCTCTTACACGTTTGTGGACGTTTTGTGTTTAGCCTTGTGTTTAGACACCTGCCCGTCTTGCCCACGTAATTTTGCCGCACGACGCCAGAATCCCATAGACTACCGACGTTGTGCATGCGACAAAGTTTGTTTTGTGCTCGATTGAGGTAGGTACGTCTTGAGGTAGGTACGTCTTTTTGCAAATGGCCGCCAGTTTGCGAGGGGATGAAAAAACTGCTTGCACGTCAGAGGAATTCCCCATTTTCTTTACCTTTGGGCTACATCATGCATGTAGAGAATCACGGCTACCGTCCATTTTGTTTTTACCGGAATGGCCGTGGCCCCACTCTCACTCTGGCGGTGGCTTTGCCTTCAGAGCGAGCAAGCTTTAACAAGCGTCTCTCGTGCGAAACGAAGCAACCTAGCTAGCCATCTTAATGTACACACACGTGGTGAGTGCGAGGGGGCTTTAATCATTTTGGCGTCTGCTTTGAATGTCATGTTTCCGGCACAGTTGATATAAATTACTTATCGGGTCGAATGTTTTGTCGTTGGTGTGTGCATACGTATTTATAAATATGGCTTCTTTCTGTAATAAAGTTCCGTCCGACGTTACCGCTCGTCCTGTGTATCTCAGCTGTAGTCTTTGTTTCTATTGCGCTGCGTTGTGAAGATGAATCACCAACTCGCCCAATAGTACACTCTGCTATTACGCCGCCTGCTTGGCGAGAAACTGGACACAAAGGGAAGTAACCGGTCAACCGAGTATTTCCAGAGAATTTGTGTCTGGGTGGAAGAGGGTGATGATTTTGATGGAAAAGGGCTGAGAAAAGCATGAGGACTTATGACGTTTTTGTAAAATGTCACAGCATAAGGTTTACTTTCGTTTTGGATTGTTTAGTAAATTTGTATTTGTGCTATAGAACGTGGTTCGTTCGTATGAAAAGTGATTTAAGGGTTATTGTGGGTAGTGTGCTTATTGAGCTGGTGTCCTTTTTGATTCGTTTGTGTGCCTTACGAGTTAATGTTTGTATAGTGGTAAGCGTGATTTCTTGCTTGAACCATAGGCTGCATGGTAATTATGTGCATACATCTAGGCAAGAGTTATAATGTGTTTGATCTGAAGTAACGATCTTTTTACTCAACAGGAAACACCCACGGAAACACCCACGTCAACAGGAAACACCCACGAGCAAATAAGGAAATTGCTTGCACCACCAGCGATCGACCGTGTCCCCGAATAGAATAACGGAGCAACAGCCCGTCGTCTTTCCGGCTCAGCTAGGCCCACATTTTTTCAACAATAACTTAATTTACAGAAATTAATATGGGGAAAGCTGACATGAGGGCAAGAGATATGACATGAAAGTACAAGGGACCTAACAAGGCTTATTACACATGGACACACAGGCACACAGATATATCGGGAAAAGGTCTCGGTTATTGTGGACCGGGTGGTATATGTACACATCATGAAGCAGACTTGGGGAGAGAAATGAACTAGAACGAAAACGGAAATAACGAGATGGATAAGACAGGCACTGCCTCCTGCAGTATCTTACGTGCATGTCTTCAATACCCACTCACCCCTTGGAGTATATCTGCTACACGGGATAAGTGGGCGATACAGATACACGCTTATCGTCGCAGATGGCCTCCTTTGTTTAAAAGGAACTCGCCGCAGGACCACTTTTTTCTAGTGCCTCGCAAGTGTCTCATCCGACTCGGGTCCCTCTAGCGCACTCGTCCTCCATTTTACTTTTTGAACGAAGCAACATCAGGGGGGTTTTGGGCTCTCCGCGCAATCAACCGCGTCCACTCGTGCCCTCCAGAGAGAGAGAGCTGATGGCCAGGTCGAGAACACAATCGCAAAGGACCGGACAGTCTGCTTCCGCACTTCAGTTCCTGAGGCTGGAACAGGTTATTTCCTGTCGTGTGCCAAAGAAAGTGTGTATTTCGTACCAAAAGTAGTGGGAAGTGTTGCCTGCAAGGACGACGCGCTCACGCAACTCCGTTGGCCCGCGCAAGATGCGTATTGTGCCGTAAGCCATGAAGAATCCCCGAGACTCCTGCCTCGTCATAAAGGTCAACATTGTGATGTGAAAACAAAAGAAGAAATCTTTCAACCTGGTGGGCACAGGAAGAGCTCGTAAACGCCTCAATAGTTTAGTACCGGGTGTGCTCTCTGATGCCTACCGATAAACAGGAGGCGGAAGGACTTTCGCCAGGAGGTCCCAGTAAAGCCCCTGTGGTTTAGTGCGGAGGAGGGATTCCCAGAAAATCTGCTCCTCCAAGGTCCCGAGTGCAACTGCGACCTCTTTGTAAAAACCGTTGTGCTTTAGCCTGTCGTTCGGGCCCTCTGACGTGGCCACCCACCTGGCCAGTTGTGCGGAGCAGTGGGGCTGTAAGGCCGGGGGCGTACCTTGTGGTCGACGCATGAAACAGGGGTGAGGGAGAGGCAGTAATAGTGATGACGCCATAGCCACGCATACCACCCTCCTCCTTACACGTTGCCAGACACTCCTCTCGGCTTGCTTTATTCCATTGCTGCTGCGTTCAGTCATCTCTGGTTTCACTGTTTGCAGAGCCACGAGTGTGAATTCAAGTGACGTCGCATGTGTAATCGTTGTGGCTGCCGTTTACAGCTTCGCAGTAAAACCACCTTGACAGCGTGGATTTAAGCCAATTTTTTAGCGTTTGTTTCTGGGCCTTTTGAGTGGATGGGTATAGAGTGTTACGGATGTGATAATGAAAGACATGAAAGTGCGGTGCAGCTATTGGTGATTGGTGTGCGGTGCGTGTGGGAAAACTGAGGGGCACGATTAACCAACGCTCCCAACAAACTGTTCACCTCAAGGGTTTTCCCCCCAAAATTTTTTCGATCTGGCAATTGTGAGGAGGCGCTTTTCACGGCATAGCGACCGGTGCCTAAAAGCGAAAACGACGAAGTGCGCGTGCGGTGGTTCGGGAAGATCGCGTGGTGAAGGGGAGCGAAGAAGAAGAAGTGAGGACAATCCGAAGTGGCGAGTGCTAGAAGTGGACAGGAGTTCCTGCCCTGCCAAAAAATTTGAGGCCATCATCATCATCATCAAGTGGACAGGAAGTGTGTTCCAGAAGTTCTCGGCTGGGCGTGAACGCGCAGGAGACCTTCGCATCGAGCCATATGGTCTACCTTCGAACCTCGTCGGGCCACCCCCAGTAGACGCGTCTCGACGCCACTGTGGTTTATCAACGAGCGAATGTATTCCGTCGCTCGGCAGCAGTTCCCCGCGCCAGTGTACCGCTCCAGCACACGTAAATGACACTCGGACCACGTTAGCGCGAATGAGTCTGACAGGCACTATTTTTGTCGTAGGAGGGTTCTTATTACATAAGCCTGTTTTCTATTTGTGCAGTTTATCTTGTAGTGTACCGCCAGGTAAACTTCACTTAGTCAGTACGCAAAAAATCTGCATAACAAAATGGCGTCCGTGGCCTACCCCCTATGAAATTTCTCGAGTTCAAGAGAATTTTTGTTTTATTTTATTGTATTGTAATGTTATTTTTTGGTGCTGGTATCTTCTATAAGTAGTACACTCAGCAGTGCCCTTAATCGCTCTGCTTTCAGTTGTAGACCTTCTTGCACGTTTCTTACATTTCATTCTTTTTGTAGCTGTTTTGTCGAACAAACATGGTTTCAGTTAACTTGCACTTCGAAAACACAGGTGTGCGATTAAGAATAGCAACTTTTTCATTGAATATTGAATCGAACGACAAAGAGAAAGCCGACGATGGAATGGAATATTAAATAGCAATGTGTTTTACAGGCCTCGGTGTTTGCGTAAAAACGGAATCTACTTAGCCTGTTTGCTACTTCGCATGTTCCCAGTCATAACGTTATTTTTCAACCCGAATAATGCACTTTTTTACTCTCATTGGTAGCGTTCCCAGTCCCAGAACCAGTATGAGGCGGTACTTCAAAAATCCTAAGCGGCCACAATAAATGTTTGAAAAACGACTTGCACTGCAGTTGCTGTACTTCAATCATACACAACAACTACAAATCACCTCGTAACTCTGAAGCGAGCCCTTTGCAGCCATGAACAATACGATGCGAATACACAGCAAAACCATATTCACGGAGCACGATAAGGAGCTCGAAACACATTGGGAGTGTGCAGAGTTAGGGAACGAATATTCGTACTAGAGTCTGCATGCAAGAGTCTGCGCTATCCCGTGCAATCTAAAAACAAGATAAACCTGCAATAAACACAACCAACTGCATTAAATTCAGAACCACTTGTGGTTTTCAATAAATAGACGCGCTGTCAAAAACAACAAAAAACGAGGCATTTTATTTACCAGAAGCTGCCCAAACATGCAAACATCCGGTCGCAGATTCAAAATGTCGGATAGAGTCGACACCAGAAAGAAAAGAAACGGTCCACGGCGCCCGCATGACGGATAACTGTTATCGTTTCAATCGCAAATTGATCAGTGCAGATGGATTAAATCTGCGGCCTCTGCAAGGTGCGCTCGTCGGAAGCGGGATTTGGATGCAACCTGCTCAGCAGATGGTTGCAGCAGTGCGTAGCATGCACAGACATATCTCGCTTTCGCAGAGCCGGGCACATTTGAAAATGTGCCACGCCACTGTTTGAAAAATCGAATAGCAGATATTCAATTCGTCAATCAGTTTATTATTCGCAGACGTACTTCTCCTCACCATCATCACAATCACCAGCCTTACTTATGTCCGCTACAGGAACAAGGCCTCATCCATTGACCTTCAGCGGCCAAGGAACGGAGGTACTATTCCATCCGTATTCGAGTATTCCCACACCATTTCCAAATAGAGAATTCTGATTCTCAACAAGTGGGTGGCCAAGGAAATAATAGAATAATGCAAAAAAAGAATGAACTCCACCATAAAGAGAATGGTCCAATTTTGTTGGCGAGGAGGCAGGACAAGATGGGCAGAAAGCAATGGTTTTCGTACACCTTCGATGAACTGCAGCAGTCAGTGAAAGGTGATGGTGGTGGGCAAATATCGGCAGGCAAAGGCGATGTGGGTAGACAAGGATTGGTAGTTGAGGGAAAAAAACTGTGGTTCAGTCCTTTCTCTTAAGAATCGGTAAACCACGGAAGTGAAATATGCAGCGGAATCTGCAGCAAATGGAGCATGTTTTACCGGGTGGCTGCTGTCGGGTTGGTGGTTTTGGTGAGCGACATCCTGCTAGTGGGTCTCTTCAGGAAAGGTGCGACCACTTCGGTCCTGCTTCATGGCGTTTACGGCACATGGTTGCGTTGCCACGAGCGAAGCTTGTGGAAAGTGAGAGGTAGAATTTCTAGCTTGAACCGTGCACGCGTGCCCGCGTTCCGCATTCCCGCAGGCGTTTCTCTTCGCATAAATCAGTCGGCGTTCGCACCATTCGACCGTCAGCGTCGCTGCGATTAAGCTTGCGCCAACTTTCGGTGCTTGTTAGCTTCATGATGTACTACTTCGCTTCACTTCTCCTGGTCGGCAGCACCATCTGCGTCAATGAACATTTTCTGGCGTTTTTCGTGTGTTTGTTGTGCAGGCGTCATTTCCGTGACGAACATTACGTCATCAAAATCTTGGTGCGTCCGGGAATACAACACTTTCGTGTTAAAATATACAGTGACGTGCTCGGTCTTGTTTTGCATTTTGTATCATGGTAAAGACCATAAATGAAAAAATTGGCCGCGTATCCACTTCTTTCGTTGCAAATGTCGAAAAAAGACGATAGTCTTTATCAACGTTTGCCAGATAAATGCATCTCTTCGCTTCCCCGCTCACCTCTCATGTTGTTCCTGTTGCGTCGAGCTCATCCCAAGGTAAAGACGCAAAAGGTTTGCTTAAATCATTTTAAATCTACCACGTTCCACTGCTCCAGGCCAGGTGTCTCGATGCCAACGCTGTCGTACGGCGGAGACGCACGTGAATGGAGGCGCCCTACTTAATCGTTTATAGAACCACGTGCGTTCAAAGCAGAAGGGGGAACTATCTAGTGGAACCTTTCGTAACTGTTGCCGGTGGATTTCTTAAAATGGCCCCAGAAGCTATAGGGGCGTTTGCGACAGCAGGCGAGGGCGGAGTCAATTTTTTTTCTGCAGTTGATGAAGTAATTAATTTCGCTAAAATCAAGCATGTATGATTCACGCGTTTCAGCGTCCGGCGTGTTCCAGCGTCCAGGGTTCGGCGCGCTCCAGCGTTTCCGCGTCCGGCGCATTTCAGCGTTAGGTAGTCCCATAATCAGGCGAACGCTGGAAGCGGAGCTCCAGCACCGCTGGGTTTTCCGATAGGGCAGTCATTCAAACTACCCGCAAAAATCGGTAACCCCGAAACCGAAAGTGAAACT
This sequence comes from Haemaphysalis longicornis, assembly GCF_048455015.1. Classification (NCBI taxonomy): domain Eukaryota; kingdom Metazoa; phylum Arthropoda; class Arachnida; order Ixodida; family Ixodidae; genus Haemaphysalis; species Haemaphysalis longicornis. The sequence continues at coordinate 5,873,534 of NW_027526288.1, read as the reverse complement.
TATCTGATAGCTTTTGTCTAGCCGCTCGGTGTGCTACAGTAAGTTCGGAAACAGGGTTCTATGGGAGTGTCCTCCCTTACTAGTATTTCCATGCGGTAGCGGCAAGCGAGAGGAGGCGGCGTAACTGCGGCGGAATAGCAGCAGCAGCCGGCGACAGCGGCGGTTATTCCGCCGCGTCTGACTTGGAGACTCGGACGACTGCGTCGATGCTTCATTTGCGCAGGATGTAGTTGATGACTAGCAGTGGCGACGGCCTTGTGCACTGGCAGTCCGTTCAGATGCCGCAGTGCGCTCGTTGCTTGAACTGGGCGTATAACGCAGAGCGTAAATCTGACGACTGCAGTCTTCTTCCTCCTTGCTGGAGACCTCCTACATGGTGGTGTGGTGCCAAAAGATGTGGCTCATACCCACTCAGGGGGATTGGCCAGGACAGGGGCGCTCACAGACAGAAATTACAAAGTGATTAAAGAAGCACAATCAAGGATTGAAATAGAATATTAGGGAAATATATGCACAAAAAAAACTGCCCAATTATGACGCGTAGTATCAGGAAGTTTTGAAATCGACATAAAATAAAAAAAGAAAGGAAAGAAAACATGAAAAGTATGTAGAGAAATAAAACAAGAAGAGAAGTTGGTGAAGGAGAGGCAGTGGGCGAGACGGCACTGATAGGAGTGATCATACACGCAGGGATCTTTTTGAGGGAAGCCCAGCATAGCCTGGGGCTGGCACAGGAGACGGCCAGATTCCGAGATGAATACGTTCACGGCGGAGCAAAGGTCTGCGTGTCTAAAACCCAGTCCCTTCGCACCGAACGATAAGATTAGAGGAACAGACGGTGCGAAGGCCAATTGGTTTAATCTGTTTTCTAAGTATCTTTTTCGTATGGAAGTGTACCGTCGGCAGGAGAGAAAAACATGTTCAGCTGTTTCTAATTCGTTGCAAAATGCACAGAGTGGTGAAGGGGCCAGATTGCAGCGGTACAAGTAATATTTTAAATTTTGGACACCACACCGAAAGCTGGGGAGGGTAACTTCACAAGCTCATGACTGGCTGATCCGGCACTTCCATGAGTGCGTGCTCCAGGTCAGAGCTAGCGTACGCAGACTCAGCCATGCTTTGTAGCAGGCCTAGGTTTCGAAAGCGTGCCGAGGTGACAAAATGTTTGGGCGATAGAACCTCCATCAACGGGCCATCCAATGCACTGCCCGCCAGAGTGTCGGCCGTTTCGTTGAGCCAGAATCCTGCTTGTCCAGGCACCCACACCAAACAAAGTGTTTGTAAAGACAGAGGCAGTAAATACCAAGGGCCGGACGTAGGGGGAATACTTTGAGCACGATAGGGCAGTGCAAACAGAAAGAGAATCTGTAAGCACAATTGCGTGTTGTGTAGCCGATTGTAGCTTTCTAAGGGCCAGGACAATCGATACATATTCAGCATGAAAAGATGTAGTGAAGTCAAGCAGTCGGAGGGAGAAGGCCCAATTCAAACCGGGAGAAAAAATGCCCCCTCCTGCCTTCTGGAGGGGAAACCGGTACGGTGATCCTGCAAAGGGCCTGATAAGAGACTCAATGGGAGTAATTTAGCATTCGTTGGAAAACTGCATCAAAGGCTCATTCCAAAGATGATACTGAATGATTATGAACAGGGACAGACAAAAGGGCCGCATGTAAGGGGTCTAGTAAGGACTGTGCAAATATAACCTGTGGGCGTTTGAACCGGGGCCATGGAGTGCTAAAAAAAAGCGAAGGTCGTGGTACGGAGGCAGTCCGATCATCACCTTCTTCCCCCTATCTGCATTGACCCTTTTATTTTCTCGTCTTCAGTGCTTTGTCCTATGCGCCATGTGCCAGTTTTCTTGTTCTTCTTGCTTTCTAAGGTACAAACGGTTTTTTTAATCTGTCACTGCTGGAGCCTTTTGTCCTCGCCTCTGTGCCCACCTGCTTCATTCGAAATAGTTTTTGAAGCAGACCTAACTGTTGCAACAATGGTATTTGTCGTGCATGACAGAAGCGCAAATGTGTAAGCGTTCTAACGTATATTTTTGATGCAATGGCCCAAAATTGTACTAAACAAAATTACACCATCTCCCCGGAGGGGAACCCTGAGTAGTATGCGAAGTAGCCACGGGGTCGACTGAAGTCCCCATTAGTTTTTAGTTCGCCCGTTCCCTTTAACGTTCAGCTTCGCATGCCTTCGTTGTATCAATAGCTTCTTGACGTAATTTGAATGAGTGAAGTACATAAGGGGCGTTCGTAGCACACGCTCCCGTTTCGGCTTGTAGCGCACTGGGAAGAGCGCCACGTACCTTCCATTGCGGCGAGAGAGTCGTGGAATCGAAACCGGGCGCCGCCTAAATATGTCTTTTTATAGTGGACTGCACTGAAGTCAGCCTAAATGCTGACGGGGCTGAGGAGACGCGCATGCGTAGTAGAGTGCGGACGGCGGGCAACGACAGCGAGGGAGGGAGGGACACAGTCCCGAGCATGAGATGCTTCGCATCTAAAACAAATTGCTGCTCACAGCATAGGCTGAAACTCAGGAATTCATGCTTCTCGAAAAAAGAAAATGTACCAGGCTTACTTCCAAGCCACCACCAACCAGAAACAATTTTTTTAAACACCAGGAATTCCTGGATTCCGTTTAGTTAACCACGCGAAATCGGCTTCTGAGTCTTTGTTTACGCGGAAGAATCCCACCATGATCTATCTCACACAGCTTTTAGGTTTCATTTTTTCTGTTCAGGGAGACCACCAAGCTTGTGCCCTACTATAAAGTACGGTAACATTGAATGCTACATAACGTTTACGGCAAGGCTGTTTATGGCTCGGATCCATCAGGTCGTCTCCTGCGGCAGAGCAAACTCAGAACGATTTTCAGAGTATGGAGAAAAATTAAGGGCGCTCACACCAAAGCGTACGACTTGAATGTAGTGAAGCTGTACGCAACCTTCACGACCATCATAAAGGGTTATGTCCAATATTAAGTGCAGCCTATTTGCTTCTTCGTGCCGCAAGGACCTATACTACATCATTTTCTATAAGGGCGAGCTTCTTTCATATTCTTGGAAGTGATAATCATTGGATATCACCTTGAAGGGGCGTACTCTATGAGGTGCCTTGCTCCGTCTGAGCAAGTGTTGCCACGATGACGACGAGCGCCGCAGTGATTTTTTTTTGGCCAATCATGGCCCCTCTGTTTACGTGGGTGTGCCTAGCTTTACAAACGCGCGCAGGGAACGGTGGGCAGTCGACTCAAGGCAGGCACACACGAGCCCTAGACATTTTATTCTTGGATTTGTTAACTTCCGGGTGGTGGCCGTGAGGCCCACGCTCACGTACGCGCGCTTTGAAATTTCTTGCTAGTTTTAAAAGCGTACACAAAAAATTACAAATTGCGAAAGAGCTTCGCTGTCAAAACAATCACGAGAAGTGATGAAGGTCTTCGGGCCCCATATTTTCATATAAGATACAAGACGGCTGATAATGTCCCTCCAAAAAATTACACCATCGTCCCGTAAGGGAACCCTGAGTAGTATGCGAAGCAGCCATGGGGTCGACTGAAGTTCCCATTAGTTTTTGGTTCGCCGTTTCGGTTGACGTTCAGCTTCGTGTACCTTCGTTGTATCACTAGCTTCTTGACGTAGTTTGAATGAGTGAAGTACATAAGGCGCGTTCGACGCACATGCTCCCGTCTCGGTTTGTAGCGCAGTGGGAAGAGCGCCACGTACCTCCCGTTGCGGCCAGAGAGTCGTGGGATCGAAACTGGGCGCCGCCTAACTATTTCTTTTTATAGTGGACTGCGCTGACGTCAGCCCAAACGCGGACGGGGCTGAAGCGGCGTGCATGCGCAGTACATTACGGTCGACGGACAACGACAACGAGGAAAGGAGGGACACAGCCCCGAGCATGAGATGATTCGCATATGAAACGCCTGGCGTCAGGGGTCTGAGCGCCTCCTGAACGCTCTCCGGATTCGATGTGTTTGATATTGCGGGCATCAGAAAAAATCCATAGAAAGGGACCGGATTCAGTGGAAGCGACGAGTCAAATAGCACTTGATACCTAAAATAAAACACAAAATGAACAAGAGGTAAGCAGAAAATCGCCTAAGGCAGCCTAACGTGCCTCTAGGTGAACTGGTTTATTTCATTACACAGTGGGACGAGCTATGCGGGGCGCATGGGGCCCTGCAATGTTCAACTGGACATGAAGCAATGTTTAATAGGATAGTAATGTTTACGCATTTCGGAATAGTAAGCACTGCCAAGGTGTCTTTGCAGTCTGGTCGCAATGTAGTTCAGAAAGTAATGCTAATTAGATGTTTTGGTTAAGGTTTCAATTGCAGTAAAACGTACAAACGAAGTCTAGCAAATGCTGATTCCAGTTGCTACGGGTGGACTTATTTGTCACGTTATTTTTATTGTGTGGAATATTAGCCGCCCCAAGTGTTTTCACTTGTGGTGCACGAAGTATATGTAAACGCGACCCCGGAGTTATACAAAATTGAAAGGTAATTTGTTACAGCATTTATTGACTCAAACTTTGTGGTTCGAATGTTTTGTGCACCCTTTAGGATCGGCATTGGGCCGCGCTTTTAATATACGTAAACAATATGCATAGGATATGAGTTCGGTATTTGTTTTATAAGCAGTACAACCTTTCAATTTTTATTTGTTTCTTACGTTCGTGCCACTGACTGTCCTTTAGAAACTTTTTCATACTGCTGTACGTTGCCCGATGGACGTCTAAATTGTTCTGAGGTTAAAAAAAGGTTTAAGATTTAGTGTAAAGGGCATCGTTCCAGAGGACAGGTCAGCGGCATCTAAAAACAGTGCAGAAATATTGCCGAAACATTTGAGCGCACAACGAATGCTTTCAATTATTGTTCAAATATAACTCGCGCGTACTGCCAGGACTTTTATAGTGCTTATCTCTATTTCGGACATGGCCTAGCTCAATTATAGGATATACTTATTGTGGCTGTGAGAAATACGTCAACACGATTGGAATTAAAGGCCAGCTAGGAGTTCTGTTCATCGGCTTCATGTTGAATCGTTTTAGGAGCGCTGATTTCTACCCGAAGTTAACAACGTCCACGCAGAATACAAAGGTTGTTGAATTTTGCTAAAGAAAATCGTTTAGCATAAGGACGAAATAGGTACATTGCCCATGAAGAGCCAGAGCAATTTAGGCTGAAAGCAATGAAGCAAGTGCACCCGCATCCACTTCGCGTATAGATAGGCATGTCTGTACGACTGCGCTTAGTTTTGTTTTGTATCAGTGGCATCGCAAACAGTTTTTGCAAACTTAACAGCCATGCGTCTCTTGCTAACTAGCAAAACGTTTTTTTCATAATTTCACTATTACCCAACATGGCTACGGGCTGTGTGGTGCGAACGTGATGGGAACATGAATTTTTGAATACATAGAGGGGAACAAAACGCCGTGTCACACTTGGCCAAGTTTTGCCTGGGTACAGGGAAAACACTATAAATGGGGAAGTAGACCTGGGTAGTTTTTCACAGCAATTGAAACTGAAAGTCTAAAGTTATGGCTTGCAAGAATATGCCAATATGCCATTTGCCAAGAATATGTTGGAATTGTTCTAGCAGCATTCAAAAAAGGTGATTCTTGATCGCCGTGTTGCGGGGATGGGTGGCGCCTGCGAAACCTGTACAATGGTAGGACGTGTCTAAAGGCTCACATACCGAAAGTTAACTTGGTCGCGTAGCTGAGGTAAGCGGTTTGTTGGCATTTATACAAATATTACTGCTGCCTTTCTAGATCTCTTTATCGTGGCCTATCCACTTTATTTCCTGAAGAAATAAAGTGGGTAGGCCCACTTATTTGCTAAAGAAATAAAGTGGTAGCCCTCTATACAAAAGTCTGCCACGTTAGTTCAAATCATCTCGCGGTCTTCTTTCATAACGTTCAATTGCCCCTTTGTACCAATATTGAACTTCGAAGCGCAGATAGTACTACACATGTAAACGTCCACTTTTTTCTGCGTGAGGGTGGCCGCGACGAGTTAGGTGTCAAGGGAAGTACAACAAACCTAACTAACTGTAGCGAAAGGGTGGCCCCTTAAAGGCCATACTCGCGTTATTGAGGGGCTGCTCCGGTAGTACGGCAAGGTAAATCAGCTGACTAGGTGCAGTTTTGGTGAAGTTACAGCGAAAAGGCCAAATGTAAACAACCACAGTCGCCGTAACCGCAATCGTCGAAGCCGGCAGTGCAAATCACAGAATAAGCAAGTAATACACCCGGTGGGGCTTTTAAATAGTTGAAATTGGTTATAAAAAGACGTTCGGCTGCACCGGAGAGGAACTGAAAAAGAAGTAAAGGCCAAATAATTAAGCGCTCATCGGAACGCGATATAAGCAAACCGCAGTAACCGCATGCCGAACCGCCGAGCAGACGGGGTTAATTTTCAAATTATGATGATGAATAAACTTTATTGGAGACCACGTGCTGATGTTAGGGCACCCGCCCGGTGGGAGGCTTCCTTAGTCCGGGATGCCTTGGGCTATGCTGGCCATCCGTGCCCTCTCCACCAATCGTCGCTGGTGTGGAAGGTCGGAGCTGGTCAGCAGCTCCACCCACTGCTCATCGGTAGGGTTGGGGTTAGGGGTGAGAGAAGGGGATTGCTGGCACTCCCATACAATGTGGTACAGGGTGCCTGGGTGGGGGCAGGATTTGCATGTGGCAGGGTATTGGGTGGGATACATGGCATGTAGCAGGGTGTTATGTGGGTAGGAGTTTGTCTGTAGGCGCCGGAAGGTAGTAGCTTCATCGCGAGAGAGGCTCGGGTGGGGGAATGGGTATTTGCGACGCTCGTTCCTGTAGTGGGCTAGTATTTCGGCGTATGTTTGCAGCGGGGTGGGCTTAACTGTTGCTTCCGATGGGGGTTCGTGGCCCTCGTGGGAAACGGCCCGGTGGCGTATTTCCAAACGCTTCGCTGCACAGAGCACCCACGTGAAATGTCTGTTCTCGCGATGAAAAACGGCAATTCAACGTGGTCATTGGCCGCGCCCAAGCCTAAAGCGACCTAAAACATACCAAATCACCATTATTAACAAAAACGAAGCGTAGATTTGAGGTTGAAAAAAAAAATTAAATTTACAAAAATATACGCAATTAAAAAAAATAACCCACGAGATAGACCTGCTGGGTCTCGAACCCAAGCCGTCAGCGCCAGCACTTAGTGCTCTACGTCAAGGCTACGGAGCCAGAACGGCGGGTTCGTTTTAGCAGGAGCTTAAAAGAGTAGCGCGTGCAGTGACATCCCACATGCCACGTGCGTGCTCTGTGCAGCGAAGCGTTTGGAAACACGCGGCCGAGCGCGGGCAGCGGCGTGTGCCGCTTCGTTACCCCCGAGGGATTCGTGACCTGGAGTCCAAATTAATTGCAGTTCTTGGAGTAGTTTCGCATGTTGCAGAATTTTCAAGGCGGGTTGTGATATGCGTTCTTTTAGGTAGTTCCTGCAAGCGACTTGGCAGTCAGTAACAATGGTTAAAAAGTCTTGGCCTGTTGTGGCGGCAAGGGCAATGACAACCTCTTCAGCTGTTTCGCTGGAGTTGGTGAAAACAGACACTGCAGCGAGCTCAGTTCTCTGGCATTAACCTAGCTGGCGGCTTGTGCAGATTTGTGGGGGTATGGCGATGCATCCGTATATCGGGTGCAGGGGAGGTGGTGGTATTGATTATAAATGGTGCGGGATCTTGCTGCTCGGCGTGCTTTGTTGTAGGTGGGGTGCATATTTCTTGGGATTGGAGCAACGCGAATGCTTTGTCGTATAGCCAGAGGGATGCGAATTTTCTGGTCCTGGTTGGGCGGTATAGAGTACTGAAGTTTCAAGAGCGTTGCCCTGCCCGTTGGAGTTAGTTTAAGCCGCTGTGTTTGAGAAGTGTGGTGTGCCTCTTCGATTTCTTCCCATGTGTTGTGGACGCCAAGATGCAGGAGTTTAGTAGTCGCTGTCTTGGGAGGGAAACCCAGGGCTGTCTTGTATGCTTGGCGGATCGCTGAGCTAAGTTTAAGGATCTCGGCTGGTTTAAGGGTTAGATATGGAGCACCATACGCTATCCGGCTGATGAGGATGCTTGTATTAGGCGAAGCGTGTCGGTTTCTTTGAGGCCGAAGCGACGATGGGAGACGCGATGTATGAGGTGCATGAGCTGTGCGAGGGTCCGCTGTAGGGGGAGGATCGTTTGGGAACCTGAGCCATCCTTTGGAATGGCTAGTTCCAATATACGAAGGTAGGGGACGTTGGGGAGTGGCTGGTTGTTGATCTTGAGTTCCGGGTCGGGTATATCTTGCGCATTTCTCCTGGTTGTTCTTTTGCTGAGTGTTAAAAGGGCCGATTTTTCTGGAGCACATTCAAGACCGCGGGCTTGGAGGTATTGCTGTGTCACATGTACTGCAGTTTGGAGGGCCGCTTCTTGGGCACCGATGGATCCTGTAGGGGTCCATAGTGTGAAATCATCTGCATACATTCCACGTCGGAGGTTGGGGATCGCTTCCAGAAGTGGTGGGAGGTCCTTCATTGCGATATTAAAAAGTAGTGGTGAAATTACGGAGCCTTGTGGGGTCCCCCTTCGGTATGGTTGTGAAGGTGCCCGAGCGGAGGTGCCCAATGCCCACTGTGGTGGTACGGTTGGTGAAGAATGCGGTGACATAATTGTAAAGACGTTGTCCACAATTGATTGAGCTGAGTCCTCGCAGGATGGCCTGATGTGTAACGTTGTCAAAAGCACCTTTGATGTCTAATGTAAGAATGGAATATTTGTGCTGATTTGACAACTTGCTCAGTATATCTTCTTTCAGTTGGAGTAAAATATCCTTAGCGGAGAGGTGCGGCCGAAAACCGAACATTATGTGAGGAAAGTAATTGTTGCCTTCGATGTGGGGTGAGAGGCGATTGTGGACCATATGTTCGAAAAACTTTCCTACGCAAGATGTCAGGGAAATAGGTCGGAGGTTCTTGGGGTTAAGTGGCTTTCCGGGTTTGGGGATCAGTGTTATGTCTGCGTGCTTCCATTGTGAAGGCAAGGTGCCTGCGATCCAGTGTTCGTTGATGTAGTTTAGTAGATTGTCGAGGGTTACAGGATCCAGATTACGGAGGAGTTTATTGGGAATTTTGTCCTTGCCGGGGGTAGTGTTCCTGGTGAGGTTGTGTAGTGCAGCTTCCATTTCAGTTATGGTGAAGGGTGCATCGAGTTCCGCATTGGAGTGGCCGGTATGTGGTGGAAGTATCATGGCAGGCTGTGACGGCGGCGCTTGAAGGGGCCGTTTTAGTTCTTTTAGCAGGTCTTGTTCAGTCCCTGGGTGGATGTGAATGAGCCGTCGTAGTTGGTGTGCTGTAGACGCTTTCGATTCTTTCGTACCCATAAGAGACCGAAGTAAATGCCAGGTGCGGCGGGTTCCGAGAGTTCCTTGAAGTCTGTCGCAAAACTGCGTCCAGTTTTCCCGGCTTAGTTGGTGAGCGTATGCTTCTTAATCTAGCGTGATCTGGGATATGCGGATTCGGAGTTTTTGATTCGTTTTCTGTTTTTTCCAGCGTTTGAGCAGTCCCCTACGGGCATCCCACAGGTGGCGAAGGTGGTTGTCTACGACAGGGTTTTCCTGTGTGAGTTGGAATTTCTTGGTGTGCTTGCCCATTTCTGCAAGTAGTGTGGCCGTCCAATCTTCCAGATTGTGGATTGGATCCGTGGGGCAGTGTTCTCTAAATTGCTTCCAATCGGTGAGGCGGGCGGTTCCAATGCGTTGATGAGTATTTTTATGGAAAGGAATTTGTAGCTCTATTATGTAGTGATCACTCCCCAGCGTTTCTTCCAGACACGTCCAAATGATTTACTAAATTATTCACTAAAAATAAAATTATTCACTAGGCAGGGGTAAAATATTTCGGAAAATGCAAACACCTTGCGCTGCATCGGACATTAGGTTAGGAGGGCAAAAAGCTGTAAATACCTTCAGCGCTACGTCAAACACCCTCTGTCCATTCCCGGCAAGGAATACGATGCCGCAAATCAGCGACTAAAGCGGGATCACTATAATTTGAATACCTCGAGAGCCCCTGGGTGAAGAAAGAGATACGACCACATGCAGTGACGACCCGAGCAAGGCCCATCTAGATATGTAACCGATTTGTATGCAGAAAATATGGAAATAGAGTTTTGTGCACACCTATCATGGACCCAATGTTTCGAGACGTGTTAGAACATGGTGGCTAAACCTTTTTGCAGCCCTCCCAAAAGGTCACCGTGGTTCGCGGAGCGCGCGATAAACACTTCTTCCTCGTAGAATTGTGTTAAAGTTGCGAGGAAGGACGCTAATAAACCTTCAGCGGCTTTTTTGGCTGTCTGAGACTCAAACTAGCCATATATCGTAGCTCTGCTATTGAGCATTGCATTTGCATGTGTCAACGGCCAGACGTCAGTGAACCTCCCATGATTACGCAACCGTCTCAGTAATTCCTTGATAGCCACACGTATAAAAAGGAAAACCGACAAACGCTGGCTCAGCGTAACTAAGAACCTCTAAGGATGCTAAGAACCTCTCTGTCCGGACACGCCTTCCATTGATCTTTACACCGGCAACGTTCAGCGCACGCACCCTGAATAGAGAGAAAAGCTTAGCTGTACTGTAAGTGGAGGTCTCGGAGATTAAGTTGGATATAATAGGGTTAAGTGAAGTTAGAAGGACAACAGAAGGCTTCATTGAGCTCACTCGCGGGCATATGTTGGGCTACAGTGGACCCAAGACAAGAGGGAGCACCGGGTGAGATTTTTAATCAACCGAGAAATGGCAGAAAATTGTGGACGAGTTTTTCAGCATTATAGAGAGTCGCGGCTGCTGTGATCAAGCTGTACACGCGACAGGTCTATGCACAACAAACCAGCTATGATGATGAGGCGGTAGACAGGTTCTACGAGGAAGTCAAATTAGCAATGAAGATGGCAACAGCACAGCTCACAATTGTGAAGGCAGACTAACGAAAAGGTCGGTAAGAAACAAATAGGAGGAAGGCTGGGGGGGAAACTTCAGAATAGCCAACCGCAACAGTCGAGGAAATACAGTGGTCGAATTTGCAGATAGAACTGACGTGAGGTTGATGAACACCTTCTTTTACAAACGGAAGAATAGGAAACGGACATGGAAAAGTCCCGTCGTTACAACAAAAAAACAAAATTTACTTCATTTTAAGTGACAACCCAGGTATTGTGCAAGACGTACACGTACTGAGATTCAGAGCAGCGATCATAATATGGTTATATAGATGCTAAGTATGAATCTCAATAGAGAAAGGTGAAAACTCGGGAAAACTAAGCCACCCCGCACGGAGTCAGTCAGGGCCAGGCCGCCGGACTTTAAAATAACTCTTCAACACAAATTTCGGCTTCTAGCCGAGCATAACGAGGTCAGTGTAGACAGGCTAAATGACAATCGGCAATCAGTGAATCAGTAGCAGCGTTGGGAGAAGCAACATGTAGGAAAAGAATTCAAAAATCGTACTTACAAAAAGCCTAAAATAATTGCCATACGTAATAATATAAAATGGGCAAGTACGGCAGATTAGATTGGATTAGCCGAGCTGTGGAAACTGATCAACAGAGGTCAAAGAAACCACATTCGTGCATACAACACGGGAGTAATCGAGGATACGCTGCAATTAGGGGAAGGCTTGAAAGCAACTACCAGAAATCTAGCCATCAGCAAAGACAGGACATATGCACGCACCGACGAGCAGGGTAACATGAAGCCAACTTCTACGAAATAATAAAGAAAGCAGAACGATTCCACACACGGCTGCTTTTCCAGCGACGTTGAATCGGGGGGAACTACAGAGAGTACAAGCTGAACTTAAGGTGTCCCTCTAGTAACTAAAGAGGAGGTAGAAAAGACGCTCAAAGGCTTGAAAAAAAGGACAAGCTGCAGATGACGACAGCATAAACATGTATATTTTCAAGCAGGGATGAGATATTGTACTGAAAAACGTTGCTGAACTATTTTTGGTATGCTTGAAGACTCAAAAATTCCCCATAGCCTGGAAAAGCGCTAAATTTTTTTGATTTATAAGAAGTGAGATCCCAAGGACCTCAGACTTACATACCCATCAGGCCACTTCCAGTTGTTAACAAGCTGTTTAGCAAAATTCTAGTTAGCCGCCTTTATAACGTGCGGAGGTAGGTAAAATTTAGTGCCCTACCACACAACCAGAAAAAAAATTAGATGGGCTCAATGGGCCAATAGAGCAACTAAAGTTAGGAGTAACACTCAGGGACAGCGAAAGAGCTATCTTGATCAGAGAAGAAACTAGAGTTGAAGATGTCATAGTTCAAATAAAGAAAAAGAAATGGACTTGGGCTGGCCATGAAGGGAGTCGAACAAAAAACCCGTGGACAATGAGGGTAACAGAGTGAATACCAAGAGGTAGTTCTAGATGGAGAAGGACAATAAACCGATTCAGGAATGAAATAGAAAAATTCCGGAGTAAACACTGAACTTGAGCAGCGCAGGACAGGGGCTGTCCGAGGTCGATGAGAGAGGCCTCCGTCCTGCAGTTGACTTTATAAGGTTAATGATGATGATGTCGCACTTCAATTAGAGCCGTAGAAAAGTAAGGGCTTTCCCGTATACGGGAGGGTGCTCTGGTCGCCGCACCGAACAGACGTGCGTTAGTTCGACTACGGCGTTTTTAGGCGTTTGAATGGAACACCACTGTTCTTCACCGAGTGTTTTTGGCGAAAAAGACCCGTGCTGTGGAAGTGTTCGACATATGCGAGTTTTTTTAGCCGCGGCCCCGGACCTCAGGAGCTATTGGCACCAAAGAAAACCACGCCGGAACTAGGCTTACCCCGTTAGGCCTAGCTTCCACTCCGACGCCCAGCGGCGGCATGGAGGTCGTTGTGGAAGGAGAAGGAGTCCCCCCTGACGAACTGCAAAAGGACGGTTGGAAGCACATCCACCGTACACATCGTGGGTACGCGGCCACCAAGAAGATCGCTGAAGCGCCCAAACCAAATGCTTCGGCCGACCATACGACCAAGCAGCCTCGCCCTCGCCCGAAGCGACGCATCCCACGTCCAGAGAAGCTCCCTGAAGAAGGCTTCAAGATCGTCTTCCTACCTCATGACGGAAAGAGAGAGAGGGAGACTAAACATGTTTATTGTTTCTTATTAAGGAGTTCTTAGGGTGGCCTCCTCATTAACGATCCACGTAAACGATCCACTTTGCAATTACTGATCAATCTCAAGAGAGCCCACCCGATATAATTACGTTGCAAGACACAAATGCGCACATGAGGTTAGCAGGCTACAAGACATTTCAAAACCAGAATGACCCGAAAATGGCGGTACTAGTCAACCATAACCTTAAAGCATCCCGGCAGCGATTTGACAGTGTTGATATCCAGCACGACCCAATACCAGTAAACGCCAGAAAACGGACCGACACCAAATCTTCATTCGGCACGTATACAGTTCCCCAAAACACCGCGAGTATAGATTCAACCGCCTGTTCTCGCTGACTCTTAAAAAACCCGGACGGCGTGCGCTCATAATGTTAGGGGACTTTAAATGCCCCACACATTTCAAGGGGATACAAGTAAAGCAGTGCGAGAGGGAGAGATCTCTGGGATAAGATACAACACTACCACTTAATATCCTTAACGACCCCAGCACTGCTACTAGAGTCGGCAATAGTGCGGAGGCATACACCAGCCCCGATCTTGCATTCATTTTACACATCAAACAAGACAAATGGAAGAACACAGGACATACTTTAGGCAGTGACCACTATATTATAGAAACCATTATAGCACAGACTGACAGGATTAGATATGTCCCCCGACATCAAACACTGACGGAGTGTGATCACTTTCACACGTTGCGAAAAAAAAAACAATGCAGAAGAGACCCCAATAACAGACAGTGATAACTGGGCCTTGCAGCTTCTATCGTATATCAAAACCGTAATGAAACAGATAGATACAGGTATTCCCTCTCTAACAGTGGACTCCAGGCTTGCCCATCTCTGGGAAGCTTTCCACAGCATTCAGACGCCGGATACAGAATACATTCATCTTAAAGCTCAAGCTACGACTAACCACCCTTCAATCGGAAATAGAAAAACACGCAGCAGAACTCGCTCAAAGCCAGTGTGACCAGATATGTGAGCAGCTGCGGGTCAACCTACACCTTAAGAAGACGTGGTAACTACTTAGGCCCCTAATTGACCCCAGTACTTGTAAGACGGAACAAAGTGGTCGCCTAATCCCGATAATACTGAAGTACCAAGGATCGGATTCGGAACTCCTTGATTCACTATGCGAAATCTAACCCCCCCCCCCCCCCACCAGAAATCGTAACTACCACCCTACTCGGGAATAGCCAATCTGGAGCTGGACCGAGATATTATTACTGAAGCTGAAGTCAGAGCCGCATTAGCCAAAATCTCATCCAACTCAGCCCCTGGTCCAGACCGAATAATAAGGCATTGCGCAAACTGGACGATAAGTCAATTGCCTCACTCAGGCAGTATATTATGAATCCTGGCGAACAGGGCACTATACACAAATCGTGGAAGCACGCCAAAACAATCCCAATCCCGAAACCCAAATAAACCCCTCGAATTGGAACACCTCCGCCTTATCTCCCTGACATCATGCCTGGGTAAGCTCATGGAGCATGTCATCCACGCACGACTCATGCATTATATAACTGATACTACTCACTTTCGGTCAAACATGTCTACCCAAGCCGTCATGCTCAGGCTTTACCATCGTATTATAGAACCTAGTACAAACAGTCACGACTCTGCTGCAACTCTAACTCTGGGCCTGAAAAAAGCCTTTGATAATGTCACCCATGACGCAGTTCTTAAAGGCCTAGAATCAGTGAACCCAGGGGAACGAGTCTATAACTGCGTTAAAGATTTTCTAACAGACAGAACGACCGCCCTTCATGTAGGTGGCATTAACACCCCCCCCCCCCCCCCCCAATCGACATAGGATGTCGCGCCATGCCCCAGAGAGCAGCCATATCACCACTTATGTTTAATCTGGCCATTATAACAGCCAAATCTCAGGAATTTACTATAGCCTAAGCGCTGATGACATTGCGCTCTGGGCAAACCGAGGCGGTGACGCACATATAGAGGAAGTCCTCCAGCAAGGCATGTAGGTAGTGGACGATGAAGACGCCAAAGAACGACTTTCATGCTCACCTTCTAAGTCAGAATTACTTTGGCTATCACCACAAACCCGTAAACCGGAGAAGCCAAACATTAAGCTACACATTCAAGAAGACCCTATTCCAGAGGTCTCGCGCATCCAAGTACTTGGTTTACCGATTCAAAATGACACAAAAAATGAAGAGTTTCTAATAATAATGGAAAGAAACGCTACCCAAACAGGCAAATTATTTCGCAGAATCACAAATCGTATTCACGGAGTTAAAGAAAATGAAAAGGTCCGCAATCTACAGGCGTTCGTTTTAAGTCGACTCATGTGCTCTGCCTTACCTTTGCTTGACTAGGCAAGATATAGAACTAGTCTATGTACTTATTAGGCGAACGTACAAACTTGCACTTGGCCTCATCCCCGGCACATCCACTGCCCGCCTCTCAGGATTAGGCCTCCATAATACAGTCAGAGAACTATCGATTCCCACCTAACGAGCCAGTACGAAAGACTATTAGAATCAGCAGCAGGGAGACACATACTCCAACAGCTGTGTATTTGACACCACACCAACTATACACACGTCTACTCTATACCTCCACACATCCACACAAGCCTAATAATCAAGCCACTGCCACGCAACATGCACCCAGAACATCACATAGCAAGGAGAAAAAAACAGGCTGAAGCGCTCCACAACATACACATCAATAACCCAAATACCATCTATTTGGACGCAGAAGAATACAGGCACCACGATGGATACGCAGTCGCCGTAACGCACCTCTGAAAAAGACTTTTGAGCTTGGCAACTATACGAGCCACCCGCTCAGAAACGGCGGAAGAGGCGGCCATAGCTTTAGCCATTATACCGAATCCCACATCCCGGACAATCCTATCTGATTCAAAGACTGCTATTCAAAACTCCGCCACAGGCCAATTATCATGAGTGGCACTCAAAATTCTGAAAAAAATGTCCACCCATATTCCTAGGCCAGACATTCACTTGACCTGGGCAACCGTACACACCGGCCTCGAGGCAAACGAGACGGCCCTGGAACACGACCTGGGGGTCACAATCCGGGCAGGGTCTAATCTCTATCCTTATCGCGCAGTGCGGTCTGCGAGGAATTTCCTGGTCACATTTAACCATATCACCACACCCTACAGCCTCTCCCGCCGGATCTGCCCACCTGCGGACCAGCAATTACATAACAGTAAAGCTCACATTCGTCGTTTGCTACAAACAAACACTTTCCCCAACCAAGCCCGTCTTACCCACGTACAACCAAGTCTCTACCCAACCGCAGCCTGCCACCTGTGCGGTGAACACGCCACCCTATCTCACATAATATGGGCATGCCCCCAGCACCCGTTTCCACTAATCACCATTGGGGAGGACTAGCAGGCCGCGCTCCTCAGCTCCGATCCGAACCTTCAGGTCCGGCTAATCGACAGGGCTGAGGAGGTCGCTGGTGCGTGGATGCCACCGGCTAGAAGCGCGACTTTAACGGCATTACCCGAAATAAAGTTTTTCTCTCTGTCTGTCTCGTATAACAAAATTTCTTTTCGTCCAGGGAAGTACACTTCATAAAACGACGTTGTGCTTGATACCCTGATTAGCATCACTAAAAAAGTCTGAACATTGTCTTCTGAAGTACTCCCCTTGAATTCATTGATTCCTACATATTTTTAGTAATTTGAGGGACCTCAATGCTACGACAGGGGGGAAAAGAGAGTTTGTTTAAAACATGCTTCCAAAAAAACATAATAAAAAGCAGGGTATTTCTTCCAAACTTGTTTAAACTTTATATTGTTCCCTGTGTCACAAACCGTATATAGGAGAAGCTAGAAAACCTATCGGCTTACGTTTGAATGGTTACGGGAGACAGTAGAAACAAGGCCGCCAAAGCCGCCACACCACATTTCAACCACCCACGGCCCAATTTCGGTGATTTAAAATTGTACATAATTCGGTCAAGATTTCAGTCTCTCAGATACAGAATAAACAAGGAATCAGTTTATTTTGGAAATTAAACCATGAGATTTTATTGTAACTAATGGTTCAGATGACGTGTGACAATCCTTGCGATGTTCCCAGGGACAAGAGCAAAAGTTATCCAACAAAAAGTTCTGCCCTTTCTCTAAAAAGAATGAGCCCCTGTCGCCCTTTTTTTTAATGTGATCCCCTATTTGTTTCCCTCTTCTTTAGCGCCTTGTTCCGTAAGCCCAGGCAGCCCTTCGGTGATTACTCCTGATTGGTTTTTGTTTGTTTCTTGTACTATTTCGTTCAATGCCACCAATATACTTTAACGTTATCTTTTTATTTTCAGAAAATGCCCTCATTTGGAATGTTGCTGTTTGTCAAACGTGAAAGTGCTGTCGCATGTTCTCTTTGTTTAATCACCTACTTACATACTTCTCTAGATTAGAATACCGTCGTACCATGCGCTTCACTTCTGGCGTTTCCGAGAGCCTTTCTCGAGGACACGTGGCATGACAAAGAACATCTTTTGCTTGTCTTCACCATGATTTGCAAGGAAACCTTTCCAAACAAGACTTCTTTCCTATCGGCTACCGCCACTCAAAAATGTTCACTACTGTTGCCCTGCCGCTATATGACTCCTTACACTCTCAAGCCAACCCTTCTCTTACATCCTCCTTCCTTCTCGCTAGCTCCTTTTCCATCACTCTATGTCTCTTCGGGGGCCTACCCTTATATAAGGCGTGCCAGGGATGAGCGCATTTAGCCCGACAACGGCAAATTTGCTTACCTACACCTCCTTGTTCAGATATATATATATATATATATATATATATATATATATATATATATATATATATATATATATATATATATATATATATATATATATATATATATATATATATATATATATATATATATTTATGTATATATATATACACGAGCGGTTGCATCCGACGACGTTCGGGTCGGGTGGAGCAGTCTACTAATTGCAGTAACGGGCGTACAACCTGTTCTGTTATTTCTTGTCCTCATGACGTAGTGGCCCGTGAAGTTGTATAGTATTAGGAACTCCCGCGTCCTCTCAATACATGGTCCCCTACCTGAGGCGTATGGTAATGAGTAAACAATTGGAAAGAAGTAATTACTTTGGTCTTCTGAACTGCTGTGCTGTAGGCGAACTTGGGGTACGGCAAACTTTTGTCCCATGGTTTGTGCTCAACGTCGTTATACATTGGAAGCATGTTGCCGAGGGTTCAGTTTACACTTTCTGTGAAGCCGTTAGTCTCCGGACTGCACGCAGTAGTCCGCCTGTGGGATGTGAGTCTGAGCATCATAGCGGACTGCAGGAGTTCCGGTGTGAAAGCTGTACCTCTGCCGGTAAAAAGGAGTACTGACACCACATTTCGACGCGTTAAAATGATATAATTGGCTTGAGTAGTTTGCACAGATGCCTCACAAAAATTTCTGCAGCGATACGAGGCCGGAATCACATCTACAATCGATTTTGATTGTCCCGGCCATGAGCTTCCACAAATCGGCAGCACTAGTGAAATCACTTTCGGCGTGACGAAACATTAGCCGGCGTGTCTGGTCGGTTCAGGGTGACATCATATAGTCGTTTTCGGAACCGGTAACGATATCCTGCGCTGCTGTTGTCGGTGGTATTCGTTTGGACAGGAGACGTGGGTGTACCTGTGTGAGCAATGCTTGTAAACATCGCCCGCTTTGCGTGTTCGACGTCTTCGCTCTTCTGTTCGTGCCCGGCGCATACTGTTCCCTTGCACTGGTGCCGAAAACTACGCGGTGCCGCACACACGACCCGCACCGCGGGGTCGCCGAGGTCGCCGAATTTGTGCTATGCAAGCTCGCGGAATGCGAAATAATGCTCGTGGAAGCCTGTCGGAGCAAATCGACGACGACGCCAAGATGCATTATTTTCCACGCGACGACATGCAACGCTAAACGTCGACTGAGTTCGTGTGCGGCGGCGGCCGCAAGAACTTCCCCCAAGCCAGCGGGCTCGGCTTTGGTCGGGTCAGCTTGGGAGTTTGGAACTTTAGGCTTAGTATCGTAGCGAATATTTGATCGGCGCTATCTGTACAACAGTGAATGACCATCGCTTACACAACTTTCCACCACACTATCATCCCCTTTTTCGCATAAGGAGCTTTTTTTTTGGCGATAATTGATGTTGCGGCGATCGGTGACCCATACATCTGCCGTAGCCTGTTTTGATTCTAGCGCGCAGGTGGGGCCATCTTTCGGCCGCTCGCCACACCGCGGTGCCGGCAGTGCTGGGTCGAAGCGCCGAACCTTCGCTGCCGGTCAGCGTAGGCTTACTATCGCGGCGAATATCTGAACGCCGCTTTTAAATTCAGCGCTGAAAACAACCCCTAGCACAATTTTTCACAACACTAACGTCTACTTTCTCGCATATGGAACTTCTTTTTCGCGATCAGAATGATTAGAAAAGGGGCGACAAGCTGTTGCTATCACGGTCTGCGCCGGTTCGAGCCGAAGTGATATTAAAAAACGGACGACGGCGAAGATGTCGCCGGCCTAATCGCCTGGCCAAATAAAGTTGTTCTCTCTGTCTGTCTGTATGTCTGTCTGTCTGTCTGTCTGTCTGTCTGTCTGTCTGTCTGTCTGTCTGTCTGTCTGTCTGTCTGTCGGGTGACCGCGACTCATCCGAGTCTGACGATTCAGACGACATGTCGACTGCGCGGGCGAGTGCGGACCATGTGCTATCGTAGCAGACGATCCGTTAAAGGTCCCTGACCTCACGGAAACCGTGACGTAAGATTCGCCGTCCTGCATTTGAACGGCCGTTTTGCGATCGACGACCGAATTTTAAACTGCGTTATAATTAATTCTATGCTGGCGGCTGACCACGTTTCGTTCGAGTTTTGTAATTACTGGACTACTAGGTATCCCTTACAGCATAAAAACTGACAGCGACAACTTTAGTGTCAGTACTCCTTTAAGCCGACTGGTGGTGCCCCGTGCCGCAAGATGACGTTGTACTAAAAAAATTCCCGCGCCTTCCCGCGAGGAGAACACGAGTAAATGCAGAGCATTGGGGCCTCAGTACTGATTGAAGGCAGTGTTGCTTCCATCGCTTCTTCCGTGATGCTGGAGTAGCAGACACGAGTAAACGTGGGCACGAGCGTCAATCAAGGAAGGAAGGAGCAACGCAGTGACTGAAACACGAGCGACCGCTAGCCGCTATATTTGCAGCGCGCGCAGTAGAGGGAGAGCAGTACGGGGGGAGAGCGCGCTTGCGCAAGCAGCGTGCGCCCTTCCACGCCCCACCGCGCTGCTATCACGCACCTGTTACGCCGAGACCGCGACGGAGCGAACGGGTGGACTACGACGCATGCGCGCGCCAGCTGCTGTTGAGAGAGAGGAGGGAAGGAGAGGCGCACCTGCTGCGGACGCGAAACTGTTGACACCGTCCGACGCAGGAACAGGCGAGGCTAAGAAATGCTCTGCATTTAAAAACTGTGCTACCTCAAAAGAGGCTACTCGTAATACATCCGCTGTCTACGCATACCGTGTTAGGTAGTCAGTCGTGACCACAATCTTTCTATTACCCTTCGTCGACGTTGGAAATGGCCTCAGGAGGTCCATGACTTGTTGAAAAAGACGCATTAGGTGGCTTTGTCGGTTGCAGTAGCCATACAGGTTTTAGAGAAGGCGTCTTCCTTCGTTGGCAGTCACGTGAGGTCCTTACATTGTGCTGAACTGTTTGACACACTGTAGGCCAGAAATTCTTAAGGTGAATCCTCGCCATTGTGCGCATGACACCCAGGTTCCCCGACGAGGTTTCATGAGCACAGGCGTATAAAATTTCTGGCCGCATCGCTGTCAGCATGTCCAACAGAAACGACTCCTGCAGAATTTCAAAATTCTGTTTGTGCAACCGGCCTTTACGATGGCTGAACGGCGAGATGTCGCGCGAAACGGCACCTGGAACACATACGTCTAGGCATTCCAGATGTTGTATAACCAGAAGCAGTTAAGGGGCGTCGCGTTGTAGTTGGGTTCTTTGGAGTGCGCTGACGGCCCCAAGGGAGGGAAAACCTCGTCGGCTTCGGAGCTCGCTGAATCTATGGGCGCCCGGTATGAGCAATCAGCGTTATAGTGCTTACGTCCGAACTTGCACAGGAGTGTCATGTCCCAGTCTTTCAGCCTGAATCTCCATCTAGCGACGCATCCAGACGGGTCCTTCGGGCTTGCAAGCCAGCACAACGAGTGGTAATCACTCACAACTTTAAACGGACTGCCATAAAAATACGGCAGGATCTTGCTGATGGCCCAGATTACGGCAAGACACTCCTTTTCAGTTGTGGGGTAATTCAGCGATGCTTTTTAAAGAAGGAGAGAGAGAGAGTGCGACTAGCGTCGCCTATAACTCTTTCAACTACGCCATGTCATTGAACAAGGACTGCGTCGAGACCCATGGTACTGGCGTCTGTATAGATTGCGTGTCCGTATATTCGTCGAAATAAGCAAGTATTTGCACGGTTTGTCAGCGACCTCACAGGTCATTGAAGGTCACTTCGTATTTCTCTTGCCACACAACAGCGGCGTGAGCTGTTACGCAAAATCTGAATAATTTTAGGCGAAGTGTCTGTAATAGGTGGCAAGACCCAAAAAGTGTCTAACGCCCTCTTTATCAGCTCGTCTCGGGAAACCTGCAGGATCTCGGGAGCCGTCTTAGGGGCTAGAAATATGTTTTAGAAACCACAGCTGCTTGAAGGCAAAGTGGCATTTTTCAAGCTTTATAATTAGCTAGCTGCTTTAATAGCTTCTAGAACTTGTCGCAACCAATGTACATATTCTTTGAGTGTTGCGGAGGACGCGATGACATTGTCAATATAATCTAGACAAATCTGCCATTTCAGACCACTCAAAACACAGTCCATCAATCTCTGGAATGTAGTAGGTGCTGAGCAGAGACCGAATGGGAGGACTTTGAACTCGACCGGCCCATCGGAAGGGACAAATGTGGTCTTCTAGCAGTCTCGCTCGTCAACCTATATCTGCCAGTATCCACAGACCTGCCATCTGCATGCAGGGGCGGATAGAACTATTTTTTGTGACACGATTCATTTTCCTGTGATCGACAGAAAAGCGCGAAATTTTGTCTTTCTTCTCGACTAGCACCGGAAGAAATGCCCAGGGTTTTTTTTTATTGTTCAAATACATGGCCTTGTAGCATTCCCTGCACTTCGCTCTCGGTAGTTTACCGTTTTCGTAGGTCACGCGTTATGGGTGTTGGCATAGTGGCTTTGTTACTTCATCTGCAATGATGCGATAATTGGCAATATGGGTTGGTCCGACCGTTCTTGAAGTGGAAAATCACTCGTGAAAATCACCTTGGAGGTATTTCAGCTGCTTTCTCTGTTCAGGCAAGAGTTCTGAGCTGATTTTGTTTAATCCCACGACATGTTTCGGAGCCGACACATCAGTCTGTCCTGGTCCCACTACACACAGATCTGTACATTGAACAATCGCATGCAGCGAGGCGATGGTGGTTCATTTGGCGACGTGTACGAGCCTGTTTTCAAAGTTTGTGGGTGCCACATTCGTGCAGCCACCGCACAGGTGGACAAGGCCGCTTGCAACACACATTCCGTTTTCTAAAAGCAAATTTATGTTGCCTTCCACGAATCTTTCGCGAAATAATGGCATGCCCACCTTCGAAGAAGACCACGGCCATACTTCTGAGTGGCACCATGACGTCCTGGTCAGCTAAGCGGAAGACGCAGACTTCCGTTACTCCTGCGTCGTTTGAGGCGATGGCTCCTGCTCTCGTGAACATCACCGTAGGTGCTTGAAGATCAATGACGGCCCCGTTTTTTTGTAGGAAATCGATACCCAGTATTGCATCTCTTGAAAACCCTGGAAGAGGTCACCGACGTGGGTGTAGCCACGGCTACTGACCCTAGCTGTGCATCGACCTGCAGGCGCTATCAGATGACCACCCGCGGTGCGAATGCAGGGCTCCCTCTAGTGCGTCAAGACCTGTTCCTTTGCCAGGTTACTGCTGATTACCTCAAACTCGGCGCCTGTGTCCACTAGCGCAGCAAAGTCATAATCATCAATTGTCACGGCCAGGTCAGATTGGATTCGTTTTCAGTCATTTCATGTTTGTGTCAGTTCTATAGTACCTCGTTGAGGGCATTGTGGATGAGCATCACCGGCTTCCGCTTCAGCAACCGCACCTCCAGAGGTCACTGGTCTCGGTTTTCCCGACGCGAGCTCAGCAAGCGACGCCCGGATGAGCTGGAATGGCGACAAGGACTTCGCGACCAGTAACGGTAAGGTGATGCCGACCTGCATTACCTACGGCTTGGCGTCGTCAAACTGTGATGCGCAAGCAGGTAATCCGAAATTTTAGGTGGCCGTTCACCATTCCGTGGGCATGGTGGGTTGGGATGAAAACCGCGGAGGCAAGTACGGCTGTACGGGCATGATCTGCAGAGGCGGCTGGCTCATCACAAAAAAAAAAAACAAAGCGTCCACGAGTCCTTTATGCGAATGGTCACCGAGGTGCGTCCATTATCCGGCGGCGAGCAGTTACGGCGCCGTCACTTGAAGCGGCATAGGTCGCCGAGGGCGCTGCGCCGGTGGCGTTCGGGGTGGAGTACGGAGCGGTTTGTGGTGACCTGGGTCGTATGTAGTCAAGCTGCGAGATGCCGGCATATCGAGTTCCACTGTTTTTGACCCGCTTGCACACTTCCTCCAGGACTATTTGTGAGAGCAGGGCATATGTGAGTGCACACGGTGGCCGTTCAGGTCGGCGAAGTTCTTCGCGAACTACAGAAAGAACGAGCTCACGGAAGGGCTCTGGGCTGGTAGCCAAGGCAGCGGAGAGCACGTCCAACGACGCGTACTGATTGCAGTCGTATTCTCTGCAGCGCTGCTCCTCCGTCCTTCACATTGTCGACGCTTCCTTAAAAAAAGGATGGTAAACGGTGTGTCGCACACCAGCCTGTCAAACAACTACTGTTTAATGCTTCGTATAATGTGACAGGTTTTCTTGTCCTCGGCTATGTTGGAGTCAGCCCGCCTGAAAAGTTGGGAAATGTCTTCGTAATGCACGGTCATGGTCTGGTTCGGACGCTCGCTTCTAGCTGCAGTGCAGCATGCGCCTTTTCCTTGCGGCCTAAAATCTCACTCTGAAATTCGTCCCAGTTTGACATATCAGTTTCGTCGTTTGCGAACAACGTTTTTGCGGAGTCACATCAAAGCGCTTTCGCTCTTGGTATAATTTGTTGAATTTCGAAACGCGTTCATTGATCTACAGCCAATCCTCCATGTGTTCAAAGACGTGTCGATGAAAATTGCGAGGCGTCGGCGATGATCAAGCGGGAACTAACCTGTTGCGCCGTTGTCGTTTGCTATAGTGGTCGTAGTGCGTCCGCGCGTCACCGCTAGCGGAGTTGTCATATATATATATATATATATATAAATATATATATATATATATATATATATATATATATATATATATATATATATATATATATATATATATATATATATATATATATATATATATGTATATATATATATATATATATATATATATAAATATATATATATATATATATATATATATATATATATATATATATATATATATTTATATATATATATATATATATATATATATATATATATATATATATATATATATATATATATATATATATATATATATATATATATATATATATATATATTTATATATAGAGATACGGGACGAGGGACTCGGTAAAGATACATATCAAGGTTGCAGTCGTCATTGCCAGTGCTATTCGGCTTTTTTTCGAAATATATAATAGGGGCGAATGACGTGTGCTTGTCACGTTTCTTTGATTCATTGATAAATAAGCGAAAATATAAGTCGAGAAAAAATCCGCCGTTTTCCGGGAGCGGGACTCGAACCCACATCTCCGCATAACCGGTGCGGTGCGTTAACCAATTACGCTATCCCCACAGCGGCTTCTCTCTCGACTTTAAAGCGGGGGTTTATATTTACAAGAGCTCTGAGGCCGGTCAACTAGCGCCGCCCCTCGACTACCGCGGGAGACGTAGAACGTCTTCTTTCCCAGCGGCCGCCACGTAGAACGTGGTCGGAGGTCGGGGTTAGCAATTGGCATATCCGAACTGCTGGAGCCAGTGCCTCGTAATGCATGTAGCAGAACAGAGAGATACGGGACGAGGGACTCGGTAAAGATACATATCAAGGTTGCAGTCGTCATTGCCAGTGCTATTCGGCTTTTTTTCGAAATATATAATAGGGGCGAATGACGTGTGCTTGTCACGTTTCTTTGATTCATTGATAAATAAGCGAAAATATAAGTCGAGAAAAAATCCGCCGTTTTCCGGGAGCGGGACTCGAACCCACATCTCCGCATAACCGGTGCGGTGCGTTAACCAATTACGCTATCCCCACAGCGGCTTCTCTCTCGACTTTAAAGCGGGGGTTTATATTTACAAGAGCTCTGAGGCCGGTCAACTAGCGCCGCCCCTCGACTACCGCGGGAGACGTAGAACGTCTTCTTTCCCAGCGGCCGCCACGTAGAACGTGGTCGGAGGTCGGGGTTAGCAATTGGCATATCCGAACTGCTGGAGCCAGTGCCTCGTAATGCATGTAGCAGAACAGAGAGATACGGGACGAGGGACTCGGTAAAGATACATATCAAGGTTGCAGTCGTCATTGCCAGTGCTATTCGGCTTTTTTTCGAAATATATAATAGGGGCGAATGACGTGTGCTTGTCACGTTTCTTTGATTCATTGATAAATAAGCGAAAATATAAGTCGAGAAAAAATCCGCCGTTTTCCGGGAGCGGGACTCGAACCCACATCTCCGCATAACCGGTGCGGTGCGTTAACCAATTACGCTATCCCCACAGCGGCTTCTCTCTCGACTTTAAAGCGGGGGTTTACATTTACAAGAGCTCTGAGGCCGGTCAACTAGCGCCGCCCCTCGACTACCGCGGGAGACGTAGAACGTCTTCTTTCCCAGCGGCCGCCACGTAGAACGTGGTCGGAGGTCGGGGTTAGCAATTGGCATATCCGAACTGCTGGAGCCAGTGCCTCGTAATGCATGTAGCAGAACAGAGAGATACGGGACGAGGGACTCGGTAAAGATACATATCAAGGTTGCAGTCGTCATTGCCAGTGCTATTCGGCTTTTTTTCGAAATATATAATAGGGGCGAATGACGTGTGCTTGTCACGTTTCTTTGATTCATTGATAAATAAGCGAAAATATAAGTCGAGAAAAAATCCGCCGTTTTCCGGGAGCGGGACTCGAACCCACATCTCCGCATAACCGGTGCGGTGCGTTAACCAATTACGCTATCCCCACAGCGGCTTCTCTCTCGACTTTAAAGCGGGGGTTTATATTTACAAGAGCTCTGAGGCCGGTCAACTAGCGCCGCCCCTCGACTACCGCGGGAGACGTAGAACGTCTTCTTTCCCAGCGGCCGCCACGTAGAACGTGGTCGGAGGTCGGGGTTAGCAATTGGCATATCCGAACTGCTGGAGCCAGTGCCTCGTAATGCATGTAGCAGAACAGAGAGATACGGGACGAGGGACTCGGTAAAGATACATATCAAGGTTGCAGTCGTCATTGCCAGTGCTATTCGGCTTTTTTTCGAAATATATAATAGGGGCGAATGACGTGTGCTTGTCACGTTTCTTTGATTCATTGATAAATAAGCGAAAATATAAGTCGAGAAAAAATCCGCCGTTTTCCGGGAGCGGGACTCGAACCCACATCTCCGCATAACCGGTGCGGTGCGTTAACCAATTACGCTATCCCCACAGCGGCTTCTCTCTCGACTTTAAAGCGGGGGTTTATATTTACAAGAGCTCTGAGGCCGGTCAACTAGCGCCGCCCCTCGACTACCGCGGGAGACGTAGAACGTCTTCTTTCCCAGCGGCCGCCACGTAGAACGTGGTCGGAGGTCGGGGTTAGCAATTGGCATATCCGAACTGCTGGAGCCAGTGCCTCGTAATGCATGTAGCAGAACAGAGAGATACGGGACGAGGGACTCGGTAAAGATACATATCAAGGTTGCAGTCGTCATTGCCAGTGCTATTCGGCTTTTTTTCGAAATATATAATAGGGGCGAATGACGTGTGCTTGTCACGTTTCTTTGATTCATTGATAAATAAGCGAAAATATAAGTCGAGAAAAAATCCGCCGTTTTCCGGGAGCGGGACTCGAACCCACATCTCCGCATAACCGGTGCGGTGCGTTAACCAATTACGCTATCCCCACAGCGGCTTCTCTCTCGACTTTAAAGCGGGGGTTTATATTTACAAGAGCTCTGAGGCCGGTCAACTAGCGCCGCCCCTCGACTACCGCGGGAGACGTAGAACGTCTTCTTTCCCAGCGGCCGCCACGTAGAACGTGGTCGGAGGTCGGGGTTAGCAATTGGCATATCCGAACTGCTGGAGCCACTGGCACTGGCTCCAGCAGTTCGGATATGCCAATTGCTAACCCCGACCTCCGACCACGTTCTACGTGGCGGCCGCTGGGAAAGAAGACGTTCTACGTCTCCCGCGGTAGTCGAGGGGCGGCGCTAGTTGACCGGCCTCAGAGCTCTTGTAAATATAAACCCCCGCTTTAAAGTCGAGAGAGAAGCCGCTGTGGGGATAGCGTAATTGGTTAACGCACCGCACCGGTTATGCGGAGATGTGGGTTCGAGTCCCGCTCCCGGAAAACGGCGGATTTTTTCTCGACTTATATTTTCGCTTATTTATCAATGAATCAAAGAAACGTGACAAGCACACGTCATTCGCCCCTATTATATATTTCGAAAAAAAGCCGAATAGCACTGGCAATGACGACTGCAACCTTGATATGTAT
Source organism: Haemaphysalis longicornis (assembly GCF_048455015.1). Taxonomy (NCBI): domain Eukaryota; kingdom Metazoa; phylum Arthropoda; class Arachnida; order Ixodida; family Ixodidae; genus Haemaphysalis; species Haemaphysalis longicornis. Next base: position 5,845,464 of record NW_027526288.1, on the reverse strand, counting down.
CTTTACCGAGTCCCTCGTCCCGTATCTCTCTGTTCTGCTACATGCATTACGAGGCACTGGCTCCAGCAGTTCGGATATGCCAATTGCTAACCCCGACCTCCGACCACGTTCTACGTGGCGGCCGCTGGGAAAGAAGACGTTCTACGTCTCCCGCGGTAGTCGAGGGGCGGCGCTAGTTGACCGGCCTCAGAGCTCTTGTAAATATAAACCCCCGCTTTAAAGTCGAGAGAGAAGCCGCTGTGGGGATAGCGTAATTGGTTAACGCACCGCACCGGTTATGCGGAGATGTGGGTTCGAGTCCCGCTCCCGGAAAACGGCGGATTTTTTCTCGACTTATATTTTCGCTTATTTATCAATGAATCAAAGAAACGTGACAAGCACACGTCATTCGCCCCTATTATATATTTCGAAAAAAAGCCGAATAGCACTGGCAATGACGACTGCAACCTTGATATGTATCTTTACCGAGTCCCTCGTCCCGTATCTCTCTGTTCTGCTACATGCATTACGAGGCACTGGCTCCAGCAGTTCGGATATGCCAATTGCTAACCCCGACCTCCGACCACGTTCTACGTGGCGGCCGCTGGGAAAGAAGACGTTCTTACGTCTCCCGCGGTAGTCGAGGGGCGGCGCTAGTTGACCGGCCTCAGAGCTCTTGTAAATATAAACCCCCGCTTTAAAGTCGAGAGAGAAGCCGCTGTGGGGATAGCGTAATTGGTTAACGCACCGCACCGGTTATGCGGAGATGTGGGTTCGAGTCCCGCTCCCGGAAAACGGCGGATTTTTTCTCGACTTATATTTTCGCTTATTTATCAATGAATCAAAGAAACGTGACAAGCACACGTCATTCGCCCCTATTATATATTTCGAAAAAAAGCCGAATAGCACTGGCAATGACGACTGCAACCTTGATATGTATCTTTACCGAGTCCCTCGTCCCGTATCTCTCTGTTCTGCTACATGCATTACGAGGCACTGGCTCCAGCAGTTCGGATATGCCAATTGCTAACCCCGACCTCCGACCACGTTCTACGTGGCGGCCGCTGGGAAAGAAGACGTTCTACGTCTCCCGCGGTAGTCGAGGGGCGGCGCTAGTTGACCGGCCTCAGAGCTCTTGTAAATATAAACCCCCGCTTTAAAGTCGAGAGAGAAGCCGCTGTGGGGATAGCGTAATTGGTTAACGCACCGCACCGGTTATGCGGAGATGTGGGTTCGAGTCCCGCTCCCGGAAAACGGCGGATTTTTTCTCGACTTATATTTTCGCTTATTTATCAATGAATCAAAGAAACGTGACAAGCACACGTCATTCGCCCCTATTATATATTTCGAAAAAAAGCCGAATAGCACTGGCAATGACGACTGCAACCTTGATATGTATCTTTACCGAGTCCCTCGTCCCGTATCTCTCTGTTCTGCTACATGCATTACGAGGCACTGGCTCCAGCAGTTCGGATATGCCAATTGCTAACCCCGACCTCCGACCACGTTCTACGTGGCGGCCGCTGGGAAAGAAGACGTTCTACGTCTCCCGCGGTAGTCGAGGGGCGGCGCTAGTTGACCGGCCTCAGAGCTCTTGTAAATATAAACCCCCGCTTTAAAGTCGAGAGAGAAGCCGCTGTGGGGATAGCGTAATTGGTTAACGCACCGCACCGGTTATGCGGAGATGTGGGTTCGAGTCCCGCTCCCGGAAAACGGCGGATTTTTTCTCGACTTATATTTTCGCTTATTTATCAATGAATCAAAGAAACGTGACAAGCACACGTCATTCGCCCCTATTATATATTTCGAAAAAAAGCCGAATAGCACTGGCAATGACGACTGCAACCTTGATATATATTTATATATATATATATATATAAGACAGAAATAAAGTTTGGCAGTAAAGGAAACAGCGGAAAGCAAAAGGGAGGATATGGTAGGTCATTGAAACCGTTAAGGAATTTGGAAAGAAAGAAAGTATTCTGGAAGTCGTGGGCTACGATCCCACCTGGCGGGCATTTTTTCTCCACTTTCTTTCCAAATTCTTTATCCGTTTCAATCACCTACCATATCCTCCCCTTTGGTTTCGGATGTTTTCTTGACTGCCAAACTTTATTTCTGTCTTATTTTCAACGAGCCCCTCATTTCCTATTTTCCTATTCTGTTTCGCGATATATATATATATATATATATATATAGGAGAAGAGGTTCCTGGCTGTGAGTTCAGCCGTGCGATACAGAAGTGCAACTGAAAAACGTAACAACATTTATTGTAACGTTTCGACCGGGACCGGTCATTTTCCCTGGTCGAAACGTTAAAATAAATGCTATGTTTTTCAGTTTGAATTCTCTATCGTATATATATACAGCGGATCTGAAAGGGAACTGAGGCGCTCGTTGAATTATAGTGGTAGCGTATTTATTATAGTTGAAACAGGTAAAAATGTTTAAAAGGAACACTGTAATACACAAACATGCCCACAGTAAAATTTTATATAATATTATATAGGCAGTATTTTAAACCTTCTACAACTTTTATGCCGTCTTTCCTAACATTGTGATCTAGTACCTTGATTGTCTTGCTGGCAAAACAACCCTTTTTGAGTTAAACCGAAGTTCAGCTTTAGAGATGCACGTTAGCACTTCATCTTGTTGCTGTAGACGTTCAGCAAACGTCGCCCGGAAGACAACGATATCGTTGAGGTAGCAGAAACAGGTACTCCATTTGAGATATCTGAGAACCGAGTCCATCATACACTCAAACGTTGGTGGAGCAATGCACAGACCCGACGGTATAACATTAAACTCGTAGACACCGTCGGGAGGTGCAAACGCTGTATTTTCCTTGTCGGACTGGTGCATGGGTATCTGTTAATAGCCGGAACGCTAGTGAAAGCTCCAAAAAAATTAGGCTCCTTGCAGGCAGTCCAAGGAGTTCTCTACTCGGGGCATGGGATACGCATCCTTTCGCGCAATTTTATTTAGGGCGCGATATTCTACACAAATGCGAACCGTGCGATCTTTTTTCTCAACCAGTATGTCTAGGGAAGACCACGGGCTGGATGAGGGCCGAATGACGTTTCGCTTGAACATATCAGCCACGTTTTTCTCGATGACTTTCGGTTGTGACAAAGAAACTAGGTATGGGCGGCGACGAACAATGTTACACGAACAGCTGGAAAGAACAGGCGAGTAACAGTCGAAAGAGGCGCAACGTTTTGTGTAAAAGTCGAAGAACCAATTTGGTCTGCGATGACGTAAGATATGGGCTTATTGTGGCGTGAAAAGAAAACTACGTAGAAGTGGGCTCCGAAACGAGGCAGATAAGAAGGGGGTTGACGGAAGGGAGGTCGGTGATTTCAGGATTTAAAAAAATAGCGATGGTGCAACGTTGCGGCAGTATAACCGCTTAGGGAGTTGTAATATGCACTGGTATAAGAGCGCTTCTCTGGTTAAATCGGACGAGACATGCGGTGACAGAAAGTCCTCGGGAATAGAGACGGCCACATGGGGTAACGAGCAAATCACCCTTAACAATTTTTCTGGCATGAACCGATGCGATTTGTTGTTGACGGGGAGGTAGGATGTAGTCAGCATTTAAACAAGGGAAAGCGTCTATATTCCGGAATCTACGGAGTGATTAGGTTCTGTAATTCTGTGCGGCAACACATAACAGAAGGGCGGAAACAGATAACAGCAGATGTCGAAGAGAGAAAGCCCCAACCTAGAATAACATCATAATGGCACGTGGAGGGGCCTGCGGAGAGAGCTGCACACTAAATCTGATGGCAAAGTTCATCAATAGAAACAGGTACTGTACAGTAGTCTGAAGGCTGGATATCAACTTCATTCGCACCATGGAGTAAAAGGCATTAATACGGTGTTCACACTTTACGCAACTTCTTAAGCAGGTCCGCGTGAATAATCGTTACACTTGCCCGAGGACAGACTACAGACTACACTTGCCCGAGGACAGACAAGGACAGACTACATATTCGACTGCCGCTGTGGAGGAGTTGGTATTATCCCGAACAATGCAGTTTTCCCCCCACCCCAAATCCTGCATGGCTTAGATTTCCGTAAGGCTGGTCTAGTTGTGCACGACAGAGGGTAGCGGGGAGACAGCGCGGCGAAACGGCGAGGGGTAGCGACGTCGTGGTTGACAAAAATGGGGCGGGAGTTCACTGCAGTCGGGAGGAGGCGAAGACCGACGTGGTGGAAATCAGTCCCCGGGTGTTGGTAGCCGAAACGAGGGCTGGCTCATGTCGTCACGTTTGTATGTATCGTACACGTGTCGTTCATCCTGTGGGCTCCTGCGAGAGAAACAAGAAATCTGCACACGGATTCCGCAGTAGTAACACACTGGTCGATTGATGGGAGGCGCAGGACGCTGCGGTTGTCATGCGGAGTAGTGAGGCCGCGGAGCAGGGGCCGGTGGAATCGCAGCGGCATAGCCGAGAGCAGCTGGGGGAGTAATCGGTGCTATGGGCAAGGGCGACCTACCAGTGAGCAGGGAATAAGGCGGCGTGGTCAGAGGGGCCTCAAGATGAGGCGTTGCTGGAACGGGCATTGATGCGGCGAGCTCCACTTAAATGATTTTATGCAGGTGTGGTTCACGAGAGCACTGAGACCTACCGGCAGCGTATGGGTAAGAGTGGGTCGCAAGCCCTTACCGAATAATTGCGCGCATCATAGCTCGTAGGTTGTTATCGCCAACGTACCGGGCCGACTGGGCCGACGTATCCTGTTGAAGTCCAATGGACTAGAGATAGTTCAGGCGCTGGCACGTAGACGTTTCAACGGAAGCAGTGGTCGGATTTGGGAGGGCGAGCGCAGTAAAAGCGAACTGTTCAATTCCTTCTAGGATCTGGCACACGTGCTCAGCCTAGGACATTTCCTTGTTGACCTTCCGGAAAAGAGTTAACACGTCTTCAATATACTAGGGTAGGATTCCTGAGGAAGTTGGAGTGCCCCGAGAGTTTCTTCTTCGCGGAGTCCGAACGAGCTGCCGACAATCCAAAACTCAGGAGGACATGACGGACAAAACAGGCCCAGTCGGTGATCTTATGCTGGTGATTACAATACCCTGTCATGGCAACCTCTGTCAGGGGAAAAATATTTAGCCGCTTGAGGTGGTCATCCCAGTGGTTAAATGCGCTCACTTTCTCGAGGTGTCCAGCCACTCGTCGACATGATCCCCACGAAGGACAGCGAAGAAAGGGGATCACGCTGGTGACTGGTTACCAAGTGTTCTGATGGTGGTGGAGCCGTGGCGTTCGCACTTTCCAGGTGGCGCTGCGGTCGCCGTGGAGAGCAGACGTGCTCCACATGTGCTCCGCAGATCTCACTAATTGCGCCGAGTTAATTGACTTTGAGCGACCGGATTTCAACTCCTTTGTGTCCGTGAACATCTCTGGACTCTACTGACACCATTTTTAGCCCGGTTTACCGAGTGAGTTCCGAATTTTCGCCGATTACCGGTGAGCGCGGAACTAAGCCTAACTGGCCTCGCCTAGGCTTAGCTCGAGTTCGGCCGCGGCGCACAGCTGCGCCGGCCGCCCGGAGACGCCGGTAGCCCCGGCGCTCGCCGCGCTCGGCTCCTCGACTCCGAAGATGGCCTCGACATCATCTCAACCCAACGCTGCTGTCACCCACAACCGTTTTGCGGCCCTCGCCATGGAGGACATGGAACTTGGCGCCGACGAGAGCATCAACACCACCACGCCGTCGAGGACGACGGAGGTACTCAACAACGCCGGCAGCACCGTTATCGCGGTCCAAGGCAGCGACCTGAACCCGAGAGACACCGCAGGTTGGAAATTCACCGCAACGAAGCAAGTAAGTCAAGTCCAACTTCAGCCCCAGGCTAGCAAGGACACTCAAAACAGCAAGTCAACCTCGCAATTCAGTGAGAGTCAAGCAAAGCGAATCATAGCAAGGGTTACCAAAGCATCGCGCCTACCGGTAAATCTACCGAAGGAGGAACGGAAAGTCATCATGAGACCAAGGGGAGGACTCTGCCTCGCAAGGCTCGAGGTTGACGTAGTCCTATCGGCGGTTATCACAGCAGCGAGCGTTGCCAAAACCGTGGCCATGGCGGACACCATTTGCACAAACCCGACGCAAAACATCATCGTGGTAAGCACACCAGATGAAGATCGAGCAAAAAAATATGCAAACGTACGCTCCCTGTACATCGGGGGCAAGAACTACGAAACATACGCTTACCGTACCGCCCCTCACGGTACGGCGAAGGGAGTCATCAGAGGCATAGCGCTGGACGCCACGGACGAAGACATACAGAACGACATTGTGCACCCGGCCAACCCATTAGCGCTGGAAGCACACAGAATTGGCAATACAACATCGGTGGTCATTTTATTTCAAGGGACGAAGGTTCCGAGGAGTGTCAAGTACGGCCCGTGCAGAGTTCCGTGCGGAATCTACAAGCAACACTACGACGTATGCAGAACATGTGGGAGGATCGGACATCGCGCCGACGTGTGTCCCACGCCGGAGACCAAAATTTGCTTCGCGTGCGGCGCACCGAACCCGGCACCCGACCACGACGGGCAATGCAAGCCACGTTGCAAGCTGTGCAACGGAGCTCACGCCACGGGGACGGAAGGCTGCACACGCAAATACAAAGTGCCCTTTGTCGTCACTCAGCGCAGATGGGAAAAGAAGATCAATGAAAGGTCATCACTATCGCAAGTGGATTTCCCAGAATTGCCCCCGCCCTCGCGAGGACAATGGAAACAACAGCAACAAAAGCAAGGCGAGACGCCTGGAACCCGAAGAGGGCGCAGCCGTTCGAGGAAACGCGATAAAAGCAGAGGCCGCTCCACGAGCCGGGGAATTACCTCGCAAGAGAAGATGTACTGCAACCAAGGAAGACAACAACCGGCGCGACAGCTCAACTGGGCCCAAGCCGCCAAGACCCAAGAAACGGTACACACCAATGCAGCGCTAGACCAAATTAACAGAGCGTTACGACAAGAAAATGAGCAGCTGAAGAGGAGCCTAGCCGAGCTAACTGCAAGGCTGAACTCATTCCTTGATGCGCAGAACAATCAAGCGTTGAAGCTGAGGGAGCACTCGCCCCAGCCAAGATTACAAGAAACAACCCCGCAACCCCCGGCACCGGAGGAGGAAAAAGATAACATCGAGATGGAAGCACAACCTAGCGCGGAGAACAACGACAACGCCGAAACCGAAACGGGAGAGGCAGACAGACCGTACGGACCAGCACCAAAACGGAGGGCGCTCGAAGTCGCACGGGAAAGACGGGTCAACATGAGGCTGGATAGACTCGAAGAACGCCAGGACCAACTGGAGACGAAAATAGACCGCCTAGACCAGACAGTCGGGGCACTCGAGCAGAAAGTCGACGCACTCGATCGCAAGATAGACGTAATCATCCAAGCACTCGTTGCAGCAGGCATTATACCACAACAAGCGCTGAACCTAACCCAACCATAATGGATAGCACAGCTAAAAAGGATCAAGGTAACCACCAAGCACGAAAACAGCACAGCGGGAAATTAATAATATGGCAATGGAACTCCAACGGCTTTCAGAAGAAGAAAGCACAGCTTCAACAATACATACTACAAGCCGAAAATACGCCCGACGTCATCATCATACAAGAAACGCTTAGCAACGAAGCACCGACGCTACCAGGGTACAGATCGTTTGCGAAATCCCCCCCCAAGCGCCCGTGACACGGGATCTAAAAAGGGGAGGGGAGTCTGCACCCTGGTGAAGAAGGGACTCATAGTAATAGAACACGATCTCGTGCCACGCAGCGCTATTGAACACGTGACAACTGAAATCGTGGCCGGCAAACGCAAAAGGCGCACGAGCATCACGGTAGTCAACCTCTACAGCAACCCAAGGCAACACAAGCAAAAGTTTAAGGCACTCATCCAGAAGACGAAGCAGATCGCGGGGGACAACATCAATTTCATTGCAGGGGACTTCAACGCACAGCACAGACTCTGGGGTTACCCCGAAACCACCGAGAAGGGACAGCACCTGTTGGACGACATGACAGAAATGGGCTACCAGCTGATTAACGACCTGGAAACCACAACAAGAAACGCACTAACATCAACGCAGCGGGACACAAACCCGGACCTGACGTTTCTGGGCGAAACCACGAGGCCACTAAGGGTGAAATGGAGAAACACCGAGGAGACACTGGGAAGCGACCACAAGATCCTCGAGATAGAGATACCCATCAGAGGCAACATCAAGGAAAGCAGACAACAGCACATTGTGGATTGGCATGACTACAGACAGAAATTAGAAGCCAACGGCCCGGAAACCATAGAAGACATTGAGACATGGGCGAACCTGCTCAACGGCACGATCCAGAGCGCCACGCAAACGGTCGACGCCGAAGCAGACGGCGTGCAAATCGACAGCCGCCTAGCGCACCTCATGGAAGCCCGAAACTCACTTAAAAATCGCTGGAAACGACAACGCCACAACAGGAAACTAAGGAAAAGAATAGCACAACTTAACATCGAAATCGAAAAACACAGTAAGGTGGTGTGCCGGCAGCAGTGGCACGCTGTATGTCAAGAAGCAGACGGCCAGTTACACAAGGGCAAGGCCTGGAAACTACTACGGCACCTGCTGGATGAGCAACAAACCAAGGGAACCCAACAATACATACTCAACAGAACCCTGCACAAGGCGGTCACAGAACTGGGCGAAGACGAGGTGAAAAAGCGCCTCAACAACAAATATCTCCCGGAAACGCCGGTGGATCCGTTACCGGTATACACCGGCGCGGACAACGCACTCCTAGACGCAGATATAGAGGAGTGGGAAGTGCGTGCGGTGCTCCAATCGATCAATTGCAAGTCGGCGCCCGGGATAGACCAGATCACCAACAAGGCACTGAGAAATTTAAGTGATACGGCAATATCCGCCCTCACTAAACATTTCAACCGGTGCTGGAAAGACGGAAAATTACCACAGCAATGGAAGACCGCCAAGACGGTCCTAATACCAAAGCCAAACAAGCCACCGGGCATCGAAAACTTGAGGCCCATATCCCTCACGTCATGCGCCGGGAAACTACTCGAACACGTCCTGCTGAACCGCTGGCAGCAATACCTGGAGGAAACCAACATATACCCGGACACCATGCTCGGCTTCCGGGCCAAACTCTGCACGCAGGACGCCATGTTACTGCTAAAACACGAAGTGATGGACGGAAAGACCAAAGACAACACAGCGGTACTGGGGCTGGACCTACAGGGCGCGTTTGACAACGTGCACCATTCGGCCATCCTCAAGCAAGTATCACACCTCAACATGGGAAGAAGATCCTTCACATACATCAAAGACTTTTTGACCGGACGCACCGCACATGTAGTAGCAGGGGACCTACAGCTCCCGCCCAAACAATTGGGAAGCACGGGCACGCCGCAAGGGTCGGTGATTTCCCCACTGCTCTTTAACCTCGTGATGATTGGAGTTGCCAACAGGCTAAACACCATCCAGAACGTTAAATATACGATATACGCAGATGACATCACGATTTGGACAACGCAAGGCAGCGACGGACAGATTGAGGCGGCGTTGCAAGAGGCGGTGTCAGCGGTGGAAGATTACCTACAGCCCATGGGGCTAAAGTGCTCACCGGCAAAATCAGAGCTGATGCTAATCACTCCACGAGGCAAACGCTACAAGGAGAGACCAGTGGACATCACAATCAAGACGGGCGACGGGGGAGAAATTCCCAAGGTCAAAACACTCAAAGTCTTGGGTCTAAGGCTCAGAGACAAGGGCAGCAACGAAAAGACCCTGGTAAACGAACTACAAACAAAGATATTTCGAGCCGTTCGGCTCATCAACAAGGTGGCCACAAGACAGCAAGGCATGAAGGAGGACAGCCTGCTGAGACTAACACAGTCATTTGCAATCAGTGACGTCGCATACGTAGCGTCCTACCACAACTGGCGGGCGGACGAGAAGAAAACAATCGACGCCGCCATCCGTAGGGCATACAATAGCGCCCTCGAATTATATCACCACACGAGCACAGAACACATGCTCGCTTTGGGCGTACACAATACGCTCGAAGAAATCATGGAAGCACAACGAACAGCGCAATACCAACGCCTGGCTCAAACCAGAACGGGGCGAGCCATCCTGAAGCGGATCGGCATGGAAATCCCACACACCTCGCCAAAAGAAGCGGCCGCTCTACCCCGAGACGTACTGCGCAAGATCCGGATACCACCTGTACCGAGACACATGCATCCACAGAACGATCAAGAGCGAAGAACAGCAAGGGCTGTGGCTCTAACCAAAAGCCACGCCAACGATCCACATGCTTACTATGTGGATGTGGCCAAATATCACAATATACGGAACGCTTACGCGGCGGTGGTCATCAACGCAAGCACCGGAGAACTCGTCACCTCAGGCAGCATACGGTGCAGGACGCCAGCGCAGGCAGAAGAATACGCCATCGTGCTGGCGCTGCACGCTCCGGATTGCCGCACGATAATAAGCGACTCGAAAACGGCGGTCTCCAACTTTTCGCAGAATAACGTGTACCCCACTACGGCAAGAGCACTAGCCCCAATCACACAGAACAGAAGACTGGCAACCAACGTCACCATCAAGTGGTTCCCGGCGCATGCTGGCGAGCTGGACGAGTCGGCTGGCCCGAATCGCAACGAGGAAGCAGACAGGGAGGCGCACGCGCTAACAAGACGCGGGCTCCCGTCATCGCTCCCCGCAATACGCGAGGCAAACCCGACAGAAGCCGCTGCCGAGAACTTGAACAGCGAAGAGTATGCCATCACAACGCACGGGGAAGTTCTGCAATGGTACAGAGCGAACCGTAACAGATACCCACCGCCTCATCGGGACCTAACACGCAAAGAAGCGACCACCCTACGACAACTACAGGCAAGAGCGATATGGACTCCGGTATGGGCGAAACACGTCTGTCCGGAGATATATCACACAGACACGTGCCAACGGTGCAAGAAGGCGCGAGCCACCCAGAGCCACATACTCTGGGAATGCTCGCCCCCTGCACCCAACACCCAAGACAACGAGTTGCCAGACGAGATCTGCAGCAAGCTCATCAGCACAGAACTCGGTAATCAACGGGCCGTCGTCCAGCACGTCCTCGAGCTCCTGGACCGGCAGAAACCCGGGACGTCGTCTCGCTTGCGAGACAACGGATAGGGTGAACGCGGGGCTAGGACGAAGACATGGAACACCACAACGAAGAAGCAGCAAGACTACCCACAGAGACAAGGTCCAGCACGTGCCACGTTCCCCTAGGAGCGTGAGACGACCGGTGCTCGCCTTCGGGCTCGCAGCACGGCCGCCGCCTCCGTGGGGCAAGCGGGCACGCAAGAGTCTCCCCTCCCACACCCCCTCCCCTGAACTGCCGGATCGATTCAATAAAGTTGTTTCTCTCTCTCTCGCACTTTCCAGCATCATAGCTGTAGTCTCCGGCAATAGGAGGCGACCCGAGCGGAGCTTCGGGAGTGTAGTACGAGATGTAGAATACGGGATCGAAACGCACCTTCCACCTGTTGAGAGAGAACGGCTGGGTCGACTGTTTATTGAGGCGCTCGGGTGAAGGAAAAGCTCCACGCAGTGATTACAGGAGAAAGAGTTATTACTGCTGATAATGTACAGGCGATGAGGAAGTTCGATAAGGTTCGAAACAATATATATATATAATTAGGCGTTGGCAGTCAAGAAAACCTCGGAAAGCAAAGGGAGGATGTGGTAAATCATAGAAACAGATCAAGAATTTGGAAAGAAAGAAAGAAAGTGCAGAAAAATTTCCCGCCAGGTGGGATCCGAACCCATGACCTCCAGAATAGCGGTCTGGTGCGATAACCACTACACTACCGGCGGGGCAATTTTCCCCTCTACTTTCTGGGGTATTTATGTTAAGGTATTTTTGTTTCCTGTGCTTGGGGGTGGTAGCCAGCGCCACTCGGACTACTCGGGGCGAAGGAGACCTTCTTTTTACCCCCCGTGACGTGACTGGAGTGTCTACGACATGTCAAGAGTGGTCGACCAGAGTTGAACCCTCTTAAGCGTCCTATGGCACCAAGACTGCCAGAACAGAGGCCCTCGCTATGTATGTAGCGGATCAGAATAGGAAATGAGGGGCTCGTTTAAAATAAGACAGAAATAAGAGTTGGCAGTCAAGAAAACCTGGGAAAGCAAAGGGGAGGATGTGGTAAATCATCTAAACAGATAAAGAATTTAGAAAGAAAGAAAAAAAGTGCAGAAAAAAATGCCCGTCAGGTGGGATCCGAACACACGACCTCCAGAATACCGGTCTGGTGCGATAACCACTACGCTACCGGCGAGGCGATTTTCCCCTCCACTTTCTGGGGACCTTCTTTTTAACCCCCGGGCCGTGACTCGTAATTATATATATATATATATATATATATATGTGTATATATATATATATATATATATATATATATATATATATATATCTATATATATATATATATATATATATATATATATATATATATATATATATATATATAGTATAAGTAAAGAGTCGGATACCCAGCAAGAACAATAACAAACAATGGTTACTTACGTAGCGGCAACGGGACTTGCCTTCATCAGAGTAAAGTTACATGACAGCAAAATCATGTAACTTTACTCTGATGAAGGCAAGTCCCGTTGCCGCTACGTAAGTAAACATTGTTTGTTATTGTTCTTGCTGTGTATCCGACTCTTTACTTATACTATTTCTGCGCGCTTTGTGAGTTTATCTTTTTCTAGATATATATAGTCGAAAAGAAAGTGGTGAAAAAATGTGCGCCGGGTGGGATCCGAACCCACGACCTCCAGAATACTGGTCTGGTGCGATTCTGGAGGTCGTGGGTTCGGATCCCATCCGGCGGGCATTTTTTCACCACTTTCTTTTCGACTCAAAAAATTCTTCATCTCTTTCTATGACCCACCACAACCTCCCCTTTGCTTTCCGAGGTTTTCTTGACTGCTAACCCTTATTTTCTGTCTTATTTCACGGAGCCCCTCATTTCCCATATATATATATATATATATATATATATATATATATATATATATATATATCTATATATATATATATATATATATATATATATATATATATATATATATATATATATATATACAGAAGGAAATGCAGGCAGTCTACAACGCCAAAGAACACATAAGGGAATAGTTAGACTATTTTTTACCGTTAGTGACGTTACATTATTTTTTTAATAATTACGTGAGAAAGAAAGAAAAATACGCGCCCAGAGTGGGGACCAAACCCATGCCTTTCGATATATATATATATATATATATATATCAAATTTGCAGTGCTTATTGCCAGTGCTGTTTTGGCGTTTTAACAGTGTTTTTTTTATTATTTTTTAATAGTGCCAAATGAGGTATGATTGCCTTTTTTTATGCAGGAATAAATAATTGAAAATTCCAGTCGAGAAAAAACGCGCCGTTTTTTCCGGAAGCGGGAATCGAACCCACAACCTCCGCATAACACGTGCGGTGCTCTACCATTGAGCTAGTTCCGCGGCGACTCCCTTCTCGACTATACCGCGGGGTTTTGTATTTACGACTGCTCAGAGCCCGGTCAACTATGTATATATTCATATATATGTATATATATATATATATATATATATATATATATATATATATATATATAAATATATATATATATATATATATATATATATATAAATATATATATATATATATATATATATATATATATATATATATATATATATATATATATATATATATATATATATATATATATATATATATATATATAATCCAGTGCATCGAAACAGACAATACTGGTTAGATTGCGGTTTGTGTTGGGGAATTGGAGAAGTGCGAGAAAAAACGTTTTAGAGTTTTCGCAACAATAACCTTCAAGTTCAATTTTTATTACAATCGTCTTTTTCGCCAATAAACCTTATGCAATTTTAAAGAGAAGCCTTATCAATTATGCCACATATTAAGAAAATAACCAGCCACTTCTTCTGTCCGCCCTTACGGCCTTCTAGGCACTACTTAAACCCACCGCAGAAAGGAGTGCCCGGGGGATTTATTGATGCCTCTTCAAGCGTTTGTTGCGCCATGTGGACGCTAATAAGTAAGCCCACTTCTCTCATTTTCACATACATCACTGCTGACGGTGTGTTGCGAAAAGATTGAATTATTTTCAATGTTTGTAACTTTTTATGGTTAATCCAACATCATTGACGTCATTATAAAGTGGTGCAAGTTACTAAAATGTTAGTTCTTTAAATAAGACAAGGGTGGATTTGTCTTTAGTGTCCGTTTAGCTTCCCAAACCATGCAGGTTAAGAGGCGGTGCAGCGCAATATAGCCGACAACACTCTTTGCCACCTTCGATGCCGGGCTTGGTGCCACGTCAGCGAACAAGAAATGCTGGCTGTATCCTTAAAAAAAACATCTAAAAACAACTTCCACGTAAAGCGTTCGCAGGCATGCCCAGACGCACACACAACCGGGCATTCCATCCGCTTGTTAAGAGGAGATATTTCAGTAGTAGACACAGCAGTACGAAACCCTTTAGTGCCAATATGGGAACCTGCATGTCTGTTTCCTGGGTAGTGGCACACCTATGCATTCGAAAAAAAAAACACTCTTTCGAATTTTGTAATGACTGTCGAAATTTTCTTTTGGCACATGTCTTCTGCATTGGCACATTTCATTGGCACATTGATCTTTTGAATTGGCCGATTGTTCAATTTAGTAACTACTATCCGCGGCCACGTTCGCCCTCTTTTCCCATCTGGTGGCATGGGTTTCGCCTCGCTTGCATAAAGCCAATGCCCTAACCAGTAAAAACACCTGGTTGCTATAGTAAGACCAAATGTGCGTCGCTTTCTTCCGGTGTTCGGATTATGTTGCAACCAGCCACAATTTCAGCACTTTTTAGTGCTTTAGGCTGACACATTCAGAACTTGAGCCTTCGCCAGTGCGCCGTGGTGTAATCTTGTGGCCGTATTGCCTCTGCACATTTCAAGTGAGGGAAGGGCAAAGCTCGTCGTTCAACCGCCCCGCAGTCTGCACCTAGAGTGCGACATTTCTTTCTCACGGGCTTGCACCCTGCTTGCACGACCAGAAAAACCACACCACTGCGATATCAGTCCACACTCTTTTTCTAAAGTTGCGAATAAGAATAGAACATTTATGGCATTTTTTTTCATTTTAAGGGGAAAAGTTGGCGAGAGACTGCAAAATTGATGGTGTGTGGAAGGGGAAACCCCGGAATAGAATTTACAACCTGTTATCAACAACGAAAGTCGAACCGTTGCCGTAAACAGATAACGGTTATTGTTTTTCTGCTTTGGGCCACTTGGGTTTACCTCGCTAAAAAAAGAACTCTTGGAGCCCAGTTCCGCCAAATGTAACGGTTCAGCTCCGGCAGTATAGTCGCTTCCCGTTTGCAGAAACCACTGCGGGTGGTGTAAACCCCGTGCACTGGGCAGCCCTAGCGACGCCAGTAGTGACGGTTGATTCACTGGCGCTCCTTATGTGCAGCATTGCCATCACTGAGGGTGAATCTGGATGTACTGGCACCTTACCAACAGCGTAAACGCTGGTGCTAGAAGCACGGGCACACACTGATTTCAGTGAAGTCGGTTTCACTAGCAACGCCACCCAAAGATCTGGAGGGTACCAAGTCACGCACCGCGTCCGCACACGTGGGTGCCCCTATCGGATCAACTCACTGTACGCAACGATGCCGTCACCAATATTTGAAGACTTTTAAATGCTCTCATGCGTTTGAAGATATGCTTTTAAAAAACAGAAACAAAAAAGTAACTGCCAAACTGGTGTTTTCCCACCACATCGTGTCAGCTCCCAGGACCCTGATGAGACTGCAACATCTTGTGCAATTCTTATGTTTCCATCACACATAAAGGATCCTTTCTCCACCAGGATAGGTTTTGCGGGTGTTAAAGAGGTTTTGAGGGTGTTAAAGTTCAGAGCTTTGATCTAATTGCGAACAGAGATAGCGCGTTCGCAGATTCTTAATAGGAAACGCGCATTACGATTGCACCGCCCCACGCCTGCTGATGTTAGAACTTTTATTACGTGTCAAATCAATAGCGCGATACATGCTGTCGACGGTGCATACCAAAGTGCATATGAAGAAATAGTACATAATGTAACTTAAACACACGTGCATATTTATTGTCGACCGTGTCAACTGAACTGGTCGGCCGACCGGCATGCCGACTGGTTGTCGCGAAAAGAACAAGAAACAAAACCTGCAATGACAACGTGCGTGCCGTAATGAATGCGGGTCTATCTGGCTAGGTTATAGAGCGTAATAAATTTCTTGCAAACCATGAAGCCCAAACAACTCCACTAAAGCGCCAATTCGACCCGTATTTTGGCTTATCCCACTTCAGCCATGCGCCTGAGTAAGTGCGCTTCCCCGGAGCTGCAATTCGCGTATGTGTTAGCCACCTTCAGGCTTGTAGAAAATATAAGCTCAGGTAAGCGGAAACGAAGATTTTTTAGCGCGAAGTGTAAAAGCAAAGTAAGAAAAGTAAAAGGACCCCAGTACGAAGTCGCAAACTGGCACAAATTTGCGATCGCTTTTCCTGCAGCCGGGGGAAGGCAGTTGCTGCTGTTCAGGTATTTTGGGTCTTTGAGGAACCTTGCTAAGCAAGCGTTATTCAAGAAAGGTCCAGTTAGCAGCCACGAATTCGTTATAGCAGACAGTGATGCAAGGCTTGAAAGCGGAGCGCCCATACAGTATAAAAGTATTTTGACAAATTGTTGCCTTTTCACCGTATGTAAATGGTTTCGGGCGTCGCGAGCGTCAACTCAAAGTACCGAGTTGAAATCTGGGCAGATATTTCATTTGAGAGCGACGCTCTGTAGAAAATCGTACTTTCGCGGGTCGGCACTTAAAAATACAACGAAATTGCCGAGCGTGCCAATATGAGCGCACACACGTGAGCGCGGGCCTCGGGGCCACCGCCCGGAAGTTAAAAACCCCCCAAAAATACCTACCGCTACTGTGTGCGTGCCTCGCGACGACCGCCGAACGTCTCGTGCACACATTTGTTAAGCCAAGCATACTCCCCAAGGGCATTGGTCAAGATTTTGCCGACCGCACGGCAGGTAAAAAACCGAGGCATTGCGAAACCCTCATGTGTGCGTGCCTCGCGCCGAACGCCCAGTGTTCCCGGTGCACCTTTGACAAGCCAAGCAAACCCATTCTGGAAGATTGGCCAAGTTTATCCAAAAAACTCTAGCATTAGCCGTAATCATGGCAATACTTGCTCGGAACGAGAAATTCACGTCATAGCGTTCACCCCTCCGAGGTTATGTCCAATGACGATCACTTCCAAAACAATGACAGAAGCTCACACTTAGAGCAACAATGATGAAGTAAAGTCGTTGCGGGAGCGAACAAGAAGCAAATCGGCTGCAATCGTGGACTTAAACATTCGTGATGGTTGTGAAGGTTGCGTACAGCTTCGCGTTCTTTAAGTCTTACACGTTTGTGTGAGCTTTCTTCGTTCTTTTGTTTGAGGTTTCAAAGTGGCATGGTTTGCGCAGATTATTGGGGATTTCATTTTGCGTGATTTTGAGCGGAACAACCTTGTTAGAGAAAAATGTATTTCGAAGCAGCGAGCTGCTTGTTACAATCACAGCAGTGATTTCTACAGAAGAATGCATGCCCAAGAGACAGCCATTCGTAGGCACGGTACCAGTAAAAATTAAGGGTTACGGTTACCTAAACCATAAAAGTACCCCTGTTACAGTCACCGAGCTGCAAAAAATAACTCGTTGCAGTCACGGTGAAAAAGTAATGTCTTTAACATTTGTTTACGGTATAAAACTAAGTAACACATCAAAAATCAAATAATATGCTTTATTTAATTCAAACGTAACAAGATATGCGTGTTGTTAAAATTGCACGCGGTAAACGCCTAAACGAAAGGACCCTAAGGGGAACACACGCAAGCGAAACAGTACCAATCGTTGGGCGCCACATTTTGTCTCGTCAACGTACCTTTGAGGAGGCAGTTCACTTTTCGCATGGAAATACTTTCCTACATTGACCACCACAGCGGGGCGACAACGCCGCCAGCAAGAACAGCTGACCAAACACCCTTATCGTGTCCCTCCTGTACCACCACGTGTACCAGCTTATGGCAGGCCTATATATATATCTAATCTGGATGTTTTACACCCAAACAAAAGAAATCAGCCGGCATCGATGAAGCAGAGTCATGTTTTTGGCCCGAACTGCCGTGGGCACAAGCTTCCTTTCCCCGCTTCGGTATGAGTGCCTCATTCTCATTGGGCTCCTCTGCAGTCGTTACAAGTGTAGTCCAGCTGCCTCTCGGGGAGCCCTGACTTGCCCGTTTCCTTTTTTTTTCGCGTTCCGCTCCAGACGAAGGAAAAGTGCTGAGAAAAAAAAACCCTTAGACCAACCTCAGAGTGTGTTCTACTGCAGGGAAGGTAATATTATTAGTGACCTGCTGTCATAAACAACGAGGGAAGTGTATTTTTATGAGTACTGTTCAAATGTGGTTTAATATTATGCTTTCGGTTCACTTTTCAATTGATTTAAAGTGCTATGTGTACGTGGCCCAGTCTAATCTATGGTTACTGAATGATGGGCTGAATGGTCGACCAAATATGCTTTGTCGTGCCTTGAGGCGGAAACCAGAATGCTTGCCAGTGTGGAGGGTGAAGGCAGGGGGTAACAGGCTAGAGGATTAGAGGGAGAGGGCATGTATTGAAACCTAACACGCCCACAGTAATGGTAAAAAACCATGGGATGTCGAAAACACTGAAATTTGCAATGAATTCTTACGCGGTGAGCATTTACCAACCCGAAAGTCACAACAAAACACATACACAGAAAACACATTCAAGTGACGTGACAGGAAGAAAACAGACCGTGTATGTAGGGGCGTGCTTTACACAGTGCTATTTCTAAGCAATCCGTACACAGTTTCCAAGAAGTAGCTCAAAATAAAAGCTAAAACGTACCCAAGGAACACATTCAAGAGATGCAACAACAACAAAAACAAAAAGAGGGGTAGGGGTAAAGGTACGCACAGCCATTTATAAGCACACTGTACGCAGTTGCCAACAAAACGAGCACAGCAACACCTCGGAAGAACACGTACACAAAACTTAAATTTAAAAACAAAAATTGGCTCCAATATACACTGTGAAGGTGGTTAAACGACACCCACGACGACACCCACAACGCGTACGCATACAGCGTTTCTTAAGTTCACCCATGTGGCTCTACAACGAGTCAAGCCAGAGACTGCCAGCCGTCACGTGGGATTTGCGGGGGTGGTATCCCGAACACAGCAGCGTCGGCTGAAAGAAAATGGGTGGACCGTCTTTCGTGGTTAGGAGGAGGGCCACGCGGGGCTATGGCATCGCCTCTCCAACTGCCTCCACCTCACTCTTGTTTCATGTGTCACCTCCAAAAAGCGCCGTACCCCTCCCCAGACGCTGACTCTAAACCACCGTCTTTCCCCCCGTGTCCACATGTTGGCTTAGATTCGTCGTGTGGTATACGGGGGATAAGTACACTAACCAATGCTCACGTTGGGCGCAGTGTGTTACAATGTTGTGATTTATTTTGTAAGGGAGTTGTCATAATTCAAATTGATCATGAAGTAGCCTGTGACAGAGTGTGCAACGATATATTGGTTTGCATTCTGAAACATGTAACTGTTGCTGAGGTTGTGATGAATGGAGTACGTAAGGCGTACTGTTAATGCTCCACAACATTGTCAGCAAAAGTGTCACAAAAAGTACAGCCATTTTGTCTTCAGTCAGCTAGGGATGCCCTGCATCCCCTCTCTTATTATGTATTTTTAGGACCCTTTCGCTTTAAAATATTTCATTAAACTGAGTAGCGCGGCCTTCACATGAAACTGCTTAATGCTTACTGCTTGCATTCGCTGACGACGTGGCTGTTTTCTGTGAAGACTAGGCAAGTGTTAGCATTGCGATAACGCTACGCAACGATTTTCGCCATGTGAAGAATAGTTCTCTGGTCGTTTCCATGGGGAGTGGAAATGGCACCTTGTGTGTTTGAGAACGCGGTGTGGTCCCGCACGCCGGTGCACTCTCTAGGGTTACCTTTAGACCAGTACGAACAAAACGACGACTACGGGAAAGAGAAACAGCAAGGCTGTTTGTTGGTTTTTTAACCCATTGTTGGTTTTTTAACGTGCCACATTCTGCAATCATTTCCTTTTAACCAAACTTTGGTACGTGACACAAGCCCTTTATTATTCGACAGTTTATGTTCAGAGAATACATCGTGTGTTTGCTGTTTTCATATCGTCTTCTGTGTGGGGGCGCTGAAGTAGAACTAACCTTTATCAGCCGGTGAGGGAGGGTGGTGTTGGCCTATGTCACATTTATGTCCGGCATTTTTTCAACCGGATTTCGTTTTTACGAGACTAGCAAGAACCTATTATACGAACTTTTATGCAAGGAGCACTAGTTAGCGCATTACCCATGAGAGGACTCGTTTAAGTTTTTCTGTGCGGTTTTCCTTCCTCTACCTAGCAGCTGTGCCGAGGAAGACCCCTACCAATATTTTGAAGGAAATCCTGTTCCCGGCACCCCTGTATTGATCGTTAAAAAGTTGTGTTCCTGGTCGGACAATCTAATCTCGTGTAAAAAATTGGCTGGCCCAGCCACTGGGAAAACAATGTTTAGGTTACACACCAACCCCCACGCTGTTGAAACTTGAATGCAAAAAAAAAGTTTGTTGCGTTGTCAACAAATTGTACATTATATGGAAAGCCAGAAACAGTTGAGCATGTGTTCACAGATTGCTGGGACGCCATTTTTTTAATGTGTTGCAAATGACTTTAAAGAAAGACCTGCCGGTTTCACCTGATACGCACGATCATTATCTGTACAAAGTGATAGTAGTGTGCCGTACGATCTTGTTACAATTCTAGGCTTGCATCCATTTTGCAGCTAGAGGATGGAAAGCACCATGCAGATCTTTGATTGAATGATTGTGGGATTTAACGCGCCGACGTAACGCAGGCGACGAGGCGCGCCGTAGTGGATGGCTGTGGATCAATTCTGCCCCCCCCCTGGCGATCTTTAAAAAGAATAAAAAACGATACTAGTACAGTCCCTAAAACAACACCCAATGTACAAAAGTTCTACGTCACGTGCGGGGTTGAATCGGGATGGTGCGCTGGATATTCGTGCTGTCGTGGGCGACTAATGAGTGACACGGCGTTGTGGCGTGTGCGCTCACCGTTTCAGGGACGCCACAGCGTTACCGAAGATACTACGGCGTCGTTGGGCTTCGCGAAGGCCAGGAGAAAGATATTGGTTTGATGTTGAATTCCCTTAGACGTTTTCTTTAAGCTGAGAGCCCGCTGATCACCGTGTTTTTCCTGCGTGTGGACTGCCACATCTCTTCGGTGGCTCCGCTTCTTGGAGTTTAGAAAAATATTCACGCCTGGAGAAACTGGAGTTTTGGTTTTAGTGTCTCCTGCACATTTACGTCTAGGCCGAAACCCACCAAGAACCTCGTTCGTGCAGCCTTGGACTTTCCCGTACCTTCCGCTTACTCGCCGCTGTTTGTTTCTCTGCTTTTTTTGCACGGGCTATCCGCCGACAACACACGCGCACTTCATCTTGCTCACTTCTGTTGGTCCTCAAAGAGCGCCTACTCACATCCGGTTTGAAGTAGGCCCTAGATTCGAGATTCTTCCACAGAGATGGTTGGATAAGGCGGTGGCTACATTTGCCAAGCGTGGCGGTAGTGGGCTGGGATGTTGGTGAAGCTGGGGAAGAGCGTGGCGAGTGGCCTGTCAAAGATGCCCAAACACCTGGTCATGCACAAAATGCCCGCAAGCAAAGCTCGATGGCGTCAGCACCTGCTGCTTAATTTCTTAGAAGTGAGCGATGCACAACGTCTCAACACACCGTGCCTCTCTCGTCCCCCATCCCCGAGGAGTTGGAAGGCGTCTTCATCTACCCACGCCTGCATTGGCAGCGCAGCCTCACGATGCAGGCCACCATAGCCGCTGCTGGCGTCTTTATCAACTGATGAGTCCGCCCCACTATGATTTTATTTTTCTTGTATTTTTATACAAACGTTTTCCTAACCTCGTAGAGAGGATTCGCCATCGCACAGGTTTTCACCTTCACTTGATCCTAGCCGCACTGTACCCTTGTCAATGCATTGCGTGACTCGATGGATCGCACTCCGTCGAGAACTACGTCCGTATGCCGCCGCTGCCGCTGCCGCCGGCGCTTACGGCAAGCGCAAGATCTCTCCGTAGCTGGGTCCCCGTTAGACCACATGACGCGCCGCGAACATGTGACCTTGGCAATCAGAGCGACGCGGAGCCGTCTTTTATCGCCCGGAGAGCTACTCAACTGGAGAGGGGCCACGATATTATGATCGCAGCCATAGACAAAGCCAATCTTTGGACAAACAGCTAAATCAAAGGTTCACCAAGTGAAAACATGACTTAACCAGGATAAGACAAGCTGCCGCTTTGCCTATCCATGGTTAGCTGAGTAAAGCCGCAGCATTCTGTTTTTATTTACCCTTAATAAACGTTTTTTCCAACTTCCTAATTACATGTCTTTATGTGCGTGTATTTACATATCTTGATATTCCTAACACTATTCAGCAGTAACTGTTCAGAAGAGACAACTGTTGTTTAATCCAAAAACTCCCACCTCCCCTCGCCGGAACCCCTGTGTAGATGTGACACATAGGCGGAGCGGCGAAGGGACCGCGTTTTATAGCGCGCATAACGTTGAGGGGACTGCGTAAGCCGGTCCCAGTCGATGACGACGTTGGCGTACTTGTAAAGCGGCGTGGACTCTAGATGTTTGAGCCAAGCGTGGATGTTGCTTCGCCGGAGAACGGCACACCGGTTATATGCGCAGCGCGCTCGAAGGAAAGGAAACCGCGGAAGAGAGGGTACTGCACATGCGCCGGCCCCAGCGCGTCTGCCGCGGCTATGATGCAACGTGCCGCGGCTATGGCGCAACACAATCCAACACAATCCACTTTAATCCAATCTAATCCAAATCCAACCCATTCAAATCCAAGCCAAGCCAAATCAATCCAATGCAATGCCCCTCGCGAGAGAGTGTTTGCTATCGGAGAGGAGAGGGGTAAGCCGCGGAGAGCGCAGCTGGCGCGGCGAGGAGAATGGAGGAGGGGCGGACAACACCGCCGCCGACGACGACGACGACGCCGGAGGGACAAGGCGAGTGAATCAGATGTTCTGCATCAAAAAAGCAAGTGTGGTGCCAGTGCATGCAGTCAGTGGAACGTGGCCGCACGGGTGGGTGGGGGCACGACGTCGTATTGTGAGTGCCTATTTGTGTTTATGGAAGTCACTGTCATGTGGTTCTGAATATAAGAAGTAATGACGGCTGGGCAGCCATTATATAGCGGACAAGGATAATTGAAGATTTGAAGACCGCAGCACATCAAGCACTTGATGTGAAGGCGTTGTTTCTGTGACAGCTTGTGTACTTCAAGAAGAGTTGACCACGCGCCGTATATCTTTGATTGGAGCACCTTGAGGGTGGATGCAGGGGTGAAGTAACGGTCATATAACGGTCAGGGGTGAAGAAGCGGTCATATAAGGTGGCTTCTTTTTTGCAGCAAAGCTTTACAACTGTAACCACCAATGGTTTTATCGCCATGGGGAAAAAACCATCTCCTCAGGAAAACCGCCAAAGCCTAAGACGCGTAGCACATGCTTCAGGACAATCCAGCATTCAGCATAAATTTCGTGAAAAGAAAAGGAGATAACGCGCATGAGAACCACATTATGGATGGTAAGGCGCCTGTTAACAATGGGATTCCCTCCCTCTGTTCCTGAATAAGATTATGTGTGAAGTTTTTCTTTGAAGGCTAGGCAGGACAAGCGTCAATAAATAAAGCACTGCTTGTCCATTGCGCTAAGAGCATTCTTCAGGGTATGCAGGACCCAGAATTTGGCGCCAGGGAAGCCGAGAGTGCTGTCAGTAGATGAGGTATTAAATGACCGCCACTGAGGCATGGAAGTCACCAATGGTTGTCTAGTTGTCTGTGATGAATGGCCACGCGAGTAACTGACCGCGCAATTGAATCAGAAAAAAAAACGACAGCGACGATGACAAGAAAGAGGAGCCGCGCATGGGGGTTCCCGGAAGCGCAAACGACGACGGCTGGAAGCCAAGCGGCGGAACTCGGCGCCGTTACGTGGAAACGACCCCATAGGACGCCTGGTCAGCGGGCCACCTTAAGCAAGACCGTCACTCTTGCCGAGTTCTTGAATACCCATAAATTAAAGGAACTCTTCAAACGAGACTAGTTTATGTATTACACGAAACCCAAACAAAGTGCACACAATCAACAGATGTCACCTAAACAACAATAGTGGGCTGCGAGGACGCGGCATAGGAAACGGAGAGTTCAAAGAGGCGCAAAGGTCCCGATCGGACAACGAAAGAAGAGAAAATAGTACGTGGTGGTTACGCGCACAGGTCGAACTCGCGTTGGAATGTCCATGCGAAGTGTCGTTACCGTGGTGGTCAAGCGCGCTCCCAACTCCCGTGGTCGAGTAGCGAACGCAGCTGTTTTGGGGTGCCGCTGTCTGTAAGCTATGTGCGGCGATGCGACGCGCCTTCTGAGAAGACCTCCTGGAGGTTGCAGTCGTAGAGGACCTTTTGGGGCACGGCACTGGTCAGCTGGCTCGACCACCGCGCATCCCAGTCACGCTCCACACGCCTTCTCTCACGGTTGGTGTTCTTCACGGGAACGCTTCTCTGATGCCAGCCGCTATCACTGGCAGCTTCTTATTGGCCAGTGGCCGGCGCGAGCTCGTGCTGTGGTCGTGAACGCTCGGCGCCGTAGCCACTGTCCATGGCCTTCGCGCCGCGTGCCTTGCGCCTTCCTGTTTGTCGTCATCTTCTTCAGGCGTTTGTTTTTGCTCTTGCGATTGATTGGCATGATACGTACCCCCACGTATGCATTTTTAGTTTAGAAATGTCTTCTCACAGTGCTACCACACACAGCTCATCATAACTTAGCAAAGCTCTGGGCGAAACACTCATAACATAGCCCACCAACATTTCATGAAGCTAACTGGGACAGAAACATACTTGAACGTCAGCTTGAGACAGCACGGTGGATTAGCCGCGACTGAGCACATCAACTCATTGCCTATGTTTACAAAGGGCATGCGACAACTGGGAAAACACGGACACGAAACAGTAGAGAAGGGGTGGCACAAAGTTTGTCGCGTTTTTTGCAGTGGCTACGGTGCCAGTCCATGCCTCTTCTATACACCTGTCTGGCATGGTTCTGGTTGGGTTCCCCCTAAACCTTTCCAGCTGTCATGATATATTTGCAGTCAAGGGAAGTGTGTGAACACCGTGCGGGCGAACCTTCTTCCCACCAGTCGATTCTTTGCGTGAACAGCTGAGTTTCGTCTTGGCTCTTTTCCCTGCCAGACCGGCATTTTCCTTGGTTCCCGTGTCTCGCAACTTCGGCCGACCGAAGTTTCTCCGTCGGAGCTAATGCGGCCCGTTCTTTCTGCTCAACACAATGACACTGTGGATTAAACCGTTGGGTGGTAGAACGTCCCTGTCGGTGATACGGGCATTCTCTGGTATAGAACTCTGCTTTTGGGACGGGGTGTTCTGCAGATGGGGTTTACGGTGAATAGTAACATTAGTAAGCCCACTATGAGTCAAGTACAAGGCCGCCACTGGCTTACTAAGTGAAATTCCTTTGTCGCCTGATCGAAGGCCTGTCTAATGTTTCGCATTTACATAATGGTCCCATGGTTCATTGGGATAATGTGCCTTATCAAATGGGGGCGCCAGTTGGTCAGCACTTAAAGCGCGGTAGTGAGGCAGCTTGTAAACGATCAAAGCATTTCCCACCCTTCTTAGATTGACCTGCCGCCTCTTGCATCGCCTCAAATTCAGCAAGCTGTAGATAAGCAGAGATGTTCGTTTTTCAATTTCTGCTCGCGCCTCTTTTGAATGTGCTATCTCTTTGAGGGCTTCTAACTCTATGGTTCCTTCCTCGCGCCAGCTTCTTTGATCCGCGAGCACCCACTCGGTTAGCTTTTCGCTGCTCACGCCTAAACGTTCCCCAAGTTTTATTTCGAATACATTCGAAATACTTTCGATGACACTAAGTTCTATTGCACAAAACTACTCAAAATACACACTAAAGATGCAGATACAGAAACAAAACGATGACAAAAGGTAAGCGTGGATAACCCTCGGCAAAATGTTAGAGTTCAAACCAAAGGAGAGAAAGTACGTGCTTGTCACTGTCAATTGTCCGCCACACCACACTCCCCGGGAGCAGAGTCATGGCGTGATATCTCGTTGCTGATAGTTGGGGAGCGGGCCCCGAGCTCCCGTCGCTGAAGAGCCAACGCAGCTCTATTGGAACGTGGCTTCCTTCTGCCGATGTCGACGAGACTACTTGCTTGCAGGAGAGGGCTTCAGTAGTTCCATTGGGAAGAACCTGTTGAGCCTGGCCCAGGTCAGGGCACGTGGTCGCCAGCATTTCGGTTCATCTACACCATTTTCTCTCTGTTCTTCACAACGGGATCACCTCTGCCACCGGCCGCATTCGTTGGCTGCTTCCCATTGGGTGGTGGCCAGTGCAAGATCGGGCTCTGGTCGTAAGCCCTCGGAGCCATAGCCGGTGCCGATGACCTTTGCGCCACGTGCCGTCCGTCTTCTTTGTTGTCCCCTTTATGTCTTGGGGCGTTAGTATTTTGTGTATACGATTTCTTCGCTTGGCCGGTGCCCTCCGCCCAGGCTCGGGAGCACATCTGAGCAGCGTCATCATGGCGCTGGTGCGCCGACTGTTGACGTTCCGTTCTTGCTGTTAAGTGCTGCCGTTCCTGGTTCACCATGCCCGTGCTCGACGCTTGCACAGACTACACACTTCGCCGCCGTCTGTCTACGCGTCCGGGCTTACTTGCTGATTGGGCATTGCTCTCGGACTTTTGGAACTGCCAGACTAACCTGTGTACCTTCGAAATGTTTGGTATGCTTTCCGTGCGAACCAAACCCGTCTTGTCTATAACGTCTCGTTGGATACTGCGCTCATGTCCTATGCTTGTCCTTCATCCTTTTAAAAACAATCTCCAACGTGTTAAACAGCGTTCACCTCTGCTGGCGTGGTCCATGGCCCATTCATAACAAAAGTTGTGAGCCTGCCAGGATCCCAGCCTTGACATCTGCCGATATGAGTTGAGGGCTGTGAGGACACGTCTCTGAAGACTATAATGAATGTGGAGAAGCTAGTGGTGATCAGGACGCAGCTAGGTTCATCAGGACTGTAACTTCGCCAGTCGATCGATACCCACCGGGCGCAGCAGCGTGCAGAGAGGGCAGCTGAGAGAGAAGCTGTCCTAGAAACTACAGAACGGGAAAATGAGGAACTACGAGAAGCTGCCGAGAGAAACATAGGAATCCTGGTGTTGAAGATTCGTCGTCAAGAAGGTTGCAAAACGCGACCACCGTTACTGCCGGGAGCGAAAACAACTCAAGTGTGTCCGTCGTGAATATCCAGAAGCTCCTACCCCTATTTGATGAAAGACGCGACTATCTACACGCGTACTTGCAGCGCTTCGGTCGCGTGGCGACTGGGAAGGGATGGCCGCAGGACAAATGGGCCGTCGGCATCCGTATGCGCTTGTTGGGGGAGCTCACCGTGATTGGTCACATGACTGCAGAGGAGTCGCTTGTGTACAACAAAGTCATGATAGAGTTACTTCAGCGGTTTAGATTTACGAAAATGGCCTACCAAGAAAAGTTTTGGAAAGTCCGGGCCGAAGACGGCGAGACGGGAAGGGAGTTTCTGGCGAGGCTCTCGAGCTACTTCGACCATTGTGCGGAAATGGCTAACATTTCCAAAACATACCGGGGTCTCCGCGATTAGGTAATCACGGGACAATTCTACTGTTGTTATCCCCCGAAACTTGTCGTCTTCTAAAGAAACGCGAGTGCGCTTTCCTGGATATCTTGGCAGACGTCACGGACCGTTTACTGAAGTTGCAAAACATTGTTAACCTAGGGAAAGCTCCAACTGACGCCCCGGACGTTACGAAGGCTGCAGCCAACACACCGGGAAAGGCAATACAGAAGTGCTGTTTAGGCGATCGTACTGGACAACGCCCGCAAGACTTTCGCACTGTGATCAAAGGGCATGAAAACGGCTCTAAATGTAAAAGCCAGTTCAAAGTTCCGGCAATTGTCGAAGCGGATCAGGAGACGAAGGCAAAGTGATCGCATGTGCCATTTACGAGCCTCCATGGACAGCCTCGAAATCCAAGTCCCACAGAGGCAAGATGTCTGACGCAACTGGAAGTGGTTCCAGTTCTAATGACACCAGCGGTAGAAATTCACCATTTCTGGTCAAGGGAAACCCAGTTGTTTTTGGACGAGTGTGGGAAAATGTGTCAGCGTGCTCCGAGACACTGGAAGCGACACTGCCATCGTCCGCCGTGATCTGGTCGACGACGACTGTTTCAGTGGCAAGACACTCGAGTTGTTCTTGACGAGTTCATTCAAGAACTACCGGAAGCTAAAATACAGGTGCACAACGCCGTATTTGGCGGGCGAGACCATCGCAGCCTGCTTGAGCCCTCCCAACTACGACGTGATTCTGCGAAACGTGCCAGGTGTCAGGTAACCTCAAATCCAAGATCATCACTGGAGGTATGCGAGCGCTGGCATCAGTGGAACGGGTAATAAAACCGTAGGGCCAAGACCATATTCGGAACCTTGCTACAGGATGTCCGCCGTTGCAGAAATTTAACCACTGCGGCCCAGACGTTTCAACGTGCCTTCGTCCTCATGCACTCGTTTCAACCGAGCTAGACGCCGCCAAGAGCAGCGCAAAGACCACACTGTCAGGTCTTGTTACCGAAAAGTTGGGAGGGAGTCACGCTCCGCATGAGGTCACCGCTACACTTTCCTCGAAAGCCAGGCCCTCTTATACAGAAAGTGTTAATCTGCAACGGGAAAGATTTTGAAGCAGAGTGTAGCGCCGAAGATTTCAGGGAGTCAATTCTTCGAGCCCCACGTGAGAGCTTCACACCTCGACACGCGGGTATTCGCAAAACTGCTCAACAAATTTTGGGGGAATTCCACTGGCCGGATTAGAAAAAAATGTTAACCGGTTTGTGCAATCATGTCACATGTGCAGCAGGAGAATGACCGACGTAAACGTTGCCGTTGCAAGTACGCTGAACGAGACGGTATATAGCAAGCAGTTGGCATCAACCCTTTCAGTAAAACTCTTGCGTCCGCTTCCGTACTCTATGCACGTGCAACAGAAGCAACACGCCATCGTACAACTGAATATATGATTGCATGCTGTGCGTGAGTGCGCTGTGACGGCGACTCATGGTCGTTACTGGTGGAATATTTGTTTGGTCCCCTAACAACTTTCTTAAGGTAAGGGTGGTGTGATTTATGGCCACGCGGGTAAATGGAGCCAGCGAAGGCGACAGCGACGATGAAAAAGAAGAGGAGCCGAGCATGGGGTTCCCGTAAGCTCATACATGGGTAGCCAGGTGGCGGAACGGGGCGCTGTTACGTGTAAACGACCCCGTTGGATGCCTAGCCCACGGGCCACCTTAAGTCAGACTATCGCTACCATCCGCCGAGGCTCGGGAGCACATCCGAGCACCGAGCACCAGAGGGAGCGAATATGACGGAGGCGTCCAAAACACTGCCGCACAACGGCACAAGTACAGGTGAATCTGGTGGAATGTCCGTGTCGCCAGCAACAAGCAACTTTGCGGCGGATTTCTCATAATGGTTTTCAAGTTCCGGAAACAGCTCTACTTCAGCGCAAGCGCAGTCAATGATGGTGTGATGGGGTGACAAGAAAACCCCATCCGAGAATGAGATTGTGAGAGAACGACAACAAGACGATGAGCTCGATGATTTAAACGACCACTTGGATTGTGGCTCGAGCAGTGCATGCGGCCTGCAGTTCCACATGTTGCGCTATAGCGGTGAAGAGAGTCACACCATATATAGGTGTCATCACCTTCCGTAGTGATCGGCCAAATGTTTCGTCAATAACAGAACCCGCAGCTCAAGTATCAACACGCGCCAGGGTAACAACACCATCCATGTACAATTCGAATAAATTAGGCGGCGAAGAAGGAGGATTGAGTTAGACTGTGGCGCAGTTTCTGCCTTCGGAACTGCGGCGTCTAGTTTTCCGTCCGACTAGTCGTAGGGCGACGGCGCATCGGAGAGAGTGAGTGGCGTCGTGGAGATTGCGAACGACGGCTGGCGGCGTCACGGTCATCGGATGGGACACGTGTCGTTGAAAAATGGGATGGCGCGTGTATCATGAGCGTTTAGGCCACATAGGGAAGCGACCACGATTAGTTGCGTGCACTTGTCATGGCACAACGGCAGTAGCCTGCCACACGTCCCGCAATCCCACACGAATAGAAGATGGGGCGATCATTGTGCATGCGCCAAGTATTTCCGAATGGAGACACCGGATACGGCGCGCCACGCGTGGACCCGACGGTTTGAACCATGGCAGTGGCTTGACTCCCAGGGCTTGCAGGAGTCGCAAGGTAGGGCCCCGGTACGGTTCGAGTAAACGTTCGAGTGGTGCCACGGTCTCGGCATAGGTGAAAGGCATATGTGGTACTGGGTCGGTGAAAGTTAAAGGAGCGTCCATTGGCGTTTGCGGCGTGATGTCGGCGTAAGCCACTGGAGTGACCGCAGGATTGGGCTGTCAGGTCCATGGAAGTGCGTCAGCGACTTGTTGTATCACGCCTTTGAGGGTTGGGGCTAAATCGGTTTGAGGTAGTTTCGCTACGTCGCTAATGAGGGAAAGCTGACGAGCACTTCTTCGCGAACAAAGGGTTGAATCCGGGCGAAGAGAACACCCCTATCATCAGAGGATAAGCTACAAAGTAATGGTTTTTTTACGCGAGTTTATGAGTGGCAGCCCACTCTCGGCGGAGTTCATCGAACTCTTGGCAAGCGTTGATGACTTCAACAGTCCGAGGGTTTTTCGCGAGCAACATTTGGAGGGCATCTTCATCTATCCCTTTAAGAATATGCTTGATTTTTCCCTCTTCGGTCATAGCGTTGCTTACTCTTTTACACAAGTCAAGGATGTCCTCGTTGGAAGAGGTAAAGGTTTCTTTCGTGCACTGAGCGTCTTCCCGCAGACGCTATTCAGCGCGCAGTTTCCCAACTGCTGGGCGCCTGAACACTTTGGCAAGTTTGGTCGTTAAGTCTGACCATGTGCGGAGATCAGAACCACGGTTCTTATAAAACGTCTCTACGACAACGGCTAAGTAGAGACTGATGCTGTTCTGCTTCCGTTTATCGTGCCAGTTGTTATGGGTGCTCACCCGTTCGAAGGTGGTCCAGTCCTCAGCGTCCTGGTCATCAGTGCCGTTGAAGAAGAGGAGATACCGTTGACGGACCGTGCAAGGGCAGACGATACGTGCCGCAGGAGGTGTGGACTCGTGGTGGTTACCGTGAGACATCGTTGTGGCCGCCATGAGGCAAGTGTCCGACTGCGCAGCTCCAGGGTAGACAAATGTGGATCCGAGCAGCAGCGCAACCTGCACCGAAAATTGTAAAGGAGATAGTCGATGTTCCGGTAGAGGGCTGGACTCGTTTATTGGCAAACGAGGCGTCAATGCAAGAGGGGCGAGCCGAAACGACCAGCTTTACCCGAGGCTGACCCGGAACGAGAGCGTCGTCTTCCTTGTCGGCATTCGCCGCATACCCACATACGGGGATTTTGCCGTTGTGGCTGATGCTTGTCTCGATTACTTCCGTGTGCGCTACATAGATACTTGCAAGAATATAGGAGGAGGAGGCAAAACGTTTTATTGAGCAACAAAAAAAAAAGAAAAAAAAAAGAAAGAAGAAGGTGGGTAGCGTCCTCAGTTCAGTAAAAAATTTATTTTACTCCTGAGTTGTAGAAACAAATACAGGCCTCAAGCACAGCCTTTCCATGTGATCCGTCGAGAAGGTCTCCTCTTCCAAAGAAGACACCGTCGGTGACAGATGGATGTCCTCGGGATACATCCACGCAGTGATTACACGATAGATATTTTTTACTTCAATGGTTTTCTGCCCTAGTCTTCAATATTGGCTTTGACTTTGAAATTTTCCAAACTCATAGGATATTAAGATCGGTTTGTTTTGGAGTTTTGTGTGCGGTGTTGAGATTAATAAGACCTCCAAAATTAACCTGTCTTGAGGATTGGAGATTCGGGCCTAACGCTGAACAGCAACAACACGCAAATGCCGCTGGTGCCCTGGGCACATGCCACGGTCACACACCAATCTTCCACATCGGGGATTGACGACCAATGGCAGCGCAGTACATTACAAGTACGTTTAAAAGGCCATCTGCAGCGCATATCTAGAGAAACAAAAACGTTTTTTGAGCTAGTGAGAGTGGCGTACTGTTGGGGCTTATATGCGCCGACCGAGGCACATCAGCCCGTTTACCACTACTGGCCTCGCCCTATTACCAACGACTGGTCAACAGTGTCTCGAACAGTTATGAAGAAAATCGGTTATAGGGAAGAAGTTCTACGGTGTGAGCGCCTTCCAACAGCGTACATTAAAAGGTATCTATTTGTGAATTCAACTTGGTATTCAGCGGTGTACTGTTCAGAAAAAAGAATTCAAGCTCTGCCTGCAGCCTGCCTATCAGTTATTGTCTGAACGTCACATCCTGATTCTCCTTACACAAATTATCAATATATGCATTCTTTATATACCAAACGTTCCGGACACATCTATCTGTATAGACAGAAAATTTACGCCTGGGTTGTATAACTGTCTTTAGGAACCAATATTGATTATTGCGGGCTTGTGGAATGTTTCAAATAATGCAATGGCTTGTTTTACCTCACTGGGCGGAAGGCGTCCTGATAGAGTGCGCGTATTAGTAAATCATCCGGCATGCATATGTGGCAGCTAAAATACTCTGTATCCATGGCTGGTTTTTAAATAGCCTTTAAATTGTATATTCAACTATGCAGCCAATGTGTGACTACAACCGTTTGAAAACACATTGACACCAGTTCATAAGGGAGTAAAAGGCGAATCACTCATGGCGAATACCATTCCAAGAGCGGCAGCCCACAAGAACACGCAAATGAGCAAAGTAAAATTGAACACAAGACAGTGCGGACAATATATCATTTTCTCGCTCGTTTCTGCAGACAATTTTCATTTCGTATCTTTCCCCAACTACTCCTTTTCCTCCACCACCAAATTGGTGGGAGCAAACCGGTAAGTCCTAACACTGAACGCCCAGGAACACATCAATATTAGGTCATTTTTTCTGTGCTGCGAGCCGGTCTGGTGTGATTTCCGAGTGAGAGCGCCTAAGGTGTAAACGCATGGGTGGTGTTTGAGGTGATTTTAGGGGCTGTTTGACACAAAGAACCAGCTACACATTTTAAAGTTCAAGCGTATCTATTTCACTTGTTCAGTCATGGCAAGTTTATTTCCAATAAACTCCCGTAAATTGGTCGAATCATTTCACGTCGACACATTGAAGATAGTCCTTGGCTGTCATGGGCGTTGCTTGAAATTTTTCTTCTTGGTAGTCGTTGTTCTAACTTACGTATTGATCAATCATCATGGCTTCGAATGAATGTGATCCGCATCGCTTTTCTGGATGTGACCGCCTGTGAAAATGCAGAAACATTTGTGGTCAATTTTTAGCAGTCCAAGTTTGCTACAAGAAGCGTATGCATACTTGGAAACACGAATTATGCCTGCATAAAATTAGGTAATGTAAAAGAAGTGTTGGCGCAAATAACTCTAAGAACAGTAGTTTGCTGGGCTGAGCGTTGCCACAAAATATGCCCATATAGATTAAATTATTGATATAAGCGGTGTTATAGCCCAAAATTTCTTTGGTTTAGGACATTGCTCACCGAGCGTCCAATTAAACTGCCCCAACTGCGTGATCACCATAGAGATTTTTAAATTCATCTCACAATTTTTAGGTGCGATAGTTTGGCGAAGGCTACTTTGGCGCCATGATTTGAATGAACGTTGAAATACTAAACCTCGCGTAGAATAGTACCAGAAACAGGCCTGCCGGGTTTACTTGAGCTTGGGTTTGTCACTTTAGGGCAACACTGCTTTTTTTGGTATTATTTTTTGCAAAGAAGAGCTGTATATTGCTTGTGCCACTCATTAAAACCAATCCGCATACGTTTTTCCCAAACCTCATCCAATGCCGTTGCATTTGTATGAGTATGGTATGAAAAGGTAGTAGTCGATCCCGGATCTATCGAACCCGAAAATGTCGAATTATTGCACATGTAAAACCCTTCAAACATCCCCCCTCGGGTATTCAATGCAACAGTATAGCACTTTTGTACATCTGTATCGAATATTATTCACCGTCACATGGAATACCCAACATGGAATACCCAATACCCAACATGGAATTCAACATGGAATACCCAACTGCAGACGTATTTGCAGTTGTCACATTTATGTGGTATAGTTAATTGGTGAACCAGTAGAAGTCAGTGTAAAAAGAAAGCCTGTCGTATGTTTCAAAATTATCGCTGAAAAATTGAATTGTGTTGTAAAAGAAACTTGAATGCATTGTCAACAACACTGGAAGATATTTACAAACAAATGGCCGGAAAACATTAACAAAACCGCTGCGGCATTACTAGCGTTCCGTAAGACGCCAAGAACCGGTTACATAGGAATGATGGAAGTCATTCAAAAACTGTTCAACGGCTAGGATGCCTTGTGTACCTATAAAATATTCCGGTGAAAGAGAATACGAACTGAGATGAAAGCGCAAAAGCTGCCGCTTTAGATGGTGTTTCATGAATTTAGTGTTTAGTTCTTCGCCAAAAATTTTAACAAGAAAGTGAAGAGATGCCCAATTTTGTGGCTACGAACCAATTTCTACCTCGTTGGGCTTTCCTATAGACAATAAAATTGGGCGCAGGAACGGTTTAGCTTTTTGTACCACGGCTTTTCCACCGCTGAATCTTGAACCCAACCTATTCGCAGTGATCACCTGCGCACAGACAAAAGGTTGGGCAGAAAAACCATGCTTTTATTTCTGCTATTTCTAAAGAAACAACTCGTGAATTTACAGACAGGTTCTTTTTCGGAGGCAGATGTGTATAGCAGGAATGTCTTATCCCGACAGAAATGTGCAAGAATGGGCGTGATGTGCGCGTTGTGGTAATGTATTGTGCGCCTGGAAATGCTGGTCCCCCTGCTCATGCTGGAATCTATCACGGAGAGAACGAGCTCGTACTACCTATTTATCTTCTGCAAGTGGGTCCAAACCTCCCGACCTATCGTACAAGAAGCTAAGGAGAAAGTTTTCCCATGCTGTGGACCTTGCGCAGTTTTGCTTCCCCAATTAAGGAGCGGTCCGCGATTCCTTAAAAAGGAAATTGTTTGAAGAGATGTGTCTCAGTTTTTAATCATCCTTGGCGCTTTCCTCAATAAACAAGAACTCAGATAGGAGAGGAGGCGCTAGCAAGCGTTTAGTCGTGAAACGTGGGGCCTATATTTAAACATGTGGTTGCTTAAAAGGATTCGGCCATGCACTCCTTCGCGATGGTTAACCAGCTAACCTAAAAAGTTAAGCTGGTGTTACCGCGTGTACACCTGATGATTCATTAAAGCCTTTTTTATTATCAGTTGAGTGGCAGCGGTATTCCCTTTTGTTCATCGTATATATTCACCGTGTCGCTGATCGTACGCTGTGTACTCCTTGGAAGTGCTAACGCACTTAATTAAGTTTACTCGCAACACGCGAGCGGCTGCTGCTGAACCTGCTCTACCGACTAAGGTGGCACCGCGCTTCGAGGCGCTGGAGAACTAACGGGAGAGCGGGTACAACACTTCTGGTAATAATAGATTATCACGCTGCCGAATTCGCGCTGGTCAGAATTTACGCAAGCAGTCTACCGACCCGAAAAATTCGAAAACATTTTTCACCATTGTATTCATCGTTATAACCAAATTCCTAGTACGCAGT
This sequence comes from Haemaphysalis longicornis, assembly GCF_048455015.1. Classification (NCBI taxonomy): domain Eukaryota; kingdom Metazoa; phylum Arthropoda; class Arachnida; order Ixodida; family Ixodidae; genus Haemaphysalis; species Haemaphysalis longicornis. The sequence goes on along the minus strand of NW_027526288.1, from coordinate 5,809,337 downwards.
CAGTAATCGGCAATACGAAGTTCGGAAAACATTTCAGACCATCCATTTAACCAAGAAGGCAACTTACTACGGAGTCTTTGATTCGGGCTTGTAGCTGTGATCAGTTTCCTTGTATTAGGAGAAGTAGGGCCTCCCTGTAGTCTCCGGACTTGTCTCTCTGTGAAAAAACGGATTCTGCTGAAACCTGTTGGCTGCAAATCCTCTTTTTACAAGTAACATCGGAATGCCGCTGTCAGGTTATCGAGCTGGGCCAGCTAATAGCTATTTTTGTTGTTCATGCTACGTAACTACAGTTAGCCTTCAGCTATTATTTCACTCTGCAAGTGCAACACCAAATCAGGGAGTCTTGCGGAGGAGGAATACAGGAGCAACTTGTTTTACATATATTCAAAATATTGCCCCACTCTTCTGAGCGAATGGAGATTTCTCTCCACGCCTGAAAATTTCCTACTTTTCACAGCTCAGAAGGCTGTGCCACGTCAACCTTGCTTCCGATCTGATGGCGGGATACCGGAGTCGTTGGGGCTCTACATCGGTCTCTTTGACTGTGTGTTTAGTTTATATCTATTTTACCACTATATGTATCTGATTTATTTTTCATTGAGAAATAATACTAGAGCCATCGGAAATTGAAGTTCTTTACGATGAACCAGTTCGTAACCTCCGTTTTATCTGCGTAAGATAGAAGAACGACTAAGACGAAAGATTGGAATTGCATGTTGTACAGAAGACTTTTAAGGCAGGTATTACAACCTCAAGCAGAACACAAGCTTCTAAGCGCACAATACGTGGCGCGAGAAGCGTTTGAGCCTCATTTTTGCAGGAAAGTGCGGGCGCATTTTTAGTACCACGCAGTATGTCGTATGCTCTTCAAAATTTTGTCGGTGGCTTGGATGCATTCAGGTTCCACAAATCGATGGTACCATAAATTCAACTCGCTGCCACCACGGCTATTCTGTAGTCGAGCAATCTCCGACCTCCAAATTCAGAACGCCACGTTTTCTGGAACGCCTAATGGCACTGAGTAAGCAGGTTTCCAGTGCCGTGACGTTCCCATTGAGTATGCGACAGCGAGATGTTAATCGTAAAGTTGGGGTTTCTGTTACTAAATTCCAAAACCGGAACCCGAACTTTGGCATAATGTAAGCATTACAATGATTCGCACGACGTTAGGCCGAGTGTTACGGTTGCCTGAAGTCAAGCCTCAATATAGGCGCAACAAAAATCTCACCCCCCCCGCAAGGTGGTTGGCCAATGACAGTGACAGGACAAGTGCCGTCAGAGATCCAATTATCATTTCACTAAAACCTTAAGTTACTGCCTAGAATTCTATATACTTCCAAGGGCGAGTGCCCCGTAATTACATCATTTGCAATAAAAGTCCCGCTACTAATTTAACATCCGTAGTGATGAAGCGGCCTGCGCAACAAGTTCGTCTTTGTGATGACAGACTGATAAGATGCTCCAGAATAATAGTTTTTGGCTTGTTTAAAATCTTTCTTGGGTGCTGAGTGCACTCTGTTTGTAAATTTCCCACTCTGTTTGCGCCGCCTATTCACTGGCCGCCCGTATTTTGCTCCGTGGGTTACCAGTTTACTATTTGCGAACCATTAATCCCTCCTCAAAAACGTGAGGTAGGGAACACAAATGAACACTTGGGGGTGTTTTATTTTTCCTGCGAAACTTCTTTTTATCGTTTTCGCATAATATGAAGCTGGCAGTAAGGGAAAAAATACCCAGGACATCAATGCACTTGAATAATGCAGTCACTGTGAATTCCTTGTCGTGTAATTGCCGCGGGCGTCTATTAATTATCTAAAATGTAGGTAGCACCCCATTAGCACTAATCCCCCCGTCTTTTGAAGCAGCGCCGTACACTCACAGCATTAATTGGCTGGCACAAAATGGCAAACACCAAATAAGGTCAGGATTGATGGTATTACAAGGCTCACGGGCAGATATATGGACCCATAATTCATGCTGTGAGGAAGCCTACCACCAACAAAACCTAAACTCCGTAAACATGTATTGCCTCTTCGCTTCCAATGCGAAAAATTGAGCCCCATTATACTGGCGCACGTGAAAAAGGCTATGTTCAACAGCAGTAACGGAAAAAAAGGGAACAGGAACAAATACGGGAAGAGGCATTTGCTCTCTCGTATTGCTATTGTAAGCGATATTTATGTGTATTTGTTTCCGTGGAACCATAGCCTAGCTGTCCAATCGTGGTGATTCTCACTTACCACATGCAACGGTCCTGTGGTCATATTAATAGTTGTAGCGCAATGAACCAGCGAGCGTCACTGCACTGTTGAGCAATTTTCCGTGGGGCTCGTCGTACGCCACTATTGCTTTCACCAAGCATGCAGGAAACGCTTCATCCCTACCAGCAGGGAGCTATGATTCCGGCTAGAACCGCGCGTCCGCTTCACGCTAGAATCGGCCGCAGCTGCAACTGGAGAGTTTAAAGGGCGATCGCCGACAGTGAGAGTACGACGGACACAAAATAAGGTGTAAGAGATTTGAGAAAGCGTCACTCCTGCGGAAGACAATTTGTTCTCTTCCTTTGCTGCACGCCCTTCGCTCGGTTCATATGTTTGCCGGGCTTGCCAGGCATCCTCATACCAAGTGATTGCCCGCGAAGAATTAATTCCGGGCACCAACATCGCTTGACGTAACTACAAGTGGCAAAACATTTCTCCAATGCATTTGAAAATCAAAAGAGGGCTTACGTAGGAGTAGAAACAAGCTGAAATATCTCCAGCTGAGCTTACGTGCACGAATGATAAATATCACTTTATTACGTCCCGGGACACCGTCACCACCTCAAACCCCCTGCCAGACGGTGGTGGCGCCATGCGCCTAAGCGCCTGTTGCACCACCTCGGTACCAAATATACCCTCTCACATACTGATACTCTCGTAGTGTTGATGAAGCGAAGAAATGCTTGCCGGCGACACGACATCTCGGGCACATCATAAGCTACACAAACATAGATATCCCGTACTAGGCCTCATTAACCATAGCCGTTTAAAAACAAGAAGTGACCCCCCCGACTGTTGCAATGCCCGCGCCTAAATGACTCGCTTGCGGGCCGTGGAAAAATGCCTGCTCGTCGTACCCGTATGGCGTCTTGCAGCTGAATCTTGAAGTTCTTGGCGTACTCCCCCTTGATGTGCACAAGGTCCACCTCGCAGCGGGAGATGATTATGCGTACAATCGTCTTGTCACAGGCAATAACGCCCTGCGCCTGAGGACAGCATAAATTAACATTTTCGAAAACTTGGCGCTTCTCTGTAGTACTTGAAGATATTTTTAAAGAAACTGCCACCAGTGTCTACGGGACTGTATATGGGCAGAAGCAAACGGGCGCTAGAGAAACACAACCATTTTTTTGTCCGGGACCTTTCTCAGCGCTCCTCACTTTTGCGCCGTCAAGCGACTTTTCCATCGGAAGCTTCATATTAGAGGTGTTGCGGCTTGCCTGATTTTGAGATAGAGGGAGAGTAAATGTTTATTGAAAAGGAGGAGAGATCGGCCGGAGAAAGTGATCTTGGGCCTGGTACTTCCCACTGGGGGAGGGTATTGGGGATAAACAGAAAAAGCAATAAATATGGGAGGTATAGTAAATGACAGTGAAATCGACGAATGAACTATGTAGAAGCCGTAAAACCTCACCTTCTACGGAGCGCTGAATCAGACCAATACAGTCCACTTTTCAGCCCATTACTAAACGTCCTATGAAACATTTAGGTAACCACATTGGCTTTCCTTACGGCGGCAAAAGCACTCGCATGTTACGTACGTCTACGAGCTGTAGGGTACTAGTTAGCCTATCCCTTATAAGTTGGAAGGGTGCTCTAGAGAAGACTGCTGTGGGCTGATAACCGCTGTCAGCCATGGATATTTGTACTTCTTAATTAAGGTGCCAACAATTCTCATGCGATAGAATCTTCTTTAGCTATGGTAACCACCCAGGCGTTTTTATAGCGTATCAATGATACCCTAGAATCCTTCTTATCGTTCTATTGCAATCGTTATATTTATAGCCTCCATACAGCCGTTCACTGTCCCAAGAAATAAAGAAGCTTTGAATGAATCCGAAAAGCTTTCATGATTCCGTGCTTTTTGTAAATTTACAACATGACGTAGATTTCGTACCCTTTGACAACATGTACAGGTCAGTGATTTCTCAACCGACTATTCTTCACAGAATATGTGGGGATATAAACTTCTCGTCTTCGTCTTGTATCAAGCTATGGCTGGACGTTTTAACATTTATGTCTGCCTAGCTTTACTATTTGTCCTACGGCTGCTGTGTGTGCTTGTCACTGAAAAAGGTAATCCCACACGCTTTGCGTTTATCAAGAGTTCTACAAAGTTTCACGGTTGCCATTTCTTCCGCAGATAAATCAAACAAATCAATGAAGCTGAAAGAGGGGCCTGAAAATGCATTGTTTTAGCAGGTCAAAAAACCGGTTTCAGTAGGGGCGACAGGTGTATGGTCGGTGCACCTGCTCCTCCAATAAAAGGCACTGGAAGCTGCACCGACACCGGGCAGTTGCTTGGCTAGTATTATCTAAGGATGTGGCTACGGCCCTGCTGGCCCTATAGATCAGTGAAAAAGTGAGAAGGCGTAGCATAAAACCTCTTTTCACAAACATGTGGACAAAAAGACGGCATCTCTGCTTTGACGAGTCAGCCAGGAACATTTCAAACTTGGAATTTTTGTGTTCGACGATTTCGAAAAGCTAATTTTTTTGCTCGTTGATTTCGAGAAGCCAAAGTGACATTTTAATTAGAGTTGCTTCTAATCCCGCAGAAATTCAAAATTAGTAACTTGGGCAGGTGAATTCGTTAACTAGTAATGTTTATCTAGATATACACAGCTAATAATCAGCGAAACTGCATGGCGTTTGAGCAGTGCCTTTCGGGAAACGCAAGCCATGATTAAACCCAAGGCTGATCTTGCCGCAATTGAACTCCTACCTAGGCGTGAAATCTTTTAAGCAACGATATGGCAGGCGAGAAGCATGTGTGGGAAATGGTATAAAACAATCCAGTCAGTTTAGAGAAAATATACATGTGAAAGGGGGTGTCCGCTGCTCGACGGCAAACCCAAATTTGTTACGACCGTACTGGCGGAGCGACTCTATCCAAGGATGTCAACAACAACCAAGCACTCTTCCGCAATCCATAAAGTAAGAAGTGGGATAAAGGACGATTGCTGAAAACTGACAAAAAGATAGGTATTGTACATCTTAGCCAAATCACATATATTTAAACTGGTATATACACTATGCGGACCATATAATTAGATTGCGGCTGAATGCATATCACAGCGCGGAGGAACTAGACTCCGTTAAAGGTGCGCGCAACTGATGTTTCTGAGCAAAATTATATTTTACTGACCTTGATTGCCCTCTCGAGCTTTTCCGCGAAGTAGTACGGGATGTTGGCGACACATTTTGCTGTGGGTGAGAAAGCGCATCGAAAAAAAACCCTATAGGTTAACAGCATTGCAATGTATTACGCTGAAAAAACCATAGGAAGTCACTGGGATGACGTACAACCTACAATTCCGGATATGGGGCCCAGCAATAGCTAAAAAAACGGAACAAAAATCTTGAGTAATTTATTTTACGCAATCGAAATAAACTTTTAGAGCGCAGCACAGCTTACTATAAAAGGTGCAATTTCAAGCTACGATCGGCAGGAAGGGATAACTCTGTGATCTAGAAAATCTCTGCAGTAGAATAATGCAAAACGCTGTGGGAAAAAGCAGTTACACTTGGAAGGAGATTATGATGCAACAGTATATTTTATGGGGTCACAGCTTGGATTCAGCTCAGGCTTGCTTTGATTACCATGAGTGCTTTTTTAAATTTTAAAATTTGTTCAAACTCAGCTCCCAAAGAAACACAATCATTGCTGTTATAAGAAATCAATAGGTTGATTTACTAATTCATCTTCCCACTCGCGCCCTGAGCAACAGGGTGTTGGGTGCATTGAGAAAGTGAAAGCGTTGTTCCGGCTTGCTGAACGTGATGAAGAAACTAAGACAATAACATTTTATGGAGGTTGTAAAACAAGAGTTTTCGCTGACTGGATGTAAAACCTCAATAAATTTACCTGCACTAAGGGGTGTCGCTGTCACAACAAAGAATATCCTCAATGTGTATTGGAACAATGTGACCACTAAACTCGCTCATTCATGGGTTGGAAGTAACTCAGGAAAGTTTAGTCTCTCACCGTGTGTAAAATAATAAGTGGGTGTTTGTTAAAGAATTAGACAAAGTTTGCACAACAAGGCGGGAACCCGAAGTCGCTTACATTACCGGCATGCTCCCAGTAGGATCTAATAGAAACATCGACGCCACTGGAGGCGCTCTACGCGGACGTTCTTCGTCCCGGCAATTCGATTGCAGGGCTCTTTGTACCGTCATCCACTGTTTCCCGTCCAACCAATTATGACGCAACACCATTGCAAGAAAAAAGCGACGTGAGGCAAACTGTAATGACCTTCCGCTGTGTTCCTTGGGGAAGCAGGCGACATCTATTGTCACTGACTGTACAAGCGACTTGGACTTCGCATCTGACGACTGCCTGTCGAAGAGTGCACCAGGGCCGGCGTGCGTCATCCGGTCTCCGTCACCGTATACCTGCATACTACTGACCTACGGAGACGAGCGTCTCTGACTGTGGAAGGTCTCCGAGAGGGCGGGTAGAAAACAAAGCAGCAGAAGTTGCGGAAGTGGAGTTGGTTGACGGAAAAGTAATTCGACCCATCAAACGAAGCACTGAAGACGATTGTAGACTGAAAAGCACGACTGAAGTGGTCATGGCCCGGCATCACGATATAGCAGTCACGTCACTTCCGAACACGATGATGATCATTCGCGCAATGCCTACATAACAGGATCAAACCCATCCCGAATAACACCTGTACGCCAAGCCTTGGATCATGAGGGGGCACCCGAGACTAGAATACGATGGCGTCGGAGGTATCGGACACACATTCTGTAGTTACGCTAGTAAACAACGAAGTCCACTACAAGCATGACCCTGTTGAAAGTTTACTGCCGTGAAGGGAAAAAGTAAATGCAAAATTTCGTAAAAGAGAACGATCAGGAACGAAGGCAGCCAGGGGTGCACTTCAGCTTGTAATACGATCTTAATACAGGTATTTTCCTTTTACGAGAGCCTAACAGTCGTGGCAAAGCGATTACTCTGGAATATTTTGTAATTCCGTTGGTTTGTTACCTTCGGACATTTCCCTTGAGTTCCGACGAAAATTGAATTTGAGGCCAATCAGAAAAACCCAAACATACAGAAAAAAAATCATTTAAATCATCTATGTCTTCATAATGTGGACAATATAGCGATAAAGTGTAATCGCGTGGACTCACTATTGCACATATTCAGGATTTCCTCATTTTTTCGATAACGCAGAGCATGACCTGTGAATAATGCAACGCCTATAGCAGAGGCTATAACATTTCGTAAGAAACCAATCCGTCTGTAGCTAATACGTTTATTCTGACAAAGCCAATTCGAAAGTATTGTAGACAACATGACGCCTGCCAGATTTAAAAATGCTCTCCCAAGAGTTATGGTGGCATTATTTCCCGTGTGAACTTTGTCTAGACTATCATTACTAATAGGCTGTCTAAATCGTCAGTGGACATCTTTTCAAAATAGCGCTACTCAAGCCTAAAAGATGAAGTGTTGAGAAATCGGTAGCATATCTGAGGATTTGGCTCTAACATTTTTGACATATACTGTAGGCGGACAAAGAACCTGATGCATATCTACAACCGCTGGCCCCTGTAATGTAGCTCACTTTTCTGAAAGGAAAAGCCCTTATTTAATCTTGTGTGGAGATAGTCAGTGACTGTCCATCTTCCCGGGTTATTGCATTTTCCACTGCACGAAGGCGTTTCGCTTGATAGCCAGATCACCGTCATTGCCTTGCTCATCGTTAGCCTCTTCATATCTGCGGCACGAGGGAGGCCTCTAGCACAGAACAACAGACTAACAACGTCTATTTCCTGCACTTTGTGAATTCTTACGTCTAAGTCATGGACTTCAGCCGTTCGTATCCCGAAATTATAGAACGCGCAATTTGCCCACACTCTAGATTGCGCCATGCTAAGAAACCAATGCGCAAGTTTCATGTCGTCGACGCTATCTCGGGAGGTAAGTTATCGCCAAAACTGTTCAGTTCAGATAAACAGGTTATTCCCTGGAGCACCCTGCTACCTCACTGTTCATACTAACCACCTCTCTAATGAAGGCTCGCTGACATCCTTGTAACCCAGTGGCCCGGCAGCTCTATTACACCTTGAGAACATGTAACATTTTAGTAGACCAATACTACGCCGCTTCTTTCTTGCTACGTGATGCAAACATTTTGTTTTAATTAGACTCTACTATAGGTCTCTATGCTATGCATGTAGTCATAGCATCGATCACCTCCCGCATCTCTTTTGCGTCCCCGCACCCACTGAGAAAAAGTGAAACCTTGAGGTTTTTGCCCAGAGGAGCGACAACGTAGGTTATACACTTGCCTTGTTCTACGAATAGAGACGCGTCTAGACCTCCCGGGAACATTATTGTACGCAGAGTTGTAGGAATCGAAGGCTTTTGTTTTTTAATCAATCCGAAAAATGCACCGCGACTGGGATGGAACCCTATTATGACTGTGTTGTTCCCATCGGTGATACAATGAAATGTTCTTATATAGTCATGTAGGTATACAAATTTCAGCACACTGTTATGATTCTCCGAACATGACTATTCAGTGTGGCTATGCCGTTCTTTTTTTTCGGCCCTCAACGTTATTTTAGTGCAATTGATGTAAAGTTAGCCGTTCTTACCGATGGCGAGGTACGCTGCACGGAGGTTCCCAGTCATCTCGCTTTCGATGGCCTGGACTACGGAGCGTCCTGTGAGGTTGTTGTACTCCTGGAAGACCAGCCGCAGCTGCTCGTAGCTCTGGTTAGTGAGAATCTGGTTGAAGACTGACCCATTGTTGCTCCATCTATTAGCCCCAGACTGCTGAAGAATCTGTGTAGTGGAACAGGGATGGCGGCCAATGAAACTGTGCTAACGTCAAAGGTCATAATCAGGAAATACCAGTCGAAAAAGCCTAATTTGCTTTCTCGCAAACGGTAATGTCGCTAGGAGACACGGATAAAGCTTATTTGAGTATAAATACTCTCGAAGCGAGTTTATTGACCAGAAGCAATGCTATTGTACCATTACGTAATAAGGAAGTAATTCATATTATATACGAACAAAAACGTGTATCATTTACTGTTAACAGTGGCGGCTTTCTTTTGTACTGTCACACCAACAAAAATGTTTTTTTACGCAAGGCTGTATGTAAAGACTTCGTCTTAGTGTGTTCCAACAGCTTGATAATAGCCGACATTTATTTATTTATTTATTTATTTATTTATTCGAGTACCCTCAAGCCCATAGAGCGATACACAGGGGGTGGGTAACAGTATTTTATAGCACGAAAAGATAGAAATTAGAGTAAAAGACAAGGAAAAAAGAAAAAAGGAAGAAGCAAAAAGATAAAAAAAACACTACAAAAAGAGCGGATATGTAAAAAGCAAACAAGCAAACCAAACACAACCGAAAACGAACACTGTAGAATTGTTACAAAAAGAGCTGAGTAATGGCATTTTTAAACTATGAATGGTCTTGAATGGTTACGATCGAAGAGTCGCTCTTGTCGCTATCACATTGTCGCTATTGTGATGCTTGGAAACTAAAAGTAAGAGCAAAACGCATGCTTTATGTCGAAAATTGCGAAAACACATGTTGAGGTTCCAATAATACTGTACAAAATTAAGTGGTTACCAAAAAAAATTTTTGGTAATCGCGAGCTTATTTACGTTGACAATTTCTTGGACTTTGTGCGCAGTGTGCGCAGGCACAAATCGCGTTTGCGACATAAAAAGAAGAAAAGATTGAGGATGATATCTACGATTACTGTTAAAGATTCACGACGGGATAGCGGTACTTCGACGCGTTACCTGGCTTTACAATATAAGCTTTTCTAATACACAGGTTCAGTCAAGCGAGGAAAACCTGCGGCAGCGGCTTTTATTCGTTCTACTACAAGAATTCACAATTTTCTATTGTTTAGTTAAAGATGCGAGCTTAAAATTTTGCGGCTGCGGCGTGTTGGTCGAAGGTGGCAGTGCCAGTGTTTGAGAGATTTATTCTCTGGCATTGTGGCCGGCCTAGATATAATGGGAGTTTGGGAAGTGCAGGGCTCCTGACCCAGCGGCTCTTTTTCTTGCTCTCTTAAACGCTCACGCTGATCTATAGAGACAAGGGGGCCTAGCCTGTCTCCCATGTTTCAATGAATGCGGAACATCCAATATTGCAGTTGTTATAACCTGAGCATACTTTAAAATACGACCACGTTGCGTGAAATGGGTTGCATGTGTCTGTACGTTTATCCCTTTTGTCGATGTGCATTTGTGGAGATATGTGGGAGATTGTACAGTAGGCAGTGTATGCGATTATGCGCTGCTGAGATTACAATTTGACTCGGGAAAGGATGGTTTTCCCGGGCGTAGCATAACGAGACGTTCTCTATATTTTTAGGGGAGTAGGTTATGGTAGTACAGGTCTGTGGAAGCATGGTAGGTGAATTCAAGTGTTTTTTATTTGGCTGTAGTGTAACCTTTCAGACAATTGTGTCCGGGAGTCAATAAGATTGGAACCTTAATTGTTGTAGATGGAAGAAGTTTTTCAAGAGTTGCGGGGTTCTGCCTGCGGGCAAAAGTCGCATGGCTTTTTTGAGAGTGAGTAACTACTTTTAGGCTGATATTTGGTAGTTTCGTAGGGCGGGCCGCGGAGCTTTGTGATAATCATGAGAAGCGAGAGATTCAGAGCTCCCTGAAACGCTGCCCAGATGATAGTGTTGATGCCGTTTATTCCCTGTCAATAACTTTCTACTACAGCAGGCTGTGTCATACTCGTCTCGTGATCACTGCGAGCATAAGGCGTGTTTTTTTCATTTCCCGTGTTCCTAGTTCTTCCTTTTGTTAGAATATTACAATATAAAACAAATAGGTAAAGATTTTCTTTTTTTGATGATTGTAAGATAGCCTATGGCTAACATTGCCTTTGTTTTCCACATATATGTTGCAGCCGTGACAAGGAAACAAAACGTTTCAGAAGTACTTTAAAAATTTGTTAATTAGACGCCTAACGACTGGTTTTAATTCTAAATAGGTGACTTATTAATTAGTTATGGTTATCACACAGGCCCTCCTTGGATTTTGGGAGCATGGAGTTTATCGTTTACCCCTTTTATGTTACGTAACACAATGTTGACGCCAGCATTATTTCCAGTCGGAGGGACGCTTTTCGGTTGACAGGGTAATTTGCAGGAATGTCTGAGCACCGTACCTGCCGATGATGCGACTACTGACGCTGCGTAGAACAGAGTTCACTGCGGAGGCAAACAGCCTGCAGGAATAACGCATATTTTCTATTGTGACCGCTGTAGCAATATTTTCCCTATTTTCACGTTTCAGTCGCTGCTCTGCCGCATTCGCGGCGGGGTAAAACCCTGGTATTTGGCTGCACCAGTAGTAGTACTTTTTGTTTGCAGAGATGATGTACTTCCGTGAAAGCTTGATGAGCATGGCAGATAGAGGACGGCAAGGAGCCTCGGGGAAGTCAAAAAAGGCGGCTAACAACTCTGTCACCTTAAAATAAAAGAGGAGCTGTTAAATACAGTTAATCCGTGTGCGACCGCGAATATTACTCTTTGGCCGATGCGAAGCGCTGCAAATATTCACCATGCCAAATAGTGAACGCGGCGTATTTCACAGAGACACCTTCAAAGGCATCTGCGCTCGGCACCGTCTCTGCGCTACTGTGTATCCGAAGTCCAGGCACATACACAGACATAAGACCGCATCTAGAGCAACGTGCCACCGAGCCACAGCGCTTTTCAACAGCCAGGCTGGTACTGTGATAAAATCCCTGCCTTTCCTTTACCTTATCCTTCTCTCTCACTCGTCTTGCTTCCTCAACGCTGTAGTATAGTTCGGTCTCCACCATTCAACATTAATGAATAGACCGTATTTCGAACTGCGTAGAGTTCTTCAATTTGAGGCCCTATGCCGCGAGTATTCTGTAGAGGACAAAAAGCTGTCATTTCAGCAGTTGCGCAGGCCAGACGCGGCGGTAAGTATGCGACAACGCCCGACAGCTGCCATATCGCAGCCACTTTTTAAAGCATATATATTAAGCACCCCCCCTCCACCCCCCCCCCCCCCCCAAGGAGCCCATTTCCTGAGCATGCTCTGTCGTGTGGGACGGGAAAGCACGCAAAAGAGTTTCCCGCCAGAAGTCCACTTCGAATTACCTGGAAATACCAAACTGCTTATGTAAAATTAGCATAAACAGAGCATGGCGCTTAGGCAACGTCCAAAGCGAATGGTGTACGCTTTTATGGGCAGTAAACGGGGGTTTCACTCTATCATAACAACTTTCATGCTTCCAAAGCTGCGTTTGTATAGTATTTTTTTTAGTGACGTGCGTGTTACCCGGTCTCGCGTGCAGCAGGCTCACTTACCAAATCTCTGTGAACAGCAATGGAGCATGTATAGTTGCCGATACAAAAACAAAGACACTGACGCTCACTCGATGGGATGATTATTTTTAAGTGACACATATACACCAGTTTCAAGGCAGTGTCATATATTTCAGTCATTGACAGGCAGATTTATACGCATGTATCAAAAGAGAAGACCGAGAAACGCCCTGATATGTTGTTCTGATACTCACATTAGCGTCGTTTTTTGCTTTATTAAAATCCAGAAATCCTTCTTGACGGTAGGCCTGCAAAAATTGCATTTGATTTTTGAAGTGTCGTGTGGTTTGTAGATGGCAAAAAAAAACACCGACTGTCGTGCTAAGGTATCGTGCGTATTAAATTCCGTGCTCTTCGGAACTAACGTATAAAAAAAAAAAACAGTGTTTCACCCGAATTTAAATCCGCTTAATGCCGCAAGGAGGAGTTGCGCAGAAAGAGCTCGGACTCCTGAATGGATCCAGTTCAACATCGGGGGCTACATGCAAAGAAGAACATGACGCGAGGTAACAGCTTCCAGCTATTTAAAGCGAGCTCCTAATTTTTACTTTTCATCTACGCTTCTCTGCATAACCGGTGATGTATGCATGAACATAACGGATATTACAGGCGACGTCATTCTTACACTTAAGAGCAACGCAGATGTGAAATACACGAGTGCCGTCCACTTACTTACACGTAATAAATATTAACTTAATAGTGTACTTATAGAATTGCGGTTTTCATAGGATTATCTTTTATCCAAATGTGGCCTCTGATGTATATTTAGGACGTTTCTGATGCTACTGCTGCTTCTGATGCTTTTGATACTTCTGATACTGCTTCTGAGGCTACTGAAGCCTCTGACGCTACTCCATGAACCAGAAGGGCTACATATTCAGCGAATCACCGCTTTCGGCTCGAGTCATTATTGCCAACACATGATTGAACTCTGGCCAATTCTAGAGTGTTCCAACAGTTCATTGTTTGAAAAAAAAAAATTGGTTTAGCTTTATAATGCTATAGCAGGCTGTGAGCCGGGACGTAAAAATGATTTTCCTGTTTTGGTGATGCGTCAGTTGATATCAACCGTCCTATTTCCGCTGCCAAATCTGTGGCTGAATACGCAGACTTTTCACAACGTTCCCCTGCTTTTGTGCTTGTAAGCGCTGCATTTATTTCAGTTCCTACTGCGCTTTTTACGATTTTCTAGATGTTATGCTGCCGCAATCTTGTTTCACTGCTGTTGGACCTCTGGGTTCCCCAGCTGCGGCGCGATGCTCAGAAAGCGGAGCGACACGTCGTGATGCGATGAGGCTTTAATGGAAACTTGAAGAAGAAGTGGCGCGAGCCGACGCAGCCACATGAGCATGCGGCAGCTCATGACAAGCGTAATGAAATGATGATAATCAGCGTCGTCTGCTAGAAGGGGTGAAGATGAGGAAGTCACAACAACTGCCATTCGTTTTATGACCAAACACATTGGACTGAACACCAAGTCCGTCGCAAATTCGTTTGCACTAAGATGTGACGTGCTACATTTGGAAACCCCTTTAAGATTTGCAGAATGTGAATTCTTATCTTCCAGCATTGTTGCTGAGAACATGTTTTGACTTACTCTGTTTAAATGATGCCTTCTTTACATGCTAAATTACATGTGTTCAAGATTTTTAGGAATGTGTTTCAGTGGAGCTATCGAGACTACTCAAGAAGGCCAACTTGTTGCACTTCTGCTCAGGTTCAGCCGTTTACAGCTCCCCATAAAAGTCTTAATAAGAAACCACGTCGGACCCACTATCGACGCTGGTACCCAGATTCATCTTAGCAACCGTCAAATGGGGCTGGCACTGCATACGGTCGCATCAAAGCTTTAGCTTCTATCGGGTTATTCGTTCCTTGGGGTACTGAGTTTCGTAATAAAATGAACTAGTCCGCCCCGTTACGTGTCATTCCAAAATTTTAGGGGAAATATATTAGTACCAGCACTGCCGGGAAAATACAGCCACCTCGGTAGCTTTACCCCGCAATGCTACCGTATATAAATAGCAAAACATTTGTTCGTTTCTGCGGCCTTTTAGGCGCTGCCAGGTGAGGATACTTACGTCGCACATTGAAAGCATGAGTTTTCTAAATTCTGCGGATGCCTCACTTCCAAGGTCGCTTTCCACGTTACTTCCGAATGCTGCGGGGAAAGGGAAGGAGGCGATTGAAAACTACCGAAGTGTTTATTTCGAAGTGTCAAGTCCACACTTCGAACGCTTACTAGTGTTCCGAGTTTCTCTGAGGAATACACATGGAGACAATAACAATGCCAAGGTTTTGAATAAACAATTTTATTGTACTGCAGAGCTGAAAATTTGAGATTAAAGTTTCGAATCATTCATGTTCCAACCAAAGCTAGGATGCATATTATAATGCCTCGCTAATAAATGAGCAACCAAGCATCTATTCCGGCAAAACGCCGGTTAACGGTGTATTCAAACGACAGGCACTAGCTAATGATCTTACGTTTGTTTCCGTTGTGAGCTACAACAGTTAACAAAGCCGTCATGCATTATAAGGCGAGATCTAGAGGCGGGACCTTAGCAACATTTCTGGGTGTATCTCTAAACACAGCGAGCGGCTAAAAAGAGATATTGGAGGGCTGTTGTATAGATATCTGGCTTCGCAATACTATCGACATTCGCAGAGAGGTGTTTACTGTCAGCTTGATCTATTCATTATGGGGTTCAAAACGCCCACGTTACGCCTAGGCTATGAGCCGCGCCTTACTGTAGGCCTCTGGAATAATTTTCACCCTATCATGGACGTGCGTTTAAATGGCGACATACTGTGGTTTTCGCTTTCCGCGCCCACCAGAAAAGGATCCACCGTAGCCGGGATGGAAACCACGTCATTCTTTTTATCCTACCTACAGCCTCTCCGCGCCACTATACACATACACCGACAATACACTCCACCCCAGACTGAACCGTCAAACCCTCTTCGCTCCCCTCTTTTACCCCACAGCTTCTTATCTACTGACCAGGCCGGCATGTGGCGCATCATCCGAGCGCACACCTTCCCTCACCGCACAGTCCTCCAGCACTTCCAACCCCATCTGTTTTCCGCACCCTACTGCCCCCACTGCGGAGAACTGGACACACACTTTTATTCCCTCGGCTAGTGCACTACGGGTCACTACACACCCTTACACCTAGGAGCAGGCTAGGCGGAGCTCCGAGATCTCGCACCAGGTGAAAGTCATATCCGGATGCTAATAGGTCTACGCGGCCCTGTGGAGAGCTGCCAGAGCCCTATAAGGGGAGATGACGTCGATAATGATTGTGTTTAATTTCGCAAGGGCTTCTTGCCCAAAGAGCACTAAAACAAGGGTGTGTTAATGTCGAAGGTGACTTTTATGCTGCATGCTTCCGTTAAAAGGTGGTTATGTAAAATTAGTGTATAGGTCCAGTGATTGTCAGTAAAAAGTGAATAAAACTAGCTGAGAACGTAGAAAAAGATTTGGGCTAAAAATCCGGGTACCTCGGGGAGACTTTTTTCCTAGCAAAAAAAAAAGATGAGGCCCCTGAGTGTCACAGAAAAGCACCTCAGCAGTGTCCTCATTACTGACGGACAAGCTGTGGTCATGTGCGATAACTTTTCCTCAAAATATCAACCTCAGCCAAGGAGTATAAAACTTCTTTGTAACTGATTATTCCTTCATCACAGTGAAAGTGCGCCGGTTGTCCTGGTATGTGTTGTGTGTACAGATTAGCGAAGTGTCGCTGTCTTTGTGTTTTGAGTACCCTACATTTAAACTAGGATATGGAGTACGAAGGAAAATCCTCCACATTTATCGAATGTTGGTCGAGGTGTTCAATTGAACAGGTATCCATGTGTGCCAAGTGTGTGCCCTTTTCCTAAACGACGAAGGGCAACTTTACAGACCTGTGTAGTTTTTCTATTACGTGCTACCTATTTATGGTTTAATTGCAAGAAGTTTGTTTCCTGTTTGCATGTCCCAGTTTTTTTTTTTTTTGCCAACGTTCCCGGAGTTTTCTTTTAATGAGCAATTTGAGGTCACAGCAAGGCATAGACGTAATGTTCACATTTCTACGAAGAGCAGCAGCAGCTATGCCAATGCTAGCAAAGCTAGCACGAAGCTATGCACAGCTGCACCAGGGGTTGCTAGGGAACGCGAAATGACGTATTCGCAGCGCGAGTTTTTTTTTTTTTTTTTGCGACTAACAGATAACGCTGGGTCTGAACAGTTCCGCCGTTAAAAAGGCGTGGCAGGCAGCCAATTCTGCTGCTAACGAATACAAACGCGAGCATTAGGGCTTCTGGAGCGCTAATCGCAGCAAGCACGGTGCACGAGACACACGCGTGCTATGGTTAAAAAAAACAGTACTTCATTGTTTTCGAGTCCCCAAAAGAGGACACCTCGTTTGCAAGTACGATATCAGATGTTCGGTGATGTTTCCGTGCGTTAGCCGATCCATGTGAGTACATTTGTCGAGATACGTTGTTGTCTGTACCGCTACAGACTGAACGAAATGGCGTTACATAGTGGTCGGATCTGATTATAATACTTGGTATATGCAACAGCATGACACTCACACTTGTTGTGTGTGTATCGGAAGCAATAAGTTTAATGAATTGGACGTACCATCGAATACGACATACTCAGAGCTGAAAAGTCAATGCTGATTTTGAATTCATGACATATATTACAACAAACGAACTATTGCAAGGGTGCGTATCATGCACACCATGTCATGTGCTTTTGATGTCCCTTTGTTAGCTTCTGGCGGAACCCCGGAAGGTCGATGTCACTCTCTCCATCCTAACGGACAAAGAAAAATATATAGCTTCGTGTCCGTGTGGGCCCCACAACCAATGAAGTTCTGCGTGCAACCCAGCACGCCAGCTGTATAAAAACATGCCGCGAAAAAGGAAACTCTTAGCGAGAGGGCATTGAAAGAACTTTCGTTTGGATGAGGAGCTCGGAAGCTCGGAATGTGGAGCATGACGCCTAAGCAGATTTGAAACATTTTAGAATATTAATATTGGGCCCTATTTTTGACCTACACTACCGGCTCTGGCATGAGAACACTGTGTCAAAGTAATTGCATCGTTTTATTACCTTCAAGGTGCAGCAAAAGCTTTCCTGAACGAAAAAACAAAGAAAAGTCGAAAATTTGGTGCTGCGAATGACATATTTAAAACTTTTATTGAAGCCGATGTTATCTGTAGTTTTCTTAGCCGTTCAATAGCCTTGACAACAGTATTGATAGTTTGTTTTGAAAGACAATCCAAAGGTAGGTTTTGATATCCGATCGGTAAAGAGGCGTTTACGCTTAATCAACGCCTAAATTGTCTGCACCACACGTGGATGTCTGTATGAACTACGCCGATAGCCACGTAAAATAATGATGAACTATAAAAAGGCATCCCCGGGTGAAGAACTACGCTGTAATAACTGCGTTTGAGCGTACTTGTGAACAACGACACTGCGCACGTATGCTTATTTACCACCTGCTAACATACCTTATAACCACCTCGTCGTATTTCCCAGCAGCACGTAATCTGCTGAATTAGGTTTCCTTTAAAATGCAGTAACGAATGCAGAACTATGGCTTCGCACCCGTAATAAAAGAGAAAATTCTGCTGGAAAGTGCAAAGCCTTCAAAGCAACCTTCACTGTGTGCCGGCCAACGCCTCGCAGAAAGGCGATATTATTCCATCAGCGCCGTTTTCTTTGGAGGCTTCCACCGTCTAAAAAATTTATTTCTGTCATCATTGCAGTATTTTGTAGGTATGCGCGCTAATAAAATCATGCTAGACGCCTTCTCGAAGGCACGTTCGAGGGCTATTAAGGCGGTCGGTGCGGCGGGACCAACTCAGAATTGTGCGCGTCTGCCACGGCTGACACTGCGGTTGACCATCAAACTCGAGTGTCCGGTTTCTACACAAACAATTGCTTATACCAAAGCGGAAATACGCAATGTGATTTTTGTCATAGAAGTGCGCCCAGGGAATATTTTTTGTAGTCCAGTTCCTGAGTCGTCGACATCACTTCCCGCGCGGTGGCTTTCTAGGATAACAGGTGCTGTATATGTGCAGGGGCAAAGGGACAGATTTAACATCTGCTTCGGAGGCACCACAGTGAATACTGCTAGGACAGTACGTAAATCTACCCCAGATTTTTATTGGCTGTCGGCAGAGCATAGCGCGAATGTCCGTTAGTAAATTCCACAAAGTTATTTTCCTTTACCCATAGAAAAATTGGGTTGCTTAACAATTTCGTTAAACTTACGAAGGTAAGAAAGTCGTGTTGTTTAACCCGAGCACTGGCAAATAGAAATAATTGTGCTCCCCTTAAACGCACGGTTACGAGATATTATTAAATTACTGTTTTTGTATACATTGCATTGGCGCGCTCACATAAATGCACTTTTCATCGTTTATTCGTTCGCTATAGCAGTATTTATATAAATCCTGAAAGAAAAATATACCCTGCGACATTTGCGATGATCGCAACATCTGAAAGCAGATTCGCGTATTGGTCCTGCGGTGCGGTTGGACGATGTTCAAGATTTGAGTAGTCGTATACAGCTTCAGTTTTTGTTCGTTTCGTGCATCAACGGCTTCACATGTGACGTTATCATTCGTCGGGCATTCTTGATATATCAGGAATCGGTGCGGCACGCTTCTCGCCCATTGTAAGCTGTAAAATAGGTCAGAGAAGCCTGCTAGGACCGCTTAGAGTCCTAACGTCCTTAGAGTGTTAACGCCATAACTTGCACTAGAGGAGGAGTACGTAGTGGCTAACACCCTCTTATCAGGAGAGACGCTCAACTACCATTCGTTTCACGCGCACCTGGCTCTCCCTTTGGCGTAAGAGGCATACTGGCACCAGGCCCAGAGTTGGCTAATGCGGCATACCGCCGGCAATTTGTTGTTCGTTATGTCAACACCGCCCCAACGGGAACTCACCAGCGCATCATAATCTGTTTGCACGCAGTATGCCAACTCGTAAGGAAAGCGTTGAAGGTGCAGCTAAGTATCTCAGTACCGAATAGGAAACATTACGGAAATAAAAAATAAACTCCTGAAAAACACGCAAAATCTTGCAATCGAATTCGCTCATTCCGACGCACAACATTCAGTGCTTTAGACCACTCAGCAACAGCCCCACTTTTATCAGATAGGAATATGACATATATCCTATAGGCTGTTAATTTTGCTGTTAGTTTTAGCATTCTGAGAGCTTATATAACTATTTCTTAAAAAAAGCAAGTGCATTACACGTCTCCCAAAACCCCACGACTATTTTCTCACTAATGACAGCGTTCTTTAGGAAGCGACGTGATCGCATCTGTGGTGTGCGCTAAACGCTGAGCCAGTTCACCCAGCACAAAAAGTACTACCCTAAACTCGGTGTCAGTCTTTACAATAAACCTTTCCGTCTTTCTGAAGCTTTACTGAGTCTGAAAACTAACAAACTAAACCCACACCATCCTCGGCACATATCTTATCGTGGCATCTCAGCGAACTAATTCCGACGACCCGCCGGAGAGGCAGCCGGCCGCCAGACTCCGTCGGAGAGCCGGGGAACTGCGCAGTCAAGGCAAATTTTCTAGAGCGAGTGTCATATTGTTACGAAGCCAGAGACGATGCAGTTGTCTTGAAGGAAAACAATTTCATTGGAGTGAACTTGTGCTCCCCTAACAACTCAAAGAATATACAGGTGGCGAAGCAGCAGTCAACAAAGTGACGTGTGCGGGCGAGCGTTGACGATCGCAATGCTGTGACGTCTGCTCTGCAGGCTTTTTTATCTTTCGGCGGGAGTGTTTCTGGAACCGTGGATTTACATCCAGAACATTGTAGATCAGAGAAGATTATTCTGGGCTAGTGAAATTAAGACGAAACAGTCTGCTTATCTGAATGAGATAGCCCGTGCGGCATAAAAATAAAGAATTCAAGACGCCCTTCGCTTGACACAGATAACGGAGTCGGGCGTAGCCGGGCAGTAAAAACGAACAATAAGTAAACAAACAAACGCATACATGGTTGACGGCATTACCCCCCCTCTAAAAGTGTATCGGCCCGATTCTAAAACAAAAGACAGTCTGACAAACATGTCCGTCATGTTGCATAGCAAGGTTTCAAGCGAATCACGTGGACGGCTTCGGCCCGCGTGCGTCGTCGTGATGTTCCGGAATCACAATCGGGGATCACCTCGTAGGTACGTTGGCCTACACGTCGTAGAATCTGGTAGGGTCCGAAATATCGTCGCAGAAGCTTCTCACTGAGTCCGCGTCATCGGATGGGAGTCCAAACCCAAACATGATCCCCTGGGTGGTACTCGGCGTCTCGGCGTCGGAGGTTGTAGCGCCCGGCATCCATGAGCTGTTTATCCGTTGTACGAACTCGAGCGAGATGACGGGCCTCTTCCGCACGCTGAAGGTATCCCTGGACGTAGACAAGTATCCGTAGACAAGCTCGAACGGCGTCATCAGCGTAGTCTCCTGGATAGCCATGTTGTACGCAAACGTGACATACGAGAGCACTTCATCCCAAATTTTATGTTCAACGTCAACGTACAGTAACAGCATATATGCGATTGTCTTGTTCAGACGTTCCGTTAGTCCGTTCGTTTGGGGGTGGTACGCCGTCGTTGTTCTGTGATCCGTGTTGCGGTAGCGTAATATTCCTTCCATCAGCTCTGCAGTAAAGGCCGTTCCGCGGTCCGTGATTAGGACTTCCGGGGCTCCATCTGGCAGCACAACTTGACTTATGAAGAACTTTGCGACTTCCTGTGAAGTCCCCCTCGGAAGAGCGGCGGTCTCTGAGGTGTCTGACGTAGTTTTGAGTTCGACGAAAAACACTCGCTGTAGCGACGCAGCAAATCCAATAATTTCTTCCGTTCTCCTTGCCGTAACGCCGGATTCACGTCGAAGTGATTCGGAAGCTTGAAGGTATCTTCGGGTGTGCGTTCAAAGTCGGCAACCGCGATCACGTCACTTGCTTCTTGCGTTTCTTAATTGCAGCGCCCCTGTTTAAATGCTGGTAATCCATGCTGAAATTAGTGACCAAAACTTGGGAATTGCGTGGCTTAAATGGCGCGATGCCTCTTGCGACAGAGACACCGCGGTCGAGGAGCAACCTTTGGTCACTCTCTACGATAGCGTCGACGTCAACAACCGCATCTTCACAGTAGACGCTGATCATCAAGTTTGTGCGGGGTGGCAGGGTGACATGATAGTCAGCGATCGTGATAGAAGCACGGTTTTCGGGGTTTGGTTCCGGCCTCATGCAGTGATCGGAGGAAAATGTTATAGACTTGGCCTGTAGATCAATTATTTCACCGTTGTCGTTCAAAAAGTCCATTACGAGAATTGCGTCACGGGAGCAGTTAGGCAAAAGGACGAACGCTGCAAGGTACGTTGTGCCGTCTATGGTGACGTGCGATGTGCACGTTCCACTTGACGTCACGAGGTGGCCTCCTGCTGTGCGAATGTTCGGACAGTCCCATCTGGTCATAACTTTCTTCAGCTTAGACGCATATGGTCCGCTCATGACTGAGTAGTCGGCTCGCGTGTCTATAAGCGCAACTGCTTCAAAGCCGCCGATGGACAGTTCAACGTCGGACGCTGCTTTCTTCGAGTTCCGGGTGCGTCGTGGCGTCGTACCTCGGCTTGTGCGTGTTGACGGTCGGGCACTGTGCGTCGTGGTCGTCGTCTTCTCAGCGGAAGGTTCGGTCAAGTCGGGTGCGTGTCACGCCGTGTGGTTGTTGTCGTGTTTGAGTGT
Organism: Haemaphysalis longicornis; assembly: GCF_048455015.1. Lineage (NCBI taxonomy): Eukaryota > Metazoa > Arthropoda > Arachnida > Ixodida > Ixodidae > Haemaphysalis > Haemaphysalis longicornis. The sequence continues at coordinate 5,786,926 of NW_027526288.1, read as the reverse complement.
CACGTCGGGGTTAGATCGGGTTGTCGGGCCGAGGACATGTGGGGAATCATGGTCTTCCGCGAGTCGTTGCGTCGGTGGAGGGTTTTCATTTTTCCACGATCGTGCAGCTTTACCTCCACAAGTTACTGCTTTTAGTTTCCCCCGCGTTGGCTGGGGGACCTTCCACGCGCGAAATCAGCCTTGCTACGGCGGTTGGGCGACTGTTATGGGTAGGGCGACGGCGATCGGTTAAAGCGGGCTCGTCCTCGGTTGGTGTTGGACAGGTATTCGTCGACATCAGTAGGGCGCTGGCCGGGTCGGGGGCGTGCGTTGTCGACGGAGAAACCACGCAGTCCGAGTCTACTGTACGGGCAGCGACGATAGATCTGATCGGCCTCTCCGCATTGGTAGCACAGCGGACGATTATCGGCGGTTCGCCATACGGCCGTCTTCCTCGGCGCCTGGTTTTGGCCTGGAGGTGGTCGGGCAGGCGACATTGGACGCCGGTACGGTGGGACTTCTTGATGACGGGTTGGAGCAGGGCGGGGTCGTCGAACAGCCGCGGAGTAGGTCATAGCTTGAGGCTCACGTGGTACTTCGGAAGGCGTAGAAGTCCCCAAGGCGAGTTGAATTTCTTCCCGGGTCACGTCGCCCATACAGGTGACTTGGGGTTGCGGCGTTGTTGGGAAGAGTTTCCGCAGTTATTCCCTGACGACAGCGCGGATTGTCTCACGTAGTGTGTCAGAGCTAAGAGCCCCGGCATCGATCGAGACCGCAACTAGCGCATTGATGGGACGGTCGTGCTGCCTCGTGCGAATTTCCAACGTGTTCTCCATGGCGGCTGCCTCGGACGCGAATTCGGCCACCGATTGGAGGGGGCCCGGGGGGTTGCATAAAAGGCAAGCAAAAAGTTCTTGCTTTACTCCTCGCGTTAGAAACCTCAGTTTCTTTTCTTCCGTCGTATCCGGGTCCGCGGGACGAAATAGTCGCTTCATTTCCTCAACGAAGATTGCGACTCCTTCGTTCGGGTGTTGCATTCGAGTTTCCAGTAAAAGCGCAGCTCGTTCTTTTCTCAACACTGTCGTGAAGTTTTTAAAGAGCTCTCTATTGAATTGCGCCCAGTCTGTCAAGGCGCTCTCGTGGTTCTCGAACCAAGTTCGAGCTGCATCCTCCAAGTAAAAGAAAACATACCGGAAGGTTTCTTCATCGTCCCACCTGTTGAAGATCCGCACTCGCTCCAGCTTCTCCAACCATTCCTCCGAGTCTTCAGCGGGGGCTCCTCGGAATGTTGGCGGTACCCGTGATTGCTGCAGCAGGATTGGCGACGCTGGTTCTTGCACCATGGTTGCGGTTGCAGCAGTCGTTGTCTTGGGTCTTCCTTGCAGGACGCCGAACTCGGGCGGCAATCCTTGCAGTCGGAGGCTGGCTCTGGTTGGACTGGGCTGGCGGCTTCCAGAGGTCGTCATAAAAGGTGCGCACCCAGCACCTCCACCAGATATCACGAAGCTAGAGACGACGCAGTTGTCGCGAAGGAAAACACGTTTATTGGAGCGAACTTGTGCTCCCCTAACAACTCAAAGAATACACAGGCGGCGAGGCAGCAGTCAACAAAGTGACGTGTGCGGGCGAGCATCGACGATCGGAATGCTGTGGCGTCTGCTCTGCAGGCTTTTTTATCGTTCGGCGCGAGTGTTTCTGGGACCGTCGATTTACATCCAGAACATTGTAGATCAGGGAAGATTATTCTGGGCTAGTGACGTTAACACGGAACAGTCTGCTTACCTGAATGAGATAGACCGTGCGGCATAAAAATAAAGAATGCAAGACGCGCTTCACTTGACAAAGATAACCGAGCCGGGCGTAGCCATGCAGTAAACACAAACAATAAATACACAAACGCATACATGGTTCGCTGCAATAGGGAACATCGTAGTAAATCGGGAAAGAGGATGCACAGATACGAACAGCACTTTCGAATTATTTTTCTCCTCAATAATGTCGCGAAAAGGCATCCAGAGGTGGCAAAATACATTCTAGAGACTCCAGACTTTACTTTGCGCAAGTAAATCCGAAATGTTTACAAATAAGATCAGTGTCCTTTTAGCTTTGGAGCTTTTCTACTAATAAAAATTTGCGAATTCGCCGGCAGTATCTGACGGCAGCCGTTATAGTCACCAGCAAAGAACCGCTACTACATCCTTCGGAGAAATTAAAATGAGCGCAAAATTCACTCTGGCAACAACAATCTTTTGCAACGACACCTCGCATGACCTGCAGCTGTGTTGCCCTAAAACATTAGTGGAACGGAAAGTAAATATTTCAAACTAGGCCCAACCTCTTCAAAGAGAATTTTCTCTAGTGCTCACGAGGATGCAATTACAAGCACAACCAGACAAACGGGAACTGAAAATTTAGTTATTTAAAATTATAAATATCCCAGTTCATGTCCTTCCTCTACATGGTAAAAAGCACGAAAATAACTCATGACACAACAAAGAACACTTGCGCCGCACGGGAGCTTTCGCAGGTCATGTGTATGCGTTATGTTTCGTGCCTACGTTTTTATTCACACTTTCTACCAGGCCTAAGTTTCATAACCAAGAAGCCAATATTAATGCATTTATACATGTTCGGCGGCCGCTAGCCTTGTTGATGCACTAGGCAAATGACTGTTGCAATGTCATATGCAATACAAAGTATAAGCTGCAAGAGTTTACACGGCACTCACCTTTGGCGTAACTCTCCTTGATTTCGCGGATGTCCTTGTTGCTGCGAGTGCACAGAATCTCGACGAGGACGTCTTCGTCTGTTCCAACGCCTTTTATAGCTGCGCGTAGCTCCCGGGCAAGAAACTCTTCAATGGGGAACAGCAGGGTCACCATCAGATCTTCAAAGCGGCCCCGAAGTTCCGACTTGAGATTAGCCACCAGGTCCTGCAGAAGTCGTTACTTATTCGCACCGCCCGAACATAGTCACAACCCTAGTCCGCCATCAAAATATCCTCCTACACCAGGTCCCTCATCAGATCCCCTGATCGCAGTCTTCTCCGTGTGCTATAAATATGCAGCCCTCGTTGTCACTGGCTGCTATTAGGCTGTTTCGATCTAGATGTCAGATATGGATTTATCCTCTGTTGCATACACTTCGAAACTCGAAAATACGTGCCCCTTACGTGCTCCTTACTTGCAATGAAACAAAAAAGGCTGAAGCCCGCACCTAAAGCGAATACAATGCACTAAACTGCGTGGAGAACTGTTTGCCTGAGACTGTTTTGCGCTCCCTTCCCAATTTTTGAAAAAAGCGGGCAGCTACAGCAGCACGGTAATGCACGCCGCAAAACTTTCGGAAACGTGCGGTAATCTGTGAGCACATGGTGTAGAGCTAAACTGTAAGGCCAACTTTATTGTGAAATTCATGTGAAGCTTAGTACCCAGCTCTTCCTTCTTAAGCGATTCCTACCTGCGGAACTCTACGGATTTTCAAAAAACCGTAACCGGCAAATGTTCTATTTATTTATTCGGGTAAAACCTCCCGAACAGATGGACGTTTTGGTCTAATTCAGTAGTTTATAAATATTTTAAAAGGAGAGAACAGTGAGAGAGAAAAGTGCAGGTTCGAACGCTGCCGTTCTCAGGCGAAAAATATTGTAGCGAACGTCGCATGAACTATCTTGTACTCGAGTATTAACCTAGCAATGGCACAAATGCAAGAACATCAATATAGTAGAACTGTGTAAAATGTACGTAAAACAGTTTGCGACAGCCCTACACTTCCTTTCTGACCAGGCTGCTAGTCGATCAGATTTAGAAGAAATCCCTAAGTTTGACTATGTTTCGGTGAAAGGAAATTTGACATCCACCTCAATGTAGCCGTACGACTACAAAGCAAAGGTGTACAGCTTTCTCAGCAACTTCGCAGCTGAAAAACATTCGTCCTGGTTCAGAATTCAAACCGCGGGACCCCCACCTATCTAGGGAAGTCGCTTGACCAATTAAGCTAACCAGGAGACTAGCCGTTTGTAGGCCGAGAGCGAATTAATCAACAACTCAAAGTGAAGGAGAGGTGTTAATCGAGCATATTTAAGGTAAATCCGCAAGGTAAATCAGCAAGGTGGACGAAGAGAGCGGGAAACCTTTGAAGCGTTCAAGATCAAAAAGAAAGGAGGTGCTTAATAAGTCAAGAAGACCCGATGCCGCGCTACCGTTCGGAACACTTTGAACTTTTATTTCTTCTGATTAAGCACGAGCGCGCGCACAAACCTCCGCGCTTCTTTCTTCTCTTCTTCCAAGTGCTCGCGCACGCGCTCTCCCCCGTGCTCGAGAATCAACAGTGCTTGTATTAGTGAGGCATCAGTTTCACTTCCGGAAAAAGAAAGGCTGTAGCTATCTTGAACTTTAGACTTTTATCGGCATGTGGTGGTTCATGTTTACGAGATATCGTGTTTTTGTCCGATGTGATATCTCCTAGGTCATTATCGGTCCTTCTGTTGTTTTCCTTTTTCTATATATATACGTTTTCTGCTGCAATAAAGCGCGCAGTTGTTCGTCAGCGCCTGTGGTTTAGTCTTACCTTTCTTCGTCCCGTCGTTTGCGCTGTTTGTTTTTCTTATTTTAAGGTGGACTATGTTTTTCGCTTGTCTTGAAAACAACACAATTCTGTAGCTTTTGTTCCGCTGTTGTATTCTGATGCTTCCAGTGATAAATGTGCTAAGAAATAATGATTGAAGCAGTTTCGGGGAGCAGGGCACAAAATATTTTAATAATATAAGCGCCATAGCTCAGTTGGTAATGAGGCATTGAACATCAATGGCGCCCCAGCCGCTATGGTAGGCTTCTTATTCGAGTTTTTTATGGGAGTTCTTTCTGTCTGAGATTTGAATATTATTGTTCTCTCTTCTTATTGGAACGCCAGAAAAGGAAAAATTGAATAAACAGAAAACTCAAGACTGTTTTTATGCGGTGAGGGGTGTTATGCGTACAGATCACACATGGTGTTTCGGAGATGCAGTGGCTTTCTCTCATCTGTATATCTTTTCAGCAGCTTGACCCGAAATCCGTAAGGTGTACCTTAAGCTAAAGATAATTTTTTTCTTAGCTTGATTAACATGGCGAGTGTACGTCCGGATGATGCGACTGTTGAACTAGAAAAATGCCTTTGCTGTACGCATTCTTTATTCTTTTGTTAAGAGGTTCCTTGCCACAATACGTCATCAGTGCAAATACACGTTCCCTGTTTTTATATTACGCGGTAAAAATGAGCACGCCCAAACAAAACATGTAAGTACAGCGTGAACCTCAAAGACAGTTGAGTCCAAATCAATTGTGTCTCATTTGCTCGCTTTGATTTCAGATATTGTCAAAGGCTCGAATGACACTCCAGCCACATGTCACATTTAAATAAAGATTGATGATTATGGTATTTTGATACAATTGCTACTAAAAAATACTTTTTGCAATACATTCCAGCAGTTAAAGTATTTGGCATTAACGTAAAAACGGAAAAATATGTTTTTTTTTGTAATTGGGCGCACCCCAACAACGCGAGCGCTGTCAGCGAAGTGCACCCAAATGCCGACTTTGTTTACTTTATGTAAATGTAAATTCACACCTTATAGCCAGATTTGCTAAATAAGCTCTCATTTCGATCTCCAGCTTCCTCTCTACCAAACAGCTGTATGGATTTCACGTTTCGCTGCGTGAACAGCACAAGTCTTATGTATATCTCTTTTTTGCTTCGCGTTGCGCCACGTATCACTAGATTAGAGAACCTAAGCTAGGCAATAGGCACCGAATAGGCAGTATCCACCACAATTCCGAGTGCGCAACTCCTCGAGGCCATCTTCTTTTTGCGATTGGTACCAAAGTCGTGAGCCTGGTTCAAATATTTGGAGGGAGAGCTTACGTGAACAATTTTGTTTTGCAAAGATGAGGTGGTCTCTACTTCTGAAAAATCTATTTTCGGTCGTATTTAGAAAGAACGAGGCAAAAACGTCTACGAGCCTAAACCCCAATTTTTTGTGTTTGCAGCAGCCACCTTTTCGCTCGCCATGCCATTTAGTCCAGTGTGTTTATTAAAACAGGTTCTAGTGAGGAAATAGTGTACACCAAAAAAGGATTGATGTTTGGTGATTATTAGTTCTAGTAAAGTTCCAGCGACTGGTTTAATGAGGCAGGCCCACAAAAGGGCCGTAACAGTGAAATTAGGGTGAAGTACTCAGTGCATGATGTGTTTTTGTTAAAAAAACGATGGAGGATATTTTTCCGTAGCCAATGAAGATACCTTTTTTTTTCAAACAAACAGGGCCTGGTGCAGCGAACATGCGCTCAGCAACAAACAAGTAAACAAAAGCGACGAAGAAGTGTTAAGCAAAGCGATGCGCAAATTCGAGCTTCGGCGTATGAGATGCTGAAGCGTTTGCCAGGCGAGCATATAACTTTCCGCAAAATTATTTATCGAACCGCGAAATTAGACCACGAACACTGACAATTCAAAACGAACTTTTTAGTTTAGTTATGGCAAGTCGAAACACTCTTTTTACAAAATGGGATAGCTTAGCGGAATGCAAACGAAAGAAAAGGGAACATGCACCTCGTTTTAAAAAATTACGCCCATCTTCCCGCGAGGGAACCCTGATGTGATGCGACGCATCGGGGGGGGGGGGGGGGTTCACCTGGTCCATCACGTGTTCATTGGAAGATCTTCTTATTCAAGTCAAGCATGGAAGTGGCAAGCACGGAGGTATCGTCAAGCAAAGGCACGCCAAGTGCGAGAGCGAGCGCTTGACTGATCCGACGCCGTGCGCTCCCCCGCTTATATTCCCGCTTTTGAAAAGAGAGGAGTCACGGGGAGAGTCGCGCGCATGCGCACACATGCGCCCACCGAGAGCAGCGAAGCGCGCACGCGCAGCTGCTGTTATGATAATGAGACGGAGTGAGAGTGCTGCGCACAGCTGTCGGAGAGAAGAACGGAGGAGAGTTGCACATGTGCAGTGAGCGTGCGGACAGCGCCGCGACAACAACAACAATGGAGGGACATACCCGAGAGCAAGAGATGCGTCGCATCTAAAAGAGATAACAGAGCAGGGCACGGCTAGACGCTCGCAGCAAAACACGTCACTATACAAAACAGTAGGAGTGGATCACAGCAGTGTCTCTACAAAGCTATATGATGGGGCCGCCGGGAGTTTACTACTGTAAAATGTTAGTGTTACTGAGAATTGCAGTGTTTGGCTGTGGATCCTGTGAGAATCTAGATGGTGCCAGCCCTTAGCGGTGTTCCGCCATGTCTCGCTCGACGGTTGGAGGTTACGGCTCTTGCCCTGTGCGGACAAATCGAGAACCACTTCAAACCTCTTAAATACCTCTCAAATTTAGATACTTTTTAGTGGACGTAGTTTCTAATTATGGGGCATTTTTGATGATTGCTCCGCATGTTGTGAGCCTTATATTATTTTTTAGCGCCTAGCCGAAGTGGTGTAGAATCTGTGTGGGTAGGTCATTGAATCTTGGCTCACACTACATTTCCCGTTGCAAAGCTCGTTTGGCGCAACGGCGTTAGTTAAACAAATGCTCGTCACAGTGTCTGCCGAGCAGCACGCGAGCAATGAAGAGGGACGACAGATCTTCACTGGGCGGGCCCATTGCATGGTAAAATTTCGTAAAATTGATTGAATCGCTCCGTTTCGGCACGGCTACCCGCGCGCCCACTTTTGTTCTTTGCCCTTCATCACAAGCTCTACGCTTATAAAAGACGATTGCAGTTGTTCTAGTTTGTACGTCTGTTTGTGCGTCTAGTTTGTAGATGTCTGTACAGGATAGTCGAGCCACCCTCGAGGAATGGTGGCCACGGGTCTCTTAAGCGGTCACCTACCACCAGCCAGCGCGGTACTACGTCTTATGTTTAGATAAACGACGAAGCCAAAAGGTGGACCCTACAGCCATTACCTAGTTTTCTCCGGAGCTTCATGCCGTAGCATTTTCGCAACTTATATTTCAGTTAGGTTTAACAATGCAAATAATTATTTAAAAAGTAGTAATTTGTGTATTTATTTATGTATTATTTTAATCAATAATGAATTTTCATTCATTTTTATTGCGAGCCCAGTGCGTCACTACATTTCTAACTATGGCACACTTTTCGTAACAATAAAAATATTTGAACTTATAACAAATCACGGATTTTCCAGAAGCACATGTCGCAATCATGGACAAAGAAAGAAAAAAAGGAAAATATGCATGCGAAAAAGAAGCTCAATTCATTTCATGCAGACAATTTTATGTCACAATTAAAGCAGCGAAACGTATAAAAACCAATAAGATGCATTGCCCACAATGACATATGTATATTTTTGAGATGCATTCACAGATGTATACAATTGTATATACAGGTGTATATAGTGTTGACAGGAATTTTCATGGTAGGAGGACCTGAACGAATACTCACGTGTCTCCAAGATTTTGCCACATCACGAAATTTCTTGCGGCTGAGCAGTGCCGCCAGTAAAACTTTGCCTAACGCGTGAGCGAAAAATGGCCGAAGAGCCACTCTCCTGTTGCTGCCTCCTACTCTTTCCGCTCCGTAGCCTTCCTACTTGCTTTCATGTCCGTCAGCTAGCACCGCTTCTCGGAAACAACTCAAAATAGTTGACAGTTTGCCTAGCATTCCCAGGCTGCTCTCCTACGGCTTCTTGTTTTTCATTGTGCCTGTTTGTCCTGGTCTGTCGCTGATAAAACCGCCTGCACCACGGCGGACGCAAAATCAGTTTCGCTGCCGCAAACCTATGCCGGCTTTGCGCGCTTGCCTACTTGAATCACGAGCCCCGGCTTTTTTTGAGTGGTGCACTCCCCATTCTGTCCCTCCCGCCTCGCATTTCGACCTTGGTTTGTACACGCTGTTGGCACTCTGCCTAGTTATGTTAATACGTAAAAACAAAAGAAGTAAACTATATTGGAAAATTAAATGACATGATGTTTGCTTGCAGGCTCCTGTACTCTTTCGCTTTTTTTTTTGCTCTGGCGAATGACGCGCCTCCAAAACATTTTTACCTACGCCACTGCTCCTGTTCCTTATTACAAGTAGTATTACTAGTACTACCCGAACAACGGAAGCCAACCGCTTCATCAGGAAGCAAACGTGTCAAGCTGTTAGAATACGAAGCCGTTCAAGAAAGAAGAGAGCTCCGTCAGTCATCTTTCGTAAAATGCAGCCGGTATGAAGCGAGGAACACGATCAACAAGATCCCCAGTGGCCCCAGAACTAATCCCCTCCCGACTAAACTGGGAACGAAACGGCTCTTGAAACTCGCAAGGCAGGTGACAGACAGGCTTCGCAGAAACGGGCTCACGAGCATTGACGTAAGGCAGAACGGCTAAGGTACCTTAGGGACCTTAGCAACGGCCGCCGGCGCGCGCCACATCGTGGCGAAGTAAGCATACCTACAGTTCCCATTCTAAAGCGTGCTATACGTTAAGCAATGTTTATACAGGCGGTATTGGACTGAGAAATACTAGACGCATAACATTTTTATTTAACAAGATTCTATTTATTGAATAGAGAAGAATAATAAATCTATCTTTTTGTGGTCATGCAGAATTTTATCTGCATATTCCGTATGACAAGTGCTGGCTACTCCGATAATGTGCTACACAATAGCAAGTTTTCCTGGATATATGGGCAACTGAGGAACGAATGCAGGTTGTGTAACAAAAGGAAGTGATATCAACTGCACTTACGCGGTTAAACATCTGCTTGTACTCCCGTACGATTGCGAGTCTCTGGTAGCCGGACCGGGCACAGAGGACTTCCATGATGGCCGTCTTGTCAGAGCCTGCGCATGCAAGGGATCATTTCTGTACAGTGATTTCGTACAGCTGGAAACATATTACAACAGATATAGAGTGAAAGCCTGAAATCACCAGGAACGAAGTTGAAAGCCAGCCGTCTGAGGTTATGTTATGTGCATGACCAGAACACAGTGTCGGGCTTGAGAAGGAACATAGAAGATAGACAAATTGTGATAGGGATGAATGTTTTGCGTTTTGGGAGCATCCACCCGGTAATTCTGCGGGCTTGATTTAAGAAATTACTGTTAGAGTTTGAAGGGATAAATTTTCAGAGTGAAGCTACTGCCCAAGCTGTAATTTCACCGTTGCAGGAACCAACATAATTCTCAGTACTCGTGAGCTGAGGGCTTTAGGCGACCACTGAGGGTCCTCGGCACGCGCAGTCGATTTAGCAACAATGGACCGACAAAACCCCCCACGTGCGATAAAATAGCAAGCGCTTGTGAGAGCGTGCCTCATGGCGACGGCCGATTCCCCGGCTCGCGTAGTCAATTCAGCCAAACAAAAACTCCACCGATGTGCTGAAGTGCTACTCCGCATGTAAAAACAACCTCCAGGGCTAATGTTAAAGCTGAAAGTACAGCCTGCTTGGGAAATTTCACCGTGCCCGCCGCATTCTATAGAAGCTATTTTTGATAATTAGTGACATGACTCCGAGTGTGCCACTCCTTCCAGAGACGACTTGCACATCCCGCCACCGCTACCTCGAGTCGATGACGTAGAGCTGGTCAAGGTCCACAATGCTCAGGATGACTTGGCATTCATCACTAGCCGCGAAGACGAGGACGACCGCTTTGATGTATATAACGACGTATAATTGCCCCGAAACTATGCAAATAAACAATGACACTAAAACCTAATGATGTGTCCGGCAATGCTCACCAACAACAGCTTCGCCATTCAAGCATTGCGCGTGAGTGCAATGCAACCTTCCCTGAATTTTTTGTGGCGGTTGGAGACACTGTTATCTGGCACGACTTGTCTTCCAATGACACCACAGGCTCGCCACTATAAAGGGCCCTTTTAAACTTTCACGAAAGTCTGTCTGCATAGAATTTGATTTCGCTAGTGATAACCAAGCGCAAGCCTGAGCCATTTTTGAACACCACAGCGTCAAGCGTATGAAATTTAATACTCGGTGTTTGAAAGGCCACAAAGCGACAATAAATCGCGTTAAGACTAAAGCCAAGATACCGTTCCCGGTACCCTGACAACGTTTTCTCATGCGAGTCGTTAGAAAGGCGTTGGCGGGGACAGCTAGCAGCTCGGAAAGAATGACCGCACCTGGGAGCTCACAAGGCGGCATCCCACCAACATCATTTTGCCATATTTCTCGGCGTTGAACTGGACAGGCATTTGAAATTCAGCAGTAACATATCTTTATTAACCCGTAAAACGGCCTATGGCCTGCGAATACTAATTAGAGTCCGTCGCTATTTTAATGAACCCGTATTAGTCTCACTTTACTATGCATTCCTGCACAGCCATATCTCATATTGCATTTCTTCTTGGGGCAACACATATCAAACTCACTTGGCACCTTTACAGCACACACAAAACCAAGCTTTTAGATTAATCACTTACAGCTATTTTTCATGTGATGCGTTAACTTTACTCCGCAGATTTATAATTTTGTCAATTGGTGATTTAAATAAATATTCTCTTTGCGTCCTAACTTATAAATTTTGTCAAGGAAACTTACCCATTTCGTTAGTCTCTAAAGATCAAAACCCGCATTTTGATCGCACTCGATTCTCACACCACAACAATTATCTCTTACCAAAATGTAGGACTAACTACGGCAAACTAACTGCGAACTTTTTGGTGACTTCATTCTGGAATTCAATACCTCCAACCATCAAATCATCTCCTTCATTTTATTATTTTAAGAGGCAGCTTCGCCGGATCTTTTTGGCCTAACGATTGTTATTATTTACTTCTATATGTTGTATATAGATGAATATCCCCGTTTAATTATCTGTGTGTATAATACTTCTGATTTTGAGTAACAATATTTGGCTTGATTGTGTAATTACGTTCTTCGTGTTTTTTTTAGTATTGTTACTGCTGTTAACCGCGTTTGGTGTACTTTTCGTTCGTGTTTGTTGGTAGGAGGTCCCTCCCCAGTCTATGACTACGGGACCTCCTAGAGTTATTTATGCACCGTAGCATTTCTACTGAAACAATAAACTGAACTGAACCAAACTGAACTGAACTAAAAAAACAGTGAGTATTTTGCTTTTTCGACCTCCAGTCTGATCATACTTTCTCCAGAAAGTGTTGAAAGACAAGAATATGAGCTTTGTTGTCATGTTTGAGGCCCTTCAAACTATTTATCTTCACATTACATTTTCTTGTATCATATTTGATACAGTGGGCCTTCATTGAAAGCAAACTTTTCGCATCGCTTTAGACACGCTTTGCATACAGCAGTCAAGCATAAATATTTTACCTGTGTGCTATTCTTTTGACTTTTATAGGCTGAAATTAAATATTGGAGCACATCGTCGCCGGTAAAGATGTCAGAAATGTTAGGGACCTGTCGGAAAGTGCCCATTAAGATTACATTCCACTAGCCGTCCCGAATCCCTCTGATACGAGCGATGATGGCCATGCAGACAACAAATCGCAAAATGAATTGCTCAAAAGCACTAATTGAAACAGCCCATTCATCAAATACAACGGTATGACCGCAAGGCCCGAATCCATGTTCCCGTCATTTTTGCTGCAGTTCTTCGTGTGTAGAAGAGTTTTATACTTACACGTTATACTTACACCATCGTAAGTATAAGGTGTTTTTCAAGTACACTCTCACGATGTAGCCCCGCGTTCGTGAACCTGGGTAGGTAGGGGTACCCTCCAGCCGAGTGACGACATGCAGCGTGCTGGTGGTGATGGTGACTGACCGCGAGCTGCCGTGCTCGGCGGTTTTTATTCTCCCCCGTGCCTGGTGGGGCCACTGAATCTAGCGGCTAACGAATATCAGGGTTGGGGGTGGCCACACATCTGTCACATACACCATTCCCTCCATGCACTTGTACATGTATCTCATAAGCCATGCTATCTTCACCTGAATCGTGGTTATGTGGTATGGACACAGGCGCCGGAGCGATCAGTTCAAGGAGCGGCCACTCAAGCTGAAGGAGTTCACTGCCCACATATTACAAAGTCTGATCACCACAGGAAAAGCGCCAAGAGGACAGCCGACCAGTCTGCCTTCGTGCTCTGTGAATACAACAAAGGTCTTGCGCAGTCAGCCCACAGATGACGTTAGAAAGAACTGAAACTAAAGCGTGGCAAACTGTTCGCATGGCGACTCAGTGAAACATCCCCCTCGCGAGGGGCACGATCAAGTGCAGAGCATTTCCGGGGGCGCACAACGTTAAGTAGTTTGCGTTACGTTAATGTTGTTGCACTTGTGGCAACTGCTGATGAGAGAGGGCTCGTCAGCAGTAAAATTGGCAGCCTCGGCGCACGTTGAGTCCGAGAGAGGGGAGAGAGTGTCCTTGAAACGTGCCAGGGCGCGCTATCGAATGTTGATCGCGCCGATAGCGAAACGTCTGAGCCGGGCATGTCGAGGCGAGCGATGCGGACAACTACGGACGCCAAGAACAGGTGACATCGTGAGTCATCTTCTACTTCGGCATCTTCTACTTGTGACGAGGAAGCGAAGATGCACGAGCTCTGTACCAAGCGATAGCATGCTTAGCACAGTTGTGTACGCGAAATTAAATGTCTCTTTCGGCCTCACCATGCAGCAGTAGTGCTTCGTCGGATACCACAAGCCAAATTTGTGCACCTGGCAAGGAGATAGCAGAAGAACCCATTGCATCATATATGATAATTTTATTTTTGCAGTGAAAGAAGTTACAGAGGCAAAAGAAGCCACCTCTGGCAGTTTTGCGGGGTGACTAGTTTTGACCTTGAGAGCTCGAGGTCAAACCACAGCCCCTTCCGCAAGCGCCCGGATTGGAGCAGTGCCCGATGGAGGGGAGCGATAGGCGAGGAGTTAACCCAGAAGCGCGCGGGACCCTTTCCGCCAAATGGGAAGGCGAGGGCGCCGCCACCGCAGCGATAAGTGCGAGGAGGAAGGCGACGTGCGTGCAGATCCGTGTGCGAAAGAGTAAGACGAACATGCGGCTGTGGTCGCTCGTACAGCGGCGACGCTTAAACAACGTTGTTAGGCGAAAAAGAGGAAACACGCTGCTGTTGCGTCCAGCTTCGATACCTTCAGGTCTTACGCGTTAGTGTGAGGTTCCTTTATTTTTCAATGGTTTCAAATTTTATTTTGGCTTTTGCAAAAATGCAGTCGCATTAAGCCCTTAGTTGAGGCCCCTACGTTTCTTGAATTTTTATTTGCCTGGAAATATGTTTGGGGTTGATGGGGTTAAAATAAGCGCATTCACAAAAGAAGCTGCTACATATATTTCCGGGTAAGGTTGGCATATCGAGAACAACGCCGAGAATAAATTCAACCGGTTCTCTTTTAAAAATCATGCACAAGACTTACTGCACAATGCCTTGCCCATATACTTAAGTAACAAAAGCTTGATGTGGGCGAGTAACCCGCCGCGGTGGCTCAGTGGCTAAGGCGTTGCGCTGCTGAGCACGAGGTCGCGGGTTCGATTCCCGGCCGCGGCGGCTGCTTTTCTGATGGAGGCGAAAAGCAAAAACGCCCGTGTGTACGAGATTTCGGCGCACGTTAAAGATCCCCAGGTGGTCAAAATTAATCCGGAGCCCTCCACTACGGCGCGCCTCATCGCCTGCGTTGCGTCGGCGCGTTAAACCCCACAATCAATCAATCAATCAATCAATCAATCAATTGATGTGGGCGAGTAGGTACATACTGCTAAAAATTAATCGGCGCTAAAACAGGGACGAAAGGAACACGTAACTCACAACACGGTGTCTAACTTCCAACTAGAATTTATTGAAAAAGATGCTGCTTATATACACAGAACTAAAAAACTAAAAACGAAGAGCAATTGTCACGTCTAAATGCATCACGTGTTTAAAAAAGCCACTTCTTTATCAGTCAGCGATAAGGACGGAGTACTCACGCAGTTATCCCCTGCCTGTCTAATAAAAAGAGCTTCAATAATTTCGCGCTCAAGCCTTCCTCGTGCTTTCCGCAAGAACTTTGTCCTATCTAGCAGGGGACTACACTTGCATCTTTTGCAGTGATCAGATAGGTGGCCACCAGCTTTATTTTCAACTGCCCAATTGTGCTCCCTTGCCCTCTCATTGAAGCATCTTCCAGTTTGCCCAATATACACTCTTTTGCAGCTCAGGGCAATTTCATAAACTACACCCATCCTGCAATCGGTGTAGCGAATAGCGTGGTTTTTTGCACGGGGTTCAGATCCTTTCTTCGAATTTTTGCTCATCAATGGGCAAACTTTTGACAACTTTTCCGGGGCGCTGAAAACGACATTTACCCCGTACCTTTGCGCCATTTTCTTTACATTATGCGACACCCTGTGTAAATATTGTATGACGTGCATCTTTTTTCTTTTTTCAAACCTATCTAGTTCGTCAGGGCTATCTTTTTGCCTCACCTTTTGTAAAAGAGCCTCACACACGCTCGAAATCAGCGAATAAGGGAAACGGGCCCGGCTTAGCCTCAAAATCTGATCGTGGAAACTAGCTTCCACTTTGTGAACGCACGATTTTTTCAAGGCTTCTTGAATACACGTCATCGCTACACCCCTTTTTACTAGTTTTGAGTGCGCACTATTGAAGGGAAGAAGCTGTTTTTGCGCCCTCGGGCTGTACTGCCAGCAAACATGCGTGCCTCCTCTAAACGAAAGCTGCAAATCAAGGAAGCGGATTTTGTTATCGCAAGGCAACTCACACGTAAATTCAGTTGCCTTGTGATAATAAAATCCGCTTCCTTGATTTGCAGCTTTCGTTTAGAGGAGGCACGCATGTTTGCTGGCAGTACAGCCCGAGGGCGCAAAAACAGCTTCTTCCCTTCAATAGTGCGCACTCAAAACTAGTAAAAAGGGGTGTAGCGATGACGTGTATTCAAGAAGCCTTGAAAAAATCGTGCGTTCACAAAGTGGAAGCTAGTTTCCACGATCAGATTTTGAGGCTAAGCCGGGCCCGTTTCCCTTATTCGCTGATTTCGAGCGTGTGTGAGGCTCTTTTACAAAAGGTGAGGCAAAAAGATAGCCCTGACGAACTAGATAGGTTGGAAAAAGAAAAAAGGTGCACGTCATACCATATTTACACAGGGTGTCGCATAATGTAAAGAAAATGGCGCAAAGGTACGGGGTAAATGTCGTTTTCAGCGCCCCGGAAAAGTTGCCAAAAGTTTGCCCATTGATGAGCAAAAATTCGAAGAAAGGATCTGAACCCTGTGCAAAAAAACCACGCTGTTCGCTACACCGATTGCAGGATGGGTGTAGTTTTTGAAATTGCCCTGAGCTGCAAAAGAGTGTATATTGGGCAAACTGGAAGATGCTTCAATGAGAGGGCAAGGGAGCACAATTGGGCGGTTGAAAATAAAGCTGGTGGCCACCTATCTGATCACTGCAAAATATGCAAGTGTAGCCCCCTGCTAGATAGGACAAAGTTCTTGCGGAAAGCACGAGGAAGGCTTGAGCGCGAAATTATGGAAGCTCTTTTTAAGTGCGAATGCACTTTATAAGCGACCCCAAACCTTCCACCGCCGGCGGCGGCGGCGGCGGCGGCGGCGTCCGCAGTCCTCCTCTCCCTAGCAACGGCGTGGAGCGGAGAGGAGCGTCGTAAGCAACGGCGCGGTGACGTCACTTCACCACGTGACCGCGCTCGCTCCGCCTCCTCGCCGTGGCTGCGCGGGTGCGCGCCGCTCCCCGCACCACTCCTCGCGCCGTGACGTCATGGTATGACGTCACAGCGCGCCTCCTCTCCCCAGCAGCTGCCGCGCGCCTCTCTCTCCACCGTGACGTCACACTCTCTCCTCTCCCCCTCGCTCGGCTGCAGCTGCCGTGCGCCGCTGTCCCTCTCCCCTTGCGCTCGCCTCCTCTCTCAGCCACCTGGCTCGGCGCGGCGTACCCCCCTATATATGCAGCGATAAACTGCCAGACCTCCGTGGGTCGGCTCGCGCGCGCTCACGGGCGAATGCCAACGGATTTTAACTTTACTCCCCCTCATAGCATCACCCCGTGCATTCGCACTTAACCATGTTCACCCTCGGGGAAATTATTGAAGCTCTTTTTATTAGACAGGCAGGGGATAACTGCGTGAGTACTCCGTCCTTATTGCTGACTGATAAAGAAGTGGCTTTTTTAAACACGTGATGCATTTAGACGTGAAAATTGCTCTTCGTTTTTAGTTTTTTAGTTTTGTGTATATAAGCAGCATCTTTTTCAATAAATTCTAGTTGGAAGTTCGGCACCGTGTTGTGAGTTACGTGTTCCTCTCGTCCCTGTTTTAGCGCCGATTAATTTTTAGCCATATACTTACCTTTCCCTTTCATCGCCGTCCTTAGAGTTTGTGCGTCCGCCTGAGCGTCAAAAGCTGCGTGGGGTTTCAGTGTTGCATTCTGTAAAATAAATCGCGAGAGAAACAAAAAGAAGTTACCGCGTGTTGTAATGAAGCGCCATTTATTTCAAGCTTTTTTCTGTTCAATGCTAAATGAATGCTTAAACGTAACAAGAACCGACGTTTTTGTTTATGGTGCTTTGTCAGAGAAAAGAAGAGCAATGGTCTGTTGCTCTCGCGCTTTGTGTGTGAATGTGACTGTCGTGAGCAGGAAAAATCCAATTAGACGCAATCGAAGACCAGCAGCTTACCCGGAAAGAAGAATCGCGCCAAAAGAAGACAAACCTGCAAAAATTACTCTCTGGGCCAATGGCAGAGCTTATTGAAGAATGCCCAGAAAAAGAATCAGGAGAGGCTGCCAATTTGAAACGGACGAGGGATGCCAGTGAAAGATAGGTCAACGACGAAATGCCGCGATAAGTTGGGGGAACAATCGCAGTCAATAAAACCGATGGCTTGAGGACACAATCGAGAGAAGAAGGGAGGGGCAGCACGGGGAGTCGACAGGTTCCGGAGACCGAAGCAGAGACTGTTGTGGCGGGTTATCGACGTTTCGACGCAAGTCAGTGCACGAGGCATGACTAGGCATGACTTCAGGCATTACTTCAACTAGGCATGACTTCAGCTTAATATTTTCCTGCGCTTTTGCACTTCCATGTGATAAGATGATAACGCGCTATGGAGCAAGAACGAAATACGGCTTCGCCATGGGAAGCGTGTTGGTTTACACTTAACTTGGTCACTGCAGCAAAAAAAAAAAAAAAAAAAGATCAACTCCATATTCAGGGCGTGCATGGCCCTGTACTTCCGCCGCTTCACCCAAGCATTCGGCGATGTGGATATAAGGTTATGCATAAAAGAGCCTTTTTGTATTTTACGTATACACGTTGTGGATTGGATGACTTCGCAGTCGCATTGTGTCACTATGATGAGTCCAGAGGGGTTGTTCTCCACACGACGACAGCGACGATTTATTAGGTGGAGTTCTTTCGCAGTGCAAGAATTAACAGACCTAAACGGTTATTTCGAATTTCAGTCCTTCTCTTCGCCATACTCATATCACCTATACGATCATCAATCAGAAGCGCGTCACTGTGTCACCTTACCTCCGACCCTAGAGCAGTTTTACCGGGGTGATCGCCCATCCTGCCCTCTGTTCACCGGCAGCTTGGTCGCTGAACTCTTTGTGTGTACTTTAAGTGAGTTCTGCGAACAGTTTGCTTCTGGGCGTGAGCGCGATCCAGCTGGTACAAGCACGACTCCGGAAACCCGTCATGGTGTGGCTGGCTTTATTGCTTGTTGCGACGAGTAGGGCATTTTCGACGGCGCAAAAAGAATTGGTGACAAAATTCGAGAACCCGGAAGGCCGAGAACCGATGACGTAAATCAACTAATTAGTGTCCCACACGCCAGACCACACAAGACAAACGATGGCTGCGGAACGATTTCAAAACTTTCGAACAAACGCTCCTCCCGTTGCGCCCACCTCTACTCATGGAGCTTCTCCGCAATTTCGGGTGCACGCGTACATTGTACATACCTTAATAAGACAGTGTGCGTTGTCCTCTGGGAGTCTAAAAACAAGACCTTTAAGAAACCTTGACTGAGTCTCGAAGCCTTACCACGGAGAAAACTTGGCGCAGTCTCCAAGTAACACTACGCATAAACTTAGCGGAACCAAGAATAAGCAGCAACTTCGCTGTTTTTTTATTCATTGATTGATCACGATACCCAAAGCGCCAATGTTGGAATTCCAGTTGCCAAGTCTTCTCTCAACTAGTAGGAAGCTGCCCCAAGATTCTTATTAGCTATCATGGCACCCAATAAACCCCGAATTCGTAATATAAAATGCGCCGAACTTCTTAGTTACTGGAATATGTGGCGCCTTCACGAAGGCTAAAATATTCTTTGGGATGAATACTGTGGTCCCGGATAAGCCAGGGGGCATTTAATTTACAAAAAAGCGATTGGGCAGCCAGTAATTTTTTACATTGTGGATAATTGCTTTGATTGTTTTCAGGCATCGAGACCAAAACAGCAAATTTTCAACATTTCGGGAGCCCATGAACGAGTACTTTTATGAAAACCAGCCTTACCATGGAGTCGTCGGGTCGGGATTGTGGCCTTTGTTTTTTTCCCTGGACCAGGATAAGTAGAGATTCCCTGTAGTCACCGGACTTGTCCCTCTAAAAACAAACGTAGAATGCTTTTTGTGATTTTAACATACCTGCTGTTCCGCACAGAATTAAAAATATAATGATTTAGAAATTTCGTGCCGCTGTTGGATAACGCAGGCCTTACGTAATAACACTGGTTTTCATTGTTTTCTGCATCAATTTGACGTCCATATCCGCGATATCACTAGAAGAATACATGACATGCTGCGGTGTCTGTGTGAGTAGGGCGTTGTGGTTACACATGCGAAATTTGTGCTTATACATGCGTTGTGGTGATACATGCGTTGTGCTGATACATGCGAAAATTAAAAACTACCGAGGGTCGAACATTCGGGTAACGTCAACGCTTTCAAGATGTCTGAAATAAACCCATGGCCGGCTTATCGGCTTAACTGTGCCGCGTATTGAATTTGCCGTATTCGTACCCTTATGGCGTCTTGCAGCGGCATACCGAAGTGCTTCGCGTACTCTTCCTTGATCTCTGCCAGATCCACTTCGCATCGAGAGATGATTATGCGCACCAATGCTTTGTCGCTTGATTCTGTGCCCCGTGCCTGAAAATGCAACAAAAATACTACTTGAAATAATATAGCCTTTCGTATTGGGAACGGCGAACTTAGTTTCAAGTGGAATGATGAGCATGTCATCGTACATGAGAATTTTTGGGGGCAAACAAGCACTGCATAAGAACTACTTTTAATTTTCGGTCGTATTTTCCACCATTACCATTTTTGCATCATCAACAAACTCGTCCAACAACAAGCTTCGAAGTATACTTGTTCGGTTTCGGTGGTTGTCGCCGCGACTTAAGATTTCAGCAGTGACAATTGTCTTTTGCTGTGCGGTAAAAAGTGTAAACACGTTGATTAAGTTCCGCGTGTTAGTTAACTCACAAAACACAGCGTGAAAAAGAGAACTGTTTCTGAGGCGCTTGGTTGGCGATATCCGCTGTGTACCAGTATACAACAGCTCAGTGGAAAATCTGAACTGTGTCCGTACCAGACACCTGGGTGTCTGAGGCTAAATATGGTACTTTGTTACTTTCTACCCCGTGGTTTTGAAGACCTTTACCCTCTCATAAGTACCTGTGGGTCTGTTTTATTGGTGCCCTTGAATGAAACAAATCACCGGGACCAGTAAGTTGGGGAATAACGGCGAAGAGCAAGCGATTACTGTAAGAAAAAATGGCAGCATCTCCACTCCGTGGATGATATCGAGGGTGCGGAGTACGAGGACTCGAAATGACACCCAAGTTGCGCCCCGAGTGACATCCGATTTGCGCCCCGACCGTCATTCGATTTGAGCCGTGAGTTGCACCTTGATTATTCCATAAATGAAACTGGAACTCACGGCTCAAATGGAATTTTGCTTGATTTTCGCTTGATGGCAGTGGGCGCACGGATGGACGCAAACGGACATTGTGCGGTGTTATGGTACTCCGAACCTAAAAATATATTTCATTACAACAGCGCGAGGCTCGCATTTTGCGCTGTTGATCCTGCGCAGGTCTGTTCACTGCAGCAATACTTTCCTCGGTGTAGTCGATTGACAACGTCGCACGTTTCCTGGCGCTTATGTATTTTGTTTCATTTTTTTTATCGTGGCGGCCAAAGCCACTGTTCACTCTTTACTTAAACCCGCGGGATATAAAAATACTTTTTTCCTGCACACGGCATTATATTTCTCAGTATCGCTATAAAAAGATAGAGCTGCAAGGATAGTCGCTGTACGAAAGAGTAAACCTTATCGCGCCCTTCATGTGGATTATCCCTTCCTCCCCACGAGAACCAGAGTTTCAATATTTTGTTTTGCAGCCGGCTCACAATTCTGCATACCGATGGTGTCTTCCAAACAGTCATTTTCGAAATAAATCATTCCCGTTAACTGCTCGCTTTTAAACAGTGGAGCTGTTCAAGCTTTCTTGTGTCTATGCGGGTAGTTAACCGGATATTCCCTTTGGCGAAGTAGGAAGGAGAATCATTCCAGACCAAGAAGTGTGATGGAAAGTGACGACAGGACAAAGATCCCATGAGAAGGTTTGGGGAGTGCTCGCTCCAAGAAAAAAACTGTGGGGAGGAAAGTTCTGTGAATTGAAGCCGTGACCTTTACGCCGTTAAACCGGCAACCAAACCACTCGGTAGTTAAAGCCTTCGACCACAGTGGAGGGACAAAACTGGGTTTCTGAACGTACGTAGGTCACGCAGTTTATACTGAGAATTGTCCTTTAATCGGGATTCTGGTACTTTTGCATTGTTCCTAAATTTGATTGTAATAGGCATGTAATGTTATGTCAAAATCGAAAAATAAACGTAACGCAGGGTTACTCCCTTTCTATGATAAAAAAGACCGAAAAGGCAATTTTCCACCGTTGACGACCCGCCCCGTAATGGCTTAACTGCCCGATATTTTATAGCGCAGAAATTTGAGGACCTCAACTCAATTGAAAAAAATTCAAGCTCCCAGTCCTAAAGGACTGTACATTCGGCGAATAAATGTGTCTCCCAGGGAGATTCGAGAGCATGCAGTAGTTCTAGTTATGGTATACCCGTGCTAACTCGTACTGACGAACGAGTCAGTACGGCTTTACGGCCGACATCTCTTAGAAACCGCGAACGACGATTACAAAGAGCACACGCTGAGTTTGGCGTCATTTTCCCGTATCGTCACCCCTGATTGCGGCAGCCAACACTGAGGTAGGAGGGAACGCGACTCTAAAACCGCATTCGGCATATGTAATTCATGGGCTACATGGTATAGGTCGACACTTAATTTCTGTGCGACACGATGGCAAGATGCTGCAGAGAAGCATTGCAGCAGGGAGGTACTGGCCCAGGACAGTTATGTGGACGAGAAAAAAGATAATGATTCAATGGAGTAAGCCTTAAGCGTCGGATTCCCTTGTTCACCTGAAGGTAGGCGCAATCGCAACATTTTTGTGCACACCATATAACGGCAGTTGCGGCGTACACTAATTCCGAACTTTTCATATTTCGGATAGCAATCTGCAAAAACTCTGAACAAATTTTGTGTAAGAAATTTTTCTGACCTTGATTGCGCTGTCAAGCTTCTCGGCGAAATAGTACGGGATGTTGGCAAGGCACTTGGCTGCAAATGTTAAGAAGAATGACAGAAAACGACATGTACTATTACCATACTAGAAATAGGCAGAATTTATAAAAAAGGAACGTATTTTGGGTGGAAGAGCCACCTAGACGTTTTTGGGGAGCAAGGCAGAAGCTGAACGAACAACCAGCATCGGATGTTCTAAGTTCTAAATCCAGGCAAGACAATGACATTTTGAAAATATTTGAAAGCTGCATAAATATTGTAGAGGAACACGAATTAGCTAGGGCATTCCGAAAAACTTTAATGCATACAGAAGTCTCAATAGGCAGGCATCCTCATTTTTCGATTACTGAAAAAATAACGTCGTCGTGGAGGAATGGAACCCGTAACGTTGTTACAACAAAATATAACCCAAAGGGCCAACATCAAATCTGTCACTGTGAGGAAATCAATTGCGCTGGTGAATATCAAAACATAATTCCAACTGTTCACTTTGCTACCGTTTGTTTTCCACCCTCGTTTGTTTCTTTCAACAGAAAAATTAATCTCCTTCAACATCGACGTTCTCACCAATGGCGAGGTATGCTGCGCGGTGGTTCCCAGTCATCTCGCTTTCGATTGCCTGGACTACGGAGCGTCCAGCGAGGTTGTTGTATTCCTGGAATACCAGTCGCAGTTGCTCGTAGCTCTGGCTGGCGAGGATCTGGTTGAACACCGACCCACCGGCGTTCCTTGTGTTCACTCCGGCCTGTTGAAGATGCTGCGTTGCGGAAAAGAATTGAATTCCGTCAATGAATGTTGTACAGGCATGGGAGGTGAATTCCTAACACAACGCTCCTACGGTGGTGTATGCGTGACTCAAACAATAAATTTCCTTTCGGGCATGGGTAGAGATTTACTCGGAGCAACTGTGCTCTCAAGGAGAGTTTTATGCCTCGGGGAGCAATTCTAGCGCTGAATGAAGACAAAAATTGCACACAATTCACACAAAGTAACACACGAAAACACAAGTAATACATCTGGCAATCCCTCGATATCACTGAACCGTGCGGCCTTGTTTTTTAGAGTAAATTTACCACGTGTTCGCCAAATAGTAGGAGTAGCCGCGGGCGCCAATGTGCATGGCCAAAATTGAAATGGCATGTAACACATCGGGACCAGTCGTAAGATCGATAACCTGCGATTTCAGTTACGTATACCTAACGGGACGTTACCACACACCAACTTGCCCGCACGAAAATGACCTATGGACACTACCAAAATCATTATGGTGAGCTATCACCACCTATGAGTCCCTATGGCCAACACACCCACTTACCCACACGAAAATGACCTATGAACATTACGAAAATGATTATGGTGAGCTATCGCCACCTATGAGTCCCTATGGCCAACCATAAAAGGGCATACAGTAGTCTATAGCGACCTAAAGCTTTTGTGTGTCCGATGCTCAAGACTCTCAACCACAAAGCTCTCATTTGAGGACTATAGAACATCCTACTTTGTTTAAGCTATAGAGTCACAGCTATTTAGGTTACTTTACCAGCTAAAATCATGTAAATTTGTATTTGTTTAGTACTTAAGAAAAACCACTACAAAGGTCTGGCTGATTATACGTCATGATTTAGCTTTACGTCTGCCGACTTGAAAACATTCGGCTGCCTTTTTCAAGTTGGAGGACCTAATCTGCCGTATATATAAAGAGTGGTTGCCGCAAAAACTTCTGCGTCTGGCTGTTTACCAATATACGGCTGTTAAAAGTTAAACATGTGATAATTTAGCAACGTTTACCTGGCCTGAGAATAGCGTATTGCGTAGGCGCTATATACCCGCACCCATGAAAGATTTCTTAGCTAGCGACATAGTGATATAGGGCTCCAAGTCTCTAGCTGACTAAGAAAATGTATTATCCCATCAAGGTATAAATCGAGCAAAAATAAAGCTCATTCCACTGTTTTGAAAATGTCTTATGACGCGAAACCTATTTGCTCGTGATTTACTTTCATCTATGACAGAGATTGGATGACGATGATGATGTTGATCAGCCAGTTATACAAAAGTATTTGTTCATTATAGTTACTGACTGAATGTACCAAGAATATTTACAGTAAAATAAAAGCCAGCTAATGATTAGCACTCAAAATGAGGTTGCAAATGAACGTGGAGCAGAGACGCAAGTTCGGACCAACGTTTGTTCAATGTAATGTTCGCAGCGACTTCACGGCCGGGGGCGAGTAAAAAGGTGAGGTTTCCTAAAAATTGTTCTCTCAGCATCTCGCCAGATTGTAAATAATTTCGCGGCGCACGCTACCTGCGGGCACGATTATGGACATGGTGGCAGCTGCAACCACTCGCACTGCTTGTTTGGGGCAGCCCATATAAGATTAGTCAGCGAGTGGGGAGAGCAACTGAACAAAAGCGACCCACGTCAGGGCAAAACAGTTTTACGAAAGTCACTTGGCGAAGCGATAAAAATTCTGAGCGGACACCTTGGTTCGTGCCTAATTTTTTCGGCTCTGTTGGACGTACTGGCTTTAGGTGATCTGTATGTAAAAAACATTTCATTGAAGGCAAGGTGCAGATGTTCTGGCTGAGTTAACATTCCAGCGAACAGCGGCAGTTAGAGACACTTTTATTCTCAGCACTCAAAGCGGATATAGTTGCTCCTATGAAAAAAAAAAAAACGTTTTGAATTTCGATATTTACTAAATAAAAATATTTGCCGACGAAGAAGTTATAAGAAGGTGGAAATACACGTACGTTGCTCTGCATTCTTTGCTAGCTCGACGGATCTGCTTCTACCAGCATGTGCTCCGTCAACCACCTTTCGTGTCCTTGCTCGCGTGCGCGTGCATGGTGCGTGTTGTTACTTTGTCGGGGAAATTCTAATTCGACCGCAATGGGCTCGTGTAGAGGCTAGAACACCAAGCACGTATGTCGCTCTTGTGTGCCGTGACTTTCTGCTGTTTGCGGTGAGAGTCTTAGGATTACTTCAACGCGCGGCCCTGCGAGAATGAATTCCCGCGATACCACGAAGAAATTTCGTCTTACAAAAAACTCCAGCGCGAGTCATTAAACGAACTTAAGAGGCTGTATACTGCGAGAAATGCTAGACTCTGTTGTTTTTAGTAATACGTTTCTATAGTTACCTCCGCAACAAGGGAATCTGCAAAATATTGAGAACTGAAGATTTGGGCCCCGTGATGTAAGAGAGCATTAAATTTTTGCAAACTGAGAGAACATTTAAATGACTAAATGAGCAGCTTGTGCCTTCATTATTTTATTATGAGCACAATTATGTTTCATCCGTTGTACTTGCAGCTTTGCGCATTAAGTATTGAAGGTGGTAAAAGTCTTGTGAGTGTTCTTTTTTTTGCGGACTACCCAGTGCCTGTGTGTTTCCCGGTGGGCGTTCGCGCAGAGTGTGCTGCGTAGTGTGGTTGTCGGGCGCGTAATGCAAGCGTTAGCTAAGGTGTTGGAATGCGTGTTGTGTGCGTTACGATCGACGCACGTGAGCGTCCGTGGAATGGCGGTGAAGTGGCTTAGATAATTTCCCTTTATGTAACCAATTAAACGAATAAACCCCTTCGTCCTTTTCCTTGAGTGCCTGTGTTTAAGCTTTTTGTGAATGCAAACTGCTGATTTTTTTACAGTCATCACCATTATATTAACTGGTAACGGAACATTTATTTCAGCACGCAAGCGAAGAACTGCCACAGGCAGAGTTTTAAAAATGCGTGAGAATGCGGGAGAACGGGTACGGCCGGCAGTTTAAAGAACACTAAAGAATATGCCGTAAAATACATTCACTCATTTATAAGGTCACACTGATTTGATCATACAAGATTTTAAAGACACCCTTAGGGTGTGGACTATGAAGGGCTAAGACAGACATAAAAAGGCTATAGCTAAACCATTGACAAAACCATAAAATAAGCTATAGACATCATACAGATGCCAATAAGAAGAGCTAAAAAGGGCCATGGAAGCGGCTATGAATGGAGTGGGATTCACCCATAGTAATTTCCATACGAATAGCTGAAAATCCATTTATAAAACCATAAAAGAAGCTAATGACGCCATAGAGATGTTAGTAAGACCAGCTAAACATCGGCACAGAACCGGCTACAGAAGAAGCTAAAGACGCCCATAACAATGTCGATACGATTGGCTAACAACTACGAATATTTATTTCCGGTACACTTGCTATTCTGCAACATATGCATTTATTTGGATGATTTAGATATTCATCACTTTTGAGTGCTTTTCTGTTCGTGTTTCGAAGCGTGGGCGGAGCCTTGAACATTCGAAGGTATTTCCCATGCCGCTTACATCACCGATGACATTGTTTAGACTTGATGCTAATTAATTGCTTTCCTTCGACAAGATTAGGGCAAAGAAAGAAGAGCTTCTGTGTGATACTACTGGTAAACCTACTTATATGAAGTGCACTGAGCTGTAAAAAAATACTATAAAATTTTAATGTCTGGTGCTGACAGTAAGCTAGTAGTGAAGTTCCCACAGTAGACGCTTTGAACCAGATTTAAACCGGTTGCAATATTATAGATTTTGTGCAGTTTCCAGCGCTACTTTCAGATACTAGCGGCCTATTGTGCAACGTCATCGAGGTAAAAATTATTATAACATTTTTTCTTTGTATACTTCGGGAGCTGATATTGCTGACTGAGCCATCTCACAAACAAAACACAAATTGGCACGTAGATGCGAGCTGCTAGTAATCTGGATAATTCAAAGTAGTAACGAAAGCCGTATCTATGAGGGCGTTGCAAGCACACTGAAATTGTAGCTGTTGTAGAGGTAGAAAGAAAAATGGGTGGTAAAATGCAAGTCTTGTGTTGAATATTTCGGAGATATGCAATAAGAGCCTGGAATTTATCTTTTAACTACTGCCGCTGCTACGGAATTTCCTCATCATTGCCTGTAATAAACGTTTATAGATACTGTCTCTGCATCTGTAGACAACAACCTGGCACCTGAACACATAAAAACAGTTCGACCTCTCCTACATCAGGCTTAGAT
Organism: Haemaphysalis longicornis; assembly: GCF_048455015.1. Taxonomy (NCBI): domain Eukaryota; kingdom Metazoa; phylum Arthropoda; class Arachnida; order Ixodida; family Ixodidae; genus Haemaphysalis; species Haemaphysalis longicornis. Next base: position 5,759,295 of record NW_027526288.1, on the reverse strand, counting down.
GCGTAAGCACAAAGATACCTATATTCGCCACACAAAGAAACTTCCACTAACGCTCACAAAAGCTGGTTAAGCACGTGACGTCATACGCACTTACTAATACTGCCTCCATGACCAATACCCTTGAAGCGATATCGCTAATCGCGCAGGTCATGCACGTACACAAACGCCAAGGCGTTGAGAAAGACGCCTGGGTACCGCTCCTGCATTTTGCATGCTTGCGCATGCTCAAATCACGCGTCTTGGTTCTTCACCTCAACACTATCGCTGGTTCTTCCCATTTTGGCACCAATATTACGAAGAGAGGGGGGTGTATTGCATCGCGGTGTGTGATTTTAGCTCCCTTCTTCCCGAGAAAAAAAAAAAGACTTGAAGCCGGGCGCCGGGTTCACAGCACAGCAGCACATGCAAACTACCATGTTTTCATTCATTATTGCGCTGTGGTTCTGACCCTCCATACCACCAGTTTTAATAGCAGTATCGCGTTGTGGAAAGTGAGAACAGCGTACGCAGAAAATTGAGCGTCACATGTCGGCTGCCCAATTCCTTCCAGTTGGTGCCGCTTACCGAGTCTGTGTACGGCATGGCACGTGCAGTATGCGCAATGTGCAGTATGCGAACACTGTGTTCTTTTTTACGTTAAACTGTGGCTTTATGCTGTATATATATATATCATCACTACGTTGCGCCCGATTCCTCGTTCGTAATATTCTTTGCTGTAGCCAGAGGTATCCAAGTTTAACCTCCGTGAAAAAAAAAATAGCAGTGGCTTAGCTCGGCTATGTCAGGATATACGAAGCGTGAGCTGAGGTTCAGATGGTTATTCTCAGCTTTCCTGGTTTTGTAGGATTAGCTTGATTATCATGCTTACTGCTGCTTCAATGACACACACACGGTATATGCATTGTGTGGCACATGTATATATATCAAGCGGTTCCGGCGCAGCGTCACCAATCGCATCACAGCTAAGCTGGTTCCACTGGCGCACGCCGGTTTTGCTGCGACGCATGAGTTATCGGTTGCTAACCCGGCCACTCCTCGCTTTATCATCAAGTGGACCTGGCCGCCACGTGCGGAACGGAGGTCGGCAAAGACGGTGGGCGCGTGGGGTGTGTGAGAGACTTGAGGCAGCCAGCAACGTTCTGTGTGCCATGTGACGTCACTGCTCCTCGCGCATGCGCCTCACGGCTCTCCAGGAGCTACGGGAAACTGCTCAGCCTCAGCCAGTGTAGCTCACGCTACAAAATTTTCTGGTTCCACGGTCCGATGCCGCTACTTGGCTATTAGGTTCGGGGTAGTGGAGGACTTCAGGAAAAAATTTGAACCGCTGTGGATCTTTAGCGTGCGCCGAAATGTTGAAAAGCATCTATATTAGGATTGTTCTTGCGCAGCAGGCCCAAACATGCAATGTCGCTGACATGAACAGATATTGCAGATTCATTTATTACGAGTCTGCTTGCCAACAAAATGTTGCGAATTTCACTCCATCAATTCAACACAAACAATACAAATGGCCTCTACTCTATAGTTATTGTTAATCTGCCTATTACACCATAGCTTCACACCAGGGTGATTTATTCATTTATTACTCAGAATACACAACAAATATGAAGGAACAATGATCACCGCAGCTTTTTCGGAATGCTGGACTCACTTGAGCGTCATTCCTGGCTTTGGCTTGATCTGCAGTAACGCCCTCTTGACGACTGCCCTGAAAAACAGCGTGAGAGGCAGACGGCTTACCTGGTTCGAATATCACGGCAAAACCCAGCGTCGTTTGAAAGCACAATAAAGTTAGCGTTCGGTGTTTTCTTGAGCTATCGAGGAATACTCTATTATGTATTTAAATTACTGCCAAGAGCAAACATGAGCGTATGGAAGGAAGCCAGAGGACATGGATACAAGCACGTGCGGCAGCGGGGTGTGGTTTTCGCATTATTTAGGGAGCATTTAACTTCCAATTGAAACCATAACGGGATACAGCCTGCACGCATACAATTTGGCGCTGGTGCTCTTCCACGCGCTGCTCGAAATGTAGGCGGCGATGAAAACATCTATTTATGCCTAGCAGAACAGCACCACGCAAAGGAACCTTTATTCGGAAATTATATCGCAGTAAAGAATTTTCGGGGGGTACTTCAAACGAGTTATGAATATGAAATACAGTTTTCATTAATTTGAAACAACTAGATTCCCTTAAATCCCTGTTCACACATCTTGCCCGGACGACGTTTTTTACAAGACAGGAGGTAAAAAATGAATAGAAACGGTAATAGAATAGAAACACACCAGCAGTGACGCCAAAAAGAAACAGTTAAAACACAGTTATCTGTGCTTTAGCGGCACGTTAGCGTTGAAGTGGTCTCATGCAACGACGTTGAAGAGGGCACTACGATAGCAGCGTCATGCGTCTGGGTGGTGGTTCAGTTGGCCTGTGGAAATATAGAAACCCTGTTTGAAAATGGCTAAGGAGGCGCCCCACCTGATGTGTATTCCGTGTTAACTAAAATTGAGGTTGCGATGAAATAGGTATCAATGTTGCCTGGACAAAGAATTTTTTTAGTAAATCAGAACTCTGCTTCGTGCTATGGAGTCTTTTAAATCTGCTTACGTGGCTTGGATGCGAAGGGATGATGGCTTTCACTGCCATTGTATACCCTCTCGACTCTGGCGATGTTTGCCTCAGTGGGCTATCAGCGCGTAGCCGACATCGACAAACGGCTCGACAACTGATTTCACGTCATTTCGTATTTTGAGATAGCTGCCAGTTCCTCCTAAAAAGGCCAGGTGTCCTCACAGCTTCATTCGCCCCGCTGAGAAGCCACCAGGCGCCCGCGATCGTGAAGCCTCGGAGAAATAACGTTTTTTTTTTTGTACTTTGTCATAACCCTTTTAGTCACCATGTCTCCATATGGAGACGCGACTTTCTTCGTCGTTTTCCTCGTGAAAACGAAAAGAGTTCATGCTGCAGAGCGGTGCGCCTCATGTTCGAAACCTACGGAAGTGAAAGGTAACATCATGCGATGTGGAATGGCGGAACCGCACTCATAAACATCGTTTCAAAATGGACGCCACCATGTTTTGTGGAAGCTCCGGGGTGTTGCCGTCCTAAGTTCTCTTTTGCTGCGGCGTAAATCCTTTATAAAGGCTAAAACACCTCTTTCGTGTGCAGAAATTGTTATTTCACCTCCTTTTTTTGTAAATACCTCAGGATATTTATTATTTTTATATGGAAAAGCAGTATATAGTATAATGGTGCCTCCGTATGAGGACGCGACGCCGTTTGCTTACTAAGTATTCTAGAGAGACTGAACTTTTTTTTTCTTACCTCTAGACACTTAACACTGCTAAACCAAGTGTGGAATTTTTCTGCAGTGAATATAATACTTCGTGACTGAAAGCGATAATTAAGCTCTTTTGGCATGCTTTCGATCCATAGCTAACGAAATTCAGTGCGCTGCTCACAACCGCCAGTTTCTTGTCATCAAAGGGAACTAAAGGCTTTCTCATCCAGAAGAATAAAATAGCTGCACGTGGTTATCATTCCGTGTTGCCGAGCCGGTATACTCACGTTGCACACTGAAAGAAGGAGCTTCATGAACTCTGCGGATGTCCCGCTTTTTATGTCGCTTTCCAGGTCTTTCCCGAAAGCTGCGGAGAAAAAAAGGCACAATTGGAGAATTCTGGAAGAGTTTGTTTATTTTAATGGCGGCTGCACCTTTTAAGCGATTTCGTAACATCCGTATCAGGCAGGGGTGTACGTTGGGACGATCCAGTCGCTAATGATGCTGTGTAAAAATAAATTTTTGTATCAAACCACTTGCCCGTCTGTTGTTTTGAGACAGAACTATCGCCTTTGAATTACTTCTACGGCGGGCTAATTTTAATGAAGTGCAATGAGAAACCTAACATTTGGTGTACTTGGCTCAGAGCAGGGAAGATAATACGCACACACATGAAGCCGTAGCTAGCACTGCATAGTTCAACATGGTATGGACATCTTAGGCGTCGTTTCTAGGAAAAATACTTTCATGATAGATATACGTGAGGACGACTGCTTTACAACTAGCTATTAAAAGCGGCCATCCATGAAACAAAATGCCTATATTGGGTTTTTCTTTTGCTGCATTCTTTTATCATTAACCCTTTTGCACCAGCGGCCGGTAACAGGTGAGTAGCACCGCACCGCAGATGTATCTTCTACCGTTAGGTAATTTCGTTCCGTAATTTGTTCGATAAGTTTCGACTGCCGGTATAGTGAACGATTTAAGTAGAACACGTTTAGTTGTTTGTGGTACACCGCAGACAAATCGCGTTGATGTAGACAAACGAGACGTTTAAAATCCACAAAATAGGTTGTGACCACTGTAGCTTCTTAAGTCAGGTCGTGACTAGAGGCTGTATTTTTGTAATACATCCCTTGCAGCACAAAAAAACTGAAGCGACGTTTTGTCAAGGGGAATGTGCACAGGCGCCCACAAACACACGCATGCAGCTGAAGGTATTTTCCAAGAATCCTGTGCTTAAAAAATGTCCCTGTAGCAATTAAACTCTGCGTGCACGTCCAGGAGGCACTTAGCTTTATGAGTATGAAAGTGCCTGTAAGGTCACGAAATGAGTCACACAGGTTACGGAAGTATCCAGAGTGTCACCTTTGGAGTAACTTTCTTTGATGCCGTAGATCTCCTTGTTGCTCCGCGTACACATAATCTCGACGAGGCAGTCGACGTCAGTGGGGGTGCCCTTCATAACGGTGCAGAGCTCGCGGGCGAGAAACTCCTCCATGGGGTACAGCAGGGTCCCCATCAGTTCTTGAAAGCGGCCCCGAATCTCAGATTTTAAGCTGGCCACCAGGTCCTGTGACAGTTCGCATTTCTTCAGACTACACCGCCACAGTCATCATAATGTAACTGCCGTTACCGTAATGGTCCCCTACCGCACCACAACAATATTCAATTCTATATAAGTACCACCCGGCTCGTTGGGTTCAATTGAGAATGTAATTAAATGCGTTGTTAGGTGGTCCCATTAGTGCAAGCGGGTTTACAAATAAAAAAAATCCTATTTGCAAAAACAGTGCGTAGGCGTGACGTAAGTTAATCATTTGCAGTAAAAGAGCACGGGTCGTCCAAAAACTAGCATAGTATAGGCTACAACCCAGGCGTTGGCTCCGACATACACAATTATACCTTTCTCACTTTAGAATTTGCGTGATAGAATTAAGCAATGTCGCAACGGAACCAGTAAAGGTGCTGGGTGCGTACAGGCACCGCGTAACAAGACTGCTGTGTCATAGTGGGTGCTTCTCAAAATACGCCACAGGAAGCCAAGCGGACAACGCTGGTGTAGTTGGGCTGTGACAGTGAGCTTGTGGTTGGCTCAAGGAGTATTATTTAGTGAGCTGTACAAATATTCACAGTGATTCGCTGATAGAAACGAAGCTCTTTCGATTTGTAGCAGGTTCATCCCTTTATGACTAGCGTACACAAGGATTTGCAGTGTGTGAAGCGTGAAGGAAGTGCTTTTTTTAAATTCTGTTGTATGTCCATGAGCGGAAGACAGGTATTTATTGTTCTTTTTCTATCATGGACCGGTTGAACCAAAGGCTAGCCTGCGAAGAGGATAGGAATATCCAGTGCATATTTTCTTGGTAGCATACAATTGAAGCATCCAAAATTTACGATATACATGCCTCCGTGAATGGGATAGGTGTAGACAGGAAATCTGGTAACAAACTGCCAGTCTGTTTCTTGTATTTGCATTTATGAGATAATCCTTATCGTGTATTGAAATCTTGTTGCCCATCTGAGCCAGGGAAATGAGACAGAATTTTTTTTACGACTACGAACATTAACGTCGCCTGTTCTTGCACACTGCGGGGATTTTTTCGAGCCATTGCGACTTTCTGCTACTTTCTGCTGCTTGCGATTTTATTAGCAATTTCTACGTTGTTGATATGCGCGTAATTTCTTGAGAATCACGAACTGCTAAATCACCTGCCTTCTTTTTCAGCTGTAATTTTAATTGCGCTGAATAAGGGCCGAGGAGACTTTTTGAATCAGCCGCGTTTTGAATCACTCGCTGCAGCTAGAGAATTTATAAAATGAGTATTCGTTCGCAATATCGAGAGATTAGCTCCACAAACTCACCAGTGACAGCAATTCATGTAAAATGTAAAAAAACAGATCACAGAGCAGTTCACCAGTCCTGGTGTCTATTGCATTTTGTTTTCTCCAGTTGCAATGTTCAAGGCAGAACAGGAAGCAAACCTTTTTGCACACGCCTGTTTAAAAGCAAGAATGGTGACCAAAAAAGCGTTGATTTTATACATAGTACAAAGTACACTCGGCGGATGCGGCATGAAGGATACAACAGCCACCTCTGCCGAAGTTACTTCAGCGAGTAACGAACACCTTTCTGGTTGAGAAAGTTGTTGGTGCTAACCAGTAAATTTGTAAAAGCAGCTTCCTTAAAGTAAGCATGTCCTTTTTTTCTGTGAGAAGGAGGTTTTGCTTGAAGCAGTTGCACTACCACCTTTATGTACACCGCTATGAAGTTCAATAAAACAGATCGAAAACATGAATTGCGACGGTGTAATACTCCTTGTTTACGGGGTTTACGTTTGCTCGACGAGTTCAGCGACCTTTCTCAGTGTAGTGCTGACGCGTCGACACGTCGACCCTGACGAGCCGTAAACGTGCTTTCTCGTGTCTAATTTTATGACCTTTTCTTCAACTGCACCTATAAAAAATCCATAGCTGTCAATACGGTGAAATTCGGCTCGCTCCATTGCATTGTTCGCATTTGCAAACGTCTGTTCAATACGAGGCTTCTGCGTGCCAATCCTGCCACGGGACCACCACACGCGGCGGACGCCGGCGCTGACATGGTAGAGCACGGCAACTTCTTTCCATGTCGCACGGTTTCTCTGAGAAGTGCCAGGCTGTTGCCAAACTGGAAATGAAATGTAGCCGCAGCAGTACCACCACCAGCGGTATTTTCATGATCTCTTCAAAGGGGTATAAGGATGCGGCATGCCTTGTAGCGTCGCACCGTGTGATTGTTTTAATCTTTTAATCCCCCCTACTGTGTCTGCCTTTGTCCCTTGAACGCTTTCTCCCACCATCAATAACACCACTGAACTAGACGCCAGAACTCGGGGTCGCAGGCGACGTTCCCTCTAGGGTTTTCGAAACTGAGAATCCGCAGGACATTGCCTCGTCGGTCCTTATCACTACCGGTTGTGCCTGGCTACTTAACTGAAGACCGCTGCTCAACTCTACGTTGAGCAGCGGAGCTCAACTTTGAGCTCCTTTGGTCTCCTGAAAGGCCAGCATGTCTTTCCTTTGTTTAATTACATGCACCCTAGAGGTAAGAGCACGTCCCCCTACCATTGCTCACGATTTTCCCTTTTATAATACAGTACAGCCATTTTCATAAAATTTTCCAGTTACACTTTACCACTCTCTCTTCATCATCATCATCATCATTACCAGCCTATCTACGCCCACTGCAGGGCAAAGGCCTCTCCCATTATTCTCCAGTAACCCCGCTCCTGTGCCAACTGCGACCAATTTAACCCAGCAAACTTCTGGATCTCATCTGCCCATCTAACTTTCTGCCGCCCCCTGCTACGCTTGGCTTCTGTAAGGATCCACTCTGTTACCCTTAATGACCAGCGGTTATCTTGCCTTCGCATTACATGCCCTGCCCACGTCAATTTGTTCTTCTTAATTTCTACTAATATGTCTTTAACACCAGTTTGCTCCCTGACCCACTCCGCTCTCTTCTTGTCCCGTAATGTTACACCTATCATTTTCCGCTCCATTGCCCGCTGAGTCGTTCTCAATTTAAGTTGAACCCTCTTAGTGAGCCTCCAAGTTTCTGCCCCGTAGGTGAGTACCTGTAAGATGCAGCTGTCATACACTTTCTTCTTCAGCGACAATGGTAGGCTGCTATTCATTATCTGAGAATGTCTTCCATATGCACCCCACCCCATTCTGATCCTTCTAATTATCTCTGCCTCATAGTTGGGATCTGGGGTCACAACTTGGCCTAAGTAGATATATTCGCTTACCACTTCCACTGCCTCGCCACCTATCTCAAACCGCTGTGCTGTCCCGAGGTTATTGATCATTACTTTAGTTTTCTGCATATTAATTTTCAGGCCCACGGTTCTACTCTATTCGTCCAGTTCGGAAAGCATGCCTTGCAATTCGTCCCCGAGTTACTTAGCAAGGCAATGTCATCAGCAAATATGAGGTTACTGAGGTATTCTCCATTAACTCTTACTCCCACCTGTTCCCAATCCAACGTTCTGAATACTTCTTGTAAGCATGCTGTGAATAACATTGGAGAGATTGTGTCTCCTTGTCTGACGCCCTTCCTTATAGGTATTTTACTGCTCTCCTTATGGAGGATGATGGTAGCTGTGGACCCATGGTAGATATTCTCCAGTATTTTTACATAATGCTCATCTACTCCATGGTTCCGTAATGCCTGAATAACTGCCAGGGTTTCGACCGAGTCAAATGCTTTCTCATAATCTATGAAGGCTATATATAGGAGTTCAGAATACTCAGTGCACTTCTCTATCACCTGATTGATCGTGTGAATACGGTCCATTGTTGAACAACCTTTACGGAACGCTGCTTCTTCTTTAGGTTGACTGAAATCGAAGGTTGCAGAAATTCTGTTAGCGATTACCTTGGTAAATACCTTGTAGACGACTGACAGTAAGCTGATCGGCCTGTAATTTTTTAGGTCCTTCATTTCACCTTTCTTATGGATTAGGATGATGTTCGCGTTCTTCCATGATTCCGGTACGCGTGCGGTTTAGGTAATTGCAAACAAAGCCATGGCCGTTTAAACCCACATGCTCTCACAGACGCGAGATGGGTGCCACCCTGCTTGCGCACACGCTCAGCCTTCACTCTACCAAAAGCTTTGATTGATTGATTGATTGTAGGGTTTAACGCGCCGACGCAACGCAGACGATGAGGCGCGCCGTAGTGGAGGGCTCCGGATAAATTTGACCACCTGGGGATCTTTATCGTGCGCCGAAATCTCGTACACACGGGCGTTTTTGCTTTTCGCCTCCATCAGAAAAGCGGCCGCCGCGGCCGGGAATCGAACCCGCGACCTCGTGCTCAGCAGCGCAACGCCTTAGCCACTCAGCCACCGCGGCGGGTCACTCTGCCAAAAGCAAATGACATGCTATAACCAGTACGCGATACGGCGTTGAGATTCTCGTTTGCGGCCAGCGACACAGTCGATAATAGAGCTTACATCCTGTCAATCCAGTTTTATGCCGCGGCACTGGCGAGGGGAGCCGCAGTTAAAAAAAGCCTATTGCCTACCGCCAGATGGGCCCACCATAGATATTAAAAACCGCGTAAGCTTCACGGACGAAACACGTCTCTTGACAAGTTTTTTAACATTATCGCGAACACTGCACCAATCTGGAGTTTGTAAAGCACGGTTTCGGTTCCTGGAACAGTGGCCGTTGCGTCTCTAGAGTTGCAGAAGCGGTGTCTAGTGGTAAAGCCACCCAGCACAATACCCATTCAAAAGGAAAATATTGGGCACTTTTTAGCGATGGTTACAACCCCGTCTGAGATCAATTCGCTTAAAACTTCGCATTTGAATTTCGGTCATGCTTAGCGCGTCGCTTAAACTTCGTTCGGTATTAAATGTGGAACCACACCGCTACGTTAATAATCCCTGTAGTTCTACCGACTATCCATTGTTCCAACAGCTCATTGTGAAATCATTCAAATCTCTTTTACGCAACGTTCTAGAACCCTATGCACTCGTATTTGTTGTGTCCGCATTTCAACAACTCTAGGCTCATTCGCGTAACATAATATTCCTATCATTTGTTTTTCGTTTCGCAAGCATTCAAATTCAAAGCTATCAGGCTCCCCCAGCACCTCAATGCCGACAATAATAACTTCAACTCTCAACGGCTGTCAGATATTTCCTGCTGAGGCAAGGCCGGAAGTATTGCAAGCTCTGAAATGTACGGAACACTTTGCAATATAAGCTGTTCAGCTAGTTTAAAGATTTCCCGTGACGACCTTTCTTGTGCTAACTTCGTCTGCTTCTTGGACATACTACGCCTCACAAAAATGAACAACCATTCCTTAAGAGAAAAAATGTTAATGCGAAGCTTTCTCCCGAAAAACTGAGTGAACTGAAAGTCCAAGCTGCACGTCCTGAAATTCTAACATCCAAACCACCAGAGTCTAAGGATAATGTTCATTGCAGTTTTAGCTGTGGACTCTTGCAGTTTGGATTTTGGCTCACTTAGCCCAAATCCAAGTGGCACGCACCCTTAACAAACCCAAGAAAATTCATAGCATCCCAAATGGAACCCGAATGTTAGCAACACCGGATAGACGTGGCATTTACAAAGTGAGTGACCGAGATCCTATTCCGTCCACGGGAAGCCTTTTTTCTCGTTAAATCATGATGTTGCGTCTGTAGGGTTGCCCCGTTCTTTTCCCCCAAAAGAAAACTGGCCTTTCGAGGGGGGGGGGGGGGGGGTAAAGAAGTTTGAATATGTGTGGAGAAACAGACGCTACGTGTTTTTTGTTCATGCAATGACGGTTATTGTAGCGTTTCCTGGGAGAAATCAACGTAAAATTGGTGTATAAAGTTACTAATACTATCTAAAAAGGAAATATAAACGCGAATTTCTGGAATCACGTGACGGCCTGTTTTAGGTATGGACGGTTTTAAGTATGGCCGGGCAACCGGCCCACTGTTTAAAAACCGGTCGGGCCGGTCAAAAATCGTCAAGGTGGAAACCCTATCCGTCTGAGTGGGGCAAGTTGGCTTTGCTGATGTGCGTTTTGGTTACGCCACTGCCAATAGTGAGACCCCGAAGGCTTTCGATTATACTCCTGGGCGCTGTTTGTTTTTGCACAGATGACATTCAATCTGCTTTTTCTTACGTTTATTACTGTATAAATTTCGTTTAACACGTACTTCCACCTATTTTGCTTTTCACCACACGCTACAAATAACAGCTGGGTATTGTTACCTACATGCATAAAAGTACCTTCCATCAAGGGTGCTGGCAGACACATTTGGACAGTGTATCGAGAGCAACCCTCCTCGAAGTGTTCCCGCTGCTTTCCTGAAGAGTTTAAACCAGCCACGTTGGATTTTGTGACTGCGCTACAGTTAAGAGCAGCAACCTATACCCGGACGCTACAACTATAAACAATGGGTTTTCCGTGATGTCGATGACATGGCATTCCAGCCACTCAAAACAGACGCTGCATTTAGTTCACGCAGCAAGAAAAAAAGATTGGAGGGGAAACTGGGCTTCCCAGAGCGGTAAGATAATGTCGAAAGCACTCCTCATAGGTTAAGCAAGCGGCATCTGCCGCGGGCGAAGAAACTGCGCAGCCGCGTTTACGTTATATCACTGGCCGGCAACGGAATGAATTGCGCCCGCTATCATTTTGTCCCTGAGGTGCCGCTACCCTCTTCTTCGGCGTCGCAGCGATGAAGCTTTGCAGTCTGCCTTGGCTTTCACTGTGACATTATCTGGTCGCCTACCTGCGCTTGCCCCCAATGGCCCGTTTCTTCGCCTGTGTAATCTTGCTCCGTGGTTTAGCTCAATGCTGCATCGTCGTGTTCGCGGTTTTCGACGCAATAGCTGTCTTTGTAATTATCTGTAATTTGTCCCACCTTCACGCACTGCAATAGAGCGTCCTAAAGCAACTACAACCTGATGAGCGGGAGATCCTACAGCCAGGGTGTCGAACCGAAACCGGAACCTAACCCTAAACGGGAATCGAGCACGAATTTCTCCGCCTTTTTGTAACTGTACCCGAACTGGAGCGAATCAAAGGAACTGTTCTGAACGGGTTCTAGGGCATGAAAACTAATTCCTAGTTTTTGATTATGGTGATCTACCTTGCGCCTGAAGATATCTTTGCCACTCGCCCGAATGCGCCACGAAATATTACGCATAGTCTGTAGCCCCACAACCTATCAGCCTTTGTTCGTATATTACCCTCAATTTAATGGAAATTTTCCGCATATACTACCAGTTTATGTTAGATACTGCCCATGTCCACTAATTTTCTTATGCATTTAGAATAAGTTAAACTTGACCGTATATTTCGAGGCATCAAATCATGGCTTATTCATCGTGGTTCGCATGTAGACGCTGTTTAATATTGTGTGAAGTTTTCAGTGTGTTTTCAATTCGAATGCGTCTCTGCCCCATACTGAAAGCCTTCAGGGATCACATCCACTGCTGGTGGTTGTAAGCTGAGCTAGTTAATAGTTTCCTGATGGCAAACAGGACAAAAAATAGGGAGGACACGAAAGGGGAGGACAAAAACAAGCGCTGTTGTTACTCTCAAATTCTTATGCACTGCTCTTAAAGCATGTTCACAGAACATACCTTCTGGTAAAAGATGTCATTGGTACCTTCAATCCGAGAAAAGCAATTGAGGTGATTGTTCACCATGTAATCCACCATACAGTTCCAGTTGAAGCATTTCTCGGGACTAGCTGTAGACTGCACGACGGAATCCATGCACTCCCCGATGCAGGGCCGCTTGTCGCCCTCCGGGACAAGACGGGTGATGTCACGAGCCAAACTAATATTTTTTTAACTTTTGACAAATGGTGCTCAACAGCAAGCTTTGGGCGTAACTACAGAAATTTGCCATGGGGCTCTGGAAGCTGCGTGTCACCGAACGCCACGGTGTGTCCTTGCGTTGGAGTGGGTGTTTTCCTGGTTGGAAGGTTAAGCCGTACGACGTTCCAATGTTCTTCCGTTACTTGGTCAGCGGAAACTAAATGTACATGAAAAGCCAAGAAGATCAATCAATCTTTTAATGCGACTTTTTTTGCCTCACTGTGCGAAAATACGCGTGTGTGCGCACGTTCTTGGGTAAGAATTTCACGGTATCGAATACATTGGCGGTCGGCCAGGCTTTCTGCTACACAGAGAAGTTGTCTGCCTGCCAAGAGGGTGCCAGATTGCCGGTAAACTACCTGTCTGCCCACCTGCCTGCCAGCACAAAGCATCCCGTGAAAATGCGTGATTGGAGACGAGGTGCAGCCCGTAACCAGCCATCAAGGTGAGGGGGGGGGGGGAACTGCCGCACAACAGCGATACTCGATGGTGCCCAAAAACGATGGTAGACGTACTGTCGCCTGCTTAGTGGACCAACGGGGCAATGGGTAGCCCAGAGGAAAGGGGCCCATTGTTAGAAGCTTCAGTTGATGATGCCACAAGGGGGGATGCGCAGGTGGTGTGACGCCACCGGGGCGCTGCCCTCTGAGCAGGAGGTTAGACACTTACCCGCCAGAAGACTACTGCGAGGATGCATTATTTGGAGACGAGGTGGTCGGTGAGGGGATTGGAACACAAGGCGGTACCGCGGTGGTTCTGTAAAGTAATGTTCTAGAGCGCAGCTCTTAAGCATCCGCTGCTCTCGTTTTTCATAGTCCCTCAGGGTCGACCTCGTTGTAACAGAGACAACAAAGAGCCCACCGAAGATATAACAAACAGGAAAGTGGGGGATGAAAGAATGGTAAAGTGCGAGAGGGAGGGAGGTATGCAGAAGCAATGCGAGTCATGCTTCGCGGCGGTGACGTGCTACGAGATAACGCCTGAGTATAGCGCGAGCGGTCGTGCGTTCGCTAATGACGCAATCACTTCCTGAGACGCAGGAGCTATACGCCCTCGACGAGAAGATGGCAGTTCTTGCTTCACTCAGGTTTCACCTACAGGAGTATCATAATTGTCAGCCCATTTTATTGTTTATAAAACTGCGGGTTTATGAGCCAAGAATAAAACACGATCGAATGATCTAAACGAAATCGATAAAAAGAAACTTGCAGCTCTAAACAGCCAATCACACACATAAGCAGCCTTAAGTGTCCCGGTGAGCCAGTTATGTCGCTTCAGTTAATCTTGTAATCGGTGCCCTCCCATGCAAAATACTGTTCAATTCATTGTACAGCGAAAAGAAATTTGCAACACTTCCGATTAACGATCTCGCTCTTTCGTGCGCGTCTGGAAGCACTGCGAAAGCTCTAGCTATCGCAGCACTGAGCGGTACTGCCTGCTTTGCTCGTCGCAGCAGATATGCCTTCCGCTTCTGCATTGTTTTTTTGGCTTTCTTTTCTTTTTAAGCTTGAGCTTGGTCCGGTGGCGTTGGCAAAAAAGTACCAAAAAGAAAACCTGCGCCCCCTGTAAATGTTGCGCCACCGCTGAATGGATGTTATAACCGTGAAGCCGGCTTTCGCGCTGGTCGAGTGTGAGCACAACGGGCATCAGCGAATGCGCGCCTTTCCTTTTACTGTACCATTTTATGTGTGATAGTCTTTTTGGGGCTAGTGAAATGCAAAAACAATTTTGCGCAGCTTGCACATGAGGTGCAAGGCTGGAGGAACAGTGCACCTGAAGTTCGACCTAGCGTCTTCTCCCCTGGGATCCTCTGTCAGGGTTGGGGGCCCCCCGGAATGGCCTTGCGAAACCCGGTTAAACATGGTCTCATCCGTTAACACTCAACCTAGCGCCCATATTTCTCTGACTACAGATATAAACAAACTATATCAACAGGTTTCCACTAGTTACAGAAACCGTTGATATTAGAACCATCGTGAGGCTCCCTAAAAGTTATAATACGTTGCCATGAAAGAAAAACGCAGCACTAAAAAAATTGGACGAAAAAGAAACTCCTGCTTTTTTTTCCTCAACCCGTTTGAACCAGTTCGAACGGGCTCGATCCGGAACGGAATGGTCCTCCGGTATCGTACCTGGAACTGAACCCAAAAGGTTTGAATTAGAACCCGAACCGAACCTGAAAAAATTCCGGTTCGACACCGTTCCTACACCCGTATTTGTAAACATCCAATTACTCCCTTCATCCACAGAATACGCAAGTGAGCGGCGCACCCGTCCTACACTATTGGAAGCTGCAGCCGTGTGTTTCCACGAGAGAATAAATCCGGGGGTGTTCTTCGTCATGCGGCTGGATATTTGTCTGTTCCACAACCCGTCATATACCCCTAAAATAAACCACAAAACGAGTGAGGGTCGCTGGTGCTCACGCGGGCACCCGTTCGCGGTGGCTGCATTGCGCGCCAGGGGAAGCCGTCAGTCTGCATGCTTTTCATCGCACCGGTTGCAGTAACACGCCCTGTGCCTCCGGATGGCCAGTGCTTCATCATTGCGTGTACCGGCAGGTTCTGTGTCGAACGACCGAGGTTCAGAAACCATGAACACCAAGGCCCAAGCATCGGTGGCGTAAAGCCCAACCAGAGCAACCAAATGCCGGGAACATGGTGCTGCTCTAACGATGCCGCCTCCAAGCTCAGGTACTCGAAGAAAATGAAGCAGTACCACATTTCTTCATAAGTATCCTTAACGCAGGCTAAAAAGTTTTGTATTCAAGCAATATAGATGTATAAATGAGTGTTTTAACGGATTTTGAACACCTCGATGGCATCAACTTTCAAACTTCCGAGGTTCATTCCGCCAGGATGCTGAAGGTACTGGCTTCACTCGCTAAGTTCTAGATGCCCTATACTTTGGCGCGATGTTTTTCACTGTAAGTCAACAGTTTAGAGCAATTCTGACATTTCCCGCCCTACCATGTCTTCCTTGGATACCAAGTGCCACTGGACGCACTCCGTAAACGTAGCTTCTCAGTAGACGTTCTTGCACACTGCTGATTTCGTCTGCTTTAACGTTAGTTTAACCCTCGTTTTAGGTTTATGTTATTCGTATTTCTCCCGATATTTTCTCTTCATAAGTGGATGCGGGCTATCCGCTGATACCCCAAATGACTCCTGGCATCCTAACGCAGTAAAAAGAATAAGGCGCTAAACTGACGAGAACGAAATTAGACAAACCCCGCCTATACAAGCGCTATATTTGGCAGCTGTATATCTCGTTTGTGTCTACGTTTGTCTTCACCTCTTTAGCGCCCATATTTCTCTGACTACAGATATAAACAAACTATATCAACAGGTTTCCACTAGTTACAGAAACCGTTGATATTAGAACCATCGTGAGGCTCCCTAAAAGTTATAATGCCAATGATAGCCTCCGCCCTCCCCCCCCCCCCCCCTCATGGAAAACCTATGTTGCACAGCGCGCCGGCTGTCCACCCGCCACTTCTGCTTCAAATCCTCCGTTTCGAATCGCAAGGTACGCAAGGTTGCAAGATACGTACGCGACCAAACAATTTCTTGTACTCTCCAACAATCTCGACTCTCTGCTGGCAAGATCGGGTGCAAAGGATGTCCATGATGACCACCTCGTCCGCGCCTGCAAACGCAAAGAAAATTATCCATGTTTTTACAGTCTGTCTCCCTACAAAAACATTCACAACGGACAAAGAATGCGAGGATCAAAGAAAAAAATGCAAAGAGCACTGCGCCATGCAAGAAAGAGGAAAGAGAAAGGAACAGCAATTTCCATAAATTACAAGTGTTTTCGGAGCATACACGTTTGCGGCTCAAGTACACGCGTTTGCCTCATACGCGTTAGTTTTAGCGTATGGAATATTGTGTTCTCTGAATCTTCTATTGCTGAATGGCAAAGAAACAAAAGAGAACGGCAAGATCTGGTGCAGTTTGATCGCATTCTCACTTGATAGCTTTGGCGACATCAGTTTCATAGACCGAACAATTCGCGTAGCCTACCGCAAAGTTTCCTACCGTAAATTTTAGAATATGCACACGTAACGCTAGATAGCATTGCCTCGAAGAAATGTGCTTAGATCAAAACAAAGGCCCCAAATTGGCCCGTTGGGCCGCACGGCATGTAGTGACCAAGCTACCCAAAACGCATAGAAAATGCCCATTCATGAATAACCAGCTACCCTACTAAGAAATGTCTTATTTTAATCGCTCTGGTATTTTCGGCAGGCCTATGTGATGTAATACCCGAGGAAGTGACACAAGCATGTTGCGCTATTTGAGACGCATGGAGAAAAATTAGCAGTGGTTTAGCTCGGCTATGCCAGGATACGCGCAGCTTGAGCTAAGGCTCAGCTGGTTATTCTTAGCTTTCCTGGTTGTTTAGGATTAGCTTGATTATTATGCTTACTGCTCCTTCAATGATACACACGGTGTACGCATTATGTAACACATGTATATTTATCAAGCGGACCAGCGCAGCGTGACCAATCTCCCCAGAGCGAAACTAGTTCCACAGGCGCAAGCCGGCACGAGCCATCTGTTAAACACCCGGCTGACAGGGCCACCCCTCACGTGATCACCAAGTGTACCGGGCCACCATGTGCGGAACGGACGTCGGCGAAGACGCTAGGAGTGTGGTGTGGGTGAGAGACGCCGGGCAGCGAGCCATGTTCTGTGTGCCGTGTGACGTCACTGCTCCTCGCGCATGCGCAGCACTGCTCTTCAGGAGCCACGCGAAACTGCTCAACCTCGGCAAGTGTAGCTCACGCTACAAAACATTTTCATGCGCAAAGTCTACGCCCATAATGTTTGGCGTGCCAGAGTATACAGAGCCTATAATCTGCATAGAACAGAAAGACATAGTAAAGGTTTCCAAGCAGCCGGATTTTAGAGTCCATTGTTTATACAGTTTTTTTCGGGCGGCGTTTATTATTCGAAGGCTGTCCAGCTATCTTAACTTTCATCCATAACAATAATGCATTAAGGGAGAGCCATCTACTAATCTTCTTACGAGACGGGTTCGGCTTATAAACCATTGTGCACGAATACGAATACTTTTACGGATAGATACAAATGTTCGCAACGGCCTAGTTTGCTTGTTAAATATGTGATTTTGGTAGTGAAATAAATCCACAAAACTCGCACTTGCGAGGCAGAGACCCCAATGTAGTGAAAAATGGATGAACCAAAAGTGTTTGCTTGGTTATTTTTATTTCAATAAAAAGGGACATAATTTCTAAAAGAGGTAAAATAGGCTATTAGACACTTTTCTATGGAATTCCAAACTATTTCCTATTTATAAACGGTGTTTTTTAGGCCCGTGGGTCACGGACTAATAGGTCCCAGAGGAATGTGATCAGGTGACTCCCCCTAAACGCAATTTTTGTTTTAACGAGCACCCCTGAAGTCCCCAACGTGTACCACACTGCGTTAGCTCAAAAAAGCGTAATTGGGGTATAGAAATAGAACAAAATACTTGAAAGACTTAACGTGTAACTAGTTGCAAATGCTAAATAAACATATCTTGTCTAACAAAATTTAAAATATGGAAAATACAAAAATCGTACAAACTTCCCCAGCACAGCAGCTGGCGCTACCTATTTCCGGAGCTTAGGACACCGCCATTACTTCTGCCTGTTCACTCGTGTCGTATAACGTGTTAACCGTCATCAAACTCGAGTAGTGCACAAATGTTTTGTCCGCACAATAGGACCTGCTTAAAAAGCAAATGTAGAAGCGTCGTGACATTGTGAAATACTTTCGCGGTTTTTTCCCAAAAGCCTATTTACGAAAACAGTTCACAACCATGCTTCGCGAGGTTATGTCCAAAAATGAAGGATTGTAACTCTTTGACAGCAGAAAACATAAACACGTTACAAAACGTTGGCTTCATAAACTAACCTTTTCCTTTCATCGCAGCCCTTAGAGCTTGTGCGTCGGCTTGGGCGTTGAAGTTTTGGTATGGCTTCAGCGTTCCTCCCTGTAAAATACGAATGAATATAGACCCCCCGCGGTGGCTCAGTGGCTAAGGCGTTGCGCTGCTGAGCACGAGGTCGCGGGTTCGATTCCCGGCCGCGGCGGCCGCTTTTCTGATGGAGGCGAAAAGCAAAAACGCCCGTGTGTCCGAGATTTCGGCGCACGTTAAAGATCCCCAGGTGGTCAAAATTAATCCGGAGCCCTCCACTACGGCGCGCCTCATCGCCTGCGTTGCGTCGGCGCGTTAAACCCTACAATCAATCAATCAACGAATGAATATAGCACATACAAGGAACTTTTCGGAAAACCTGCACTTTGCCAATCTTGGTATCGAGATGCTACCTTTTAATTTATACAGGAAATGAATGTGTAAACTTAAAAAAATAGTACACCAATAGAATTTCGATGCAGGGTGTTGAGTGATTGCCAGCATTATCTGTGGTATTACAAACATGGTTTTGCAGAATTCACTTACTACACTGGTAGCTCTAAACGAGGCAGAAGGCGTAAAAGAAATAATAACTGAGCTCTAGAAAGGGTGACACCGAATAAATTCAAGCTCGCGCATATGTTGCGTGCGTGCGGGCGCGTGTGCGCGCGTGTGCCTGCCCGGGTGAGTGCTTGCTTGCCTACGTGCGTGTGCGTGCGTGTGCGTGTCCGAAGGTCAATATTCGAAGAGAGCATTCGAATAATGGTCTCCGAATCCCCTAGAGCATTAACCAATGCTGTGACTGGAAATTGGAGGCTAACTGTTGTTGCAACCCGCCGCGGTGGCTCAGTGGCTAAGGCGCTGCGCCGCTCAACACGAGGTCGCGGGTTCGATTCTTGGCCGCAGCGGCCGCTTTTCTGATGGAGGTGAAAAGCAAAAAACGCCCGTGTGTACGAGATTTCGGCGCACGTTAAAGATGCTTAGGTGGTCAAAATCAATCCGAAGCCCTCCACTACGGCGTGCCTCATCGCCTGCGCTGCGTCGGCGCGTTAATACCCTACAATCAATCAATAACTGCTGCTGCAAGTGACCTGTTACTTTGGAGTTGCGTCTTATTGAGAACGAAGCTTACAGAAAATGCACTGAAGTGGGAGAGTATGTTCTATAAATTATGTGACCGAGGGGAAGCTAGGGGGCCATAAGCAATAGATGGAGAATTAGACGGACAAGCGACATGCCCTCAACCTCCTATCACGAAATAATTAGGCATCACTCCTAGAAACACAACAACCGCCAAAGGCGAGGACACGTACCAATGAACCGGAGGGTTAATAAACATGAAACAAAATTGTGACTTGCTCAGTAATGAGAAGCTAATAAGGGAACCATGTAGCGCAGCAAAAAAATGTCGCTGGAAAGTAGAATCCGGTGAGATATTTACGCCGGAAGAGCGTCAGTTTGTAAACAGCTAGAGGCAAAATGCTGATAACTAATAGTAGACAGTGGCAAATAGGGCTTGTCATATTATTGGTATCTGAAAAAATGCCAGCCCAATTGTTTCCTTGTTACTTCTTCTCTGACCAGGCCTAGGTGTCGAAGTTCCGAACTCATTTTCCGTTGTAATTTTCGACCACGTGAAATGTTAAAATGAGAGAGAAGATAGTTCTAGAATTTTTAAACTCTACCAGGTAAGCGTGTATTATCGTCGGGAACATCCGAGACTTTTGAACCGTTTTTTTCACTTTTAAGTAGAAAATATATTGAAAGCACGACTTGCACTATCATCCCTTACTCTTTCCTGATGTTCGGTGTGACGATCCGTGACAACCCAGAGTGGCTACAGGTAGCTTACTGCTAGCAGGTTTGTCCGATGCAATTTCATCGTCTAAAAACAGGAAGCGGATGTTCGTCATAACAATGCGACAATTTGAATTTTGAAGTCTCAGATAGCTTGAATACAAAAATCTTGCTATTGTGACGTCACTGCAGTTGGTCTCGCGTGGCCCAAGAAGCCGACTGTTCTTTTTTCTTTCGCCACCGATGAGAACCGAACTATACCTCCAGAGGTTTGCTAAGCAGTCACACAATAAACTGTCTTGTGCCGACATAAAAAGTATTTCTAAATATTCGTCAGTACTCATGACGAATGTATAGGTTAAGTTCTTGAACAACATACCGAGCATGGTTCTAATGATTCACGCGTGATGATGGTACTTCCGCAAGAATGTCGGCGCATTTTTAATTATGGGATTAAGCAATAATCTAACCAACTTGTTCATTATGGTGACCTTTTGCAGAGGAGAGTTATACACTGTACGAAATGCGAAACACAAGTAAAAAAAACGGGTTAGTCCAAAGTGCGGAACTTGTGGCATGGGAGTTTGCTGTAAGAGGTGTCTGCAAACGGCGCGGGAGGTTTTTTCTTCTGGCACGCCAATAGCCTCTCAAAACAATCTTTGGAGAGGGCGGGTTTGCCATGCAACCGAATTGCCTTCAGTTCTTTGAGCAGTCTTAACGAAAACATCGGTACTTGTGGGCAACCCTTGCAACGAAACTGTTCTTGGTCGCGGTTTTATGGGTCGAGGCGCGGTAACGCGGGCGCAGCTATAGCGCGGGGTAGAGATCAAGCGCCAAGCGCACGTGCTGGAAGTTTGAAGAGTTTTTTTACGAGACATTTATATGAGTTAATAATTTCTAAACTGCTACATCTATTCAGAATATTTGTCGTTGTCAACATTGTTAAGGTAAAATAAAACATCACAGGCATTTGAATCGAGAATTCTACAGACAGGTGATATTTCCCTACTGAAACATTCCGTATATAAGGAATTATGGGAATATGGAGTTCATACGGATTATGCCTCCCCCAAGACAACCGAAAGTAGATGTGAGTATAAAAAGCAGGGAATCACATTAGTGTGCGCAATAAAAACGTTTGGCACAGGTTTCGTGTTTTAATCTTCAATAATAAGCGAAATGACGCTCCGTATGTTTTCCGTATACTCCGTATATACAGAGTTCATACGGACAATGATTTGGCGGTTCTAGTACTCTTACAGGCATAAAATCGGTGTCAAATGTTTGGATAAGTATGCACTCTATCGTTCATGCGTATTTCTCAAAAATATTCCGTGTTTTCTTACAGCTTTGTGTCATTCTAGTAAAGTACTCCGTATTCCCATATTTCCGTATATACGAAATTTTTCAGTAGGGTTGCACTTTTCTTTTATTGAAATTTCTTTGTTGCTTCATTTTTGTAATAGAAATTTTAAAAAATGAAAGCGCGTTGAAAAAAATGTTTTGACCACAACTTTTAAAAGTGCTCGTGGAGCCCCTTCGTGGCAGTGTTTTAAGTTCAATGCTACAAAAGTTCGCTGTAGATGGGGCGGGCACTGTAACTTGAAAATTCCATTGGGTCCAACGGCAATTTACCTGCCGGATTCGAAATGTTGTATGAAGCTTAGCCTTGCGATTAGGGAGCGCCAGACAGCTTCGCTGTTAATATCAACGTTTTCTGCGTTCATTCACTGACGCTATAATATTTATTCGCAATCTCACTGCACGTAAGTACAGGGCAAAATAAAATAAATACGAACAAAGGAGCACATAACCTACGACGCATGCCGCCCCACCTGGCTGCACCGCCAGAGAGTTTGAGAGTGTGGCCTACTGTTAGGAGGAATGCTGGATAAAGGATCAACGTCGGTTTTATATGTCGAGCCATTTCTTATGCTCTGTCGCCACTGAGCATCCTGTTATCTACTACATTCGGGAGCCAAGCGCACAGCAGACTGATTGCAGCTAGCATTATACCCTTGAATCATCATCCTGCTCAGTGTAGACGCAGCGTGAAAATGCCTCTAAAAATGAACTACCCGCGTAAAGTCTTTATCAAGCATTTGCCATAAATGTAGGCTACACCCTGAAACGCTCTCAAAGAAATACGCACCCGCGCAGTTTACTGGATTTGCAGCGAGATGGTGCAGCATGCGTTGGAGGCTGCGCGCTCGCGTTTTCGTATTTCTTTAATTTCCCATGTACATACACAAATACGCACTTATATGCATACCTACACACATTCTTACATAAATACCTACACGTACATACATACATACATACATACATACATACATACATACATACATACATACATACATACATACATACATACATACACACACACATACATACATACATGCATACATGCATACATTACACACATACATACACATACCCACATACATACATACATACAGGAATACATAGATACCTGCATACATACATAAAAAAAGCTCCTCTGCAGTGAGGTGTTTAACACAGACGAGAGGACAACGTTTAACGTTGAAAACGAAAGCGTAATCTTAACCAGTGACTGAAAAATTGAACGATCCCTGTGATTCTATTAATTGATTTTCTAATTTGCTCAGGAAAAACACAATTCAAGAAGCTCATGTGTGTTTAAGAAGAAATTAACAATTTATTTTGAAAAAAAAAACATGAAAAGATGTTTGTTGCACAACTAAAGAGAAGATAAAAAATAGCACCGCAGCCAGCTGGTATCGTATAGTCGCAGTAGTTATTATTTAATTTAAATAGATTTCAGGCGCAAATTTTGCCGGGGTGCATACACACATAAAGAAGAAATATGGTCAATCATACAGCCCATCATGCAATTTGACGTTTACAGAAACTCAGAGATATAGATAAACTGGCGAATTAAAAGCCGAAGCGCTGCGGGAAAGTTGCTTTGTTGTATTGACTCGATTACAAAGCCTCTCTTTAATGATTCAGTTATGTAAACTCTGCCACTATTGATGAGAACAGTGGTCTGCCTCGAAGACAATAAATGTGAGTTCAGTAACTCACTTTTGCTCCAGCGCCTCCGGAAGGGCTTCCTATGCCGCTGCCAACTGCGGTGTACCCGGCGCCCTGTGCTGCTCCGTAGAAACCACCGTGTCATGGGAAAAATAAACGCCTTTCACGTTATGTGTCTTCGGTTATCATCATCATTTGGTAAAACACACTGTGTAAGTTGCATTTCTCGCAGTTCGTTTGGTGCGACATTGAACGCCACAAGTGAGGCATTGATAACATTAGATTAAAGCAAAGCATCTGGTGGCGGGTATCAGGCTAGGCCACTTTCTGGTGCGGCATTATAGTCTGGGCTCACGTCCTTGGGGTGAAGTGTACGGAAGGTTGCCAGGAATCGCGTAACGCCGAAACGACCAACGGGCACTCATTCTCTACCTCGTGGAAATTCAGAACAAAGCATTAGGTACTATTAGAAACAAAAGAGGAAATGCTTTGTGGTGGGTACCTGTACTATTCTATATACAAAAAGATCCACTTCCACAGGCCCGGTCTCCACACCAGAACACCTTTTTGGCGTCCAGGACAAAGGTCCGGCCACTGCCGCTGCTACCTAGTTCAAGCTGGCCTTCTTTACGAGGCCAGGTGTAATATTTTTGGTGGTTTTCGGGGGATGATAGAGAAAACGCGCTATACCATGAGGCTGCTAGAAGTGTCACAAAAGGTGGAATTTTACATCTCTGCGATCGTCCAGACCCAGTTCTTAAAGCTGTGCATTTGTGGGCATAACGTGAGTGAGCAGCAGACCATCACGAATGAGACCTGCAGCCACTTCCTGATACTGGTGACGGCTACTCACATTTAAAATATGTACGCGAGAGAAGTTTGTCTTGCTATAAACGTGCATACATAACCTCACTTTGTGAAAGAACATCTGGCAGTAAGCTTTACAAATAGGGAAGACTGCTCAAGAGAATACTCTTCAGGGTGGTCTCTACTTTCCATAGACACAAGTGTGTAGTTCGTGCCGTTATAAGGTCACTCATGGTTGAACCCTGGCTTGATGATGAAAGATGAACCCGGTATTGATGAAGCTAAAGGAGGGCGTGATGATGAAACACCGCTATATTTTTTTCAGAATTGGCAGCCAAACGATGTCCACAGACTCAGTCAACAGACAGAGCACACATGATGCATGGGTGTTACTCCTACCCTCGTGCACTGGTCTAAGTAGGATGGTATAAATCGAATGGAGAGTATACACAGCCAATGCGTCTATCTAGTTTTATAGTCTCATACGTGGAACCAATGGAGAGTATATAGAGCCAATGCGCCTATCTACGTAGTGATGACTCTAGGAGGCGAAACAAGGCGCCTTACGAAACAACCTCAAAGCAACTTGAGGCTGGGTCATGAGGCCACGGAAAGAATACGAGTAACGTTGAAGGAGAGGAAACAAGCTTCTTTTACAAGAGAGAAAACTAGAGCAGAATATTTATCATAGTTCAAATAAAGAAAAAAAGGCAATCGGGCCGGCAATGTAAGTAGGCGAAAGGGCAACCCGTGGACAGCCAGGGTGATAGACTGGATAGCGAAAGACTGGTCTTGAAGAAATGGAAGGCCTATTACTTGATAGAGGAACGAAATAACGAACTTCGGAGGCAAAGAATGGACTTGATCGGCACGGGAGAGCAGCCGTAGGAGGTCGATGGGAGAGGCTTTCGAAGCCCTGCCGTGGACCTGGTGCAGTGTTTATGATTATGTTGAGTCCCGGGAGGAACATAGTACGTTATTCTTTGTGATCTTCACTTGGTTGTAAACGCCTGTGCCGCATTTATTCCTATCATGAGATGTAATAGTGCAAAACCAGTAGATCACAACGTGGAGAAAAATTTCGTGGTTAATGGCTCATCAAGGGCGTACAGTGAATTGGGCGAGTTGGTATTGATCCACATTGCAACTCTGCGGTAACACCAGGACACAAAAGGAGGCAAAGAACGACACCGCAACCTGTATTATCTGTGACTTTTTCTCTGCCCTCGTGTTACCGCGCAGTTATATTATTTACCAAGGGCGGCTGAATGAAACCTTAAATGCCTGACTGCCTAAAGATTGAAACAATGTACTGAATGATCAATATAGTGCCTCATTCACAACGAAAGTTCCTTCAAACCTTATTTAGTTGGGTAAACTTTGCGCTGACAGGGAATCGAACCACGGCACTATGAAAGGCGAGCCGGGTAATGACGCAAACTCAGTGGTACAGAAAAAATGTGATCATTGTAATTGCACAAGTGTGTATTCAGTGAGACAAGGGGTACGTTCCCTCTAGTAGCATACGTGTAGATTAACAAGGAGGATTTCCCAATCCTCTCAGTCATAGTAACCGAAAAAGAAGAAAAGGGTACTAAAGGGATGATTGTATTGTGACGACACACGAGTATAAAATACACAACATCAATACCCGTGCGCAGAAAGAATGCACTGCTTTTGAGGATTTATTTGTTCAACAAATTTCACCGGTGAGTTTTGGTGGCGATGAAGTCTGGACCGTCCACATAACGAGCATTTCGCCGCGCGTAAAACCCGCATATTCATTCCAGAATTCAACAGTGATGTGTTTAATCCACCACATTTTGAGGCATTGTTAGGAGTGCTTGGGGTGGAGGAAGTTTTCACGCCCGGCGCACCTCGGAGAGCCGGCTTACCGTGGTAGTTCTCCGGTTTAGCGCTATATACCCACTGCATTCACACGGTATCATTCACCCAAAAGCGGCTTCGAAAAGATCACCGCGTCCTCAGATCGGGATCAAACCAGGCTGGACCCCTTGCGTTAAGATGCCGATTTCATTTCTATTGCGCCTAAGGGGCACACTTTACACATATGCAATGTGGCATGGGTGATCTTAGCGCTGCGCTGTCGCCACGCAGGCTGCCGTTGCTTGGCTGTAAATAAGTACACGTTATTGTAATATAAGGGAAAATACATGAAATAAAGCCTTATTACGCCAAATTATAGAAAACAATTTAGCGTCTCATTATAGGCATTTTCATGAAATGCAGTGCCCTCTCTTGACTACTTGAAGTGTCAGTGCAAGGCTGCTATAAAACATAAAACTAATCACTAACGGGCGCCACTGAAACCTTGGCGAATCAATGCTTGTTACTTGACTGCTTCCTCGCTTAGTGGAACTGATTCTTTTTTTGTTTGTTTTCTTCAAATTTTTGGGGTGGTTACGCTGAGGCTGTAGTACATTGTTGTTATAAAGTAAGCAAGCAAGCATGTAACGTGGCCGCCGAGGAACTGCTTACGACCGTAAATTGTTTTCACTTGATCATAGAAGAAGGCGCCGGCAGCTAAGGCAGCTCCGAAGTCTAAGGCACAGTGCAGGTCGGAACAGTTCTGCGCGTACTCGCGTTACTTTTTATGTCTCTGTACTGACTTGGTTTCGGATCAGTGCCGTCATGGGTATTCACAGACGAGTGGTTGGCATAGCCGAACTGGCTAATCCTCGCTCCATCGTTGAGGTCCTTCGAAAAGATTCATGAGCCTGTGACAACATCACCTCTCCATCGGTTCTTGTGACTATAACACTGTGTGAAGTATGGAGTACATTTCTAATAGAGCACTATTCGTTTGGTCAGTTAGGCAACACGAGATCAAGCTTGAACGCAAGTGCATCCATCAGCGTAAACCCCGAAAGGTGCTGCAAATATACCTTGCTGTAAACACTGACAACAGTTCAAAATTCGAAAAAAAGAAAAGCAGTCCGCAAGAAGGCTTCTTGAATAAATCTCAATACAATATTAAGAAGCGACCTCCAATCAACAATCTCTATCACCTTCCACTACTTCCACTAAATCCGCATCCACAAGCACTTCAGTGCCGAGACAGGTAGCGATGTGACATCACCAGAAACGTAAATGCCAATATAAAGCAGGTTGTTTTATTTGTTTATTTATTCATTATTTATTTATTCGGGTAGGAATCTGCAAACTCTGCTATACTTAACCTCATTCAAAAGGCGTCGGATGGCGTACTACCCTCATTAAATCACTATGAGGACCTGTTTCCAGTCTTGGGGGTGGTTATCTCAAGATATCTTCCAAATCATATGACTCTTCCAAATCTCTTCCAAATCATATGCCACGACTGCGCTTGTTTAGTCTCCTTGAAAAAGTTTATCCTGTCAGCCATCATAAAGTTGCATTATTTTGTGTACACTGAGTGTCCGCAGGCTCTCCAGATACACAGCGAAATGCCAGTTCTTGTTTACTTTAGCTGTGCGCTTTACAATCTGGCGAATATGGTATAGTTTTCGGATCAGAAAATAAGCCCCCTACCAATTTACTACTCAAGCTGTGTTTAGAGTCCTTCCCCATCTATACACATCCGTGAGTGTGCAGCAGCCAACTACACCTTCCTGTTGCGCACAGCCAGGGGCTCGGACAGGCGAGTATCCAAGATGACCACTGAACGATGGACTACCTTCATTTCCTTGGAGTGGATAGGCTCCTCCTTGTGCTGATCCTGCGCGCGGAGAATTGACTTCCCCTGATCGAGAGCTTCCCTTTGATGGTTTGTTTCCGCCAGGAGGGTAGCCTGGTGTGTGTGGCTGGCTCATAGCTTGAAGGATTGCTTTCCTATACTGCTAGAGACCTGCGACGAATACAGCACTTTTTTAGTGAAGCGCAGGAAATGCGGGCCAGGTGTTAAGACAAATCCATTGTTGTCATTGTGTATGCCCACTACTGTGTAAAGATAGGGAATGCCAGATGATTTTCGAACCTTTCGCGCTCAGTGAAGAAATTGGGATTAAGTGTGGGAAAGACTTGCGCTGTAATAGAGTACAACTGCGACTCACTGAACACACAAAACACTTGCAGCAGAGGCGCACAAACCGGCACACCTGCACGCGCGCACCGAAATACGTAGCCCTAATGGCCGCCACAAGGGCACTGGAGGCGTGGAGTTCGAAATGATATGTGTACTTCCTTCAGGCACATGACATGAGAAGTAACGCCAAGGAAGTAACATTCGCAGAGATCGGGTCATTCCAGATCTTCATTTACGTGGGGTTCCCTGCTGTATCTAGCGAAAAGGATACGTAAAGTAGCGCCATAGCTGGCGGCATTTGTAAAAAAGTGCACTGGTTGGCTTAATTGCTTTCCGCCCATCGAATGACGCTGGCGGCAAGATTGGCCAGCGCAGCCCGCTTCTACTGGTGCCGAATGAATGGTGCCCCTTGTGCTCCTCTATAGCTCCTCCAATCGCCATGTCCTTGTTACACCAACCAACCATCTAAGAGTAAACACATAAAAAATTCAAGCTCCTTCGGAAACACGTCAGCAATAAAGTGACCAAAGATTGAGCTATCAGGGATTTTCTTAATAATAATTTAAACAGGTCGGGAAGGTGTGTGAAGGAATTTGCGGGTGGTACTTGTACAAGTAAGACCCAACTTTGAGTGCACAAAGATGTTTACGGGCAGTGACGCCAGGATAAAAAAGACCTGTTCAAAGACATACGTGCAAGTATCGGTGGCTTAGAACATCGACGGAGTTTCTATTCGACAACATTGTTAGGGGCACCGGTGCAAAATAATATGTATTTCAAGGTGTAAAATGTAAGAAAAGGTTTGATATATAATCCAAGCTTGAGGCTTGAATTTGAATAACGTAAGATTTGTATTTCTAAGGCGTAACATATAGGGCAAGGTCAGGCGAAAACTCCCAGCATGACGTATGAATTTGAATAACGTGAGATGTGCTGCGGCGAATACAAAAGTCGTACCTGCTGTAAAACAAGATTTTTAGAAAAACCTTCAGGATGTTACGAGAACACATGTGGCTTAAGTTGTTGCACCGTGTAAAGCAGCAAAATCTCTGGGACTTATCAGTGCCTTGGCTATCCCAACAGCGGCGTCGCTAATATTTGCCATCACGCAACAATGAGATTTACTTAAACCCTGCAGGAGAAAGATGTGGCTTTGCCGTATATTTTCCTGGGAATGCTCAAAAGACATATAGGCTGCACGCGATAAGAAATGTCCGCTAAATAGACAGAAGCAGGTGGTATTTCGGCGGAAACGTGACTTCAACCGACGAGGGAAACGACAGCCACAAAACCAATGGCGGGGTATCCGACTATCCTCCTCCTTATACTCGAGGTACCGGGCTACCTTAAACCCTTTATCATTTCGTTTTTAGCGCACAGGTTCAGAGTACTGCATTCCCTAAGTGATCGCTACCGGCGTAAATTACAAATCGAGAACCAAAGGTTTTCTTGTTTCGCAAAAGTAAACTAGGGCCGGGAGAGGATAGTGAAAAGGTGGACTTGTCACTTAGCCTGGGCAATGGAAATTTTTAAGAAAATTTAGCAGCGGTGATGAACGCTTACCGGTTGGTGAATTTGGATGGGACTGTTCGTGCTTCTACACGGTGGGCGGAACATGCCCATTAAAGGGGAAAGCTATTCATCGTGTAGGGAAGATTTTTTTTCTGCTACTACACAGCTCAGTGACAATTTAATACCGTGCGAAATAAATTTTCAAATAAATCTAGATAGTGAAAAACATAAATACAAAAAATGAATATCAGAAGGACTTCACTAAAATTGAACCAGCGTGGCATAGAAATAGTTCGAAATACAAGGGACATGAGTGAATAGAGACAGGTGATCACATGTCAAGGGTAAGTTGTGGAGGGCCCAGAAAACGTATATCCAGAACAGTACGTAAAGTCGTAAAGTGACAGGAAGTTTCGCAGAGGTATTCGTTGTCATTTGTGCTGCTGTTAATAAAATATGAATGAAATTTATTTAAAAACCTAAACCAATATTCCAATCGTGCATTTTTGTGTCGGTTTTTTATGT
The DNA here is from genome assembly GCF_048455015.1 of Haemaphysalis longicornis. Lineage (NCBI taxonomy): Eukaryota > Metazoa > Arthropoda > Arachnida > Ixodida > Ixodidae > Haemaphysalis > Haemaphysalis longicornis. The sequence goes on along the minus strand of NW_027526288.1, from coordinate 5,729,020 downwards.
GGCAGGGGTTTAATCTTGGTCTCGCTGCAGGAACTACATTTTCTTTTTGCTTAAAAAACAGCTCAGAAAAAATATACGAAAGAGAAGACAACCACAAGTGCCGACGAACGATTAAGGAAAATTATGTTGGATTTAGAAACATATGAATTCCTTGTTTATTTGTGTTCACAGATGTTTGTGAGAGTTTTAAACTAAGAAATGTAGTCTACACAGATAAAAAGTGACAGTTGTTATTTCAGTAACATCCGCAGTTTTAGTAGGACACTATGTCCAACTGATTGTGCACTAGAACTTTATCAGGTATGTTCTAAGCTAGTTGGTTTGTCGTAAAACAAGCCAACTCGTCTGAATGAAACTATTACAAATGCTTGAAGAACATTACAATAAGCAAAATTCTGCAAATGCCAAAAAAGTACAAAGAAAAGTGGGCCGAAAATGGTTCTTACAAATTTTTGTAAAGTGTACATTTTGTGGGCATTAATCCTCTTTACGCCCGTTTCCTTGCCAATCCCCATCTATGGGTACGTGCCACTGATGGCTCCAACAAGATATCTGGTCCCGTTCGCTTGACAGTTTCTTTTTTTCTGTTCAGAGACGGCACAACCAAAAGCTTAAACAGGTATGCTGTTAAAAAGCTTTCAGTTTTCCTTTTGACGTATTAAGTCCTGGCCCCCTTACAAAAGAGGCGCCATTTATTTCGTGCACGGCACAAGAGGAACGTCAGGAAAGCAGAGCAAAACTGCCAAGTGTAACAATAAAATGAATGCGCGTATAACGCACTGAAGTGCGCTGTATATTCCAAATGACTCGCTTGTGCACTCGTGTTCAATGTGTTGAACATGCAAAACAAAATCACAAGCACCGAACAGCAAACAGGCGCGCAACTAACACTTCCCATTCAGCACGCTCCGTTCAATTTTCAGTTAGGGTTGGATAAAAAATTAAAACGGCCGCGAAACACTGCACCCAGCACTTATTTCGCCGGGAGTCGCAGCAGAACACCCCATGGCTGAACGACGCCATGACCTTTCCCCTACTGCTGTCTGTTTTGCCTCAACACCAACCAAACCCCATAGATGGTGCTAATAGTGTTCTACAATATTGGACAAGTGGGTTCTACCACAAAATGCGCCGCAGTAGGCATAGTCGCGTGGTTTTGGATGTCCAATAAATTGGACATATCTCCATAGGTGGACCTCTAAAGGATATAGGGGAACGCACCAGCGCAATCTAAGAGGAAGTTAGAGAATTGAGTAAGCTTGTCGCTGTTTCTTTTAGACATTAACCGTGCTCCCCTTACGTAGTTGCTGATTTTAAGTTCTTTCACCTCTCGTGGTTCTTTTCTTTCTGGCACCGACGAAAGAGTACGCCCGTCGGTTCCTCTATTTGTTTGTCAAGCTGTATAACTGTTCCCATAGTATTTCGTTAGCGCTTGTCGGTGCGCCTACTTCGTGCAAGTTTTCGGCGCTGTTTTTCAATTGTGTGGGACGTGGTCGCCGGTTCAGTTCCCGGCCGCAGCGGCCGCCTTCTGATGGATGCGGAAAGCAAAAACTCCGTGTGTACGAGATTTCGGCGCACGTTAAATATTTCCAGGTGGTTAAAATTATTCGAAGCCCTCCACTACGGCGCGCCTCATCGCCTGAGTTGCGCCGGTGCGTTAAACCCTTCAATCAATCAATCAATCAATCAATCAATCAATCAATCAATCAATCAATCAATCAATCAATCAATCAATCAATCAATCAATCAATCAATCAATCAATCAATCAATCAATCAATCAAACATCGTGTGCCGAACCAGGCCAGCGTAAAATTTCAGTTCATTTTCACAATGTGTGGTGCACACACTGCATTTTAAGTGCGAATGCACTTCTTAAGCGAGCCTGAATCGTCCGCCGCCGTAGTCCGCATAGCAACAGCTGCGGGTGCGCGCGCTCCTCGTCTTCCCTAGCAACGGGGGGAGATGGGCGCGCGCTGCCTGGCCGCGTCCCCATGGCTCATTCTTGTTGTTGTTCCTGCTGAAATGGCACATACCCACGTGGGGGATTGGCCAGGAATCGGGCGTGAGAAGGGCTAATGCACCCGCTTAAAGGAGTACTGACACGAAATTTCACAGCTGAAATCCGCTCTAGCAATCAAGTACAACGACAACACAAATAGGTGTCTGTGAATAAATGCATCTTTCTTTCTTTGTAGTTGTGTGTGTGTGTGATCTCTCTTTCGCGAACATTACCGAACCGCGCAAATTCAACTCGTGCATTCGCACTTTCACATTCTTCCCCTTTTTTAGTATGCAGTGTCTTGAGGGCCACCTGATGGCCCTCCAGATCAGCGCTGCAGCAATTGAACTGCGTCCGACGGCTTTCAATGTCAACCCTATCGGCCCCGGTGGCATGAATTGACGCCATCACATAAAAATTCCTCTAGTGAATAAAAAATGAAACCAAATGTGCTGGTTTTCTGTGGAATTGTTCTTCAGTGATGCCTATCGCGATAGACATAACCGTTGTTACGTTTAAGAGGAGCTGGTCCCTGCGATGAAAGTGAAGGTCTGGGGAAGTCAAAATTCCGACATTGCCGCTATAAAAAAAACAAAGTTCCTAATTTTATTCATAAGCTTGTAAATCTATAAATACGTTCACTAAGAAGCTCATTTTTTGTTTGTAGGGTCATGTGGCACTTACATTCAGGAAAGAATGCAAGAAGACGTATCTGCTCAATACAAAATCTTAATTTGAGGATGTTTTAATCAACTCCCTCATAAATAAATCAGGTAATATTTGCGCGAACACAGCTATTTCTTGTCTGAGGGCTTACGGGCACCCAAAACATAGGAAACCACACAGAAAACAATGTTTTGCTTGAAATGAAAATACATGGGCTCTCAACTCTCCTCTTTTTTCGCTTCCATGTCCTGCGTCCAGCCATACGATGGGGACGATGATCGAAACACGTTGAATTGTGTACAGATCACCTCTGATAATAGATAAGCGCCGTTCATTGTTTATATAGATGTATAGGCTATCCTGCTTGCTACGTTTTCACAAAAGGTGTGCAACAAACAGCGCTTCTGCCGCGCTGACGATAAATTACACACATGGTCACGCAACCCCTCGGTCGATATTGTTTTGTGAGCAGACGATAACTGAAGCGCACACTCCGTCTTCAGACGGATAGACGCGTGGTAGACGCTGCGGACTCCATGTCAGGCGAACCACTTAAAAGAAAAGAGAGGTTAGGGAAACACATCTCTAGTGATCGTAATGCGCACACACCAGCTGACTGTCGGCTGGTGGCGGTTGGTGGCGGTTGGTGGTGCGGTCGCTACCAACGCTTCGGCGGAAGCTGCCCGTCGCGAACACCACAACGCACACAACGTTCTAATTGACCCTCAACGGTCACAGAGCGAAAGATGCCTCGAAGTCTTCGCCAACTGGGTCGGTCGCCAGCTGACTGCACAGCCAAGGCACAGCACTTTTATAGAGACAAAAACAAGCTCGAATTCCTCCTCCATTTGAAAAATTTGTGGGGGTATAAATATGCCTGCTACGGCGACCGTGAACAACAAACCACGCTGAAGAATCGGCAGCTACGAGAGTAACGAGTTCCATTCGGCCCTGCAAAAACCCTTCCCGAGCTTTTTCCAAGTTTTAATGGTAATCAAGACCACCAAGCCCATTCGTGGGCGCGGCTTAGCGATCGAAGTCACACCCACCCACGACGTCAACTTTGTCCATGGCGTAGCGTCATAATCACGAAGTCGTCATGTGGTTCGTGCTAGCCACGACACGAACTTAGAACCAAATAAAAATAAATATCCCAGTCACCGTGGACCAATGATGTTCGAACTGGGGTTCACTCTTGTGTGAACAGTTAGGAGCAGTCTAGACGACACGATTTTTACACAGCAGCCTTCTTCATACACCGTGAAAACACAGTCGATAACAAATGACAAACTTCTAGAGCTAAAACGCACTCGTCAATGCTCAACACGCTCTTGACGCGCTGAATTTGGGCGATTTGTGATAAACGCACGCCGTGCACACTCGACTAAGCTGTAACCAAAAGCCAAACTTGATGGTCAGCATCAGGGCGCGTTCTTTTCGCTAGAATGAACGTTTTTGCTTACATGATTTCTGCTGCGCAAAGCTTCACTTGGTCTGCCCTCCAGGGACGTAGCATACGTAATTCAGTGGAAGAACAGAACACGAAAAAAAAACCCGCCCGCATCTTCCTACGGGGGGAACTCGAGTAAATGCGTCGCAGAGTGGTGGGGGTATCGCGTGAATGTTGCGTAATGGGGTATGGTTTGGGAATGCGTAATTGTTATTTCGTCTTTATTATTGTTATTTATTGAATGAAGGAGAAGCGAAGGCAAGGAGTGTAAAGTTTAAGTCTGTCTTTATTGCTTGGTGCCGTAAAGCAAAGCGTCAAGTCAAGCGAAAGCCAAGCAAAGACGCCCTTGACTGAATTCCGAACGCGCGCTCCGCCGCTTATATACACACCGCCCGTTTTCGAGGGAGAGGAGTACGGGGGAGAGACGCGCATGCGCACACTTCCGTACACAAGCGCGCGAACTTTCCATGCACCCACCACGCCGTTATCACGTGTACATGCCCTGCCGCCGTTACTGTTGAGCGCGACGCAGCGCACGGGTAGCTACGACGCATGCGCGCACAGACGCGCTCCCCCCGCACCGCCGCAGCTGTTTTTGAGAGCAAGGAGGGTACGGGGGAGAGACGCGCACCTGCGCCTCGACGCGACGCGCATGCGCAGTGAGCGTGTGGACGGCGCCGACAACATCGACGAGTGACATCGCGAGCCTAATAAATGCTCCACATTTAAAAACGGACTGCCCTGTGCCAGGCCTGGCCAACAACCAGGGCCGTCCATGAGCCGAAGCGTCTTGTTTGTTGTTTTTAAATTTTTTAACAGTTTCTTTCGGTCGCTGTCTGCATTTCTCCTTCAACAGGGATAATGCGTTTCTCCTTCAACAGCGCCTTCAAAATACGCGCTGCCTTTTGTACATGACTGACCGACAAATAAAGTCGAGACTCCCGAGACAGCTCCTTCGAAACCTGTAAACGTTATGTCATCATCTGGCGCTCTTTGCCCTTAGTCGGCCTTGCGCCATAAAAACCCAACCATCATCATCATCATCATCTGCGGCTGTAATGTGAATGCAAACAGTTACCTATTTCGCGTTGGAGCGACGCAAAATCCGCTCAGCGATAATTATTGTTCTTATGTCAAAACAGTTGAATACACTTCAGGCGTTTTTTTCGAAATAAGCCATATCTAGAAACCGAAACTAACTCTGATAAAACTGCAGTAACAGAAAAACTCGGCAACGTTTTTCAAAAATGGGGGGGGGGGGGAGCAAGAAAATAGTTGAGATACGGCCACTAAAACGTGCACGCAGATCGTATCGCAAAAGAGTAGATGCTGCTGTTTTACTGATGAAAATGAGCCACATTTATTTGCCCAATGGGAGTTTGCTTTTCGCTCGACTGATCAGGCTGTTTCTTAGGTGTTTCTGGAAATATTTTGTTGCTTTTCGGAGTTCGCATATAATGAATTCAGACGGAAATTAAGAGGTCGGCCAGAGATCAGTCCCCAGTTGTCAACGACGAAGTGAACGAGAGAAGTGAATGAAATGAAACTGAGAGATGCGAAACAATGATTTCGTTTGTCTCACCCGTTCCTGCGAGATAACTCTTGTTATGTGTTTATTTCCTTCCATATTTGCCATTTTAGTACTTAGCTAATTAGTCACCGCTTTCAAGCCCTGGCAAGCCTCCACTCTCCTCTCCCCCGCGCCACCCTGTCAGAGTGCGAACCACTTCTTTAAGGTGAAGAAGAAGATATCAGCAGCGTTCTTGTGAAGCGTGTTGGAAATTCATGGCCAAGCAAAGAGCTTGCGTGATGCATGCGTTTATTCATGCGTGCCCAAGTAAATTATCCTTGGGAGAAATTCGGAAAGAGCTGCTCATGGTGATAACAGGGCTTACCTGCTCTCTGTGTATGGTTCGATAGTTTTTGAACCCTGTTGCATAATTGTAATTGCTTTTCAACAAAAACCCAATCGCGCCATGCTTGAAAAGTCAATTTAAATAAAGTATTCGTCAGAATGCCGCAACAACTTAGTGTTTCGATTCAGTATGAGTAAAATCCAAATTTTCCCCCCATTATTGTTCAAATTCACGTCGTAGTGTTTGATTACTTGCGTCTATAAAAACCCCGCCACCGACATGTAGAATATAACATGTAATAGCTTTGACGGCGTTCCACTTACCTCCGGCAATAAAATTCCGCTTGTCCCTGAAATTGACGTTAGGTGGACCTGGCTCATTCCGAAAAAAACACGTCATTTTATTAGAATGTGCGGGCACCCGCCACGGTGGTTAGTGGCTAAGAGAGAGAGAGAAATGACCTTTATAAATTCGTCCTGCGAGAAAGGTGCGGGTCAGGCCACGCAGGGCTTCGCCGCACCTCGTCTAACTACCTGCGCTAGGTAGCGGGCGGAGCCCGAGGCGTCGTGCCCGGCCGGCCGCGCGGGTTACTCGGATCGCCCGCGCCGTCGCCGTCCGCTCGACCCCCGCGGGGGCCGGGAGGCGAGGGGCGCTGGCTTTCCTTTCGCCGTTGCAGCGCCAGAGCTGCCTCGAGCCGCTGGACGGCCCTGAGCTGGTTGCCGTGCTCCGGGGAGCCGATCAACGCGCGAATGTCCGGCGGGAGGCGGTCGCCTCCGTCGCGCGCGCACTGTTCGTTGCAGCCCCACATGATGTGGGCCAGGTCCGCGGGCACTCGCGCACACACACAGCACTCGGTCCGCTCGTAGAGTTCCGGGCACACGTGGCGCGCCAGCGCCGGCGTGAGCACGGTCTCGGTCTGTAACTGCCGCAGGAGCACCGCCTCCCCCCGGGACAGGCCGGGGTGTGGAGGCGGAAAAGTCCCTCTTTCGCGTCTGTACCACCGGAGCACTTCGCCGTAGGCGACGAGGGGCTCCCCTGCGTCTTCGTCGTGGTCGTCGTCTGCTTCCTCCCCGGAGTCTTCCGGGTTTCGGTCGAGGCGGGGGGGCGCGGTCCGGCACGTGGCGAGGACTCGGGCCGCGGCGTCCGCCTCTTCGTTGCGGTTGTGGTGGCCGTTGGGCAGCTCCCGGCCCGCGTGAGCCGGGAACCACCGGATGCTCGTGCTGTTGGCGGCCCCCTCCCGGATCCGAGAGAGGAGCCGCGCGGTGCTCCTGCACACCGTGCCCCTCGCGAAGTTGGAGATCGCCGACTTCGAGTCGCTGAGGACGGTCCGCGTGCCGGGCAGGGTCAGGGCTAAGGCGATCGCCGCCTCCTCGGCCTGCCGGGCGGTCGCGGCCCGCACGCACCCGGCGTTGAGCAGTTCTCCCGAGGTGGCCTTCAGGACCACCGCCACGAAGGTGTCGGCCCGCTCGCGGTGCTTGGCCGCGTCCACGAACACCGCTCCCTCGTCCTCGTTGTACGTTCTGGCGAGCGCGCGCGCCCGCGCCGACCGGCGTTCGACGTTTCGCTCCGGGTCCACGTTCCTCGGGAGCGGAGGCACTACGATACGGCGTGCGACGTCGTCTCGCAGCGGGACCAGCTCGTCTTCCGCCGCGGGACCGAGGGGCGGGCGGAGGCCCACCCGTTGCAGGATTTTGCGCCCGTACTTGGTGCTGCCCAGGCGCTCCAGCTGCGATACGCGCTGCGCTTCGCTGATCTCCACCAGGGTGTTGTGGACCCCCAGGGACAGGAGGGCGGCGTTGCTCGTGCCGTTCAGGAGGCCCAGGGCCGCCCGGTAGGACTTGCGGATGGCAGCGTCGATGCGCTCCCGTTCTTGCGCCTTCCACTGGTGAAAGGCGCCCACGTAGGCCACGTGGCTCACCACGAAGGCCTGCAGCAGTCGGAGGAGGCTGGCCTCGCGCATCCCCCTCGAACGCGTGGAGATCCGCTTCACGAGGCGCGTGGCTATGCCCATCTTCGTGATCATCTTCTCGATCGTGGTGCCGTTGCCGCGGTTCGCGTCCACGTGCATGCCCAGGACTCGAACGCTGGGGACCGACGGGATGGCCGTGCCGTCTGCCGCTCGTACGACGATGTTGCGCTCCGCCTCCGCTGCAGCGCGCTTTCGATACCGGCCCGGCGGGGGCAGGATCAGCAGCTGCGATTTTTGCGGCGAGCACCGCAGACCCGTGCCCACCAGGCCGGCCTCGATGGTGCGTACCGCCTCCTGCAGCGTCGACTCGATGTGGCCGTCACTGCCGCCCGTGACCCACAGGGTGATGTCGTCGGCGTAGATGGAGTACCGGACGTCCGGCATTGCGCAGCTGAGCACGAAGTCACGGTTTCGATTCCCGGCCGTGGCAGCCACTTTTCTAATGGAGGCGAAAAGCCCGAACGCCCATGTGTACGAGAGTTTGGCGCACGTTAAGTAAAATACTATTGTAAATAAACGCATCTCTAGGATTGCCATGTTTTGTGAAAAGTGGTTCCGTGTGGGTTTGAAGGGTGCGTTGGCGATTGCACACACAGCTTTTTCTGCAATAGGAGTAGTATCTTGATGTTTGAAAGAGTGGTGTTTCTACAAATAAGGAGACAATAGCTAATGTGTAAAAAAAGTGCGTTGTACATCATTAGTTCTATTTTGGTCTGTAGAGAAGCGTAAGCGACGCGTAATGTCTTTTTAGCTTTTCAATCATTGCTGCGCCATTTTACAAGTTTGGAATACGTGCTCCAATGTTATCGGTTTCGAGTATTTCGCAGAAACATCGCACCTGATATTTGATGGCATCTTTTAGAAGCGGTTCAAAGGACGGTTCGTAACGCAGGTTACCCCTATCCCAGGCAGCACAGGACTGTTCGGCCTAAAACAGGCCGGTGTACTTTGGCCGGTGATTTTCTGTCCGGCGGTTTTCCGGCAGCCATGTTCGGCCCATGTCCAAATGTGGCCCTTTTGGCCGTATACGGCCGTACTCCCATTACTGTCCAACGGCCAGTGTCCGTCGGCCAGTCGACCGGCTTACGGTCATACGGCCAGATTCCAGCCGTAGGGCTCCGGCCATTCCAAAGCCACCCGTGTACGGCCGAAGTACGGCCGCCGGAGGACAGCCGAGATGCGGTCGTCGGACTCCAGCCGGACTACAGCTACCGGAAATACTTCCGTGCTACGGGCATTGGAGTTCAGCCACAGTACGTTAACTATACTGAAGCCGGTCACTGCATGTCGCGCAAGCAGATGACTCATTCGCGCAGTGCAGAAGCAGCACAAAGACAGCATTTTGGCTCCAATGCAGCCACATCAAAGTGAGCTCGCGCGAAACCACCAGCCGTTCAGCTTTCAGCGCAGCCTGGCTTAATTACCAGCCTCAGTTGACAGCAAAATTCATTTATTAAACAGTGCTCACAAATTGTCGTTCCTTTAATTGCTGTGCCTCTTTTACTGCCGAACACAGAAAATATTCAGCTCTTAGCTTGAATAGATGTATTGTCCAGGTGCTGATATCCTCTGTGGGGCGGCTTACCTGTAATAAACGTGGAAAGAGGAGGGGGGGGGGTGGGCGGCGGAGGGCGCATACTTTAGTGGGTTGAATATCAGAGAGATAAACTGCGCCGTTTTTGGCCAATTTCTTTTAGGGCAATATTCCGGAACACTTTCAAGCTATGACTACATAAACTATTTTTATAACAGTTGCTTGACCAATTTTGATGTGTATAAAGCCGGCGTGAATGCCTCTACGAAGCGTTTTGGTTCTCAAAAAAATACTCAGGAGCATTTAATATAACTCCTTCACAAAAAAGTATGTCCTGTTTTTGCCCATTTTTCTTGCAAAGACAATTTCTACTCGATCAACTTTTCTGATGATCTTCCGCAGGGCTGATCCTAAGAAGGAGCGAACAGGTACTTTCATTTTCAATCTATTTTAATGTTGTTTTCATGAGTAAACGTCCACACCACATAATAATTCAAAAGAACTTAATTTTCTTCTAATGTCATACTACGTTCAAAAAATTCTAGACGCTTTGCGAATGACGCCCTGCTTCAGGTGGCTGCAGTTGTATCCCTCTGTGTTCACGCAAGGAAAGGCGTAAAATTAGAGTTACATAATTTGTTTCAAACCAATAACATAGCAATGGTAGCATGCATACAGGAAACCTTGCATACTGCAACGAATAGGGCAATAAATATTGTATTGGTCAAGGTTGAATGCGTAGGGTTCTCAACCCGTCGGAGGCAAACTTGCGCCTCTGAAAGTTTATTTATTTATTTATTTATTTATTTATTCGTTGTTTTATTTATTTATTTATTTGATGCCTGCTTGCCTTTGCATGCATTACAGAAGGGAGATACATAACACTAAGAATTAAATATGAGACAAAATAACAAAATAATGCTACAAAGTGCGCTGAAAATCGTCAATATAAACAGTTAATGCAATCATACGTGGAAGATAATTACACTGTAGTACTGATGTAAAATAAAATGAATCGCGCAAGGCGTCGCCTTTAAAGGAAAGTTAATAATTTGCTTTAAGCTAGCGGTCCCACTTTGCGATATGTTGAATGGCGCTTGGTCATACCTCTCCCCTTCTACTCCAGTTTTCGAATGATAGATATTACAAAAAAAGTTCAACCTGTCGTTTCGTCTGTGATCTTTCACGTCCTGCCATTTCAGTTTACTTTTACTTTCTCTCATGCTAGGTTGAGCGTGCAAATTTCCTAATACGAATCGCACTGACATATTCTGTATGTTTTCGAGCGTATCAACCACCTCTTTGGTGTAGGGATCTACGAAAACACATGCGTACTCCAAGATTGAGGGCACATGAGTGAAATACGGTTGTTCTTTTCAGTTAGATGGAGGTTCACTGAGATTCCGTCTCAGTAAGCCAAAAACATATGCAGCCGTAACTTTTATGGTGTGAACCGGCCTATTTAACCTCTAACCACTCCCTAAATAAACTCCTAGGTATTTATATTCCTCGGCCGTTGTCACAGCAGCATAATTTACGGTATACGTATTCAATTGGAATGGAGGTTTTCCTGTAAAGGTGCCGTTAACACACTGTTTAACATCTAAAACCTTTCTGAATAAGCACACCAGGATGTTATTAAATTCGAATAAAGCTGCAGGTATACGGAATCACGTTCATTCGCTATAGTCCGGCAAACTACACAGTACTTTTGATCAAAGCTATAGGGCCAATAGTAATAGAATGCAAAAACCGATTCATTCAGTTCATAGGATGAAATGTACTACGCAGAAGGTGATATGGAACACCGTCATAGAATACCGTCCAAGAATATACAGTCAACCTCTTTAAGCTAATCTATTTCAAGAGCCAAATCGTGCGTGAACTCAACAATCTGCGTTGAGCAAGAAAATCCTGACAAAATTCGTGTTTGCTAGGAAGCTGGCAATTATGTTTAACCAAATGAGTCATATCCCAAGTGTAGCTAAGCTCACCTTCAAACATCGGAACTAAATTAACAGCTGGGCTTCATCAGTGACAAGGCTCTGTTGTTATCGCAAATTTAAAATAATTTTTTTCTAAATAGGCAGTAGTAAAATTCCATGTTGGCCGTTCAACGCAGGGCATGAAGTTGATCCTTCCAATGCACGAGCGAGTCTCTTCTACGTTTATCACCAACAACATAGTGCAACATTGCTTGTTGCAGTTTAATTGTAAGCAGAATACCTTGCGCTTTTGCCCGCACTTGCCTTTCTTTGGTGGGGAGTCCTTGACATGGTGGCGGTTTAGCTCCTGCGTGGTGGCCGCTAGCTCGACGCCCTTGAAGGACAGGTATTTTGGTGAACCATCTCCATCTCGGATCGGACATTACTGCCGGGTCGATGTCTCCAATGCTCTCCATTTCTTGAGGGGGCGAATAGCCTCGAGCTGATGCGTCGACGAAGCCGGCGGTAGAGGCGTGGTAGCGGCGATGACTGGCGAAGCTTATCTCACCCGTTCGTGTGGCACAGTCTTGTGGCAATAAATGATATTTCGATGGCCTAAAAGGTTCCCTGCTAATTTCCAGGAGTCCTTTCACCTTGCCCGTTCACCAAGATCACTCATTACTGTTTGACAAACGATGTTCGTTCATTTAAAGCGTAGAAACACGGAACGGATGAAAAAGGCGTCCCCGTCGTTCGGCTCCCTAACGGCTTTTTCTCCCCCCAGAAAAAAAACCAGTCGGTCTCCTTCCAAACACGTCTGTGCATGAATACTCGGCGCCCAGGCGCGTGCCGTTGTTCGGCGGTATGCCGCTTGCCGAAAAAATGACGTATAACCAGATACCTTACGTAGGCCGGTCTCCTCTTGAACACCGGTTGCCAAATATTCTGTGGCCATTCGCTTGCCGTAATTCGGCCGAGGATAGCTAACCGAATGAAAAACGTATATTCTGGGGCCGTACGTCGGCCGGTATCCTTCATAACACTGGTTGCCCGAAGAAAACGAATATTCTACTGCCGGACGCGCGGTTCACCGTTGAAACAACGAATGCACGGCAGCCGCGCTCTGGCCGGTCTCCTTTCGAACACCAACTGCCGCAAGAATACGCATATTCTGTGGCCGGTCGCTTGCCGTGCTTCGGCCGATTACCGCTTCCCGAAGAAAAAACGGATGCCCTAAGGCCGTACTTCGGCCGTTCTCTTTCTGAACATCGGCAGCCGTAAGAGAACTGAATATCTGGCAGCCGGTTAGCTGCCGTTGTGCGCCCGGACACGGGCGGACGAAAAAATACCGAAGTGCTGGTTGCCGAATGTTGGCCGTTCAACGCATGATGAGTGGCTGCCAGAACCTGTATGCTGGCCGGACATGCCAGAAAGCGGCCATAGACGGCCCGGTCTTGGGGCACACTTTCTGTGCCGCCTGGGATCTTATTTGCTGGTTTTCTGCACATACGAACTAGTTTTTCTCAGTGTTTCTGCTGCAGCCAACGCTGCGCAAATGCCATCCGCCGTTCGGGCAGGGCATCTGCTGTATCCGCATCGTGTTTCCCATGCAGATAAGCCTTATTCCACTAATTACGAACTGCAAATATAAGGAAGAAATTCAGCGGGACGATCGAGTTAATTATAAGTGGGCTCGACTGTATACACAAATGTTCAAATTGTCCTAAAAAATGATGTATGCTTCATTGCTGAAAGGGTTGTTCTGCACCAGTACATGCAGTGAGCAGCAACATGTCAAAACATTTCAGCTGCAAAGGAGATATTTCATACAGTGGTATCTGTTTAAAAAAAGTGCATTCATGGTCATGGTGTCAATGCAGAAAGACTGAGCACAGGTTCAAGCAAGCTCTGTGATCTGTTCACACACAAATCATCCTCACTGGTGTTTCATTCGCATCCTCAATTTTTACATTTGTCAGCTATTAGTGCAGGTTATGTATGCACGGGAGAATACAGCTGGAACCTGCATTTCTCGTAACGGTGCTTTTCGCTGGTCAGCCATTCTCAGCAAAGTTCTGCTGCGTTCTCAAGAAGAAAAAAAGCGGCGGGACGTTATAGGCTCACTCCAACCTACACATCTTTCTGTTTTGATGCCCGCAGCCTTCTTTGTTACACACAGCGCCGGGTGAACAAATTATGTGGTGACGATTCAAATTTCGATCTTAGGATTAGGTCTCAACAATCATGGCAGCTCGTGTCGTATGCGACAAAAGCCGCGACTTCGCTTTAAATCAACAAAAGGGATGTGTTGCAAGCTAATAGGAGACCGGTAAAAACTGGAAACAGTAAAGGTTACATAGCTCGCTCCACTTCTGGTGCAAGAGCTCCCCTGGCTTCCCGTACGCCGTCGTCTTTCAGGCGTGTGTGTGTGTTGCTTGTCTCCACCTAATAAAAGAGCCCCATACACGGCGTATTCTCATAAATAACAATGATTAACTCTGCTCGGGGCTTCTCTGAAAGTTAAGCAGTCTGACACACAATCTTGCTCTAACAGGCAAGGTAGTGCGTAACAATTTTATGAATAAAAAATGTGACTATATGTTAACTTTCACGGCATGAATTACTGGCTATCGCATTTGTCAGTTTGGGCATAATACCCTCAGCCATGGCTTGGCGCTGCAACACATCTCTACTTTGCTTATCTACTTCCGTTGCCTAACTTCACTTAAGTTTTACAAGCTGGTGTATGCTTTACGGGGGAAGTCTTATGAGTGTAAAGTTATGCTATGCAGTAATTTAATTGTGAAAAGAACCACTTTTTCAATGTAGGGAGCGTTCTTTTTACTGCAAAGCAGTATATGTCTCAACTCCCCCTCACCCCCAGTTTTCATTCCCGTAAAGCCGCTTTACTTGGCACCACTCTGGCGTTCCTTTTTTCTCTTGTCTTGTTTCTTTAGGCACGCGCACATAAGCGGTTGGTGGTTTATGCGTGAACATGCGGGAAGCAGAAGGAAGAGGGTGGGTGGCGTGAATGAGAAACTATTGGATTTATGCCGGTACTGATAAAATGTCCGTTGGGCTGGCAGGAGGCCTGCACGTGGACGAGGAACAGCCAAATGCGACCTGTCTGTTTTCTTCACTGGTCGAGCACATTGGGTTGTGTGCTGCAGAGACACTAAGATCGCTACGGCACAGGAGGGAAACAGGCAGCTTCATGTTTGTTCGCCAGAATAAAGCTCGAGTAATTCCGAGTTTCATTCAGTGAAACGACTAGGAAGTATGTTCACTTGAAAATTACGAATAAGCGTGGTTTGTTTCAAGCACTGTGTCGACTACGCCCAGCTTCGCAGATTATCCATCTTCACAGAATACTGGGGCACTAATTTTATTCCTCAGCATCTGGAGACACTGAGTTTAGTTCTATAAAACGGCACAGGCTAAGGACGCGAATATTCTTCGGCCCTAAGCGCAGGAAAATCGAATGCACGGTTTCCGCACTCCGGCCTTTCCCCAGCCGAACACCAACTGCCACAAGAATACGAATACTTTACGGCCGGTCGCTTGCAGTGATTCGGTTAAACACCGCTTCCGCCCCCTCCCCCCCCCCAAAAAAAAAAAAACTAGTGCCCTAAGGACGTAATTCGGCCGCTCTTTTCCTAAACATCGACCTCCGAAAGTAAACTAATTATCTGGCAGCCGGGTACCTGCCGTTGTGCGTCAGAACACCGGCGGCCGGACAAATACCGAAGTGTGGTGGCCGAATATTGACTATTCAAAGTATAATCAGTGGCTTCAAGCACCTGGGTGCTGGCCACACATGTCAAAAAGCGGCCATACGGGGGCCATTCTCGGGGTACACTTTCTGTGTTGCCTGGGCCCTGCTGTTGTCGAAGTCCTTTCCTTTGGTAGGGCGGAAGTGGATTTCGATGCGTATTTACTTCCGGAGTTGAGGATGCGGTGGAAGTAGCACCGGCACTTGCAGTACTACGGCGGTAATTGCCAAAGGCGTCTGCATTGAGTCCGGCACTTGGCGCTTCTACTACTTCTTTTGCCGTGCGCAACGGTTTGATTGCATCCAGAGGTCGTGATTGCATTATTGCCAGACGACCGATTCTCTGCGCGCATGCATGTAACGGGGTGTTTGGAGAAGGATGTGCGGCCTAATTGCATCGCAGTCAGAGAGACCTGGGTATGTAATATCAAATTACTTTTGTGCATTCAGTGATTTTGGTCTCATTTAAACAAAGGAAGTATAAAAGTTTGCAGTGTTCACTGAATTGAGAGTTTTAATACAACGCAGGTGAGGAAATCAATGATAATAAAGTTGCTGCAGATAACTGCGGGATTGACTGTAGAAAGAAATCAACGTTTGCATCACTTCATGAATGAAGAGAATGATGCTGAAAAGCCTATCATTACTCCGTATGGCTTTAAATTTTACAAATTAGCCCCTCGAGAAAGCAAAAGAAACGCTAAAACTTTTCAGAACATTTCCTCTGATATTGCAGGCACGTTGATATATTTATGGGTTTTTGGTGGTATAGGTAATTTCTGATGTCACAAAGATTGTAAACAGCGACAGCTCCTCGAAGATACATCTATAAACGTTTTCCTCAAATCAACAGTTCCCAAGTTGCTGAGCACGTGAAATAAATGTAAATCAAAACATTTCATGTACTGTTGAAGCTTGCAGTAAGTCCCGCAGTACTTCAAACATAGAGAAGCTGCAGTATTTCTTTTTAGGTGAGCACTTCACGACAGATCACCAGGGACTTGTACAGGTTTGAAATTATATACTTACATGTTTCGTCGTCTGGTTGCACTGTGCTAGTACTAGGCACCGTCATACGCATCGATATCATCAAGTTAATCATGGCAACCATATGCGCCGTAGAACTTACCGATACATGGGGTGCAGCGGCGGCGCGTACTTGCACGACGCCTGCGAGGCGTTGCGGTAGTCGGGTCGAGGTTTCGTGGAGCAGGTGTTGTACCAGCTGTGGCGATGTTGGTTGCTAGGCAACGCGAGGCCCGCTGTAGGGATTTCACAGCTTTTTTGGGGGGCGAATCCACATAATGGTTGGGGCTGTTGGTTTCCCTTTTCGTCCGTCGTCGTCGTCGTAATCGTCGTCTCATATAGTCAAGGTACTTAAACACCAGGAAACTCGTTCGCGCATGGCGCTAGAACGTAACGCGCGCTAACAAACCCCCGGAGATTCGTTTACGCATTTTTCGTCACGCGGTTCACCTTCTAGCGCGGCATGTGAAGGTCGCCTACGATTCTCTCCGCCGAAGAGAGTTGAAAAACGTAAACGTCCCCGATACTCGGTAACAAATGACCTAAAATAACTTGTGACAAGCAATTGCGTTATACTAAATCACGGGGAAATGAAAAGGTTATGTTTTCCTCAATTGGTGGTTTTGTGTTTTCATTTCATTTGTTGCCCTTTGGTTTTTGTATAAGTGCTCTTTGTTTTTTTGTTTTGTGATCATTACATTCTGAACTTGGTTGTATTAATTTGTAATCCCTCCGAATTTTTTTAAGGTAATTTCAGCTGCTCTGACTAAGTGCTCAGACGACGACGATGATGAACCTCTTGAAGTGTTTGGCAAGTACCCACAGAGAGGGATGGGCCAGGGATAAAGATATGACCACGCCTAATGTATCAAGGTGCCTTCGGGTGCAGGTCTCGCTCGCCATACGTATAGCCGACGCCAGCGTGGTTGCTTGCGGCACACCACTTCGCTTTGTAAGACTACCGAATGAATGATTTACCTTGATGCACTGCGTGATACGGCGCATACACACAATGGCAAGTGGCACTCTGGGAAGGAGAAACCCCTTAAAAAAAAACCCAACGACCCATTCCAAAAATTCCATGTGTTTTTGCTTTGTCTAGAATGATACCTTAGCAGAGTCAATATTGCTCTTTGTTGAGGTATAAGGAGTCGATAGATCTAGGCCTCCAGAGCCGAAATTCTTTTCAAATTATGCGCACTCGATTACAACGTACATGTGGGCATTCCGATGCAATGGGCTGCTCTAGCACCTTGATGATAGTTCACGGTAGCATTGCCGTTAGTTCTCTGAGATACCAAGCTGATGCTTACATAGCTAAACAAGTATCACAGGCAGCTTCAAGACAAATGAACAGTACCCGAGCTTGCAGTAATTTTAAATGCCATCGGCAGGAAACATCTTCGTGGTACGTAAAAAAGATTGATAGATTGTGCATTTGTTGTCTGGACTCACTAGTGTATTTCTTACATCTCCCAAAATAAATGAAATCGGTTTTGGGGAATTTCAGCCATGGCCACCAGCACGCGCAAAGTCTCCTTCAACTGAACAACCACTGAACCGGCACAGCACCGCAAGCAAACATTTGCAAATCCAGTTCCAATCACATTCTCTTTCATTAGCCACGATGCTTCTTTCGCGGAAGCACAGGTTGATCCAGACGTCTTTATGAGCCACGCGGCACGCACCTGCGCATACAGAAAAGCAAAAAACGGTCAGTTAACCGGAACCTACGAACCAAGAGTGAGCACAAAAAAATATGTGTATGTTGTGCACAGTCCAACAAGCTTTCTGTTTCGCTGGAGTAGACAGTGTGTTCAGACGTGACCAAACGAGAACTGAGTTTCCTATTAGTCTCTATTCGATAATAACTTGGATTGGCTTTGCTGCCCCTCGCCTAAAGTTTCCCACTCTACAAACTCTACCAATATGGAAAATTCCAGCTAGCACTCAAATCTGCTTAAGTGTTCCGAAAGCGAATGCCTGGTGATAAGTTTCAAGATTATCGTTGCTGCGACATCTTACGTGCATTTCTTCGTTCACCTTTATTTCTTTGTCTTCGCTTGATGATTTCATGACAAGCAGATGGGTGACACTGTAGTTACTTGGCGTCACACGGTACACCCGGGATAACGGCTCTATTGCTAGCAGTTTTTGAATTTAGCGACGATGAATTCTCTGGACACCCTGGTTGATATACTACAAATTATAAATATATGTTTTACCTAAACGTTTAGCGGCGCCCATTTTTGGTAAGGCGGAATTACCACTGTAACAGCGACGATGTTTTTTGCATGTTAGGGCAATTCATGGTTTAGCCTTGTAACACATTAGCTTAGCAGACGGCTGTTTCCAGTACGTATTTCGCAGCCAAAAACATCTACACAGGGTCTCGATTCAAACATTGAAGTCAGATTACTTACCACGCAGATAACCTGGCGCGGTTAGCCACTGGCTGCTTGAATATTCTGCCGCCAAATCACTTAGCTATCGAAGTGTTTAGGCATAAAATAAAGCTGTATATTTGCACACAAAAAAACCTGCGAGTCCACATCATTTGACTCCCATGTACAGGCATCAATACCGCCAGTATTGCATGTACTAAAAACAACAGGCTGCGGACCTCCTTCCTGTTGTTGATAACACAGTGGATCTGTGTTCGCGGGGTGGTCTCAGAAAAATGTCTGCTCGGTGGAAAATACTGCCCGTCTTTCAACCCGCATTAATATGTAATTCCGAATATACATATCCAAAAAGAACAAAAGTAAAAAAGTGGGTATTTCTTGCAATGACTTTTTGAAGTGTAAAGATGTCACCACCACCACCTTCAACTCGCGTTTTATACGGAGTTTTCCCAATTCCTTTTCATCCAGCCACAGAAAGCGAAATTCTGCAATTGTGACAGCTGTTAATATTCTAAATGGTACCCTGTCGCGTGCAACACGTTTACTCACAAAACGACTGCAAATGTTTTTAGACCGAATGCATCGCTCATACAAAAATTTTTATATCACAAAAAATTCATACATATACCAGGGGCGGTATTCTCGGGTTTTGTCCATTTTGCGTCCCTTTCAAAAGTGTTCCTTTTGGTGAGCCCTGATTGGCTAAAAGCAAATAACCGGAAGTGACGTAACGCAAGCGCAACAAACCTACTGCCAACGCCCACTGCTTAACTGGAAGTACAGCCGGTAAAAGGCTCGTCTATAACACAGCGTTCGTACTCTCAGACCTATCCTGTCCCGCCGGAGCGGGATTTGAATAAAACTACTGCGGAATTCTGAAGTCTTAGCCCTTCGCTTTTGCCTCCGACATGTTTGGAACGAGTATGTTTCGGCAGTTTTCGGATGTAGCTGATTGAAGTTGAATTAGCTGTTATAGACAAGCGTTTTACCGGCTGTACGTCACGATGAAAGGGACTCAAAAGGGACGTTTTCAAAAGGGACAGTTACGAGAATACCGCCCCAGGACCTAGACCCGAAAAATCATGTTTCGGTCCCGAAGAATCCCCCATCAACCGAGAGGAAACAAGTTAGAGCAAATTTAAAACTTATTAAGAAGTTGAAAACAATGACTCATAAAATAAAAGGTATTTATATACCCCTAAAGAAAGGATGCTACGGATCGCTTTCGAAAACCCGCCGTCACAATGCATTCTTCATTGGAACCCTCTCTACTGAAGAGCTGTAAAATGCCCTTCACACTATAGGCTTTGTGCACCAGCGCATTTCTTCCTGTTGTGTGCCTCGATTTCTTGGCTGAAATTCATTCTTTAACTATACAACATCGGAATAACTATTTTACAGGTCCAAGTAAATACAGTCTTCACCAAACCAACTTCTACACACGCATGTGCTTTCTGGCAGCATTCTATGCGTATAAAACTACTGCATTCTCACGAAAGTAAGCGAGGTTTTTGGTACTGGGATTGTTTTATTTAGCAAATTTTTCCTGCCTGTGTGATATCACTTATTACAGTCGGTAAGCAAGTAAGTACTGTCCAATTGTAAGTCATCAGCGTAAGTCACTCCTTAAACAAACTACGGACATGAATCACAATAAAAATCTCGCGGTTTGTAGAATTCCAGAAAGTCACACGCACCAATTAGTTCTGGAAACCACGGCGTAAAGGCCGAAATAAGGCAGAGCGACAACCACGCATTGCACGTATCCAACAATTACGCGTAGGCCTGTTAGCATCTTTCAACCAGAATCTTTTAGGTAGCGCACGTGTGTCAAGATTCGGCCGGGTTCAGACTTGACGCAACTGTCGAAATAACTTGGAAGATGCACGTCATTACACGCCTTAGCCAGCCGAACTTTGCGACATGTTTTTTTTTACGTCCATCGATCACGATATGGCTTTTCCGTCGGTAGTTTGAACATTACCTAATATACCGAATTGCGTGTTTTAGGCACGTTAAAGCAGGCTTGCGAAAACACCCATGTGACATGTTAGTGCTATTTTCTGGCTCCCCACTTCATCTCGCCAAAAGTATAAATCTCCAGATCATAATTTAGCTTGAAATACTCGACATAAACATTGTTTCTTAAGCGTCGCAGCTAGCCGTAGGATATAAAAACCACCGCAGTTAGTGCCTAAGAAAGAGTAACGCAATTGCACGCATCGCACTGTGCACGCGGGTTCAGAGGCAAAGGTGTTGTCCTGCTGAAGTTAAGAACGAGAGTTCTATTCCGGCCATGTAGGCCGTTTCCTATACAAGCGCAAATCAACACCACCCGTCAATCGATTTTTTGTTAAAACATTTTATTCATTTAGGTTTTAAATTGCCTATGCCTGAAAAGTGGAGCTTAATCTATACCTATAAAAAGAAGTGTCCGACTGACTGACTGACTGACTGACTGATTGACTCATCAACGCCCAGCCAAAACTGTTAGACCTAGAGACTTGAAATTTCACGAGTTTATTTGCGTCATTAAGTAGGTGCTCACTAAGGCGGGTTTTTCAGAAATTGCCTTCCTAACCGAAGAAAAGGGCGAAATTGTGGTTTCGGGAATTCGTGATTTTCTCGGTCACCCATTCACATATCGAAGCGCTTTTTGCTGATATAAGTAGCCCTTAAGAATACCTAAAAAGTAGTTTTTGGACTTCGCCCTAACCTACCCCAGCGAGGTGATTCCGCATTCCGGAACTAAAACGGTGTTCCTAAAGATTCTCAAATAAATCTTTCACTGATTCAGCAATGCAACTGATTTTGCTAGAATATGTTACTCATAAAAATGCACTGAACCGATTTTAAGGATTTCGCTCTGCGACGCCGCTAAAAGGGTCAAATTGTTTTTTAGAAATGACACGGCTGATGAGCCAAAAAGGCCTGACAGGTTATGTACACGTCTAGCCAAACTGCTCTTTGAAACGCCTACAGATTGCAAGGGCACATTTTGATTACGGTGCTTGAGGTCAATATTTCTTAAAATTTCAAAAATTCCACCATGGAGAGAGTGAAAAGCGGTTAAATAGTTTTTTAGATATTAATTTTTTTACCGCCCGCCATCTGAGATATCGAACTGGTTTTTGTTGAGATAGGCAACTTACTCACGTATCTCAACACTGTTATACATTTTTCAATGACACCCTTGCAATAGAGGCAAGCGGGATTTCGGGAAAACACTGTGTTTTTACACTTTCGTAAATAACCACCCAGCTAGTTGATATCTCCCATTGGTTTTTTCTTAAAAATGCTGCCCAGTTAATTGCCCAAAGCCCACTTTCAGGATTTTGCCCTAACATGCGGATAAGAAGGCCAGCGAGATTTTTTATTCTGCATTCTTTTGGGCGTAAAATTCAGTTGAGTTTTCCCGCGTTCGCTTAGCGGTCGCCATCTGTTGACACCTTCGGCAAATACGCATCTCCCGTAGGAGCAGGTGTCATATATCATAAATGTAAAAGAGAAGATGTACCAGTAAAAAGCGCAAAGGTTAGCCCTCGGCATCTGCTGGACTTCTTGACTCCTCGCGCCTCCCGTAGGCAGCCCATGTTACTCATGATAAAACTGTAGCGATGAGCATCGTTCATGTCTTCTGAGATAGCACTTCCTACGAGGAAGAATACTCCTCACCCAGCAGGCCTCCATCATGTGTTCCCAGCGCAATCTCCTGCCTAATTCAAGTTGTGTTTGCAAACTGGCACTCTTCCTCATATCATATTAAGAGTGCAAGCAAACCAAGCTCCTCCTCTTCAATCCACTTTTCCCAACCTTGAGCTGTGGGAGAACCTGGTGACTAACAGCGATCTGGATGTCCAGACAATACTTCCTCCAGAGCGAAGGCTGCCCACGCATCACATGGCTTTCTGAAATTTGGAACCACTCCCACTTCGCCGGCTCAATACAACTTTTTTCACTCACCGACTCACTCGCTCGAGCGCGCCATCTTGGTGCAATTTGTTTAGCGAGAGTTGGAGTAAAACACGAGTACCAGTCGTTTCACATTACCACGACGCGCCTGCAGTAGGAGCCTATGTACTGACAGCAGGCAGGAGCTCCCGAGTGCCCGAGTGTGTACCACTTCCCAATGAAATAGCCTAATATGGCGACTAACAAATACCAATTGCTGTCCTTAATATAATGGCCCACCCGGGCACCGCCGGGTGCTACCGCTAGTCATTTATACAACTAATTGTTGCCGTACGATACCCCTACTTTGTTTAATGAATCCTTTCATTCATAACCACATGAAAAGCAGTACATCCGACCAGCCCACCAAATTTCCCATACTGTTCTATCCAGTACAACCAAGCCGGTACGTTTCCAAACCGACACGTTTACATAGTCATTTTTGTCTTATCTCCAGTGAGGAGAACTAATTGCATGCTGTACTTGCTAGTACCACAGAGAAATCATGCTTATCCAGGCATAAGGTTGATGTTTCCGTTAAAAAATCTTGATGTTTCCGTTTTGCTCACTAATCTTAACTAGTATGTAATATACGTTTTCAGATTTCAGGATTCAGAAGGGTTATTGATGTGTAAACGTTTCGCTCAAGAATTTTTTAACTTTCCGCCCGATGGTTGAATCCAGGCACAGGCAGACAGAAGAACAGGAATACATACAGACATATTGACAGAAGAAAAGTTACTTGTTTAGGCAGCCCAACAACAAGTGCCTTTAAAATACTTCGCATCCTTTTACTTCCGTGCGGCTTATACCCCGAGCTTGGCTACTGTCCTGAAACCCAAACTGTATTACCTACCCATAACCAACAGCAGATCGCCCTAACCATCGAAAAATGGTGTCGGGACTGGTGATATATTTTGCACAACGCAATTCTTTTCGTGAAGCTTACGTCCTTGAGTACTCAGAACCGGCGAAGTACTTGACGCCTAATATAATATGTTCGAATGCAAAACGGGGAAAACAAAGGTGTGTTTTACGACATAATCCGGTCGCATTGCGTCAATAAATGATGCATTGAAGGATAAATATATGCCTAAACGTAACGTAGTCTTGCATTCTTTTAACGTGAGGGACGTTATGACTCTATTACCAAAATCTCAAGAATTATAAAAAAATACCCTGCTCATTTCACAGCTTCGGGTGATTAGTAGTTTTAAAATGTCGTCTTCTGGCGTTAGTTTATATGAACAATTGTCTTGCACAAAAATTCTCTTGAAATATTTACCGTTGACGAGTATTATTACTTTCAAGAAATGAGTTTGCGATCAATGTAAGACTGAAATCAGGGACGTGAACACAATAAACTTGTTGCCTACATTCGTCTCGGTGGCCTTGGAAGACTTTCTCGTGGAGGTCTGAAGCCAGGGCGCTTGATCAGAGGGTACGACACCCACACCTGCGACAAGGAAGAAATTCACGCAAGGTCAACGATGGTCGTTTTTTAAGGTGTACCCTGCTTGTTGCACTTTGAGAAATAACCAAGGAAGAGAGTATGCAATGACGTTATGTCATCAGCAATTTCATCGTAGACACAAAATATGATAATTACAAAAACACAATACACGGCTGAAGTGATTGCAGATGATAAAAGGGCAGCAAGATTTTGTCGTCTACAAGCCATTAATCAGGAGGCCGTTAGATATAGAGAACCCTGACACTAAGAAGTTTCAGTTGAGTGATGTAACGTGTGTGACGTAAAAAATTATTTTGAAGCTGTTATTTTAAGGCGCAGCCCTTTGGCGGCCGTTTCTGGGCTCAGTAGCGTCACCATCCTAACTGAGTGAATGATGACAAGACGACGGGTTGAAGAAATGCTGTGCCCGAGGACGCGGGTTCGATTCCCGCCAGCGGTAGCCGTTTTCCTGATGGAAGAAACATCCCCCTCGGGAGGGGCACGATCAAATGCAGAGCATTTCCAAGGGCGCACGACGTTAAGTAGTTTGCGTTACGTTAATGTTGTTGCACTTGTGGCAACTGCAGACGAGAGAGCGCGGCGATGAGTTGCGTTCCAGCCTCGCTGACAGCCGCCTTTATCACGCCACGCGCGCGCGATGCTGACGTCACGATCACGCCACAGATGTTGATCCCGCGACGCGCGCACCCCGACCTGTTGGGCGCGAACCGACCGCGGAGAGAGCGCGCGATGCAAGCGGAGAGTAGGCGATGAGGAGCGGGGCTGACGAGAGAGCGCGGCGATGAGTGCGTTCCAGCCTCGCTGACAGCCGCCTTTATCACGCCACGCGCGCGCGATGCTGACGTCACGATCACGCCACAGATGTTGTTGATCCCGCGACGCGAGCACCCCGACCTGTTGGGCGCGAAGCGACCGCGGAGAGAGAGCGCGATGGGAGCGGAGAGTAGGCGATGAGGAGCGGGGCTGACGAGAGAGCGCGGCGATGAGTGCGTTCCAGCCTCACCGACACCCGCCTTTATCACGCCACGATCGCGCCGAGAGGGCGCACCTGCGAGCGATGCGGACTACTACGGACGCCTAGAACGGGTGACATCGTGAGTTGAAGAAATGCTCTGCATTTAAAAAATGACTATGTTCAGCCGGCCAAACTTTTTTCTCTATTTTTTTTGCTTCCAAGCAGCACGTCCGCTATAACTCTTCGCGGTGTAAGCTCACAAATACAGTGAGGGTCGGAGTGCAGGCAGAGCGTTATCGCCAATGACATCGGCCTCCCGAGTCAGTTGCCCTAAACATAGCATAGTTTCTCCTAGCTATTAGAGATTTTCAGCATAGCGCGTAGTGTATGCTACGCTAGGGTCGGTGGGTACGGGGATCCGACTGCGTATGCTCGTGCGGACATGGGTAGAAAGCCACCCCCCCACCCCCCTCAGCGGAGGCTCGACGAACGCTCGACGAAATGGGGCGTTCATCCGAGCGGACCTAAGGCGCAACTGCCCAGCTAGGTTCCGGTACCCTTGACTGTCGCGTAGCCTACACTAGGCGCTACGCTGAAACTTTCACTTATCAGTTGCGGTGCAGCAACGGCTTGTTCGAGCCAAGGACATGGCTTCGTACAAATAACGGCATATCCAGCACCAGGTGATTTTCTGCACGTTATGTTGCTCTATAATGTACAAGGTTCACATTGAATGAGGTGTGCTTATTTGTTTTTCGATTTTTAAAGTTCCACGTCACTAAGAGCCTTATATAAGTAATGAAAAATTTAGGTACTAGCTGATGAGACGGAACCTTGTGTCAAAATAAGACGTAACTATAAACCTTTGGTCCCCTGAACGCCTACGAGAACGAATTAACGTAACATAACCGCTTTAGGAAAAAAACAGGGTCCAAGGGCTAAAACACATTCTTCTCTCGAAAGCGTCGTAGTTCAAACTGAAAAAAATGAGCGGAGATGCAAAGCATACAATTCAGAGAACGGACGCGAGACGTAGAACGTGATAACAGCTTTTGAGAGACAAGATGACAAGTATGGAACACAAGATCTTTGGCAGAAAATATAGATCAGAACAATTGAAATCCACGACTGGGGTCTTCACTCACGTGAGGAATGGACTGAGATTTAAAATATTTTAAGCGTTTCGAGTGGATAACTGAGTTTTTTTGTTCTGTGATAGAGGCGTCTAGCAAAGCTGAAAGAAATGATCATCCGTGGACGACTTATTACAGAGAGCCAGTATTTTCAATGATTTAGAATTTTAAATTTGGTTGCCTTTTCCTGCAGGCGATTACTTGCTGGCGAAAGAAGAACATTCTGAGAAAATATTCGTAAACCGGTAAAAGAGTGAGACCTGAGGGGGGACTTATATATTGAAATATTTCAATTCCTAAATTCGAGCAATAACAACACTTGCTTTACAAACCTCTGCAGTGTCTATGGTTAATTTTTTCGCGCTACTGGAAACATTGTTTGGAGCGCAACTTCACCCCAAATATAATCTGTGATAAGTAACTAGTGTTGGTGAGCAAACTTTTCAATGCACCTGCCAGCCCCAATGCTAGTCTTGTGGTTACCACTTTATCGCACTGGTTTAAGTCATACCCTTAACGTCATACATTTACGTCTCTAAGAGAATTTTCAGCTGCAATAAAATAAAGTAAAACCACAATAGCAAAAAGCGAAAAATATAACTGCCCAGTTTTGCTCTGCAGAATATGTAGATCTCGTTGGTATTTGCGAGTACACTTGCGAATATGCGCATTGCCCGCCTCACATATCAGTTCGCCTATTTGACGTCGACTCTGTCAGTAAAGCTTGTCGTGCTACGTAACGTTTGTACGATATTATTTTCTTAAAAAAGTGATTATTGGCTTGTTTGCCGCAAAATATATACGTTAAGTTCCGTTTGCAACTACTAAGCAACCCAAAGTTCCGCGTCTAGAGGTGACAGCATCTCTGCATTCCCCAGTGTCTCAATAACAAGCACCATTTCCTATAGGAAGAATCTGGTACATTTTTTTTAAATTGTGACGAAATGCGGCAATAATAATTTAACCTTAAAGTTGGGAATCGGATATATTTTTGCTGACGGAATTGCAATAGTTTCTTGCTAAATCAAGAAAGCTGTCCAAACATGACCGCAAACATTATGCGAAAATGAGCAAATGGTCCCCCCGTCAGCTTAGCCCCCAAACGGTTGGGCTCCTCAGCGCAAAGACGAGTGTTTGTTGGCGGCAGCGAAGGCCGCTTTTCTAACTGGGGTAGAAAGTGAAAACATAGGTGGGTCAATATTTCGGCTCCTATTAAGAGACCCGTGCCATCATCAACATTACTCCGGCGCCCTTCATTACGGCGCGCCTCAAAGCCCGGGTGTAGTTTGGCGCATTAAACATCAAAATCGGAATTGGAAAGAGAAGCCATTCACTCTCCTATTAAACACCGGTATCCTCTTAGGGCACCGGTTTCTTATTCTGAAACTTGTGAAAGCCATTTATGCTGTGCTAGCACAGAATCACTAGTCGACCGAAGGCAATGTCTCACACAACTCTATTGCATCATCTCTCTCGGCTGTGTTTTACCCGTTGATGTCCCATACCAAGGCTTATTGATGCCAAAATACTCTTTGGCACTTAAAGTCGACGTCACTGCTGGCATTGAAGGCAACATTAGGACGGCAAGGACGGCGTAACTGCACCAGCGCAAATTCATGCGATCTTAAGGATATTGTTCGCTTGATTGTGTTGTGCGGCTCTACAGCACACTCCCCGAACGGCCTCCTTCTACCACCATTCGCCTCCCCCCCCCAAAAAAAAAAAAAAAAAAAAATTAATATAAATACGTTAACGGGTGCAACACACAAGGATGCTCACCTTGCACAGTACCGGCAAAAGAGCAAAGAACAGCAGAAAGGGCCAGAAGTCCAAGCAGTGTAGTAGTAGTTTCTGTGCGGCATCATACGGGCCGGACTCACTGAGGTAGCAGGCCGAAGAAAAGGTCACCACAAAGCAGGCAGTCGTGATTATTGAAGCTATCTTGACCCATTTCAGTACAAGGAGATCCATGTTTTGTTCTTCTTCTGCCTTTTCTTCGCAGTGCCCTGTGGCGTCTATTACTTTCCTCGGTAGTTCAGTAGCCCCGGTAATTAACGCTGAGTTATTTTTAAATGGCAATACTGAGAAATGTTAGGGAGAAAAATAGGAAGCTGGATAAGTAATTGGAACCGCCAGATGACAACTAAGGTTAGTAAACGTTTTGATCGAGATGATGATGATGATGACGACGACATCCTCAAAGGTTTTGGCACGTACCCACAAGCGGGGATTGGCCAGGGCTAAATCGGTTGTTGAAATAGGTGAGACCGTCAAAATACCAATTTATTTCTGGGAAGGGGCCACAGAAGAAAGTTCGCTAGAAATAAAACACGAATTACCCATAAATTAGCACATTTCAGCAATTCAAACCACCTGAAGCAGAAGGAAAATGTTGAATGCAATTATATATATATCTGTTTGTGAATACCAACAATTTGCTGCACCTATAGATAATATAAGTGGAATCGATACAGTCAGCCCCAAACGCTCAATCATGTCCTTCAAAAGCAGTTGTCTAGCTACTTTTGTTTCTTTAAAATCGATTCTCACTATATTTTCTGTGCTTCTCCTGTAGCTTTTTTCCGTTTACCAATTTTACATCTTCAGTTAACATCGTGAAATTACTATCGTGTAGTTGATGTTAATTTAACACCAGTTACACGAAGCCCTGGCTATTCCCATATTATTAGTGCGTGCCATATTATAAAGACTACCAGGGGGCAGTTGAAGGACGGCTACCAACGGCGTTTGTAGAGAACTAGGTTAACAACATTTATTTTGGCAAAATGTACAACTTTTTATGTTATACTGACGGCTTCGTTTTCTCCTTCAGAGGGGCACCTTCTTTGCCGATCTTTAAATTCGGTGCAATGTCCTAAATAATTTACGCACACCTCAGGGTGAATGAATGCGGAAGTGTTATCTCTGGGCACTAACCGCACCGTTTATATTGTGAAGAAAAAAATACACAGCGTCCGTGTTGCCGCTTTTTTGTCCCGCAGTTGACAATGCTGAGTAAGGTTAAAAAAATGGCGTGCCGACATAGCCAATCAGCGTCTTCGCCCGGTAAACATCATAAACCATTCTCGAATATCAATAGTACCAGACATTGCGTATCACTTGGAATGCGGGAGAACCCTATGCCGTAAGATTAAAATTAACAGGTGGTACAGGGACCGGACTGCCGTTGTATGGCACCACCGTCGCTTCAGCGAACACTGCAGCCCGTGGCGAACCACTCGGCATTGCAATGCCGGCGGCGGTCGGAGAGGCGTACTTGTGGATGGCTTTCGGTCGTTCTGCTGTGATGCAGCTTGTAAAGCGTAGATAAGCACATTAATGTTTTTAGTTAGGTAAATCATGAGAGTGGAGGGGACGTTTAGAAGGCATGCCATACGGCAGCAGGGAAAAAGTTTTTCCGACGACTTCTGGAAATCTTCAGTGTGCCCTGATTTCGAGTCTGCTTATGTGTTACATAACATACCAAACGTATGTGTTTGAATTTTCGCAAGTGCTTATTTTCATGTAGCATTGATATGTTCGGAGAGCTTATGACAAAAAAACAGATTGCAGCTTGCCTAAAAACTTGTTAATGCTGCAGAAAAAAAAGATAACCTGGTGTGGGAATCTACAACTCAGATGGAATTGCAAAGGCAAATCTAAGAACCGAGTGCAAGGTGGATTTGTAAAGTCGAATGAATTCTGAGTGCAATATTGCAGACTCTTGGTGACACAGAGAACGCAGCGAGTATTGACCTAAGTACTGCTTTGTATGAAACAGTGATTATATAATAAATGCTCTTTGTATTTCCCGGCATTATTTTTTTTTGCGCGAAACAATGAAAATAACGGTGGACTGGGGAAGTATACATCTGCGAAGCATATCATAAATATAGGTCAAATTCTAAGTCGTTCACAAATTGTTCAATGGCAGTATCCGAAAAATTCAAAATTTTGGGATACTTTGCATACATCCGTGCAATTGTAGAAAGGGAAAATCTATATATTTCGCCGTGTTTGTAAAGTACATCACATAACGTTTATTAAACAGGTTTGATAAGAATGCATGACTAAAGTGAATTCTACCTCGAAATATATCGCAATATAGGGAACGAATAATACTCATTTGGGACAGAAATTAGATTACAGTGGTACGCAGCTTTGGTGCATTTTAAGGAATAACCATCAGCTGTTTTATAATGAGAAATGTAAGTACTATGTATGTTCTGAAATAATGATGCCAAACTTCTGAAAATGTGCTACTCTTATATGTGTAAACATAAGTGCACGTATAGCACGACCTTTTTGGTCAACATTATCCAAGTTGTCACACAAGATTTGGCTTAAGGCTATGTCATCACAGCTTTCGCGTCCTTTAGAAGTAAGCTATCAAGTGCATCTATCTGGAATATTTATTGAAATGCGGTTTCACTAAAACGTAAATTCATGCCCGCAGTTTACTATAACAGCTGGCATGCAGGTGTGATGTTCATTTTTTAAACGGCAGAAAGCTGATGAAATATAGTCATGCCTGTTCATATGCCTTGAGCATTGCCAGTGCTCTCGAAGTAATTAAAAAGTATATTTTATTCATAACAGTGACCGCCAGTTTATTGAAGGGTAGTAAAAAATACACTCAAGGCTTTCCGAGTTCAGACTCCGCAATGAAGAGCGTGGTTGCACATATCGTCTTCCACTGACGCACTGTTCTCACTTTGGGTTTACCGCGTCAGAAAGGAGCCATTGGAGGCTCGCCTCTGCGACGTCGGCCGAAACGTACGGGCATGCAACATAAACCCTTCCTTGGCCTTGGACGGCGGCAGAAGTCACCTGTATAAAGGTATACATGCTGAGAGCTCCAATGTAACTTGTAACTAAGTAACCCTTAAGTGTATACGTATATAAAGGTTACTTCGCTATAGGTTACTTTTGCACCTTATAAATTACAGGGTACAAAAAATCCAAAATATGCACCTCTATTAAGGAAATCCCAGCTTAGAGTGTACGAATAACACATGTTCTAAGCAACTGCAAATCGCAGACCAAGCTGGAAGTACAAGTCCGTTCTTTCGTGCACTTTTTGCATGCAGTATTGTTGCCATCATGTAGGTTTGCACATTAAGAAATACAAAACAGCTATATAATCCTGAAAAGCCATCGTGGGCAGCCGATCCACTTATGCTTCGGCGCTAACCTTTGGCAGTTGACGAAAAAACGGCGCCGTGCACGAGCGAACCACAAAGTTCGTGGTGGGGGGGACTTGTGAGATTTACTTCAAAAGACGAAGCTGGGGGACAACTCTTCGTAACCTCTTTATACGGTAGAAATGTGGTTAATTTCACAGAAGTACATTTGCAACAGCGTTCACGAATCGTCCCTACAATAAATGTGGTATGACAGTAGAAGTTATTGCTTGACATGGAAAGTTTTGCTTCATGTGGTAGTAATGATTCGTTGCGTGTTAGTGTGCTAGTGGTTTCGCAAAAAAACAATTACTGCGTGGCTGAAGGACGAGCGACAGGAAAGGTGCCGAAAGCTGGCCTTCAGTTTCACAACGAAATGGGCCGTTCGCCTTTTACCACAAGCTCGCCCCTAAGCTTGAATATGCAGAAACGGCGTGGGTTGCGCTTCACCGAAACCGCTGTAACAATTTGTTGGACAAACCACACGACAGAAAAGTAAAACAGAAATTTTGAGAATTGTCAATTATTGCTGAAAACGTCATATGCGGTTTTCTGTTTCAGGAGCAGTGCGTTTTCTCGGAGGCATTAAGTGTCTGAATCCAGAGAGCTAATAACTTGAGAGCGCGGGATCGGAATACACGTTAATATCATGAGTTCACTGCCGTTTTTTAGACACACATAAAAGCGAACAATTACGTAGAACTGTGTTTAATCAAATCAGTTTTAATTTATTTTTAGTCTTGCTCGTCTGCTGCAACGGACAGTTATGCCAGCTTTGGAAGATTTGGCTGTCACTGTCAGAATTAGGCGACTTGTTCTGTCTGGCTTTATTTTCGTTTTCTCTTTCAATAATTTACATTTCCTCTTATGACGATAAATGTATTGACAAGGCATTACACGTTTGCGTTGAGGTAGTCGGCAAATAATGCCTACGCATTAAAAACACAAGTTGACATTAACACCATAAGACGTTTACAAAGCCCTGGTTGCCCATAGTTGTCATCCTTTATTTTATACAGGTGGTAAAATGCGCAGGTTATTGAGAGGAGGGTTTATATGTTGGGTTGTTGAATGGTTACTTTGAGTCTCCATAAAATGACCACACAAACGCGGCAGCTCCACTTCAGCTATCAGACTCCCATGCTGTCACTCATTGAAACAGAAAGCACCCAGCTAATGGTTATACAAACAAATTGTAAACTTCCGTTACGTTTTCACGGCAGCATGCTAATGGAACTCGTAGGTATTTTTCTTTCCTTTCAAAACACAAGTCACGAGGTATCCCACCATTAGCGCTGGTTTGTAAGCCATAGTAATTCGGACTAGTGGAAATACTTTAGCTTTTAAAAGGGAATAATAATATTACCAATTTCATTCGCACTCAAATCTCCTGGAGTTAGGCATACAACGCTTTAAAAAGTGCGATATAAATGAGGTCCATACCCTAACTTACAAGCGTTCACCGAGTTCACATAGCCGTCAGTGGTTTGAAAAACCCAGCATATCTGTCTAGAGTGCATTTAACTGCACACCTCCACTCACACGCCCACCTAGACATTAACACTGCCCCAGCCGACACGACCAAACCAACACCAAACTGCACTGTCCTTGGCGCTGGCCCATTCCAGTAATGGGGGTATCGTAGAATGGTGGTGCCACTCCTTCAGCCATCCAGTTCCAATAGAACACGCTCAAAACGTATTCCTTTAAAATTCACGGTATATAACTGTATTGCAAGGCACAAAGGTTGGAAACATTTAGAAGAATAATTCTTTTTTTCTATACAATTCCTTCAACACTTGAGGTCATTGTTGATCGATTGTGGAATTTAGGATGCCGACGCTTTACAGGCGATAAGTCGCGCAGCCGTGGATTGCTCCGGATTAATTTTGACCACCAGGTGTTCCTTAAAGTGATCCGAAATCTTGAACGCACGGGCGTTTTTGCCTTTCGCCTCCATCAGAAAAGCGACCACGGTGGCCAAGAATCGAAACCGCATCATCGTCCTTAAAAGCAAATCGCCTTAGCGCACGTGGTCCATAGCTTACAGTTGGTCGGCGGTATCTTCCTCAGCTACAAAGGATGGGTTATAACTGTGGTAAGCTGGGTTGTGAACGGCTTTCTAAGGTGTTTATAATAAGTGCCTGGCTTCTTAACTAAAGCGAATATTAATGAGAGTTGCTGGCAGGAACAATCAATGCATTCGAGCTACTCGTGGGATGCAGCAATTACTAAGCGACCAAACTTCACCTGCTGAGTCATCCCCACACAGAAATTCCTATTTATGCCTTCATTCGGTACCAAGCGTTCGCGATACATTTACCGTAATAAGCAGTAAACAAAAAATCCATCCCATTCGGCGGAAAACATCTTAAAAGTTTTTGTATGAGAAAAATTTCCCACCTTCATATGTGGCAGAACACATACTTGTGTTCTGCCGCAAGCTTATGGCTGGTTTTAGGATCGCCAAAAAAGATATATTTGCATCTTTTCAGCCAGTAGGTGACTACATGCGTTTGAGCACACCTTGACAAAAGGCCATAAATTGTAAACACGATTGCCACGTGAAATCGTAAGTGAATGGTGAGCGCGGAGGATTACGTGAAAGGTGAAACATTCTGAAGGACATAAAAGGTGAACGCACATGCCTTGGCAATTCATTCTAACACAAAACATTTTTCAAGAGCGACCTCCTACTTGCTAAACGACGAATGAGCAAGTGTGAATACAGAACAAGATAGTTCAAAAACCGCAACTTACTCACTCACTTTCTACCAAAAATTTGTTTTGTATCAACTGATTTCTCAGCGACAGCGCAATGAATATGATCACACAGATAAAGTATTTCCGTAATAATTTTAGGGCTCTTGGGCACAAAGACGGAGTAACACATTTTAAAATTCAAGCGTGATATTTTCTTTTTGTCTTGTCGTTGCAAATTTATGTGAATATGCACAAATTTCAAACCTCTAATAAACACAATCAAATACAAATAGTCTAATCATTGCTCATCGGTAACGCATGAGAGTCTTGGGTTGTCTTGAGGTTGGCTTGAGAATTTTCTTCTTCTGTGTAACTGTTCCGCCGTACCGACTGACCGTTCATTGTGGCGACGATGGCATGAAATCGCATCGCCAGTCCTGTTGTGACAGCTGGTGCAGATGTAGAGAAAACTCCAGCACGCTGGAAGACACGTATTGATGCTTGGAAACACCGCATATACATACACAAAAACATCTTATGTAACGTAGGTGTTGGTGGAAAGAAATTTAAAGAGCATCTGTATTTACCGTAGGCCAGCGTTGCAACAAAGTATGACCACAGGGATAAGATTCTCAGTGTAGTGAACTGCATTATTGCCCAAACTTTTTCGCTACTATTAGAAATTGCTTATTTAGCTCTCAATGAGATCGCCAAAACTACGTAATCATGATAAGGTATCCTACGATTCATCTTAATATCTGGAGGTATATGCAATTGCCGTATTTTTCCGTAAATGCTGTAGTTGCCGGAAATGCGTGGTTGACAATTTGCCGTAATTTGTATAATGAATATTGAAGTACCAAACTTGCCTTCAAACCTACTTGCTATATTTCCTTTAGCCTGGGGCCATCACACTACCGGCAATACAGTTTGTGTTAATTATATTTAGTGCAAAGAATAGCTGTACATCGTTTGTGCTAATCATGAAACCAATGGATATTATTTTCCCGAAACCGCATTCAGTTCGAGGTGGACGTGTAACTATGAAGAACAATTTAATGTATTATACTATAACATTTACTATTTAAAATGTAATACTTAAAATACGCGCGTAATGTTATAACAATACTAGAGTGATGTACATACATACATACATACATACTATACATACACACACATGCATGCATACATACATACATACATACATACATACATACATACATACATACATACATACATACATGCATACATGCATAATCACACAAACATGCACACTTACATACATACTTGAGCCACCCAACACAATAGTTGCTTGCATGCATGAATACAAGCTGGCATGCATGCGAGCAACGATTGAGTCGGGTGGCACTGAAAGTTATTGCAAAAATAAAACATATACAGAAAGTGAGGGATTATGAATTCAACATCGGATATATAACTGCAGGCGTATTTGAAGTGCGCATGCTTATTTTGTATGGTTACGTAGTAATGTGGAACGAATCAATGTAAGAACAGAACGCCTGCCGTATGACTATGAAGTATATATCTCTCGAAAAATGCTGAATCATAGGAGGCTGAAAAATCACTGGGAGTGCATTCTTATCAACACTAGAAGTTGTTCACAATGAAATTGCGAGAAGCCGTTAAAACGCGCCTTCATGAACATCGTTCCGGAATAGTCGAAGAAATGGACCCAAAGGAAGTCATACAAAACTGCTCAATGAGTTGGATGCTTTGTGCACATATAAATGTTTCCGGTGCACAAAAATTCTGCGGAGGTTACAGCGCCAAAGGAACAGCTAGAGATGTTACTTCATGAATTTAGTCTAGTTTGTGGCGCCAAATTTTGACCTGAATGCAAAGGAGAAGTGTTAAATTCGGGCCCCTCACTAATTAATGAAATCCACCCAGGAGCTAGATATCGTTCGTTACGTAAAGCGTTTACATCTGTGGTCTTTGTTTTCACTCCGACTGAGCTGAGATTGGCGTGAGGGGCGTAAGGAAACACCACGGAGGCTTTTCTTATTCGCCGCGCTATTCTATTCACCCGACGAGTGGGCCCGGACAGCACGACGGATACAAAGGCGTCGGTCACCCGATAATAGCTGAATACTATGTAAGCTTTCCAAAAAGGACTTCCTTTCGTTCGTTTGAGAAGAGTGGTGGAGGGGGACCGCTGAAGTTTTACCGACCGCGATTACCGCCACGAGAATCTCTGAAGCAGACGGGAGCTGAAGGTCGGTCAAGGGGTCAAACTTTGGGTCAAACATAGGAAGAGGTCACCAGACGGCCTGTCTGTGACAGTTGCACTGCTTAATGTTACTGGGCGAAGCTTCAAATCGTCACACGTCTGTACCTGACGACTTGGCAGATGGGATGCGTCATAAGGTGAAGACCAGGACGTGTCTACAAAGGAAGGGAATTTTGTCGGCGTGGGGCAGAGAGATAAGCGCGCAATGCCGGACAATACTTTAAGACAAGCCGCCCTACATCCGATGGTTGGCGGAATGTTTGGATTTAGTTCGGTTTTCAATCGGTTTATATTTGTGTTTTGCTGAACCCCACTGGGTTTCGGTATGAAAGTGAGAGAGGTGGGTCACGTGACAATCTTCAACCCATTTAGCTCTCTTTGTCACGGTGGCCTATCAGTGGCCTAGGACGGGTCAGTCAATGCGCCATCCTCACTCTCAACATGTGACGTGCCGTTTATGGGCGGGGTTTTAGTGGTAAAACGGAGGAGTTTGATGTTTTTGAGAAGGAACAGAGAACAGGAGAGGAGAAAGCAGCGAGCCCCGCTCGACATTGGCCTTGGCCGCGTCGAGCGGGGCTCGCTCGCGATCATGAGCCGTGGAAGTTGTAAATATGTAATTTGAATAAAGTGTACATATTGTACATTTTGAGTTTGCTTGGAGTAGACCGTCGTCGGCTATGTGCCGTTGGCCGACGAGCCAGCGAGTCATCGATCATCGGATCATCTCTTCGATCATTGACTTCAGCGACTGATCCACCTTTGAAGTTCAACTGGTTCCCTATTTGCTTACTAGAAATCAATTCTAACCGCGTAAACATTTTTCACAGGCGGGAAAAATTGGATGCAGGTGCGTTTTAACTTTCTACTTCCATCAGTTTTCGGCCGCTGCGAACTTCCATCACTTTTCGGCCGCTGAAATTACCTGCATAAAACTGACAGGATGCCCAGACAAGCCACGTTTCGATGTGGGCTGCCTCCTGAGAAACAGCTGCCTAATTGACAGAATGCAACCTAAGAGGTAGGTTTCTATGGCGGGGATGTCTTAGGCAGGCAGTTGCGTGCCACAGCGAGTGCAACATGCCCTGCGTTGTCTATCGCCTTTTCTGGTCATACCGAAATATATAACGCTCAGAGGTAAAAAGGCTCTTGCTACGTTCTTACTTCTTGCAAGCGATTTCAAACATTTCCGTATATTGTAAACGAAGACCATAAATTTTTTTTCCATATGTGTCATTATTCACCTGACGTAGCATATTAGGCTATCTGCTAGACAGACCTCGTCAGTTCCAAAAAACTGCGTTCTCTCTCTCTCTAAAAAAAATTGGCCGCGTATTTGTTCCTTTTGTTGCAAATCTCGGCGAAAGACAATACTCGACAGGCGCCCTTGCCAAGTAAAGGCCTCCCTTATCTTTCACGCTCACCTCTCATGCTGTTCCTTTCCCGTCTCATTCCTCTCGAGATAACACGCTAGAGGTTTGCTCAAGTCCATTTAAATTTACCGCGTTCTTATGCTCTAGGCAACACCAGGCTACGGTTTTCTGACGTTGGTGTATTACTTCATTTGCTATCATAAAAACCAAGCATTCATAAATATTTTAATAAAGGAACATTGTAAATACCTCTTGTGTATCGATTTTCAGCCTTATATTTCCGTAATATCTTGCTCTTGTTCAACAATGTTGACATGTATGAATACTAGACTTATACGTTTAGATTTGGCTGTGAGTATATAAGACTATTGCCCAAACATACATGATGTCACTTTGGCCGGGTGGCTGAATCGAGTCAGAGACAGACAGACAGACAGACAGACAGACAGACAGACAGACAGACAGACAGACAGACAGACAGACAGACGGACCAAAATTTCTGCGTTTAAGTAGCCAGAGAAAGACTATCGCCTTTAAAAAATTTTAAGTGCTGTATAACTTCCGCAGTTTCCTTCATTGATTAGGGAGCTGTTCACGCTGCTCTTTAGATGGAAAGTTGTTGAAGGAGGTGCCTAATTTTAAAATTGGCTTGGCCGTTTACTGAAAAAATGGGCACTAAGATGGGCGAGAAGGCGGTATTGAGCGTTTCAGTCGGGAAACTGGTGCCGGGATAAAATAACTTGTTTCTTAAAGGAATGCACGCATCAGAACGCCAAGATGCCTAATCAGTGAAGTTTTAACGTGAAGCTAGTGTTTACGGACTTACTCCCTACGATACATTACAGTGTTTTTTATTTTACGTGGCGTGTCTGCGGCATTTTTTTCGTATTGCGTTCAGGATCGCGGCGTCGCCGATCGCAAGCTGCCTACTCCAAGGGCTATAACAAAATTTTACTCGCACACACTTGAGAATTCGGAGTTGCTTAGTTTACTCCGGTGGCTCCGAGCAGTGACGCGCATAATAACTAGCAAGAAAGGGGCTACAGCTCTTCTGATGATCATTTATTAACAGAAGAGCTAGATTCCCAGATTGTTATAATTCTGCTGCTTAAATGGACGTATACGTACACCACGGGAATCACGGGGCTCAGAATTTACGCTGGTCAGTCTACAGCTCTCTGACCAATTGGGAAACATTTTCGCCAATCTATGCATCATTATATTCACATTCCTAGTGCGCAGTCAATTATCTGCCTGACGAAGTTCTTGAAACAATTGAGATCATTGCGTTAACGAAAAAAACACTTACTACCGAGTCTTCGAAACATTGTAGCCCTGTTCAGTTTCCTTGTACGAGGAGAAGTAGTGCCTCCCTGTAGTCTCCAGACTTGTCTCTCTGTAAAACATTTATACCGATGAAACGTTTTTGCAGCAAAACTTCTCGTGATTAAAGAACAGTTTATTAACTAATAATGGTGCCATCAAATACCGACGTCTGTTGTATTTATAGTTATTTTGGTCGCTTGTGCTTTTGTGTTGAAGTGACTGTTGATAATTTCAGCCTGTCGGTGCAACAACCAACCACAGAGTTTTGCAGATGTAGGGTACTGTTGCATATGTTTTGCCGACATTCCAAATGTTGGGCAAATATTTTCAGTGATTGCAGATTTCTCCCTATGCGCAGGCTGGTAAGCTGGTGCGGACCCCGAATTGGACGCAACTGCGCCCGCTGGGTTAAACGAAACCGATCAGACAAGTCTCCAAGACAGAGGACATCATTGATAAATTCCGCCAGATGTTCCACATGACCCTGACACCTAATCCCATGGACCCCAATCCCAATCGAGCAGACGACAAGCACAAGCGGAACTAATACGCCGCAGGTTTTCCTCTCAGGACAGCACCGTGTACATGGACGCAGCCACAGAAGATCAAAGCAACAGGCTGATGGTGGCTGTCTTCACACACACAAAGCTCCATATGATCACTGGTGGCTTTCTACATCACTCTAACAAACGCCGAGGAGGTAGCTGTCCTCATGGCAGCGGCGCCAGGCTTTCGGACAGGCCGATCACTCACAATAATTTCCGAATCGCAAGAGGCCTGTAAACCTTTTCGAACAAACGAGTATGCCACCCGCTACTGTGTGTGCTTCTCCAGTCTAAAGACGTGTTCCCGAACACACTAACCACACACTTAAATCTAACTATATGCGTTTCAGTTATCTGATCTGTACTGGCTCTCTCTTCAAACTCCTGGAATAGCACCCTTGGGCAATTCTCTGCTCGCTAAATATTTATGAACACATGAACTGATTGTAGAAACTTTCGATGAAGACGAAGATGAAGCTCGCACCGAGCTCAGGACACGCATAGACAAAGACGACGAAGACGACTAGGCGAGGCGACAAGATGGCTGTGCATTGAACGGTTCTCTGTAAATAGTGTGAATATATTGCCTTTTCCCTGACGACGGCCTCCTCCCTTGCCTCCCTGGACGTTCTTCTACATGGTGCCGAAACCCTGGACGTCAAGGGACACGACGAGGTGATCCATGGAGCGGAAATCAACTCTTCAACCGCATTGCTCACCCCGAAGCGAGGAGGAGGTGTCAAGGCAGACGAACCGCCCAAGGAATGCACAGAAAAGCCTTCTTGAATTTAACGAGCAGCTTATCACCGAAATAACGCCCACTCTAACCGAAACGAGGGATGTCGACACCGCTGTTTCTTTGGCCAGGCTCCAGCACAGCGCAGACCGACTTGCTGGAATCAGCTAGAAGCTGGAAGCTCTTGTTTGCGGAACCGCATTTGACGGCCAGCATTACGACGTTTTAGAGTCGGTTAAAAAGGCGTACTGAATCGCCCTCTTACTAGAACGAAGGCTTCACGAACGAAACGACAAGACACCACCGAAGGCTGTAGTGACGAGAGAAGACAAACAGCAACCCCAACCAGAATGTGGGTCGACCAGTTCAAGCCAGAGTAAACGACATAGAGAGGAGGCAGAGGGCTACCGCGAACAAACAACTTCAACGACATTGATAGGCATTTCGGCAATCGGTCATCGGTCATTGTTCCGCCAGATCCAACGACGCCGTGTGCCTCTATATGTGACCACTCGGCTGAGATGGCCCTGGAGGTACGCGGGCAACTGGGCATCTATCGCTCAGAATGGAAAACACCATGATGCTGGAAACGCCACACCAAGAACAAGACGCAGGCTATAAAGCATTCTCACAATCTACTTTGGCCACATCAGAAACAGAAGAATGCGTGCTGGACGAGCAGCTAGCTTCAGAAGGTGACACCGCCGGAGTCTATACGACTGAAGTGCCTGAACCTTCCTCTTCGTATACGGCCATGACATGTCCAGATCGTTGTGTGCAGAACTGCTACCACAAGAGAGAATACGTAACTCAAGTTGATGAACAACCCCGCAGTAGAGTGAGGAACTCTGTAAAGGAATGTATAGAGTGTTCACTGCAGGAAGAGCGGGCCGATGTTCTGGAGGTGCGTAGCTGCAACAGGAGTGCGTACAAAATAAGAACGACAACCACGACAGCAGAAGTGAAACAGCAGCCAGGCCACCACGATGGCAGGGCCACGAGATACGAACACGTAAGCGTACTCTTCGTAAAAACTCGCACCACCCAACGGCGATCAAGCACCTTCGCATCCGTCTGAGGGCTACGGCGGAAAGGTGCACATCTCCAGGAAAGAGACCAAAGAAGGACGCTGAGACGATCATTATGACGTCAACGATTAACCAGGCCACTACAGGGACTCGGAAACTGAAAAAACCCGGAGGTCGTCGTGTCAGGCGCAAACACAAGACGTCGATGAAATTATCTGCGAAGTTAGCGGGACCAAGAAACTATGCAGGAAAATACGCCTGCAGTTCATCGCCTGAAGTGATCATCATTAAAAGACTTAAGCCGGTAGTCCGAAGAAAGGCGAAGTCCAGAAGAAAGAGAAGGCCAAAGATAAGAAAGAAAAAATTCCCCCGCATTTCCCCGAAGGGGAGTATGAGGAAGTGCGAAGCACGGGGTGATGCTATGAGGGGGAGTTTGTTGAAGTTTGGTGGCATTTTGCCCGTTAGTTACATTAACACCCCCTCGTGATCACGTTCGGCTTAACACGCCTCGTTTGTCCCTCTGCGGAAATCTTGGTGAATTAACGTGTATGTTCGAGAGATGTTCGAGAGGGAATGTAATCACGCACACACACACACACACACACACGCAAAGTAAAGTGAAACGACAGTATTTATTTCAGCACTTGTTTGTGTTGTCGTTGTATGCGACGGTCATTACGACCGCCATGTGGTCGCTAAAGTGGACCGTTAAGGGTTGTTGCAGGACAGCCCTTACATTACAGTTCCTAGCAAAGGCCAGGTCTATATACCCGCCGTTGACGGTGGTCGGAGACTCCAACGGTAGGCACGTCATGGAGTGATTGTCGAGCATGTAGTCCACCAACCACTCGCCGCTGAGTCGCCAACGCACGCCGCTGACGACGTAGTTTGAATGCGTTAAAGATATAAGGCGCGTTACTAACATTGATATCAGCGTCCCGTCCGTGGCGTAGTCGGTAGAGCGTCGCGCTGCGGCCGCAAAGTCCTCGGATCGAAACCTGGCGCCGGTTGCTGTTTTTTTTATATAGTGTAGTGGCCTGGCTGTCGCGGCGAGAGAGGGTGTTGCGAGCTGGAGAGTAGTAAAGAGGCTTTAGGAGAGTAGGCGAGGGGGGAGAGGAGGCGCTATGCGAGCGCCCTCACGCGTCGGAAATCCGGCGCCGTTGCTAGGCACGGTAGCTAGCTCCGTTGCTAGGCTGCGGACGGAGGACGGCGGTGGAAGCAGGAGTAGGCCCGACTAAGAAGTGCTTCGCACTTAAAAGGATAGAACTAGGACACCTGATGGACACGAATGGCAAACCTACTGGACACCATTACCGCTCGTACGAACTCTTGTGGGGCGGGAAGATGTAGAAACTTTCGATGAAGACGAAGAGGAAGCTCGCACCGAGCTCAGCACACACATAGACAAAGAAGACGAAGACGACTAGGCGAGGCGACAAGATGGCTGTGCATTCAACGGTTCTCTGTAAATAGTGTGAATATATTGCCTTTTCCCTGACGACGGCCTCCTCTCTTGCCTCCCTGGACGTTCTTCCACACGGATGTCCGAGAATCTCGTTGGGACTAAATGCTAGTGCAGAGCACTTAGCACCGACGCGGCCGTGCCTTACAGTAGTTCACTTGAGCATAAAGTGAGAAGGGAGTGAGGGTGATCCAAGTCGTTATAGCAGGTTAGCGGCAACCAAAGTGGTTTATATGCTTGCAATCCCAGGAAGACAGCCGTCTAACGACCTTCAAAAAGGCCAGGATGTACATGCTGGTTGGTCGGCTGAACGGGATCTTTTGTTCCAGAGATCAGGTCGTGCAGACTGGGAAGTTCATTCTTGTTACAATTTTTTTGATATGCTCGCCTAAATAATCAGCACAAAGCACGCACCCGTCACTACTCATGGACTATTAGCCTCCTCTGGTTCGTCGATGTGCGCGAATCGCCGCAGGCGATAATCGGACAGAAGCTGTTGCTAGCAAAGGCAGTTTTTTCAAGCCGCCTGATCTCGTCCTCGCTAACGGTTTGTAATGTCATGATTAGATGTTTTTCTATACTTTTATATTTGCTGAAAAGCTCGAGATTATATCTTTTTCATTTTATTATTTTTAGTACATATGCATTTTCACCGGAACGCTTACCCCGACGCTGCAAGTCAAACTACGCTCAATCACAGCCCGTGCGGCCCGTTCGCTTTCGAAAGGTCCGGACCTCATCTTACCGACTACGTTTATGCGAGCGGGCCCACATAGCGCGCACACAACATTGAGAAAAGCATGAAGAGGTGCATTCAGAAGAGCGAGTGCGCTTGCATGAACGAACACTTGAGCTGCTTTTCTACAATTTGTTAAAATTCTAGCTACGTTGTTCGCGCTTAATTTCAACAAAGCATGCTCACCACAATGTTTACATAATTATTTTCTTTATGTAACACTCCTTTCAGTTCAAGGCATCGTAGCGACAGCAGCTGCTCACGTAGCACGGCTACAGTCTGAACAACCGTTTGCGGCCCTGCCTAAGGAGATTCCCACCGTTACGACACCACCCGACTGGACTCACTGGGTGACGGATCACGTCCGGGTCCCCGACTGTAGAGCGCATGCCTCGGAGGCGTTGAAGTCGAAAACCATACCACGTAACAAAGCTGGTTCGCTGTATCGCTATGGTGAGTTATATTTGCGTCGTTACGTTACAGAGGAAGAATGATCTAGCCATCCACTCGTAATAATTTATTGCGACCAACACCTACAGTCCTGAGGCCCCAATTGGAGCTCTAGCGCAATAGACATACATAGCTCTCGCTTTGCTATTTAACTAGAAGTCATCTCTAATCTGTTGAGAAGTTTTCGGTGGGACTGCGCATACGCTGCTGCTGTGCTCATCAGCAGTGCTCATTAAGCATCGGCGGAAACGCTTCATCAGCACCAACCGGAATCTGTGAGTGCGACAACTAGAATCGAGCGTTCGCTTCACGCTAGAATCGGGTTCAGATATAACTGGATAGTTCGAAGGAAGCTCCCAGAGACTTATCGTATGGCCGATTTGAACTAAAGTATACGGGATTTCAGCAAGCGTAGCTTTCGGGCAGAGAAGTTCGTTCGTTGTTTAGTGTACGCATTTTGCTCAGTTGACATGGCTGCCAGTCGTTGCCGGAACTGAGAGCATCATACAAAAGCACCTCTCCAACAGGAACTAACGGAGGGTGCCAACATTTCTTGACATAGGCATAAAAAATGCTTAAACTGTTTTCGAGGCATTCGAAATCGAACATAAAGCTTAGGTACCAGAAGACAAAAACTGAAATATGTGCTAGTTTAAGATGATACCAAGTACAGT
Source organism: Haemaphysalis longicornis (assembly GCF_048455015.1). Classification (NCBI taxonomy): domain Eukaryota; kingdom Metazoa; phylum Arthropoda; class Arachnida; order Ixodida; family Ixodidae; genus Haemaphysalis; species Haemaphysalis longicornis. Next base: position 5,684,440 of record NW_027526288.1, on the reverse strand, counting down.
GTATAGACGGTATTTGTTGAAAAGTTTACGTAAAGGAAAGTTTGACATCCACCTAAATGCAGCCATACGGCTACAAAGGAAAGCTATACAGCTTTCACGGAAACTTCGCAGTTGAAGAAAAATTCGTCCTGGTCCAGGATTCGAACCCGGGACCACTGCTTAACCGGAGCAGTCGCTCTACCAACTGAGCTAACCAGGAGGCTAGTCGTTAGTAGCGCGAAAGCGAATTGATCAACAACTCGAAGTGAAGGACAGGTATTAGTCGACCACATTTAGGGAAATCCCCAAGGTGGATTAAGTTTCTGTAAAGGAAAGTTTGACATCCACCTAAATGCAGCCATACGGCTACAAAGGAAAGCTCTACAGCTTTCACGGAAACTTCGCAGTTGAAGAAAAATTCGTCCTGGTCCAGGATTCGAACCCGGGACCACTGCTTAACTTGGGGATTTCCCTAAATTTGGTCGACTAATACCTGTCCTTCACTTCGAGTTGTTGATCAATTCGCTTTCGCGCTACTAACGACTAGCCTCCTGGTTAGCTCAGTTGGTAGAGCGACTGCTCCGGTTAAGCAGTGGTCCTGGGTTCGAATCCTGGACCAGGACGAATTTTTCTTCAACTGCGAAGTTTCCGTGAAAGCTGTATAGCTTTCCTTTGTAGCCGTATGGCTGCATTTAGGTGGATGTCAAACTTTCCTTTACAGAAACTTACTCCACCTTGGGGATTTCCCTAAATGTGGTCGACTAATACCTGTCCTTCACTTCGAGTTGTTGATCAATTCGCTTTTGCGCTACTAACGACTAGCCTCCTGGTTAGCTCAGTTGGTAGAGCGACTGCTCCAGTTAAGCAGTGGTCCCGGGTTCGAATCCTGGACCAGGACGAATTTTTCTTCAACTGCGAAGTTTCCGTGAAAGCTGTATAGCTTTCCTTTGTAGCCGTATGGCTGCATTTAGGTGGATGTCAAACTTTCCTTTACAGAAACTTACTCCACCTTGGGGATTTCCCTAAATGTGGTCGACTAATACCTGATTGAAAAGTTTACGCCGAAGAAAAAAAAGACACCGGCGTGCGTCATCTGCTCCGTTCCAATCCGATTCTTAACTCTGGCGCCAACAGAGATGTTATTAATCGCACTCACAGTGAATTAGGCGCAATACTTTGTGTTCGGCGAAGAGTTCGTAACGTGAAACACAGTCGTGTGTTTCAGGGTCGTGCTTAGCACGGACAAGTGCCGCGATCCCGCGGAGCCCGACGTAAAGAGTGACAGCGCACTCACACGGTGGCGTGAAGGAGCCTGATCTGCGGGCCGTGCGCACAACGTTGCCTAGCAACAGTCGCTCGGCGACAGATATGGCGGCGCAAACTTGGTTGCCTGCATGCATTCCACGCCATCGAATACCGAGGATACAGAAAAAATTGACAACAACTTCATTAAGTTTTCATGGACCGTCACCGGCTGACACCATCTACCCAGGTGGATGGCGCCACACGCCCAGGTGCCTGCGGTACTACCACGATTGAAAAATATACATTTTGACAAATTGAAAATTTCGTATTCTCAATCAAACAAAGCAATGCCTGGTAGCCACACCTTTTCGCGGACACATCCTAAGCCACACAAGTGTACATGACCTGTGCCTCATTAACTATAGCCGTTTCAGAACAAGCAAATACCGCCTGAACATCATTTTTAAAGTGACCCCCCCCCCCGGCTGTATTTAGTACACCGTAACAGACAGCAGTGCCCATGCCTAAACAACTCACGTAACAGCGTGCCAAGGAAAAATGTCTGGTCGTCGTACCCGTATGGCGGCTTGCAGCTCCATCTTGAAGTTCTTGGCATACTCTGCCTTGATGTGCACAAGGTCCACCTCGCAGCGGGAGACGATTATGCGGATGAGCGTCTTGTCGCTGGTAATAACGCCCTGAGCCTGAGGACAGCATGGATTAACATCTTCAAAACTTGGCGCTTCTCTGTAGCATTTGAAGATATTTTTAAAGAAATTGCCACAAATGTCTACGTGAGCGAAGATGAGCAGAAGCAAACAGGCGCTACAGCAACACAAGCATTTTTTTATTATAGCGTTTTTCGGGGCCCCTCAATTTTTTACCGTCGAATGACTTTCCCATCTGCAAGTTTTATAGTGGGACTGTTGCTGCTTGCCTCGTTTTGAAATGTCATTTGGAACATTTGGGTAACCACATTGGTCTTCCTTTCGGGGGCAAAGAGCGCGGGCACATTGCTTAATTTGAGGCGCTGGAGTAGACTAGTTAGCCTTACATTTGTAAGTGGGAGAGTGGTCTCGAGGCGACTGTCGTGCGCTGGCAACATTTGTCAGCCGTTGGTATTTGTATTTCTTAAGATGCTATTTCATGCGAAAGAGTCTTCTTTAGCTCCTGTAATCGTCCAGCCGTTTTTATTGGGTATTGGCGATACCTTAGAGCCCTTCTTATTTCGTCATTTTTAATCGCTCTAGTTATAGCCTGAATACGTCCTGCCCGAGTAGGTAGATATAACGAAGCGGATCGAAATAAATCCAGAAAGCTTCCAGGAAACGTCACTATTTGTAAGCTTCAAAAATGGCATACACTTCCTGCCCGTTGACACAATTTGCAGGGAATCGATTTCTCAACCGAGGTTTCTTGTAGAGAAAATGGGAGCTCGTAAACGTCTCGCTTTTTTATGAAACTTTCGCTGTTCGTTTAAGCACTGCTGTCTGCCTAAAGCGGAACAATTTCTGCTACACGGGGTGTGCTCGGGGTGTGAAAACGGTCTTCGCACACAATTTTATTTTAAAAAGATTTTTTTTTGTTTTATGGTTGGTACTTCCTCGCAAGATTAATTTAAAACAAAATAAGCTTAAAGAGGAGCCAGAAAACACATAGGTTAGGCAGGTGGAAAAACGGGTCCCAGCAGGGGTGACTGGTGTGTGGTTGGTGCCCCTGCTCTTCAAATTAACTACACCGGAAGCTGCACCCACACCGGCTATTGCTTCGCTAGCATTCTAAAATGGTCCGACTACAGTCTTGCTGGTTCCTTAAGTCAGTATAAAAGTGAAGAGTAGTTGCACAAAACCTCTTTTTCATAATACACATCGCCGCAAAGGCGACATCTCTTCCTTGACGAGTCCGCCAGGGAAGGCTTCAAACTTTGGAATTTTTTTGTTGTAAATTCGAGAAGCCAAAGTGACATTCATATAATGGTTGTTTGTAATCCTGCAGAAATGCAAACTTCATAACTTGGTTATACGAATCTGTTATTCAGTAATGTTTAATTAGACATACACAGCTAAGAATAACCGAAAGAGCACGGCTTTTTAGCATTGGCGGTGAGAAAACGGAAGCCGTATTTAAAACCAAGACTGAACGGGGTGCAATTCAGCACATGGCTGGAAAATAGCATATTCTGGTAATGGTATACAACCACCCAGCACCTTTAGAGAAAATACAGATGTCAAAAGGAGTCTCGGCGGATCGACAGTAAGCATAAATTTGTTGCGAAAAAACTGGAGGAAGGAAGCTAGGCAAAGCGTTTAACAACCACAAGCACTCCTGCCGAATCGATAAAGTAAGAAAATCAATGACTATGCATCGATAAAGTAAGAAGTGTTCTGAAGGACGAAAGCCTAAAAAAGACGAAAGGATAGGTATGGGACGTCCTAGCAAGCTAATGCTGTTTAAAGTAATTTACGCGTTATTCAGACTCTAGGTTTACCCTGCTGCGTGATGTACATCCGAACGCGAAGTGACTAGTCTCCGTTAGAGGTGAGCAGAACTGAGTTTTCCGAATAAAGTTACTGTTTACTCACCTTGATTGCCTTCTCAAGTTTCTCCGCGAAGAAGTACGGGATGTTCACGACGCATTTGGCTGTGTGAGAAAAAACGCATTTAAAAAAAAGCTTACTGGGTAACCGCAATGCAATTTATCGTGCTGTAGAAAGAATAGAAATAATAGGAAGTCACTGGGATTACGTACAGCCTATTATTGTGGTCATGGGGCTCAGCGATAGTTACAAACAAAGGGGAGGCATTCTTGACATATTCAATTTTAACGGAATCGACTAACCCTTTTAAGCATTTGAAGCTGAGCTCAGCTGATAATAAAAAGGCGCAACTGCTCACTTGTATCGATTTTATGGCAGAACTTCCGAGATCTCGAAAATCCGTGGAGTAGAAGAAAAAAACTCCGCTTCCGAAAAAAACTGTTCCCTTTGGAAGTAGAATATGGTGCAACGGTACATTGTATATGCTCACAGCTTGCACTCAGCTGTGGCTTGGTTCGATTACAATGAACGCTTTCTCACATCTTCAAGTTTGTTAAAACTCAGCTACTAAAGACAAATAATGCTGTCATAAAACCAATAGACTGAGCTCCTAATGCAATCTCGCACTCGACGCCAGAAACAGAAGTGTTTTGTGCACATTAACAAAAGTGAAAACGTCGTTCTGACGTGCAGAACTTGATGATGAAACTAAAGGCAACGTTTTGTGGAGGTTGTGAAACAAGACTTGTTCGCTGACCAGATATAAAACTTTGCTAACGACACTTTTATTGACGTCTGGGGCTGTCGACATAAATATCCTCAATGTGCGTTGAATGCAATGTGGCCGCGAATTTTGCTCAATCATGGGTTAGAGACCAATCAATAGACGTTTTAATCCAGTCTGACACGCTTGCGGCACGATGTGTAGGGTGTTTCTTAAATAATTAGACAACGATTTCACAACGAAGCTACAACTCGAGGTTGCTTTCACCACCGACATGGTCCAAGGACGATAAAATAGGCAGGTCGACACCACCGTAGGCACTCTACGCGGCCGTTCGTCATCCTGCCCCTTCTACGGCAGTGCTGATTATATGGTCACCGACGGTTCACATCCGACAAAATATGACGCAGCACCCTTGCCAGGGAAAACCAACGTGAGGCGAACTCCCGATCCCCATGGCTGCGTTTTGTGGGGATACCGCCACTGCTTGTACAAGGGACTTGGACTTCGCCAGTGACGACTGCCTGTCGGGTAGCAGATCAAGCCCGGTGTGGGTCCTTTGTGTCCATTATACTATCCCTGCCTATCACCGACCTCTGATGACCGGTTGACCCTTACCGTGGAAAGCTCCAGAGTCGGCGGACAATAAACAAAACAGCAGCAGATCCTGGAAGTGCAGTTGGTTTACGGAAAAATAACTCAAACCTTCCAACGATGCACCGAGGACGACTCTCCCTAAGTTGTGAAGGACCGACGTCATGATATGGCCCTCACGTCGCTCCCGAGCATGACGATGATCTCACGCGCAATGCATATATGCCGGGATCAATCCCATCACGAAAAACACGACGACGCCCGTCCATCGACAATAAGGGCGCACTTACTGCCAAACAACTAGGCTCTGCATCCGCGAATAGAACACAACAGCATCGCAGGTATCAGACGTCCATTTTGTAGTTTCGCTAATTAAGAAGTAAGTCGACTGCTAGCATGACCCTGTCCAAACATTCTTCCACAAAGAAAAAATGCAAATGCAGAACTCGGTAAAATAAAACGATAAGGAACGACCGCCGCCAGGGGCTATATTTCTGTTGTATTATCATGGTAATACAGTTATCTTTCTTTGCCGTGAGCATAGTAGTCACGACAAATTCATTACTCTGGAATATTTTGTAATAATTCGGTTGGCTTGTTACCGTTGTACATTTCCCTTGACTTAACTGTGACGAACAGTGAACTTGAAGGAAATTTGAGAAAGCTAAACATACAGAAAAGGAAACTGATTTCAATGTCTTATGTCTTCATAATGTGGAGCATTTCCCAAAAAACGCTTAATTCGTGATGACTCACTACAAGGCGCGTATTAAGAATTTCATAATTTGTTCTATTACGCTGAGCGCAATCTATGAATATGGAAATGCATATAGCAGAGTCTAGAACATTCGTTAAGGACACAATCCATTTGCTTCCAATATTTTTATTCTCATAGAGGCAGTGCGAAAGACTTGTAAACGACAACATACACCTTAGATTGCGAACTTTTGCCCAATAGCTATGACGGCAATATTTGCCCGCGTAAACGTTGCCTAAAATATCATTATTATTAGGCTGTCTAAATTATCGATAGTTGTCCTAATAGCGATAGTTGAGCCTAAAAGCTGAAGTATCTTAGAATTAATGGCACAATTGAGGTATCAGAACTTTAATGTTCTTAACATATACTCAAAGACACCGAAGTACCTAACTTTCGTCTAGGAATGTTCCTTTCTCAATGCAGCTCACGTTTCTCAATAAAAATCGTTATTCACTCTTGTTTCGAAATTATCAGTGAAGCTTCACTTCCCGCGTTAGTGCATTGTTCGTGGCATGAAGATGTTTTGGTTGGGCCCCAGATCGTCATCATTACCTTGCTCATCATTAGCATCTTCATATCCGCTGCACGAGGGAGGCCTCTACTGCAGACTAACAACCTCTCCTCTTCTGAACTTTGTGGTCAAAATTCTTCCGTTTCCGCCATGAACTCCTGCCCGTTCATAAGAATAACACACAGGCAGTACAACGCACCCACACTATGGACTGCACCATGCTTAATAAACCATTTCGCAAGTTCCCTGTCGTTGCAACGCTATTTCGGGAGAGGAGTTACTACTATAAGTGACCCATTTAAATGAACGTGTTATAAACAGAGCGTCCTTCTGCCTCGCGGTTTATACTAACCGCCACTCTAATTAAGCCTACCTGACATTTCCACAAACCGGAGGCCAAGGAACTTTATTATACCTTAAAAAGATTTATAAACATTAGTCGAGGGCACCAAAATAATATGCCATTCCTTGCTTTTTATGTGGTGTGGACTCTGTTGTAATTAGACTCTATTCTCAGCAGCCAAGTTATGCATGTAGTCATAGGTTTGATCAACTCGTTTTCCGCTTTTGCATTCCCGCCCCAGTGAGAAAAAATGAAACCTGGCAGATTTTCCCCAGGGGAGCGAGACCTGAGCTTGTACACATGCCGTAGTCGACGAATAACGATAAGGCTAAACCCCCCAGGGAACATTTATGTGTGCACAGTTTGTGAGAAAGGAGCGCTTTTGTTTTTTAATCAGTCCAAAAATTCCCTGTGGCTGGGGTGGAACCGCTATCATGGCTGTGTTGCTCACAACGGAGGTGTCCCGAAATGCCATTATATAGTAACCTGAATATAAAACTTTCTGCCGACTCTGACGTGCCTGAGTACATGACTATTGAAAATAAATTTGCGTTTTTTTTTCTCTTGTCGCCCCCTTTATTGTGAATTTACCGCAATTGATGTTAAACTGAGCCGTTCTTACTGATGGCGATGTAGGCTGCGCGGAGGTTCCCAGTCATCTCGCTTTCGATGAACTGGACTACGGAGCGTCCTGTGAGGTTGTTGTACTCCTGGAAGACCAGCCGCAGCTGCTCGTAGCTCTGGTTGGTGAGAATCTGGTTGAACACTGACCCATCGTTGCTCCACGTATTAACTGCAGCCTGCTGAAGAAGCTGCGTTGGAGAATAGGAAAGACGGCGGCCACTGCAGCTGTACTGAAGTTAAAGGTGCTAATTGCGAAAAAAATACTTCACAATTTCTCTGAGTGTGGGTGCAGGTACAAATCACGTTTCCGAAACAAATATAAGTGGCGGATGAGATATACAGTTACTTTTTCAGATGTACGGCGCAATAACCCTACTTCGACGTGTTACTTGTATTTACAATGTATGCTTTGCTCGCACTGAAGGCTATAGAAGCAAGGAAAACGCACACGCTGCTAATGGTCGAGTTAGAAGAAAGACAGAGACAATATGCACTTATGTGGTTGAAGATGCCAGCTGAAGAGGTTGCGGCTGCGGGTTGTATGTCGGAAGTGATAGCGGCAGTGTTTTAAAGATTTATTCTCTCGCATCGTAATCGTCCTTAACAAATTTTTGGTTTCCGTTCTAACAGGGATGAGGCGGAGAAAAACCCTCTATTGGGTAAGATGTAGTGGGAGTTCGTGAAGTGCAGGGCCAAGGTGCAGCTGCCATTTTTGCTCTCTCAAGCGCTCACGCTGATGTGTAGTGACGTGTAGTGGCAGCTGTCCCTTGCAAATCTATGTATAGAGTCCTCCAAGGCGGCCATTTTCCTGGTACTCTACGTAGTGTGGAGCGCAGAGATCTCGCAAGGCGTGCTTCCGCCAGAAGCCCATTCGAAAATAGCTCAACATCGAATTCGGGGGTGCTTAAAAAAGATAAAAAAACATGGGTTTTCGGCAATGCCCAACGCAAATATTACATGCTACTTTGCGTGCTGAACGGAGGTTTTATTCTATGATAACTTCGGTGCTCGAAAAGCCCAGTTAGTACTCTTTTCCTTAGTGAGATGCGTCTTACTTTGTCTGGGGTGCAGCAAGGCTTACAAGCATTCTCTTTGTGAACAGCGGTGGGGCTTATAAAAACAAAGCTTACGGTCAGTCTATGGCATCATTATCATTCAATTGTGTCACATAGACAAGTTTTAAGGTAGAGTAACAAAATATAGTCATTGACAGGCATAGATGTACAGAGGTTTTGAACATCAAAGGAGAAAGCTGAGTAACGCCTTTAGATGCCGTTATTATACTCACGTTAGCGTCGTTTCTTGCTTTATTAAAATCCAGAACACCTTCTTGGCGGCGGGCCTGCAAATATAGGGAATGCTTTGGAGGTCGCTTCTGAGCGAATACGGGCGACAAAATATTTGTTCACCAACATCGCCGTCAGTACAAGGCCGTAAAGACTTGTGTATTAAAGGCTCATACTCGTGGATGCGTTCGCTTTAACATCGGTGGCTACAAGTAAGGGGGGGTGAAGACGTGAGGAAAATGCTTCCATTTCTTGGAGGCCAACTACTTCTACTTTTATTTCTCATTTACGCTTCTCTGGCTTGTCGGCGACACAGACTCGATGGCCAAAATTTGATAACCGGTGATGTCCGCATAAATATAACAGAGATTACCAAAATGCTTGTTGACGGCACGGCATTGTTCTTTTTCAGTACAAAGCAGATGTGAGACACCCAAACTTCCATCCACCCACACCTAACGTAAACAAATGTTAGCTTGAACTGTGTATTTAAAATAATTGTAGGCATCATAGAATTGTGTTTTATTCAACTGAATTTTTTTACTGTTAGGAAGGTTCTGGCGCTTCCGCCTAGACAGCTACTCCACAAACAATGAGGGCTACAGATCCAACCAATCGCCGCTCCCTTCTAGAGCCTTTACTGCAGGTGTCCTACCCTTGATTGAAATCGTACCAATTCTACAGGGTTCTCGCGGCTTAATATACGAAAAGAAATTGCTTTAGGGTCAGAATGCTGTTGCAAGCTGTAGATGACCGCGTAGAAGTCGTTTCGCTGTTATGGAGATCCGTCAGTTAATATGAACCCAGCGGTTTCTACTGTCAAACTTGTGATTGAATACACTGACACTTTACAACATTCCCCGGCTGTCGTGCTTTTGCAATCTGTTTTTAGTTCAGTAACCACTGATGCCTTCAAGCTTTGCATCAAGTTTCGTCGCCGCAACTGTGTTCCACTGACATTCGTCTTCTGATCAACCACATTGAATTGAATATCACGTCCATTTCTCCGTTTCCAATTGGCCTCCTGCGTGATGTTGTTACTACAAAGACAAACACTTGCAAGTATTCAAACATTTGTTATTTCTGATTTTCCAAGCAAGGCTGCCGAAAACAGGGTTTAGCTTCACAGGTTCTGAATGAATCCATTTTCAGGAAATCAATCCAACCCATTCCTGTAATGTTCCCGATGTGTATCAGCGGAGCTATCGACTCTACACACAAAATCCCAAAGTGCTGCACTGCTGTACCGGTTTATTCATTTTTAGCTCTCCTGCAACTGGCTTATCATAAATCAAGTCACACTCAGCATCGACACTGATACCCACAATCACATTAGCAACGCCACACGGTGTTTTGCTCAGCGTAGCGTCGGAGCCTAGGTTCAGCCGCACTCCGGTTTTTATTACACATGGCATGCAGTTTCATGCTAAGGGGCAAGTAAGGGTTGCTGCCCGCCAAAGTAGGCACGGGAACCTTGGTGGGTTTCCCCCGCAAGGTTAGCGCATAAACAGGAAAAGGTTTGTTCGTTTTGGCGGCGTCTTCCGTTCTACCAGGAGAGGAAACTTACGGTGCACATTGAGAGGATGAGTTTTCTAAACTCTGCGGAGGCCTCACTCCCAAGGTCGCTTTCCACGTCCGTTCCGAATGCTGCGTGGAAAGAACAAAGCGCGATTGGAGGCTACCGAAGTGCTTATTACTCTCAGGGGTTTATTACTGTTTATTACTCTACCGAAGTGTTTATTATTAATTACGCACCCTTAAGAGCATAAACGATTGTTGTATGACGACGCTCGTGTTCTAAACACCCCTGGTCACATTCAACGAATAAGCTTTGGATGCGGCTAGTCCGAAAGGCTCCGGACGCAAAGCGAAGCTTCGAGTGCAGAACCCATTCCAACATTTTTAAGGCTGTTTGAGTGGTGGATCCATGTAATACACTGCCATTGTCCAGGCGCGACCTCGCCAAGCTGTTGAAGAGACGCAGAAGGCAGGTTTTATCTGCTCCATATGACTGCTGAGTCAATATTTTCAGTATATTCATTGCCCTGACACAGTTATTTTTAGTTGTATTCTGGATAAAATAAACGTTAACATCATCTAGCACAGAACCTAAAAAAATATGTTCTTTCTTAACCGAATGGTCACAAAGTTCAGAATAATATACGGATCTGGCCTAACGCCACATGGCGTGGAGAACAAAACAAAAGTGCTCTTTTCAAGATTCACCTGGAAACCATTTTCATCAGCCCACTTTGCATGTTTTAGCACCCAATTGTAACTGCCGCTCACAGACTGAGAGAATAAAATATTTCTGGTTCATTTTTCTATCGTCAACCTAAACCGAGTACAAAATAGTGGGCGGCAGTGCCTTTTGAAGTCAGTGCATTTTGGCGGTGAAATGTGTGCTGCTCATTACGGCACCTTGCGGGACCCCGTTTTCTTGAATCTGTGTTCTAGAAAGCAATGCTGCAACCCTTAGGCGAAAAGGTCGTTCAGTGTTGAGCGTGCTTCCCTATACACCGTAACGTAATAGTTCATGCATGATGCCTTGTATCCATGGAGTATCGTAGCGTTTTTCAAGTCAAAGAAAATAGGCATACAGTTCTGCGTCCAGATAAAGCATCTTTGACGTGCGATTCGAAAGCCACAAGCTGGGCGGCCATATATCTCGCCCAGAAACCTGCCTGCAGTTATCCAGAATACCATGGTATTCTCAAAAGTACACAAGTCTTTTATTGACCATTTGTTTCGAACAGCTTGCTTAGACAGCTGGTTAGGGCTATTCGCCGGCACCTTGCCGGACAGGAGGCACCTTTCCCTCGTTTTAGTAACGTAACCATAATTGACTCCTTCCAAGCCCTTGGGAAACATCCGGCCCATCATATCTTATATAATAAAAACAGGAGGGTTTGGAGGGTATCTGCATACAGGTGTTTAATCATTGTGTATGTGTTCTGGTTTGCACCCTGTGGTAATAACCTACACGTCGCCAAGGCAACTTTAAGCTCAAGGAGGGAAAATGGACTGGTGTAAGTCTTGTGACGATTGCGTTATATCCCTAGTTGACTTGCGCTCCGCAGATCTTTTCTGCCTAATTAATCTGTCTGTGTAGTGGGAAGATCTTGATACAATTTCAAAGTGTATATGCAGTGTATTTGCTTTATTTTCTATTGTGCCACCAGTGGTGTTTACAAGGGGTAAGTGGTTTGTGTTTTGGGACCTTTTACTTTTCGTATTCCGTTCGAGACTTTTCTTGTGTCTGTGTAAGAATTATTCGATGATGCAAAAGCCCTCCAGCTGTTCGTTTTTGCTTCTCGGCGAATACGCTTGCCAACTTCCTTAGCATGCCCAATTAAAAGCAATGGGGTTCTATGCAGTTTCATAGTTGGAAAGCATACCCCAGGCTTTTTTTGTACTTTACGTCACCTCGACACTCTTCATTGCACCGAAACCGCCTGGGGTTTCGTAGATTGCCACAGGTCTGAGGAATAGAACTCCTAGCAACATCGAAAATGTGTGCGGTAAAGATGCTACAAGCTTCTCCAAACTGTAAGGGTTGTATGGATGTGTGGGATAGTTGCAACTTTAGGATGAAAGCCACCGAGTCTGTGCGAGTTTCTTTAAACTGTTTATGGTACCTAAAACTGTGCTAGCGTTTATCTAGAATTTTCAGAGTGACAGGGAAGTGATCGCTTAAATAGGGGTTGGAGTCCACGTTCCACTCGAAGTAAGGGAAAAGAACGACCGAACCAATTGCGAAATCAATGGGTGAGTAGGTGTTGTGTTCAAGAAAATCCTTCAACCCTTCAGGAATATCCGCTTCAGTTTCAGTTATCAGATAACTTTCTGAGATGACACATTGGCAGCTGATGAGGCTTTGGTGAGGTGTTATAAAGATTTGTAGGCCAGATTTGATTGTTTGCTTGAGAAGGTTAGTAGACTGTTCCTTACATGTAAATTCAATAAGCACGTCCCCAGGTGCAAGTTTCTTTGCGTCATAGATTGTTGCCACCACACTTTCAATAAGCTTGGCGAATAGGAAAACAGATTTCAACGTAAGTGAGGTTGCTTTGTCGACGGTGTACACGACTAAAAAACGGGAAAGTTTTCCGGGTTTGTAAAGACAAGGTTCATTAGGGGTTCGAAGATTTCTTCGGTGCGCACCCTTTTCGGGGCCCGATCACTTGGAAAGGGAGATTAGGCAAATACCATAAAGCATAATATGAATGAGGTCAGGAGGTATTGTGTCCACTGAGGTTACCCTCATGCCCAGCAAGATCACGGGGCCCTCTGCCTGATAAAGTGACAGTGAGCCCGTCCGCCGCAGCTTGGCCAAGAGTCCGAAGGACAGCATTCAGGGCTTCTAACCCTTCAACATTAAACTTCTCACCACGGTATGTAATAGCTTAGGTACGGGCGCTTGGGGTACGTGGCGTCACCACTCACCGTCACCTGGATTACTCAAGGTGACCCGTGCGGGGATGCAGAGAGAAGTGAAGCACTCTCGATTCGATTTTTTTACTAAGTTTATAGCGTAAATTCACCCAGAGGGGACCAAACATGGCCAAGGTTACGCAGGCTTCAATTTGCACACGTAACTGCACAATATTTACACATCACTTCAGTGTTCCTTTAGGTCTGGAACGCTTATGCCAGTACAAACTGCTGAATTGGCAATTAGCCTCTGACGTCAGCCGTCATAGTCACTAGTTAAGCACTGGAAGTAGGTCCTGCAGATAAATCAAAATGAATACAAAAAATTTTGCGGAAACGCTGAACTTTTGCAACAAATCTCACCACATGCCTTACAGCTGTGTTGTCCTAACATTAGGCCACCAAAAATAAATGTATCACACCTGGCTTAAGCTATCCAAAGGCAATATGCACTAGTACTTCGGGCGTGATATCATCCGCATATGCATAAACACCGAAATTTCACAAAATGGTTATTTACCAGTAGAAATATCTGGTTCATGTCCCACCTGCACATAATATCAAGTGAGAATAAACTTGACACAAGAAATAATACTGCCGCAGGACAGGCCCTTTCGCCTGTCCTCTGTGAGTAATTTTTGGGTCATCGTTTTTCTCGCGCTTTTTATCATTTCGAAGCTTCATAAACCAACTAGCCCAGATTTCTGCATTTAACCATGACCGGCAGCCGCTAGCGTTGCTGAGGCACTATGGATCCAATGAACGATATAAGCTACGAGTGTTCCCAGAGCACTAGCCTTTGGCGTAGCTCTCCTTGATGCCGCGGATGTCCTTGTTGCTGCGAGTGCACAATATCTCGACGAGCACTTCCTCGTCGGCTCCAGCGCCCTTAATAGCTGCGCGTAGCTCCCGGGCTAGGAACTCTTCCATGGGGCACAGCAGGGTGACCACCAGTTCTTCAAAGCGGCCCCGAAGTTCCGACTTGATATGAGGCTCCAAGTCCTGAAAAAGTTATTACTTATTCCCTCCACCCAAACACAGTTACGTGTCTCGTCAGCGCCATCGCAATATTCACCAACACCACGCCAACTCAGACCCACTGGCACCGAGTAGTGGCAAACATGCAGAACTTTTTGTAACTGGCCGCTAACCGATTATTCTGGTCTAGTCGTCAGATGTAGGTTAATAATGAAATGCACATAGTTTGCCACTGGAGCTGCTCTCCGATCACCCCGTTACCTTCAGTCAAACTAACGAGATTCAAGGACGCTCATAAAGCGAAGACACCGCATTATAACGGGTTGGCTATCTGCCTAAGACAGCCTCCTGCTGCATTCCCAATCCTTGAGTAAATCTTCCAGCTTTTATAGCAGGCAAGGCATGTCGAAAAATGTCTGTAACCTTTCGCTTACCTGTCACCCCATTCAGAAGAGCTTAATGGTAAGGCGAACCCTACTCTGGAAATGATTTTAGCTTAGCACGAAGCTCTGCTTCCTTAAAGGGCCATGAGAACAAAATACAAGTTTGTTTTATTCGAAACATTTCGTGGTCTATATTGCCCCCCAGTGCTTGTCGGGAAGCAAAAGATGCTTTACTCATAATCAGTTCAAGCCCAAATTTTGACTCTCACGCCAAATTGTGTGTTTGAACGACGTTTTAATGACATCATAAGAACACGTCTTTCAGCTAATTTAAATTGGGAGGGGAGACTTCCTTACTGTTAGTGAACCTAGAAGGCGCCACCACACCACAGCAAGCCGTTTTCTGCCTTTGGTTTGTTTGGGACCGTATTTAAACCTGGCTTATTTTTGTTCACGGAGAAAATAATCGTTTCGTAAAACATGGTGCTTGCTCGACAAATATAGTCACGTACGACGCCGTAGCTTGCGTAAACCAGCTAGTGTCGTCTGAGACAACCCCACAGGCCCGCAGTGCTGTGCATCTAAAAGAAGCATAGTGCACGCAGTACCAACAGCAGTACGCATCAGTACTTTTATGTTTACGTGTGCTTTCGTAACTTCCACTGTTTGTACCACCAATCTTACTAACATAAAAAGAATGTACCCTAAATTTAAGCGCAAATAGCTCGTTCGGCTAACTTGTAAATTCTGCCTAATTTGCGTTTGCTTTTTCCGCCCTCCGCCAATCGCCGAGCTGGCTGGTATGCCATCATAGGTTCTGCTGCGGGAAATCAGCTGGTTTGTCGCATTACCATTCTATTTTTTCTAATTGTACAGCTTATGTGAGCGAAGTTTAAGCTAAAGTGGTGTCAGCATGATTCTAACGAGGCCAAAATTCGAAAAAACCAAACTTGCATTTTGTATTCACGACTCCTTTAAGAAAGGCATACTTGCGGAACGCGCCGGATTTAGAGAAATCGTCGCCAGCCAATTTTTATTTGCTGATCTGGAGAAACTACCAATATTTACCTTCATTTGTGTCAAGTCAGTAGCTTTTAAAAATTATTAAAGGCCAGAACACCCAGGGATAGAAGAGTAGGTTCAAGTGCTGCTGTTTGCGAAAAAAGATTATTTAGTGAAAGTCGCAGGAAAATTTCTACTCGGGAAAGTAACTTACGCGGCAGAAATCGAAGAGCATGAGTAGAGTAGGAAAAATGTCAAAGGCATGTACAACAGTTTCCTACGCTTACTTTTAGACCATTCTGATAGTCCAGAAACAGGCACAGCTCAGTAGCTTTTGTGCCGCTTCAGTATTGATACTGCCGGAGGAAAATCTCGTAAATAATAAAGCTTCAAGCACGTCTGTGGAGCACTGTTTCAAAAATTGTAGTTAATATTAGCGCCATAGCTAATGTAATATTGAAGCGTTCAACACCCGTTACGTCCCAGCTGCTTTGATAGGATTATATGTGAGCTTTACCCGGGTTATCTGATCTTTGGATTGAACATTACATCGCTTTTTTCTTTAGGTGGTCGACTAAACAACACAAAAATTGCAAGATAAGGAAACTCAAGTCTCCTGTTAACAGGGAAGCTGTTTATCAAATTTTATTTTTTCCTGTCCGCAACTAACACCAACAAACTGCCGAGCGGGCCATGTGAGCGCAGGCCTCGCGTTTTGCGTCCGGGAGTTAAAGAAACAAAGAAAGTGCCTAGCGCTCGTGTGGACGTGCTTTGAGAGGACGGCCCATCGTCCCCTGCGCACGTTCGTCAACTCAAGCATACCCACTTAGAAAGATTGTCCAAGATTGCGGCGACCACCCGGAAGTGAAATTAACCAAGCAAATGCCCAGCGTTCGTGCGTGCGTACCTCGACACACGCACGTATGTCATGCCAAGCATACCCACTTAGAAAGATTGACCAAGATTGGCTAAAAATACCAGCGTTCGCCGTAATCGTGGGAACACTTGCTCGGAACGAGAAAGACATGTCATAGCGTGCGCCCCTCCTAGGTGGTGTTCAATGATTATCACTTCCAAAAATATGAAAGAAGCTCACACCTATAGCAACAATGATGTTGTAACAGTCGTTGTGGCGGCGGAGAAATAGCCAATCGGCGTCAATTGTCGACTGAAAGCGTCGTTATGCTTTGCAGCTTGCGCATAGCTTCGCCACCTTCAAGTCTTTTGGGTTAGTGCGAACTTCCTTCATTTTTTGATGCGGTGCGTGCGTTATGCGTGCACATCAAAATTGGTGTTTTGAAATTGCACTGGCTTTCTCTCGTATGTGCGAATTGGTTTTTCCTTTCAGCTCGGTTATTCTTACAACTACCTTCCTTTGCAGCGAATCGTAAAATAAAAAAAAATCTGTTTCTTGTACGCACTCGTGTTTTTGTAAAAATAAGAAGTTCCCGGTCACACACACCTATAACTGCGAAAATACGCCTGTCTTCCTACATAATGCAGCAAGAAAAACCCCAACCAAACATAAAACCTACAAATACTGCGTAAAGCTCCAACATAACACATAGAGATGAGTCCAAATAAGTAGGCTTGCCTTTAGTCCCTTTAAAATTTACCTATTGCGCCAGGCTTCATTGACAATACAGCATTAGGTCGCTAACGAAACAAAGTGTGTAGTCAGAATACAATGTTCAATATTTATTCACAGCAGTGAAATTTGTTCTAAATAGTGTAAAAATGAAAAGGGTATTTTTTCTAATATCCGTGCAGATAATTATGGTGAGTGCTGTCAGCAAAGTATAGACCCAATTATCGACTCTCTTAATTTTTCGTAAATGGCCAGCCTAACCTCAAGGCTTTTTAAATAACCTCTCAGTTCAATGTCCTGGTTCCTACCAACCCACCCATTGCGTGTAGTGGTATTTTTTAGGTTTCATTAGAACACATGTGCATAATTGCACGTCTGTTTTAGTTTTCGTTGCGTCACTTATCATTGCACGAAAAGCTGTGGAAGATAAGGCTGTGTACGTTCTTTTGCTGTTCAACTACAATACCGATTGCCCAACTCCCAGAGGCCATCCTCATTTTGTGATTGGAGTGAATGTCGTGACGTGGTACGAATATTTACGGAATAGATTACGTTAGTGATTTCAGTTTGCTCAAAGATCATGTATTACTTTGTCGAAACGAAATTTTGGTCGCAATTATGAAGAATTACGCGAACGTTTTTAGAAACCTTTAGGCCCCGTTGTTTTCTTTGTATGTCGCGAGCAGCTACCATTCGCACTACATACAATTTAAGCCTGTTTATTCATTTCAACTTGTTTTAAGTGAAGAAATAGTAAGTGCTAATATACGAATCGTGTTTTGCGTTTACTACTTCTAGTAAATTTCTAGCAGTTAGTTTCTAGTAGAGGGTTCCAAAGAGGGTTGTGCCTTTGAAATAGGGTGAGCCTATTATTTTATGTGCATGATAGTTGCGGAGAAAAACAATGACAGCGGATATGTCACTTAGCGAGGCACAATTAAGGTTTCTTTCAGAAAAGAAGGTATCTTAAAGCGTACTTGTGCCCCGCAACCTACAAGTAACAACAAGCGGTCAAGAAGCAGTCAACAAAGCGGCAGGCGCAGTCGTGCCTCGGCGAATGGAAAGCTGAAGCAATTTCCTAGCGACCATTTATCGTTTCGAGTAATTCTTCTTGGAAGTGTTGAGATTGTAAACACGGACGATCAAGGGGCACATTTTAGTTTAGTGAAAACAGGGCAAAACACACTCCCTATAAAAAAACATAGTCGGTGCGGCATGCACAAAAATTAGAAGACACGCGCTCTGCTTTGAAATCAGATCAGTCGTCCGGGCGAGGGAAGACCAAGGCACAAAACACGTAAATGAACAAAACTGCCGGCAGGGTTCGCGGCAATGTCTACATCAGAGAGCTTAAGGACGCGGTCTAGAGAGTCTACGACTGCAGACCGTTACTGGTTTTCAGCAAAAATTTCAATGTTTTGGTTTTGCAACATGTGAGAATCCTGACAGCGCCAGTTCTTTGCTGTGTTTCGCCGTGTATCGCTTGAAGGTCAAAGTTCGCGGGTGGTACCGTGGGTGGAGAATTGGAAAGCTACTTTTAACCTGGAGCATTACGAGACTTTTTACGGGCATTGTTACTTACTACGGGATATTTTACGTCGTTCATGGACATAATATGGCCATTACGTACGTTTTTCATAGTCTAGCCTAAATTTTGTTGGCTCTGCCTGCTTAAGTGATGCAATCCTGGCCCGGACAATAGTTTTGGTAGGTAAGGTGGTTTGTGCATGGCATTTGTTCCGAGAATATCTGGCGACGGTGTCTGCCAAGCACCGTACGAGCCCCCAAGAAGGAAGACGGATCTTCGCTGAGCAGGACCACCACATGCTAAGATCGCGTAGCATTGATTTGTATCGCCTTTTCGGTGAGGCTACCGGCATGGCACCATTAAACTTTCCCGTTGACGCAGTTTTCGTGCTTGAAAAAGAGGACTGCAGTTGTGCTAGTGGGCCTAGCCATTAAGATGGCCGTAACGACCATCATCCTCGCCATTGGTGGACGGGCGTAGGTAGGGATGTCGAGCCACCATTGTGGAATAGTTGCAACTGCTCTCCTTAAGTGTCACTTCATATCAAGCTGTGTAGCGTCGTGTCTGCGGCCCAAATCAATGGTTGACGTGACGTTTTCGGCTATTGCGTACTCCGTAGAACAAAAGTTTAAAAGTGCTTCTTCTTGACACCACTTTTCATCTTTCGGTATTTTGGGTTGTAAACTTTTTTTAATAGAATAACGAGGCAGCCGAAACGTAGGCCCTGCTGCCATGAACTATATTTCTCCGCACGTTCATAACACCGTGCTCGAGCCACTTACACTGCAGTTAAGTTACGAATTGCAGCAATTGAAATAAATAATTCCTTCTTCCTTTCTTCCTTTCCTTCCTTCCTTCCTTCGTTCATTCGTTCGTTCCTTTCTTCCTTCGTTCTTTCCTTCGTTACTGTATTCCTTCAGTTCTTCCTGCCTTTATTAATTAATTATTTCATTCATTCATTCATTCATTTGTATTCATGATTATTGTACTTCCAAAATACCACCTCGCCTTTTGCCATGACACGCGTGTCGCAGCGATAAAAATATGAGTGCTTGTAAGAACTGGCAGATTGTCCCGAACGAAATCTCTCAAGAGTTGAAATGAATAGACAAAAAGATACACTTGCATGAAAGCCATACGGTCAAGTAAATGTATTCAAAACATTTTTTTTCATATCTCATTGGGAGGCTTGAGATCCCCTTAAGCAGGCATTGCCCATGTTCCCATATTCTGTATTTTTTGTGGAGCATTCAGAAGTGAATAAAATTAGTGCCCCAAATCTTAGAGTGTGTTCATAAGACTATTAGGGAGGGAAGAACGGAAGCAATACCAATGTTTCTCCAAATCGTCATTGCCCGTCAAAACTTCAGGGTGTATAGAAGGCCAGGCGCGCAACTTTTAATTTAATAAAGATGCATTCGCTATAAAGAAGATGAATATCAAACTTGTTTTCTTGTAGTAATCAAGCTTTCACCTTGGGATATCTTATATGTCAAGTGTTAACGATGTCGATGATGCCTAACGCCAGAGAAGATTTTCAGAGCGATATGGGTAAGTGATGCAGCAATGTAGACTGTGTGACAAAAGCAAGTGGTCAAAAGCGAACTTACGCGATTAAACATCTGCTTGTACTCCCGTACAATTTCTTGTCGCTGGTCTCCGGAACGGGCGCAGAGAACTTCCATGATGGCCGTCTTGTCAGCGCCTACGTATGCAAGAGATCCACACAGTACAGATATCTATATACTGTGATTGGGTACAGCTAGAAACAAATATAAAAATATACATATAAATGGAAGTCTAAAATCGCACGAAACGAATTTGAAAGCACCATCTGCCTAAATTCTGTGCACTCCCAGAGCACAGAACCAGGCTATGGAAGGAATAGGGAAGATAAAGGACTCGTGATTGCGATAAAGTCGCTCCGTTCTCGGAGCTTATACGCTGTAATTTCGGAGCGCACAAACTTTTTTGTCGTACGATGTGTTTTGCAATGAGAGCACAAGCTGCGCCACCATGAGGGTTGATTGTGAAATTTTGAAGCCGTGTTTTTATAGGGCACCTACGTCAGCTGAAAAAAAAAACAATATTGGGATGCCTCACCTCGTGTGGTGGTACTGCTTAAGATAAAATGTTTCGCCTTGCAACCAGTTGCCACTTGTGCATACAAACATACTACAGCAGGCTGCCGTTGAGAGATTATTTTCGCAGCGCTGTCCGCTGCAGAGAACCGAATACGTCGGATTTATTGAAAGTCTAATCGTGCGCGTATTTTCTTTACCTTCCCCCATGCGGACGTTTTGTAGGTGCGACATGAAGGAGCGTGGCTTGAAGGCTGGCTCTTTTTTTTTAAATTCCGGTACTGCAATCTGTCGTGAATATGTTCTTTATGTATTTCTTCAATCGTTTAGGTGAGTGTGAGAGCCGATAAAAACCTTCTTTGAGGGTGATCTGACAATAGAGTAGAAACCTAATTTGGCGCCGGCTAGTTCTCTTATCTTTTTGGCACGCTATACCACGTTATGAAAATTCGAAGAGAACAGAAGAGAAGAATGGTGCCTGTATAGTGGAAGCCTATGGAAGATTGGAACGATGCTTTGTTTCTCCAGGCGCGCACTGGCAGGCTGGAAACCAAACAACCCCGCAAGCAAAACTGGTAGCACTGATGCATAAAAACGTTCCTTCTGCGCATGCACTGCCAGGCAACCTCTACGCCGACAGTCACACAATTTTTGTGCGCCTTTTTGGTTTTGTGAATGGGCCACAACAGTAGCTTTAATTATAGATTCCCCGCAACCAAGGCACCCCTAACCGTCGAAAAACAGCAGAGCAGGCCAGAAAACACGCCACCTTGCTAAAACGTCCAATTCAGCTTTATGTGCGCCTAAGATTGGGAGCTTTGTGAGTCACGTTGAAACGGGCCTTGATAGGTCACCATTTGGGTCGTTGCAAGGTTACGTGCTCTTCTGTTTCCTGTTTACATTGTCGCACCAATATCAGGGAGCATCTCATAACACTGGTGGGGCAGAAGGCTGTGGTGCCGATATTGGCGGGTTTCATGTTATAGTGCAGCGAATCAACTTTTCCGACTCTGGAGGAAGCCGCCGGTAGTATGAGCGGTTTGGGTGGCGTCTGCGCGAGTGTTACTCCGGAATGGCCTGTGTTTGTAGGGAAGAATGTCGATCGTCACCATCTGTCACACGAGCTTAATGGAGTTTCTCGATGTATCGTGACGTTTACAAGATATGAATAACGCTGAGAAGAACGAAGCTTCTTCGGCAGGCGGAAACGTTACGCGTGCGACCGCGGAAAGCATCAGCCTGCATGGTGCCCGAAAAGCGAAAAAGCCCGAAAAGGCCCAGTGGCTAAGAAATTGTGGTGGTGAGCCGAGGGACGTGGGTTTGTTTCCCGGTCACGGCGTATACATTTTTGATGGAAGCAAACAGCGAAAACACCCGTGTGTTCGGAACTTCAACGCACGTTAGAGATCCCCATGTGGTCTAATACAACCCAAAGCCTTCCACTAATGCCCGCCTCGTCTCTGTAGCGTTGGTGCGTTATTATTCATAACCACGAAAAAAATCAAGTTAATATTGACTAGACAACAGCTTACGGATAAACTTACCTTTTCCTTTCATAGCAGTCCATAGAGTGTTTGCATCTGCCTGAGCGTTAAAAGCCGCGTAGGGTCTCAATGTGGCAGGCTGCAAAAATTATTGCGAGAAACAAAACACAATTAGCTCATTTAACGAGCGTCCGATAATTTTTGACTGTTTGTTTCGAACGTTGAGTGAATGCATAAAACGTAACTACAACCAAGGTTCTTGTTTATGGTGTCTCGTTACAGGCTGAAGAGTAATGTGCAATAGCTTGCACGCTGTATATAAGCACGACTGTCATGAGTCTTGAAAAATCCAAAAAGGCGACATCGAAAAAGAGGAGCCTACACAAAATACAGGGCGGCGCTCAAAGAAGGCGCTCAAAAATTATATTCGGGCCAATGGCGTGACCATTGGCAGATGTATTTGAAGGTCCCACAAACTATTCAGAGGATGTAGCGAAATAAGAACGGAGCAGTGATGCAAATGAAAGATACGCCAGTAAGGAAATGCCGCTATGAGAGGGGGATAAGGAACTTTGGAAGAAACGCTGGTGCTGCAGGAGACAGGAGACGAAAGCGAGCAGGGGTGGCACGAGGTTACGGAGAGTTTCTGAACAACTGAGCAGGGGTAAGGCTGCCTGGATATCGAGGTCGTGACTTTGGCAAGAGCGTGCTACAGGGACGCGTCAGTTCCTGCCTTCTTAAGACACCGCTAACATGCCTTTGGCCACCACCGAAGCCAGGGGTGGGTGCCTTTGTGCAGCGGCAGCGCACCATCAACACACGCTTCGACGGCTCCAGGTGTATACATAATGCTTCCGGTTCTGGTCAGACCTGCCTGTTGTTCCTGGCTGCCACGGGGGTATGCATCGAATTGCGAACGTCTACGGGTGCGATAACAACGCCGGTCGGTCAAGCCGGTACTTATCACATCGTTACTGGTGACTTTCAGTAGGTTTAATTATGAACGCCTACTGTGCGGACTTTATGGAGTTTCTTATGGAATTTAGTAGAGCGCTGTTGAGTGGATCCATGTAATATTCCCTCGCAATTAAGAGTTCCTTTTCATTTATGGGGTTTGTTCTTTGCGTTTTATTTCTTTAGGGGTTTCATTTGTTAGAGGGTGGTCGAGGCCTCCTTTAACAAGCAACATAAGGGTGTAACCAGATCATCTATCTCTATTCACGGGTAGGACACGCGCTAATTAGCACCATGCAGGTCTAATCTACGACTTGTGTTCATGCGTAAATTTTGCGTTTTTTTCAATATACCGGTAGTTGCGAGCAAGTGCTTGTGGCTTGTGTGTGTCGCTCCTGTATGTCCCCATTTTTTGTGCGCTTTAAGTGTTTTTAATATTGCACCAACTAGCCGAACTTGCAGTATTGCTCTAAACCTAGAGCCATTTTACAGCGCGGACCGACCATTGTGTCCTCGGTTGGCTGTAGTCACAAAAAATCTTCACGGATACCTTGGTCGCCGGAATCTTTGTGTCTACTTCAAGCGTATTCTGCGAACAGTTCCCTTGTCGTTAAAACACAGACGTCCATTCGGTCGCTTGCATTTAGAATCTTGAGGACACGACCTGAGGTTTAGCGGAACCATAGCGACATATTTGTATTTTGCACACCATTATGTAAGCGTGAACAAGGTAACAAATTTGTGCAGGCGTTTATTTGTCCATGACCCATCTTTGAAGACGCCTCTTCTACCAACTATCGTGCTGTTCCTATAGTTACGCTTGCAAAAACCACTGCTACAGTTGCATTCAGCTCGCGCACGTCAACAGGAATATCCGTTCATGCCATGTGCGTCCTTCAAGCGCCCTTAATGCCGCTTATGATGAAGTGGATTTAACAACTTATGCGAAACGAAAAAGTGGAGTATATTTCTCATCAAGGAATACTGCCCGGTACATTATTGAAATAGCAACATTCTACATCATTTTTTACAAAGCCGTTCAACGTGCTTTATACAAGTTTTCAGTGTGTTTTGGTTTCTAGTTTTTTATGCTGATTTGTGCACAGATGGACACCGCAGTGTAATCCTGTTGTATATTTGACGGGCTATGCTTTATGCTCCATTTCCATTGTTTTTAATGAGGTAATGTCATTTTACCTATGATAACAGCTCCTTCTGATGTTGGTTTTTAGCAGGTGTACGGGCAATAGACTGTTTCAACAATGACGGCATTTAACACAGAATGTTTCTCTGGCATAATGACGGTCTAGCTTTTTATTGTCTCTATGATCACTGTCGTTGTGCGATCGCTCACACCGCTGCGTTCGCTGGAATTTTTCTAAAACGCTTGCAATGAATGCCTGAGCAAATCAAAAATTTCCGCGGATATGCTTACTTGGAAAGAAATTAAATAGAATCGAGATAGTCTAACGTCGCCCCTGCCGTGTACCTTCCCCTTCACTCACCCTTTTCCCCTTCCCATTTGAACATAACCCAAACTCGTTCAATTCAGTCAATTTTCCGGCTTCCGTAGTGCTCGCGCGGCATCTTCCGGGATGGCGAGGTTTTATGTCCGCTTCTTTTGATGCCGTTGTTAAGGCGTTTTTAACACCGATGATGTTAAGGCTAGTGATTGATCCGGTGACCGTGCGCCAGAAAACCCTACGAAGCGATAACGCCATCAAGTGCGCCAACACCACCGTAACTGTGCCCCGCTGCGCTCGGGTATACGAAACGTGCCGCCACCAGCCGGAGGCACCACGATCCAACTGGTATAAGCAGGGCTGTGGGAACGCGTCGCGGGGTGGCTCGTTGTAATGCTTGTTAATACGAGTGGTGCATTTTTAAGGGCGCCAAGCAATTGTTGGTGAAATGAAAAAAGCTAAAAGGACGAACAGCGATAGCGTTAATCAAGTTATTAATTAGTGTCCCACACTTCATACCACACAATCTGAACGGTGGCTACCGAGCGATTTCAAAACTTTCGAAAAAAACCTCCCCCGCTGCTCCCACCGCTACTCATGGAGCTTCTCCGCACCCCAGAGGGACGCGTACATCCTGCATAAAACTTGAGTGAATGTCGAAGCATAACCACGCCGGAAACGTGGCAGTGTCTCCAAGTGTAACCCCGCATAACTTAGCCGAACCAAGAATAAGCTAGGTGGGGCAGCCAGCTTCGCTGTTTGCCAAGTCATTGAGCAACTGTTGCGAATGTGCCGAATTTGTTTTATTGGCTGTCATAAACCCACATAAGCGTCGAACCGGCAATTTAAAATAGGACGGTTATTCCTAGTTTTATGACTATGTGGCGCGTAAATGACGGCTACGATTTTCTTTAGGCTGAATAATGTGGGCCCGTGTGAGCAAGGGAACATTTAATTTGCCGCAAAGAAATTAGGTACCGAGTCATTTTATACACTGGGGATAACTGGTTTCATGTAGTTTTAGACAGAGCGACCAACACACCACATGTTCGGCCTTTAGGTCGCTCATCAGAGATAATTGCTTTGAAAACGAGCCTTACCATGGAGTCGTCGGATCGGGAACGTGGCCTTGATACTTTTCCCTGGACCAGGATAAGTAGGGAATCCCTGTAGTCGCCAGACTTGTCCCTCTAAAACAAATGTGAAATGCTCTGTGTAAATGTTCACATATCCACTGTCGCCCACAGAAGAAAATTATGACTTAGAAATTTCGTTGCGCTATTGGATTACGCAGGCGGTTGTTATAAAACCAATTTTGATTGCTTTGTTCAAGAATTTTATGTCTGCGCTCCGCGTTACCAGTTGTAAAATACTAGATACGCCGCGGTAGCTTAGCCCAAGATAGATGGTCCAATCCCTTACGCGCCAGTCATTTCTCTGATCGATGCGAAATTGAAAACTCCCAAGGGTCGAATTTTCCGTGAAGGTTAACGAATGCAATATGGTTGAAATTAACCCGTGGCTGCCTTATAATGCAGCTGTGCGACGTCATAAATTTGTTGTCTTCGTACCCGTATGGCGTCCTGTAGTGTCATATTAAAAGTCTTGGCGTACACATCCTTGATCTGTGCCAGGTCCACTTCGCACCGAGAGACGATTATCCGCACCAATGCCTTGTCGCAGGATTCAACGCCCTCTGCCTGAAAATGTAACAAACGTAGTCCTTGAAATAATATCTTCATTCTTTTGAAAATTCGGAATCATGGTTTTAAGTGGAATGATGAACATTCCTTCATACATTAGAATTTCTGGGAATAAACAAGCGCAGCGGAAGAACTGCCCCGTAATTTTCTGTCGTCATTTCCACCATTAGCATTTTTGCATGGTTCAACAACTCGCAAAACAGCAAGCTTACATGTAGAGTTGTTGTGTTTCGATGTGTGGTGCGGCGACATAAGAAAAATTTTCGCAGGTACAATTGTCCTTCATTGTGCAGTAAATAGTGCGAACACGTTGATTGAGTTGATTGAGGGATTTGTATTTCAGTTTCAAAAACACAGAGTCAAAAAAGAGGTAACTGTCTTTGAGGCGCTTGGTTGGCGCTATGCGGCGATTGAGTTGATTGAGGGATTGGTATTTCAGTTTCAAAAACACAGAGTCAAAGAAGAGGTAGCTGTCTTTGAGGCGCTTGGTTGGCGCTATGCGGCGGGCCCCAGTATACAACCTCACGGGGAAAATGTGCACTGGGATATACCAGAGACTTTTTAAAGGTTCTTTCTACCTGGGTGTTTGAAATTGCTAAAGATGGTACTTCGGAAACTTGTTACCCTGTGGTTTTGAATAGCTAACGCTCAAAAAAATGTCAGCGAATCTATCTCACTTTGACTGTCGACAGATACGTACAAACCACCGCGACGAATAAATTGGCGAATGACGGCGCACAGCACGTGATTACTGGAACGAAAGAATCTGTGCAATCACAACAGCGCGAGGCTATCATTTGGCGGTGATGTCCTGGCAGACGTTCTGTTTTTTGGAGCTATAATATTATGGATATCGGCATTTGCCAATTTCTCACGGTTTCTGGCGCTGATTATCTTCCGAAGCGTGCCGGCAAAAGCAACTCTTGGCTTCTTTTCCGCAACCCAGCCTGTATAAACTTTTAAATCCGGCACACGGCAATCTAGTTCTCGGTATGGCTATAAACAAGATACAGGTCTGAAAACGTTAACCTTATTGCGACCTTGATATGGTTCATTAAATTCCTTCCTACAAAAATCAGGGTCTGAATATTTCATTTTTAAGTGGGCTGACAATGCCACACGTGGGTGGTGCCTGCCAATCAACCAAATTCAAAACCAATCATTCCCGTGATATGCACGCTTGTGAACAAAGGATTTGATCAAGCATTTTTCTGTCCACGCGGATCTTTATCAGGCAGTTCAGTTGGGCGCTATGTACAGGAGGAATATTCAGAAAAGGGAAAACCAGCGAGCAGAACGCAGGACAAGAGGAGGAGGCACACACAAGAGGAGGAGGCACGAGGAGGACAAGAGGAGGAGGCACGCAGGAGGATGTCCTGCGTTCTGCTCGCTGGTTTTCCCTTTTCTGAACATTATGAACCAACTAGCCCAGCAATTCACTCTCTTGAGGAGGAATATCCTAGGCCAAGTTGTGTGGTTGAATGTGGTGAGAAGCCACAGATCCCATGAGCAGGTGCTCGGACTGCGCGCCTCAAGACAACAATTGTGGTTAGAGAAGTCCGGTGAATCGAATCCGGAACCTTCACGCCTTGAAACCGACCACCTAAACCCTGGGGCACCCGAAAAGTCGGAGGGGTGCAGGGTTAGTAGTGGCGGGAAACAGCCAAATGTGCAACCTACTGGAACGAAAAAAAAAACGCTTGCGTAGTCGTAATGGAGCCTGGGTTTTTTGCATTTTAAATCCAGTGTCTCTAACATTGCATTGTCATGCCATTGGGAGCCCACTGCATTTTCTCCTGGTTCGTAGCGCGGACGTTGACTTTGGAATTTGGCTGCGTTGAAGTGGCCTTTCGCTTGAGACTTTGGAAGTTCGACGATTGGTATTCAGGGGGGGGGGGGGGTGGATTGTCTACTTCCATTTAACTTACTGTGAGAGAAGCAAGCTTCGCTTTTTAACCGTCCTTGTCTTAAGAAAGGGGCAGATATAAGCAAAGATACGTCTAAGCTAGCGAAGCCCACGAGCCCGACTGTTTCCTCAGGTTTCGCATCTCAACTGCGAAGGTGGCCAATTTTTTTTTATTCTTCAATGGGGATTGGCAACGTTTCACGGCTTCTGCTGCTTGATAAGCAATATCTACGTTTGGGACGCGAACAAAATAAGTAACGGTATGAGTACAGCTGAAGAAATCACCATTTATCTTGCAAAACAATGAGCGTTCTGGTACAAAAAAATCATCCATTTTTTTCACCTTAAGTCATTGATAGGTATCAGGTTGCGTTAAACAACCAAGGTGTAGCGTCGGACAAACTGCCACATAGCTACATTAGATTTTTATCGCATTGGTAGCAGCCGTAACATCGAATCATATCTGAAATATTAGCAATCTCCTTCACAGTTCTAGATGCACCCACCTCCGCCGTCGAAGAATCCCCTTACTTCTGACTCTGTATATGTTACTGAGAAATTCTGTATAGCCGTAGCCAACGTTATCGAATCTTGAGGCTGGTAATTGCTTTCTAAGTGTTATTCTTTTGTGGGACTAACATTGGATTCTCGGCGAGTAATATAGTACTGTTTTTTATGTATTTCGTTTCTTTGTGTTTTAAGCAGCATTCATTTCTTTAAAGTCTCCTGACTTGGAAGCATTAAATTAAATCAAACGACAAACAAATAAACGAATTATGGTGTAGCTCAGCAAGTAAATCAGTATATAAAAAAACAAAACAACAAATAAAGCATTTATTAACGTTACCAATTTTAAAAATAGGATGCCAATTTTAAGAAATTGAATCCTTTACGCTGGAAGCACACTTTTCAGTACAGTACCTCCAGAAACTATAGTGATTTGTCAAGTCAAAAGTAGCCCCTGTAATTGCGTGCATTCCACAGTTGGCAACGCCTTCGACCACCCTAGAGGCGAAAAAAGAGGGGTGGTGAAGGCCCGTAGTTCGTTACTCTTATACAGATAACTGTCCTTTGATCGAGGTTCTGATGATCTTGGATTCCTCGTAAATTAAAAATTAAATTGCAGTTGGCTCGTTCCGTTCTGTAAAATAAAAAGAAGGTAATGCATGGTAACACCCCTTCTTTTATAAAAAAGGCCCAAAGGCAATATCCGAACGTTGACGACTCACCAGGTAAGAAAATATTCGTGCAGTAATTTATAGCTCACAAATTTGAGTGCTCTGATTGAATTTAAAATTTGTAGCTCCCAGTCCTGCAGGGCAGCACACTAGACGAATAAATGCGTTTGCAGGGAAATTGGCCACCCTGTAGTGGATTTACTTATGTTATAGCCTGGTTATTACCCTATGAGTCGGTACGCGTTTACGGCCGACAACTCTTAGAAAAATCAAACGGTTATTACAGAAAGCATAAGCTGAGTTTCAGGCCCTTTTCTCGTATTGTTAGCCCGGAATCCTGGGGCAAATGCTGAAGTAGATTGGAACACGACAGTAAAACGCATTCCGAACTTGCAGTAGATGCGCTGCCCAATGCCGACAAGCATTTTGTGACAGGAAGCAACTGGCCCAGGGCAGTTATTTATGCATGAAATGAAAAAAAAGATAAAGCTTCGCATAGAGTAGGTATTATACGCCCGATTTATTTGTACAGCTAAAAATACGCATAACTGAAAGTTTTATGTGCACACTATGTACGACGGTTGCAAAGTACTCTAAATCCGAACTACGCATATCTCGGATAATAATACATAAAATATCTGAACAATTTTCGTAAACAAAAGCAGGGTTGCCTCACCTTCAGTGCACTGTCAAGCTTCTCGGCGAAGTAGTATGGGATGTTGGCAAGACACTTGGCTGCCATTGTAACAAAGAATGAGAGGAAACGACATGCAGTTTTACTATACAATAAATAGGCAGAATTTATAAAACACAAAAGTCGCTGTGTTGAAGTGCCAACTACACTTTTCATTAAAGAGCAAGGCACAAGCTGATCCAAAGACCTCCACTGAATGTTCTCAAATCCAGACAAGGCCAGCACATCCTCAGAATATTTAAACTCACAGTAAATATTGCCGAGGAACACGAATTGGCTTACGCAGACTGAAAAACTTCCATACGTACAGAAATTCAACAGGACTTTCATTTTTCTCTTACTAAAAAAAACATGGTCAGAGGTATATCGAATCCACAACGTTGTTACTACAAAATATAACGCGGAAGTCAACACCATGGCTGTCACAGCGAGCAAACCGGCAGGTTTGATGAATCTCAAAACTTAATTTCAAATGTTCACTCTGCTGCCCTTTGTTTTCAATCCTTCTTTATTCCCTCCATAGGGGAAAATCATCCTGTTCAATATCGTCGTTCTTACCAATGGCGAGGTACGCTGTGCGGACGTTCCCAGTCATCTCGCTTTCGATTGCCTGTACTACGGGGCGTCCTGTGATGTTGTTGTATTCCTGGAATACCAGTCGCAGTTGCTCGTAGCTCTGACTGGCGAGGATCTGGTTGAACAACGATCCATCGGTGCTCCACGTGTTCACTCCGGCCAGTTCAAGAGTCTGCGTTGTGGAACGGGAAGGACACCAATTGATGTCGTACAGGTATCAGAGGTGCTAATCGGTACAAAGCGCTCTGACGCTGCTGGATGCAGGACTTCAAAAATAAATTTACTAGCGGGCATGCGTAAAACTTCACTGAAAGAAAATGTTCATAACAAAATGGCGGTTACTGACAAAGTCAAAAGAATAAAATTGACGTTTCGGATCCCCTAAGGAATCCTTGATCAGAATGAGGATTCCGTAGGGGATCCGAAACGTCAATTTTATTCTTTTGACTTGGTCAGTGACCGCAATTTTTTATGAACTTACCACCTGACCAGACGGACTTCCGTCGAACCCTGGACAGCATGAAGGAAAATGCACTCTGAAACAGTCTTGTGCATAAGGCATCAAGGCTACCCTGGGTTAAACTATTTAGGCAGGAATTAAACACAGTTCGCAGAGTAGCATTACAGAAACAAAGGTGCAATACTTCTGGCAAGCACTCACTGTCCCTGAAAACGATTGCTGTATTTTTTTCCGTAAATATACAATGTGTTCCCCAAATATTAGAAGTAGTCACGGACACGAATGTGCATGGACAAAATTGAAATGTCGTATAAAACGTAGGGGCCCTTCGTAAATATAAATAATCTGAAATTTCAGTTACTTATTCTTAACAGTACCTTAAGACGCACCGAATCACCTCCACAAAAATTGTATTTGGGCGCCCATGAAACAAGTTATGGTGCTCTTTTGCCGCCTATAGGTCCCTATCGCCCCCCATACCACCATTGACACCCATAACAGCATATGTTAGAAATAGCGAGCTATGAAGTTTTTATGTTTCAGGCGCTAAATACTCTAAACCATAAAAGTCTCCTTAGGGACTGTAGAACAATCTACTCTTTTAAGCTAAAGAGTCACAGTTATTCAGGTTATATTAGTCGCCTAAAAGTATGTAAATATCTAGGTCTTCAGTCGTTTAGTAGAGCCCCGACAAAGCTGTTTAGGCTGGCTATATATAATTTTTTACTCCAAGTGTGCAGATTTGGCTGCCTTTGCTAGTTGCTTGATATACGTTTGTCTAATGATACCCAGGTTGCCATAAAACCTACTGCATCGGGCTGTAAAGCAATATAAGACTATCAGCCTTTAAACGTTTGGCCACCTAGCAACATTTAGCTGGTTGTAGAAAAGTGTATGGCGCAGAAGCTACAGACCCGCATCCGTAGAAGCTTCCTTAGGTAGTCACGTAGTGATATAGGGCTCCAAGCGTCTAGCTTCCTAATGAACAGTGTGATCCCATCAGGTATAAATCGAGAATTTCTTAACACTCATTCCACTGATTTCAAAATGACTTAGGACGCGAAACCAATGGGGTCACGAATTACGCACATCTATGACAGAGAGTGGATGACGATGATAATGTTGGTCAGCCGGTTATATAAAAGTATATGCTAAGTAATATTTGTTACTTAATGTACCAACATTCTTCAAGAAGTAAAATAAAATAAATATAGCGATTAACACTTAAAATCAGGTTGCAACTGTTCACAGTTCACGACCTCAGAGCTAGCAAAGGAACGTGGAGAGAGGGACGTAAGCTCGGAGCAACATTTGTTCAGAGTAAGCTTCGGTGGTAATTCGCTGCCGGGGACCAGTCAAAGAGCGGGCTTCCCTGCAAACTGCTCTCTCAGCATCTATGGAGATTAAAAAACATTTTCGCGGCGCATGCTGTCTACCAACATTGCCAAGGATATGGTGGCAGCTGCAACCACCCGCAATGCTTGCCCCGAGCAGCCCAAATAAAATTAGCCGGTGAATAGTTAGGAACAACACTACAGAAGCGACTCACGCAAGAACAAAACCCTTACAGGAAAGGCTCGGTGTGGCTATAAAAATGCAGAGAGGACACCCTTGCTCTTTTTCAAATTTTTTTGGTTGTGTTTGTTTGACAGACCAGGTTTTTCCACTGTTCATGACATAAACCTTTTGTTGAAGGTAAGGGGGAAGCTGTTCTGCGGGACGTTAGTATTAGTAAGAGGAGCGGTGATAGTTGCAGGCACTTTGTCCCTCAGTACTGAGAGCGGATATCGCTGCTCGGCTGAAGAAAAGAAAAAGTTTAGGGATACTATATTCACCGAATTAAGTACTTGCCAGCGAAAAAGTTAAAAAACCGTAGAAACATGACTGCATTCTTCCGCATGATTTTCTGGCCCAATGGATCTTCTTACACCATCATTTGCTCAGTTAACCAACTTTTGCCTCCTTGCTCGTGCACGCGTGCACTGCGGGTGTTGTTCCGCATTGCTTGGAATTTCAAATTCGACCGCAATGAGCTCGTGTAGAGGCTGGAACGCCAGCAAGCGTGTCGCTCGGGTGTGTCGCAACTTTCTGCTGTTTCTGGTGATGGTCTTACGAATACTTCAACATGCATCCCTGAGAAAAGAGATGTCTGCGATACTCTGAAACAAATTTTACGTTGCGGTGACATTAGGAAATTTCACCCATGCAATAGTGCCGCTGCAGCGGCATTTCCTCATTATTTATAGCTATCAACGCTGACATACAGTGTGTCTATCTCTGTAACTTTGTGTGACTGGCAGGCTGTCAACAACCTGGCACCAAAACCGTAAAAACAGTACGACATCTCCTACATAAGGTATGAATGCGAAGAAATGTCCACTAACGCTCGCAATACATGGTAATGCACGCGGCGTGATGCGTGCACACATAATACGGCCTCCACAATCAGTCCCTTTGCCATGACATCGCTGATCGCGCAGGCCGAGCGCGAAAGACACAAATGCCAGTGCGTCGAGGAACGCGCCAGTGTACCGCTCTTGTGTAGCGCGGGCTTGCGCGTGGTGAAATCACGCGTCCTGTTTCTCCTCCTCCATACTAACTTTATTTCTTCCCCGTTCGGCACCGATCTTCCGAAGAGAGTAAGGTGAATTGTATTGTGTTTTGTGATTTAAGCTCCTGTCTTCCGGAGCAAAAAAAAGGAACAGACGTGAAGCGGTAAAATTTAAATATGTTGCTTGTCTACACCGGGCTCCCGGGTAAGTGCGCAACTGCCTTTATAAGCTTCCATGTTTTCCTCCCTTAAGGCGCTCTGCTGCTGACCCTCCATACCAGTAGCTTTCATTACAATCTCGCGTTTTGGAAAGCGGTGACACCGAACGAAGGAACTTCAGCGTCACAAGCCGGCGGCTCAATTCTTCCCAGTTGTTTTTTATCACCTCTGAGCATACTCATAGTATGCTGAATATACTCAAAGTATACCCAGAGTATACTCAGATTATATCGTGACGTATACGGCACGGGTTGCGCAGTGCGTGCAATGAGAAAACTACCCTTCTGTACATTAAACTGTGGCTTTAAGTTGTAAATTTATCATGACTGCGTTTTGCCGAATTATTATTCTTTGCTTTAGCCGGAAGCCGCGAGGTTCAAAGCCCCTCAAAATGTTCCTTGTTTTACGGGTAGATGCCCCAACTGGACTAGAAGGCGCACCGTTGTGGTGGTCTTCGGAAAATGTTCTGATCCGCCGTGGATCTTTACGGAGCGACGAGTTGTTCACAATCATCAATTTGAAGTTTTCCTTGCGCAGCAGGTCAAGGTGAGTCAAATTACTGCCATGGACAGAATATTGTATATTAAATTAATAGTTGTCTGCTGCGAAACGAAAGTTGCTTTTATCGCGCCACCGATTCAACAGAAACAGTACGAAGAATCTTTTCTTCAGATTATTGTTATTCCACCTAATACGCCATAGCTTCAAAGCAGGGTCATTAATTGCGGTCATCGAAAGGCACAACGAATATGGTGAAACACAGAGCATCGCCGATTTATTGACGTGCTATACTCACCAGGGCATCATTCTTCGCTTTGGCAGGATCTGGAGTACCACCCTCTTGACGATTGGCCTGAAAAACAACGTGAGAGGTAGACTGTTTGCTTACTTCTGCCATCACCGCACAACCTGGCCTAGCCTGAAAGTGACATTTCAATGAGGCTTCGGTGTTTTTTGAACTATTTATGGGTATT
Organism: Haemaphysalis longicornis; assembly: GCF_048455015.1. Classification (NCBI taxonomy): domain Eukaryota; kingdom Metazoa; phylum Arthropoda; class Arachnida; order Ixodida; family Ixodidae; genus Haemaphysalis; species Haemaphysalis longicornis. The sequence continues at coordinate 5,649,681 of NW_027526288.1, read as the reverse complement.
GTATAGTATGTATTTAAATTACTTCGAGGTAGAATGACAAGCTGAAGTAGGGAAGCCAGTGGAGATGAGTGCAAGAACTTGCAGCTGCGGGCTGTTGCTCTGGCATAATTTAAAAAGCATATATGGTGAAATATTAACAGTAACGGGAAGCTCTCTACGCGTAAACTTTAGTTCGCACGATATGCTACGAGCTGTTCGAAATTTATCCGGCGAGGAAAAGTGTCATTCGAACCGGCACCACGCAAAGGAACTTTTCCTTGGAAGCTCATCACAGTAGAAACTTTTTTTCTAGGCACTGAATGAGGCATGAATACATAGTACGACTTTGGTTAATGTAAATTGAATAGTGTCTGGTTCACCAGTGCTTTCCTAACGACGTTTTTTACGAGTCACAATGGGCGAAATAAAAAATTGAAATTTCTTGGTACACGTTATAAGTGCCGCAAGGAAATGAACCCTTAAAGAGAGTTATCATTTCGTTAAGTCTACGTTAGCGTTCAAGTAGTATGATCCAACGAAGCTACAGAGGGCACCAGGATAGCACTGTCATGCGTGTTGGTGGTAGTTGAATGGGTGCAAGGCGTTACGTAAATCAGGTGGAATAGTGGCTGCTAACACCACGCCACCTCCTGTGTTTTCCTTGCTATATAGAGTTAAGTTTTAGATAAAGTCGGCATCATTGTTGACTAAACAAAGAAATCTTATCAGCAAATCGATAATGTGCTTTGTGTTAAGGACCCCTTTGAGTCATCTGCGTGGCTTTAGTGGGATGGGAAGGGCTTTCAATAACATTGTACCTCTTCGTTACTTCTGCCTTGTTGCGCCTCTTTGCGCTGTCAACAGCTCTTAAGGCCAGAAAACATGGAGCGATCTTTCACCATGAAGTTCGCGCGGCAAAACTCTGCCGTGGCAGGAAGGACGCCGTATGTTCGTCGGGCTGACTACATGGAGCGAAGGCGGCGTCTGCCGCAGCGCCACCGCTGGGTTCCTTTCTGTGTGGCTAACTAAACCTCCATGCCCAGAATCAACGGCGGCGTTCAGTAAACAGACCCAGCCAAAGAGCTTCCCGCTTTGGTTACGTCGTTTGACGATTCTGCGTGACTGGGGTGCGTTTCTTTTTCTGAAATAGGCGTTTTCAGTACTCAAATGCGCTAAAGGCAGTAAAAAAATTGGCTCCAATTCACGTTGTGAAGGTAGTTTAAAATCAAAGCTTTAGACGACACCCACAATAACTGCCCAAGCGAAGTCACTTGAATTCACACACGTAGCTCTACAAAGAGTAAAACCAGAGATTCCCAGCCGATACCTGGAATTAATGGGGGTGCCGTCCCGAACGCAGCAGCGTCGGGCACGGCCGCGATAGAGCGGTGCACGCCGCCGCTGTAGCCAGGCATTGCGTCGCCGAAGAAGAAACGGAGAAGAGCGTCTTTCGGAGGGTGACACAGCGGAACTTAACCATCCCGATGTGCTAGGTCGGGGCTACACCGCCACGCGATATAAGCGGAGACACCGAAACAATTTGGCATGTGAGCTTAGTGATTTGCATTTATACCAATTTAAACTAGTTAGTTTAGAAAGTGTCAGAATTGTGAAAAGGCTGAGGGAACTTTTATAATCGCTTTTTGACAGATCCAGCTGCTTCTTTCGCAGTTTGTAACACATATTAAATACAGCCGAATTGGTATTCACCAATTTAGAAAACGAAGTCCCGTTCGTGGCAAGCAGTGCGCAAAAGGTAGCGTTTCTCTAGCGGCCAGACACATGTATGTGGTCTCTGAATTTTGTCCTCCTGTCCTGCAAACCGATCGTTAATGTATCTTGGCCGCACGCTCACCTAATTCCGTCGGGTCTGGGTTACCCAGCCGGCGCTGTCGAGACAGTGAAACAGGACGTGCGTAGAAAGCGCGCAATGAACGCGAAGCAGCGCCAAAACAGGCCCAAAACAACATTGGCTTAAGCAGACGACAAAGCCGTCCCGCCGACCCACCCGCGGTCGAACAGTCACCTGCGTGCGGAGAACGCTGGGTAATAGCGCCCTATCGCCAAGCCATCTACAGTGTGCTCCGTGAGTCAAAAGCGCCCTCCCAATCCTCAGCCGCGTTGTAACTTTCGTGTCCGGGAAGGCAGGTAGAGGTAGCAAGCCTTTCGTTCAAAAAAGAAACGTCCCCGCGGAGACTGACACCAGCAACTCCCAGAACATGAAACCGGCGTTCTACCGTTGCCAGTCTTGACAGTTGGCGCTTGACAGTTGGCGCATCAATGCAAACTACAGCATGTCAAGCCAGCCTCTGAATACATGCGGCTGGGTGCTTGTAGTTTTGCTGTATTTCAAAGGCTCTCGCAGTGATATCGCCTGCTGCTCCTACGGCGATCTTGCAGACGGGCCCAATGTTGGTGTTAATGCAAGGTATGTAACCGGGTCGCATTATTTAACATAATAAATGTACATGTCTATCTCAGCTACACATCACAGTAGTTGGGTCGGGACCGTGTTGCGCTTGCGGCTTGAACTATCAGAAAAGCGTGGATTTAAATTCCTGATACACCGTTCTTGTCAATCTATCACGGACTTACAATGCGTTTTTTAGCTCGATCGAGTAGGCACGCGGCAAGCGTACGCCTACCAGACACTTCCCAAGCGGGTGTCTGCAGTGGCCTGCACACGCCATACGCCATGTAGGGGAAATCGGAAGACCTGATTGGTTCCTTCAGTTTGCCGTTCGCTGCTGCTCCGCCGCCGACGAACTTTGCTTAGCCTTCTAGATCGGCGCCGAACGACGTGTTTCCACCGCCGCCACCCGTCGAGCATGCGTCGCCGGATGTTCGTCGTCTTTTGGTTGCATATTCGCTCCATGTATTGTGCCCTTAGGACGACATAGACACATGGCGTAACAAACGAGTTCAAGTTACTTCGTATCGTGAAACAGCGTACCAGTCGCTTCTACAAACATCAAGCATATTACCGCTTTCATTCGGCGTGATGAGAAGCCAACAGGCGCCCCGATCGTGGAGCCATGAGAACTAACGCTTGTGTTTTCTGTTCTGAGGAATTTACTTCTACTTTGGGATGCTTTTCTTTTGTAGCTACCTCCAACATGCGCATGTTGAATCTTATGGAACGGGCTGCTCACGATCACGGGGTTTTTGGCCTCACGAGGACCAACAGGTTTTCGCCTCCAAAAGCAGAAAATAAACTGTACAAAGTGGCTTTTCCGTGCCGCCAATTTTGTATACTCACGTTGTACATTAAAACGAGCAGTTTTGTGAACTCTGTGGATGTCACGCTCTTAACATCACTCTCCAGGTCTTTTCCGAATGCTGAAAAAAAAGCAGGACACAATTAGAGACTTGGCGAAGAGCTCCTTTGGTTAAACTGCGGCTACACATTTCAAGTTATTTTCTGCGCTGTGTGATTGGCGGTTCAGTACGTGGGGACGATTCAGTCGCTAAGCTTCTGTATGAACATAAATTATTTGGTTGAAACTGTTTCACGTTATGCTGTTTTGTAAAAAAACGATAGCGTATGAACGAGTGTACATCGGGCTACTTTCCAACATGTGAGAGGAAGAACGCTGACATTCGGTGTATTTGGTTCATTGCAGAAAACATAATAATGGCACACATAAAGACACCAACAAAACTACGTTATTAAACAATAAATGAAACTTTTTGTGTGGTTCCTTGCAAAAACCTGTAGGCTATAGAGATATGGTAGGATGCTGGTTTTCCAACTTGCAATGGCAAGCGGCCAGGTCAACGCCGGTACAAAGGAAATATCTACATTTCGACGTACTTTTCTTGCGCCACTCAGCTATCGTGGACGTGAGTAGTCAGACAAGGCAGGTGCATATAATAACCTGTGGTTAAGAGGTGTTTGTTTTGGGGTTTTAAACTTATTAAAAATGGGACGGGGGTAATGCTCGGTTTCTATTTTTGAAATGGATAATCGCGCGCAAAAAGCATCTTGTTTAACAAAAAAATACGTTTTTTTGTTAAATCTACAGGTGTACTATTACTACACTCAGTTTATTTTATCAGTATAGGTATTTTGAACATCTTAACTCTAACGGATTAAAATTTGATTCAAGCTGTTAATAGGGGATAATTAGGTTTCTAGCAAATACTCCCCAAAATTTGGCGGTAGTTTGGAACTGAATCAGTAATCATGACAGAAATAGCAATAATAACTTCTTAAAAATTAAACATTTTATTCACAAAAACTGACAATCGACTTTTTACACATCCGTGTTTACATACATAATAATCTGCATGCGCGACAAGACGGTCTCCATTCGAGATGTGTCGGATCGTTGAACGTATCTCAGCTTGGATAAAGGTTTCCTCGACCTCATAGCTTCCATTCGCTAGACAAAACATTGTCAGGGTGGCATTTGCCAGCCTGGGGTGGCTAGTGCTAGTGTCGTGCCAATACTCAATAAGTTCAAACGCTGGGTCTATTGGGCTTGCCTCCGGCAAGTACTGCTTGAAAATGGCAGACCGTCAGCTCACAGTTGTGCAGATCACGCATTTAACAGGTCCATTAGGAGAGAATCCAGGTTTAACCCGATTCTTGTGAAACATGTTTGGGGTGCAAAAATCGTATAAATTCGGGTTAAACTCGAAAACGAACAGCCCCGTATGCAGTGAAGTTGCGTTACGTAATTTTGTAGGTCTTTTGGCTGCTGTTGTAGCTAATGGTTTAAATAAAATGTATTTAGCTGGCTGCGATGCGCTGGAGATAATTTGGGGTTCTCTGGGCAACCTAGACCTCTACAAAAGACAGGAAGCCAAAGTAGTGACCCCTTTAGCTTCCTGAGTCAGCTCATAAACTGAGGCTATGTTCGGTTTAACATGTCCTGTCACAACAAAATAGAAAACAAAGACGGAATAAAGTTTTCTCAAGAGGAACATGCACACGCTCGTACAAACATACGCATGCACCCGCAAGTCCACTCAGCGAAACCTCCACTAGGTAAATCAGGCATGTAGCAGTTCGCATCTGGGGTGTAAGAAGACGAGCCAATTCGCTCTAGGAACAAGCGAGATAATCTTTCGACTAGCCATGAATTACACAAGTTACAGGCTCCAGAGTGTCACCTTTGGCGTAACTCTCCTTAATGCTGTAGATGTCCTTGTTGCTCCGCGTACAGAGGATCTCGACGAGGCAGTCTACGTCGGTGTGGGTGCCTTTCATAGCGGCGTGGAGCTCGCGGGCCAGAAACTCTCCCATGGGGTACAGCAACGTCACCATCAGGTCTTGAAAGCGGCCCCGAATCTCAGATTTTATGTTGGCCACCAGGTCCTGGGACAGCCGGCATTTATTCAGTATACACCACAATAGTCATCCTAGAAAAACTGCCGTCATCACCATTGGCGCAAACAGCACCACAACTACATTCAGTTAGATAGAGGTACCATCTCGGCACTTTGGGTGCAATTGAGAAGGTAATTAAATGCGTTGTTACGCTGCTCCGCCACACCAAACGGCCTAGAAGGTACCAAAGCACCCCTAATCACAAAATGAATGCTCAGACTTCAGGTAGGAGAATATTGGCGGTGAGCGCGAACACAGGCGGCGCTGCGAAGCGCGCCTCCGTGACGTCAGCTTAGGGATTCTCGCATTTGTCGTCTGCTTCACTCAGGATCGCTCTCCCTGCTGTTTCTTTGCGCTCGGTCAACCGCTGATGCTTGTCCGCACCAGAATTGGCGTGTGGGTAACTTTTTATCATAATAATAGACTTAAAATCGCATACACTAGCTCATGGTGTCAAAGTATAGTTTTGGATACCGCTACGGGAGAAACATTGCCGGCGCCACCCCATTCCTTGCGAAGCCGGTCCAGTGCGGAGCGCGAAGAGTTGGAGCTAGGCGTCAGCTTCTCATGTAAGCATTCGAACAAAAGGAACAGTCAGCTGCTAATAACCGACAACAGCGAAAATGGAAGACCAAAACAAATTCTAGGCCTTCAGGGCTGTCGGCTTTGGCAGAAGGCATCACGATTCCCGGTAATCATTTGTAAGGTAAAATAGTTTTTGCAACCTTGCCGAACGCTCGAACGTGTTTTGTCACATCACTTTACGTTGTCAAGGCATGAAAGTTTGCCGACATGCACTATAGACTGCAAAAACTGTAGGTTGAGTTCCAAATAACCCAGTGTGTATATACGCGCGTGCTGGTTCTATACCAGGCATCTAACCAGTATGGAGGTTTATTGAGCAAAACGAGTCACGTCTTCGTTAAATTTATAGTAACACATATATGTTTGTTAAGACCTGGAGGGATATTTCAGAACATTTTGCACAGCCATATCTTCCCGATATTCGGATATGCGTTATAGAAACACTGCAATCAAGAGGAGGAGGAGTAAGGGGAGGAGGGGAAAACTTTGTTTAACAATTAAATCGATCTGGTTAGTGGGCCGGGTCCTCAGTCCAGGACAAGAGAGTAAAAGTAATTTTCTTAAAATCATAGAACGCCATCCCTAGCAGAATAGGATTTGTTTTTGGCGCCTGGAAGGGTTGAAAAGCAATAAAGAGCTACTTTGAATTCTTGTTCGGTTTCGAGTCTTGGTATACTATTTATTACGTTAGTTAGCGAGTATATCATGCCTTCAACACCGTAATCATGTTATCATTGTTCGAGTTGAGAGTCAGTTCGTTATGATAACGATATAATTACGACAGAAATTCGGAGCACAAAAGCCGCCTTCGAGTACTGTGGACCACGTTGTTTAGGGCGCGATCGCGGTGGCGTAGCACAAATCTTCTCATTGTATTTGCATGTGAATAAACAAAGCACGGTGCGGATATGCAACTTCTTGCACGCAGCCGTAATGAAAGCCAATTTGTGAAGAAGGGAATGTATGCCATGCAAAATGAAGGAAATATCCACACGACCATTGTGAGGCTCCCAAACATCCCGAAACATCCTAATAAGAAGTTGGTGGTGGTGCAGAAAAATTAATGCGTTGGGCAGAAAAAAAAAAGCAAGAAACATTAATCCGATACAAGGCAACAACGAAAGAAACAGAAGAAAGCCGCTTTATTTCCTGCTGTGCGATGAGCGTGTAGAGGCTGCTGCTTGGTACGTAGTATTAGATTGTTGAGTCTTCATAGGAGCATCTCAAAAATACTGCAGGGAAGCCTAAGCATTTTGAATACTTATCGAGAAGCTATGATCGCTGATCCTCGCGAATAAGCAAGAAAGGACGAGTTACACACGATCTTCTGACTGATACTCAGAAGAAAGTTGTTCTCTATCTCTTCGTGTGTTGCAAACTTGTGGGGGATACAGCTTCAAATTATTCAGATGCGTCAGAAGCTGGAAAAATAACTGAGTCGCTAGAAATACGCTTCTTAACGCACTACAGCAACGAAGCGGGCGATTTCTACCCCAGTCACTGCTGCCCCTCACAAGCGGAGTGTAGCAGACGACAGCGGCGCGAATCCCTAAGCCGACGTCAGAGCCAGGGGGCGCCACTCAAAGATCTCACCGCCAATATTGCAGTACAATATCTCCCGTCGTTCAAGAAAATTGGCATTTTCAGGTGCTCTAACTCAGGGCCATGGATCCGGAAGCCGCAATCCCGCCTCTCCAATACGGAGGCCAAACTGGAGGATTTCTTTAGCAATTGCTCAATAAAATTAAGGAGTGTTGCAAGGGTATAAGCGGAGGAGCTGGATGCGTATAAGGATCATGTAATAAATCGTGCTTCCTAAACTATCCAGCGGGTAGCGAAGCAGACAACGCTGGTGTAGGTACGCACTTATGGAGACTTCATGGTATGCTCAATAAGTGACTTTGTGAGCTGTGCAAATATTCAAACTCTCTTTTAGTAAGCACGTTTTTCAGATTTGTAGCAGATTCATGCCTTCACGACAAGCGAACACAGAGACATACAGTGGGCGCCGCTTGAAGGAAGTGCATGTTTACATTTTGTTGTATGTTCGTGCGCGGAAAATTTGTGTAAATTCTAAAGATGGAACCGATGGAACGAAATTGTATTCCGTGAAGAGAATTAGAATACGCTGTGCTCATTTTGTTGGTTGTACATATTCGACTGAGCGATAATTTCAGAAATACGTGCTCCGCGCCTGGGATAGCTGAGGACAGGTGATCCGGTAAAACCTCCACTGTGGTCCTGGTATTTGCCATTTATTAGGTAATCCTTTCGTGTGATGAAATCTTGTTACCCTATCAAAGTAAAGGAAATGAGAGAGAATTTGTTGACGACTACAAATGTTAACGTCGCATTCTCTTGCGCACTGCGGGGATTTTTTCTAGCCATTGCGGTTTTGATTAACTTGCTGCTGCTGGAAGTTTTATTATCAACACGTACGTGTAGATGTGAGCTTATTTTGTTCAGTATTGCCCAATGCTACCTCATCTGCCTTCCTTTTTAGCTGTAATTATAAGTGGGCTGAATCAGGGCTTTGGAAATTTGCGGAAATGTCGCGTTTTTTAATTTACTCTCTACGGCTACCGAATATATTAGCGAAACATTTGTTGATCAGCAATGCGGACAGCTTAGTTCTACAAGCTTATCAATAAAAGAATGTCATGCAAATTCTGAGAACAGCGGTCGATCACAGCGCTGTTAAGAAGTATTGGTGTCTGTTTATTGATTTTTGGTTTGCCGAATGGCCATTAGCAAGGAAGAACAGGAAGCAAACCTCTTTGCACGCCCCTGAACAAATGCCGGAAGAGTGGTAAAGAAGCGCTGAGTTCAATATTAGTGCAAAGCACACGCGGCAGACCCAGCACGTAGGATACAATAGCTACCTTCATCAAGGTTACTTGTGCGTGTAGAAAACAGTTTTCTCGGTGAGAATGTGGCTTGTATCAAGCGGTCTATTTGTTGAAATTACTTCCTCAGAACGTAAGCACGTTCTTTTTTCTGAGGCAAGCCGGTGCTGGTTTATAAGTGCAAGGGAAGCAATAATTATTAATCCTAGTAAACGCTTGCGTTCTGGCAACTTGTTTTGTCAGCCGGTTTTCGCTCGAAACAGCACCACAAGCATTCACACAAACATAACTTTGAAGTTCAACAAAACTGATCGAAAGCCTGAATTGCGAAAGCGCATGACCCCTCCATTTCGGGGTTTACGTTGGTTTGACAGATTCAGCGACCTTTGGTTGGTGGCGCTGATACGCTGGAGCCCGGCACCCTCTTTACGTGTCGTACGGTTTCTACGGCAAGTGTAGGGCTCGTATCAATGTGGAAATGAAATGTCCCCTTATTGCATGGTTTGTTCGGAAGAGTACAAGGGTGTAGCACGTCTTGTCACGCTCTACTCGGTAATCGCTGGCATCTTTCAATCTCCTCTACTGTTATCGATCATTTTTTGAACACTTGTTCCCGGCAACGAAAGACACCACTGCACCAAACGCCAGAAGGGGGTGTCGCCGTCAAGGGCCCTTCCCTCCCTCCCTCACTCCCCCAGGGGTTTTCGGAACTGGGAACCCGTATATCATTCTCTCGTCGTTCCGAAACGCCGGCCTTATCACTATCAATCGTGTGTCACTACTAAAAAAAACCGCTGCTCAATTCTATACACACCGGCGTTGAGCTCCATTGGTGTCCTAAAAAAGGCAGCATTTCTTTAAAGGAGCCATAAAGATAAAATACAAGTTTGTGTTGTTCGAAAGATTTCGTGTTTTATAATGCCCCCAGCGCTTGTCCGAAAGTAACAGATGCTTTATTCACTGAGAAATAATTATTTTGAATTGAAATTTTATTTTTCCCGCTAAATCATGCGTTCTCGTGGTCTGCAATGACATTACAGGAACCGACCGCTCTGCAGCCGATACGGAAGCCTTGTCTACCATTGTTGAACCTAGATGTCGCCACAATACCATGGCAAGCCGTTTGCTGCCTTTGGTTTGTTTTTGACTCTATTTAAACCTGGCTTGTTCTTGTCCAGGAAGAAAACAATTGTATCGTGAAACATAGCGCTCGCTCGACAAATATGGTCACGTGCGACACCGTTGCTATCATCAATCGGGCAGTGTCGTCTGAGACAACCCCAAATACCCGCAGTCCTGTGCAGCTAAATTAAGCATAGTCAGCGCAGTACCAACACCAGTACGCATCGGTACTTCTATGTTAACGTGTTCTTTCGTAACGTTCACTGTTTTTCCCACCATGCTCACGGCTTTAAAAAGAATGGGCCCTCAATTTAAGCGCAAATAGCTCGTTCGGCAACCTTATAAAACCTGCCTAATTTGCGTTTGCTTTTGCCGCCCTCCGCCGATCGCAGAGCTGGCTGGTATGACATCATAGATTCTGTTGCCGGAAATGAGCTAGTGGGTTACACAGCCCTTTTGCTTTTTCCTAATTATGTAGCTTATTTGAGCGACGTTTACGTTAAAAGTGGTGTCAGTATGATTCCAACAAGTCAACCTTTTCAATGAACCGAACTTGTATTTTGGCTTCATGGCTCTTTTAATTTGTTTAATCAACGGCGCCCTAGAAGTCACGGCTGTCTTCCTACCAGCGCTCATGATGCTCCCGTTCATCTCAACGTGCAGTCACACTCATAAAAGGTGCGGCTAGGTACATTTAATCAGTCGCCGTACAAAAAAGCCACATAACACCATGACCCATAAAAAGCCGCATACTTCTACGGAAGCAAACCGGTTGCCAATGTTCTCGTGCACACGCACAGCCTTCAGTCTACCAGAAGAATGTAATGTGCCACAACCAATATGCGATACGCTATTGGCATTATCATTCGCAGTCAGCGTCACAGTTCAATAAAGCCTGCATGTTGTTAATGCAGCTTGAGGCCAAGACACTCGCGACAGGAGTCGCAGTAACGGAAAGCATTTTCCCTAAGTGCAGATGACACCATGATATATATTAAAACCCAGTCGCTTTACCGCCCAACCACGCCGTTTGATAAGTTTGCCCACATTATCACCAACACTGCGTCCAACTGTTGTTTGTGAAGCGCGGCTTCGACTGCCAAAACATTGGACGCAGCTGTGTAGCGGTTGCCAGAAGCTGTTGCTAGGGGTAAAGTGATACTCTTGTGCGACGCAACACAATATCCCTTCAAAAGCCTAGGCTTGCGCACACTTTAACGACATCTACAACCGCGCCTGAGCTTACTTCGCCTGAAACTTAACATTGATATTTAAGGCATGCATAGCCCTTCGCTTAAACATCGACCGTTATGACACGTGCAACAGCACAACTACTGTTATAATCCCTGTAGCTTAGTGTTCCAACGCCGCGTTGTGAACTTACCCAAACCTATCTCTTGGTGGTAACGTTCCACAACCGCGTGCACTCGTATTTTTTGCGTGAGTATTTGAAGGACTTTGGTTGGACTCGCGTGACACAATATTCTCATAGTTTTGTTCGCGATTTCCACAAACTCAATATTAAAGCTGTAAAGCTAACTCAGCTCGTTGATGCTAACATTTATAATTCCATGTCTCACCGGGATAAGCTGTCACAAATTTTCTGCCGAGGCGAGGCGGGAAATTTTGGATGCACTCTCCTTTACGACAAGGCCTCGCCCTATATGCGGTCAATCTAGTTTGAAGATTTCTCGTAACGAAGTTCCTCGCCCTAACTTCGTTCGCTCATACGACGCCTCCTAATGAATCAATGCCCCTTACGTATTAGAAAGATACAAAACGCGAGACTTTCTACTGGCAAACTGAGGGAAATCAAATTCAAAAATGCCTGCTCCATAATTTCAAAATCCAAACTGCCAGAGTCCAAGGCCAAATTTTATTTCAACTCAGCCAAAATCTAATTCCAACGCCCAAGCAAAAAATCCGAAGCGAATGCCGAGCGTCGCAAAGGCAATTATGACACAATCAGTAGACGTCGCATTCAAAACGGGAGTGACCGAGAATAGATTCCGTCCATGGAAGGCATTTTTTTTCTTGTTACATCATATCCATGTGCCCTCCGGTTGTGTAAAGTTGGCTGTTCTGGTGTGAAATTTGGTTACTACACCGATATTAGTGAGTCCAAGAAAGCTTTGCTTTAATAAACACCTGGGCACTGTTTTTTTTTGCACAGATTGAAATGCATTTCTTTTTCTTACATTTATCCTGATATATAATTGGTTTCTCATGTATTTACGCCATATTTTCTTTTTGCTGATTCGTATCTTCTAATAAGAACTATGAAGTCTTCCGTGCCTACAAAAAGTAACTGTTATAACAGGTACTGTCACATACGTGGACAGCGTGGGGAAAACCATTCTTCTGAACGTGTACGGGCGGGTTTTTCAATGCGCAACATTTGGTTTAATGATTCTGGTGCCGATTAAAGCACCATCTTAGACATTGACTTTTTACTATAAACAATGGCTTTTCCGACAGGTCTAAGACAGAGCATTGCAGCCACTGCGAACAGCCGCTGCATTCCATTGAATGCCGCATCGTCGTGTTCACGCTGTGCGATGCAATAAACGTCTTGGGAATATCTGCAATATGTCCCAGCAACACGCACTGCAACCAAGCATGTTAAACAAACCACACCACACTATGCGGGAAGAGGTTCTACGGCAAAAGCCGTAAACGTCAAATAAATGCCTTCAGCCACCGATTACGCAACAGAGCGATAGAGTGATCCTATCCCTTTGACAGGGACAGCTGAGGGTGCCAACGAGGGTATAAATCTGGCTGCGTTCCTCCTCGCGTGGCAGGATAATTCACCGTGCCACGAGCCGGCTTATAACCATAAAAAATAAACCACAAAAGAAGCAAGTGCCTCTGGTGCCCCCTGGGGTACCCGTTTGTTCAGGCTGCATTACGGGCCAGGGTAAGCCGTCAGTCTCCTGGGTGTTACAGCAACGGTTGAAGTAACTAGCCCTATGCCTTGGGATAGACAGCACTCCATGATTGGGTGTACTGGCAGGTTCTATGTCGGTAGAACGTGGTACAACACCTAGAAGCACAAAGGCCAAAGCGTAGAAGGGGTAGAGCGCTACTAGTAGATCCAAATGGCTGAACCTAATGCTGCACGGACGAAGCCGTTCCCAACTGAATTACGCAAACACAATGAAGCAATACCGCAGTCCGTCATACCTGTCGCAGAAAGAGGCGCAATTGTTTTTAGTTTCAAGCAATGTTGATATCTACATGAGTGTTCCATAAAATTCCACACGCCTCGCGTGCGTCGAGTATCCAATCTCCGAGGTTCATTCCACCCCGATGCTGAAAGTCCCGGCTTCACTTTTCGCTCGTTAAATTCTAGATGCCCTATAATTTAGGCCGACGTTTGGCGCGGTACGCCAACATTTTAGTGCAATTCTGACCTATTCCGCCCTAATATCGGCCCTCCTCAAACGCGAAGTACCGTGCGACGGACCGTAAACGTCGCTTCTCACTAGACTTCCTAGTACACAGCACATATTCAGTGGTTTGACATTGGTTTAACCCGCTTTAAAGTTATTTCTTGCGTATTTTTCCTGATGTTTTCACTTCATAAGCAGCTTCGGTTCATCCACCGATACCCGTAATGGCTCCTGTCATCGTCACAAGAGTGCAAAGAATATGGCGCTAAACTGTCGAAGATGAAAATATACAAAAGCCACATATAGAGGCACCATATTTGGCGCATGTATATGTCGTCGTGTCTACTTTTCTCTTCGCCTTTCTAGCGCCCTATTCGTTTTACTGCAGATATTTACGAACTACCTCAACAAGTTCCCACTCATGACAGTAACAATTCACAATAAGACCATCGTGAGGCTAGCGATAGCTTATTATTCCCATTAGAACCCACACGTGGAAAAAGGTCTTGTACTCCATCGGACGCCGGCTCCCCTTCCTCCGCACCCCCCTCCCCGTCACTTCTGCTTGATGTCCGCTGTCCTGAATGACGAATAAAAGTTAAGATGAGGCGCATGCTAATCGGTTACCCAGGGTTGTTTTGCAAAACACACTCATAGCCGCTCCAAAAAGCCCATGCGCCAGACATTGCAAATGACCTGATAAATCGGACACCTTGGAGAAGCATGTTACTGAGTGCATAATTGGTACCCATTGCCATAATGGTTGGCAGAGGGATTGGCAAGGTTAGTAGGAACATAAGAAATATCAACGTGTTTCATATTTGCGCCCCCCTCTCACAGTGCTTTGAACGTTAAGAAGTCAGAGTTTGTAGGTGTTTGTGACGAAGGTGCTAGCATTTCGAGCAAGATGAGTAACAAACACCCCTTTTGGTAGGCAATTAGCTTTCACCTTTTGTATTCGAAATAATAGAATTTAGAAGTTCCGAACGCGGAAGACAAGAGACAAATCCTAGGGTTGTTTACAGAGGGTCTGCGGGATAGTAGTCCGTAGGAAAAGCGACAAGTCGCAAGATACTTACGCGACGAAACAATTTCTTGTACTCTCTAACAATCTCGACCCTCTGGTCGCCAGATCGGGTGCACAGAATATCCTTGATGACCGCCTCGTCCGCGCCTGCGAACGCAAAAAAAAAGTTATCTATGTTTTCACATTTGACATTACTAGAAGACTGTTGAAAAAAGACAAAGAATGAGAAGAATTAGTCAGTACCGCAGGAATGTTATTAGGTGAGGCAGACTTAATGCTAGCATTGCCTGACGAGTGCCCCTGTAGTCTCAAAGGTATACCGTCCTGTTTAGGAAAAAAAGCGCAATTAAGGTATTAGAAAAAAGGTAATAAAGGACTTCACGCGTTTAGTAGTGATAGTATGGTGAAAGGAGATAACTGGTCGAATAGTGATTTACAAAACAAAAATTACAAAAATACAATAAAAATGGTAAAACTTTCCCCAAGCACAGCACCTGCTGCCATCTGCTTGCGGACTTACGACACCACCGATAGTTCTGACGTGTTCACCCATCTAGCACAACGGTAAAACAACCCTCACGCTTGAGTAGTGCACAGATTTTTTTCCGAGATATTGAACCAGACGTAAAAACAGAGAGATGTATTCACGCAAAAGCATTATAAAATATATTTGGGATTTATTCCGAACAATCCTATTTACGAAACGAGTACATAAGAATGCTACGCGAGGTTAACTCCACAAAAAAATGGTTTTAACTGCTCGACAGTAGAAAACATAAACATACTGCAAAACGTTTGGCATATAAACTAACCATGTCCTTTCATTGCAGTCCTTAGAGCTTGTGCGTCCGCTTCAGCGTTGAAGTTTGGGTATGGCATCAGGGTTCCGCCCTGTAAAATATGAAAGAATGAACCACATATAAACATTTTTGGACAGTATAGCCTTTGTAAAGCTTGTTATGGAGATACTGGAAACGAATATTCAAAGTAAGAAAGGAGAAACGGGAAACGAGTATTTAAATTAGGAAAAAAACTTCAGGGAAGCTTGCATTCAAGCGCAAGACAGGAATTGCAAAGCTGTTGTAGCCCAGTCGAAAATGACGATAAGAAAAATTTCTGTAGTTGGCCGTAATTTCGCGGGTTCTTCAGATGCCATGTTTCTGATGTGCTCTCGTGTGTCGTATTCCTCCACTGATTTTGGTGTTTCCTTTGCCGAATTCCTGTCTTGTCGGGATCCTTATGTTCCATCGATAGTTGCAGATAGTTTGAATGTTACTACCCATTGTCAGGAGTCGCGTAAATGGCACGTGCGTTGTGACTACAGAAATGTTTTTAGTTGACAAAATTGGCTTTGTCGTTTCGACAGAAGTGCGTGCAGTAACAACAGATGACTTTGTCGTAACAACAGAACTCGTGTTGTCACAAGAAAGGTTTTTGTCGTACGACAGGAATTCTTGTTAGATTTTTGCGGCATTCCTGTTGTGATTTTAGACTGGGAGGGGATCATCGATGTACACGAAATTTAATTTTATTTTCGATGTGGTGTAGGGGTAAAGTCAGCGGTATAGCATTTGAATGAGCTGATGTTGAGCAAAGCCATTCGTCGTTTTCACACGGGGAACTGCAAGCGCGATTTATCGTCTCTAGCAGATGCTTTGCTCGCCGAGCATTTCAAAGCGCGGCTTCTTCTTTGCCCGTGCGAAATTTACGCGGCCAGGCTTGGGGAGTCAATGATCACCTACAGCAGCTTCGATATTCAAGTAGCGGCTTATCTACGGCAAAGAGCGCATAGGCACGACCACACGAGGACGAACTAACGAGGAGAGTACTCTATTACATGTCTTCCTGGTTTGGAGCAAGTGTTTCCACGATGCAGCGAAGGCTAGTATTTTGTTGCCACTGCTGGCCAATTTGCCTAAGTAGGTATGCTGGGCTTGAGAAACTTGCGCTCCAGGCATCCGCCGAATCAACGTAGGAATTGTTGTGTTTTTTTCCGCACCCTTGCCACCTATTGTTACCCCTTTCGATGAGTGAACACATCTTCGCAAGCTTGAAAGGTGCCGAAAGCGCCACTTC
Source organism: Haemaphysalis longicornis (assembly GCF_048455015.1). Classification (NCBI taxonomy): domain Eukaryota; kingdom Metazoa; phylum Arthropoda; class Arachnida; order Ixodida; family Ixodidae; genus Haemaphysalis; species Haemaphysalis longicornis. The sequence goes on along the minus strand of NW_027526288.1, from coordinate 5,633,316 downwards.
CGCGCCATATCTTTGCATGACATTCTAGGGTTTATGGGACGTCTTGTGAAGATAAGGCGCAACTCTAGGTGGCCTTTTCCCCACCTAGCAAGCTTGTTGGTATGTGTTCGTGCATTGAAAGGGCTAAAAATAGGCGGCAAGGGTGCGGAAAAAAACACAAAATTCCTACATTTACTGCTGCGTTGGAGTAGTCTATCAAATTCCCGTTTCATGCGGCAACGTTTACGTCGGACAGACTTGCGGGTGGGTGAAGATGAGATTGCGCGAACACAAACTTTTAAGTAATCACGCAAGCGGACATCTCGCTATTCATTGTTCGGCGCGCACGTGTAAGCCACTTTTAAGCCACTCTTCAAGCAAGTTAAGATATGTTGGTGCAAGAATAGCAGAGCAACAGAGATTCGAGAGGCTTACCATATCAGGAAAAAAGGGAAATGGCGGTGCCAGCAATACATCGATTGTTCTGCACAACAGTGAGGTGATGTTTATAGACGAGCGTTTGTGAAAATGCTCACCACATGTTGTTGTGTTATGTTTTGCGTTTTCTTTTGCAGTTTCGCCCGTGCACAATGATGGGCCCATCTGTATTTATGTGTGTTTCTGCGTGGTATAAACTTTAGTTGCAAGTCTGTGCCTGTCTTTGTGCACGTCCCTCTGTGTGGCGTCTTCATTAGCGCAGTTTACCCCTTTTGAGAAAATGCACCAACTCGCCCAACAAGTCCTTCTAGATTAATGCTAATGCTGAAGTACCTTTTTGCCGATCTCCCTTAGTGGGTATTTTTTCTTGACAAACGTGTATGTTGGACAATCCTTTCTCCCGAAGAATTTCCAGGAATATCCACCCCACCTGACTGCCCTTTTACCGACTTCGCAGCTCAAACTATACAACCTTCTCTCCCCCTCAATATATCCCCCTGCATTCCACTTCCTTCTGTTCTCTCACATGGAGACCTACCCCTAAAAAAGCGTGCTAGCAAGGCGAGGGTTTGCTCTGACGAAGGCAAGTATGTTTGCTGAAACCATGGCAAAAATCGCTACCATGTTCGAAGTATTGTTTTTTGGTGTTCTCTACAATCTTCGAAGTTTTATTACATATATACATACATGCATACTTACGTACGTAAATACGTACGTACGTACGTGCGTACATACATACATACATACATACATACATACATACATACATACATACATACATACATACATACATACATACATACATACATACATACATACATACATTTTGCCTGGTACACACATAAAGAAGCTGCTCTGGAGTGAGGCGTTCTGCACACAAGGAGGAAGCACTGCGGTCACGTTTGAAAACCATACCGGAAACGTAAACAGCGAGAGAAACATTAAACGCCGCCTCTGTTTCTACCAACTGGTTATCTATTTTCTCAACAAGCAAAGAATTAAAAGAAACCTATGTTGATGTGTTTGGGAAGAAATTAAATGTCGGTTTGTCGTAAGAATTCGTGTTCCCTTTTTGTGGCCCCCCGCTGGAACGGGCGTTGGTTTTCGAGTGTGTATCTGCCCCAACTGCCCGTGACTCTATATTACCGGATAAAAACATTCGCACAAATGAGGCGCTTTATCAAGTTGTGTGGTTTGGGCATATTTGTTTTCAACAGAAGATATTACGAGCGGAGCTGTTGCACAATCCGTAAATTACCCGTTGCAGGAAAACATACCAATAAAATGCCGAGCGCTCGTGAGCGAGTCGCAAAGACTAAAAAAAACTGGAAAACCACGGGGAGCGAGAAAATGTCGAGCGTTCGTGAGCACGTGTGCCTTGCGGTGACCGCCGAGTCCACCTCTCGTGTAGTGGCTTTAGCAAAACAACAAAAACTATGGCGCTGTCGTCAACCGCTAACGCGCATATAAACACGACTCCAGTACTGATGCTAAAGTTGAAGAGACACCCTCTCTAGAAAGATCATTACCGCCGCTGCATTCCCTAAAAACGTATATGAGTAATTGGAGACATGGCTACGAGTGTGCCAATCCTTCAGAGAAGACTTGCAGATCCAACCACCGCTGCCTCAAGTGGATGATAAGGATCTGGTAGAAGTATACGAGGCTGAAGGTTAATTTGCATCCGCCACTCACCGCGAAGGAGACGACGACCTGTTTGATGCATCCGATGACTATTACTAGCACCTAAACTATGCAAATAAACGATTATATTAAACTTAACTTGGCGTCAGCGGATGCTCATATACAACCGCCTCGCCTTGAAGCCTTGCACTTCGTGAGTTCAAGCTTCCCCAATTTTTTTGTTCTACCAATCTTTCAGTGAAATCTTCCTAACAATCTTTCAGAGCTCCATAAGCCTCGAACGTGTAGATTTTATTATGAGTGGAGAAACAAAAACATTTTTGTAAACCAACCAAAAAAAAGAGGAAACATAGCTACTCAGGCCATGGTTATGGAACAGTCCCAGTGGTGATTTTATGTATATTCATGCGCAATTAGTGCTGTAATTAGACGAACGCATATCTTCGAACTACTAAAAAGTCCATTGAGAAAATTTACGTTCACAGACACTGAGGGACAAAAGCCGAAGCGCTGCTGAAAAGTTACTTTGTTTCATTAACTTGATCAGGAACACGCGCTTCAATTACTCAGTTATGTAAACTCCGCAACTATTTTTAAGGATACTGCTATGCGGTCGCAGACATCAGATGTGAGGTCAGAAACTCACTGTTGCTCCGGCACCTCCCAAAGAGCTTCCGAAGCCACGGTCAACTGGACTGTACCCTGCGCCTTGTGCTGCTCCATAGATTCCACTGTGCCCTGAAAAATAAAAGCTCCTTTATTAAAAGAAAGACGGTTCAAACGCCAAAATGCTTTGACCATGTCGGAATTGAGTTCGTATAGACGACGGCTATAGATCTTGTGGGACCCAAGCTCAATTTCGAAAGCAGAAACCGTTTTTTTCTTAAAGCGACTGACGTGCAGCCGCTTACCATTATCATCGTTTTGAAAAACCATTGTGTAAAGTTGCATTTCCTCAAGTGACGTTTGGTGCGACATAAACCGCATAAGTGAGGCATTAATAACTTCGGTTTAAAACAAATTGTGCCGGCGTTAGGTATCTGGCTAGGCCGCCTTTTGGTGGTGCCCCGTAAGCCGGGCTAAGTTTTTTAAGGTGAAGTGTAGAGTAGGCGGCCAGGAATTCCGTAACCCTGATAAGCGCCCAACCAGCACACATTCTGAGCGTTCTGGCATATCGGAACAAACACTTGCGTACTATTAAATACTGTTTTTAATTTGAATAGTATCCAGGGATTTGTTCTGATATGCAGGTAACCCAGACTGGTCACCCGCACAAAGCGTTTTCTCTTGGAAACGCTAAAAAAAGCGTTTCCGTTTCCTCTTGGAAACAGAAACGATTTGTGCGGGATACCGGTACTTGTATATACGCAGGAAGATAAATTTGCAGAGGTCTCACCTCCACACCCGAGCTGCAGCACCAACTGCCTCGTCGGCGCCCAAAACAGGAGTTCTGCGACTGCCGCTGCTCATTGTTTCAAGCTGGCCTTACCCACGAGGCTAGGCGTGATACTCTTTGTGGTTTAGGGGGATAATTTTAGAATCTCAGAGACTGTGGCATTTGGAACGCCAGAGAATGCGGAAGTGCTCGAGAATGCGGCATTTTTTATGCTTCCGATCCGTACCGACACGTCTCGAAGAGCTGTGCATTTGCTAGCATTGTGTCAGTGAGCAGCACGCGAGTACAAATGTGGCCTGCCGCAACGTCTTGGTACTGGTGACGGCTACTCCCGTTTAAATTTTGAGCGCGACTGAAGTGCGTCACGTTGTAAACTTGCTGACAAAATGCATGTGGAGTATGAACATCTGACAGTGAGCGTTGCAAATGGGGGATCTGGTGGAACAGCATACTGTTCAGGGGGTGATCCCTACATTGCACGAACGCAAGTGGGTAGTTGCGTGCCGTTATAAGCCTACCCCATGGTTCGTTTGCAGCACATACAGTGGTCAGTTGAACCTGGACGTGATGATCAAACACCACTTTATTTTCTCAGAATTTGTAGCCACACGAAGTCTGCAGACACAGGCCACGCAGGGGGCACACAGGAAGCTAGATGTTGCTGATAATCACGTCCACTAGTCCATGTAGGAGAATATACAAACAAAAGAGAATATATAACCATTTTGTCCTTCCAGTGATGACACACGGAATGGAAACTTGCGCCCTACTAAACAACTTGAAAGCAAACTTAGTTCGGCTCAGCGGGGTATGCAAATAAGAATGGTACGAGTAACGCTGGGCGAAACGAAGCCAGCTTGTTGGCTAAGAGAGCCAAATAGAGTAAAAGATATCGCAGCTCAAATAAAAAAAACGATATTACCTTGGGCAGGCATGGTTAGGCAAAATGACAACGGGTAGACTACCAGTGTGGCAGAGTGGATAGCGAGACACGGGGCTAGACAAAGGGGCCACCAATTACTCGGTGTCGGGATGATATAACGAATTTCGGAGGCTTAAAATAAACTCGAGCGGTGCGGGGCAGCAGCGGTTGCAGGTCGAAGGGAGAGACCTTCGCCCTGCAGTGGAACCGGGGCGCTGTTGATGACGATGATTATTCCCGGCAGGTCCATGGTAACTTTTTCTTCCTAAACTTGAGTGGGTTATAAACGCGTCTGTCCTATTCATATGCTTCTAGAGACCTTTATTGAAAAAGCAACAGATCACTATGCGGATCGAAATGCCGGCGTTAATGTCTCACCAAGGACGTCTGAATAAACATAAAAGGCTCGGCTGGGTAAACAATGGAAACGATTTGATGAGAGCTCAAAATGGTGCCACATTTATGAAAAAATCCTCTAAACCAAATTTAGTTGGGTAAACGTTGCACTAAGATGGATTCTAACCAGTATCCTTTGGAATGCAAAAGTGGTTCCGAAAAGTACTCAGGGATGCAGAAAAATCTGAGCATTGCAATTGCAAAAGAATCTATTGATTGAGTCAAAGGGCATGTTCCTGTTGTTAGCGTACCTGCAGATCTGACAAGGATGACTGCCCAATCTATCAATCAGAGTAACCGAAAAATCAGGGACACTTCTCAAAAGGGAGGATTGTAATGTGACTTGCACACGAGTGCAAATCGAGCACCTGAATTCCAGTGCACAGAATAACCCTACTGCCTTCCACCCGTCATTTGTTTAACAAACTTCATCAGTGGGTTTGCGGCGATGGAGTCTGAACCAACTACATCAACAGCATTTCGCTACACACAAGACCCGCATGCCCGTTCCAAAATTCAACACTGATGTATTTGAATTCACTACATTAGCAGGAGTTATTAGGTGTGCAGGAATATTTTAGGGGAACCCGCTTGTCGTAGCTCTTCAGGGTCACATTATTTCGCCACTGACGTCACTCGGCATCACGCATTCAAACAGCGGCAACAAAACGATCATCCATTCCGCTGCTCATGTTCGAACCTGGCTGGCCCCTCGCGTTACGTAGCCGACATCATTGCTATCGCGCCACAGAGGCACACTTTATTGATAGGAGATATGGTGAGGGGGATCTTAGCGCTGCGCTGTTGCCACGGATGCTGCCGTAGCTATGCCGCAATTAAGAACACATTATTATACGATAAGGAAAAAATCGCGAATTAGCACATTATGTACCCCAAATTGTTAAAAACTCAGTCTAGCGTGGGTTTATAGGCACTTTCACGGGTTACGCGGGCCTCTCTTTGAGTGCCAACAAAAGTTTTATACTGAACGTATTCCAGAAGGGGCGCCACAGCCCCTTTGGCGAAGGAATGCTCCGCAGTTGACCGGGAGGACGTTGAGTGGAGATGTTTTACTTTTTTTTCTCCGTCCTATTCAAATTTTTAGCGGTCATGCTGAGGCGTTGGTTTTGCCCTGACCACGCTATCTCAACACACTAACAGATGGTGCCGGCCCTGGGGTTTCGCTGGAGCTCTTGCAGTGCTCTGAAAAGTTTTCCACGCGCTTGTAAGTCCGCCTGTTTTAGTTGTCGCTGTCAAAAACTGAGGGGGGGGAGCTCATTTCCACTGATGGTGCGAATGACGCGTATGTCGTGCGAGCCATGTGTTGGGACGTCATTGGTACGGCCACGTGTTCCATCAGTCTGGAGACATCGATAACGCGAAGTAAACGCTTCCTTGCCGCGCAGGTCGTTAAGTACGCACCGGGGACTGTATTTCTTCCCGACTACAACGGCCAGCACAGTGCAACACGATCCACTGTGACTAAAAATTTTCACCTCAGCCTTTCAAAACGGCAAAATGGCGGTTACCAGGCTAATGTTACATGCCTATCACGTGAGGTTTCTTAGCTGTAACGCTCCACATTGTTCACAGCCGGTGTCTAGAACTGGTGGTGCGACTGAACACTTGTTCGCCTCAAGTATTGAGACATCGAACGTTCCTGCTTGCATCTCGTATTTCTGGACGCACTCGCCACTGTTTAGCGTTTCATATATTGCCACCCGTATGTATATCCCCTAATTTTCTCTCTCGCTTTCTGCAATCACGTAGCAAGTATATCGGGTGAGTTCGTTTTGCTGCCCCCTCATTCCTGCACAAGAATCGCGACCACAAATATTCAAGCTTGGCAGTCAAATGGTGTCAGCCATATTATTACTCTCTTGGGGTAATCTCGCGATGGGGACATGAGCAACCCTATTTTTTCAGAGAGAGAAAGAGATCGAAAATCAAGTTTATGTAGGTACAACAAAATCACATTTTATGCTGACGCTGTGAATCGGGTCGCTGAGGCCTCCGTCACGGCACGTCCGCCTTTGCCTCAGCCTTCCCATGGTTTGGCCAAGGAGTAAATTAAAATCATAAAAAAAATTAAAACTCTTCAGAGCGGCTGCCTTAATCCAGGATACATTGAGCTCTGGCTGTGCCGACAGCCTTTTCGATAAAGCCGAAATAACCTACGAGACCGGAGCTGGCCAAAGTTCTCCCAAGGCTCTTATGCAGGGTGAATATAGGGTGGGTGCAGGGTATATATGTTGCAGCCGACCAATGCATGTATGAGGGTCACAGGGTCTCCACAGAAGCGGTGAAGAGTCGAAAATTCAGTCCGGTGTAAGAGGTTAAGTCCGGAGGGGCGTGAGAAGTTCTTTAAGTGCAGAGCACAGAATAATTTCAAACACACGAGACGCCGACCAGTCAAAAAATCGTTCTTGACGTTTCGGCTTCCAGCACGGAAGCCTTGTGAACAAGGCTTCTGTGATTGTGAACAACGCTTCCGTGCTGGAAGCCGAAACGTCAAGAACGATTTTTTGACTGGTCGGCGTCTCGTGTGTTTGAAATGTATTCTCCCGGCCAGACGGGATTCCGTCACTGTCTCGACTTCAGTACAGAATAATCTTCTCCGGTCTCTCGGTACGAATTACGGTGGGGATGCATGCATTGTACGGGACAGCCTATTGTGTTACGTAATTTCCTGGTATGAAACTACAGAATTCATGCACTGGGCACGAATTTATCAGCGCGGGCTTAGCCGGCAAAATCTCGTTCCACGAGGTTGGCGGTTTTGTTGCCAGGGATTCCGCTTTCAGCTGGTGCCAATACATTCCTGACTGGTCTTATTGGTGATCTCTGGCTTGCTTAGTCGTACTACTTTGACGTGAGCTCAACCGTTGCCAAAGTTGCGACATGCCTGCTGATAGTGTGTTAGGATGACTTTTGCGTCGCTTTGGTTAGGCGCTATCCCCGCCTAACCGCCTTAGAGGGGGCTGTGTGCGTGGACTTAGCTTTAGCTAACCTGGACGGCTCGTTTAAATCCGTGGATTTAAGCGATGGTGGATGTCATTCCGGCTCTGCCGGCGTAACAGTCTGCGTCCATGTGGGCGGTAGGTTATTTGTCCACGTACAGTTCTAATATTGTCCTAGCTCAAGTTTCTCTGCGATCTTCGTGATGCACAGGGTGCACGTGGCATGGTAAGACAGGCACACCTAAGTGTTTTCTAATGTATCGGGGTACATTACATAAGGACAGCTGGGTGGCTGACTGAAGGCAAAAGCACCAATCGTGTGAGGATGAACCTCCCCGTTTCGGTTGCACGCAACCTCGATCTTTGGCAGGACAGGTGCTCCTCTGGTAAATCCTTGGCCTAGTTGTGGATGCCAAGTCACCGTAGCCGTTTGCTAGAGCTGCTTGCCGGGGGGCTCATGGCTTGCTTATACGTCACCTGATCATGATATTTATTGCAACGGAGCTGCCGTAGCTGGCCGTAATGTGTGGCGCATTAGCTTTAAAATTACCAAGAAAATACCGAGCACTCGTGAGCGCGTACCTCGCGGCGGCCGCACGAGCGTCCCAAATCCACGGCGTGGGTTTAGCAAAAAAACGGGGGAAACCACGGAGGAGCGCCTCGTGTTGCCTAGCAACCAACAACTTTACAGCCGACGCAACACCTGCTCTATTGAACCTCCACGCGACCCTACGAATGCCGCGCAGGCGCCATGCACATACGCGCCGCCGCTGCGCCCCAGTGGTCGTAATTCGCTAACGCGCACATAATACATGGCATGAGGAACACTACAATATCAATTGATTGATTGTGGGGTTTAACGCGCCGACGCGACGCAGGCGATGAGGGGCGCCGTAGTGGAGGGCTCCGGATTAATTTTGACCACCTGGGGATCTTTAACGTGCGCCGAAATCTCGTACACACGGGCGTTTTTGCTTTTCGCCTCCATCAGAAAAGCAGCCGCCGCGGCCGGGAATCGAACCCGCGACCTCGTGCTCAGCAGCGACTACAATATCAATCCATAGGACGATGACTACTGCTAGCATAGTGCAAAGCGACGACGGATCTTGCAAATAAACTATTCCAAACTTGTAAAGATGCGCGGTGATGTGTCCTTCAGTGCTTAAGTAGAAAAAAAAAATGCTGCAGCTTCGCTATGGTTCAAGCCGATGGTTCGCAAGTCTTTTTACCTACTTTTGGATTCGCGCATGTTACGCACAGCAATACTACTAGAATAACCAACGTTTACTGAAACAGGCAGTCCTGTCTCCCTGCACTTCAAACATAGCATACAACTTCGATTCCACTTGTATATGTCATTCTCATCCTCGCTTCGAAGAGTTGATGGTTAAAGATTGACTGTTATTGGCGTTTCAACGAAGTCTTCGTGTTATGATTCATGCAGCAAGAATTTGTTTATAAAATTGGCATAAATGTGAAGCGATAATAGAGTGAGCGTTGCGGTATGGCCCGATGACCTATATAAAAAAATGATGTGACATTGTTTTACTGAACTCATTACAACACAAAATAATAAAACGAACTGGTTGCTTTCTGTGCGGGAAATCTTCTACTGTGTACATTGTTCGGGAAGTCAGAAGCCTTTCTAGTACAATATTCTTTTAGCTTCACTAGCAAGCATCTGAAACCAATTTTGCATAACAAATTTCTACTGTCTACGTAGTATTAGGTGTTAAAAACATTTTCACCACAGGGCTCATTTAACCTTTGCTACCAATTACTTGAAACGAGTATTCATCGCAGATGTGTCGAAGGTTCAGTTCCTAAAACGAGTGGGGTGACTAGCTTCAAAAGTACGTGTCACTAGGACACAACTTTGAAAATAAAAAGGTCGAAGGATTGTTCTATGAAAGCATGCATGTATCTGACGTGGCCATAGAGAAACTCTCTATGGTAGAACAAAAAATTTATTCTCTACTTTCAAGAAGAAGGCACCGGTAGCTCTGGCAGCTCCGAAGCCCAAGACGCAGCGTGCGTCCGGACGGTTGAGTGTCTTCATCTGCTTCTTTAAATCTATGTACTAGCTTGGTTTCAGGTCGTTAGCGTTGTGCGTATCCGTTGAGGGGTGGTTTGCATTGCCTGAAACACTAGCTTGGCTTCATTACTGAGGTCTTTCACCATCTTTCACCCGTGACAATTATACGGCTCCATTCATTCTTGTGAAAGTAAAATCGGGTGGACCACCCAATGTAGTTTAAATGAACATCAGTTGTGTATTATAGGCAACACCAAAATAAAATTGACCGCACACGTATCCGTAAGCGCAAGCACCGACAAGTGTTGGAAATACACAATATTTTAAAAGAATTTTCAAAAGACGTACTGAGGAATTCTCAACGCAATGTTATGTAGCCTGCCATGGTTACGGATGGTTCACCTTCCACTACTTCCACTAAATGCTCATCCACTACTTCTCCACACCACTGCAGTTTCGAGAAAAATAGTAATGTGATATGCTGGAAACGTAAATGCCATAAATAATACCTTTAAATTATTCATTATTTATTTATTTATTTATTTATTTATTTATTTGTTTAGGGTTCACCTAACCCTGCTAATTTCAATTTAATTCAACAAGTGCGGATGGCGCAATACCCCTCAATAATATCGCTATGAGGACTTGTTTTCCAGTCTTGGCAGGTGCCTATCTGAAGAAGCTCCTGGGTCTTCCAATTTCTGCCCCACAACTGCGCTTGTTTACTCTCCTCATAAAATTTTATCCTTTCATCCATCATAAAGTTGTATAAATTAGTGTACAGTGAGTGTCTACACACACATCAGATATACAGACCAATGCTGGTTCTTCTCTAGTTTAGCCGTACGCTATACAATCTGGAGGGGTTCGTATGCTTTACGGATCAGGCAATACACACCCCACCCATTTAGCAGCTAAACGCCTATGAGTGCGCAACCGCGTACAAAACCTTTTCGTTGCACACCACCAGGGACTCCGACACTCGAGTAGCCCGGATGACCACCGAGCGCTGGACTACCCTCATTTCCTTTCCCACTACGATACGCTCTACCTGGTGGGGTTCCTGCACGTGGAGGGTGCACTTGACTGGGATAGGAGCTTTGCCTTCGTGAATAGTTTCCGCCATGAGGGGAGCCTGCTCTTTGCGGTTGGCTCATAGCTTGGAGGACTGTTTTCCTGTGCCGATAGGGACCTGCGATAAATACAGCACTTTGTTAGTGAACCGCACGAAATGGCCGCCAGGTGTTAGGGACTGTTGTATCGTCAGAATGTAAGCCCGTTACTGTGTGGGGATAGTGTATTGCCGATAATTATTGCATCCTTCGCGCTGAGGGAACAAATTGTGATTTACCCTAGGAAATTATTGGCTGCAATAAAGAGAACGACTAAAACTCGCGGAGCACTCAACACACTCGCGTGCAGATGCACACATGCCCACAAGCACGCACACGCGCTCACTAACGCAAATACGTAGTCGCTGACCAATGGCGCTGGGGGGCGTGAAGTGCGAACTGATGCGCTTACATCTTTGAGGCACATAAGGGATAACTCCTAAGAAGTAAGCATTCACTGAGAATGTGTCTTTTCAGATGTTCGAGCGGGGAGGAAACTTACAGAAGCACCTTCGCTCGCGCAATTAAAGGAAAGCGTGCACGCACAAAGGAGCTAAGCTTGGCTATATCACTTCCCGGACGTCTAATGAGTGTGTTGACGACTAGGATGCCCAGCGCTGCTAGCTTTCATGGGTGGGGCATGAAAGATGGCCTTAGGGCTCCACTTTGCTTCTACACCCCCTAAGTGCTTGTCCACCAAGCCCCAATTTAACAGCCAAGACAGGATCAATGCAAATTCCGTCGTAACCAAATAAAAAATAACTGGAATTATTCGGAGCAGTAATTTTTCATTTAAACCTAGATGTTTAGAATAACTTCCATGTTGTCACGAGAATGCATTTGCTTCAGGTTGTTGCAGCGGGTAAAGTAATGAAGAATCTGGCGCTTAACAATGCCTTCACTTTCATGACGGCGGCGTTGCTAATACTTGGCTATCGCGCCCAAATCAAATTTATTTAAAGCCTATAGATGAAAGACGGTATTTCGCGGTACATTCTGGGGTAAGTAACCATAAGTTACATAGGCAACAAGCAAGAACTGTCCGCGGAATAAACTGAGGAGGGCATCCTTGCATCAGAAACATGACTGCTGCCTGAGAGGAAAACGACAGTCCCGAAACCTACTGCGACATTTCCGTTTATCCTTCCCCTTGTACTTGTGTTTTTGGGGTACTACTCAAACACTTCAACGTTTCGTTCGCTATCCGCCGTGCCTTAAGAATTCAAAGTGCTGTACGTCACAAATTTATCACAGCCGGTGTGAAGTATGAACTGAGAACTCGCGATTTTTTTTGTAATAGAGCTAGACTAGCGACTGGGGAGTACAGCCAAAAGCTGGACCTGTAACTAAACCTGAACCTTGGAAAAATATATGAAGATTTTGCAGGGGTGACAAATGCTTACCGGTTGGCGAATTTGGATGGTACTGTTGATGCTTCTACGTGATGAGCTGCGGCACATGCCCCATAAAAGGAAGAGCTATTCTGCTGGTAGAAAAATAGACGTCTACCTGACACAGTGCACACCTTAATGACAATTTTTTGCACCGCAAACGACATTTCCCGATAATGGGAGATACAGAGACGAAGAAATTCTGCACCTTTCCATCTAACAACCAAAATGACTGAACGCCAAGCTTCTTTCGGATAGATTCTTGGGTTGGCCAATCCCACACTGCGAGTATGTGGCACTCTGCGGGTGCACCCCACTTTCCTAGAATACCCGCGGTAACTCTCGGGTGTTCCCTCCGTAGCCCTAACGGCGCAAATCGGTACCAGCTGCTTGGCGTACGCTTCGACCACGCCGACATGGAGAAATCGGATCGACACCGGCTTCATAACGCGAGAGAGAGAGAGAGAAACATCTTTAATGAACAAGTGAGGTCAGCCAGGCGGGGCGCCCGACTTGCTACACCAAAAGGGGGTGAAGGTGTGATGAAGATTAATGAAAACTCTCACTTTCACATGAATACTCAAACACACAGACGCACACAAAAAGCACACACACAATCAGGCGATATAGTAATTTGTCTGAGAGTTCATAACGCGAGGGACTCAAAGTAGATTACGACCACTGGAAGTGTTTTTTATTTCAGTTCACAAACGATCGTTCATCATCATCGTCAAAGAAAGATGGTTTTTCTGCACGTGTATTGGCGTACAACACATCAGAAAGGAATCAAAAGCTCTTTGAAAACTATAACAAAAAACCTTAAAAAGAAGTTGCCAAAAATATAGAAACTGTGGGGTTTATTATGAACGCGAGTGGAGCGATTCGGCCAGTCTTTTTAGTGACGCCCGTTCCCCCGTTGGGTGCCTTAGGATGATGCAAACCTGAAGACGAGAAGAAACAAGCAGCCCTTGGCGCGCGAGTCGATCGAGTGCGGCGTCTCAGAGAGTTTGCTTGGCACGACAAACCTAGGCTTCTTCGGAGCTGCAACATTTAGCAAGTGCTACAATAATCCAGGATTCAAAAGAATTAACTGCAGCAGTAGACTCAAATTTTTCTTAGCCTCTGGGCGGCATAAACGTCTCAGACTTTTTGGGACGTTTTCGCCTCAAACAACACTGAATCTCTGTCTTATGGGGATTAGCCATAGCTCAATACTTGGCTAAACAAATAAATTTTTATGCCCCGTTATTACAAATGGTAACTACGTACCTGTTGTTATACACGAGAAGGGCCGTTGGACAAGTATACAAGTCGGATAACTGAGTTGGTGAGGTCAACGTTTTGTCCAGCTGCCCGTTTGAATCTTTATGTTAACGTAGGTCGCTGAAGAGGCTTCAGGAGAAAGTTGAAGACAGTAAGTAGGTTCAGAATTGTCACTGGAAGAAACTGCAAGATTCGTGGGCTTTTACAAGGTCTTGGGTAGCTAAATTGTCGACTTTATGCGAAATTACACGAATCAAGCTGACATTTTCTCAATAGCTGTGTACCTTGATTTTCGCCTTTCCCACTTAAGGTAGGTCACCACCTTCGAAAAAAAAATTTACAAGTGTAGCCCAAACGTTACAATTATATTTTTGGACATGATAAAATTGCTAAAAATGTCTAGCAAAAAATTTATATAAATCAAAATGCGCGAAAATATGCATGTTATGCGCACAGTCATAACCACAAAATGGTAGGTGCGATTCAAACGCGACTTGGTAGAAACGTAAAGAATACAATAACCTGTGCAACTAACCTCCACGAATATCACATCTTTAAGCTAAGTTGCCTAATCATAAAAACACTGAAAAATTTAATATCCGGCATTTTTGGGTTTCAGACAACTGGCCATAATATAAAAAGCTACCAATATTTTTCAGTCATTCAGCTTCATTGCATAGTCCTATATATAAAGCAACAGCACGGAAGTTTTTGTTTTAAAATAATTACTAGAAGCAAAGGTATTACTGTTCGCGTAACTGATGGATGCAAAAAATTAAGTTTTTAGAAAAATGGCTTTGAAGGTTTAGATCTATTGTACGTATAATAAAGAACAGTCAATGCACGTAAAATCCACCAGGCTCATAGCTTGCTCCCTCCTTGTAACCGGCACGTTCTCCTTTTGACCCAGCTGAAGCGCACATATTTTTTTTTTGCCTCTTTTGCGTCCTATAGTTGACTCACATGCGGCCTTCGTTATACGGTGACAGTCAGTGGTCAGGTACACCATCCTCGTACTATAACTGTAACTGCCGACTATAAATACTATACTTGTCTCCTTGCAAGGCTAGAAATAAATCCACGATATTTAAACGGCATACGAAAAAGAACGGACAAGCAGACACAAACGCAAGGCAACGCAAATGCGCGCAACGTGAACAAGAGCGTGCCACCCACTGCTTTTGTGAAACTTTGAAATAAATTGGATGTAGAATATCCTCCAAAATGTGCCCAAAAGCATAGTGTACCTAAGTAAATTAGCATTACGTAACGTATATACGAAAAACCATTTATGACGATATGGCAGATGCTGCGGAATCGGAAACCTTCAGTTTCGGTTTCGGATGCGTCTCGGAGGGGTTAAAAAATGATCATAACTTTTGAATCAATTAAGATAACAGCACAATATTTTTATAAATATTCTGCACTAGACAGAAATGTTGAAAATGCGTAATTAAAAAAAAAAGTCTTTTTTTTTTCAAAAAATGCGTTTTTGAAAGTGGTGAACTACCTTAATTCTGCTTGCACGAAATATTTTGACCTTTGCAAAGCCCTAAAGCTTCTCAAATCGTCAATTTTTCAGTCCTGAAGGTAAGACTTCTGCAATACAATGGATAACAACTATATCTTGGTGGCTGTAATAAAGATTACACCGTATATTGAGATACACGGGGTAGTCTTTCACTGAACAATAAGCTGAAAAATTATTCAATCGTCGGTAATGTGAAATGCACCATTTATATCTCAAGAAGATGTGCGAAAGGTTATTTCAGCGCGATTAATTTTTACGCGATTTTGATGACGCCGAGCTCAGCCCACTCAAAGCTTCTACAATGAGAAAAAACGGCTACAGGTACGGCAACAAGTCTCAGAGCGCCCGCGTTACAACTAGAAGTCATAGAGCCAAGGGAGAAGTGCTCACGTATGCTACGTAAACACGGTGCTGTACGGCACAATAACCTTTTTCATGTGGTATTGATGCCGTACTTCCTTACGAGTATGAAGAGTTTGTGGTGGGTCGTGTCATAACTGCGTGTGTTTCTGTGGTGTGAACCTACTTGTTCAACAATCGCGAAAGCTTGGTACTGTGTGATTACCACTGAGCAAGACGTTTGTTCTTAAGTTGAGCTGATGCCAAATTTACAAGGAAGTCCCTCCTGAAAAGTAAAAAAAAATATTTTATGAAATTTTTGGTCTTGTCGAGTGAGTCCCCCTGCTGCTAGGAGTGACCATCCAGCAACCCTTCATTATTACACCTCAAGTTGCCAGGCCGCAAGAGTTCACATTCGTCCTACGTTGTTTTGTTTATTTCTTCAGAACATTTTGTTTGCAGTTAGGTGTTTGCTTTTACTTTATTTTACGGCACCAATATTTTAAATCTTCGTGTGGGGCAGGGGGTGGTTCTGTCTCCAAAGAGAGTCTTTTGTCCCTCTCTTGTTCATTCCTACCTTATCGTAGGCCAGACCATGCGGTGGCTCGAGACGTGCTGGTGCTGACCAAGCACTTGGGCAGCCCGGTGGTGGTGACTATCCTGCAGTGGATAGAGCAGCCCGAACACTGGAACTGTGTGCGCCTCGTGGTCGTCGAATGCTATATCCAGCGACACCATGGCGCGGCTCACCCTCACCTGTAGGGGAGCTATTCCGTTGAGACGTACATCGCTTTACGGGTGGTGAGGAGCACTGGCAACCAGGAGAAACAGCTTCGTGGTACAATGCTGGAGTCTTGGTGCAGCACGCGTGCGATGTGTTACCAGCTCATCCACCAAATTGCCAGCACAGCGAAATGTGGGAAAGATTGGCTACCTCGTCGCCATTCTTGCCGAGGGTGTAGTGTGCTTATTTGGTGCAAATGTGGCAGGAGGGGACGTGACACTACCGCGTTGTGGTTTCTTGTAATGGTTGCTGCTGTTGGTTGAAAGTACAGCCATGGAGAGCATTGGTTCTCGCCAGTAATTGGAGTGACAGAATCTCGTGTTATCAGTAACGTAGCCACTAATCGGGCACTTCACATCATCTGAAGTTTTTTGGTGCCAGCATCAGTGATGCACCTTTAGTACCTAGGGTGTACAAGCTTACCAAGAGCAAATAGCGTCTACAACAGAACAGTGTATAGAGATGCAGTGATCGATGGTCCTGTGGTACTACCAAAAGTGTGGTTATGACATGCTTTAAAACCGCAGAGTTAGTAAAATGGGAAGGTAGGAAACCTGCCTTTTGGGACGCTGTCAGGTGCCGCTGAGAGTTTCAGCTGCTACAGCAAGCCACAAGGAGATGTTAAAATTTGTAGGGATGTGCGAAGACAAGTTTTATGTTCCCATTTTTTAACAGACATGCAGTAGTCGAATTATGCATGCGTGGGTGTTACTGGACAATCTTCAAATAGGGTAGTCTCTTGAAGCTACTGACGGCTCTACACTACTTCGTCATAGAACTGGGGGATGCGAATTAAAAGGACACAAAAGAGCAAAACCCAGTTGCCCTTTACAGATAGAATGCGGCGCCGAGAATCAAAATACACCCTTCTCGCGACTACCAGTTGCTTAATAAGACATAAAATGCCAGAAACGCGAAAACGGACGAGAATGCTCCGTATGATTATTACTACAAATGGTTTGGGATATGAGAAAAGTGGTGAATGACCAGAGCTCACAGGAGAAGCATCTGTAGATTTTACCCTAAAATAAATAGTTCCTAGGAGGTTGGGCAGATCAAATATAGTGAAATCATTAATACCGTAGCCACTTGTTTGGCAGGACCGGATAAAACGCGGGTTTTCGTGACCATCAGTTTGTTTCCATAATGGGAGAAGAGCCGGGGAAAATTATAATATAAGCAAGTATTCCGTCAGGTGGGGCCTCAAAAATTTAGAAATAGGTTAAAAAGTGATTTCGCTACATCGGATAGGAACTTAGCAACAAGAAAATGCCAAATATTAACCGCACTTATCGAAACGGTATACAAACAAACCGCAGTAACAGCATGGAGCGGTTCCCCCCTGCCGGGAATAATTTCGGAATAAAAGAGAACGTGTTTCGCTACACAGGCGTAAACATTGTTAGAAAATCTAAAGAAGACATTTCACAGCAGCGGTCAATAACTTAGCAAGGTGAAAAGCTCCTAGTTGAGAACTAGGTCACAAATGTCGTGTGCATGCCGGGCTAGGAATACGATGCCGTACGTGGCTAGACAATCAGCAACGCTAAAATTTGAATAACTCGAATACCCCTGGGCGCAGAAAAAAGGACAACCACTTGTTCTGCCCATTTCAGAAAGGCCTACTTATATATGTATGCGGTTTTACGTAGAAAATAAAGAAACACAATTTTTTCACACCTGTCGTACTCCGAGTGTTTCCGGACTTTAGATCACAGAATTGCTTAACTGTTTCGCAGCCCTGCCAAAGAGTCACCGTTGTTGGCGGACCACACAATAAACACTTTTTTGGGAGTGAGTATTGTTAGAACGGCGAGAAAGGGCATTAGAACGTCTTCAGTTCCCTCTTTTGCCGGAGGAGCCTCAAACTAGCTACGTTTTTGAAGCTATGCGCTTGAGCCTAGCAGTGTCTTTTTTTCTAACAGGCAAACTTTAGTGAAGTTCCCATGAGTAAGCCAGCGTTTCAGCAAATTTCTTCAGAACCCCGTTTATATAAAGCAAAACGGATTATTACAGGTTCAGTATCATGGCAGGCATACACGACAACGTCATGCGTAAAACACTATTTCCCGCTCCTTCTCTCCCTCTTTGTCCCTGTGAGCCCAACTGGGCATGCAGGTATGTAGTTCTGCCTGCTCCAGAAGTAACGACCATCCCGTATTCCTTAGAGCAACAGTAGGAAGGTTCAACCATTTCAGGAAGGCTCTTGGGGGCACGAAGGATCTGGCCACCCTATTTTAGTAGTTGGCCACCACCTTCTATGACCAATGAACTCAACTCTTGGCCCTCATTCCCGAGCAGCCGTAGAGAACCTGTCCACGGCAGCGATCAGAACAGCGATACAGCGGAGGGTGCTTAGAATCCCTGGTCCGGACACGCCGCCATAGGAACTTTACCTCGGCCACTTTGAACGCATGCACCCTGTCTAACGAACAAGCCTCAGCTGACCTACTAAAAGAGCTCTCCGACATTATGTGGGATGTAGATCACTATGTGGGATATGAAACAACGTCCCAAGTCACCAGCCCTGAGCAAGGCATATATAATCTTTGCGACATCACCTACAACTCGGGGCACGATATCGTCAGTGGCACCATGCTTACCCTTCTTACAATCCAGGTGCTGGCGTGCAGGCTCCCTGTCAGTACTGGCCCATCCCGGGATCTACAACCACTGACTGGACCGTGTGACATCAAAAGTCTTTACATCATCGAAGCGGAGCAGCCAGAACCCGCAAATCTAACTCGCACGGGAACCTTCGCCTCGCAACAGCCGTCGTCAAGAACGTCTTAAGTCACGAGGACTGAGCGCGGCGTTTATAATCTGTGCGACATCACCTACAACACGGGCCCGACATCTTCAGTCGCACATACATGCTCACCCTTCAAATGTTCCAGGTTAGTTACTTCAACCGTAATAATGAATATCGCTCTATTATTCACTGTGTTATTGCGGCGTCATATCCCATCGCCGTGTACTTCCATAGTATCGACAGTACCTGTAATCTCATGCCCGCGCAAACGTTACTACGCCAGCTACTGTTGCTACTTACTGCAGATGTAGAGCTAAACCCCGTCCCCACTAAGGAAATCACAGCCGTTCTAAACGCGATTAAAGAGCTTCAGGAACAACAGACTGCTGCGCGCGAAGAATTCTGAAAACTGAGGGAAGGTCATGAAGCGCGGGAAGGTATAATATCAACGCTGTCTATCAGGGTGTCTAAGCTAAACGTCTTCCAAGAACATCCAGACGCCGCACCCATCACTGTCGAATCAGGCAATCTAAAACAAGACATTGCAGCCATGAAGGCCGCAAGTGTTTTTCTGAGCGACCAACTGCGGAGAAACAATTTACTTTTTTTGAATTCGACAATAATGACACGAAACGTGGAAAGAATTTAAAGATAATTTTTTTGTGCTCTGCGGAATAAAAACCATCCTTTGAAAAATCTTTCCGAAGAGTATCGAGCGAGCACATCACATCGGCACAGCTTCCCCTGAAAACAAAGCGGCCCATAATAGTTAACGATATGAACTTTAAGACAAAAGAGGAAATCCTGTCTTGCGGCTCTAAACTAAAAAACACAAACTTTGCAACTAGAGACGACGTGGCCTCTGCCACCCATCTTGCTCGCTGAAAGCTGCCCGTGCCGCCAGCATGATGCCCCGCGAGCACTTCCGGCCGCACTCCAGTGTCTCGGAGTGCCCAACCACACCCTGATGGACCTGCTCTTCCCGACGGGCCCAAACTCCATCCGGCGTGAAGCATTCCCACTTGAGCTGGCCTTCCTCGAGGTGGCCAACGTCATACAACAGCAGCAGTTTAATGCCTGACGGCCAGCCTTACAGGCTTCTTATATCTTTCTCTCTCTCCCTCTTTCTGTGTCCCCATTGGTTCTCACCTATCCCCGTTCATTCTCCTTATCCCCTTTCCCCAGACGGGGTTGTATGCTGATGAACTCTCAAATGAGTTAAAAACAACCCCAGTCCACTTCTTTTCCACTTTCTTTATCAATAAAGCACTCACACCCTAACAAAAGTCCCAATGGTAGAACAAAAAACGGAATTGACTTCTTTTGCAGTGACACCAGAGGTAGTTTGCAAGACGTAAAGGTTCTAAGAAAGATTCGGAGAAGCAATCATATGATTGTTGGATGCAGTATCAGGCTGAATCTCAAGAGAGAAACGAGGAAACTCGTGGAAACTATACAACCCTGCTTTAATTCAGTCAGGGCCAGATCGCACCAGCTTAAAATACCCCTTCACACCAAATTCGCGATTCCGCCAACCCTTCCTCTCCCTTATTCTGAGTAGCACTTTCTGCCCACCGCATGGAATTCGAACTTGGAAGCTTCTTGAGCTGAGATAATTCCTCGCTGTATATTTAAAAGGTCAATTCCGAAAGTAGACATGCATTCAATGCAGGCGGGCGTCCAGGGCGCATCTATCTCGGGCTTCTTGAACCCTCAAATTTTTTGTCTGTCTGTCTGTCTGTCTCTCAAAGCAGTTGCCCGGCCAAAATCAAAAGGAATGCTTGAACAATAACTTTACATAGGCAAAATATTTCCAAACATCGATATCTGGAAACACCCTTTCCACTTCAACATTGCTTAACAAAAAGAAAAAAATTACACCATCTCCCCGAAGGGAACTATGTGGTGATGCAAAGCAGAACTGTTGGCGTCCATTCAGCCCATCGGACGATGCAGCGTGTCTCAAACGAAGCAGCAACTGAAGAAGCGGCGCGCGGACCGGGTTTATCATATATAGCAAAACTGTGCCTTCGTTGTATCAGTAGCTTCTTGACGTAGTTTTAATGAGTCAAGGCCATAAGGCGCGTTCGTAGCACCTGCTCCTGTCGTGGTTTTTTAGCACAGTGGGAAGAGCTCCGCGCTTCTCCCGTTGCGGCCAGAGAGTCATGGGATCGAAAGCGGGCGCCGCTAACTATTTCTTTTTTTATAGTGTAGGGGGAGAGGTGTGAACAACGGACGGACGCCGGACATAGCCCCGAGCAAGAGATGCTTTGCATCTAAAATTACCCATTTTTGAAGCAAAACGTGAACCTTCAAGTGATATTTTCAATGTTCTTTATATGTGAAACGCATGACCGCTTCATTTTACAATAGCCTTTATATAAAAGATAAATGTAGCGAACAATCCTTTCTCCCAGATTTCAACAAGAGCTTGAGGTCCTCCCTATGCCCGTGGCGGCATTCCAAGAAGCCGAGATGTAACGCAATGCTCAGTAGACAACGCGCGAGTAGCGGAACGCTAAAAAAATTTACTGTACTTTCGCAAACTTCCGCCATGTTTATAGTGGACGGGGCAAGATAAAAGAGGGAAGAGCGTGAGACGCGGCCGGGAAAGCCAAGCGAGGAATCTTGGCGACCGCGGATGATAAAAACGATTGCCTGTCAACCACTTTGCATGGAAGTGAGCAGGTTCCGCGTGAGCTTAATTCTGTGTTGAGGAAGTACAGATTGTGGGTTTTTTATTTTTTTTTGTCTAGTGTTGGCTTAATGCCAGATGACGGTATTTGGCTTGTAAAGAATGTTTGCCACGTACGTCGAGAAGTTGTCCTCTGGTATCAAGTGGAAATGTATTGTGATGTGGAAGTTGGCTTTTCACCCTAAACAAGTAAGGAGCATACTGCAATCTAGTGAACAGGGAGCAGGCATATAGTTCTGGCACCTGAGATGTATTGCACATATTGCCATGATATTTGTGAATCCCTTGCCCATCGTGAATTGTGCTAACGTTGCATGGGCAACTATAAAGTGCATATTGGCCACACGGGCGTGTTGCTTGATCCCCAGACGTAGGAAGCGTGATTACCCATGAGGCGAATGTACTGCACTCATTGTTCAAGTTGGTGCCGCCAGTTGCTTGACCATTCAGCTTCTCTGTTTAGACATTATAACCAAGGCGTAGAACGAGGTGCACTACGTGATTAAGACAGAAGTGACATACATCAGTCTTTTGTGGCAAACGAAAAGATAAGACTCGGCTATAACGTGAAGGCTGAGAGATAAAGCTAACTTTAAAATACACAAACTTGGCATGGAAGCGAGAGTCCACCACTGCCCCCATCTGCATCCCCTAAGTTAATGTGTGACCTATTTCTAATTTTTTGCTGGCGTGATTTTCCACAGGCATGGGAAACAAGGCAGTCACTTTACATGAGACGTCTGCGTGTGCAATAATTAGGTATATATTTAACCTTTTGATCGGTAAAATTAGTTTCGATAAGGAAGTCGTGGTGGCGGTTTACATTAGATGCTTCACTTTTATACCATGTTGCCTAGTTCAGTTCAGAGATCCCCTACCACTTTACTTTAGCAGTAAGTATTTACAGCTAATTCTAATACGTTTCACACTAGGAATAAAAGAATCCAGATTGAATATTTTGTTCTGGGTTGCCCTTGCTGATATATCACTTTAGTATAAATTTTGTCTATGTGTACAGTATGTCATTACAGTAGAGTTGTAGCTCTAGCGACCCTTCTCACAGCCACTCATGTGTTTCATGGGGCTATAAAATTTCTCCAAACGACAGGGACCACCTATTATCATTGTCTGCACCCTTACCTATGCAGTCAATTGCTATATGCTTGCTCGCCTGCATATCATACAGGGGGCATGTAGACTTCATAATATACCTAATATACCGATGCCTGTCGAAGTTGTATAGTACAAACTTTGGGAGCCGGCACAAAGGGGCTCCATAGAGGAGCTGCTCATTTCACGGCAACTTCCGGTATAGTACTTTTTTGTTCTGTGTATTCTCAATGTTCCTGCCTGGTAATTGTTTGTGCCCTTTCTGCTATCGTGCATGTTGTATTCTTTTGGAAGGTTGAGTTGATATTGTCTTTGAACAGGCTTTTGTGAGCGTAGATGTTGTTATAAGCTGTGTTCCAGTAATGCTGGTAGCAAGAAACCACAAGCGATTCTTTGGTGTGCCTGTAGGGTTGTTTATAGGTAAAGTGCAAAACGCTGCGCTTTGGATTATCCTTAGAACAGTAAAGCCCAGCACATGTGACAGAAAAACAAAAACCATATTTTTTCACCTTAGCACAAATTGTTACTTGAAAGCACGTTATTAAAAAAGCACTTTGAAAACAAGCAGACGTAGATGTCATTTTCAGTTGCGAGGTTTGATATACCCTGATATCAAGGTTCGCACAAAGAAAAGTAGATTGCTGCCAGTGTGGCTGTACGGTACTAGACATTCTGTAATTCTTGCGTCAAGTGTTTCTTGTTACTTGCTTAATACAGTAGCACCGGCGCCAAACAGAAATGCGGGATTCACAATTCGCCCTAGTAAGGGTTTGGCAAATTTGAAGAAAATTGCGCTCCGGTGACTCGTGTTCACCGCCTTTTGTAGTGCAGCTGTCAATACGTTTGAGAATTCGGCAGCCTTTATTTCCAGTAAAATTTGTTAAACAATCTCTGATGCTCCGAATTACGGCTTGATTGTATGTAATGAACGTCCAACTATATCGTTGAAGCTATTGAAAAAGCGCAAAAAATATTCCGGAATTTATTATTACCGCTAGACCATTCTTACCGCCTGAGTATCTCGTCCGTCTCTCATAAATTTTAGGCTTGGAAACTCATATGCACTCCTTGCTCCTTCTGCAGATGGCCGCAACAAGACTTTTATCTCACGTCCCTTGCGCAACGTACCCCCATTGTTCTGACCGTCTAAAAGGTAACATTGCACGCCTGAACAGTGCCATTGGCTTTCTGTTCAGCCTCATGTTGTGCACCAACATATGTATTTCTTATGGATCAATCCCTTCGTTTCTGGTGTGGCCGTCAACACTTGGCGGAAAAGGAGAAATCGGTGGCATAAATCACGATACCCGTCCAGATGACGTGCTACCGGACTGACGTGTCACCAGAGGCAGGTTAGCGAGACACCCTCCGAATTCTCTTGAAAGCAACGTCGCCAGCTTTACTTTTATTGGAGATCTCTTGATGAGCGGTTTTCATTTTCTCGCTCTGAGTCATTCTGCTGTACTGTCTAGTGAAAGATCGACAGCTGTCAACGCTGTGTTCATGGACCAACGCCAAAAAAAATTAACAAATTAAGTGCTCATGCAATAAGGGGTGTTCCTTATCTCCCAACCTTAATTCCTTTCAATCACCGACCATTTTACTTTTGCCGCATAACTGGCGAGATGTATCCTTGTATCATTGCTCAGGGCCTTGTGCCGGTTTTATAGCACACAACGTTATGCCTGCGTACGCACGATCACAGTTGGCCACTTCTTAGTAACGAAAAACCGAAAACCCACAAATTAGCCCGTTATGTGGCAGCCATCGACCACATACCCTTTCTAGCTTTGAATGGGAAATCTTGGGTTCTAAACATGGCGCGTCCGAAAATAACAGCTGTGACCGTGCCGACAACATCAACCGAAGCTGCAGTGGAAGTTGCGATTGCCCTGGCTGCCACGATCAGCACGGACGTCGTTACAATTCTAAGTGGAAAATGGTTTGTCAAGGGGTTAACGGGGGCGCCTCACTACACCAGCACTGAAGATTCTCAAGATAATTGCAGAGCTACATAAAATTCACATCGCCTGGGTGCCTGGGCATGAATCCCACGACGGCAATGAGCCAGCTCATGCCGCTTCCCTCACGTAGTCATGATCAATTTGAAGGTAATCGAAGCATCATCGAATGGCGGGCTTTTGGAGCTCCAAATTGGCGGATTTGAGTGCGTTGGACGTGAAGGCAGCGCTGCCTTCCTCCCCTTGTCCTCTCTTGAATGATGCAACCATTATAGATCCCCCACTATGGCGCTGCTACTTCTTCGTTCTTCACTCGATCAGTCACCTTCAAATTGATTGCGACTGTACATACTTCGGGCCATTACCCGAGAGGAACGTTGTCCGTTGCAATCAAAACGGGCCCACTCTTCCGCTATTTAGTTGTCCTGGCACATTATAGGCTTGGCAGAAGAAAATTCCCGCCAGCTCATTCACGGCTAACCAAACAAGAAGCCGCCACACCGCAGGAATAGCAAACAAATTCAAACTTTCTGTCCCCACAGCACCCTCCTTCATTCAATATACGCCACTCAGCACCCCTCCCTCTGCAATTTCTGTCCCACGCCAGGCACCATATACCACCACAAATGGGAGTGCCAGCAAACTCCAAACCTACTTCCCACCCCCCTCCCATGTTTTGAACGGGGGATGCCTCGTCTGGTCGATCCGGACCTTAAACAACAGCACAAATTGGTAACGATGGCCTGAAGGGCAAGTCACAGCCTGGGTATCCTAGCATTGGGATGCCCTGCACGGGGCGAGGGTCCTGATATCCGCACGAATGAAATATCGACAAATGTTTATTCTCTGTCTCTTTCTCTATACCGGCTTTCATGTTCACTCATCTTTTAGCATCAGTAGGTTTTAAATGCATTTTTGCACAAGTTAACTAACGGTAGCCTTGAAAGCTGTGCATTACGGTTGCGGAATACGGCTATATTCATCCATTTATTGTGCGTAAAAATGCACCACTGACGTCTACTCAGTTACCCTTTGCAAAGTAAGTCGGCTCTCCCCTTCTGCGCAGCCACTTGTGAAGCCCCGGCGTAGGTACCTTGAATATTTGACGCTCAAAATAGGATTTGACTCGAGGAATCGGAAACAATAGTTAAGGCATGTATTTTTTAGCTAATGAAGTTACAGGTATGCTAAACCCCCATTCAACGGCCGACATAATCCGGAAGACTTAACACTGTTACCTATGCCCTGTGCAGTTAACTAATAAACTAAAAGTTAATTTTCTCTTGTTGTTTGCTGACACAACACTACTCTTACGCTTGCGTTTTCACACAGGTGGGTCACCGGTAGGACCTCATGCGATGTGTACTTAAACACACAAAATAGGCTGAGTTTTGCCGTGTAATGCTAGGAAACAGCACTTTTAAGAGTGGCAAAATACTGTGTCCGGACGTGTTGGGATAAACAGGTTTTGTGTTTGTTTACAATTAAGCATCGTTCATAAACAAGGAAAGATACCAATTTTATGACCACTAGGAAGAAAAGAACGAACGGCTAGCAAGAAGCGAATGCGTATAACAATTATAGAGTAACCGTGCTTTTTCACAGACGGGGGGTCTACATTTGCACATCTTATTGCTCTAACTCTTCCATTTAGAGCGCCCAGTAAAGTATCACAGTATCGCAACTCCAACTTCTTTACGAAGTGGTTTAAGCTTACGACAATGTGCTGTTTATTTATGGCTGAATAAAATATACAATGGATCTTCCTCTGATCTCAATACAGGCTTTTTCTAAAGTGCAATTATACCAAAAAGAGGACGTAATGGTAGTTGTTGGAAGGAGTTCTTCAAAGAAGGTACCTTAAAAGAGGCTAGAGTTCGGCACGATGCGGAGTTCAATAGTAAGGTGAACGTATAAGTGACAGCCCATTCATGCGGTCGCGTAATGCAAACACGCACTTTTTATTATGCGCTTTGCTTTTTAAGGCACCTAGATACGTACAGCTGCCGCTGTGTTTCTCGAGCTCTCAGTTCCAGAAGGGAGTGGGAGATTTGCCTTTGATGATAAGCAGACAATAAGTACAATCATATATCGTTGTCCTCCAAAGCAGCTCCAGATTACTCGTGAGCAGGGCGCTTGAGGACTACACCATTCCGTCGTCATGTCGATCTCTTAGCACCAGTGTTAGGAACACCCCATAATGTCCTTAGAATATTCATTGAAAATTTGGTATAGATACATTTATTACCTAAAAATGAAGAAAAAATAACACACGGGCCAAAATAGGGAATCGTGACTGCGTAATCTCAGCTTGTTGTTTGATTTGTCTATGCTATTAAACCTCTTTTGCTTGTAACTTCCGCCCTTCACTCAACGCGTTTAGATAAAGTTTTTAGATTTTCGCTAAACTCTATTTACATTCAACTCTCCTTTGGAGAACTTAACCAGCACAATGTTCTGCTAAATTCAGTATTGTTTTAGTTATCTTAACAATCAGCACTTTTTATTCTGGTGTCTTTAGTTGTAACTTTGCTGTCCACGCCACCCGCAATCTTCGTGAAACCTTTCACCAATATTTTACATGTGGTTGCGTTTACTTTCACGATGTCGTTCAAACTGGCATCAGCAAGGTCGCACACACTTTCAAATCGGGTATGTGTTCTACCATCTTTACTTCTCAGCGTCGTCTTCACGTACCCTTCTAGGTAAATCACTGCATCCCATGTAACTACCTGAAAAGAAAAAAAGCGAAAGTGTTTACCAAAAGTTGTTTTTGATGGTTACAGAAGAGAGCAACAACGTTTGAGTTAATAAATGTCGTAGAGTTATCCTAAGAAGTAAAATGCGTGCCGATGTGGATTACATAACTAAAGAGGCTTCAAAAGAGGATAAGGTAAGGATTCCTAATGTTTGTGATGAACTTCTGGGTAAAGTTGCGAAGCCTTTTACTCTTCATTGTGTTTTTTACTGCGAAAATGCCTGGGAGTACGGGAACTGGTCGCTCGCCGTGACAATGGTCAGTAGCAATTCTCGCGTTACACGGATGTTGTCGTAAATTTTCTTATTGAAGCCTATATGGCGTGTCTCTACTCTTTAACGCTGGTGACCACTACCATAAACCATGCAAAGTTAGGTGCTTTCTGGTCGGTAGATGGAAAAGCAGTCAGGTAAGTCGAGCGTACTGGAGAGGTAGTCGACGGAGTAAAACTGACCTAGAAATGTGCCTACCCCGCCTTGTCATTTGCGGCTCTCAGCTTGCCGAAACTATGCAGCTACATGTCAATTAGTCTGGTGTCTGAAGCCATCGCCACGGCGTCTTAGCTATGTCGGCTAGTGAGCGACGTTTTTATGTGGCTCACCACCGTTAAGGCCTCCGTGAAAGCGTGGGCCGCCAACATGACGCGGTAATTGGCGGCGTTAAATGCAGATATATGAGTTCAATTTATGGCAGAACTTAAGAACCCTTTGAATATGTTTTTTAGTGCGGAGGGTCTGTCAGTTGTTTTTTATTCGATAAGTTTCCACATCTGCTTCGGGAGCATAATTTGGCAGGAATAAATTAAGGTGCCCAGTACAGGAGGAGCGGCATGGTGGATTAAAAGTATATAACAACCAACTTTGTGCAAGATGTGATCGCCTGATAGGGACTTCAGCTTCGAACGCAGCCTGGCCGAATGATGCAGCTGACAGTCTGGCAAGTGGTGTATATCTAGAAATAGGGTAAAAAGCTGTAATAAACTTGTAAATTCGAAAGGAAAGAATGGAGTTTTTAGGTACTTCATAGCCGATATTTGTGTCCCGGAGCGACATGAGATCACCTTTTCCCGCTTGGGCTCCACGCTATCAATTTCATTTACGCGGTCATCGCTGAGAGCAGCCATAGTTCTTAATTCAACTCTACTGAATGTCTTTTACATCGTTGCTCGTTTACTTACATTGAATGTTATTATATGTGCATCAGCCCCTATCATTGCAGTAACTATCTTCGAAGCTCCAATGGACCATTCACGTGGTTGCAGCGGCTTAATTTAGCCGGGTGTACACACCAAAGCTCATCGCTGGGGCCTCCGTTGTTGCCATTTTTGTCAGCATATTCTCCGGTGTAGTCGCACATGTTATTTGGCCGCCGCGGTGTATACATTCACGTGACTGGGCTCATTGTTACAAAATTCTGGACAGCCTCGATGCACAAAGAAGATCCTCATTTAGTACTATCTAACTCAGCGCGCATTTAGACCCTGTAATTTGTGTAGACAGACAAATTTTGGCCTATTTTAGCGCTTCTGTTCACATTTGCAGAGACCGCTGCGATTCGTATAACCAGGGTGCCACTACATATATCCATCTTTGAATGAATATATGTCTTCGAATGGATGGATATCTTTGAAAAAAATGCATCGTTACAGAACTGATTCATATGCCTCCATTACTTTCAGTCAATATTTCGGTGACTCATTTCTGATGGTATTCGTTGCAGCCATTTAATGTGGGTTGTCCTGGCGATTGTGAACGCCAGGCTGATGAATAAATGAATACATGGAAGACACATTAAAGGCAGCACCGAGGTGCTACCTTTTACAGAGGTACTACCGAAGTGCTATCGAGGTAACATTCGAGGTGCTTCTCTTCACTGCAACGCCTATGTCGCACTGAGGATACAGCACGGAGTAAATACATAGCGCGAGTCAGGAAAAAACACATTTTTTCATAGACTACGAAAGCGTGCGTTATGTACACCTGCTGTCCTGGTTTCGCCCGTCGTGAACACAGTCAAGGAAATACCATCTACTCAATACGGCCCGGCTATGTCACTTATCTATGCTCGGGAAGAGGGGGACCTTTATACACACACCCACATTCACAGCAACGGTAGTAATAATGAAGGCTTCCTCCACTTCGGATATGGGGACATATAACTCTCTGTTACCAAGCCTGCACTTAAAAAGGAAATGGGAGTAGAAACGGATTATTTTTTATTTGTATGAGTAAAAGTTATTTTCGTACCTTAAACACGCAACATTTTGCACAGGCGATTAGCACGTATATTTCATAAGCACTTCTGTATAGATATTGTTTCAGGTGTTTTACAAATATTTTTTAAAGAAAGCCAACCACCCATGTATTTGTGCCATAAATGTGTGTTGATCTAAAGGGCCCGCCAGGGTTGCCCCATATTCGTTGTTGCAGCGCGAGAGACAACAGATATTCACTCGGGCCGTAATGGTTTGTATCAAGGTGACCTTATTTTTGTCCAGCCTTGCTGAGGTTGTTCTAATGCCACGTGTGCTTAGGTCATAAATGCTTCAAGTTTCTTCAGATGAAGGAGTGCAACGTGCATCTATTCTCATAGCTTACCATGTTTTTCTCAAAGATTATCCACACGACGCGGGTTGCCTTTCTCGCTGGAACCGTCAATGTTTGGTCGATGGTAAAGGTTTCCATTGTTTGCTCGGTTTGAGTGGTTCTCTCCCGTGAGTCGATGGCAAAGGTCCCACCAAGCCCTCCCTTAACACCAACGCCAGAACCTGAGGCACCAAGACTTGGAAGTGACACAGACACGTCCGCCTTGAGCGTCGAACGAATCCCTCGAAGGACTTGGCTTGATGTAGTGCGTGAGTGCTGCGTGCTGCGCTGTAGCTTTACGATAAGTGCGTTTCTTCTTTGGTGATTCTTGTACAACTGATCCAGCGCTGTTACCGACTTGGTTTCTGATGTCGTGGTGCTGTGGTGAACGACATGGCCTTTATGGATCGTGAGGGGGGTGCTACAATAGAACGAAACAGTTTTTACGAAAAGCACACTTGCCCGACGAATAATACGTTTTGTGAAGGCCACTTGCACTCTGGCAATAGCTTGTGCTCACCACCGTATGTTTACCTATGCGAAAGCAGTCTTTCTTAAAATACGGCTATGGCTTTTTGGCAATAGTTTTTAACTGGCGATACTTTGAGTGTGGAGGCGAATAATAATTTCCCCTTGTGATATTCGAAAGAAATGGCTGGTGCATGTAGCAATATGCAGTGAGCTAAATAAACATAGAAATTTCAGTTTTCTGAATATTTCTTTGGGTGAATCAAGCAATAATATTTACCGTTCATCGCGTGCCGAAGGGAGTTTGTATATTACGGTTCTTAAAACCCTATGGTAAAAAAACAAGCAATTGGTCACAATAATGATACTACGAATATGTTGTTGTCTTAAGTTTTATTTAGTACGTTCATTAGTAAGTTCATTTAGTAAACTCATTCAACATTAAATTAGTGAACAAGTATTTGCAAATTAGGCTATATAAGGCTCTGTTTTTGTTTTTTCGTAATGCAGTACGGGCCCAAGAGATGAGGGAGAATATTCACCGCAACAACTTTATCGGCATTCCCCTCTTTGGATGCAGTTTTAGTGTTAAATAATACACATTAGCATTTTTTAAGGATATTTGCGTGCCCTCCCGAAGAGCAGCTAAGGGCACAATACTTCGCCCTCACTACTACCAACTTATTACTTCGCCATTGCTCACAGATGCCACAACGTGAGCTCGACGGCTGTTAAATTGGAAGCCAATATAATTAGGGGCTACAAGGTGACCTCAAAACTTGGAACAAGCGAGCGCACAGAAGTACGCACAACGCGTCTGCGCACAAACACATTTAGTGTAGCAGGCACTTGACGTGGTTGACTTTCTTAATATACTGGAGCCAAACCTGCCCCCGTCATGGCGCTTAACAATCCACTTTATCCAAACCATTTATGTCGAACTGTTCAAGTACAGAAAAATTTTAAAATGAGCGCTTCAGAGAAACAAACAAAAAACACCCGAATAGCCGGGCAACAGAACACAAATACTGGAGACAGCTCCTAACCTGCAACTCCGTTTTTTAGATTAAATAAATGTTTTACACCTTACAACAATCGGAAACATATTTTTGACAGCATCAGAAAACTTTCTTTTTGTCTGAGCGTGCCACTGACACAGAATTGCCGAACGTGCCCTGAGGCCTCACTGCATAGGATTTCTGAAGTATTTCCTTCAAGTCTGCTATCGGCTGGTTCGACTAAATGGGCTGGGATTAAGATGCGATAATAATTGCAACGCCCACAATTTTACGCGATTTACCAGCCTGCATTGCTGTCAAGAGCCCTGTGATTCGCCCATTCATTTCACGGAAAAAACGGCTGCTTTGACCTATATACTAGTCTGCAGCTTAGTGCGCTTGCTAAATCAACATTGCTTCCGTACGGCGTCTGTTTCACAGCACAATCTTTCTGCGTCACCCAGGCTTAGCATTCATGACTATTTCGCACATCCTGGTAATTCTGCATAGCGCACCAAACACTATGGTGACAGCATGACTATTAACAACTTTTGAAGCGTGTGAGATCCTCTGCGTCAATGAAGAATCGAATAAACGTACATTTAAAGGGCAGATTTACCTCTTCATGCTTCTTCCTTTTCTTGATCTTTTGAGAAAGCTGAAAACATACACTAGAACGTTTATGCTACACGAATCCTCCATGTTTAAGCCTTGCAATTTGATAATTATGCTTCACTTTACCATCCCAGTGCATAATTGGTTAAAGCTTCATGTAGAAATGACCAGGGTACAACGTTATTAATTCTAGAGGTGACGCTGTCCTACGTATTCAGGGACTTTGTCAACTGTGACAGGTAGTCATTTCAGAAATGCCTGTTGTACAACCTCTGCTCCAAATAAAAAAAAAAGCACAAGTACGTCGTCCGATCGCTCCTGAATTTTACAGCTTATGGCTGGCTACCTTACATGCTATTCCTATTCAAAAACATTGTTGCAGCACTGATTAGAAGCGCATGTCATACCAATATTGGCACGTCTGCGCGGGTGCTGAACAATGATGTCAGCCGGTGTGAGATACACGCCCTGAGTAGTCTTGTACGAGATATTCAGCTGTGTGGGCTGTGTAGTCGGTTGTCTGCTATAAAAGTAGTACGGAAGACGCTGCGTGCGTTAGTATTGCACGCCCACCTTCACTGTTCCGCTTTCGCTATTCTCCACGACATTACAACGTTGGCAAGTTAAGACACCCTTAGCAGCTACGAAAGCGAGAGATGACTATTTTGCAATTACTTCGCCTGGTGGCATAGTTGGTATGACATTATGCTGCTTAGTCAAAGGACGTGACTGTTGTTGCCTACCGCGGCGGCCGCTTTTCTTATGGAGGCAGAAAGCAAAAATTTTCGTTTTCAACATTTACCCAAAGCCCTTCACTATGGCATGCCTTACAGCCCAGGTGCTCACAGCTCACATCCACCACAGCCCTTCGGCGCCATAACCCGACAAGAAATCACACAATTGGCCTAGGTTCCGTGTTATGATTCTAACGTGAAGCTTTAACACCAGGGTCTGTCCGCAGCGATGTCTTCGGAACCACAACCCTTTATTATGTGGTCTACTTGTGGCCTTTTAGGGTCCGTGCTCAAGGGCGTTGCGGCTGTCTTCAGACGCAGAGACGATTAACGTTAAAAGCACACTAAAGGCCGAATGAAATTTTATTTTTACTTATTGATCTTACGTTTATTAGCCCTGACGGGTTTTGCTGAAGGGCAACAATGGGTTATTTGCTGTGAAATAAGTAAAGAAATCCAGCATTTTTCTCCCGCGTTTCCCTTGCTTTTTTGTGAGGCAACCATCACGTCACAAATTTGGCGCGATGAATCCGTGCTGTCTAGATAGTTAGCGATTAACCACAGGCACTCTCGCGCGGCCAAGGATAGCTTGTACATCTCCAAGCCATGGTCGAACCGTGAGTACGTTTGCCTGGCCAAGGCGTCTGGCTCGGACTTTTATTATGTGTACGCACGTAAGGAGA
Source organism: Haemaphysalis longicornis (assembly GCF_048455015.1). Lineage (NCBI taxonomy): Eukaryota > Metazoa > Arthropoda > Arachnida > Ixodida > Ixodidae > Haemaphysalis > Haemaphysalis longicornis. The sequence goes on along the minus strand of NW_027526288.1, from coordinate 5,599,767 downwards.
ACTGCTTTTAAATGCGTTAGCGGGCAGCGTTCTCACCTACACTTAAATCGGAGACTCCAGCCAGTCGGCCGCGAGGAAATCCCTTTCAGGAACAACAAGGTCTATTTCAGATATCGTGCACGCTCGGCCTCGAGGCCATGCGTCACTAGGACGGGCGCCTTCAACTCACCTCGTCTGTTCATCGCGACCATGCCAAACACTCTTTTCTCACACAAACCTAGCGTGTAATACAAAGTCGCTGTCTGGCACCAGTTACGAGTAGTCCTCGAGGCCGAGGCTCACCAGGGCCCAAACATAACTACAAGGGTAGAGCTACGCGACGCACCATTTACGGGTTATCAACAGCGGCGTGCAGTAAACGTGAGAGCACCAAGTTTCATCGTTCGGCTAAATATCTGGCATAAGTACCCTGTACCTGTCACGACCGATAAGTCTCGAACGGAGAGTGGTTACACTTTACCGATAGCAACATCCGCGCATGGACAGCGAAAAATTAGAAGGTTGGTTGCTGATCCCCCGGCAGTGCATCATGTTCCATTTGCTCCTCCTGTCCTTCACCGACCTAGGGTATTGTCTTCAATAATTTAGAACGGATGTTTTTTCAAAAGGAAATTAAAAGCATGATGGGTGGCTGAAACGCAAGCGAGGAAGCCTATCACGCAATCTATAAAAGCTGTAGAATGTTTCTTAAATTGATGACCCAACGGGATGTTTTCATTTACATTTCTTTCGCGCGATGAACAACTTAGGAACAGCTAACATAAGAAAACATTTATACCTGCTTCTCCACTGATCTCTAGCCGTTCACAACTTTTCTGTCATCTTAAAAAGTAGTGTCCAAAATTGTACGGTGCGTAAACACCTGTTTTGATTTTTTGGCATTATCTGCCCCATTAAACAAATGCTATGAGAACCATTAATATCTAGAACCAAACAAATGTGTATGATACAAAAAAAAACGTTTCCGCACCCGTACCGGTGCCTTGTTCATGTGCTTTAGCGAGATCGTGACCAAGGCACCCGTACTGGAGGCGACACGTCTTTTGTGAATTTTATAAGTATTTTTGGTTGGTGCTTGTCTTTTTACTGTTGTCATGCGTTTTCGTGACTACACGGGCTTCCGTCCAACCATTGATATTAAAGAAATGCTATTTACTCAAATTTTCTGTTAGATTCTCTGCTCCGAAGCCTTTTGATAAAGGCCAACTTGCTTCCTCACGTTAATGTCCCTTTAATCTGGTGGAAGTTGTATCAGCACGTATTAAGGAGCAAAAATGAGAATGCACCACGGATTAGAGCAGTTTTGATTTATCACCGCTACTTCAAATATCGACTTAGCCAATTGCAAACTGACCATAAAATTGGGTATGGTGTCAAAACCAGCTTCGGTAAAGGTTTCAGCCGCTTTTCTCTACGGAGGCTCCTCGCCGCGAAAAACGGTTCATCCCATCTGGCGGAAGCGATGCATACTAGCTGTATTAATATATCATTGATAAGTTCAAACGTGTTGAATGCTACACTACGGAAGCCGGTAAAGCCCAACACATCTTAAAAATAGTTGGCGATGTTATTTTCTATCTGCTCGTTGCCACGGGCACTGGCGCACTAAAGGATGCGGTAAGCTTGTGCAAGAGCATATACGAGCGGTTGATGCAACGATCATGGTTGGAACCGACTCCGTTTCGACCGTATCAGAGCGTATGGGAAGGGCGCTCAGTTCGCGGAGAGCTTTCTCGATAAGTGACCCCTGTGCTGCATCGCGTAGCGGCCTTATGCGCTGTTCCAGACTCCCAGAAACTAGCTCCCAAAACAGGTAGTTCAGGCAATATAATCATTTCAGCACAACGTGGCCGTATCTCCATCCTTCACCCACGCCACCGCCACAATAAGACCGTCTCAAAAGCTTGCTTCGCTGTTCTCTCGTTAACGTGGAACTGCATTTCAGCCTGGCTAAAAGGCGCTCTAGCTTGATGGCCGAAGTTACAGGTGCCACCAAATTTGAGAACCTCTCTAACGAGTTGGTGGGGTAAGCAGTTCAACCATCCCACAATTTGCTCACGTAATACAAGGGCACATGACCTGCCACTGCCACCGTCATACGCTGCAGCACACCTTTCTTGAGCACCTTTCTATTCTTATTATGACAGCCCGTTACACGGAACCCACCTGTCCCGGATCATGTGCCTCATAGCCGCCTTGCACTTTTGTATCTTCTAACCACAACACATCCTCCCGCCACTCTTTGGCCTGCAGAAGACCTCACCATCTGCTGGGTCAGGTGCGCCCTCGCCATATTAGTACGGACGATAAAACATAGGCGCCTCCGTTCCGGAAGGGCGAACTCTTGTTCGAGAATTGTAGCAGCCGTCACTCTTAAGTAGCCTATACGATTAATGTAAGTGTCCGAGCCGCATTTACCCTAGCAATAATGTACACTGCGGCTACTCTTTTTGGTAGATTTCCACCTTTGCCTTTCTGGTAAAACATAATACCGCATGTTCTGGACTATAACTAGGAACCGCTAATTCACAATAAAGGCACCGCAGCTTTGAGAGAGCTGCAGCTGAATGGCAAGTTGGGCTAGGTGGAGCGCTCGCCCTGTGTTACTTTTGTTTGTGTCCCGTTTTTTCAGTGTTGCGCTATTTAAAGGTTTCAAAAGGCAATTACACCAACTAGCCGAACTTGCCATTTTTCTGCAGCATATTTCCAGTAAAGTGGATTGATCTTTCCTTTAAAGCGTTCGTCCTGTGTTCCCTTCGTTCGTGTCGCGTTTTTTCAGTTTTGCGTCTTCCAAAGTTTAAAAAAAAATAGCTGTAACAGATTCTGTCAATGCTGAGAGCATTCCGTGCATCGTTGAATATATCGGAGAATCCATTCGAATATAGCCGATATCGAATATTACGTATGAAGTTTTAGAACAAGGCCAGGTCCGTAGCTGGCGCTCGAGCTATGAAATTCAACTAAGGTGACACTGGGACAACAATATAGCAAGATGCACCGTCTCATCTTATACCAGCATCAAACCAGCGCACCCCGTCAGTGCAACCACAGCCAACGGGAAAGCATTGAAAGCCATGGCCGTCAGCACTACATCCACTGAAGTGGCCGAAGAAACATCAAAAGCTCGAGCCGCCATGATTAGAACGACACCGCCACCATAATAACGGGAGTGAGTGAAGCGGAATGAGCCACGACAAGTGTTGATCAACTCCGGGCAACAATCCAAGATGGCCCAAAAGCGCATGCCGCTCCAAAGGTCGAACTGCTCCTGAACGACGCCCACAGCTTGCCGCATTGCCGCCTAAAATAAAATACTCGTCCCGGAAACACAAATCATCGACGAATGAAGCCATCGCCATTCGAGGTTTAAACAAGTGAAATTCACATAGCGCTCTCCGCCGTGTCATTTACCCCACAATAATACCTGTTCGGCACCCGGCCCTACCACGCATGAGACTAACGCCCACCCTCCACATATTACCTCCCGTTTACACGAGAAGTTAATTGCATTCCTGACCAACCTAGACCTTGACACCAAGAAAGAATTTGAAAAACGGGCCCGGACAGCCAGCTGCAGCCAGAGAATCCGAGGCTATGCATACCCTTTGCAGTGTGGTTCCCTTAACTTGAGCTCATAATTTTAAATATTTCACGACTCACTGTGGGCTTGCACTTATATTGCAACCTGCCTCGGAGCTTCATTTCATTTTATCACTTCGTTTTCTCCTCACGGACTGAAGTCCACTAATGTTGTTTACTTGAGGACTGTTCCCATCGTGTTCCCAATTACCGACTGCTAGTGAAAGGAACGTTCGTCCTTGCTTTTCAGTCATTGTCCAACTTACGTTGAGCCTTCGTCCCTGGTGCAGTTTCTGTCATACTACCTCACCGTTTTCCACACTTCATTGCGTCTCACTTATAATGTAGTTTCTCTTGTTTCTGTTTATATCACTGCGACTTTTGTATGCCCATTTATCAAGAATCTGTCAGTAAAATAATGTATTCCTTCTTGTCAGGTCATTTCTCACCACACATCAAAGGAAAGCATAGCCTGAATTGTTCCGACTCACTGTTGGGGTCTCCCACGGCCTGTTCTCCACCTTGCATCTCTTCTACTTCGGCGTAAAGCATCCCATCACAGTGGTTTACTATGCTACTACCTTATTTATTGCTGGTTTGACTTCCTCGTAGATACTCACCAGCCTCGCAAGCATAGCTAGACATTGGTGCGTGGGTTAGTATATTTCTAACCTGTGCTTTACGTTAAATTTGGTTGCGACGGCTGCGACTCATTGCTTCTGGCCAGCGACGTCTCCACATTGCGTTCAATTACTCTGTGGGGCAAGAATCCAGAGCCAATGTATATCGCCCTAAAATATTTCCGCTGTTCAAGTTCATAAAAGGGGAGCATTGCTGGCGCGTCGATAGACTACAAGTGACATATGCTAGTCCCCAAGGTATCCGCTACTGTATACACACTAACAAGTAAACCGGAAACTAAAACCATTTCGTTCTAAGAACAGGCGTCATTTTCAAGCATGTTGTGTATTTGTTGATACCGGGTAATTGTTGTACACATGTAATTCGAAACGCATATTTCAACGCTCTTTGGAAAAAAAATGGGGAGAATTAGTGCTTTTGATGGCTTCATTACACTCTTGCTCATAATTAGGCACTGTATATTTAAAAGACAACTCAAATAACATGAGCTATCCCCAAAATGGCCTTGAGTTTATCGAACCAGCATAAAAAGGCACAATAGAAAGCCCTGCAGACAATCACAGATCTAGACAGTGCCAACAGGCACACATGCTGCCGTTTTTGTTCTTAACCGTATCACAAGGCGCATGACTCCTGACGCACACAACTACAAGTTTAATTTTGAATCCCATACTTCCTAATCAGAGCCTTAAAATGTTTTAAACATAGCCGTTTAATGTAAAAACGCAATTTTTAAAAGATTTCAGTATTTATATGTCCATACATGGTCCTATCATTAAAAAGAAATCGAATTGTTGAATTTTTAAAATTTAAATATATAATAGGGTAGGCGTTTCTTTCAAGAGTTTCTGAAAGAAAGTCTTGAAACCACTTTAAAGAAACCACGTTCAAGAGTTTCTGAAGGTAACAAGCCTTTGCAATATACCCTGAGAAAAACTCCGCAGAAAATCTAATTTGCCTTCACTATTTGTGCAAAAGTATTAAAAAAACGCATGCGATCTTTCTAATTCAGATATGATTTAAGCTCACTTAGGGTAATATAATGGCACAGAAATCCCCAGTTGTCACTGATAAAAAGTATGCTATGGCAAATGTATTACAAAACATAAAATCTGAACCTGAAAAAGAGTCTTGGTTAGTATGCCGCGTTCGAATACCGTTGACTTACTATTGCTGCGGCCAGTCTCGATGAGCAGATTTGGGCGGTCTACTGAACGTGACATCAGTCAACGTTTCATGATTTTTCTTGTATCGAACGCTAATGGTATCAATTATGCTTCCTTCGAGGTCAATGTCTTGGCCCCTGCCTGGTAGGAACTTATAGTTAAAAATTGGCCGCGTATCTGCACCTTTTCGTGTAAATGTTGACAAAAGACGATAGCCTTTCATCAACATTTGCAAAGCAAATAGCTCCCTTCGCTATCACGCTCAGCTCTGATGCAGTTCCTCTTCCATCGCTCTCATCACAAGACAAAACACTTTAGATGTTGGCTCAAGTCAATTTAAATTTACTGCGTTCCCGGGATCCAGCCCGGGTGCTTCGATGCCAGCGCTGCCGTACGGTCGAAACGCGCGGGAATAGAGCCACTCTACTTCAACATTCATAGAACCACGTTGCCCGACTCCAGATGCGTTCCAGGTGGAACGTGGAACCTAGTGGAACCTTTCGTAACTGTTGTTGTTTGATTCCTTGAAGTGCCGCCAGAAGCTATAGTGGCGCGGCCGACAGCAGGCGAGAAAGTCATTGCAGTGAGTGGGGCATTTCTTTTGCTAACGCAAAAAATGAATTAGCTATGCATTTTAAAACGAACATTGCAAATGCCCCTTATGTATTATTTTCTGGATCATATTTCATAGGGTTTTGTTTTTTTTTTGTTCCAAAATGTTGACAAGTATGAACGTCGCCACCGGCCTTAAACGTGTAGATTTAGCAGTAAGTATATCAAGCGATTCAGCAGCTTCAGTTTCAATTTGGCCGGGTGGCTGAATCGAGTCAAAGACAGACAGACCGACAGACAGACAGACAGACATGCATACATACATACAAAATTTGTGTGCGTTTATTTACCCCAAGAAAAACTACCGCCTTTACAAACAAGTTTCATTCGCCGTCACCAAAATGACTCCGAGAATTTTAATAAATGAGTCTACATGGTTTTCCTTCTCTCTCTGGGTCACTTATGATTTTCACTGTTACTGAGTAGCTCTTCAGTAGTATGTTTGGCTTGGTTTCATAAAATGTTTGGTTTCGTTCGTTCTTCAATCGCTGCTGTAAAAATATTGCCTCCAAATTCTGTATGTGTTTCATCCTGCATTGAATTTGATTATGTTTTGCTGCCTTGTTTTGCCATGAACTTGGTGACGTTTGATGCATAAGATTTCAGATTTCATATGTAATATGCAGCCTTCACTTGTCATGTAGAATACCTGTCTCACATGTTCATACTGTTCTCGTCCTGTATTTACAAAAACCACGCTTGAATTTCGTTTATTTGAAACGATGTATTGCTCATCCTGCAAAAATCCCAAATGGGAGTGGCAGTATGTTACAATAAATAAATGTAAATAAATAAATATTCCTAAATTGGGATTTATACTTTGCTTACATACTTTATTACCTGAAAGCGGGAAGCCTGTAGAAACGTAAGGACGTTTGTGGGCTTTCAGAGCGTGGTGGTCGTATCGACGGCGAAAGCGAAAAGGTGTTGCAATTTGGATATTTTATTTTTGAGTTGCAAAGCTTTAGATGAACCAGATTAGTTTTATTCACTGGGGTTACTTGCAAGCAGCAGGAGGAGTTAGCGTAGGAAAGAGTGAGAATAAAATGCTACACGTGGGTCTTATACTTAGACTCGTTGGTTCGATTCCCAGCCGCGGTGTCCGCTCGTCTGATGGAGGCAAAAAGTAAAAACACCCGTGTGTACGAGATTTCGGCGCATGGTATTGATCCCCTGGTGGTCAAAATTAATCCGGAGCCCTCCACTACGGCGCCCCTCATCGCCTGCGTTGAGGCAGCGCGTTAAACCCTGCAACCAATCTTATACGTAGAGGTTTAAACGCTCGATCGTTATTGATACTAATATGTTGTAAGTAAAAGAAGAATTACCGTTTTACGAGAGCCTCGCATGGTGTATTTCACATATGAATTACAGTGGAGTGCGCGGTTGAATGCGGCAGGAAACTTTGTAAAAGTTGTGCGTGCCCGGGCAAGAGCAGTACCATTCCACCGAAAAAAAGAAACCTGGTGTTGCCTGCATGTGGTGCGTGCATAAATAACCCGCTCGAGGAGACGAGGTCCGAATGTGTCCGGGATGCGGGACAGCAGGATATTATGTGCAAATTATGTGTGCTAGGGTCGCACCTCAACCGGCTCTATGAACAAAATCAGCAGCCACAAGAGTAGCTGAAGGGTGAAGGGAAACAGCGAGAGGCACAAAAACATAAAAGGGCCTACGTAGCTAGGCAGCCGCCTCGAGAGTGCTTGGCATGGAGGCGGAAGCGCTGGAGGGAGGCAGGAAAACCACGCCGGAAAAGGTGTTGTCTCGGTCGCAGGACGGGTTGGTGTCGAGCCGGGGGCAGGACACAGCAGAAAAAAGGGGGTATGGTGATCGTGGGAGGGGATTGGCACATGCGCTACTTCAAAGGGGGGATTTTTGAACAAGAGAGGGTGAAGGCGAGGGTGCAGGTTGAAGTGTTTCCTGGTGAGACAGTCAGGGTTGGCCTGGGGAGAGCGCGGGACAAGATCTCAACACATCTTGTCCCTCGGAAAGAAAAGGAGAAGTACAAGGCGGGTAAAGAAAAAAATGGAGAATGGGTAGCGCGTCCCAAAATGGCCATCGCTGATTTGAAACATTTCAGAAGGTACTAGTGGTAGGGGACATTATCGCCACTCATGGAAAACGCAGAAGGATACACCGACCGCAACGAAAATTTATTGCTAGATATGTGTGAGGACCAGAACCTTGTCATAATAAATAGGAAACAAAGATGCTAGGGTCAAATTACATGCGAGACTGGTAGGAGACAATGGAATATTTACTGCTGCCTCCCTCAGACGGACTTTGTAATTGGTTGGTAGGAATGAGCATAGGTGAGGAAGGTGCTAAGAGTGTCGGGCGTGACCAGTGACCACAAGCGTATACAACAGCCTTTTTGTTACTGGGGAGAGGAGCGCGAAACCGGACCGGCTGGGGCCGTACACAAAGTTAAGCAGTAAACGAATGTGGTTATAGCCAAAAGCATAAAGAGTGATATAGAAACCCTGGCGTAAATAAATTGTGGGTAAATACTAAACCATAGACGGTAACATGGTGAGAGACCCTGGAGATGAAAAGGTATATTTCAGGCTTATCATAACTATGCAATGAAATTTATCCAAGAAAGAGTGACACCAATGGAGGAAAAAGAAAGCACCAAGAATTTTGCCGCTCCAGAAACACTCGCGCCGAAAGATAAAAACCTGCAGAGCAGACGCCGCGGCATTCGATTTGATGACACTCGCCTGTGCAAGTCCCTTTGTTGACCGCTGCTTCGCCGCCTCTGAATTCTTTTGAGTTGTTAGGGGAGCATAAGTTCGCTCCAATAAACTTGTTTCTCCTTGAAGACAACTGCGTCGTCCTTGGCTTCGTGACATCTGGTGGAGGTGCGGGGTACTAAGCCTTTATGCTCTCTACGACATTTGGAAGCCGCCAAGCCAGTCCAACCAGAGAAAGCCGCTGACTGCAGGAATTGCTATCCGAGTTCGGTCTTCTGCCAGAAGGGCCCAAGAGAAGGAACGCTGCAACCAACACCATGGTGCAAGAAACAGCGTCGCTAATCGTCCTGCAGCAGCCTCGGGAACCGCCATCGTTCCGAGGAGCCCCCGCTGAAGACCCCGAAGAATGGTTGGAGAAGCTGGAGCGCGTCCGCATCTTCAACAGGTGGGACGACGAAGAAACTTTCCGGCATGTCTTCTTTTACTTAGAAGATACTGCTCGACCTTGGTTCGAGAACCATGAGAGCTTGTAGGCAGCCGATGAGGCGGTGGGGCCGAGCCCTTGTTTATTTAGGTTGCGCTGGTCGGGCCATGGTCAGGACGAAGCGAGTAGAAACGTGCTGCCGTTCCAGACCGGGTGCCGATCGAGTGCTACGTGTTCTCTGTGCGAGCTGGCCAATCTGCTGATGATGACGGTGGCGCTTAAGAAGATGATGATAGTGGTGCTACAGAGCTCCCTCCCTAGTGTGGAGCGCGGTAGAGAAAACGGAGCTGGATGCTGTTTTGTGACCTATTGTACGTTAAAGTGTGTTTGTGTGGGAGGGTGGGCGGTAGGAGAAGCACTCATGGAAGTTCACAGGCACATGTAATGTTTGTCCGTAGCCAGAGAGAGTCCGTAGGCAGTCAGTGGTCTAGTGGCAGATGTTGAGTAAAGGGCATGGTCCTGGTGGTCGGCGAGGTAGCGTCCGGGTAAGGCGCAACCTCTGGTGGTCGAGGCTGGGAGTGCGGCAGCGGAAGCATACGGGTGCGAAACGGCTGCTGGAATTGATGGTGGAGCGAACGGCAGGCGTAACTGGAAGGACAGCGACAAGGTGGAGCACTGTGGAGCAGAATGACGACCGGAGTGCGGGCTTGACTGTGCTGTGGTGTGAGCTCTAAGGATGCGTCTCTGTCTTGGCAACTTGCGCCCGCGCCGTGAGAGACGGAGCAGCGCAGTGCGCCAACGACAAGCGTCTCTCGAACTACCGGTGTGTCGGGTTTATCTGGGGCCGGAGAGCAGAGCGCCTGTGACACCGTATACCGAATACGCTCCTGTATCAGGGAATAGGTCGATGGGGGGGGGACTAGTTTGTGGCGCGTCTGACTGCATAGGGACAAGAAATTCTTTCACCGACATTTGGTGGGACGTTTGTCCCGCAATAGTTTCTCCGGTGTCTCCATCGTAGCCAGGGTGACAGGACTGTCGGGGTCAGTCTGATCAGCTTCGAATGTCAGTTGCACTTCCGAGGATCTCGAGCTGTTGTTGAATGCTTGAAGCTGTTCCACCGGTGACGGGGAGAGGGCTCGCGTATGCGGGGAAAGACCCTTCTTACCCGTGCCGTGCGACGAACGCGATGAAGTTTTTAAGTTATTAGCAGCAAAGCAGTCGACACCTGGTTAGGTTTGTGCAGCAGACACAACAACGTGTGACTGCGCCTTGGTGTTCCGTTGAGTTGGCTAAGTGAAACGCCAAATCGGACGTGCCGCAAGTCGTAGTCGGGGCTTGCATTTGTTGGCCAGGCGAGGGTTTACTTGCCGGTCACGTGTAATCTACGGATTCCGTTTGAAGGCGTGGTGGTGTAGACAAAGGCGTTCCTATACCGTTGTGGTTTAGGACAGAGGCCTTCAGATAATCGTATGCACTTGGGCCTGGGGCCGGCAGCTGGATGTGCTCAGTAAGCTCCGCAGGTAACTTCTCTAAAGTGACGAGGTACCTGGTTGCCTGGGACTGGATGTCGAGAATATAAAAATGGCTCTCCTCTCCAGGATGACGAACCATGCAGCGTGGTTTGTGATGGAGTCAAACGGAATCAGCAAGGGAAGGTCTGGGAGGACGGGGAACGTGCTTCGCGTGCCGTCGTCCGCGTTGTGACTGGAGAAGCAGCGTTGTGAAGCCATGGCGAAGCCGCACGTCTGGGTCACCAAATTGTAGGCGGCCGATGAGGGAGTGTGGCCGAGCCCACGTTTATTTAGGTTGCGCTGGCCGTGCCATGGTCACAACGAGGTGAGTAGAAACGGGGTGCCGTTCCAGACCGGGTGCCGATCGAGTGCTGCGTGTCCTCCGTGCTAGCTGGCCAATCTGCTGATGATGACGGTGGCTCTGAAAAAGATGATGATAGTAGCGCTACAAGCTCTTTGATCGACTGGACACAATTCAAAAGGGAGTTCTTAAGACATCCACTACCGTGGTGAGGAAGGAGTGAGGTGCGCTTTTGCTTGAAACTCGAACGGAGCACCCTAACGAAACTGTCGTGATCTTCGTTGTGTAGATGAAGTGACTTTTTCGCCGTGTGGACCCCGAAATGACCGAAAAAAAGAAGCTCAGGTTTCTAAGCGAAGACTGAATCAAGAGTTTTTTGCTTGTCTAATCGTAACCCGCCGAGGACGGTGGCTGAATTCGCGTCTGAGGCGGCCGCGATGGAGAAGACGCTAGAAATTCGAACGAGGCAGTACGACCGCCCGGTGAACGCACTGTTCTCGGAGACCATCGCTGCCGCAACAATAAGTACCGATACACTGTGCGAGACCATCCGAGCAGGGGTCAAGGGGGAGCTTCAGAAGCTTTTTCCAACGATGCCGCAACCTCAAGTGGCTTCCCTGACCGACGTCATCCGAAAAGAGGTTCAACAGGCGCTGGGGACTTCTACTCCTTCGGAAGCACCCCGTCAGCCACAAGCGATGACCTACTCCGCATCTCTTCGTCAACCCTTCCCTGCTCCAACCCTTTGTCAAAAGGCCTAGCCATACTGCCGTCCAATGCCGGCCGCCCGACGCCCTGTAGACCAATACCAGACGCCAAGAAAGACCGACGTGTGGCGAAGGCCCGATAATCGTCCGCTGTGCTAGCACTGCGGAGAGGCTGACCTCATCTACCGTCGCTGTCCTTACAAGAGGCTCGATTTGCGAGGGTTCTCTGTCGACGCCCCCGCCCCCGATACGGCCAGCGCCATGCTGAGATCGAAGAATTCCTCTCCAGCAACAACCGAGCACCAGCCCGCTTCAACCGTTCACCGTCGCCCTACCCGTATCAGTCACCGAAGCGCCACAGCACTGCTGACTTCTCACGTGGGAGGTCCCCAAGCCCACGCCAGGGAAACTAAAAGCAGCAACATCTGGAGGGAAAGTTGAACGACAGCGAAAAAGGAAAACCCTCCAAAGACACAGCGAGTCGCTTTATACCATGATTCACGACATACCCTCAGCCCGACAACCAAATCTAAACCTAACGTGACTCCAGAACACGACGACAGCAAAACGGCGCGACGCGTACTCGACATGACCGACCCTGCCGATGAGAACACGACGAAGACTACGACGCATAGTGCCCGACCGTCAACACGTAAAGCCGAGATACGACGCCCCGATGCATAAGAAACTCGATGAAAGCGGCGTCCGACGTTCAGCTGTCCATCGACGGCTTTGATGTGCTCGCCCTCATTGACACGTTAGCCGGCTACTCAGTAATGAGCAGACCATTTGCGTGTAAGCGGTAGAAAGTTATCAACAGATGGGACGGTCCGCACATACGTGCAGCAGGAGGCCCTCTCGTGACGCCAAGTGGAACGTGCACATCGCGCGTCATCATTGACGGCACGACGTACTCTGGAGCGTTCGTCATTTAACCTCACTGCCCCCGCGACGTAATTCTCGGAATGGACTTTTTGTCGGACAACGGAGTAATAATTGATCTACAGACCAAGTCGATAACTTTTGCCTCCGATCACTGAACGACGCCGCAGCCGAACCCCCAACACCGTGCAGCAGTAAGGATCTCCGACGATCACGTCTCCCTGCCACCCCGCGCAATCTTGATGATCACCGTCTACTGTGAAGGTGCTGCTCCTGAAGTCGACTCTATCGTGGAGAGTGATCAAAAATTGGTTCTCGTCCGTGGTGTGTCTGTCGCGAGAGGCATTGCGCGGTTTAAGCAACGCAAATCCCACGTTTTGGTTGCCAATTTTACCGATGAGTGCCAGAATTTAAACAAGGGCGCTGCAATTGTGTTCCTCGAAGAAACGCAAGACGCAAGTGACGTAATCGTAGTCGCTAACGTTCAACGCGCACCCGAAGATACCTTAAACATTCCGCATCCCTTCGACGTGAATCCGGCGCTACCGTAAGGCGAAGGGAACAATTTATCGGATTTGCTGCGCAGCTACAGCGAGTGTTTTTCGTCGAACTCCCAATTACGTCAGACACCTCTGGCGAAGCACCGTATAATAACCGAAGATGGAGCCCGACCTACCCGACAGTCACCGTACCGCGTCTCTTCACACAATCGCGAAGCCATCCGGACTCAAGTAGACGACATGCTCAGTGATGACGTTATACAGCCATCAAAAAGTCCGTGGGCTGTGCCGGTCGTACTCGTGAAGAGCAAACGTGGCACTTTAAGGTTCTGCGTTGACTACCGGCGACTGAACAAAGTCCCCAAAAAGGACGTGTACCCCCTGCCACGAATCGACGACGCCCTCGACCACCTCTGCCATGCGAAGTACTTCTCATCGATGGATCTGAAGACCGGCTACCGATATTTGAAGTGGACGAGAGAGACCGAGAGAAGACTGCATTTATAACCCCGGATGGTGTATATGAGTTCAAGGTGATGCCGTGTGGTCTCTGCACGGCGCCAGCAACGTTTCAAAGAGTCATGGACACTGTGCTAGCCGGCCTGAAGTGGCATACCTGTCTCGTATAGTTCGACGACGTTGTGGCATTTTCCCGAAATTTTGACGAACACCTTGCAAGATTGGAGTCTGTACTCGAGGCTATTCGCACGTCGAGGTTAACGCAAAATACTGAAAAGTGCCGCTTCGCTTACGAGGAACTCAAGTTATTGGGACACGTCTTCAACGCCACGGGAGTCCTGCCTGACCCGGAGAAAACATCAGCCATAGCGAACTTCCAAAGACCAAAAGACCAAAATGGCGTGCGAATATTTCTCGGAGTGTGCGCATACTACCGGCGCTTCGTCTCAAACTTGCCACGCATTGCAGAGCCACTCATTCGCCTGACAAAAGATAGCACCCCTTTCGCTTGGGAAAACGCCCAAGAAAAAGAATTTTGCGAGCGTCATCAACTTCTGCGGAACCCGCCCGCGCTCGCTCATTTCGACGAAAACGCCGCAACGGAAATGTACACCGACGCCAGTGTTATAAGCTTGGCTGCCGTTCTCGTCCTAAAGCAAAGCGGTTGCGAAGAAGTAATAGCCTTTGCCAGCCGTGGTCTGTCGAAGGAGGAGAAAACTTACTCAGCCTCTTAAAAAGAGTGCCTCGCAATTATGTGGGCCATTTCAAAATTTCGCCCATACGTGTATGGTAGACCATTCAAGGTTGTGACAGACCACCATGCGCTGTGTTGGCTCGACAATTTGAAGGACCCATCTGGCCGTCTTGGGTGGTGGAGCTTGCGCCTGCAAGAGTTCCAAGTTACAATCGTCTACAAATCCGGCAGGAAACACTCCGACGCCGACTGCCTGTCCCGCGCTCCCGTCGACCCACCACCACAAAACTCCGATGAAGACAGCGCGTTCTTAGAAGTCCTTACGGAGAGCCACCTAGCCCCACAGCAGCGTGCCGACCCCGACTTGCGCGTTATGATCGACTACCTCGAAGGACGCAACGTCGCCGTTCCTAGGGCGTTCAAGCGGAACTTACCAGCATTCAGCCTCAAAAACTCCGTCCTCGTGAAGAAGAATTTCAGCCCCGGTACGAGAACGCATTATATACTTGTCATCCCCGCAGAGCTCCGTGACGATATTTTGGAAGCATGTCACAACGACCCGTCCTCCAGGCATCTCGCCACAGCTCGCACTATTGCAAAAATCATGGCGAAGTACTTCTGGCCCCGCCTTACATCCGACGTCACCCACTACGTTCGGAGTTGCCGTGACTGCCATCGACGAAAAACGCCGCCGGCAAGACCCGCTGGCTTACTGCAACTGATTGCCGTCCCGTCGAGGCCCTTTCAACAGATTAGAATGGACCTTCTAGGCCCGTTCTTTACGTCATAATCCCTGAATAAGTGGATTGTTCCAGCCACGGACTACATGGCGCGCTACGCAAAGACCACCGCTCTTCCGAGGGGGACTGTACAAGAAGTCGTAAAGTTCCTCATAAGCCAAGTTGTGCTTGGACATGGAGCCCCTGAAGTCCTAATCATGGACCGAGGAAGGGCCTTCACTGCGGAACTAATGTAAGGAATATTGCGCTACAGCAACACGGATCACCGAACAATGACGGCTTACCACCCATAAACGAACGGACTAACGGAAAGTCTGAACAGTCGATGTTGAACACAAGACTTGGGACGAAGTGCTCCCGTATGTCACGTTTGTGTACAACACGGCTATCTAGGAAAATACGGAAATGACGGCGTTCAAGCTTGTCTACGGAGGACTGCCGACTACGATGCTTGACGCCATGCTTCCGCATGTAGAAGCGACAACCTCAAACCCGACGTTCAAGGATACCTTCAGGGTACGGAGGAGGCCCACCAGCTCGCTCGAATTCGTACAACGGACCAGTAGCTGGTGGATGCCAGGCGTTACAACCTCCGACGCCGAGACATTGAGTACCATGAAATGGACCGTGTTTGGGTTTGGACTCCCATGCGACGACGCGGACTCAGTGAGAAATTTCTGCGACGGTATTTCGAACACTACCAAATTCTATGACGTGTCGGCCAACTTACCTACGAGGTGATACCCGATGGTGATCCCGGAACATCACGACGACGCACGCGGCCCGAATTCGCCCACGTGGTTCGCTTAAAACCTTACTATGCAAGATGACGGACTTCTTTGGTTGTTTGTTCCGACTGTCTTTATTTATAGCATCGGGTCGATGCACTCTAAGAAGGGGGGTAATGGCGCGAACAATGTATGGGTTTGTTTATTTACTGTTTGTTTTTACTGCCGGGCCACGCCCGGCTGTGTTATCTGCGTTCCTAGCAAAGCGCGTCTTCCATTCTTTTTTTATGCAGCATGGGCTATCACATTCAGATAAGCAGACTGCTTCGCCGTAACGTGGCTAGCCCAGAAAAAGTTTCCGTGATCTACAATGTTTTGGATGCGAATCGACGGTTTCAGAAACACTCGCACCGAAAGATAAAAGCTGCAGAGCAGACGCAGCGGCATTCCATTCGACGACACTCGCCTGTGCAAGTCACTTTGTTGACGGCTGCATCGCCGGCTCTGTATTCTTTTGAGTTGGTAGGGGAGCACAAGTTCGCTCCATTAAACTTGTTTTTCCTTCAAGACAACTGCGTCGTCCTTGGCTTCGTGACAATATGTCGGAAGGCAGAAACCAACGAGGGTATACAGAGGCGGGAATAGGCGTATAGAGAGAACGGGCGGGCGAACAGGATAGATACGCATCAGAAGGAGCTGGTACTAAAATGAGAGCAACATAAGCAGCAATTGGAAGCGCAGCAATTAGTGGTGACGAAAATAAAACGGGAGAGCAAGCGGTGTGTGGCGCAATGACAAGGGACGGGTACAGACGCACCGAAAAAGTTTTAGAATGTTGTACCGACATTCTGTTCGTGCGCGAGACCCGATGGTTCTATAAAAAAACGAAGAGGGGCAAATTCTCGAGGGTGATCAGGCATTGGCATGCCATTATAAAATGATCACTCTGGAATTCTATATTGGTAATGAAGTGACCGTACTGCGCAACAGAGGCCGGTAGGTTTGGAGATAAAGACGACAAGCTCGAGTGAAAAAAAACCACAGGCGAAAGTTTAAAATTCCACCGTAGGCACAGATGGGCTACCAATGGAGTTGATACACCAATTAGGACCAAAGAGCAAAGGAAAACTACTACAACACATCAAGCACAGGGATAGAAAAGATGGCAACCGGACACGTGGCATAGGAATAGGATGAGCTTAATCTACAAGGGCAAAGAGACAAGACTAAACCGAGCTCCTGGGCAGCATTCACCCTCACTTTACAACTGTAGAGTTTGGGAATGCAGGCAGCGAAATTTGAGCTAGAGCAGTGCGTGTAGGAAAATAGTGTTCTAGGGATACGTCACAAGGAGTTCTTAAAAGAGAGAAGACGAGATGATAACCTATTTTTAGTAAGCCAATGCATAGAGGGAGTGAAGAGGAAAAGCCTACTTTAGTGGTTAGCCTTCCTGGATAATAAAGCAGGTGATGGCAACCTAGAAAGGAGCGGCAATGTCATATACTAAAGGACACGTCTGTGGGAGTGGAATTTATTAATTGATTCAAGGAACTTTGGGCGGAATATAAAGTGCAAATAATGTGGGATACTGTAATATACAACAGGTCTGTTTGAAAATGGATATCATTCCTCTAAACTTCTGTTCGTGACATACACTGCAAAATTAGAAAGGAATGTGGAGGGGAGTTGGCCGGGAGTCAAATTATGACACATTACAGGCGGACAGGTGGTGTAACAGCGGGTTTCACGAATAATGAATGCAGACGACATGCTGTTTAAGGCTCACAACAGGAAAGGTACGCAGGGCCTGAATGATATGTGTAGAGAAGAAGCGATGCATCTGGGGCTATTGTTTAGCCGAGGAAAATCGGGGATGGTTATCTTTAACGATGACACGTAACGTACAATGGCCAGGTAAAAAAAGTAGGAATTAGGGGATTGGAAGTGTATAAATATATAGGATAATGGCGTAACGAATCTACAGTACATGCACGCACATGGTTCTTACAGTATGACGAACATTATGCGTAAACGCGGCTATAATGGAGGAGAGACCATTCTGAGGCTACAGCGAATACGAGGTTGTAAGAAGAGTCTGTATATCTAGTTGTACCGAGATTGACTTTAGTAAATTTAGGAAAACTGGCCATAGGGGTCAATAGCAAAACTACGAAGGAAGCGGTACAGGGGGTATGGGCGGGCCGTCCTAAGAGGCAAGCAAGGCACAAACCAAGATAAAATTTTAGGAGCCCCTTCGTTGCGCGGAGTATAGGCAGATGGGCCGTGAGAGTGTTTATGCACCAGTCTGCGAGGAGGATGGACACGGGATTGAGGGGGCGGACCAGGCAGCTGACGAAACAGTAAGGAAAGTCGGTAGGGAAAAATGAGGTATACAAACCAGGTAAACATCAGGTAAAGGCAGCAGAGACGATGAATTGGGCACAGAGAGTAGAAGTAAAACAACACTGAATACTTATAATATGCACAAACTGGAAATCAGGAGGTATTGGTTCTATGGCAAAACGCGAGGCCGTGCATTGCTCTTTGAAGCACGGGCGGGGTGTCTGAGAACACGGGTATACACGGGTATCTATAAGCAATGGGATGAAACCGGTATATTCTGTGGCAGCCCACGGGAAACCATAGACCATATTGTCATAGAATTAACAGGTATACGAAAGCCGCGGGGCGATAAAAAAACGACGTTAGCGGGAGGTTTGGGATTCGGGATGAGGAGTTGGTACAACATCAGGTTCATCGAGGTGAAGAAGAGGTGGCTGGAACGGCGGTGGAAAAAATGTAGGGAGAAGATTGATACGTCGGAAGAGTAATCAAACAGATATTATTGTAAAACAGCAGGATGAGGGAAAAGAAGCAAGCAATGGGAGGAAAAGGGGATGGAGTGATGGGAGTGTAAACCGGGGAAAGCAGCGAGGGGAAGAAGGGGAAAGCACATCTTTCTATTACGCAAATTGATAAGTACACGGAATAAACCAGCAAGTCGGGTTCTACAAACCGACGTCCCAATACAAAAGGAGGGCCTATAATAATCATCATCATCGTGTGTGTGTAGTAGACAAGCTATATGTTTTCTCACGCCCGTACATTGTGTTCTGTTTTATTTATTTAGGAGTGCCCACCAACAGCACAAGGCCTTCTTAGATGGAGCACTAGAAGTACAGGGTGACGCACGGAAGAAACACAGAACGAAGTAGGGATACTGGTTGAGAAGTACAGCGAATCACTAGGTACAATGTAGTACCACACACCCGCAAGCAAACACGTACACATAAACACACAACCACACAAATTACACCGGTTAGGCATGAACGTTGCGGTCAGGCACATTGGCATGCATGAAGGCAGAGTTCAAGACAAAGTACAGGCACCTGAAACACTCAAGTTCTAAACATTGCAACCGTCGCATCATATTTGAGATTACAGATATTATGAAATTAATGTGAAGCACATTGATATATACCAGAACACATATGTGCGCATCAACACCCGCACACACGCTTACAAACAAAAAAAAGGAACTCGAAATCCTTTTTGTACCATACTGAATGTGCTTGAGAGCTTCAGATACTTACATTTTAAAAGCACGTTTGAAAGACTTACTGTGGAACAAAAGGACGCCCTAGGATGCACAAAAATCATCCTTATACACGCAATGCACACCAAAAACTGGAGATAGCATCTTTGTAGTCCTTACAACAAAGCACATGCAGCGACGGAGTGCTTGTTTTGGCTCTCTTAGCCGAGCAGAGCTCACTAATTTCGGGCAGTCAACTATGGATGGAATACATGTTAACAGAAAGAATAAATCGCGCTTCGTGCGTCAAAATTCCCCTTCAAGGTTAACACGCTTGAGGACATCGTTTTCAGCGTATTTTTCAAGCAGGGTGTACCGGTGAGAGAAGACACGAGTGAATCTTTTCGCACCCTCTCTAAGCCTAAAGATTACGACGCACACAACCAGTTACGAACTGCCTATAAAATTGCACCGTGGCTAACAAGGGTTTTATACAGGGCTAGTAAACATGATCCTATTGAGAAGCGTCTTCTTGTATAAGAAATCGCACCCGGAGTCTGAACAGATGTGCGTGATGGCAGCTAACATGAGTTGTATACCGAAGTTTAGAATCCATCAAAGCACGTAAGTATCGTGGTACACTTAATCTATTTATAGTCTGATGGTCTAAGTGGCCCGAAAAGGTTGAAGGAGAATTCTTTCGAGTGAATGTAATAGGAACAGTCGGCAAATTATTCAAGTCTAGGTAAATATTTTTGCACCAAATGAAAATCACGTGTACGTCGGTTTAAAGTGGGGCGCAATCTGCCTGTGATACTACTGCACGGCAGAATTTAATGTGGTCTCCAAACTGCAGGAGAGATGAACGTTTTATAATGAATTGTGCATCATTCACAAATACGTTAACAATTGAAGACCCGAGAATGCAGCCAACGAGAACCCCGCATGGCACAGGGAAGCGGCGAGACTTGGCGCAGGCGGACCGAACAAAGATTGTTCTATGTTTGAGGTAGGTAGACACCCACTCGCAGAAAGCGGAAGACAGACCATACGCAGACACCTTGCGAAGAAGCGAATTATGGTTTACGCGTTCGAAGGCCTTAGTGCGAACGAATTACATGGCGTCCATTTAATGTCGGGAAAGTGCGTATTTGCGGGCGTCGGTCGAAAAGCAGGCCAGGTTTCACTCTACAGACTGGGCAGGCATGAACTCATACTTATCACTGTTAATCAAGTGGTGTCATTTGGTCAAGAGATAATGGTGTACTACTTTCTCCAAGACCTTTGATAATAAAGAAAGGAGCAAAATTCGTCTATATTTCCCAAGTACCTGCCCATTTCCGGACTTACGGAGATGAAAAACAACGCCAGGTTTTCAGTCTGCCCGAAAGAGAACAAATATGGCAGAGCAACGACGTGAGAACATCTGCGCAGCCTTTTACGATTTATCATAGAATATTTTCGTGACCGGAGGACTTTTCCGGATGCAGACGGCTGATACCAGCTGTGACATCCTGAATAGTTATTTGAATAGTCTGTATTACATTACCTTGTGGTGCGAATCTAAGACGTCAGCCGCTATCGTGTGTCGAAAAATACGCAGAATAAAAGTGTTTTCTGGATATTTCGCACATCCTGGTTGGGTCGGAAACAATGGTGTGGCCATCCTTTAGATAATCCCCTCAGGGGCTTTTCTTGTAGCATTTCTACGTTCACCCACGAGTCGCATAGAACTGGTAAACGAAGATTCCGCAAAGTCTGAAAAATGTTTTTTTTTTGTAGCGAGCGAGGAGAGATTTCACAAGTAAGCTCTGTTCTTTGAAGCTCATGCCGGCAGACCTATCCTTAGTAGCTTTCTTTATGATCGGAGTCGACGTTTTCTTTACAACGAGCTATGCTTAGAGGCAAAACTTTGCCATGTATATTTCGGCTTCCCTTCCCGTTAAACGGTCTCTATCGCTTTTATTTTTTCCATCTTTACGTCCACTATCATGCCCCATCTTTTCCCCGCTGAGTCCATCTCACGTCTTTCTTGTTCTTTCAAATAATTTTTTTTTTCCTCTAAACTTTTTCAATTCCTATATGTCTTGCCACTCCCTACTAATTGTTTCTGTCTTTTTCACTCCTCGTGTCCCTAGGCGAGACTTGCTTATTTACGGAGTCCAAATGCACTAAACAAGAAGGTCAAATGTATTTTCATTAGTCAATTTCCTCTATTTTAGTCAATATTACTTCGGAACATTTTCGCCTTTCTTCTTATCTTTTTCCTGATCAGCCCATGGCTACCTCCTTGATCTATCCTCCTCCTCGCGTGTGTTATTTTATATCAGACGCATAGAATGCAACATGACTTCTCTGCTTCCAGCGCCTAAAAACGCAGGAAATCTACAACAGTCTAGGGTACACCACGCAAATAAAACCTCGGCACATTTTTGACAAAATACGCCCTGGCTTCCAAGAGTAAAATTGTATTTTTATATAACAATTCACGATTGATTGGATTCGATACTACGAATCCATTAATACACCTTAGGAAGGCAGTGTAAGATGGACGAGATAAAAGCTAACATATAAAACAAAAGATGCCGAATCGTCCTTGTCCACGCAGAAAGAGGCACGCACCCGTCCAAGAGACAAAAAAGTTGTTCGCCTTGTGAACGCCGAAAAATTGATCTGACCAGACCTCCGTAAGTTTTGTCTCTGCGGGAATGAAACCAGAGAAACAGCGGGATGCGTGGGAATCTCGGCAGAATAGGCTGTTGAGTGGCCGGCAAACCCGAACATTATATTGTCCGGTTGCGTATGCAGCAAAAAGAGCAGACGAAGGACAAAATATTTTCATTCACTTCTTTTTTTGTTCTCTTTTAAGGCGCAGGTTTTGATCTTTCCCTTAAATTTCATTCGCTCTCCCTCACCTTTATAAAATCCTATTACCAGTGCCGATACTTCCGTCTTTCTTCTTCTCTGCCTCAATTACTGCACGCCAATACCAGTGTTCCACTCCACTCCGCCAGTATTGTCCTTTCCCGCTACACTCTTTCCGATCGTCTTCTTCCTCCTGTTCAGCGTTGTCATCATCTTCCAATGTTGTATATACGCCTTTCATCCTGAAGTTATATTTACACTCGTTTTGCTTCCACTAATCAATCACACCAAATGCAACCCGCCGTGGTGGCTCAGTGGCGAAGGCGTTGCGCTGCTGAGCACGAGGCCGCGGGTTCGATTCCCGGCCGCGGCGGCCGCTTTTCTGATGGAGGTGAAAAGCAAAAACGCCCGTGTGTACGAGATTTCGGCGCACGATAAAGATCCCCAGGTGGTCAAAATTAATCCGGAGCCCTCCACTACGGCGCGCCTCATCGCCTGCGTTGCGTCGGAGCGTTAAACCCCACAATCAATCAATCACACCAAATGCCAGCTTGTCAGTAACCAACCATTGAGCAGTATCACAAGAACCGTTTGTCGCTGGATCGAGTAACAGACAGCCAAAATAAAATTCCTCGTTCTTAGGTAACCCAAACAAGACTATTACTTTTAAGCATAGCCACTATTATGGTCTTTATGTTAATGTTTAGTAAACCGCAGGCAAGTTTTGTGCAAATTATGGGGCTGATATTCTACGACACATATTGGACGAGCAAGAGGAGTTTCTCGCTGCCTGCTTTTCACTTACCCAAACGCGCATCAACCTGCAGAAAGAAGAGCAGAAAGAATGAGAAGACCAGAAAACCTTCAAGCACGGTCTCTATATACTGCCAACACAACTAAAATATTAGATATACAGCTTACTACACAAACAGGTTTGTTTTGTAGGTAGATATAGGAAATACAATTTCTAGGTACCTGAAATATGCACCTAGGAGATCGGGATTCATGCAGGGTAATTCAGAATAATTCAAAGTACCTAAAAACCTTAAAAATACTAATGATTACTTACCAAGAATAATAATACTATATGGAGCATAATTCAAAGAAGTGTAAGAAAAATGTTTAGCTTTAGAATGCAGAATGTGTGGGGTCGCTTTTTATTATCTGTAGCATCAAGTATTATTATGAGTTGTTTTGAATATTGCGTTGACGTACAGAGTTCGTAATAAAATGAACCTCAACGTTGTCACGTGCTTTGTCCTTTAGAAAACAATAACTTTTCACTCCTAAAATTGAGTGGCGAACAATCGACAATAGAATTTCAAGTTCCGAACGGTAGGGCTCTGTATATTATGAGTGTAACTCACACATGACAAAAAAATTTCGTTTTTTGTCTTGCTCTTGTTGTGCGATGCTTGTGCAAGAGATTTTCTAGGCATGTACCAAACTATATACTCTACATGCAGGGACGTATTTCACAGGAAACCTGACAGAAAAAAGAAGAAAGCGCTTTTTTCTCGCCATCTAATTTTGATTACATGGGAGTTCTGAGAATGAATTTTAGAAGTTCTATGCCATAAAATTGTGCCTGCGGTTCCGGGAAGTTTATGATATAAAAAGTACAGTTGTTTTCAGACTTTCTAATTTTACAAAGCCACTTTAAAGATGACTATAGCTCTTTCGACCAAAATTTCAGACCTTTGCGCGAGAAGTTCTGAACTTTCTGTGCGGCACAATCTACGATGAAACACAAGGGTTTGTTAATTTTTTGAATTTTCAAATTGTATTCGTTTCTTTCGAGCAGGCTATTCGCGTACGTTTATACTTTTGCTTCACACCCGTTTAGAATGTTTACAAAATATAAACAATTGTGACCAATCGTTTATTATATAAATAATATAGCACTCTTCAAAGCATGTAATTTGGGTCAGGGCTGCCTACGTAGGTATTGGAGCAGTTGGAAAACATCATATTCTTCATAACACACCCAAGCTTTAAAGTTGTACAGGTATTGAAAACTTGACTTACATATGGAAGATATATTGGTGATTCACGGTATTATCGCGATTGAGAAATAACGTAGGTATTAGTTATATCGACTAGTACGAAAGGATAACGATACTCCAAAAAGCCTAGGCGGTTGTTCCAAGTTAAAAAAAACAATAGTTATGGCAATCTGCGCTTGACATTTCAACAACAATTTCTCTTACGAAGTTGCTGTTCATACAGTCGGGGGTTATAAAAACATTGATTTATTCTTGCGTACAAAGCAGAAGAATACACGGAATTGTTCCCTCAAGTTGGTCCTTAAGACAATTAAGGTATAAAGGAAGGAGATTGTCGCTGTAAAAGTTGTCTTGAGTATACAACGCTGTTTTTTGGGGTCCATTTACCTGATCCTTGGAATTTTTCGGAATCGAGTCAAAAATTAAAAAAAAGCGCTCGTGAATTCTGTACCGATGGCTAACCAGCCAAGTTTGAATGTGGGGCTGGTTGTTAGTGCTCGAGAATAACCCGTGTATTACTCCTTACGGATCACAAAAGTCTTTCTCATTATACGTTGACTCTTTTTAGTGTTTCCTGCCGTTTCCGCCCCTGTTCACGGAGTTCTTGATCGTGAGTTGACTACTAAGCAGGCGTGCTTACAAGGCACAGGCTATCCATTTGAAAGGAGCATATGCGGCCGGATTTTTTTATTACCTTGTGGACGCTACTTTGCTCACTCGGACACCTCTTCTGTCCGCGGCTGTCACTTGATATGCGCTCCATAGAGTTGCTTACTAAGCGCAATAAACTATTTTCGCTCCATTTGATGCAACGTCACGCTTAGCAGGATCAGTGGTGGTGAGAGTGTAGCTACGTCATCTATAAACATAGCCGATCTCTCTCCTCTTACTTCTTACTTCTCTCCAACCTGCTTTCGCGCACACGAACATAATTGTTCTCCGGATTAGTTTTCTTCTGATGCGGTACCATCCAAATTTCCTTTTGCCTTGCTATTTAAAGATTTGCTATAAAAGTTTCACAAGGGAGCATTCAAGCAGCCCACAGCTCTATCGAAGAGTAAAGACGGCGGGACCGTGCATTGGCCAAGAGTATGGTATGCTAGCCTAGCTTCAAGCATTTAGCATCATAGTATGAGTTGGGAAACTGCTAAGTAGATGATGGCCTCCAAACTTCAGAAATGTTTCTGCAGTCGAGTGTAGTAATCCTATACGATAAAGGTTACTTTGTAGCTTTCACGCCCTATATTTCCCTACGTATAAAAATGTTTACAAGGCCAGCCACAATTTACAAGGACTGACGTTGTAAAGGTATCATTGTTGATCTGTTACAACCTTTCGTAGCTCGTAGGCATTCACGTGTTTGTAAAAGCGAAACCGTGACAAACAAAAAACGCCGCACTAAGACCTTGTGTCGTGACTGGCGATCTCTTTCGCAAACGTTTTATCAACTCATCTTTTCGTTTGGGAAAAATAAGATCATTATTAGAAGCAACCAGAACATCTCACTGAATTCTAAGAAGCCCTGAAAACAGTAGCGACGTCTTCGTCCAATTGTAACGGGTACTTTGATCTCTGATACGTCATCAGCTGTGTTCTCCATAGGACACTCTACTCCAACCGCATTTTTGTTTTAGTGGGGAATCTGATTTACATCAATTGCGTAGTTAGCTCAGGTATTATTTAGAGCGTATGATTTTGTTATACCGAAAAATTACAGTATCTATAATATGTAAACCGCAGTTCCCACCCTGGAGGCTGAGCGGCGTTGTCTTTGTGCAACTCCTTCAAATTTGGGCTCCTCATTCAGTGTGACACAGGAAGTTTGCAGCAGTGGCTTTCCTTCCACGGGAGATTAAACAGACTGCAAATTGTTTGTATCGAAAGTAGTCGGAGAAATGTACTCTACAATAAATATTGCACGTGTTAATAAAAAAGGGCATCTTTTACAAGGTAATTTTGTATGATTTGGCTAATTTATGGTCCCAGAGTATTTGCTCCACCGCGTGGTTTTCAAGAATACTATTGTCAATATGACTACATTTGCTGCGATGAACTATCCTGAGTAAAGTGTTCTCTTCGACAGTGTTTTGTTATCTAATTTATGAAGCATTTCCTTCCAAGTGGCCTGCCATTGATCATTGCTCACAGCTGGTACACGGCATCGAAAGAGAATTTTGCGGCGCTTGGTTCTCTGCGAATGTTGAAGGCTCGTACTCTGAAACCTACGTGTGAAAACATTTTTTGTGGAGAAGCTTAAAATCCCGATAAAACCATGCGATTGATCTATATTTTGTGTCTTGTGGTCAAGTTCTTGTTGGACTATCCGATTTCTTCTATGCGCGCGTGGTATGATTTATGGGCTAACTAAGAGTAGCGTATTACGTAATCTTCAAGCGTATTTTGCAGCAGGAATTGAAAATCAGTTCGTAGGCTTTGTAGGCACTGTGATGGTATCAACGTCTGTGGTGACTGGCAGTGCAAGTTAAATTTGTTTGGCTGCGTGTGTGCATGTTGTTCGGGTGATGACAACGGTCATATCTTGTCCTCCCACGTAAGTGGCCCACCTAGCATGGGCGGCTTGATTGAAATACGATGTTTGTATGCGTGTTTTTTAGTCGAGTTGCTACTGTATTTTCGCCTCATGGTGCATGACTCAAAAGTGGAGCAGCCATTTTTGTATGGTCGATTCCCTAATGTCACAGTGTTCTAATATTAAGTCGAATAAGATACTTTTATTACCTAAATTCTAAATTTTACCGTTCCGCTACCACAAGGAAATACTTTCGTGAGCAGCCTATGCAGCCTTTTGTGAACAGTCGGAAAATTTTGCGGGGCTGTTAGAAAGTGCACCTGCCTTTTTGTGCCGTGCTTATTCCGAAATTATATTGTTCAACAGACACTTCTGTATTACACAGTAGCAGTACTGGACACCACGAGGCCGCTTGATTAATAAACAGAACAAAATAATCTTTATGTGATTAGCCGTACAGATTACGTGAACCTAAAGGGGGCCAACGGGCTCTTCTTTGTGGACAAGTCGGTTCAAAAACACACTCCATAGAGGGAATCTACAACAATATCAGGGGATAAAAATTTGCTAGGGTGGTCAGGTATAGATTAGATTACAGAAAACGGTTGAAGGGAGGGAACGAGGGACAGGAACATCGTGTTGGCCATGGCGTTCACGCTATTACGCACAATAGGGACAAGGCTGTGAGCCTAGTGCATCTCCTTGACCGGATTCTATTATTACCGTGACTCGTGCCATTACCCAAACCCAATTACATAGCTACGTGATGTCAAGCACTATCGCATTGTTATAGAATAGCTAAGTTCTTCTGGCATCAACACATTGTCCCGTGTTTTCCCATTATCTGTTCAAACTACCCACCGGCATTTTTTTCGATAGCCACCTGTGAAAACCCGCCCTAATCCGCATTAACTTTGCTGTTTTCTGATATCCTCGTTTTTATTGCGGTGGATAGGCAGTCACGCCACATTTACACTGCGTGCTTGCGTGACAAAACTGCGTCCTTTGATTTTAAAGTTTGTGGCCGCCATTTTCATTTAATGAGGTGTTAATCTACTTACTGCACCTAATTTATACCTTGCTGCAGACGTGTGTTGTAGCA
Organism: Haemaphysalis longicornis; assembly: GCF_048455015.1. NCBI lineage: Eukaryota > Metazoa > Arthropoda > Arachnida > Ixodida > Ixodidae > Haemaphysalis > Haemaphysalis longicornis. Next base: position 5,572,085 of record NW_027526288.1, on the reverse strand, counting down.
GGACAGCGCGGACAGTGCGTGCGCAGTAGTAAGCTGCGAGTTGCTTTTCGTACACGCTGGAGTTACCCGCTCGAGCGCGCTCGAGTTACCTGTTCAAGCCGCGAACAAATAAAATTCAGTGAATAACAGCACTGCCCCGCCGGGTGACTGAAAATAGAGACCTGTGCTTTGTCATTGCTTAATGCCGAACGTTATTGGAGTTATGTCACATTGCTGCCCGAACAATTCGTTCTAATCGTATGCTTGACATCGTCATTTGTAATAATTTTTCTGGTTGCATGGCTAGGTCAATTTATTGCCTGCGTCGGAGATGTAACAACCAATTGCCCTACAGTTTAGGCAGTCGCTATTCCAAGGGAATGCAGCACTTTTGGTTGTAACGCCAGCAATACGCACGTTGAGTGGACTAGGAAAAGGCCCTCCTGTCATGTTGCATCGTCTAATGCGCGATAGCGTGAGAGCGTGCTCCTGGGGTATTTGTCACAACCACCCAGCGCTTCATAATTTCACAACGTTGCTATGCCAGGAGAAGCCCCATCTAACTCGAGCGCTGAAAGAGACATTGAACCAAGCCGTTATTCTCTCCAGTTTATTTTTTAAATAACCGACTCATCCTCAACACATAATTGACCCCATCTTTCCACGGGGGAAACCATGGGGTGATGCGACGCATCTGGGCGGTGCTTGTTACGGTTGCGCCGACCATCGCGGTAGCAGACCTGTTAGTCTCCATTCAAATCATCGGTGGTCATCGGATGTCATCGGAGCGGCGGCGGTGGAGGGACTGAGCGGAGCGGCGCAGTTATCGCGTTTATTTGTACCGCTCGTTAAGGGTGAGGGGAATGAGAGAGAGTAGCTCATGCACATGTGTTAACCGAGCGCTAACGCGCGCTGACGCAGAGCTGGCATGGCGAGGGGAGCGAGCGCTAACGCAAGATGGCGCTGCGGTGAAAGCGGCGTTACCGCGCAGCTGGCGTGGCGAGAAGAATGAGGGAGAGGCGTGCGGACTACGGATGCATGGAGGGACAAGGCGAGTCAAAGAGATGCGTCGCATCTAAAACAACCCAATTTATGAACTCCTGCGTCATCCAATCCAGTTCTTCGCCCCCGAAATAACTATATAGGGTATATAGCTATCACATCAGATGTGTCGTAACGACGACAGTGCCCTACCGCCGGTACATCTCGCGAAACCGTGAAAGGGCACTGGTCTCTGTTGCACTACAAAATTTAGAAAAACTATTGTAAGAATACCTCATAACTAACGAAGGAATAGTACACAGAGACGTAGGTGTGGTTTGTATCACATCGAAAGCACCCTCCAGGATGGCGCAGACGTGCTCTCAACACAAGCTACTAAGGCAGGTCTCATGTGCTCTCCCACAAAATCAGAGCATGCCATTCTTCCTCCAAAAAGAACAGCGTCCGCAATAGCGAAGTTCGAAAGTCCGGTATAGGGTAACTGCGTTCCTCAAGTCCCAAACCTCAAGGTGTTATGCCTCATTATTCAACAGCATCGAAAGAATTCGGAACTCATAAGGCAGTGAAGTTCCCAAGCAGGCCTGCTGGTAGCACTCATCAGAGGGGTATCGAATCAAAACCGAGGTCTGGGCATGAAAGACAGACAGCCTAGTACAAATGTTTCTCGTTAGTAGGCTCCTCTATACCTTTACCTATGTTCGCGCAGGCAAAATGGAGTTCTCTAAAACAACTGCCTTATACGGGAAGCATACAGGGAGGCTCTGCAGCTAGCTTAGCATGCTCCTACAGACCAGCTTAATAATCTTAGGGTCGGCAACTCTGCTGAGGAGCTCAAGAACGCCCACCACTACTCACAGGAAGAATGCCTAGAGCCCTCACCACCAGGCCCAGAAATTACTTAGACGCAGAATATTCCTGTCTCATACCTGGTGCAGGAGACATGTTCCATCCCGACAAATATCTGAGAGCACCTTATCGTTAGGCTTCTGCCGAGGCATATGCATCCGCTTTACAACCCATCACAATGATTCTCAAGGGCTCGAGTCCTCGCCTGACAGCAACCTATCTTCTACGCAGATTCAATAGAATGCTGGCATCAAAACGCGTACGTGGTTGTAGTTATGCGCCACCTTCACTCCACCGGAGTTTATGCATTCACCGTCCGCACTGATTTCCCGACTAAGGCGGAAGAGAAGGCAATCGCTCTGGCTTTTACTTCTCCGCAACAACCTATAACCGTAATCTCAGTTTAGAAACTGGCCATTGAACATTTTGCATGAGGCAATATCTCCTCGGATGCGCTCCAAACACTCCCGTGAAATGTACCCACTATGTCGGTGGAACTCGACTGAGGCCCTGCCAATGCATGGCTAGAGCGGAATGAGGCGGCACAGATATCGGCCCGTTAGCTTATACACCGGACCGGCATTAACCCATACCCGCCACCACTGCGGCAGATCCACCAGAGACAAACTAATCCCATTTAACGACATCACCTAGCAGTAGCGTCTCTCCCGTCCTTCATACCCACCAGCCCATGCATCTCTTCCACAGCTTAAAGTACGAACATGGAGATTCCTTCAAACGGGAGCCTTCCCTACTAGAACATTCGCCATCACATTCACCCGCCAGACTTTCCTTCTTTTGAATGTCCCCTTTGTGGTGCGTATGCATCCCTCACCCATTGGATTTGTGAGTGATGTATGCGCGCCTCAAGACCCTTTCCTCGCAATCACCAGCTGCGAGCAGTGGGAGGAGGCACTGGGCAACTTCGACCTGGCTACCCGAGAGCACTTCGAGCTGCTTTAATCGCCCCCAGCATGGTTGCCACCCCGTCTCTTTAACCCATTTGTTGTTATTAAAGTTTCTCTCTCTCTCTCTCTCTCTCTCTCTCTCTCTCTCTCTATTTGGTGTGCGCACCGTAGGCCTAACATTTTAATTCGGAGTGTGCGGCATGTATCGGTGCCTGCTGCTCGGCGTTCGCTTATACCGCGTCGAAAGCGGACAATCGGATAGGCACCGGCTTCATTACGCCAGGAACGCAGGTTCAATTCCGGCCACGGGAAGTGTAATGTGCTTTTACGTCCCCCATGATCATTGATCATAGTCAGAGAAAGTTCATTTTCTTACAGGGCTTATTAGCGTACAGCGGCATCACACAGGGTACTAAAGCTTGGCTTTATTTTGTTATATCAAGATTTATTTATTTAGTATTCTGTGTAGCCGCCGCCAGGAGGGTACAGTTGAGGTGACGTTAGGCCCGCTCTGTAGAATAAGGTCTTTAAATTCCTCAACTCCCGGTGTGCAGATTTCCTGAAGGTAAACATGAAATTTTAGTTCATAGAAGTCCAATAAAAGCAGGTAACGCTCTGTCATCTTTTAATCAAACGGAAGAACTGCTTAATAATAATGCCTGTGAGGATGCATGTGCTCATGCTCAAAAATGCTTGTCTTATTTGAAGACAAAATGGAAGGCGGCTTTTCAAATCATACCATGGTGTATTGCTTTACTTCAGTAGCTATGGCTCTAGTTTATACTGGATCATATTCAGAGTGAAATTTGTGTTGTGTTCCAGAAAAGGACATCTCCGAACATAACGAAAAATTATATCGTTATTTTTGGCCTGGAACAAAGGCCGTGGTGGTAATACGAGATCGCTTAGAGTAGCTCAGAGGGTAAGGAGTATTGCTTTATTGTGCAGAGTACATCCCGGCCCTGGCAGTTTTTTAAATGCAGCGCATTTCTTTATCTCACGATGTCACCCGGCGTTGTCGGCGTGCCTCGGCGTCCGCAACAGCCGTTCCAGGTGCGCCCTCTCCCCTACTCCTCCTCTCCCGCATCACGCTACCCTGCTCCCTCTCAACAACAGGTCCGCACCCCTCCCCCTACACTATATAAAAAATAATACTTACCGGCGCCTGGTTTTGATCCCACGACCCTGCGGGCGGAACGCAAGGTACATGGTGCTCTACCCACTGCGCTACAAAGCGGATGGAAGGCTACGAACGCGCCTTATATCCTTGACTCATTCAAACTACGTCAAGAAGCTGCTGATACAACGCATTCACTACCTGTGGGCGGAACGCGAGGTACATGGTGCTCTTCCCACTGCGCCACAAAACCGACACAGAATGAAATGCTACGAACGCGCCTTATATCCTTGACTTATTCAAACTACGTCAAGAAGCTGATGATACAACGCATTCACTACCACCAACTCACCAAACACTAAACGTTAACGCAATACACCCACCCCCTATGCGACGCATTTACTCGAGTCCCCCTCGCGGGGAGATAGGCCCTTTTTTTGGTGAACGCGAAGAACGCAAACGACCGTCTTTCAAGATCTCAGCGCGTAAAACATGTCCAGGTGGTTTAAATGAACCAATACTGTTCAATTATGTTACGACTCTGTACCTTAGTCTTTAAAACACCACAAATCATAAATCTTAGTGGTACTAAAAAGGGTAAAGAATCTGCATTTTGCAGAATTACACAAATTTACGACTTTAAACTAGTCTGCAGCCCTTCTTTACTGTACACCTCATGGCACAGAAGTAGCTTCGTTGCATAAGGCCACAGAATTTGAATTTTTTCACGAACTGCAGTTTAACAAATATGTAGAAGGCACAAAATTACATTAACATTAGCGTGGTCTTCTAGCTAAGAAAAAACTACGTAAATTTCATAAAAAAAACTACCACCTCCCCTCGCAGGAACCCCTGTGTAGATGCGACGCATGGGGGTTCACGTTGCAACGTTGGACAGCGGAGGCACGGCGCTGGAACGATGGAGCGGAGCGGCGCAGGCACCGCGTTTTATAGCGCGCATAACGGTGAGGGGACGCGCCGGTGCCAGTGCGTCTGCCGCGGCTATGACGCAACACAATCCAACACAATCCACTTTAATCCAATTCAATCCAAAACCAATCCAATCCAAGCCAACCCAATCCAATCCAATCGAATGCCCCTCGCGAGAGAGTGTTTGCTATCGGAGAGGAGAGGGGGTGAGCGGCGGAGAGCGAAGCTGGCGCGGCGAGGAGAATGGGGGAGGGGCGGACGCCGACAACAACGACGCCGATGCCGGATGGAGGGACAAGACGGGCGAATGAGATGCGTGGCATCTAAAATATAATTTGAATGTTTTTATTCAAGTTTAAGGAATATATAGTTTTATGGCTTTTCTATAATGGGAATGTGTGTGCTACCAGCCGTTTCTGCTACATAACGTAAGGTCAGGTTCGTCCTATGAGAGTCGTGATCTTAATATTCATAACAGCCAATATTTAAGAACATTGTGTGAGATTGTAGCAGCGCCCGAGTGGCTCGGGTCATCTGCTGTATCAGCCTGCCGCTGCAAGAGCGATAGCGCTGAGGCAGCCACGAACGCCACGATTGTGGAATTAAACGGCACAGGGTTCTGATGTGACTCGGCTCGACTCTCTGTTGCGTAATCGACATTGATGACCCAGACGCTGCAGCAGGTCAAGGAGCCAGAATGGACTCTCCTCGCGACACGGGCGGTAATTTTGCGTCCTCCACTACCTCTTCACATGGCATCTCCGCCCTCGCCTGCCGGAATGATACCGGCTGCATTAGCGGCACAGCTCGCTTCGCTGATTTGTAAACAGACTGACAAACGGCAGAAGACTTGATCAGCTGTTCGACGTGCTTGCTCATGCCAGGTCACCAGTATTTTTCTCGGAGAAGGTGCTTTGTACGCGTGATTCCTGGGTGTGATTCATGGGTGATATCCAGAAGTCTGCTCACCAACCAAGTAGGTACCCCGAAGTGTTCCCCTCGGAGCAGCAGGTCATTCATGACTGACACGTCGTCCCGAACCCTGTTGAAAGGCATTGCTTCTGTAGGCAGCGTTTTGGCTGATGGCCACCTGGATGTTGTTCACTGCATCACTTGGCAAAGTACTGAATCCTGCGCAGTTGCAGTTATGAATTTCGCGTGAGTTAAACATGAAGAAACAAACCAAACAGCATCTTCCAGCTCCGGACGGGCTGCACACTTGTCCCGTGATGACCGGGAAAGGGCATCTGTGACAGTGTTTTCAGTGCCCTTCTGTTCTATTGTATACTTGTATGCCAGCAGTCTCGCATGCCATCTGGCAATCCTAAAAGGCGGACGGCCCGCTCTATTTCCACCGAGCAGTGTCACCAGTGCCTTGCCTTTCCAGGCTTGCTTTCCAACGTCCAAGTGAAACCTACTCCCTTCCGTAAGAGCTATCCTAGAGGCTCAACGAGTTCAGCGCAGTGCGGTATGAATTTAGGCTCTCTTTTCTGTGGGTACGAGGTGGCGTCTGCATCTCTCTGCCACGTTGTGGTAAGCAAGGCATGAATCCGGCATTTTTGGGGGGAATCAGGAATTTTTCACGCCCAGACCGTCACAAAGTACCCCGCATCTTCGTAGGATTGGCCGCGTACTTTCAACGTTTTATCCGCAACTTTTCCTTCAGTTGCTTCTCGCGTACACAAACTCTTCGCATCTGGGACCCCATTTGTGTGGTCACACGGATGTGAAACTGCTTTTCAAAAATTGAAGCGCGCTCTTACTCCCAATCTTGTTTTCGGAGAACTTGATGAAAAAGCGCAGACCATCTACACACCGACGCCAGCGGACACAAATTTGGTGGTTTTTGTAGCACAGCGCAGGTTGTCCTCCGTACATCAAGCGATTGCCCACGCAATTCGGACTTTCACACCTGCGGAGAGGAACTATACGATAGCAGAACACAAGTGCCTTGGACTAGTCTGGGCCGTCCAGGTCACTGACCTTTAAACACTTTGTTGGATGGCTGCGCTTATGAACAAAACAGGGCAGTATGGACGCTTGTACTTTGTTTACAAGAATACAATTACAATGTTATGTACAACTTAGGCAAGAACAGGAATGCAGACGCTCTCTCACGTTGCCCGTCATCCCCGACCCAAGATGATATTTGGGCGTGTTTTGAAGCAACGGAATCCTTAGATTTTGCGCCCGTGGACTCTTCCATGAGACCCCCCAATGATTTGAATACTTCCTAAAAAACGACGGCTGCTATCGGAACTTAATTGACCAGTCCAGCGGTTGAAGCCGACCCCGCAATGGCAGCTCACGACGACAGATCAGCAAATTTCGACGTATTAACGACACCCTTCACAGCTACAACTACCACCCAACTAATAACACGTGGTGCTCGTCATCGTCCGTATACTTCAACACAAAATTTTTTGGACATTTCACAACAATGCTGCAGCAGGTCATCGCGCATTCCACAAGACATACGACCGCAAAAGAAGCCGCTTTTTCTATTGCAGCCTATCCGCTAGCGTGAAAAAATATTTGCATCCCGCGCTGCATGTCAGTTTCACAAACGACCGACTTTTGGCCCTTCAGGGGCACTCGAACTCCTGCCCTGTCCCTCCACGCCGTTTGAAGACGCAGCAATTGATCTCTATGGCCCTGATCCCGTTACCTCTGCAGGACATCGGTGGGTAGTACAGCCTTAGACCACCTTACCCGCCGTGCGGAAATGGCTCCTGTTCCCACGGGCTGCATTATATAGGGGGCGTAATTTTTAAAGAATATTTTCGTGTGCCATGGACCGCCCCGAGTTCTCCTCAATGACCAAAGTCGTGTATTTCTATCCGCCATGGTTGTTGCAGTTATCTGCGCAGCAGAGACTACTCACAGAGCCACGGACAGCTACCATCCTCAAGAGACCTCCAGTGGGCCGGTCAATAGAGATGGCGGCGATTTGTGGCGTTGATATTCTGCGCAGGAGCGGTCATACTTGTGCATGAAGTTGTACATGCCGCATCAATAGCACCCTAAGCGACGGCGCTCGCATGTCTTCAGGACGCCGGCATCAGCGCAACTTGGATCCGCGTGTAACGAAGCGCATATGTCGGCGCGCAAATGGCGAAGAATAACGAACAACCACTTCCCCCATCGGAGAGGTAGTTGCATCAGTAGAGAAACTTGTCACGGAAGGCGAAGTGAGAAACATGGCGGCGAAGCACTCGCAATCTTCTGTGAAGTGACGCACCTACGGCAGACAGTAACCCAATAATAGAAGTAACGCATGGATCCTTCCGTTGCTCAGCCGCCATGGTATTGACGTCAAGAGACTACCAAAATTGGTACTATCAACTGCGGTGCCAACGGAGGACATGTCAGAAGACACTGGTGAGCGTGAAAGGGCGTCAGCAACCATGTGCTTACTGCAAGAACGCTAAATTACTCGGATGTCGTACTCTTTCAGTCTAAAAGCCGACCGTTCAAAACGACCAGATGGATCTTTCAGGAAAGACAGCCACCAGAGTGCGTGGTGATCTGTGACGGCATCAAAACTTTCCGCAAGCCCAAATAATGGCCAAGCACTGTTTTTTAGTAACTGAATAGTTTGTCTACACTTCCGTAATTGTGCGGCTTGCGTATGCTACGACCTACATGTCAAAAGGAGACTTCCGTTGGGTGTGCACGGCACCGAGAGCAATCCTGCTAGCATCCGTGTGGATCTCCGTTGGCGCTGACGGATCGAAATGTCGCAATATAGGTGGAGATGTAAGCAGCCGACTTAGAGTCGCAAACAACTCGTTGCACGAGGGCGACCACGCAGAGAGATCGCTGTCCCTGCTGATGAGCTTTGTTTAAGGTGAAATGATGGTACCGAAGTTGCGAACGAAGCGACAGAAGTAGGAGCACAAGTTAATAAAGCTTCGAAGTGGCTTCATCGTGGTTGGCTTCGGAAACACGGCAACCGATCGAACCTTGGTTGCGTCCCGAAGAACCCCGCCCTTAGATACGATGTGGCCCAGGATGGTTACTTGGCATGCAGCCAAGGACACTTGCATGTTCCGCTGTAGTCCGGCGTTGGCCACGCAAGTCAAAACTTGCTCTAAACTAATCAGGTGAGCTTGAAAATTCCGTGAGAAAACGACATCATCGAGATAGCAAAGACACGTCTTTCACTTTATTTCAGTCAAAATACTGTCCATCATGCGTTCGAATGTGGCAGGGGGATTTCAAAGCCCGAAAGGTGTAACATCAAATTCATAACGGCTGTAGGGGGTAACGAGCGCCATTTTTTCCTGGTCAGACTCTGCCATTAGAAGCTGCCAGAAGCCGGAAAGCAAATCAAGGGATAAGAAAAAGCCAGCTCCATGTAGGCAGTCAAGGGCACCATCGATGCGCGGGAGAGCATAGACGTTTTTGCGCGTTATAGAGTTCAAACGGCGGTTGTCAATGCAAAGCCGGATGAATTCATTCTTCTTCCTTACCAGGACCACAGGTGAGGCCCACAGGCACTTTGAGGGGCGAATTACACCGCGCTGCAGCATGTTCGCCACCTGATCAATTGTAGGATGCTCCGTGGGCGAAACACGGTAAGGTCATTGGCGAAGAGAAGTATGTGAACCAGGGTCAACCGATGTGTGTGAGAACAGGCCTACAGCAATGCGATCGTTGTGCGTAGTCGAAACAAGATTGAAACTGGCGAAGCAGTCTCGTAAGCTGTGCTTGCTGGGTCGGGACTATATTCTTGTCAATGGAGTTCCGGAAAACATAGGACGACAATTCGGCTGGCTCGCATGAACAAACACTAAGTTCATGGTCTTTAAGGTGGAATAAATTATCCGGTACATTTTTGACGAGACGAGGATCAACGAGCTCGAAAAGGTCGAGTGCTTCACCGGGCAGGAGGCGGCATGGTATCATGGATAAATTTGTGACCACCATGGCACTTGCCCCATCGCAAAGAGTTAGAACTGCAGAAAGTAGCGACAGGCACCTGAGAAAGACCTCTGAAGGCGTAAACAGTGCAGTTCCACCAGAGACGGGATTTACAACACAGAGATAAAACATGGGAGGAGTGTGGTGGAACGTCTGTGTCTTCAGCGATGACTAACTTCGTGCCGGGAATGTCGTGAGAAACTTCTGGCAGCCATGAAAACTCGACTTCAGCGGGAGTGCAGAGGATGACAGCCTCAAGCCGCGATAGAAAGCGCCAGCCCAAAATGACATCATCGGAGCAAGATGGCAACACGACGAACTCAACGGTGTAGACTGCCGTCTATATAACGGCACCAGCTGTGCAAGTGGCTAGTGGCCTAATGTGTTGTGCGTCGGAACTTCACAACAAAAGACCGGAAATTGTCGTCATAATTTTTAGAATAGCACGGCAGAGGTAGGAATCAATTAGAGAAACAGCAGCACCAGTAGTAATTTCAGGAGAACATTTGCGGGAGAACAACGAGCAGTGGGAGAGCTCGAGGACAACACAGTTCTTGCATCGAAAACTACTGCCGATACTTTTTCTCCTCAGCTCTGGTAGCCGCGCCGCATAGGCGACGTTGAGCGACGATGAGGTGAAGGCGGGCCGCGGTCGTTAAAGGTGGAAGGGCGGTCGGAAGTCGACGAGGTAAATTGCGGCTGAGATGGTGTTCAGTACGTACTTTGCGCCATATTTGACGGGGCATAAGTGCGATTGTAATAAGGAGCTTGTTGATCGTGCTCTTGGAGCGGCATGAGACGGCGGCAATAGCGGGTGACATGTCCAGGAATTCGGCAGGCGAAGCATCTTGGTCGGTTGTCCTTTGTACGCCATGAACCGAAAGGATAAGGGCTACTCACACTAAAAGGATGGCGTTGTCAGTGCACAGTAGTCAGAGGGTGTGGCGGCTGGACAGTAGCGACAGGCCGAGGTGAAGGTACAAGCTACTGCGGCATTGTCCGGTAAAACAATAGAGTAGGTTGCAGAAATGGCGTTGCCACGGCTGTGGCGTACGCGAGAGGGGCACCAAACGGCGCCTGATGCTGAGGAGCTGGAAGTGCCTCAGCTACCTCTTCTCGTGTAACATGTCTGAGTATTGGGTCCAAAGTATGTGACCGCTCCTGGCAACATGGAACAATGGAGCCTTGGCGGGCAACTTCTTCCCGAATGAAAGCTTTTATTCGGCCGGATAGCACCGGATCGTCTCCTTAGGTGGCAGCCAAACTCCAAGAGGCTCGGCCTGATTGCAAGCTTGTCTGGTGAGCGCCCGCTGCCTTTGCACCTCGTCAAAGCTCTGGCACAAATTCACAACGTCAGTAATCGTCTGGGGGTGCATGGCCAGAAGCATTTGGAAGCCGTCATCGTCCACGCCTTTTAGTATGTGCTTAACATTGACGACCACCGTCATCAAAGGGTCGATGCCCTCACACAAGTCAATCACGTATTCAATATAGCTGGCAAACGTATCACCAGCTCGCTGCCACCCACACGCAACTGTTGCTCAGCGCGGAGCTGACATATAGCATGGCGGCCGAATGGTCCAGCAAAGCAGTTGCGGAACTCACATAGGTAGCAATATCGAACAGGCAGCGCAAGAAGGACGGGGATATGGTCACTACAAACCAACTAGCGCAGCTTCACGTACTTCTAGGTAGCAATGGCTATTGCAATATTGCCATACCACAGCTTGGTTTGTACGGTAAGGTAGAAGCCGATGTGAAACAGCTTGTGTTTATCGTCCCACTGAATGTGCGTACTCACGGGTTCGTAGGATATGACATCCAGTCTTCGACATGACTGTAATTCATGCCGCTGAACATGGCGCGGCCCGCTTACGCACCGAGCCAGAGCAGATCACTGCGGCGCCCAACACCGTAGCAGGTGACCGGATTGGCTCGTGGGACATCGTGAACAGGGACCGGTTGCAAAGCTCCAGTGTGGAATCGCAACCTTTGACCTCTACCATTTGTAAGGGAGATATCCGAGGCTCACGTAGATGATTCAGGCTATTTATTTACAAGCGAGAGGTGCGAAGAGCATACATTTGAGCACCCAGACGGTGGCCAATCTCACGCGGAAAAGCGCCTTTCACGCTTCTATTTTGTTCCGTCGGCGTGGGTGCATACACTCACGGGTAGGTTTGAGCACTTGTCCAGATTGCTGATGCCTGCGCACGGAACATACCTTGATGCTATCATCGGCCGATTATTTTCGCTATATATATATATATATATATATATATATATATATATATATATATATATGTATATATATTACAGAAATATATGGAATGAAGGATTCTATGACAACACATCCAAGGTGCAGACCTCATCGCCTGTGCTATTCGGTTCCTTGAAGGTGCTTGATCACGGCGAATAAGCTGATTGTGATTTTCGTATGATACAGTTACAAAGAAATCCAGGTCGAGAATAATCTGCCGTGATATGAAGTGGGAATGGAAGCCATGACCTCCGAATAACGCATGCGGTGCGCTATCCCGGTAGCGGATTTCTCCTCGACTTCAGTTGGGTCTTATATTTAGGGAGGTTCAGAGACCGGTCAAATAGCGCCATCGCGCGACAAGCGCGGTCTCGTCATTGTTGGTCTTGCCACTGTTTATTTTTCTTCTTTTATCGGTCACTTGGGCGATTTCGTTGGTTAGATTAATCAGCCGAGTCATCGGTCATTTGACATGCTTCCATGGCCACTTTGTCATTTGTATGTGTTTATTACACGCATGTGCGTGTGCGCGTCTGTTGTCTTTGCCCTTCTCCCTTTTTCTATTCTTTGCTTTACCTGCATTCCTGTCTTTTTCCCCTGCCTGTTAACTTACTATGTTCGCTACCCCTCCATACCAGGAGATTTATTTATACGTACTCAGACATCATCCCTCTCACTTCGATTTAAGACAGCTTTGCACCCTTGTCGCCGGCGTGAGGGGGACAACCTATTTCTTCCCATGTTTCTCGGACACGTAGATACATTACGGGTTTGGCGCAGGGGTGAGCTAAAAGGGAAAGGGGGAGGAAGGAGGAACTTCATTGAGGGACAACGAAAACACGCGCTCCCCGCACACGGAGTCTTCAAAGCGCGCGCATGTATGCCACCCCTAGCCTATTGTTAGCCGGTGCTGACCGCGGACGTGTACAACTCGCCACCCCAGTGTAGCAACATCTGCTTACGGACTTGCAGAACGCTTCAATCTTACACTGACCAGCATGCTTTTCTGCGACCTTTCTCCTGATCACCGAGACTAGGACACCTTGCTGCCCTTTGTGACGTTTGCACATAAATCATCATGCAAATTATGGCTGCGTATTCGCCGTTATACACGCTTTACGCCAGTGATCCCACCCTACCTTTGAGCACTTTCATATCTACAACACCAGCCGCACCCTCAGTGCAACGGAGTACGCCTGGGACACCGTTGCTTGCGCTGAACATTCTACGCAGAATGCCCAAAACCGGCTTTGTTCATCCCAAGCTTATCAGAAATCGATTTATGGCAGGAGACATTGGGTGACTCACTTACCTTCGGGATCCCTTATACTTCCCTGGGAGCCTACACAGCATCTCGGGATTTCTGAGAAGCGTTTCCCCAATTACGAGATCTCCGTAGTGGCCTCCACATCGTCGAGTGGAGCCTCCCCTGTAGACATTGTACATGCGGCGGTACGGCCATCATTTTGCCGGGGGATGACACGAGGCACCGGGAAAGTCGTGTAACCAACTATGTGCTTATGAAGAATTTCCACAGTTTACACGAACGGAGATTCTGCCACGAGTTCCGGTAAAAGAAGAGGACGAGGTGTGATTGTGGCGGATTCATTCGTGTTCTAGTGGCGCCCTTCCTTTTTTGTAAATATGGCAGATACATTTTTCTACCAATCCTCGCCTGGTAACAATGTATGATTAAGGAATATCAAAGTTAGCGGACGCACATCTTCGCCGTTCAGGTAATGATTTGATCTTGGCTGTGATGCCTAATAAAAACTTATACCAAACACTCACACCCAAGGAACGAGGGTATAATTTCGAGGCCTAACATCTATTCTGAATAACGTGCATTTCTACTTGGTGACCGCGAGCTGATTTCAGATACAGCGGGAAAATTGTATTCCAAAATGTGACTCTAGATAACGCCTCTGCTTTCAAAGATCCCAACCAAATGAAATTTCGTGTTGTTGCATAAACACTTAACGGAACCTCCTTCATACAATTTTATTTGATTCATGTCGTCTACCTTTTTTAAGTAGCACAACTGCCATTTCCAACGCACATTCATTAACGTAATCGTACAGCGAACCATTCGAACGATCACCAAGCCAAACAGGGTATCTTCGTAACAATCTTTACGGATGCGTCACCGCCACAACGAGCTATGGCCAGACAAGCACCCCGAATCTAGACATTTCCTTGAGTCGACACGACCAATAGCGAAGCGGAAATATTTTGGTGCAGCCAACCGCAGTCTGGTCGCTATAGTGGTGACCTTAATGTTCAATAGTCGTTCAATATTTGCGCAAACTGAGCCACAACACGTTAAACACATTCACTGCACTTTTGAATGCACTTTCGGGACGTACTTTTTAAAGAACTTTAAGGTGGTGCCCACCACACCAGCTAAGGCTGGCCTGGTAGCGATAATAACAGTTTTATTTTTTCCAACTCTGTTCAGCTTCTTTAATATGAAGAGATAAATGACTCAAAATTATACGCATGTAGAAATAATATGTTGGTACTCACGCTTTAGTAATCTGTTTTTGTGCGTATTCCCACCAAGTCTCTGGTGTGAAGATAATGCATTTGCTGGCAGAATGAAATCAAATCGCTTCTGCAAACTCGTTCGTACCCTAATTTTTTGATCACATACCGTGACATTTTCTCGTGTGGCAGCAAACAAAAGTATTTTTGAACCAATGATATTCAATGGGAATGACATTAAATTTGCCCTGTGACAGGATATTACACTATAAGTCTTTATTTGAACAGTTGGTGGAGTTCTGTCTAGTCCTTTACTACATTTCCCCATAGTTATGCCGATCTGTCTACCCTTTTACTTCATTTTCCCGTAGGTTGCAGTGTCTCTCCATCGTTGTATTTTATTTGTGGTTTATGTGTAATATTAACGTAGTGTCGCTTACAACTCTTGTTCTTACAGTCTCTTTGTGTTCCATATTTGACCTTAGGCAAAGCGTAAGTGCACATGGGGGTAAGGACTTGTCTTGAGCTGTCATGACCTATGTGTAAATAAGTTTCTCTCTCAATGAAAGATTGTTTTATCATCTGCCATGATTTCTATCATTTCTGTCCTGCCTCCACGCAACTTGTTTTTTGGAGTGGGCGGGGTGTATCTTTTCCCGGCTGACCAGTTTGTCATAGTTCCTGAAGCGGTGTTCCGCATGTCGTTGGGTAGTGAAGGCCCGCCCCAGCAATGGTGAGTTGGATAACACATCCGAAGCCTGTATGTTCAACGCTTTCCCTACCAAACCAGCCGAAATTTAGGCAACTGCAACAAGAGCCCTCAAAAGAGACGTTGTCTGACCCCGTTTTTCGTCGCATCTCCAAGGGCTATGAAAGGTGTTTTGTGGCGCTGGCTGGATTTGCTATTCGGGGGCCGGTGTTTAGCTGACCCTTGTTATACGCGGTGGCAAGGACTTCACTGCATATTCTTGTGTCATCGCCTTGCCCTCCACCCGACTCTGCACTGTGGCTTTGCCAGAAACGTCTCTTTCGAGGATGGGCAAGTTACGGGATTCAGAAGTGGACACTGGCAAAACGCTTCATAATACTCACGACGAAGACGATGAATTACTGCGGAGGACGGGCTAAGCTTCATCAATTATGGCGGAATTGTAAATAGAACCCTTCTTTTTTAAAAAAATCGTGGCTCATAATCTACAACGTTAACGGATATTTCGTGTCCGGCTGCCACACAAAAAATACAACATATCTGATACAAATACAAATATCTGATCTTTTTTCAGATTGCCAAAGGCCTCCTTCCCTCCTAAACGTAGCTAGGTGGGTTTTTTTCAAATGCACTTAAAAGCTGTTATTTTAGAGAAACATATATCCCATTTATACAGAATACCTTTCCAGGTATTCATATATACAAAACTGTTTTTGGCGCCCGTAACCTTGAACCACCGTATCACACGTAGCAATATCGATGCAGCCGTCCCCAGAATCAGGTGAGCTGCGTTGAACAGGAGCCGTAAAAGATTATGGCATTTGACTGCCTTGTAGAAAGAACTCTCGGATAAAGAAATGATCATTCTTTAACTTAGTGTAAGTGAAGTTATTGGCGACTGAGAGATTCAAGTTAAAGCAAGTTATCTCAGATTCTTCTGAGGGAACAGTTTAAAAGTATCAGTTTTTTTCCTGAGTTTTTTGACATGCTTTTGCCTCGATTATATTACATCATATTTGGTTCTACATATCACTTCTGCTGCCAGAGTATTCTTTGTAACGGATAATTATGACCAGTAATAATAAAGAGAGGGAACTCAGTAAGTAAGTTTGCACGTTTTGGTTTCACAAAAAGCCGCATGATCATCGAACCTAAACAGAAAAAACGAACAATTATAAATGACAAAAGTTTAATAATAAAGAAAAAGAAACTCGTGTTGCTTCGTCGCGCGAGCCGGCCGCCACATTTACGCTATTTGGAGCATGCTCGTGAAGCGACGCCATCGCGCAGCCAGGGGCGCTATTCTCGTAACTGTCCCTTTTGAAGACGCCCTTTTTGAGTCCATTTCATCGTGACGCACTTCCGGTTAAGCAATGGGCGTTGGCAGTAAGTTTGTTGCGCTTGCGTTACGTCACTTCCGGTTGTTTGCTTTTAGCCAATCAGGGCTCGCGAAAAGGGACACTTTTGAAAGGGACGCAAAAGGGACAAAACTCGAGAATACCGCCCCAGGTCCCACCTCAGGGTCTCCAGTAGCACGGCGTATTCCAAGATTCCGCTCACGTCGCAAACGCAGGTCTCTTGCGTTCCCAGCTGTCCTTTTCGGATACTCGAAGAGAGGACTGGCTTTACTGGGAGGGTGTCTGCAGGGAACTGTTGGAGATAATTACTTAGGCGTAGCACGGGTCCGGGCTCCCGATTGCCATGCGTCCCAGTCACACTCCACACAGCCTCTTTAGCACAAGATCAAAACTCCTGACTGACAGCGGTCGCTCGTTGCTCCTTAACGGCTGGCGTCCGGTGCGTGCTCCTATCATCACCTCGAGAAGCGAGCGCCCTATCCCCGGTGATTGACCTTTGCAACTGTGCGCATTGCGTCTTCAGCTGGTGTGGCAACAGTATCTTGTGTTAGTTTAATCGGGCCACCACCGGTGGGGCTGTTGGCGTTGTGCGCAGAAACGTTCGGCTTAACCCCTGCTCTCCTCAGGCGCAACTGGCGGCCGGACACACCTCCTCGCCCTCAGCTGTCTGGCCTGCCTTCCAGTGTCCGAATTTTCACTTTGTCCACTTTTTATAGACAGAAATGGTGGAAATTTGAAAAGGCAAAAACAAGAATATTGCAAACAACAGCTGCTATAACGGTACATCATTAACTGGGACGGTAATATTTCACAAAGGAGAAAAAATATCAGCTGTACAAAGAGTGAAAAAATTAGCAAAATTATCGCTTAACAATGCCGATGTGCCTTTTGCAGAAGACCGCAGATGGCACCCTATTCACGAACACGCTGGTAAAGACGTGCTAACGCCGTTTTCCGCGCGATCTCCCGACGCAAAATGGTTGGGTTATGGTTTATACAGGGTCGGAAATTTGGTTTAGTAGAAAGTTTACGCAGTATTAGGTTTTCGGTTGTGCACTTGTGCACTGCTGTTACCGGAAAAGATTGTTTTTTTTTCTTCGCGTCATCTTTTGTGAAGCTGAACTTTCTCCTCGTGGTAGGATTTTTGTTTTTTTTTACTCCTGGCATGACAGTGTGCTTTTTCAAATTTACCCACAGCTTCCCTGATTTGGCCGTGAGAGTGCGGTCCCGCTCTGGTGAAGTATAGATTGAGAATATCGTGCTCTCGTACCCAGTTGTACCAAACCAATAAAAGGATTTGAGGACAATGTTCTAGGAATCACCATGAAAACAGATACTAAGACAAGGCTTGCGCTGCAATACAATAAATTACAGGTTTTCTTTTGGAAACTTCATAAAACAAATGTTCATAAAACAAAACGTTGTTAAAGTTGTTCATAAAACAAGTTGTTCATAAAACAACTTATTACTGTACACTTGAGTACTTGATCAAGTAATCACAAGTGCTACCTGAGCTATTACTTGATATTAAAAAAAACTTTTTTCACCAAAATATATATTTTGATGTAATAATTTCAGTGTAACAAGTTAAAACTGCACTTTACAACAACTTCCCGACTAGGTGTAAATCGTTTTGAAGTGCAGTTTCAACTTATTACTTGCCAACTTGAATAAATGTAAGGTGTACGCATACTGCTGCATCGACGGAAACGCTCAAAACAAGGCTCGAAACTGTGCGGCCTTTGTCCGCGAGTGCGTTTATGGTAAAGCAGACGATGCCACGCTGACCCTGGTTCCCAACGCACTTTGTCCCACTTTTCCTCAGATTACAATTCTGAGAGTACTGCAAAGAATCTCCGATGCCATTGATGACCCGTTATTAGTTCCTTAGCTCTTGTAATTAAACAACCTTGCATTCTCTGTCTTCAGCAGGTTGCTTTGTGAAGAGAAGACGATAGTTCTGGACAGCACGCGGATCCCCGAGACCGCATAAATTGGCGGTGTGCGAAACATTTTGCTGTGCAAAGAACACAATATTGCAGGTAGCCCGCTCTTTAGCTGCAGCTCCAAAAGCAGATGACGTCATAAACAAACTATCTGAGGAACACTAGCGTGGTCCTGCAGCCGGATGTTTCCCCGACCTTGCCAGACGCGTTGCCAGTACTGCAGCGGCATCTCGCGTAGTAAAGCCCTTCAGGCAAGCCAAGCCAGATCACCTTAACAAACTAAAAGCTTTAAGAAGATACAAAGTATCCTACACCATAAAACATTGATCTCCAATGAACACTGTTCCCCGGTGTAGCAAAAACTGTACATACCAAATAAAAATATTCACGTGATTTAGTCAATTTTATTTCTATTTTACAGCATCCGGCGTTGAAGCGATAAATTCTTTCTCCAGATGTATGAATTGCCAAATTAGGACACTCAGGTTAATCTGAGAGAAACCAAGGGCTTCAAAAAGCCCTGCCGTAATTTCTTTCCAGAGCTTCACTAATTGTATTGTGGTACATCAGGGGGTAAATATTTCCTTCGCCGCTATGTTGGGTAGCATCGAAGTAAACCCTCTCGGTGTCTTCTCCAATATCTTCAAGAATGAAACAATTCCGCTTGTGAATCTGGAAAAAATGATTTCCAGCAAATATATGCCTTAGTCAAAGTGCTGCTAATGCGAGGGTGGTACACAATTCCGATCAGCACAACACAAACCGTTCTCCTTTCTTGTTTTAACTAGTTGTCTGTATAATTATGCGCAATTATGAATTTCCTGCCTACTCACAATAAAAAGCTTGCACTTCAGCAGAGAAAAGTGGTGCTTTCTTAAACCAATCTGGAAACAAATAATGCAACGTGTTTGCGCTGAGATGACTACATTCGCAAAAAAAAAGAATACGTAATTATATTTCTTTGATATCTCTTTGGCAAACTTATGCAAGAAATGCGTACCAATCTACGCTGTGAAGGAGGTTAGAAAACAAATCTGCATGCGACGTCACTTGACACCGATGAGAAGTTACTTGAATTTCCACATGTGGCTCTACAAAAAGTGAAACCAAAGATTCTGCCAACCGTTACCTGAAATTTGTGGAGGCGGTGTCGCGAATTCAGCAACGTCGGCGACGGCCGGGCTAGAGCGGCGGACGCCGCCGCTGTAGTCCCCCTAATGTGTAGCCATCCTCATGTGCTAGCTCGGGGCTACCTCACCGCGCGGCACAAGCGCGGACACCGAAACAATTCGGTATGGGAGCTTTGTGATTCTCTTTTAGACCGGTTTAAGCTTATTCATTTAGTTTGAGAATGGCAAGAAGGTTAGGAAAGTTTTATAATCGATATTTGCCAGAAGGAGTTGCCCCTTTAGCCTTTTGTAATACCTCTTAAAATACTACCGAATTGGTATCACCATATTGGAAAAAGGAGTCCCATTTATGGAAAGCAGTGCGCGAAAGGTAGCGTTTCTCTAGCCGCCAAATGTCTGTAGTTGGTCTCTACATTTTCTTTTCCCACCCTGCAAACCAATCATAAACGTATTTGTGTGTACAACCACTCAATTTTGTCGGGTGCGGGTTACCCAGAAGGTGCTGTCGAACAATTTAATGGAGTCGTGCGAAGGAAGCGCGCCATGAACGAGGAGCTGATCCATAACGTGCTCTAAACAACCGTTGCTAAAGCAGACGATAAACCCGACGGAAGGGTCACGCTGACGCGCCCGCCGTGGTGACCACCGGGAAGGCGGGTAATAGCGCCCGTTTTTCGAGCGAGCCGTATACGCTGTGCCCCGTTAGTGAAAGCGCCCTCCCCTTCCGTAGTCGTGTAGTAAGTTTCTTGGTGCGCACGCCAAGACGACACCTCTGGCTAATAGATGCAGAAAGCTTTGTTTTGCGACAAAAAATCTTCGCTTTTTTCAAGCTGATGTTTTGCGCGGTATGGGATTGGGTGAAAATTCGAGAACGTTTTCTACATTAGAGGCATGAAAACCAGCTGTCACTTTACATGCACGTCACAATATTTGCGAAATGGTGTTTTGGATATGTCTAAGGCTAGTATTTGTGAGCAAACACCAATCCTATATTCCAACCGGGGACCATGATTATTAAATAGTACAAATCACTTTATTAACACCGAACCTTGACTCCGGCCAATAGGCAGCGATTTTGACAAAACTTTCTGACCGGCTTCTAGAAATTTATACGGGTACCAATTTCAACAAAACCTGTTCGAAGAAATTTTAATGCGCCTGTGAAAACAGAGACATTCCTAAAAATAAAATTCATCAGTTTCAGTTTTTTACACATGTAGGACAATTAAAATTATAATGCAGAGCTCCTTCAGTAAAGACTGAATGCACAACAGAACATTCAGGCCTCACAAACAAGCAATTGACTCTGTATTGCATCACCTGTCCAGCGTTTCCGCTGCGTCATGGAAGTCATTTCAAATTATTTATGCCTCTTTTATTGGCGTCTCCATTTCTATATGCTCCTGTGTGGGGGTGAGGTTGTCAAAAAAATCCTATTCGTTTCATAACTTTCTCTACCGTGTTTTATTTATTTTACATATTCTTCTTATAACTGCCAATCGTTTTTTGAGATTTAAAGAGGAAGGAGGTAAAGAGAACGGAAATAAAAAAAACACGTCAGTAAATTCTGTATTTATATTTGCTGGCGTAACATTTATGCTGCTTAACAAGCATTTACAATATTAGGATTGTAATTTTCACCTTCCGGCCAGAATTAAGGAGAACGTAATAAAATCACTGTACAATCTCGTAATTGCAGCATACCAGGCATCAAATAGGAAAAAAAATGCAAACTACAATCTGCATCTTCAAAAATGGCTCGACTAACACCATGCTAGGCTTCAAACGGAAGTGCTGTACAAACCTGAAGTGAAAATGTAAATATAATTTTGTTTAATAATCATGGCCGCTTCGTGTTACACTCATAATGCTTCTTACTATATGAACTAGAGAGGAATCTGCCGCTAGCGTTCATGCAGCTTATATTAAAGCCATTTGTGTCGTCATTTGGCCGCCATTGTACCGTGCGCTCGCCCTTGTTTAGCGACTGGCTTGCATTGCAACTTTTTATTCGCACACAGTGCTACAAAAACATAAAGAATGATGTGTTATTATATAAGTGAAACATAAAACAGGATGTTTCAAAGCTGAGGAAAAAAGAAAGTAAAGCGCTTTTTCCGGAACGGTTGTGCCTACTTTTCTGCAGGCCAAGCTGGTATAGTTACAAACAAAGTTGTGCTTTGTGGAAAACTCATTGGAGACACCTATTTTGTTAATTTTCCCGTTATTTCATGAAATAAGTTGTTTGAAGCGCTGGAAAAGGTTTTTGAGCACGCCTATCAAAACGTTGGCTTCTCCTGAACTGGTGCACCGACCGACAGCTACAGCTAAACAAAACGTAATGCTCATCGAGTTGGTTCATACTCGAAGAAAAAAGAAAACGTGGCTTTAAGCAGTCGACGAAAAAAACTCCCAAGCATTTCCCCGAGGGTGAACATGGTTAAGTGCGAATGCACGGGGTGATGCTATGAGGGGGAGTAAAGTTAAAATCCGTTGGCATTCGCCCGTGAGCGCGCGCGAGCCGACCCACGGAGGTCTGGCAGTTTATCGCTGCATATATAGGGGGGTACGCCGCGCCGAGCGCGCCGAGCCAGGTGGCTGAGAGAGGAGGCGAGCGCAAGGGGAGAGGGACAGCGGCGCACGGCAGCTGCAGCCGAGCGAAGGGGAGAGGAGAGAGTGTGACGCCACTGTGGAGAGAGAGGCGCGCGGCAGCTGCTGGCGAGAGGAGGCGCGCTGTGACGTCATACCATGACGTCACGGCGCGAGGAGCGGTGCGGGGAGCGGCGCGCACCCGCGCAGCCACGGCGAGGAGGCGGAGCGAGCGCGGTCACGTGGTGAAGTGACGTCACCGCGCCGTTGCTACCGACGCTCCTCTCCGCTCCACGCCGTTGCTAGGGAGAGGAGGACTGCGGACGCCGCCGCCGCCGCCGCCGGCGGTGGAAGGTTTGGGGTCGCTTATAAAGTGCATTCGCACTTAAAAGACAAGATAAGGGTACAGGCACCCGTATCTGTCGTAACTTGTTTTCCTAGAAGTACGTTTGGTTGCTTTTTTTCGTCAGCTACAGCTTTTGCGGCGGAATATTACCCGCTTAGTCATACGTTCTTTTGATTCCGGCATGACCAACGTTTGGTACGATCACGCACTGCCAGCTCTTTCACCGAACACGCACTTGCTACAGCTCGGATAAGGCCACAGTACAGGAAGCGTTTCGGCTACAACTTGAAGGCTTGTATGCATTGTGAAGAAAGCAGACCCCGCAAACTGCTTAAGAATCCGGTTGTCATGCTTAGCCGAAGCCAGAAGCGCTACTCGTCCAAGAACACCCCCCCCCCCCCACGACGGCATAGATTTCCAGGCGCAGTTCCATCTCTAATATACGTACTAAAAAACTATATGGTTCCACGCACTTATTGCTGATGGGAAAATGAGTGTTTGAAAACGTCCATTCAGAACGAGTATCCTTGGATAGTTTCAAGGTGGTGTTTACGTGCAGATGTAATTTATTTATGGTAACGTGGTGGAAGGTGTGTGTGTTGGTTTTATTAAGGTGCTACCGGCAGCTAAACTGTAGGTGTGCTAGTTGGTCTTGGTTTCGCAGTGCTGGCTCAACTTCTTTCTCAGCATTTTTTTACTGTTCCTGTGTGTTTAAACTGGCTCAGTATGCAGTGCTCTGATTTTCCCGTATGACTTGCCGTCACGCAAAATGTTTTTTATGTTTTGCAATTCGCGAATGGATGTCTGATGCATGTTTTAAACTAACAATTTAGTTTTAGAAAACGTTAGTGATAGGCATTGTTTCATAAACAATAATCGTTTCAAAGCAGCTGACGTAACAAGAGTAACGTGAGGTTCTCTTAAGAGATTGCCGGTAATGGGGAGGACAAGTCCTTGTGAATAACTTCTCTAGATGATGAGTTGCTTTTATTGCTATACAATAACTGTGACCATTATATTTGTTGAAATAATGTGTAATGCAAATATTTTTATATTCAGCATAGTTTCGCAATAAAAGTACCAGTTTAATAATGCTTCTAGCGCTACATTTAGGGCAGCATGGTCTTCTTGACTGTGTTTTGGTGGTAAACATTAAAATATTCCACAAAACGTACGATGCCGACGCAAGTCTAAGAGGTAAGTGGTTATTAACATTAGGAATGAGGTCAAAGCAATACTGGTAAAGGTGGAAGGCCAGCAATATCACTGGTATTGGTGGACGTGTAAAAATACAAGATTATTTCAAACACGAGGGTTTGCACCGGTACTGGTGAGTGGTATGTAGTTGATCCTCACGTGACCTTGTACGTGTCCGTGAGAACCTACATAAGAGCCATCATCATCCGGAGTCCCTGCTGCTTCCGAAATGCGCTCGGAAAGGTTCTAGGATACCTCGTCACATGTAAACTCGTCAGAGTCGTCATAGGGCATAGATAAAGTCGTAATAGGTAAACTCTTCCAATGTATATTGCGTGAGAGTAATAGTTGCATTGTTCGCGCTCGACCTAATGACCTTCTATTTATGAACTTTAAGTGCCTCGATCGGTGGTTCCTCCCCTGGTATTTTGTAAATAGTATACATGATATCTGAGGCGTCGCGGCACGGCCTGAAGTCTTAGGTATTCTCGTGTTGAGAAATGCTTCAACTGGACTTTCATTTCAAAACAGCTACTTCTATTCGGACATTTGTAGCAAACTTTTATATTTGAAACACCTTCTGCATTTTTTTTTCTTTTCTCTCCTTCCTAACTATTTGTTTTATTTTTCCAAGCTTTTAATCTCATTTTCGTTTCCTGCTGCACTTCATAATTAGGATATTTTTCAAGCTGTACTTGTTTATGTACTTCAATCACATCCTTGGTTGCCGACACTTTACTTACGGTCTGTGTACCTGCTGCGGGAGGTTACTAAACGTGGAAAATAGTATATTTTAAAGACGATAGTGTTTCTTGGGCTCCTTAAACCAGGAAATTTTGGTCTGTCTGTATGTCGGTCTGTCTGTCTTTCCGTCTGTCTGTCTGTAACTGGATTCAGCAACCCGGGCAAAGTAAAATACTTACTGCGCAATAGTCCTATGTGCCCACAGGCAAACGTAAAAGTCTGAGCCCGGTTTATATGTTCATACTTCTCGACTTTGTTGAACAAGAACTAGACATTACGCAAATATAAGACAGGAAATTAGTACACAAGGGATATATACAGCGTTCCTTTATTATTACAGCATTCCTTTATGCTTGGTTTTTTGATAGCAAATGATATTGTACATCTACTGCACAAAACCGCCGCCTGCTGGCTCCCGCGCCACCTCCTGGCGGCATACAAAAAACCACGTGGCATTTCCTTGGCAAAAGTCTACAAAGACTATCGTCTTTTGACGACATTTGCAACGAAAGAAGCAGATACACGGCCAATTTTTTATCGTGAAACTTAGCTTTTATTTAAACAATTGCGTCTAGCCCCTTCATTTATTTTATATTGGCTCTAAACCTGTCAGAGCCTTGCTGGAGAGGCGATTAGTCCCAACTTTATTTTTATTTTTTTAGGGGGGTAGGGGGGAACACCAAACTGTAAGCTGTAGCACGGGTCACCGCGCCCTCTCATAGGTTCCACATGCTTCGCGGTATCCTTACAGTTTGACCGTTTTAAGTGTTCGTAACAGCTGACGATGTCTAAAGTTCACGACATGTTCGCTACAGCTTACGACGTCTGAAGGCTCACAATGAATGTCACGAAGGTATGTTTATGACGCACCCTTAAAGTGTTTCCGACGAAGCGCGCTTCCCCATGCCTCCAATGCGTCGGGATCCTTCGCAGCCTGAATAAATGCCGCGGCCGACGTAACCCTGAATAGTAGCCCAGCGCGCAGCACGTCAACAAACTGCACCGACACTTCAGAGCTCCGCTAAATAGGTATGCACGACGACAGCACAGAGTTCACACGTTATTACAGATGTGGTGAACAGGCTAGCACGAACAGAACATCGAAAACACACGGCCGGATCGAGCTCTGCTTATCAAACTAGATCTAAACGCAACACCAGCGCCACCTCTCGGAATGGCGGCAAAATGGTGCAACCTAAAGGATGCAGTTTTCAAACTCAGCTAATGTAAAAACGTTGGTTCGCGATGACTTCAGTGCAGGTACCACCACTGTTACAAAATGTGATCTGGTTGGTTTGAAGACGACGACACCGAGGTGAAGACGAGCAGCGACAGCACGAGCAGCGAGGCTCGAGACCTCTTCTTCATCAATCGAATAACGCTAGCCGCTTGAAAGCCGTGAATAAAGCGGTGTCCTCTAACCCGCGCCTGCTTCCTGGTTTTCAACAATTTGGTGCCGTGACCAGGATGAGAGGATTACACCGTTGGAGACCCCTACCGAAGAAGCAGGCCCATTGAGGAGGACACAACGGTCACGAACGGCGCATCGAATCAGCTCCCGCCAGAGCCATTTCTACGTACCGAGCCCCATCATGGATCGTCCGAAACGGAAGCGTAATGTGCTTCGCGCCTCGACTACAAGGGTAATCAGCGAGATGAAGTCCATGATGGAGGTGACTCCACTACCGACCGGTGAGCTGGCTGAGCAACTTCATATGCTTAAACGGAAAGAGGCTGCTTTAACCGAACTAGACAAAGAGGTAGAGGACCTCGTTCCCGATGACGAACTAGACGATGAACTGGCCACTGTAGAAGATTACAGAGATTCTATTGCACGCGTGGTCTTCCGCGCTGAAAGACATCTTCCAGCCGCATGCACTCTAACGACTAACGGTGTGGTAGAGGCCGCAACGTCACCTCAAGAACGAGTTCAAGTTAAATTGCCCAAACTTGAGATCCAACCTGTTGACGGAGAATTGATACGGTGGCCTGCATTTTGGGACCAGTTCGAGTCAACGATACATAAGAACCTGTGCCTAACAGACGTTGACAAATTCAAGTATCTTCGCAGTTACCTGAAGGGAGGTAAAGCACGTTGTTGGGCTAGTTGGTGTTCCATGATAACAATAAAACTGCGCAAAAGGACGGGACGGAAGAAGAGGACAACAAACCAGGCGCCTGGTTTGTTGTCCTCTTCTTCCGTCCCGTCCTTTTGCGCAGTTTTATTGTTACCTGAAGGGGAAAGCGCAAGGCCTTATCAGCGGATTGCCTACAACTAACGACAGCTACCCCTTAGCCATCGAACTGTTGCAGCAACGTTTTGGAAACAAAACCCTCATAATTAACGACCACATGAGCAAACTGCTAAACCTCCCGAAAGTGACTTCCTGCGAAGACTTGAACGACCTTCAGACGCTTCATGAATGTGTACACACTCATGTTAGATCACTTAAGAACCTCGGAGTACATATTGAGTCGTACGGTATTATGTTGAAGACTGCGCTGTTGCAGAAGTTGCCCTATGAGCTCGTGCTCAAGTTTAACCAGTTAATGCTAACAATGCCACAAGGACAGAGAAGAGAACGGCCTGATGAAGTATCTACGTTACTCGAACTTTTGAACCTTGAAGTGCGAAGTCGGGAGATAACTTCAGTAATGACTGGTTCAGATACGCCTACCACAACAGAACCACACCGGAAACACGTCGACGACAACATAAAAGGTTCTTCTGCCACGCTAACGGTGAAGGTATCCCGCCATAAATGTCTTCTCTGTGAATCGAACGACCACCTCACAGATGATTGCCGGGTTCAACTCCCATTATACTTGAAGAAAGCGAAATTGCGAAAGCAGGGATGTTGCTTTCGCTGCGCCAGGCCCTTTCACCGCGCTAAGAATTGCAAGAATGCAAAAAGCCTCACATGTCGGAATTTCAAAGGACACCACATAACTTCATTGTGCGATCCAAACTGGAAGCGACCAACACCAAGAAAACTGACGACTATGTCCACATCGACGGCTATGTCCCAGGAAACGGCTTTTGCGTGGAAAGTGCCTGGAGAAGCGAAATTAACCTCACCAAGCATGCAATCAAAAGCAGTGACATGCTCGCACGTAACAAATGAAGAGCCAGTGTTTGAACTGGAAATGGCCTCCTTGGAGGTGGACCTACCACGCGCTACCGACCAGAAAGAATCTTCCGAAGAAAGTTCACGGGCCTTAAAAGTCCTCGTCAAAACTGATGCAGAAGCTGATACGAAAGAAACCGCCAAATGTTTATTCTCGACTTCAGCGCCCGACGCTTCAACGTCCGAGACACTTTATGAGCGTTGGAAGCACGGAGAGCACCTTCTGGAGAGAGCATGGAAATTAGGGCGGCGAAACAAATACCTGCACGCGTTGCGCCCTGCGCACACGACTCAAAGGAGGCCTCCAGTTCTTCTCTACTACGGACGCACCAATCAATCGCCAATCCATTGCCAGGTTCAAGATATTAACCAGCTGAAGCCAACCAGATCCATATTATTGCGCCGGCCCGGAGCCTGTTACAAAATGTGATCTGGTTGGTTTGAAGACGACGACACCGAGGTGAAGACGAGCAGCGACAGCACGAGCAGCGAGGCTCGAGACCTCTTCTTCATCAATCGAATAACGCTAGCCGCTTGAAAGCTGTGAATAAAGCGGTGTCCTCTAACCCGCGCCTGCTTCCTGGTTTTCAACAACCACTGCAAAACCGGTCCTGCCCATTGGTCGTCTGCTTCCACAACTCCGCTCTGGGAAGTGCTGGGAAAGCCGTGACCTCATCCTGCACGGTCTGCACGGTCTTTGCCATGTGTCCGCTCTGTCAACATTTGGAGATATGTGCGGCCCCCGAAAAAAAATCGGGCGGCGCCTAAACGTTTCGAGAAAAGGGTGTCAAATACGCTAATTCCTCGTTAGTCGTAGCGAAGGCATGGAAATATTTCAAGATAAGCGGGTTTTTAGAAAAAAAAAGTTGCGCGAGCTGCCATAAAATATCGAGTTCTTTGCAAAACAAAGCACTACAACTTACCAGATCTTCAACAGCAGCTTCCAATCTTGCTCCAGAGAGAGGTGTGTAATTCGGGGCCGATTGGGGGCTCCCTTTTCCGATGAAAATTTCTGCTGAGGAACTCCTGTTGAAGGCAGCGGCCCTGGCGGCTGCTTCTTATCGATTGGCTTCAGAAGTTTTTTATATAAATCCTTATTTATTGCCTCAAATAGTCATACTTCTTTATTTTATGGCGTAAAGGTTTATAAAACCCCTCAATTAACGGATGACTTTGGTGTAAAAACTTAGAGGTGGCTCTGACTGCAACAGGAATTCTTCGGGAGACGCTTGCACTCCATACAATTTTTTTCACCGCAAAAAGGACCCGTGCTCTCTATTTGGTTTTTCTTCTAGCACACTGTACGTCTGCGCATGTATCTACCGGCACATGACGTGCCACAGGGTTGCTTGACGAAGTTGATGTGCTCTAGGCTCACACTTCACGTTCCGGAAAAACATCGGCTTTGCGCTAATTTGTGCCGAAAGAAATGAGTCGTACCACCACCCAGCCACCCGTCGCATCTAGGCGACCAATATAGTCTTCTTTGCGACAAAAAGCTATAGTTCAGGGGCTCTACATAGAATCGAGCTGAGCAATATTCCCTAGCGTAAGCAAAGCGCAACTCCGGCTGCACGGATAGCAACTGCAATGAATCTGTCGCAAGTTGCGATGAATCTGTCGCGTTGTGCACAGTACTGCACAGTGTACACTTCAATACAAATTTTCTTCTAAAAGTTTTGTCTTTCGGCGGGCCCTAGTAGTAGCGTATTCTGCTCCTTGGCCACTGTTGCAGGAGAGATATTTGTGATCCCATGCGAAAATACATTTTATTTATTTTCAGAATAAACAGGTCTGTACTGTCGTTCACAGTGTCAAACAAAATAAACATAACATGCGACCTTCGTGTGAAGTTTGAGCGCGAACGGAACAGCTATACCCTGAGGAAAAGTTTTGAAAGTGTTCCATTTATCGTTGTAATACCCAATATATTCTGGTGCTGATTCTATGCTGCTGAGGACCTCGGACAGAAGACTAGCCAAATTTTAGTGTTGCGGACCGACAAGGACAGGTATTCGATGGGAAGGAGACCGTTTTTGAAAAGTTTCTTGATTTGAAATGTGAATACGGTTGCCTATACTGTGTTTGAAGTTCCTATTTGGGCTTGCTCTTGCGACAGCATGAAGCACAATAACGTCGTTTGTATAAGTGGGCGGGAAATTTAAACGAAATACCAGAAGGGAACCAATTCAATTCGGATGTTTTATATCAATAACTGATTAATATGTGAAATCCTGGATGAAAAATGACACGTAAAATTGACGCCTTGATGAGAGCGAACTCAGCCTATACAACCCTCTTCGTCATCGACCGCTTCCTTGCGGCTGCGAGCAGATGTCGGACACTCTCCACCAAGAGCCCAGTTCAATTACTGGCTGCGGCAGTCACTTTTTTTATGGCGGCGAAAAGCAAAAATGCCCGTGTGTACGAGACTTCGGCGTACGTTAAAGATCCCTAGTTGGTCAAAATTAACCCGGAGCCGTACACTCATTGCCTGCGTTGGTTGGCGCGTTAAACCCCATCAATCAATCATCAACACTCGAGCGCGCACGCGGGAATTGCGAGGGGAACGTTGTAGCACCCTCCTTTTTTGGAAGGAAGAGTACGTGACAGTTTGCTTGTTTGCTTAGCGCTCGCGTGCCTCTGCCATGCGCATGAAGCTGGGCAACAATTTTTTTTCGATGATATTAGTGCATACAAAAAACGAGAAAAACCCTAAGATTTTGCGCGAATGAAAAAACAGGTTACTTCACCATTGCGAAGCATATGAATGTATTCGAAATTGCGGACTTCTGTATGGCAAGGGAATTGCGCAGAGGCACGATGAAAAAAAAAAACATTATTTATTGACACTATATCCTGTATGATTTTTGCGGATGCTATCACCACTGTGTACTATGCCTTCGGTAGGTACTGGCTACTAACCCTGTGGAGTAAAGCATGACGCCA
The DNA here is from genome assembly GCF_048455015.1 of Haemaphysalis longicornis. Lineage (NCBI taxonomy): Eukaryota > Metazoa > Arthropoda > Arachnida > Ixodida > Ixodidae > Haemaphysalis > Haemaphysalis longicornis. Next base: position 5,541,537 of record NW_027526288.1, on the reverse strand, counting down.
GGGAAAAATGATAAATGGCCTCCACGTGTTCGTCGAACGCAACACATGGAGCCTCCACGCGGAGCGTCCACGTGTGGCGTCGTTCGATGCAAATTGCACATAGAACAGACAATCGTCCTTTGAACGAACAAGCCCGATGCCACTCACACGGACGCATAGCGGTATTTTTCCGACTAATATGTTTGCAAAACCCCGAAAACCATTTCCATGAATTACGAATGGGATCTTGCAGTTAAAAATGTATGCAGAAAACGATTGCACCAAGCGGAACGTTATTCATATATCTAACATATTCGTAAATCACGTAATAATCATATGTAAATAAAAGTAAACACCCATTCATAGTAAGTCGCAAAATATGGTGATTGCCCTTTCAATTCTTATATTACAAAGCCCTAAATGTGAGCAGCAAAATAAGAAGTTGCAGTGATATATATGGTACACTATATGCACCGCTTTCATTTCTTTCTGGACCGATTAATTTTTTTGCGACTTGAGTTTATGACTGTCCCTCAGGTGTACCCTATGTAAGGAACCATATAAAGGAACGTACAGTCTTTGTCAAACGTTTGTTGGCCAAGCCCGAAACGCGCAGGCTGCAAAAAATTCAATGCACAAGGTTACGTCCCAAGTGAGGCTGAAACTCTTTTTTCAGGAAAGCTAGAGACAACACCTTTGTTTCTTCCTCCCTTAAAATATTTTTGTCACATTTAAAGGTAAGGCCGATTCTTTGAATTCTTTGTGGTCGAGAAGGCTTAGGATTGGCCCAAAATAATATGGCAAAGGGCGCACTTGCCCATAAATGTGAATGACTGCATACACTGAACATACTAGAACGTTTGGCTGATCAGAAAAAAAAGGAACAATGCTCACCGCAGGGCCAAGTGAAAAATTGTATGAGAGACATGTACGGTGATACCACCACGGGTGAGACGGAAAGTCCAGCCTATACGAATGAACAACGTGGCTGTACACCCACTTAGACGGGAGACCTTGTCTAGTTTGAATATCCAACGAGACAGAGGGTTCATTATAGCTGAAAATTTTGTCCCGTAATTTAAGGAGGATGCTCAGCTTCCTCATTTTTTGCACGTATATATCATCCCTGATCGTGTTATCGAAAGCTTGCGACAAACGCTCAGGCTGAGGACTTCTGCAGCAAGAGCAGTATTTGCTGACCATACACACCAAAAGTGAAAAACGGCGTATAAAACCAAAAAAAGCATTTTGAGGCGCTAAAAAAGTCCATATATTCACTGACCTCCAGATAGGCACTTAAAGGCACATCAAGGTATTGCTTCAATTGCTCCCCGTAACTTAGTTCATGCTTATATAATAAATGAACACTGACATAAACCCATCAAGCTTTTGTTTTTACGTGCATGGTGTAGACTACATCAAATAAACACTCTCTTCCTCGTTTATTCCGGTCGAAAAGGCGATATTTATTTTATAAATCCTGAAAGAGGAAACACTACCATGTGCGGTCCGCGACGGCGACAAAAATTAAAGCAGTGACGTCCATACGAATTACGTTGTTAATTGGACGATATCAAAGATTACAATTTGTACCACTTTCGTTTTCAGTTCTGTGTAACAGCATGTTTGGCATCCGATGTTATCGTTGGCAAGGGCATTCTAGGTAACTCAGTAATCGGCATACAGCGATTCTGAAGTGCAGTAGGCTGTAAAATTCATCCGCTAAGCTTACCAGCACGGCTTGGAAAAGTAACAATCGCTAGCCGAGGCGTACGCAGTGGATGAACGCTTTCCGCGTCATCATACACGCTGAAATGCTATGAGCTTTTCCCCCCTCTTTAGAGTTGCCGGGCATGTGCCTGTATTGTAAGAGGCGTGCTGTGCCAGCGACCGGTCGATGATTGTGGCAACACCAGGCCAACGAGCACTTACCAGCCCGTCAGGGTCCGTCTGCGCGTTGACGAACTCGCTGATGGAGCAATGAATATTACAGCTCCAAAATGTTGACTTCAGTATAAAATTACCGTCTAAAAACAAATAAACCAATTTGAAAAAAGTAATAAACATGCGGTGTCGAGGTGGGAACTTGCGTATTGCAAAACAGCGAATGTAGGGACGTCGAACCATTCAGCCACAAGCAAGCGCTAACATGACTGAAATCATAAAGTATATATTGCGTAGCGTGTTTACGTTTTTATTCAGTTGTATCCTGATAAGCAACTTAGAAAACCAATTCTTGAATACTGCTCATGCAGTAGGCGTCCCTTAAATTTTCACATATATCTCACCTCTAGCGACCGGATTCCTTGGGCCAGTGGTTTTCAAACGGGGGCTCGCGGACCGCAGGAGGTCCGCGAGAGCAATTCAGGGGTCCACAGAGCGTCCTCCAAAAATCTTGCCCCCCGCCATTCGTTTCTCCATTTTGCCTAAACTGGCGGCAATGCAAAAAGGTGACTTTGCCGCGTGACATTTACGTGTAGTCTCTCCGTGTAGCACACACTTTGGCGTCTGATTTTTGCACCACACTCCAGCTTTAAATCGGTATATACAGGATTCACTAAGCTCACATTCCGAATTGTTTCGGCGTCTTAGCTTGTGTAGCCCCAAGCTAGCACGTCAGAATGGCTAGGTTCCGTTTTTTCACCGTTCGAACGACGCTCCTCCGTTCCGTTTTCTTTCGCCCGACTCATGGCCGGGCTACAGAGGCCACGGCCAGGCAACTCTAACCAGGCCGTGGCCGATGCTGCTGTGGCGTTGGGAACACCGTGCGAATTCCAGGTAGCGGCTGGCAGAATGTCTGGTTTCACTGTTTCTACAGCAACGTGTGTGAATTCAAGTGACGTCGCTTGGGCGATTGTTGTGGGTGTCGTTTAAATCTTTGCTTTCCAACCACCTTTCCAGCGTGGCTTGGAGCCATATTTTTGTTTTCGAATATTTTTGTTGTATTTTATCTTCAAATGCTTTGCGAAAACTACAAGAAACCTTTTGGTCTCCTGCGCACTACTGGTTTCAAATACAAGACAATAAAGGGATCATTGTTTGTCATTTTTAAAGCGTAAACAAAATACTTGTCTGAGAGAACTACTTCAGTTTTGTATTTTTCGAAAAGTGTTATCATGAATACGCCATCATCAAGCTAGATGAGTGGAAACAAAGACACTTACGTGTCTGTTAACGATGCCCTGCACGTATTCCTGTCTCCCCGCCGTAATTACATGGGTCGTAGTTTCCCAGTCATCGTAGTCGATTCCAGGTATATGTTGATTTGAATAAATTGCAGAAGGCAACTGAAAAAGAATTCGGCAAATACTTGGACTAGCAGGTATTTTGAGAGAACGAAATGAGTCAGTACGCCATATTCATCGCAGACTTTTAAATTGCATATGAATGTTTCGTTCAATGCAAGTTGCCCGATGAATTGTCTGGATGTCTTCAGAAGTTAGTAGACCCCTACAACCATTCGTTTTAAACAATAAATTACTTCGAAATCTGAGTATTTTCATAGTTATTTTGAAAATAAAGATGCCCACAGCTTTTATTGGAAGATTTACTTTCAGTCTCTTTCCCGCCGGCCAGCATTTACAAGATTAGGAGATAACATGATTGGGGCATCTTGCATGAGTAATACGAACAAAAGTTATGGTTAGCTGCACTGAGCACCTTGCAAGCTAAAATAAATTGTGCTCCCTTATGAACCGTTAATAAGGTACATTCCAAGGGTTTAAAATCCCCCCAAATGTCATACTTTTTCTTGTCAGGTTTCCTTTACCTGCAATGTTATTCGGAAGGTGTAAATAATCGCCCTATTTCATTACCTAGTATTCAGTGTAAACTAAGCAACATATATTGCTTTCTAATCTTCTTACATTTCTTGAATCTAATTCCTACTTTTCTATATCATGACATGTCTTCAAAAAATGTATTTTTGTGAAATGCAGCTTGTATTTTTTCACCCACGAACTGCGTACAGTCCTCTTTCGCCGATTGCATTTTTCTTGACTTTTCCAATGCATTCGATAAAGTGTATCACAAAACATAGTTTTAAACTGCCTCAGCTTCAACTAAACTTGGATCCCACACTGATGCGGCGTACTCGAGTTTTGAACAAAGTAGTGTTTTGTACATTAGTAATTTAAGTGATGAAGGGGCCTTTGAAAAGTTGCGTCGGAGGTATCCTTACGTGCGGTAGCGTTGCCTATTACATACTTGGTGTGATTGGTCCATGTTAAATCAGCTGAAATGTGAACACCGTGGTATTTGTAACATGACACGTGATCTAAACGGGAGTTACTAATAAAGTATGCAGGTAACTGGTGAGCTGTTCTGGTGACACGTAAGTGCTTACATTTGTTAGAGTTATGTTTCATGAGCCAAGTTTTGCACCAGGAAGAAATAGCCTTAGGATCAGATCGCAAGGCGGTTATGTCATTATCACACGTTCTTTGTCGGTACGCAACACAGTCGTCGGTGAATAATTGAATGTTAGAAGAAGCGCATGCTGATAAATCATTAATGTAGATAAGAAAACGGAGAGGACCCAGCACTGAGCCTTGCAGCACACCCTTTATCTTGGCTTGAGTTTTTGCTTGCTAACCGTTCGCAATTTGCATCCGCCAATAATTTTTACTCTGAGCTAACACGAGTCCACTCCGGTGTGCTGCAAGGCTCAGTGCTGGGTGCTCTCCATTTTCTTATCTACATTAATGATTTATCAGCATGCGCTTCTTCTAACATTCAATTATTCACCGACGACTGTGTTGTGTACCGACACAGAACGTGTGATAATGACATAACCGCCTTGCGATCTGATCCTAAGGCTATTTCTTCCTGGTGCAAAACTTGGCTCATGAAACATAACTCTAACAAATGTAAGCACTTACGTGTCACCAGAACAGCTCACCAGTTACCTGCATACTTTATTAGTAACTCCCGTTTAGATCACGTGTCATGTTACAAATACCACGGTGTTCACATTTCAGCTGATTTAACATGGACCAATCACACCAAGTATGTAATAGGCAACGCTACCGCACGTTAGGATACCTCCGACGCAACTTTTCAAAGGCCCCTTCATCACTTAAATTCCTAATGTACAAAACACTACTTTGTTCAAAACTCGAGTACGCCGCATCAGTGTGGGATCCAAGTTTAGTTGGACTGGCTTGGCGGCTTCCAGAGGTTGTTGGGAGCACAAACGGTGCGTACCCTGCCCTTCCACCAGATGTCATGTAGCCAAAGACGACGCAGTTGTCTTCAAGAAAAACAAGCTCATTGGAGCCAAATTGTGCTCCCCTAACAACTCAAAGAATGCACAGGCGGTGAAGCAGCAGTCCAGAAAGGTACGTGCGCAGGCGAGGGTGAGCGAGTTGAATACTGTGGCGTCTGCTCTACAGGCTTTTATCTTTCGGCGCGAGTGTTTCTCGAACCGTCGATTTAATCCAGAACATTGTATTCCAAAGAACATTACTCTAGGCTAGTGACGTTAGGGCGAAACACTCGCCTTCTCAGAATGAGATAAGCCATCGGAATGAAAATAAAGAATGAAACATGCGCTTCTCTTAGGACACACATAACACAGCAGGGTTAGGCCGGGCAGTAAAGACTAAACATCGTTCGCGGCAATATAAAAGACCTCCCGCCGTATGCTTTTGCTTGACGTCGGATGCGCTTGTTTGTAGCTTTACGCGCTTGATGACAATCAGGTACGATACGAGCGGAGGGTACTCCTGTCTTTATTCTGACCAGTTTGTGCCTTCGTACGTTCTTGGTTCTAACTGGGCCACCGAAGATGACGCTTGGTACCACTGGTATGCGGAATACAAGCCCTAGAAGCATCAAGTATATGCTGTGATTGGGGTGCATGCTTCCTCAATAGCTAAAGGTGTTTTGATGCACATGAAATTTGCTACTTATCTTAGAACATACCCCAGTCGGCACAAGACTGTACAAAATTTATGTGAATTGGAACTATGATCGCCTTCTCCGGGGCATCTGAAGGTAACTGAGTACAGGTCACTTTGTAATCGGCAGTTGGGGTCAGTGGTAAGTGGCGCAATGGTTTACGTCAACCTCGAACCCGCTTGAGGAAAAAAAAAACTAAAAAGCCTATGGCAAGATCAATGCGTAAGTATGTGTTGTTGTACTGTAGTACGTATGCTGTTCTTTGTTGAAGAGGGCAACTCCGGGTGACACGGGCAATTTTCATATCCAGCGGCACCAGGCATCACAACCTGGGATACCAAGACAAGGCCAACGCCATCGATGCACGGAACCATGTGACCCCTGTGAACTGGCACGACGCCTGCGACCTTAGCCCCAGCATCACTAGCCGCAAGGTGACTGCCATTGAACAACTACTGGGACGTCAACAGAGCCTCCGCTCGGAACTGGACTGCGTAATAACCGAAGCTCAAAGAACATTGCTATGGAAACCACGACTATTAGCGTCCGAGGTGAGCCCCCTGCTTTAATGATTCGAGGCGGTCCACCAGCAGGTAAAGAAGTATGGCAATCTTATTGTTGAGAGATTCCAGATCACCTCGAGAGCGAGACGTCCGGAGCGGGAAATAGCGCATACAAGGCCTTGAAGGCGGCACTGGCCCTGCACTTTACATTGCAATGTGCGCTGCACTCCTGGCCCGTACGACCGACGGGACTCTGACCACCAGCCAATCCAAGCTTCCTTACCGTGAGCTTGCTAAGCTTGACAAGAACTGAAAAATACGGCAGTGTTCTGGAATGCAGTTTCTGTGGGCTGTGCATAACATCGACAACCTGAGCACTGAGCACGCACAAATTCAGCTATCTAAGAACCCTCGTTACTGGAGCTGCCACATTGGCTATTTGTGAACTCCAAGCCCCCAAGGGCTACTCTATTCTCTGTTGACAATTTCAAGATGCGCTTCGGGGACGAGAGAATGGTCATTCAGGATCACCGCAGAAGCCCATTGGTCTTAAAGCCAGTTTTGTTGTCTTCAAACTTGAAACAACTTCTACAGGTATGGGATGAGGTCCAAGTAAACAGTAAACACATGATGTGGGAACACACTTGGTACTAGTCCTGCTAATTGCTGCCTAATGATACCGCAGATCCTCTTCAGAGTACTACCGTGCGACTTGTGTTAGACAACAACCAGGGCTTTAACCCAACGACACCTTTGATGACAATTTCAAGCTCGACTGAAGCCGAAGGTACAACACCGACCAGAAGACACAGCTAGAAGAAAATCTACAGCCGGTTATCGATTTTTTACCATCAATTTCAGCGCCGAGGAGCAGCAGAGCAACGGGATGAAAAAAAAAACGTTAACATCGCTGCGACATTCGTAGAGCAATCTATACCACAAGGACAACGAACGTAGACACCATATCGCCTCTACAAACATCAGGGAACAACACTCCATGCTGCTTTTTTTCCCTTCCCGTGAGCAATGCTCGGAGGTCTATGAGTGCAAAAGATACATGCCTAGAAGAAAGAAACACCTGATCAAAAAGAAAGGCCGATGTTTCCGCTGTATGAAGCACGGTCGCTTGTCGCAAGACTACTGAGTTCAAGTACGGCACGACGCGTGTTCACGGTTGCATGCAAGCGCTATATCCACATTATACGATACCCACAAAAGAATGTGATCTTTGAACCCTTCAGGTTGCTTTTACGCGAGACTGGCTCTACGGTTCTTCTTAAACTTTTCGGCTGTAGCATCAGCAGGGTCTGCGTAATGGGGCCGCTATCAACTTGTCTGCGACGTTTTAAGCCGACGTTCTAATAATGATGCCGATGCGTCGAAGAGACGAGGCTGCGCATTTACAAAAAGAAGAATTTGACCATTGGCGCTTCAGGACCACGAAAGATGACAAGACTCATGTAAAAGTACGCCTCCTTAGCATAAGAAAAAGCACAAAAAGTAAGGGCAAACTCATCCACAAGGAATTAATGAAAGATGCAATCATCCTATTTCTGTACCGGATAGCCAAGTAAAGGAAATAGAATGAATGCACTTGGACGCACCCAAAAACTGCGAAGAACAAAGGGGCGGAACCAGGATATATACAGAAAACTTTAATGTTTTTGTGGTCATTGAACTCCCACCCAAAATTTGTTTGGGGACAAAGTTAACCACGGTGGGTGCCAGTGCAAATCGGAGGGCATCAGGTGGCCGCCGCCGCTGCTCTGTGCCTACAGCCGCGTTGCCGAATCTGCGCCGTCCTTCGACGGCACTTTTGCGAGAGAAACGCGCTGTTTCTAAATACACCCTGAATGTTGCTACAAAACAAACTCTGCAGGAAAGTCTTATAACTTACGCCTCTATCAGGAACGCGTATCTGGCAGAACCCACGATGAAATCTCCTGAATGATGTCTTGGTTTGATTCCGAGAAATTTCTCAAAAGTCGGCAGGCGTGAAACTCTACAGGGGGATTTCGGCACCGAGTAGGGGTGGGCGATTTATCGATTAACCTTCTGAATAAAGGACTGATGCTTCAGGAGAGCATAATCTGTTTACCCGGTTAATCTCTTTAGGTCATGTGAACAAACAGTAACAAGAATGTCATGTTGAACTTGTGCACAGGCGTATCGGGGGTCACATACGCGTTCAAATAACCTCCTTACGTCACAAGAGAAAACGATTACACAATGCCAAGATACAACAAAGACCAAAACCGTGAGTTTAGAGTTAAGACAGAGTAGAAAATGATTTTCCTAGAACCCTATCATTGATAACTCTTAGAGTTTATACGCAAAGGAAAGTTGTTCCAGTATTTGTGAACTCACGCAACTTTATGCCTCAGAGCTAACTTTCGAATATTAAGAGTACAAATGTGCAGTTACATTCCAGTCTAACGATGTCACCGGGAACAGCCGGTTTAACATTGGTAACATGAGAAAATTGTAAAATCTGAACTCTCGTATTACAAGCAGTTGATAAAATAAATTTCATGTCTAAAAAGAGATCCATCCCAGCAGCTACCATGACATTGTAATTGTGGTGGCCACGCCACTCGCCTGTCAATAATTTGGCAACAGAGTAAAATTTCGCGGAGAAAATAATAAGACATCCAGGGCTTGCCGTAACGTTATCGCAAACGCTTTTGCCGTATCGCTTCCCCGCTTAGAGGATAGTTCCCCGCTGGGACACCCTTCACCGACGCAAGAAGGGCGTCCTCCACCTTCTCATAGGGGGTGGTCATGAGGTTTCTTCGCTCGATGCAGTTCAAGACGAAATGGCAGAAATGATGACGTCCTTTCCCTTCAAGATTGTGGAAAGCCTGCTAACCGGGATGCTGTGGTCTGGGGCCACCAGAATTCTGAGTTTATCTCGTAGATCAAAGTATGAACGTAATTACGCGCCTAGTGTTTTTCTGACGTGGTCAAATTACTTTCGTGGAGTTCTGACGAAACTCATTCTAAAAATCTTTTTAAATGTCTGGTTCTCAAAATACTTTGTTAATTTGGGAATGGCGCTGAATCTCTTCCGCTCTATTGACGTAATATAGGCATTAAGCGGTAAGGACACCTGCATAGAATTCTAATTTCTTAGTTAGATCAAGGAATTCGCAAGATGTGCTTTACTTAAATCAAAATTTGACTGCATCCCGTACGATTGGCCGAAGTAGAACCTCTGTATTGAATAAACCACAATTATTTAGCACCGCTGAGGCGAGAGCTGATTACGGCGGGTAACCAGGTTCGCGAATGGGAGTGAGGAAGGTGGTGATAAGTGTGTCGCTCGCATCACCGCCACGATGATGACATACTTACCTCATCTGGAATGTCTGATAGCAGGCCGACGAGAAGACTGATGAATTTTGAATATCGTTGTGGTAATATGAATATTCTACAATGGCGTTATTGGTAATTTTATTTGTTACACCAACGCAACTGACTAGTCGATCAGTTATTCAAAGTAAGGCCAGCCGAATATTCGATTCAAAACATTTACCTGACGATTAGCCCTAGTTTCGAGATGGTGTCAATTTTTCTCACCTTTGACCGCGCTCCTTCTACTTTTGCCCAGCTGCTGCTCTCAACCGTGAAAATTGATTTCGCAGCTGGACTATCAAAGCTCTGGAACTGCCGCTTTTCGCGTTTAGCAAATGTTCACGTGCGCCGAAACCAGCTTGGGCGTCGTGCTCCGTACTTGCATGCCCCAGGCGGCGGGCTTCAAGACATTTTTTTAATGCACCGAGGTTCATCTACCGAGCGACATGAGAAACTCACTCCTGACACCTGCTAAGGCTGAACTCTATGCTAAAAGTAGAAGAGACTTATCTCCGTTTCAGCTCACTTTGGAGTCAGCGTCTAGCTGGTGACTAGCTGCATCCTGACTGACTCGGACTGGGTCTTTGGTCTTATCGCCCTCATCGTGTAAACAGCATCACTTTATAATTCAGTATCAGTCCTATTAGGTTGTGTAGGAGCTACAGTAACGACACCATGGGCGTTCAAATGTCAAGATAATCAACGGAGCAGATGGATAGCGCGCCTTCCCCAAGGGTTACCTGTGATGGCCCTCCAGCATGGCGAAATCAGCAATGCCACCACATCCGTGCACTCCTGTCGTCGCAGAGAGCCACTTAAGTATTCCGGGTGTCCTGATGAGGATGCGGACAAATGGCTGAGGCACTATGAGCGAGTCAGCAAATACAACCTGTGAGATCGGGCCACTCAGCTCGATAACGTTGCCTTTTACCTCGTTGGAATTGCGCACGTGTGTTTCGATAACAGCGAAGCGGGCCTTGCGACGTGGGAAAGATTTGTTCGTGAATTCAAAAGCCGCTTCATTGACACGCCACACGAAAGAAAAAGGCTCAGTATCACAGAGACAGCAGGTGGTTCCTGCGGTGAAAAGTACAATGTAAATAGAGGAGTTGCTCAACCCGTGCCGCCTTGCCAGCCCCGCAATAACAGAGGAAGACAAGGTCGGTCGCCTTCTAAAGGAAATAGCGGATGTCTACAACTTCGTCACAACAAAAGAAAGCCTTAATTTTCCAGCCGACGCGTTACGCCACTGCCGCGCATTCGAAGCCTTAAAGATCCGGCGTATTTCCCCGATATTTAGGCCGTCTTCTGAATGATACTACCGTCGCGAGCGTGCACACCACAAACTCGGAACGTATCGCGTCAACAGTGGGGCGGATAATCAGGGCAGAGCTGCAACACACTCAAGGATCACAGACAGTGACTGAGATCGTCGCCCTCCACGCGGCTTTTGAATACGTCAACCCGCATTCTCCTAGCCAATGGGCTATGACTTCACATTCCCGCGCGGTGTATCAATGCCTGCAGTGTATTACTAATGAACAGCTTGTCTGGGACATGCGGTTTTTACCTCACCAAACCGTCAGTGCTCCCCATTTTCTTGAACTCCAAGTATAGCTTTCCATATGGGCTGACCATTCACGCCGCTATTCCGCGATGTATTCCGTCGATCCACAATGTACTTTCAAGTTGCCTCCTGGTCTTACCGAACACGACGAAGCCGTAATGTATCGCATACGCCGGAACGTCGCTTACACTCGACTTTTTCAGTTCAAGCTTCATCAGACCAGCTTACCTTTCTGTCCTGATTGTGACTGTCCCAAACATATTCACCATGTCTTGTGTGTTAACGAAACGACGCACCCACACGCTCCTTGATAGTGACTTTTATCCGGCTACCCACATCACGTCCTACGTTGCCTGATGTAAAATGCGCAAAATGGCTTTGCAAAAATGCGCACAAATGGCTTGCGCAATTGTTGGCTTCACTTGCGATGAAGGCCTTTCTTGGTTTCTTTCGCAGTTCAGGCCTAGTTCCGATTCTTTAACAGTGCCGATCAACGATGCAACGTGGGCTAGGGGACCATGTTGATTACCTTTCCACTCTCGAACTCTACGTGATGTCCCAGTGAACATATGCTAGCGCTGAACGTGCCATGTCGCGTGTGATCACTCAGAGATTTTCTGAAGTGCGCTCCAATTGAATGCGAACATTTCTCTTGTCAGTTTACCACTTTTTTTACTTTTACCCGATTTCATGAACACACGATCGCGTGTGGTCGCTCCGTGGTGTCTGAACTCCGCGCAAGTGGAAAGCAAACATTTCTTCAGTGCGTTCCCACATTTTTCCAGTGCGTTTTCCACTTCTTTTTTTTAAACCCTAACTACGGAAGTCTGTCTCCGGACCTCATTACCGGGTGATTATTTTTTTTCGTTTGTTTTTTTATTGGCTTGACGTATCATGTTAGGATGTCTGCTGAAAAGGCCTCGCCAGCTCTATAAACTGCATTTTCTCCCTCTTTCAAGGATTCTCTAGGAACACGGGATTCCGCTCGAGCCTTACAGCAGATCTGGTCTAGCACCATTGGTCTGTGCAATACCACCCTTTATTCCGTCAACCTCCGACAAGAACACCGCACGACTAGCGCGGCCCCAACACAAAGCGAAACATAAAATGTAAAATATAACCAACCCTTACGAAACCACACAGTAAAGCTGCTAATGGTTGAATAACAAAACTTTACCTGTGTTTAAAGGTAGACCCAAGAAAAAATGAAAGCATTAAACAAGAAGATGTAAAGAACACGCTCACGACAATTTCTTCGACAGGCAGACTAGTTGGGATAAAGGAGGCCTCTTCTCCGCACTGACAGCGTTGTTCAGTGTGCCTAAGCTCTACTCAAGTGTCATCATTCTCATCTCATACGCTCAGCAGTGAAGGAGAAATCTCGTTGCATCCTGCCAAAAACAAGCTTAGCACTATATTGTCGCACTTGGAATGTACCATGGTGACCGGTAGCAAAATGGCGCACAGGCCAAAATGAGTCGTAGGTATACATTTTCTCGCGATGGTTGGAGCCAGCGACAGTAGCTTTGTCGCCTTTGATGAGGCATCTAAGAATTTACGGTTAAAATACGGGGGGAGTGTTTGGAATATGTTATTAACTACCTAAACTGCGAAGAGTATGGATTATTGGGATGGCCTTTACAGGCACGCAGAGCCACAAGGTAGTACCGAGGCCCAAGTGAGATCAATATCCTTCACTGGTAGGCGATATAACTTTTTTAATGTCACAGGACATATAGGTGGGCAATACCCCACGGCGCCATCAACAAGAAACCAGACACGATGACGACGACGACGACGACAAAGTAGTAAGCAGACCCTCAGATGGCGATCTGATCGTAGCCATGTAAATGTGCAGAGATTGTTGGCCTTCATGGTGCGGGGTAAACCCCCATTCTGGCCTGGCTTCGCTCATCAGGGGCCATGAACCGTGTCGCACAGACCCAGCCCCGCCTCTACAAACATTCGACGACGTCCCCTTGTCCCGTGTTCTCAGCCCGTGACAAGCCGATACAGAACCGGCAACACCCGACGACATGTGAACGGAATACGACGATGTTTCCCCACCCCTATTGACCAACGTAGCAACAAGCCCTCACCGGCTTCTCGTTGCCTTGCGGACATTGCCTCAACGGACCAGTGTTCACCAAAACCATCACCTTCATCCGTGGCGGTAAGCGGTTCTTTCTCGTGTATTTCATCGCATTGATCATCGGCATCACCATCCTCGGGACATAAATGTGGGTCATACCCCACACCGTCATTTCAAAAAGCCCGCGACGACGACGATTAAGTTGTAGGCGGACCCACACCCGCGCTCTGACTGCCACGACCACGTCAGCTTTCGTGGGTGCTTGGCTAGGGTCTGGGCTGCTCATCTGAGTTCCTTCTTTTACTTTATCATTTTGTTTGTATCGCCCCTGTGCCCTTTTCTCTGTTTCATCATCTTCAACTCAGACTCAATGCTGAGCAGCACATCTGCGCTCACTGAAACTCAAACTCACATTGAGTGCGAAACTCAGAACTCACTCGGACTCAAAATGTACTCAGAACTCAAAATGTACTCAAACTCAAAATGTAATCAAAACTCAAAATGTACTCAAACTCAAAATGTACTCAAACTCAATATGGACTCAAAACTCAAAATGTAGTCAAAATTCAAAGTGTACTCAAACTCAAAGTGTACTCAAACTCAAATATGGACTCAAAACTCAAAATGTACTCAAACTCAAAATGGACTCAAAACTCAAAATGGACTCAAAACTCAAAATGCACTCAAACTCAAAGTGAACTCAAAACTCAAAATGTACTCAAAACTCAAAATGTACTCAAAACTCAAAATGTACTCAAACTGAAAATGTACTCAAAACTCAAAATGAACTCAGAACTCAAAATGAATTCAGAACTCAAAATGAATTCAGAACTCAAATGGCCTCACAGAGATTGAGACAGTGAGAAAGTGAGAGCGAGAGTGTGAGTCTGAGGAGAGTGAGAGTGAAAGTGAGAGTGAGAGTGTGAGTGAGATTGAGAGTGAGAGTGAAAGTGTGAGTGAGAGTGTGAGTGAGAGTGAGAGTGTGTGAGTGAGTGAGAGTGTGAGTGAGAGTGAGAGTGAGAGTGAGAGTGTGAGTGAGAGTGTGAGTGAGAGTGAGAGTGTCAGTGAGAGTGAGAGTGAGAGTGTGAGTGTGAGAGTGTGAGTGAGAGTGTGAGTGAGAGTGTGAGTGTGAGAGTGTGAGTGTGAGTGTGAGAGTGTGAGTGCGAGTGCGAGTGTGAGTGAGAGTGTGAGTGTGAGTGTGAGTGAGTGTGAGTGTAAGTTGAGTGTGAGTGAGAGTTGAGTGAGAGTGAGTGAGATTGTGAGTGTGAGTGTGAGTGAGAGTGTGAGTGAGAGTTGAGTGTGAGTTGAGTGCGAGTTGAGTGAGAGTGAGAGTGTGAGTGTGATTGAGAGTGAGAGTGAGAGTGTGAGTGAGAGAGAGTGAGAGAGTGAGAGTGTGAGTGTGAGTGTGAGTTGAGTGTGAGTGTGAGTGTGAGAGTGAGAGTGAGAGTGTGAGTGAGAGTGAGAGTGAGAGTGGGAGTGAGAGTGTGAGTGTGAGTGTGAGTGAGAGTGAGAGTATGAGTGAGAGTGTGAGTGAGAGTGAGAGTGTGAGTGAGAGTGAGTGAGAGTGAGAGTCTGAGGAGAGTGGGAGTGAAAGTGAGAGTAAGAGTGTGAGTGAGATTGAGAATGTGAGTGAGAGTGTGAGTGAGAGTGAGAGTGTGTGAGTCAGTGAGAGTGTGAGTGAGAGTGAGAGTGAGAGTGTGAGTGAGAGTGAGAGTGAGAGTGAGTGAGAGTGAGAGTGAGGGTGTGAGTGTGAGTGTGAGTGTGAGTGAGAGTGAGAGTGAGAGTGAGAGTGTGAGTGTGAGTGTGAGTGTGAGTGTGAGTGTGAGTGTGAGTGAGAGTGTGAGTGTGAGTGTGAGTGAGAGTTGGAGTGAGAGTGTGCGAGTGAGAGTTAGAGTGTGCGAGTGAGAGTGAGAGTGCGAGTGCGAGTGAGAGTGCGAGTGTGAGTTGAGTGTGAGTTGAGTGAGAGTGTGAATGTGAGTGAGAGTGAGAGTGTGACTGTGAGTGGGAGTGAGAGTGAGAGAGTGAGAGTGAGAGTGTGAGAGAGAGAGAGTGAGAGTGTGAGTGTGAGTGTGTGTATGAGTTGAGTGTGAGTGTGAGTGTGAGTGTGAGAGTGGGAGTGAGAGTGGGAGTGTTAGTGAGAATGAGAGTGTGAGTGAGAGTGTGAGAGTGCAAGTGTGAGTGTGAGTGTGAGTGAGAGTGTGAGTGTGAGTGAGAGTGTGAGTGAGAGTGAGTGTGAGTGTGAGTAGAGTGTGAGTGAGAGTTGAGCGAGAGTGAGTGAGAGTGTGAGTGAGAGTGTAAGTGAGAGTTAAGTGGGAGTTGAGTGTGAGTTGAGTGAGAGTGAGAGTGTGAGTGTGAGTGTGAGTGAGGGTGTGAGTGAGAGTGAGAGTGAGAGAGTGAGAGTGAGATTGAGAGAGTGAGTGTGAGTTGAGTGTGAGTGTGAGTGTGAGAGTGAGAGTGTGAGTGTGAGTGAGAGGGAGAGCGTGAGTGTGAGAGTGTGAGTGTGAGTGTAAGTGTGAGTGAGAGTGAGTGTGAGTTGAGTTTGAGTGAGAGTTGAGTGAGAGTGAGTGAGAGTGTGAGTGTGAGTGAGTGTAAGTGAGAGTGTGAGTGAGTTGAGTGTGAGTTGAGTGTGAGTTGAGTGAGAGTGAGAGTGTGAGTGTGAGTGAGAGTGAGAGAGTGAGAGTGTGAGTGTGAGTTGAGTGTGAGTGTGAGTGTGATTTTGAGATTGAGGGTGTGAGTTTGAGTGAGAGTGTGAGTGAGAGTGTGAGAGTGTGAGTGTGAGTGAGTGTGAGTGAGAGTGAGTGTGAGTGTGAGTTGAGCGTGAGCGAGAGTTGAGTGAGAGTGAGTGAGAGTGAGTGTGAGTGAGTGAGAGTGTGAGTGAAAGTTGAGTGTGAGTTGAGTGTGAGTTGAGTGAGAGTGAGAGAGTGAGTGAGAGTATGAGTGTGAGTGAGAGTAAGAGTGTGAGTGTTAGTGTAAGAGTGAGTGAGAGTGAGAGTATGAGGGAGAGTGAGAGTGTGAGAGTGTGAGTGAGAGTGTGAGTGAGAGTGTGAGTAAGAGTTGAGTGTGAGTTGAGTGAGAGTGAGAGTGTGAGTGGGAGTGAGAGTGTGAGTGTGGGTGAGAGTGAGAGAGTGAGAGTGAGAGTGTGAGTGTTAGTTGAGTGTGACTGTGAGTGTGAGTGTGAGAGTGAGAGTGTGAGTGTGAGTGAGAGTGTGAGAGTGTGAGTGCGAGTGCGAGTGTGAGTGAGAGTGTGAGTGTGAGTGAGAGTGTGAGTGAGAGTTGAGTGTGAGTTGAGTGCGAGTTGAGTGAGAGTGAGAGTGTGAGTGTGATTGAGAGTGAGAGTGTGAGTGTGAGTGTGAGTGAGAGAGAGTGAGAGAGTGAGAGTGAGAGTGTGAGTGTGAGTGTGAGTGTGAGTGTGAGAGTGAGAGTGAGAGTGTGAGAGTGTGAGTGTGAGTGTGAGTGAGAGTGAGTGTGAGTGTGAGTGTGAGTGTGAGTGTGAGTGAGTGTGAGTGTGAGTGTGAGTTGAGTGTGAGTGAGAGTTGAGTGAGAGTGATTGAGAGTGTGAGTGTGAGTGTGAGTGTGAGTGATTGTGAGAGTGTGAGTGTGAGTGAGAGTGTGAGTGTGTGAGAGTGTGAGAGTGAGTGTGAGTGAGTGAGTGAGTGAGCTTGTGAGTGTGAGTGTGTACCTTTTGCTATATACCTTTTGCTATATCCTCATAATTATACCCAGAAAGCATTTTTATATTTGTCTCACGTGATCCCCCTCGACGAGCCCTTTAATTTGATACCACACACACACTAGCAGGGTCATATGGAATTCATACCAGTCAAAATAACCATGACGCTCATGACTGTGACCAGGACGCATTATTTAGGTGTCCGACGTGATTCCCCTAACTGGAACCTTCAATTTGACTCCCCACATGCTTCAGCGGCCTCACCTTGAATTTAACCCAATCTATGACTCATAATCAGTATTTCATGATTCGAACTACGAAGCTTTTTTATTTGTACCACGTGATTCCTCTCGTCAAGACCGTAAATTTGATACCCTACACGCCCTAGCGGGGTCACTTCGAATTTTCCCCCAATATAAGACTCGCCATGACAATCTAATGGTTATAACCAGGAAGCATTTTTGTATTTCTCCCACGTGGTTCCGCTCATCAAGACCATTAATTTGATACCCATCACATCCTAGCGGAATCAATTTGAAATTAAACCAATCAATGACTAACCATGACTATCTCATGATATAGCCCTACCGCATTTTTGTCCCACGTGATTTCCCTTATCGGAACCTTCAATTTGATGCCCCGGACACCCGATGGCATTATTGTGAATTTTAACCTAATTTATGACCCATTTTGACTATGTCATGATAATAATCAGGAAGCACGTGGTCACCCTTATCGAGACCTTTAATTTGATACGCCACACGCCGTAGCGTCATGAACTTGAATTTTAACCGACTTTCTGACTTACCATGACTACGTCATGATATATCTATAACTCATTTTCGTCCGGAATGATTCCCCACATCGAGACCTTGAATTTGACTCCCCACATGCCCTCGCAGCGTCATTTTAAACTTTAACCCAATCTATGACTCATTATGACTGCCTGATGACTACAATCAGGAAGCACTTTTTTATTCACCCCGCTTGATTCCGTTAATCCGGACGTTACACGCCTTAGCCTCATCAGTTTCACTTTTCACCCAATCTAATGTGGTCATTATTCTGTCTTAAGGGCGCTGCCCAGTCAATTCAGCTAATTCATTTGAAACACCAGAAAGGACAGCCCCCGCCCCCATTTCCCCCGGGCTCTCACCTCTTCCTTTGTGACCCCTAGTCATAGGTCGGCAAAACAGAAAGAACTCACTCAAACTCAATCACATTTTTTTTTATTTATGCTGTACTCAATCAAACTCAGACTCAAAAAGTTCGTCTGGTCACAAAATCACTCGTACTCACTCATCAAATACTCATTTGTAATCGTACTCACTTGTACTCAAACTCATTTGTCCTCACGAGTATTCGTACTCAATCTGTACTCATGAGTACTGAATCTGTACTCATGAGTATACTCACTTGTACTCAAACTCATTTGTCCTCACGAGTATTCGTACTGAGTCTGTACTCATGAGTACTGAATCTGCACTCATGAGTACTCACTCTGTACTCATGAGTACTACTGCTCATGAGTACTACTCATTCTGCACTCGCGAGTACTACTCATTCTGCACTCACGAGTACTACTCATTCTGCACTCATGAGTACTCTCATTCTGCACTCATGAGTACTCAATCAGTACTCATGAGTACTCAATTTGTATTACTCACGAATAATCAACTTATCTGCACTGTTAGCTAGGTCGTAGGTCGAATGAAAGTAAGTAGAAAAAATAAATTGTTTAATTGATTAGAAAAACACAGGTTACATATAAATCAGGACAGAGGAAGCTTGAAACGTCTGACATGGTGCACTGTCGTTGGGCGACTTACTGTGCGAAGGCAAGTACACTGTACATGTGAGAAAGCGAAACGGGACGTAAGCACTCGCGTTGCGCCTGGCGTCTCGTCTTGTTCTCAGGCCGGGTCGGGCTCAGGGGAGCTCGGGGCTTGTCGGTGCGGCCTAGGCCGTAAACTGCGTTTTTCTGCGTGTCTTCGGGTGGCAGCTTTTGTCGTCCGTTTTCGTTTCCGTGCGCGCTGATACGTATCCTAATCCTGCTCTGAATCCGAAATGCGCCTGCCCCCAGGCACAATGAAGCGTTCGCGTAGATTGACTTCCGTTCGTATCCAGATCACTGTCCGCTTGTTCACAGATGCTCGATGCTGGCGTTTGTTTTTTGTTGTTCCAGATACTAGAAACTTCGTTAAGAGGGTGTTCGTCTCGTTGAGTTTCGGTGAATTTCAAATCTACTTGATTTTCATTGTGTGTGTGCCGTGGGATTCACTTCGTCAGACCTGAACTTGACAGTGTTTACGGCGTTGCTTTGATTGCGCCGCTTCCATCGGCGATTGTGTTCGTGTAGCTCGTCGCGTGCTTGATGCATGTGGGGGCGTAGACGTCTGGTTTGTCCGGTGGCGAGCTGCGCTGTGTAGGGACGGCAAAGTTCGGCGCGTTGAGGACGTTGCTTGAATTGACGCGTGCGTTGCGTATGGTGCGGGAGCCGTTTGGCTTTTCGTTTAGTGTGCGGTAGCGGGGCGTTTTCGTAGGGTGACATGGCTGATCGGTCAAAGTCGTTGCGGCTCCGTGCTCGCAGTCGTCATGGTTGTTTCGGAAGTGAAACGGTTGTGGTGGGGAAGCGGGCGTAGTTCGTGCCGTCCGTTCGGTCCCACATTCCTCGGCGTCGCAAGCGTGGCTTCATCGTCAGGGCATTCGATGCTTCGTCTGGATCGGGTTCATTCGTTGCCGTTCTTACCGTGTCCGTGTCGTCGCTCAAGACCTCGTCTTTTGCCCGTTGTTTCGAGAATGCTATAATCGCTATGTCTCCCATACAAGCAGGATCCGTTTATCGCGAGTCCGCTTGCTCGCGGTTGCGTCCTCTTGTACGAAATGGTGTTTGTCTTGTGAGTCTCGATCGGAGCGCGGGTGCCGGTGATCTTGTTAATTCTGGCTCGGACATGCCGCATGCGCTGGCCGTGTCGTTGCTCGTTGACGGACCTACTTGCACGAGTGTCATGTCGTTCGTCCGCTGGACTAGGGCGGGAGCCGCGGGTGTCGGAGAGCTCGTACTTTCCGGTAGGGTTGAACCGCGTGCGCTGGGTCTTTTGTTGCTTGTGGCCAGGTGATTTCTGCGGTTGTAACATTCGCTGGCCAAGTCAGGATAGCACCTGCAGTGGGAGCGGAGGATGTCGCGAACAGCAGTTTCCTCCGTGTGTGCTGCGGCTTGGTGGCGTTCCGTGCGTTGTGCATTTCGTTCTCCGTGGTCAGCTCCACTGGTTCAAGTTGGATGTCTTTCGTCACTTCTGGTGCGTTTCGTGCGCTGTGCGTCTCGTTTTATCTAGGAAACTCCCCTATAATTGGGGTGCGGTCGTTCGCCACATATGGTGCATTTCGGGCGCCGTGCGTCTTGCTCGCTTGTCGTGGCCATATCTACCAATCCGGATGCGATGTTGTTGGTTGCGTGGACCCGCGCCGGGAGTGCACGTGCGGAAAATGTACGTACCGGCTCCGTTGCATTCCCTGCTCTCAGCGTTCCGTTCGTGTACGTCTGTAGCGGAAGAGCGGGTGCCAGGAACGTGGTGCCTTCTGGCTCGTGCGCCCTGCGTACGTTGCGCGTCTCGTTGCTCGTTGCTGGAATGATCAGCGCGTGGGCGATGTAGCTCGTGGGCGATGTAGCAGAGCAACGTGTGTTCGTAATCTCGCCAGAAATGCACTGACCTTCGATGCGTCTCCGTAATCGTGGCGATTACCTGGGAAAGGTCCGGTGAGCACGCAATCACAATTTTGCATGCGTCGTCTCGTTCATGTGCGCGCGTCGTGCATTCTGCCTGTGCTCAGATCTCGTGCAGTCCAGGCACCGTGGAAAACGGGCGGCCGACTATCGCCAGTTGTCTCAGAAAACTTTCTCGTTCATCACGCAGCCTTCTGCTCTCAAACAGCGCCGCTTGCAGGGTCCTCTGCCGTTTGTTGTCGGAGGCAGCCTGAAGTAGCGTTGGCACATTCGTTCGTTTGGAGAGATGGCGACGTTCTTCCTTGTCCTCTAGAAGACGCAAGATGATGTCGTCCTTACGGCCAGAGCAGGGTAGACCTTGTAATCGTAGTGCGCTCACGAACTGCTGTTTCTTCGTAGAGCATAGGACGTAGCGTTCCGTTGAAGTCAGCACTGTGTCGACCACCGCTGGCGTGGAGTGCGTCGGTGCCCCATGTCTGCGTGCTGCACTCTCGTAGTCGTGGTGCGGTCCGTCCAGGTGGTTCGTCCGTTCGTCCTCCCGTGGCCTTAAATCATGATCCTGTCGACTGCAACATCTTAGCTAGGTCGTGGCTCGAATGAAAGGCTAAACAGAAAAAAAATAAAATGTCTAACTAATTATAAATACTGAGATTACATATACATCAGGACAGAGGAGCCCGAGAAGAAAACGTCTTACACGGTGCATTGTCATAGGGCTTCCCACTGCGCGAAGGCACGTACACGGGAGAGAGCGAAACGGGACGTACGCACTCGCGTTCTGAATCGGGGGCTGAATCGCGGCTGAATCGCGGGGCAGTTGGCCAGTTCTAGAGAGGGCGCATTATGTACATGAAGCTACTTAACGGCGACCCCAGTAGCTCCCATGTGTACAGCGGGGCGTGATATTAAGTTGCAATAATGAATTATCTTTATGACGGACACAGACAGACAGACTGACAGGCCAACACTGTCGCGCTCAAGTGGCCAAAGAAAGACTATCGTCTTTAAAACCATCTGGAAAGAGACGCTGCCGCCGCTGTTCCGAATTCTGCGAATATTGCGCAACCGTACCCCTCGCAACCGCCGCCAGCCCGCAAATTAAGAGATAAACAGAAAGGCGAAAACCGGCTAGCGCGCGAAAAGCCAAAGAGTGAGGTCCCGCCGCGAAAAAGGGACAGGACGGGCGCTACGCGTCGTTGTGTCTATTTCCGTTAACAGCTAGGCCAAAACCCACACAGGTCTGATCTTACTAATTTTTCTATTCGTGTGTGTGCGGTTACCCAGAGCACCCATTTGCTGCAAATTTGCTGCACCTGGTGACGCGCCGACGGTGGGCCCGATTCGCGCCTCGGTCAGCCAGCCCGCGGCAGACGTGCTGCAACTGGCGGCACACGGCGCCGCCGAGTCTACTCTCCTTTTCCCATCGAGACGGCCGCACCAAATCATGCTTGGGACGACCGGCCCGCAAAAGACACGCAGCGACGAGTAGACTCTGGAGACGGCGCCGCTGAGTCGCCTCCCCTTTCCCATTCGTGGCTCGGCTGACGCAATCACTTCGCCTGCATTCGCCGGATTCAAACTGCGGCCAGTGATAGTCCTGATTGGAAAGATTCGAACTGCACGCGGCTGCGGCGGAACCCCGGGGGTATAAAACCAGCTCTGAAGCAGCGGCTGTGCGGCGGCATTTCATCGGAGGCACTGAGTTGAGAAGTGCCTTTGTGCGAGCCATGTAACGCTCTTGCTAGCTTTGTATATATTGTATATGAATGCAGCTTAAAATCACCGTCGGCTCGACAACTTCATCGCTCTCCTCTGCGCCGCGTCGATGGCGGACTGAGCAGGGCAACGTCGCAACATCTATGCATCTGTATTGTTAACCTGTGGCTTTTGTATCTATGTTGTACAACGCGCCCCTTATGTAACACCCCTCTGTGGGGTCTTTAAGGAAATAAAGTGAAGTGAATCGAACAGTGGTGACTGAGCTAGAATGGCCCAGTTCCAACAGTGTGTGTGTGTGTGTGTGTTCGGGGGGGGGGGGGCGTGGAGAGGGTATCGGTCGCAGTCGAGGGCCGCAGGGCACCCAGTTGGTGCCGGTACAGCAGCGTAGAACTGCTCTGCCGTGCTTTGTGTACTCGAGAACAAAGTTTGTAGACGCGTTTTTCGGAGGCGTGATAGCTTGCACTGACGTCACTGTATTGCCGTGTTGGTGGGTTGGTTGCACAGTGGAAATCTGCAGCTCTTATCTCGAGCAACGCGGATGAAGCTGACAGCGATCAATCAAAAAGTGCGGTGACGTCGTACTATGTGCAATCTACATGTCTTACGAGACGTTCCAAGATGCGAGCTTAAGCGAGCTTAAGCGGCGTCTGGCGGTGGCGTCCATCAATTCGAAACAATTCCTTCTCGAGGCCTCTCACAGTGCGAGCTTAA
This sequence comes from Haemaphysalis longicornis, assembly GCF_048455015.1. Classification (NCBI taxonomy): domain Eukaryota; kingdom Metazoa; phylum Arthropoda; class Arachnida; order Ixodida; family Ixodidae; genus Haemaphysalis; species Haemaphysalis longicornis. Next base: position 5,518,317 of record NW_027526288.1, on the reverse strand, counting down.
ACTCGGCGGTATAGTTGCAAGCGAGGGGTGGTCGCCCCGCCTGTAAACAGTAGTGAAGGTAGGGGAATAACAACCACCGAAATTCGCCATCATCGTCAGCGCCCTCATTACACAGTGGCATAAACGAGAAGCGGCGAATCGGGTTGCCACTCGAAAGTAAAGCCATTCGAAAGCAAAACGCTCCTCCAGCGGCAAGATGACAGAGCTCTTCGACGAAATATGCGAGGCTAAACAAGGCGCCGCACGCGTTGAACTGGATATTATGATGTCCGATTCACAACTCACAAACGTGCTTAGGTGTACTCGGATATTTTATTTCCATTACTGAGGCAAATTCCACCACCGCGCCTGCACGCCGTAGTGCACGGTGGGGCACTTGTAAATGGCACTACACGAGATAGCGAACCTGAGCAAAATGTTTCAAAACGGGAGCCTAATAAAATCATATGGGCGCACGTACATCAGCCAAACTGTCGCTTGAATACGCCCAGCGAACGTTACAAACCACGCAGTCGGTTTGACGCGAGTTACGTAAATTAACTGCGACAGTTGAAATTAGCGGTTCGGCTCACGAAACGACTACACAGCGTGACATGCGTCTACAGAAACTTCTGAAGACCGAAAAAGAGGGACTTCAGTACGCCTAGTTCGTGCGTTGTTAGCAGCCTCCACCGCCTCTCCCCTAAAACAATTGGAAGGGAGCAAGCGCAATGAAGCCGCCACGCGTTCACAGGCCGCGGCAACAAAAATAACTGCGGCAGTCAACAAGTCCCATCAGAGAAGAGCAACTGCGGCCGCGTTTCCCGCCGGGCCCTCACCCCCTCCTTTTTCCCTCTTCACCGTGACCCCTTTGCGAGCGACCGCCGAAAAACGCTTACAGCGCCAAACAGGGACCGGGAAAGGAGGGAGGTGCAGTTTTCGTTGCCTAATTTTACCATCCTTGACAGTTAAGCTGCACAGTGGCACCGCTAAATGTTTGCGACTCGTACACGCGCGTCCGGACTCGAGCTCGTGATTAAACTTGTTTGCCCCACTGTACTCAGGAGTGCATATACTCATGAATACACAGTACTCATGATTACACAGTATTCACGAGTATTGTACTCATGAGTGCTGTGTACTCATGAGTACTGTATACTCATGAGTACTGTATACTCATGAGCACTGTGTACTCATGAGTACTGTGTATTCATGAGTACTGTGTACTCATGAGTACTGTATACTCATGAGTACCGTATACTCATGAGTACTGTATACTCATGAGTACTGTGTACTCATGAGTACTGTGTACTCATGAGTACTCATACTCATTAGTACTCAAACTCTTGAGTACTCATACTCATGAATACTGTACTCATGAGTACTCATACTCATGAGTAGTGTACTCATGAGTACTGTACTCATGAGTAGTGGACTTACCCCTGTACTCACTCGTCATCGTACTCACTGTTTTTTTCTGGGTGCGTGATCACTCATCATCGTACTCACTCGTGAGTTTGAGTACAAATGAGTACAAATGAGTGTACTCACGAGTGAGTACGCCGACCTATGCCCCTAGTATATCAAGCCGTTAACAGTAGCAGGCGAACAACCAGCACGCCAGCGCCGCCGTGTGCTTTCCCACCACGCTTTTCCACGCTCTTAGTGGATCCGTCAGGAGGAAAAGTTAAGACAACCATTTTTTATGACCTCACCAGTCAATTATCACTCACGCGCTCAGCCGCGAAAATTAGGTATACAGCAAGTGCTTATGGCCATGAAAATTCAACAAGAAACTAAAAAAAATCAGACACCCCCTCCCTCCCAACCGATCATGCAGATCGCGATTGGTGCCGTACCCGCAGGTAACCTGAATTCCGAGCCCACAGTTACGCATGAAACTTAACAGCCAGCCATAGCTGCCTGCTAGGCTACTCATATGTACTCAAACTCAAAATGTACTCAAAACTCATTTTGTAATCAAACTCAAAATGTACTCAGACTCAAAATGTACTCAGAACTCAAAATGAACTCAAACTCAAAATGTACTCAGAACTCAAAATGGACTCAAACTCAAAATGGACTCAAACTCAAAATGGACTCAAACTCAAAGTGTACTCAGAACTCAAATGGACTCAAACTCAAAATGCACTCAGAACTCAAAATGGACTCAAACTCAAAATGGACTCAGAACTCAAAATGTACTCAAACTCAAAATGTACTCAGAACTCAAAATGGACTTAAACTCAAAATGTACTCAGAACTCAAAATGTACTCAACTCAAAATGTACTCAGAACTCAAAATGGACTCAGAATTCACAAGGTCTCAGGCGTACTCAAACTCAATCGGACTCAAACTCAGTCGGGATCACTCGGCTCAAACTCACTCAAGCTCAAACTCACCATGCTACACTAGCCTCGCGCTCACTTAAACTCAAACTCACGCGTGAGTTTGAGTTCAAATGAGTCTGAGTGAGTGGACTCATGAGTGAGTTCACCGACCTCTGGCTAGGGCACATTGCCCTGGTCGGCGTACTTTCCTACCCGGGAACTCCCGTTGGATGAATTTATAAGTGCTTGTGTTACGAGCATCCACATTCACCTGGTGCCATTGGAACGGTGGTTTCATTCACCTGAACGGCCCGAGCTCCATTCAAAGTGACTTCAGAGCGGCCACCGCCCTTTTCAAAAAGATCACGTAGGTGAGGCCTTTTGGCAGGAGAATAATCTTGTGTCGGTCTTCAGATAAACAATGCCTCGTGGACCTTCTTGCCAACTCGAAGTTTGCGTTGGTTCTGGTAAGCACGTTTATCCCCCCGCATCTAGCTTGTTCGAAAGGATTGATTTGTGGTGTCAGCACTGTCCTTACTCTCCCGGAGGTGCTCGAGCAATCTGCACAGGCTGGCGCCATATTCCTCTACCGATGTAATCGTGCAGTATATGCGACCAGAGTTCCTGATTGCCCTTTCCTGGGCCTGTCATGCCTTTCAGAAGAAAACGTGTCTCCACTTTTGTTACGGGTCGAACCCCTCAAGCCTCGACCATTGCAGTGTCACAAACTGGGGGCGCAATGGACCCAGTCAAGGAGGCTTTAAGTGAGTGGCTTGATGCTGTACTTGTGGTGAGGAGCACGCGGATTTCCAGTGCAGCGGTGATGTGAAATGTTGCCGTTGTGGTGAGAATCACCGAGCGGACTCAATCAGCTGCACCGTTTGTGTGAAGCAGGAAAGGATTGTGGAAGTCATCTAAAAACGCCGCTGTTCGGGCGGAGAAGCGATAGCTTCTGTCAAAAAACGGGCGTTACCTATGCAGGTGCTACGTCTAAACAGACCCCCTTCACGGAGACGTCTTTGAAAAGAATGATGGATGTGGCAGCAGAGAAGGCAGTGGCGAAAAATGTAGACCCGCTGGTGCTCGCGATGTCACAGTGCCTAGCCCAGATGCAGCGGCTGACAGCCAAGCTTTCGGAGTTTTTTCGGGGGTTTCCCCATCTCCGTGTTTCCCCTCGCACACAGAATCCGGATATCATCGCAGATACTGCTCTCCCTTTATATTTCTGCTCAGCTCAGGGTATTTAGAAGAGACGTTCTGCACCCGGCATCTCCCATGACAACCACCGAGATGCCTTTGGCATCGGATACAAACCTCGCTACTTCCCAGCTCTCTGAAAGCATGTATGTCCTTCCGGTATCCTCATCCATTGAAAATAGGTCTTCGGAGTTCTAGACTGGTATATTCTTCGTCTCCACCCTAAAAGAACAGAGCTCGCGCTCCCACAGACGTAAAAACAGACAAGGGATCGAAGTCGAAAACGGAAAAAGGCATGGTTCGATTTCCGTAGGCTGCAGACATTGTAAAACAGGCAATTGCTTCTGGACAGCTTGAGTCGCTTAGGCCGGACCCGGCTTTTGCAGTGCAGTTGCCACTCGGCGATTTGTGCTTCTCCTGACCTCCGCTATAAGTACCTGAGCTATCCCAGGATATTCTGCTCCAGGAAGCATGGCTATCGTCCTCTATTTTTTTGCCGTTTGTACATTTCGCTCGTTCAGCTTGAACAGGCATAGCGGAGGGAGAGGCTTGCTCACATTAGTTTCGACCGCATTCGGCCACAGGACATCTATTTTGTCTACATTGGCATCAAGTGAATGCAAAATTTTGGGTGTTGACGTCTGTCGTTTATATTCTACTCCCTTCACAGTGATTAATGCATATTTCCCAGCTGGTGCTAAATCGACGAAACCATTAGATGCTGCTCTCGCCTCATGCGAACCCTATAGCGTCACAGAGGGTGAGCTTAACTCTCACCACCTATCCTGGGGGTAGCGCACGGTTGCACGCGCTAGGAGAATATGGCAATGGATTGGAGATCACAACCTTTCATGTCATAACTCCGGGGCGACAACTTGTGTAAGGGGCAAGTCCCACTCAATCGCAGACTTAGCTCCTTCTACGGCAGGACTGGTAATGAGACAGTTTCTGATGTTACTAACAGTGGTCACGTAGTAGTGTTTTTCGAAATGTTATGCTTCGTGCGAACTCTGAACCGGAAAGACCAGTCATTCATCGATATGACTCGCTTTGGTAAATAATTACGCACAGCTCTTTCTTCAATGGACCAATTTGACGAAGAGCGTGTCGCTACGCATGTTTTAAATTTGATTAGCGATGCAACAGAACGTTCCAAATACACAGTCGCACCGGCAAGGAATGGCCCTTGCTATTTCTGGTGGAACAAGGAGCGCACATGAGAGTTCAGACCCAGATAGGCTGCGTGGAAGAAGTTGCTTCACAACCAGTGCCCCGACAATTGAATTAGCTTGCAATTCATTTCCGGAATTTTCAAAAGAACTAATGCTAAGGCGAAGGTGGAATATAAGTCCCAACGGTTTTCTTTTCAATCAGTCCACAAAAAAATTCACCCCACCTCCCCGAAAGGAATCGTGAGGAAATGCGAATGCACATGTCGAACACGTATTTGGGGGTCTTCGGCTCGGCGTTGGCGTTTCGCAGCGGCTTCCCGAGCACGGAGTTCGGCGTCGGCAGCTCGCTTCAAGTTCGGCATCACGGGCTCTTCGCTTCGCAGCATTGTCTGCCGCTTCTTCTTCTCCTCCGGTTGAAGATGACGTTGAAGCCACTACAGTGACGTCACCTCCAGTGAGAGGTGTAATGCTCGAACTGTATTGTATTACACTTTTTGCTCGAGGTACCGTTGCCGGCAGACATTCCATTTATATATACTTGCGACCGAGCGAACGGGAGAGTGGGGCGAGCGTCGAGAGGAGAAGCACCGAAGCACCGCGCCTACCCTCGCCTACACTCTCCCACACACGCGGGAGCTCCGGCGAGCTCCCACGATGCGAGCGCCCTCACACGCCCGAGCGCGCTCCTCCTCTCCACTCACTCGCCGCTGATCCGCCCGCACCACCTGCTCCGGTTGCTAGGGGAGAGGAGGAGCACGCGCGCTCGCAGCTGTTGCTGTGGGAGAGGGGGTGAGAGCGGAGAGATAACACCTGCGGGCGCGTGGACGCCGCACGGCGCCTGACATGGCTCGACTAAGAAATGCATTCGCATTTAAAAAGCACCCTGTTCAAGTGGCTACGTAGATAGAAAGTAGCTCATCCAGATCAGAATGTTGATTCGGTTACGGATTCCCCTGATCAAACAGAGGATTTTCTCAACCGGATTGCACAGGGATTCCATATGCGTTTCACATCGGTGGCGCCATCCATCCAAACGGGATATGGACAGGACAACTTTAAAGGAGTAATTCTGAAAGAGCTCGAGGAGGGATTACGTCGAGCCCCCGACGCGGCTCCGGGTCCTGATGCCATCACAGTCAGACTGCTAAAACTTCTGTTCAGTGAGTCTCCCCTCTCTTCTATATGTAACTAACCACGCCTTATGTCATACGTGGGTCCCAGGTGAGTGGCGGCTGGCCAAAGATTGTTCCCCTACTTAAATACAAAGAGTTGTGGTGCGTGATAGATAACATTAAGCCTGCATCCCTCACTTCCACTGTTGTAAAAGTGGTCGAAAGACTTTTACTCAGTAGAATGAAGTTATCTTATAAGGAGAAAACATCTTGAGCCCCAAACAGATAGGTTTAAGGAAGAGCTAGTTAATGTAGCCAGCTAATATCGATCTGGAGAGCCGCATTCAATTGAGAAGCTCACAAAAACCAGTTGCAGTGCTCGTCACCATGGATATCGCTAAAGCTTACGACAGCTTCTAGTATAGTATTATTTTAATGTGCTTAGGCGCTTCCGTTTTCGAAACTACATCATCTCATATATCTATTTTTCTGTCTAGCAAAAAACTCTTTTTCTCATCAGGGCCTCTCCTCTTTAGTATACACTCAAACCCGAGGTGTTCCCCAGGGCTCTCTTTCGTCTCCCACGATTTTTAATATTTTGATGAGCTCTATTCCTATAAGTCCAGACGTTCATATGTACCGATATGTACCGATCAACATCTTGTATATGGAAGCCAGAATTCCCCTACTAGTTTCCCGTATGCATGCCCTCACTGTTTATGCAATCATTAGAGTAATGGCATCGCGCACATCCAGACTGCAAACTGCCTTTGTAGCATCGCCTTCGCTCTTTTTCAGCAGTCCATGGCCCCGGTTCAAACGCACGCAGGTTATATTTGTACTGTCCTTACTGGACCCCTTACATGTGGCCCTTTCGTCTGTCCCTGTTCCTGATGATTCAGACTCATCTTTAGAGGTAGCCTGTTATGAAATGTTTCCTCGAAAGCTAAATTGCTCCCATTAGGTCGCTTCTCAGGTGTTTTGCAGTACTACCTTACAGGTTTCTCCTGACGTGTAATTATTGGAACCGACGCGTCTGTTCGGAACGAGAATGCAAGACTAAACATTTTTTCTCCCGGTTTGGATTGGGCTTTTTGCCTCCGATTGGTTGACCCTAGTAAATATTTTCATGCTAAGTATTTAGCGATAGTTCTGGCCCTTAGAAAGCTAGATTCTGCTACACAACAAGCAATTGTGCATAGATTCTTTCCGTTTGCATTGCACTATTGTGCCCAAAGTCATCTCCCCTACGTCGAACCCTCGGCTATTTACTGCCCCCATCTTTAAGAAACCTTCGTTTGGTGTGGGTGCCTCGACACGCATGCATCTGGCCCAACAAACGGCAGACACTCTGGCGGCCATTGCATTGGATGGCCCGATGGTGGAATTCTACTGCCCACAAAATTTGTCACCTCCGCACGCTTTAGAAGATTCGGCCTGCTAAAATGCATGGCTGAATTTGCGTACGCACGTTCTGATCCCGATCATCTCCGGCACTGATAGCAGTGCCGGATTAGACAGTCACGAGTTGTGAAGTTACCCTAATCATATGTGCATGCACACAAAAGAAGTTCTCACTTATCACCTCTGCAGAGCACTGAGAGGCCGCGCTACGCAGCTCCGAACTGGGCCATCAGGCCCGTCTAATCGATACGGCTGTGGAAGTCGCTGGTGAATGGTAAATGCCACCGGCTACAACGCCATCTAATTGGCATGAATCAGATAAAGGTTTATATAAATAAATATATATATATATGTATATATATATATATATATATATATATATATATATATATATATATATATATATATATATATATATATATATATATATATATATATATATATATATGTCTACCATAAGCAGCTTTGGGTGTGGTGTCCCAAATATAAATTATTTCTTGTACCGCTGAAATCTGGCCTCTTCACCCTTCTGTGCATTTTGTAACAAATTAGAGAGAGCTGAACATTATTTCCTCTTCTGCCTACGGTACTCATCCATAGGAAAAGGTACTTGGAAAACCGGTTTAACTCATTGGTCCTCCCAGTGCCTGTTCCTCGAATCTTATCGTTCGGGGTGAAGGCGCTGTGTTTTAGCCCCGGAAATCTTTGCTCTGCCGTACACTAATTCATATCGGAATCTGACCGTCTCTTGTGCAAGCCCCAGGCCATGCCGGGCTCCTCTCAAAAAGATCCCAACGTGTGTGGTCACTGCTAACAGTGCATTCCAGCCATCTGCGTCTCCTGCACCAACTTCTTTTCTTGTTTTATTTCTCTACTTACTTTTCATTTTTTTTTAGTTTAGATTTTATTTCGGTTTCAACACTTCCTGGGGCTATGCCTTATGTTCGGGAAGTTTTTTTGTTTAAATTTCCCCTTGTTCTCACCCATTACCGACTGCAGCGCCGAATTTACCCTCCACCACACCCCAACATGACCACAGAGAGGACGCCATTACCCTCAGACTGCTGGAAACTAACACCTACCCCCACGGAACACTACTCCATGCCATCTACCCAACAACATACTCTCTGACTTGTCAACACTTCCCCACACCCAACACTCTCTACCATATGGTTTTAGAGTGCCGGCAATCGCCATCCTTAACCTCCCTATCAAACCCCACCCTGGAGGAGTGGTAGGAACAGCTGACCAGCTCACGGCCTCAAGACCAGCAACGACTGGTGGACAGGGCCCGCCTGGCAGCCAAGGACCAAGGCTTTATGAACTAAGGAGGCCTCCCACAACGGAACGCTTCCTGTTGAATATATGTTTCTTCCTCTTCTGCTCCCCTAAACACCTATTTTAATTTCATCCATAAATGTGTTTCTTTAATTACTATATATTTTCTCTCGGTGAGCGCCCCTTTCCTAACCAATCCCCCTGAGTAGGTATGAGGCATATCTTCTGGCACCATCACCACCACCACCACCACCACCCTGAGCTTGCTACGGCCACGAAGGAATCTCATACAATGAAGTGGCTGATCAATTAGCCAGTCTGTCTCTTCGTTGCCCCGTGGGCCTGCCGTGCCCAAATGATAGCTTTCTTTTGGGGGCAAACTTAAGGCGTTTACGACTTCTCCAGGCTTGTCGGCAAGACGCCCTTCTCTCTTCTAGCGATTATGACCACCTTTGTCATGCATGGAAGCTAATGTTTTGTGAATCAAGGATATGCGAGGTAGCAATCACTAATCTTCGGTGCAAAATCCCCCCATTAAATTGTTTTCTTTATTAATCTCGCCTGGCTCCATCTCCGCTGTGCCTATTCTGCGGTGAACTTGAAAATATAAACCGTTTTCTTTTTATTTTCCGCAGCTCCTCCCCAACGCGATGCAAGCATCTGGAGTCAATTTTACACGACTGCGCCTTCTGCTGTCTACTTCCGAGGTACTCCCGGTCTAGGAGTTTTCCACAAAGATGTTGTATCCACCCTTCACTCTTCTTTTGCGGCGACAGGCTGCTTTTCTTGCTACACAGATAAGCGTTCACATTTATTTAATTTTTCGTCCTGAATTTCCTTTGATATTATCAAATGTATTCTGCTCTGTAATTCCATTTCTTAATTTGTGATTTAAAATAGTACAGGTCACATCCTGGTTACGTACAAAGCTTCTTGGCGAATCCTCCGCGTGGGAATATGTCATGTTCAGAGGCAATTAACCAACGAACCAATTTATCGTTTCGCGCCATGCAAATAATGTATATAGATTATTCGCCTTAATGGTTCCTCTCATCTCTGCAGCCGCCATATTAAATTTAGGTCCCGTGACATTACGTTCATGATCATCCATCTGGGTAAACCGAGTCTTACATTATAAATTACTGCGCCGTCGCGTCTCTCTTATTTCGGTTAACGTGTCATTGGAGCCGCCAAGTGGAGTTCCTGTCTAGCAAACACGGCGCCAAAGCATTAGGTGTAGTGCTACCTCCCCCGATGCTGAAAATAACACCAGGACACCGACTCGCGGCTTGGGATAAAAACAAAACTCAGACATGATCACAGCTTCTTGAATTGTAATTAGGTAAATCTCCCCGGTTTTTCCTATTCGTGTGGCTATAGAGGCCATGACGCTTTATTATGATGTCACCGACTCACTCAACACCAGATATTTCCTCGAAAGATAGCGGTTTATTTGCGATCATTCGGAAATGTCGTCTCTTGTGAGTTACGCAGAGACAGTGCAAATATCAAGCAAAAACAGGAAGTAACGACCATGGGCCGTTCTCGATTGGCTAGAGACCCGTACTTAAAAGACGGTCACAGCTTCTACGTTGCTTAACACATGCAGATAATAACACAAACGTAGTGAACAATACTGTCCAAGTTTTTTTAACTGCATGTGGGGTGTTAAACAGCATGGTAAACGTACGCTTCCAAATTACCCCTTTTCAATGACTTGGCCCAAAACAGCTGTTTTCGCACAAATATATTTAAGTGTGTTTGTTACATTTCTTTTAACAAAAAAATGTAACTGTCTCGTCTTTGTAAATGCAGTCCATAAAGGTTTGGTTTTATAAGCTGTCTCAATACGATGATGTGTTTAACCATTTTTATTGTAGATGGCCTTCTTACCTGCAGATAAAAATGCTATATCCTAAAATCCAATTTTATATAGCAGCTAGTGTTTTACACTTCTTAATAAAGTGCCAAATGTTTGGTCCGCTATCGCTGGAGTGCGCGGGACATCACCTTTTCACCTCCGAGGGCTCAACAGTGAGAGAGACAGAGGCTGACATGCGTGATTTAGATAGCTAGCATCATTTAGTCCAGCAATATGGATTGGCGGCTTCAGCTATTTTATGGTGTGAAGGTTAATTATGCAGCCAGCAGCTTCTCGTTTTGTATTTATTGTAATGCTTGCCTGTGATTTTTGTTTTACATTGTTCTCACCACTTTGTTATAGCGAACTATTTGAGCATAACACCGGGTAGGCAATGCTGCTTTTGAAACTCTAAAATTTTAAGTACCCACAGTGTGCGAGGTCGTATGCACTGCTCAAGAAGCACAACCTCAACCACGGCCATAATAAAAATTACCTGCCTTCAATATTAGCCGTAGCTGCATCAGCTGCCTTTTCTATGGGCTGCAGAATGTTACATTCCATCTTGAAAATATTTTTACTGGGCCAGGCCTCAACACTGACGGTTCTCTTACATCTTTGTGCACAAAAACGTGGTATATTGACCAGGTGAACTGTTCAAGTGGGTCATCCTGTAGCCCATGGACGTTACCATCTGTTTGATATTATTTATACGATCTGCATTGCACTCATTACGCCGCTGTTTTATTTCAAAATAAAATACTCCTTTCTGAAGTACTCTTTTGGCCCAAGTGATTTTATTTTAAATCGTGTTTTTAACATTTTGTTTTAACAATACCATTTTTCATTGGTAAAAAATACAAATGCAAAAAACGCGAAGTTTTGGTAATATTTCAAGCATGTGACTCTGCGTAACAAGAAAGGAACTTTATTCTGTAGACCCAATTGCACAACTTGAGACATAAAAACACTCGGCGTAGATAAATTGCTTTTTCATAGCGAACCACAGGCAGGCATCTATAGTCAGCATTGTGACAAACCTGGGAAAACGTTTCTGCTTGGGAATTTTGTCATTAACGCGGATACCTTTCTCACATTTGTTATTTCTATTACTGCTAATCTTTAACCCTTTCAGTCACCGTGTCTTCACATGAAGACTTGACTTTCTTCATTGTTTTGGTCTTGAAAACGAAAAATGTTTATGCTGCAGAGCGGTGCGGCTGATGTTCGAAACCTACGAAAGTGAAAGTAGTACCATGTAATGTGGAATGGTGGAACCGCACTCATCAACATTGTTTCAAAATGGAGGCCACCACGTTTTGTGGGAGCTCCGGTGTTTTGCCGACCTAAGTGGTCTTTTACTGCGGCGTAAATCGTTTATAAAGGCTAAAAACACCTCTTTGATGTGCAGAAATTAATATTTCACTTCCTTGTTTGTAAACTGCCTAAGGATATTTAATATTTTTGTTGCGAAAAGAAGGACTGAATAAGGGTGTCTCCGTAAGAGGACGCGACGCCATTTGCGCAATAAATATTCTAGTGAGACTGAAATTTTTCTTACCTTTAGACGCTTGACACTGCTAAATCTCCAAGTATGGAATTTTTGTGCAGTGACTATATTAATTCGTGACTGAAACAGTTAAGCTAGATAAGAACGATAGGACGTGTGCAAGTGGTGAAGATACTTACCGCTTGACGATCTATCCTGCTGAAAAGTGTAGAGTTGATATGGGTTTTTTCGTCCTGCCGTAACCCCCCGATTTCTTCGGTCCCTGGGGCACCACATTGAATGTCTTTGGCGTACTTAAATATACCAGTCGAAATTACATAGCAAACATTGCTTCCAAGCCATCCTTCGTACTCATCTATAAATCGCATATAAGTATTCTAGCAAAAAGAAGAGCCAGTGTATTACTTTTATATTTTCCGCAAGGTTAAGATTTATGTCTTTAAGTGCTGTCAGCTTAAACACCAAAGCTTGACAACAATTTTATTTACAGAAACAAGATTTAGGCGCATGTCCATTGCTACATTTTAATAAGAAGTAAACCACACAAGGGTACTAGCTGTATTTACTAAATTACCAGTCGGCAGCCTGATTAGTTTTTAGTTTTAAGAGCGCCGACAGAGAATAAGTGGCGCGTCACTGGAGGGCACCAGATCAATCTTTATCACCTGGGGAAGATTAACGTGCACCAAAATCTCTAACACAGGGGTGTTTTTGCTGTTCCCCTACATCAGAAAAGCAGTCACAAATCGGCAGCCTAGTTGTGACGTAAATAAAGCGTCATCATTGCATGTGCGCACCACTTGCAAACAACGCGGAAAATGTCCCCGGCGGCCCATACCAAGAAGTCTATAGATAATGTCTGAAAAAAAGTGCTTGGCGATGACATCTTCCAGTTACTATTTTCCTTCTGGCACTCTGCATGAGACCACCGTTTAATAATAGTTTTCCTTAGGTACGTCACATAGAAGAAGCGGTGTTGGTGTCCGCTTGCCTACATCACAGGCCCATTTTGTTTCTGGCACAGTTTCTAATTATGATAAAAGTCACTGGCGACATTTATGCGCCAATCCAGTATTCCTCATCGACTTAGTTAGTGACACATCGTGTTTACGATTGCCTTACTCACGGCTTCTGACCTTTCGTCACAAAATGCACCAGCAAACGTTTTACTGCAAGCTTGCGTCTTCTTATATTTCGCAGTTTTAATTGTTTTTGCAATGGTTAAAATTCTTTCAGCCAGCCGACGGGCACAGACCAGAGCATCCCGTTACCCGTAGATCTCTGCAGCTGGAAAACATTTTAGAACTCGAATGGCCCGAAGTTTAGGTGTTACGTATCACAATCAAGGAAATTTACATTTCTAGTGATTGATTTTAAAACCGCGCGTACTATTCTTTTAAACAGCCGATTCGTGGAGGATCAGCGAAGTGGGTATGCATGACAAAGAGTGGAACAGCATTTTTTCCACCACTTGTATAAGGCAGACAGCGCTGTGATAGCGCAAAACGCTCCCTTTTGGCTGAATTCACTGTGCACGTGCGAGCAAAACCGAGTGAAGCGGAGACACAACATATATGATAATACCACGTCGATATTTCTCGTGTCGAAACGCGTAGTCGCCGCATGTTAGTCAAGTAGTTGGGAAGCCACACATGTAGGCAAAACACTCACGCAGTGGTTCGTGTGTTATGATCAACGGTGAAGGGATGCGCCCAGCAAATACGGTGGTCACCGCAGTTGCGCCGCAATCACAGTGAGAGAACAACAGTGCGCCCGTGCAAATGATTCTTCGTCACCGTAAGCTGGTCGGGTATTTCAAGAGCAGAATGAGTTCGGGACGCCGAGCGGAAGCTTCGCAGTCATGCAGGTACGTTGGGGGTGCGACTGTGTTGCTAAAAAACCAAGACACTGCGACTACGCTGAAGCCACAAAATTTCATCTAAAACGTGATGTGAATTTTGTACTGCAGTACCATCGTGTCGACAAAACGTCTTTGCTTGTGAACCGCCCTTACCAATTTGAACGGCTGCTAAACTTTATGTAGTTTTGACAGTGGTGTCTATTCTGGCAGCTTTTTGCAGAACAGCAGCATTTCCGTCATACTGCATATACGGGCTAAAATTTCAAATATTTCCAGGCCTAACATTGGTTGTGTAGCAACGCGGTAATCTTCGCTTGTGAACAAAATTGTTTGTAACAATATACCGCATATTAAGCGCCAACAAATTATTGTTCGAGAGTATAATCACCCAAAGTATCCTCTGCTTGCTACTTTCCAGCATATTTAAATGCTCTAGTGGTGGTTATTACGATACAAAGATCACCATGGCTGCACTACGGTACAATCTGTACTGCATTGATATTCTAGAGAACTTCAGGTTACGGTACAAAAAGGGTACACGTCAGAAATTACTGTTCATGGCATGATAGATAGTTTTGAGTACAAACATCAGTTGATAACATAAACTCAATTAGAAAACCATCACAGTTTGACTAGCGTCACGTTCTGGAAAGTTCTGTCGTCTTGCAAGCTCTGATGAATATATGGTGTCAACCAAAATGTTCAAAACAGTTCGTCCTTCTCTGGACCTGTGCAATCTCCTTGCCGCTTGTAGTTGTGAGTTTCCGCATTTTTGTGCGACCAACCATGAGTCAGCTAGGGTTTAACGTTCTCAGATAGTTTGCTCTGTGCGTGTGAGTCCCATGTTTTCTTACAGAGTTAACGGTATACGGAGATTTTTTTACTCCATGTTAACGCTCAGGAAAGACGCGTGCGGTTATTCTAGGCTGCAACAAAGAGCTGCCAAAAGGGGCAATATGTTGAGATAAATTATGGCTAGAAAATTACTCTGTTTCCGTAACTCAGCAAATATTAATGTTGTTTGAACACACCGTAAACCACTGTTGGGGTGGTAAGAAACGGTCATTTATTTTGGCCAATGGTTAAAGATGTCATGGCACTTAGTATGCGAATATATTGCACATTTTTATTGTGCTGCCGTGAAACATAACGCTACTTTTACTATATGTCCTTCTGCTAGCAAAACGCGTCCAATGTGCCGCACTGCGAAAAGCAAAAAAAAAAAAAGGTTTCAGAGACACTGTTGAAAAAGTTATAAATTGTTTTGAATGTTGGCACTCAAATACCTGCTGCGATATATGCTCTTGGGGCGTTTTGACTGTCAAATATTTTAAAAAAGGTGTCACAGGAATTGGGGTTGTCTTCATAGTTACCATTACGGCGACGACCGATGCTTCAGTGCTCGTAAATAAAGAACCCTCTCTCACTTTCAAAGGCTTAAGAGACAAGATCTAGAAGAGATCGATGAGCGTCCGCAATACCATTGGGAAGACGCGGTGTTGTCACGAACGTATTTCTACAGGTGTTTTTCAGGTATGTTTTAAAAACATAAGTGACTGATGGGTAAGCACACCCGTTTTCGAGGCACCAATGATCCCATTTAATATCCAATTTTTAAATACGGCCCATTTCGAACTTAGGGTAGATTGTGGAGACCTAGGTTTAGCACTTGTTTTAACAGCTTCAATGTAGGTTCCAAGCAATCCAACGAATTGTGTTTAAGGCAAGCACGATACATTATTATAGTAATAAAAAACTTGTGAAAGGTGATTAGTGCCTGATGACCTCCGGGTCAACAATTTTGAAGGTAATATTTCTTGTTTTATTACAATTCTTGTAGGGGTAATTTTTGTATGCGCCATGGCTATTTATCATACAATCTCGTGGTCTTTTGTGACAAATTTAGCATCACAATTTAAACGGTCATTTCATTTCAGGCGAACGTCGTGCTGCCTACAACACAGGTACTTTGTTAGGACTAAGTTAAAAGAAGCTCTTCTTGATTAATTTGTCTCTAGTTACACCCTAGAAGTACATGATTTTCTCAATCAAAATGAATAGTTGCGGTAGTTAATACTAATTTAACTTTTATCTGGGTACACGTATATCAATAATATTTGTAGCAAATTTCGTCAGGAAAATTATCTTTGAAATAAACACAGTAGAACATAATACTTTTGCTTCAGGCACACTATTTTCCTCTACGTGCGACTTTGATAGTCGCCTTCGAACTACGTTTGAAATCTAATTTTATATCCTGTTGCGCACATGTTCTGTTACACCGAAAGCCTTGAGCTTAAGAAGTATGACATAGTGCAAAGCTTGGTCCTTGCACTAGGGTACAAATACCCTAGTGCAAAGCGCCTTTGTAGGTATAAGCACACACACAGAGATACAGTGCTGCCTGTGGACATAATTACGTTTTACGTTAGTCTCCAAAGCAACAATCCGGTCTGTCGTGCATTGGCCTGAGTACAAATCTGCTTGAAAATACAGGAAGCTCTGAGCTTCAGAAAATGCAATGGGCTGCTGCATATGGCATTTTCTAATTTCTATCTCAAGCACCTTGTCAAACATGTTATGCGTTTCAGGTTCGAACAATAATTATTACAAGAAACACTGTAAACGAGACTATGTTATATAATACCGCTGCCTTCTACAGATGTACGGTGACGCGGCTCTCCTGCGGAGAAGTTGTGGAGGTTGTGGTTGCGGAGGAGGTGTTGGGACACGGCATGGTTTCTACCGCGCGACCAGAGTGCATCCCTGTCGCGCTGCATCACTCTGCATATCTGTGCTTTTTCGCGAGGTCGATTTTTCTGCTGGATTCTGCCGCTGTGAGCTTCAGATTCGGGGGAAGCCATCGCGAGCTCCAGCTGTGGTTGAAAGCGCTCAGTATCATAGCGTGGCGAAGACCTTTGAGCGGCAAGTCTTGTGCTTTCATTTTAATCACACTTTGCTTGACGCCTTTTATTCTTGTGATGGTTCTTTGTGTCGCTAGGATTTCTGCTCGTGACACGTGCTAAATTGCAGGTAGTTAAAAATAATGTCTCATCATTTGATTTCGTAGCTACAGGTGCTTGTCTCGAAGTATTCGGCGTGTGTCCTATAACAAATATTACCTCAAGAAAAGGCAGTCTTTGGATACACGGAATGGGGTGGGTCACTGCACAGGTTTCTTTCTACTTGTGGGGCTAAAAACTTGCACGTGGGAGGGCGACTAACAGCTATTTCAAACAGAATAAAAATTTTTTATAACGTTTTTATTGCTTGTTTTCACGAAATGGTTTTCCCCCGACAGACTTTTTTTGTTAGAGCATTCGTGTACAGAACAGACCTGAATGCTTACATGAGGTTCTGTGCTGCATGGTTGGGTGCTCCGCTAAAGATACAATTGTCTTTTTATCAACAAAAATTGGCTGGACGTTGTTGAATGTCGATTTTATTGCGTACTCGCGGTATAGCGGTGTACATAATAATAAAATAATCAATTGTGCGCAATTTTTTATCGGCCTGCCGTTGTGCAGACCTTTTTTCTTCTTTACTCGAGTTTGATGTAGTTATATAGCATTCTGTGGTAAGCCTGTGAAATTCTCCCCACGCACTGGAATGTACCTTTCAGCAGCATCACTATGGTGTGCACCAATGCTAAATCATTGAGCTATAACCGAGTAATCAATTGATACAGCAGCGGTTTTCATCTTTTATAGAAACCACAACGGCATTGGTTACCTTAGGCCATGTAGGTAAATATTGTTAATGAAGATATTTTCAAAGAATTTAGGAATGAGTGCAAGCTGTTGCTTTCTTAAGGTATGGCATTAATTTTCCACCCGAAGGACGGAAAGATAGCACGATATTCAATTATTTGGTTTAGGCGGGAGTGTGTGTTCTGTGTAGTATGTTATTGTGACAGCCGTTTTCGGTATAGTCGGCTACCTCTTTCTAGCAGGAGAAATATTCCTTTGAGGTGACATCGCGTCAACAGAGCCCTAAAGGGTGTCGAGGGCGTTTAGTTCGCCAAATATTAGGAACAGCTACGGCCGCTTGTTTAACCAGGACCACGTTGTAAGATGTACTTTTAGGTGAGCCCACAGCTTACAAAACAAACGTTTACTCGTAGGTTTTATTTAGGTCGTCAAAAAATCGTCGGTAGGACCATTGATAGAAAAGTGTGTGCCCGACCGCCACCCACTTGAAGGAGTTCAGATCTTTTCGGCTCCTCGCCGGGACCTCTCGGGCGTAGAGATTCATACTTACAAATACTCGGCAACCTTCATAAGTGGTCGTATAGTAGCCTCGGCTTCGCGAACTCTTCGTCCGGCGGAGCAGACGATAAATTGGAGAAAGCCGGGCTCAAGCATTGGCACTGGCAGCAGTTCTTCAAAGTGTTCTGGGCAGGTGCTTTTGTTGGTAACAATCAAAAGAATATATAAAACGCTAAATCGAGGTTATAGTGTGCGGCGCTAGCTATTGAATACCTCCTCACGCAAGGGAAATTTCATGGTTGCGCAAGAAAAAACATGGAGTGCAAAGCTTTAAAAAGTTGCAGCTACGGTAGACGCAGCTGGCAAGAAAAACTGACATTATTAGTGTCTCTGCGAACCAAATGAATGACTGCGTGCTCCGCAGTTATCCCCCACGAATAATAATGCTATTACAGTTCAAAACAGTACTTTTCAAACCTTGAAAAGTAAGTACTACAAAACGTTAAGGCATTGCGTGCTCCGAAACGATGCAACGACGTTGATTTCAATGTTGGCTACCGCAGCACAGCTACTCAGTATCTGCAGCGGCAAAAAGAATCCTTCTACTGCCGAAACAGCGCCTAAAAAAAAAAGACAGCTGAATTTCTCAAATTTAATAAACCAGCGGCGAGTGCACTGATGTTTCTTTGTCGTAAATGACGCTGCATAACTCCGCTAATATTACGCACGAAGCAGCGCGGCGAAGCAATGTCAAAGTTACCGGCGGTGACCAATGTTTAGAGGAGCTTCGCCACACTTCTAAAAACACCTAGGACGCCCTCACACTCGCTGCTGATTCAGCAAAGCGGTAAAATTGCGTTCAAAACACTCTCTGTGAGCCCACTCGTTGATCTTACACAAACAACGTTGCATTTCACGGATGCTGCTTCTACATGCGAGCCGCTATGCTCCGGAGAGTCGGTTGGGAAGCCACGTGAAGTCTACGACGCTGCGAAATTCAGAGTCGTGCCACCAGGTGACCTTTCAATTAAAGGTCCAGGCAAGGCGCGACAAACTTTATTCTACAGCTTTTTGCGCCGTAGTGTCCCCACCTAAAAGTACATCCTACCGTGACCACGAATCAAGCTCTCGGCTAGGAAACATGAAAATGGAACATCCTGGCGCCGAGATGTATGCATTCACACAAATAAAAGAAGAAAAGAACACAACGATTGCGGTTCAGGCAGCCAACATTTGAATGGTGTT
Source organism: Haemaphysalis longicornis (assembly GCF_048455015.1). Taxonomy (NCBI): domain Eukaryota; kingdom Metazoa; phylum Arthropoda; class Arachnida; order Ixodida; family Ixodidae; genus Haemaphysalis; species Haemaphysalis longicornis. Next base: position 5,499,159 of record NW_027526288.1, on the reverse strand, counting down.
TACCCGTCTCGTGCGTCATTCTGAAAAAAATTTGGTATGTTCTAAAACGCAACCTATCAAATGAACATTTTTTTCTGACATTTATTTCAGCCACACCAAGGAGGAGTGAGGAGTATCAAAAAATGAACACCTTTTGAAATACACGATCGGTTTTCCCCTGCTGACACCATGCAAGCAGATTCTTTTTCGGTTGTCCTGTACGCCTGCTTACGTGATAAAACTCTCCACTTCCGTAGATAACCGCGTGCTCTTTGCCCTTTTCCTTGACATGATGTGCACGGACACTCATTTCGCTATTATTGGGGTGACACTCTACTAGACAAGGTCTGAAGGGCCCGTTCAGTGTCGAGATTTTTTTATTCGTCTCAAATGCACCAGTGAAGCTGTATTTCAACAGAGAATGCATCTTCGAATGCATCTTAGAATGCATCTAGCGTTGTATTCGAATACATTCGAAGTTTCGAATGCATCTGGTGTTGTATTCATCCAAACCAAAAAAGGAACCAAATTTGATCTTTTTTTGAAAAAGCAGATATAGTGACTGCCGAATTGTTTATTTCAAAAGCAAGTCGCTTTCCTTGGCCAACTATATGACCACAAGTATTGGATTTAGTGCTTTCAAGACGGTATTATCTCAGTTTGACAGTCAGCCTGAGTAACGTACGCGAAGGAATATCTGTTGTGTATGTTCTAAATGTTGTTGGCAAGTGCTTTTAAAACAGCGATGCCATTTAGGTAGCGTACAGCGACTAATTCAGTGCCTGTGAGCACTTGAGTCACTAACTTTTAAAATGCAAACGGTTCGTTCCTGAGTCCAAATGTAACTACAAGTAGGCAATACGTTCCTGTCCGAGTCATGAAAGCCGCAAGTTTCTGGCGTTTTGCGTGAGTGGCTCTTGCCAGAAGCCACCATATCAATATAACGTCAAAACGTACTGTGCCGCGTACACTTTTGTAATCAAGGCCTGGACATGAGGTAACTGCGAAACATATTTGTTTTTGTTTAGCATTCAATTCTTACTAATCACTCTACCACCATGATTCCTTGCAAGAATTGCTACCGTAAACATCGGTGACATCTTTCCTGGCGCAATAATACCTACTGTAAAAATGTTTTGAATGGATTGTTCAGAAGCTCTCTATGAGAGTGAAAATCTGTGACTCGTGTTTCAAACTGTTCGGTAGGATACCATTTGAATATCCTGCGCCACAAATTTTTTGCTACGTAGAAGAGGACTGAGCAAATGGCTAAGGTTGCAGAAAAGCTTTTTCAACCTAATTGTTTGCCTTGTTTGACCTGTCAAGCATTTTTTCAAGTACGAAATCTACTCTTTCTTGCCCTGACGGAGAAGAGTCACCTTCGGCACTTCCATGTTCGAACTTGTATTCCCTTTGTTTTTTATAGAGCCCTTCTCAACGTCGCCATGGGTTCGGTAAATTAAACTGTGAAACAGTGCTTTAAGCGAAGACAGGGAGAGAAGACAGACACACAAGCGCTGACAATCAACCGAGCAATAGTCAACCTCTTGTTCTGAGTACTTCCTCGGCAAGGATTGCTGTCTTGTTGTGCCTTATAAAGTCATCATTCGCAAACTAAGACTACCTACGAAGTCAAAACATGAGTCTGGTGTTTTCTTTTGGTCAGCTGTGCATTCGTATAGTAGTAAATAGACAGACTTATTTTAAATTCAATGTATGTCGATTCTGTTGTGGGAAAACCTTTTTCGGTGCTGTTTATTTTCGTGTAAACCACAGCTAGAGGATATATACGGTGTGCTCGTGATGAGTCTTTTGTAACAAAATTTCACTGTAATTCTTTATGTTGTTATCAGGTAGATAAAAAAAACATACTGTTCTGTTGTTTGCACACGCGCGGTGGAATCCCCAAGATTATGATCTGCATGAACATTTTTTATCTCTGACATAGTACATTTTGATTTGTGAGTTATGCCTGACGTAAAATGCCTTCTAGCAGCATTTTATTATTGCCTTGCGAATGGTTCTGAAATGTTTGGACGCAAAGCACTCTAATGTAAAGTTTATTCGTGCATCTGTGCACTTCGCTGTTGGATTCGCACTTGTCTGCGTGTTTGAAATGGTACGAATATGGCACGCGAAACCATAAATGTCATTTTACCGCAGGAGACAATGCACTGCGATGGAAAGTTTCTGATACACAAGAGTAACCTTCCTGCATGCTTCTGACATTGAGTCTTCGGATTGGCTGTGAAGACGTGAATTTGTGTTTCTTCGTCACGCCTGGAACCCGACGGTTCCTTGAGTACATAAAATTTTGGCCTGGTCCTTGTCTTTTGCTAGAAAGGCAACGTCTTGTGAAGTTAACGCTTTTTGGGAAATTGCAACATTGCCAGGAAACAAAAGAAATTCGATTTTACATCTGTTAAGGGCATTCCTTTTACATGCCTTCAAAAATGTGATTTTTGGGAAACAAGTACCACTAGTCATCAGCAGTTGTCGAGAAGCAATAGGCCTCGTTAGAGTTCATCAATTAAGCAAGGCTATTAAAGCTTTTTTGGAAAACAGTGTGCAACGTTTTTCATTTTTGCACATACTGAGAAGGAGAGGGTGGTGAGAAGATTGCGGCTGGTCGATTTTGAATGAGAAAGATCAATCCTGTGGCGAAGAATAGCTCAGGTACGCCGCATGCTAAGGTTGCCACACATGCTGTCGCAGAACTGACCCCATTGCGCACAAGCCAGTTCTGCCGCATAGTTCTCAATAGTGGTGTGGAGATGAGCAATGCGCATTCGAAGACAACGATTGTGGTTTCGACGGGACCAGCGTTTCTGTAGGCCCTGGTATACTGCGGAAAGATTCTGAAAGCGAGTGTCAACAGTTTCCGAAAGAATGTCGGGGTCGAGGGACGAATTGTTGGCCTTCAAAACCTCGAGTAGGTCTTTTGGCCAATCCTGAACTGGAGTATCATCGGTAGGGGGTTCCTGTTCTTCACAGGAGAGCCGAAAGGCTGGCCATCTGGTGATGTGAGTCTGCCGCAGTTATGGAGTAAACGCCGAGTGCAGTGGCAAAGTGGACTGAATAATGAAGTTATCGCTTCCTAGGTTGTGGGGAGTACAATGCCATTTCTGGTCAGTAACGCACAAGGAAAGTGTGAGGTCAGGAGAGATATCGGCCTGCACCCTCTTGCCTATTCTGGTAGGAATACAGGGGTCAGATTCTACCTTTAAACGTCGAGACTGAATCGCTTCCAAAAGTAAGTGGCCTTTCTTAGTGCGCGATTGTAGCCCCAGCAACGGTGAGGAGCGTTAAAGTCCCCTAGTATAAGAAGGGGTGGCCAGTTGCCGCTTTTGTGGCCCATGTCAGAAGGGTGCTAAAGGTGTGATTATAAGCTTTAGGGCCACTATAAACGTTAAGTACATGAAGGTAAGAGGCAGAGCGTTTTGGTGGATACAGGGTGATTGAGTCATGTGGTATCGCAATATCGGCAAATCTGTGGTGCTCAGTGGGAATGTTACGCTGTACCAGAACCACCGTTTAGTTATTACCAGGAGTATGGCAAGCTTGATATCCACTCAGCTTGACCTCCCTTCCAGGCTCTTGCAGGGAAATAACAGCTGGGGGTAAGGGTTCAGCATAAATTAGGTGTTGATTATTTTGGCGCTTACGGAAGAAACCGCGGCAATTCCACTGCCACGCGACAAGGGGTTGCCATGCCGATTCATTCGTGCCATCGTTACCGGGAAGGAGGACATTCTGTTCAGTGTCCAGGGCTCCGAAAAAATGCCGAAGGTTATTGTTGATCGTTTCAAAATTGTATTGCATCACCGTTTGGTTGGCTCGGATGGTGTTATGTAGGTGCAAGTATTCTTCCGACTGACTAGCAAGGGAACGTTCCAGAATACCAAATTTCTCATCACATGCGATCGCGCATGGTGAGTCATTGATAGAGACCATTATGCGCTTAGGCGGAGGAGAGTCGGAGTTATCAACTGTCTGAGGAGCAGGGGGAGTACCGGCTGGTTCGGAGGCATCACGCGGGTGGTTATGGTTATGAGAGGGGGTAAGCTTATCAACCTGGAGCGCAGGGTTGCGACCTCTGCGCGCAAGTCCCGAAGCTCCTTCATTACTTTTAACAAAGGGTCTTGGGACCGAGGTGGAAAGGAGGATCGAGAAGGAGCTCCACTGGTTGAGAAACGCTGGGTGCTATCCTGCTGCTGGTGTTGCACATTGGTCAGCTGATTGACAGCTTGCGTTTTCGTCTTCACTTGGTTGTTGCCCTCAGAGAGAAGTTTCAACAGTGACTGGCGGGTTGGAAGGGCAGGAATACCAGTAGACCTGGTGCCAGTCACATCCGACGCAGTGGGTCTACCGGCTGCGGCTGCTTGGGCATACGTAGGAGGCTGTCGTCGAGATTGATAGCGGCGGGTTGATAGGGCTGTTGTCGGGTTAATAGCTGTGCCGGTTACATGTGAGCCCTCACATACAATGCACTTGGGAGAGCAGGCGTAGTCATCTGTGGCGTTGGTAAGTCCGCACTTGGGGCACCGTGTGGTTGGCTGGGTGTTAGGACACACATCTTGTCAATGGCCAGTCCGCCAGCATGCCGTGCAGGCCTCTGTTTTCCGGCAAATGGGTCTGCAGCGGTACGAGGCGGAGCGGTGGCGGATCCAAAAAGGAAGCCGAGTGTAATGGAAGAGAATTTGAGCGATGTTCGAAGTGTTTAGACGCTTGGAGGATGAAATTTTGGAGGTCAAGGTTATAGTTGCACACGCTCTCATTATTTGCGCGGGGGTGTTTTTCGGGGGGTTATTGAAGATGAGGCCGGTGACGGTGTTCGCCGGTGCAGCAATGTGTGTGCTCACGGGATACTGTTTCCCATTGAGGAGGAGGGTTTCGAGCTTCTCTTAGGATCATGCTCGGTCCTCAGAAGGCGTACTCACAACGGTAAAGTTGGAGACCGGGTGTATTCGCACTTGGTCGTCTGGGATCATGGCTAGTGCAGCCCGCTGTTGAATGGTGTCGGCTAACACCGCTGCAGATACTGTAGCAAGGGCGAGAACTCCGCGTGGTCGAAAGAATATTTTCACGTCGGTGGCTGGTAGTGGAGTTGCCAGCGGTGGACGTTTAGGAGAGCCCTGCCCAGGCTTGGGGCTGGATCCCGAGGTCGACCGTTGGGACATTCCAGCAGTGGCTGGCGCTTGGTTGGCAGCCATAAACGAAGATTGTTTCCGTCTCACATCGAGCCATCTAGGAGTAGAGAGCTCGTTGGGGTCGATGTCTTCACCGTCTACCGTGTATTCCATGCGGCCGTCGGTGGTAGACAGGTTGACGGTAGCCTCGGCCAGTGCGTCGGCAGCCAAGGAATTAGCGATAAGGCACGAGCGCTGCGGTCGGAGGAGGCTGGCGCTGGTGGTGCACGTGTGCCACAGGAGCACCGGCGCAGCTGCGGCGGCTGCCGGCGAGGTGGGGGTAGGCCTAACTACGGCTCTCGGCTTGCTCGTCACTTCGAAGAGAAGTTCTAAGGAAATGGTTGCTATGAGGACAACGTACTTCGTTTCGATGTTTCGGCGTGTTGTTAGGAAGCCACCGATGTCTCTTTTAAGGCCATCGATACACTCTGTGAGCTAAAACGTAAAAGTGGGACCCCATGCGTGGAATATGAACGGCATGTGAGGCACGTGCGCTCCGAGACCTCAAACGTTTAAAGCTTTGTTCTTGTCGAGCAAGATGGCTGCGATGAAGGCATCTTCACCGATAAAATGGCCCGTTAGTTTTTCGAAGATTTCGAACGCATAAATGTTTTCGTTTTCGTCTCAAAACAGCATTTTGCACCGTTACAAGATGCGGAAGCCTCGACGAGCTGTATCCGAAGTAGGTTCCCCTACTCCCGCTTGTCTGTGAAGAGTACTAAAGGCTGAAGAACCTTTCTCGGTTTTGTGACTGTACGGGTTCGCGTTTCACAAACAGACAGCGTAAGTCGCTTTAATAAAGGCTAATGGATTTCTTTCGACTAATTCGAGAAGTCGAGGCAGATGCCTTAGGGTCAAAAGCCAAAAACTGACTCATGAATAAAGAACAATAGCCTCCTGTTTTTCGGCGGTAACGTCTGTTCTAAAATGAGCGCGAAACCGTATGTTATGAGCTGAATCAGAAGGACAATCTGGCGTCTTGGCAATTGCGTCATGCATGGCCGCACAGAAGGTTCATGAGTAAATATTATTACTGGACACTAATCCCCCGCCTTGTCTTCCGTCCTCTCTTTTTAAAGGAACGTTGGAAAATACTGCTACCATGCGAGAAAGAGCGCGACCAAAAAACTTCATCAGCTCACTCAGCGCTTTTTTCTTGTGTGCGGATTTCCGCTCCCGTTCCATCTTGGTGGTTGTAAAGAAATCCAAAACTTCAATCCGAAGATGCAAGGCCAGCAACACACACAGAATGCTGGATTGAACAAACCCCGGCTAGTCCCGCCCCGAGGTGTCATGAATCACTAAGGGCTTGCTGGACCTTCACACACGTACCTTTATATTTGTTTACCAGAAGTGCAGCGACGTGACGACTGTCTAAAAAACATATTTTCGACCCTCTTTCTTCGACCCCTACCGTTCAAACCTGTATGCTCACAGCAACTGCCAAAAAGACCGACACGCCGCAAGTATACAGGAGAGAACTGCAATGGGCACAGTAATCCACTCCAAAATTGGAATATTAGCGTGAAAAAATGATATGATATGGCTGCTGTCAGCTCCACGTAGTGAGCAAAACAGGACAGCAAGTGTGAGTGCCTGATACGCCTCATACCAATATCGATTTCCGAAGCTGTCGCAAAGACCCAGCAATCCTTTTCCTGAGGAGTAAATAAAAGTGAAAACTGCTGGCCATGTAAAAATAAGAGATTACGTCTCTATTTTTTCAATAATTAAAAGTGCCTTGCTTATAAACGTTCATTTTTAATGCCTGCTCCCTGTTAAACAAAAGATTAGTGAGATAACATTGTAGAACTTTAGTTTGGATGAAAATAACATGAGCTCCCCTAAGCGACTTGGTTACTAGTGGCTTCGGTTCGAAGACTATAACACCACCACGTTAAAGTGTGAAAGAAAGAACTCCCACCTCCCCTCGCGGGAACCCCCGTGTAGATGCGACGCACAGGCGAAGCGGTGAAGGGACCGCGTTTTATAGCGCGCATAACGTCGAGGGGACTGCGTAAGCCGGTCCCAGTCGATGACGACGTTGGCGTACTTGTAAAGCGGCGTGGACTCTAGGTGTTTGAGCCAAGCGTGGATGTTGCTTCGCCGGAGAACGGCACATCGGTTATATGCGCAGCGCGCCCGAAGGAGAGGAAACCGCGGAAGAGAGAGTACTGCACATGCGCCGGCCCTAGCGCGTCTGCCGTGGCTATGACGCAACGTGCCGCGGCTATGACGCAACACAATCCACCACAAGTAACTTTAATTCAATCCAATCCAAATCCAATCCAATCAAAGCCAAGCCAAGCCAAGCCAAGCCAAGCCAATCCAATCTAATTCAATCGAATGCTCCCCGCGAGAGAGTGTTCGCTATCTGAGAGGAGAGGGGGTGAGCGGCAAAGAGCGCAGCTGGCGCGGCGAGGAGAATGGGGGAGGGGCGGACAACGTCGACGACGGCGACGACGCCGGAGGGACAAGGCGAGTGAATGAGATGCTCTGCATCTAAAGAAATCCAATGATGCCGGCGTATTTTGCCGCAGCGTGAACTACACACCACTGCTCTGTTATAAACGGAGATTGTGGGTTCGCTTCGGATGAAAACGACGCACAGAACAAGTCGGTACTAAACTAGCTTTTTCGTCAGTGTCCAGTTTTATGGAAGCAAAAAGAGTCTCCTCATTTCAGGCTTTCACTCGAAACCTGAATTGATCACAAATCATTCGTACGGTGTTCTGGAGACAAGGCCTGACGCAGTAAAAATCGACCTATTTTGGGTATTTTTTATTGCAGTATTCTGCAACACTTGAGCGAAAATATATATACCGGAGCCTGTACGCATAAATATAGGGCACGTATTATTTTTCAAGTTGTTCCATGTCTGCAAAACCCAATTTTTTTTGGACAACTTGTAACTGCAAGGCACTATGTCGACTGGAAGTGACATATTTTGGATGAGTTCTTTATCGCCAAATGTAGAGCAAAAAAATGTTGCTCCAGAAGTTCTGCAGATACTTTGGTTTTGAATTCTCACTTTCTGTTATACGTTTTGTGCTAACGGCAACTCAGTGTACCTTAGGACTTGTTGGGCGATTTGGTGCATTTTCTCAAAAGGGGGTAAGCCGCGGCGGCCGCTGTTTTCATGGAGGCGAAATGCAAAAGCACCCGTGTGTACAATATTTCGGCGCACGTTAAAGATCCCCAGGTGGTCATAATTAATCCGGAGTCCTCCACTACAGCGCGACTCAACGCCAGCGTTGCGTCGGCGTGTGAAATCCAACAATCAATCAAATCAAACTCAAAAAAGGAATACACCACACAAAGAGAGGTACACAAAGACAGGCACAGAGCTTGCAACTAAAGTAAACTCCACGCAGAAACACATAAAAATACAGACGGCCGTATGATTGCGCACCCGCGAAAAACAAAACAAAACGCCAAACATAAAACATCAACAACATGTAGTAAGCATTTTCACAAACTCTTGTCGATAAACGTCATCTCACGGTTGGGCAGAACAATCGACGTATCGCTCACACGGTCATTTGTCTTTTTCCTGATATGGTAAGCCTCGCTAATCTATCTTGCTCAGGTATTCTTGTCCCTACATAATACCTTAACTTGGTTGAAGAGTGGCTTAGAGAGTGGCTTACACGTGCACGCCGAGCAACGATTAAGGAGATGTCCGCTTACTTGATCCCTAATTGAAAGCTCGCGTTAGCCCATCCTCACCTTCACACACTTGCCATTCTGTCCGACGTAAACTTTGGTCCATGAAAGGGGCATCTGATCGACTACTCCAACGCAGCAATCAACGTAAGTATTGTTGTGCTTCTTTCTGCACCCTTGACCTCTATTGCTACCTTTTCCAATGCGGGAACACATCCCCGCAAGCAGGTGCTGAAAATGCCACTTCCACGCGATATATTTTCATAACTTTCTTAAGGTTATGAGACGTTTTGTGAACATAAGGCGAAACTCCACGTTTTTTATGCGTTCCTTCCGATTGTCAGTTCTGGCTTTTTCAGTTCTTAAATTCTTTATTATGGCCTGCGCTACGGAAGACACCACTGATTGCGGCAAACGAGCTTCATCTAACCTTAGCATCTGCGCTTCGAAGCTTTCTTGAGCTTTGGGGGGGGGGGTATACTTTTGTTAAAGCCAATATGATGAACTGGGAAGCTATAGCACGCTTGATAGCATTTGAATGGGCTGAATGGTATGGCAACAATTCTTTTTGGGACTTTGGTTTATACTCCCACCACACATGGTTGTCACAGAATTTTATAACCGTCGAAAAACTGAATTCGTTTATCTTTTGTTTGTTCGTGGGTGAGGGTTAGCCCTTCGCCATGTCACCTATAAACACTTCTAACTTCTGCATTGGCGTCGCATATGTATTGGTGGATCGCTTTATAAAAAGTACCAGGAAGTCGTTAACGTAACAAAATCTCAGACCATCTGGTCGCAGTTCAGCCCCTCGTTAAGCGCTCTGACAATTTCTGATAGAAACCCGTGGCACAACAAAGGAGCAAAACATGATCGTATCCATATTCCCTGTTTCTGCACATTAGGTGCCTCGCCACATTGTACAACAGTGAAGGTGAGGGAAAACTCAAGTAATGCCAAACACCTATCAACAGTTATCCCAGCTGAGTTCGAAAAGCCACTTCCCCATGATATTCTATACTTTTCAAACAACCTCAAACAATGGGTCGTGAGGCATAGAATAAAACAGGTTTTCTACATCAATAGAAACGGCGCGGCTATTAGCGTCGTTCGATTGTAAAACAGCTAATAACGGTTTTCTTCTTTCCGTTTCAAATGGGTCGAATCCAGTTTTTTAAACATAGTTATAATATTCTGTGACAACTATGTGGGCTTGAATTATAAACCAAGGTCACAAAAAGAATTGCTGCCATCCGATTGAGCACATTCAAAAACGACCAAGCGGACTACAGCTTCCCAATGCATCATATCGTCTTTTACGAAATCATGCCCCCACAAAGCTCAAGAAAGCTTCGAAGTGCAGATTCAACGGTTAGATCAAGAAGGTTTCCCGCAATCAGTCGTGTCTTCCGCAGCGCAGGCAGTATCAGACAAGTTAAGAACTGTAAACGCCAGCACAGGGAATGGAAAGGATTGCATCAAAAAACGTAGAGTTATGCGTTATGTTCATAAGACGTCCAATAAGTTTAAGAAGATCATACAAAAATAATGCGCGGAAGTGGCTTTCGTGGCACCTGTCAAGGTTGCGGGGATGTGTTCCGCATTGAAAAGGTAAAAATAGGCGGCAAGGGGGCGGAAAGAAGCAGAACACTTACGTTGATTGCTGCGTTGAAGTAGTCGATGAGATTACCCCTTTTATGCGCCAAAGTTTACGTCGGACAGAATGGCAAGTGTGCGAAGGTCAAGTTGCACGAACGCGAACTTTCAATTAAGAAACACGCAAGCGGACATCTCCCCAATCATTGCTTGGCGTCCACGTGTAAGCCCCTCTCGAAGCCACTCTTCCACCAAATTAAGATATTATGTAGGTGCAAGAATAGCCGAGCAAGAGAGATTCGCGAAGCTTACCATATCAGAAAATAGAGAAATGACTGTATCAGCGGTACGTCTATTGTTCTGCCCAACGGTGAGATAACGTTTACTGACGAAGGTTTGTCAAAATGCTCCCCACATGTTGTTGAAGGGTTACGTTTTCATTTTGTTTTATTTTTCGCGCGTGCACAATGAGAGGCCCGTCTGAATTTATGTGTGTTTATGCGTGGAATAAAGTTTTGTGCCAAGTTCTGCGCCTGTCTTTGTGTACCGCTTAGTGTGTGGCTCCTTCCCCAGCGCAGTTTTTTCCCTGTTGAGAACAAACGTCCAGAGTACAGCAATAATTTTGAGGCAGAAGGAAACGCGATTTTAAAAGCAAATGAATACATTCAAAGTAGCTTCAAAGAAGGTAACGAACAGTTGTATACTGATAGCCCATAAACCCTAAAAGCAATTAGGAATACAAATAATCGGAACGCAAGTATATTTATAGAACAACAAATGTTAAACAAACTAGCAAAACATGTCAAAATACGTTAACTTACATTAAATGTCACAGTGGCAATGTCGGTAATAAAATAGCTGACGAAATGGCTAAGAAAGTAGCAAAATATGGGGAAAAATTGACTGGAATTTTTCACTACAATTTATAAAAGAACCGCTCAAAATTAACCTAAAAAAACATTGGTATTTGGAGTGCCAACAATTAGGAAATGAAAGCTACAAATTTCAATAGATAAAAAATGTTCACAAAAAATGTTTACAAACCAACTATTACACGTGACAGTTTATCACTGGACATGGTAGATTTCCGTTTTATTTTAACTGGTTTGCATTAAAAATAATAACATATGTAAATGTAACTTACGAGCACACAATTTCAACCAATATTTACAGGACTGCCTAATTACAACAACAAACACAGAGAACAACTTCTTATATCCATAGAAATTATCTCGCAAGAAGGAAACGAGAGCTAATAAAACATACAGAAACATTAAAAATTTTAGAATAAAAGACAATACTTATTAACACTAATATTCAAGAATACTAACATCTCAAATATTTTGTCGCACTTTCACACACACGCAGAAACAAAGTCCGCGGCAAAGAACGCGATAATAACTTTCGGATCTTTTGTACTTACCTGTGCTATGTATTGAGTGATTTTCTGAGGAATTATCTTGTTTATTTACCTTTTGACATTTTTTTATATTAAAACTAAACATCCATTTCCAATGTATTTTATTTATCCGTTATACCTCGGTGGAAGGGGATTTGTTTTAATTTTAAAACCAAACATCCATTTCTAATGTATTTTATTTATCCGTTATACCTCGGTGGAAGGGGGAGGGTTTCAGGTCATGGGCCCGTCTAATAAAGTTGTTGAGAAAATGCACCAACTCGCCCAACAACAAGTCCTTCTAAACTAAATCTGTTCTACTTCGGGCTATGGTATCCATGTTCCTCCTCCTGTTAGTGGTCTCCCGGAAATCATCGCTGACATGGTCACTGCGAACTACCGTTCACGACTGTATGCGTTCTATATTAGAAAGAATGTGCTTCCTGAAGAAGTACTCCGCTTGCATGGACGCGCGAAGCCTGCCTGGATGCAAGGGAAACAGGCCTGCAGGATCATATGAGAGGATCTGAAGGACCAAACGTGGAGATTTAAGAAGTGCTACGTCACATTTTCTATGCTCAATATCCTGCTTGGCTCGCCGCCATCAAGCTGCACGATCCCAAACTGCAAGAGCCCAGATAACAGAGCAACGGTGGCGCTGTTTCCTCTACGGTGCCTTAGGGAATGTAAATAAGGACAACAGACAGGCGTCAAGAAATGGTAGTTTGATGGGTGAAGCCCTGGTTTCCGAGAAGTTCTTGACCACCCTCAGAAAAGGGCCCAAATACAGCGTTGAATCTTCACTGGCGCCGCATGACTGGCTGATCCTCAACCGCGACCTCGCCAAGAATACGGGTGCCGAGGCCCAGCAAAGATGTCAATTGGATGGCATCGACAGCCTCACAGAGGAGGTGAGGAAGTCAGACAGACGGTCAAAGCGGACGGACCCCGCTTCAGGTATCGTGCCTTTCTTTAAAGTCAATGACCTGTGGCTTCTACAGCAGGGTAAGCAAGGGGGGTTTGACATATTGCCGACTGGACTTTTCGAAATAAAATTGTCCGCTGCCGTCCAAAAGAACTTCAGACCTGTGTCAGTGAAGACTGGAAAGATCAAAGCGACTACGTTGGCCATGCGCAAGGAGATGGAGCTGGAAAAACTGGCTACCTCAGTCAACAGGAGCCAAGGGGACTGCCTGAGAGTGTTCTTTACTGCAGAGACGCACAAATACAACGTTCGCTTCGCACAATTTTGACTGAAAGAGTTACTAGGCAGAACAAAGTTAGTAGGCTCTTGCAGAATTGTTTGAAGCACCTAGATATTAAGGATCCGTTTGAAACAAAACAAAAACACGAGAAGGGTTATTTTTTTACAATCAAACCACACTATTGGCCATGCTTTTTCTATTGACGTAGAAGACATGTTTTATTATATACCTCAGGATACATTGTATCAGGTTTTTCGAAAATATATTGAATCTCATGGGAAAGTGGCTTTTCTGACCTCAGCTGGTATAATTGTTGATAGGTTTCTAGCCTTACTTGAGTTTTGCTTCACCTCTACTGCTGTACAATTTGACGAGGCTCTTTGTGTGCGGAAACAAGGAAGATGCATAGGATCATGTGTTGCTCCTTTGTTGTTTCATGTGTTTCTTTCAGAAATTGACAGAGCACTGAACGAGGGGCTAGACTGTGACCGGGTGGTGTCGGTTTTTCCTTACGTTGACGACTTCCTGGTACTTTCAAAAAAGCGACAGACCAACACATGGCGATGCCAGTAGAGACGTTTTACGTATTTTAAGTGTCTTGGCAAAGGGATAAGCTTCACCCACGAACTAGCAAAAAATAACCGAATTCAGTTTTTTGACATAGTTATAACGTTCTGTGACCTCCATGCGTGCTGCAAGTATAAACCGAGGTCACAAAAAATTGTTGCCATACTATTCAGCACATTGAAATACTACCAAGCGTTCTATAGCTTCCCAGTGCATCATATCGACTTTGCCGAAATCATGCCCCACAAAGCTCGTGAACGATTCGAAGTGCAGATTTCAAGGTTACATCAAGCTGGTTTCTCGCAATCAGCAGTGTCTTACGCACCACAAGCAGTAATAAGCAAGTTAAAACCTGAAAACGCCAGCTTTCAGTTTTTCAGAAAGGAACGCATCAAAAAACGTGGAGTTGTGCCTTATGTTCACACGACGTCCGATAATTTCAAGAAGGTGATGAATAGGTATGCCGTGGATGTGGCATTTTCGGCACCTGTCAAGCTTGCGGGGAAGTGTTCGCGCATTGGAACAGGTAACAATACCCGGCAAGACTGCTGCGTTGGAGTAGTCTATCAGATTCCCCTTTCATGCGGCAAAATTGACGTCGGACAGAATGGCAAGTGGGTGAAGGTGAGGTTGCGCGAACGCGAACTTGCAATTATTATCACGCAGTGGACATCTCCCTAATCATTGCTCGGGGTGCACGTGTAAGCCACTCTCTGAGCCACTCTTCAACCAAGTTAAGGTATTATGTAGGGACAAGAATACCTGAGCAAGATAGATTAGCGAGGCTTACCATATAAGGAAAAAGGAAAATGACTGTCAGCGATACGTCGATTGTTGTGCACAAATGTGAGATGATGTTTATCGACTAGGGTTGGTGAAAATGCTCACCACAAGTTGTTGATGTGTTACGTTTTGGTTTTGTTTTGTTTTTTGCGCGTGCAAAATGTTAGGCCTGTCTGTTTTATGTGTGTTTTTGCATGAAATAACCTTTAGTTGCAAGTTCTTCGCCTGTATTTGTGTACCTCTCTCTGTATTGTGTCTTCCTTAACGCAGTCTACCCCATTTTCAGCGTAAATAAGCCTGAGTCGGACATCATAATATTTTTATTTGTAGGAAGAGTAAAATGTAACACTGTATTTGCATGAAGAAATGGGATATTTTAAATCTTTCCAAAATTTCCAGATTTGTTTCTTTAATAAAGAAATCTCAGCAGCAAAAAATTCAATGCCCTTCAACTCTGTGAACAAAGAAGACGTGCCAAGCTCGATGCAGTTCATGGATGCACGATACCAAACACATTAGTGTGGAATTTGTGATCTTGAATTTTTCCTAGCCAATTGGCTGAACGAAACTTCGAAGCAAAAGAGCTTTGTTTAGGCGGAATGACAGAGAGCTATTTGTTTCGTTCTGGCGTCGTCGGCGTCGCATGGTCCTTGTAACCGACCAATCGAATCCACTCTACCATTGATGGAACCGGACAGGTTGCACTAGGCCATTTTCTACGTTACACCTCACGCCAGTACAAGACACATGCCATCAGTGAGGCCATAAAACTTGTAGCTGCGGGTGCAAGCCCCCCAGTTTTCTCTGCACTCTCAACCCATGCACTCATAAATCGGTAACCGGGTATATGCGTGTACTGAGACGTGAATGCCATCTTCCAAAATGTCGCTCTGAAAGGCCTTCTAGCCGAACAAGAAATATTGGCTCACTTTGGCGTTCCTAGCGGGCAAGTTACCCTTTATTCGCAGCAAGTCGACGTCCTGGAGCTTGCGGCGGCCACACCGAGAACAGTGGCTTTCCAATATTTCCGCGCCTATCCTCACTTCCGTTCGGGCTGATGCTTTTTCAATTGCCGCTGTTCTTCGTCTGACTGAACGGCAAGCATCTCTCCCATATCGAGGGAAATCCTAGGACTCTACTTTATTCTAGCGTAGAAACACGTAGCTGTCTGTTTCCCTCCGGCATCGTACGCATCCTAGTGACTGTGTAACACACCAAGCCAAACCCAAACCGCTTTAGCACGGAGCACAGCTAACAGGTCACTTTGAGCTGTGGAATTTCTATGTTTAAATCTTCCGCAAGCGCAACAACTCCGTAATTGATAGCGGCATAAAGCAGAGCTGTGCGCGCAGCCCTCCCCCCTATTTCCACTCCAAAGTCTTGGACGCACCAACTGGCAACCGGTGACAGGCACCTATTTAGGCGTGAAATACACGGGCAAAATTGTCACTCGGGATGCCTTTCAAGCTGAACAATAATTATGAGCTAACGCGGCCAATCACAGCGGGATTGTTGCTCTTCGTCCACTTGCCATTCGGAGCAACTCCAGGAGGCGGAATTTGATGCGGCAATGGCGACGACTACACATGTTCGGTAGCAGCGGTTTCCCGTCTTTTTACGCTGATTCGCGCTTCTGTTGATTATCCGCAATCATCTGATAACGGCGCCGATTGCGCACGTCGTGAACGAGGCATCGGTGGTTAAGAAGGGAATACAGACTTTTTAATTGCTACATATCTTCCACGGTATAACAGGAAGTTTTGTAGGTACAACATTCCACTAGTTTCCCGCAAATATCGAGGAGGCCAGGGCTGGAGTCCCTATATCCAACGCTTAAGATCTGGGGGTCTCCCAGGAAATGGGCCTGTGCCCCTGAGGTGTTGAAGTCTCACGTTTCTTATGCCTGGGCAATTCCACAACAGCTGTTCAACGTCAGCTTCTGTCGCAGGAGTTACACAAGGGGCAGGTGTTCGAAATCAGGGCATGATATCGGGAAATGGCAAGCGTGAATAACTGCTTGGGATAACGCTACCCCCATTCGATGCCGTCGCAGCAATACCTCCTCCAAACAAGTGAGCCCACTGTGGAGGTCAGTTCCACGCGGCGGAAGTAAAGTATGCGTGGCGCGAAGGAGGTTCTCTTTTCCACCAACAGTTCAACGGTAGATACTAGAAAAACTGGTAGCGGCCACGGGAGGTCTCTTCAGTGGCAGGCGCGATCTGCCGCAGTGTTGGCAGGAGGCATGTCGAGCCGAATGCACAACACACGGAAAGGGCATGGGTAGGTGTCCATAATTGCCTCAGCGCATGCAGCCAGGCTTGTACAACGCGCAACGCGATGTAAATCACGAAACGCTGCCGTTGAGTCTAGAAATTTTCAGCTTCACACCACCAGTGACTGTCGATGCAAGTGCCTGCAGATCATCCCGAATGGCAGTACGCTCTCCTGGCAGGCTAGGTAGAGCACGGATGGTCTCATACACGCAGCTTTGATTCAAGGAAGGGTAAGACGGACACGTCAAAACCATGGTGATGATGCGGTCGTATGCCCGTCGTCCACGAAGGCCTTGAGAGCCGGTTGCGTCACAGCCACCCAGTGAAGGACACGAAGGACGGGGTCCGGGGGCTTATATAGGCCAGAGGTACGGACATGGAGCCTTGTCAGAGGCTTGTTGTCCATCACCTGATGGTATACACAGGGCGGCCAGGCAGCAGCAAAGGCTGGCATCGTCTCGGGCAGTTCGCCCATGTACGTGGCGACAGCTGCCGCTTCTGTTACAAGTCTCCGCTTGTTTAATTGGGCCAATGCTTGCAGCTGCGGAATAGGCGTTAAGCGGGGGAGGCCAGAGATGGTGTGCACGGCAGCCCTATTATTAGCCATTTAACCAATCCCGGCCCACTTGCGTCATGTGATGGAAGTGTGTCTGGTACTCAAGCCTTGGCTGCAGTACGGAACGAACGCACTAGGAGACGGGCAATTCTCCAGCAGGCCCGCCTGACTTCTGAGAGATGTGACGAGAAGGTGGAGCAGTTTTCCTGCTTACTGTCGATCAGATCATAGCCACTGAGCTGCCAACCATAAAAAACTCCCACCTCCCCTCGTGGGAACCCTTGTGTAGATGCGACGCATAGGGGGTTCACGTTGCAGCGTTGGACAGCGGAGGAACGACGCTGGAACGATGGAGCGGAGCGGGGAAGGCACCGCGTTTTATGGCGCGCAATAAGGTGAAGGGACGTGCCGGCGCCAGTGCATCTGCCGCGGCTATGACGCAACACAATCCAAAACAATCCACTTTAATCCAATCCAATCCAAATCCTATCCAATCTAATCCAAGCCAAACCAATCCAAGCCAATCCAATCGAATCCAATCCAATGCCCCTCGCGAGAGAGTGTTCGCTATCGGAGATGAGAGGGGATGAGCGGCGGAGAGGGCAGCTGGCGCGGCGAGGAGAATGGAGGAGGGGCGGACGCCGACGACGCCGGATGCAGGGACGAGACGAGTGAATGAGATGCAGTCGAATCTAATACAGCTATCTTTAAGCCCAGAACCCGAAAGTGTACTACAATTGGAATGACGGTACCATTCAGCTGCAGGACGATCGGCGTTACTGCAAGGGAGCGACGGGCCCAAGCGTTGGCGACAGGAAGTTAATGAGTTTTGTCTTGAGAGAGGATGAGGCCCACATACTTATGAAACGGAACTCGGCGGTGGCGACGCAAAGCCCCAGAGCAGCGCCGAGTAAATCGGCTCAGCGGTACAAAAACGGGAGGGTCGGGCGTACTTAAACATATGCTGCTTTGCTGTAAAACAGGTTGGACTAGCCGCAGAAAGATTTTGGCGCTTCTCGAAAACAGTTACGAACCAATACGTTTTCATTTTTACGAGGCTTACCTCTTTGTACTGATCTTCCCTGGGTTTGTGACATTTCAGTAGCACATCCATTATTCGTCCTGTTCCAGGCCATGTTAGGGAATTTGTAATTGCTATTCCCTTCACATTTGCTTCCCTGGAACAACGTTGTAGGAACATTTTCATTAGCCTTATCGTAGACAATCTCTGTGTTTAGTGTTTTTAGTATGATCCCTTCTGAGAGCCATGTTTGAAAAGGTACAAAATGGTTACGTAAGCCAGTCTTATTCGCCACTCCCGGGCCACTGTGATCTTAGACACTGAAAATATAATCAGGAGAATATTCATGCGCTTAGCTATAATTAGCCGGAATAATTAGTACGCAATAAAGAATTGCTAACGGTCGTTGTAATAGATCTCTGACAGTAATGGCGCAGCAGGCTCATCTATTTATCTTGTTTCACGCGTGTGTGGTCTTTAAACCATTAAAAACCAGCCTAACTCTTCTTGAAAGAAAAGCAACGAAGTGAAAGCAGTTGGTTGTTAGTCGCCGAGTCCGGAAAAGGAAGTGAAAAAAGATAAAATGGCGTTTCACAGAGCCACTTAATTTGATTATAGAGTTGTGTACGGTACGAATGCACAGTTTCAAAGCAACAGAACCAATTATTTATCTATATGACAAAGCCCATCAAGCATCGGCGTCTCATAGTGGAGAATGTCTTGAGATAGTCTGAACACGACCGCTCAATGTGGCGGCCGTGGTACTAATTTAGGTCACTGTGGCCACCGCGGTTGCGCAATGCGGGCACATTAGAAAGGTTGCAACATTCTTAGTGCAACAACTTCGGCCAGCGCTAAAAAGACCTGGAAAGGTAGACAGACTGGGTGGGATGTGTTTGTGTGGAATTCTGGTGTTGCAAGAGGTACGCAATAGCCCCTAACTTTAGTTAGAGCCGTGCTGGCTGGCAACAAAGACCGACATAGTCAAGGCAGAAATCCACCGGTGGGTGTGATAGCGGTATTTCCGGTTCATTGTGCACAGCTGCGCTGACCTGACACAGCGCTGAGAAAGCGTCGGTTACTCATAGCAAAAAATTGAAACCGCACCAAATGAAGTTCAATCATACCTTATTGCGTTTGCACTCGCTACTCAGGAAAAGTGTTTGATTGCCTTTAGTATTTACTCTCACAGACCAAAATACTTGAAAACTTTACATTTTAAACATCTGACAGCAATGTTATGTCGAAGAATGATGCCATAAACTACACCGTTCTGCCTTGTTTCATTTGTTACTAGGGCGTCGCAGGCTCCAGGTGCGTTATTTTATGTTCTAATTGAAGTGCCTGTTAACTCCCCAGCAAACCAGTAATGTTGGTGGGACTTCGTAAAAAGATCTCAATACCTACATACGTTTAATTTATTCACTGCTCTTACCATGCACGTTTTGATTAAAATTTCCCATGGTGACAGTACGTTGGCAATATCTATCTACTTGAATGCCCGAGTACATTGAATATTTTGATGAAGCTTTGGCGGTACCTCATTTTCAGAGGTTATATTGATATATCCTACAGAAGTACTTTACATGACGCTAATACTTTTTTGGACACTATTTAGGCGTAACTGACCGACGTATATTTACCGTCTTTTGTACTTTATTTTTACTTTGTACCCACGTGCCTTGCCATACTTAGCTAAAACGGAAGACTGGGCGAGTTGGTACATGTTCATATTAACAGCGCTACCGACACAGACAGAAAGAAGAGGGCACAAACACGGCGCTGACTAACAACTGAGTTTTATTGATTAGCCCAGTGGTTTTTATACACACATGGGCAAAAACAACAAAAAGGAAAAAAGACAAGGAAACACTAAATTAACACGTGACCATATGAGAGCG
Organism: Haemaphysalis longicornis; assembly: GCF_048455015.1. Taxonomy (NCBI): domain Eukaryota; kingdom Metazoa; phylum Arthropoda; class Arachnida; order Ixodida; family Ixodidae; genus Haemaphysalis; species Haemaphysalis longicornis. The sequence goes on along the minus strand of NW_027526288.1, from coordinate 5,479,024 downwards.
TGAGCGTGGCATCATGCTGACCTAACGTATATTCACAAGTTAATCTACTTACGGGGCAAGAAGTACGATCAACACAAAACACAAGTTCATTTTGTAATCAGTTTGGAAACAAGACAAAGATTACCAGGGTGGGCTTACTGCGCCAGGAATCTACACTCTTTTTCTGTGAGGGCGATAGATGGGGTGCTTATGCATTTATCACCTAACTTGTTAATTTCTGTGGCCTCTAAGATTTCTCGCACGATTTGGCTGCCATGCTCGCCTATCACTACGCTCTGGTCAAAAAGGGGCTGGCATTTGCTAACGCAATCACGACAATGCTGGGCGAGGTGACCACTGAACGCTTTTGAAACATTGTTATCGTGTTCCCTCAGCCTATCATTCAGGCATCGGCCTGTTTGGCCGACGTATTTCTTGCCGCACGAGAGAGACACAGAATAAACAACTTTTTCTGCGCAGTCAACAAACTACTTGTGATGCTTCGTAGTGCACTTGTTACAGATAGTGAGACGAGTGTTAACTTTACGACACATTTGCGACAGTTTCAGGGGAGCTGAAAATACAACTTTCACATTTCCGCCTTTTCCTACTTTTTTCAGGCCATGAGCAATTCGATGCATGTATGGCACCACTGCGATGGGTTCCTTCTTTTGGGAGCTGGACTGAGGCTGTTCCTGCTCCTTTTCTTTCTTCTTTAGTTCATTGAACATGGACTCAGCTACGGCTGTCTGCACACACGTTGGGTACCCCGCGGCCTATAGGCGCTGTGTTTGTGCCTCAAAACAGCTCTGGATGGCATAAGGGCAGGATTTCCTTAGCGCGTTGCCAAGACAAGTCTTGCCAATTGCTCTTTTCACGAGTTTCGTGTGAGCCGATGCAATAAGGAAGGAGCGGCTTGTTGCCACGCGGGTCGTACTGCCAGCATACGTGGTGGTCTAGCAGCCGGAGTCTCAAATCCAGAAACTTGATGGAGCCATTTGATGGCTCTTCCTGGGTCAGAACCAGTGGCGACATACAAGCATCGAAAGAAGAGCCATCAAATGGCTCCATCAAGTTTCTGGATTTGAGACTCCGGCTGCTAGACCACCACGTATGCTGGCACTCGAAGCCAGGTAGGCGCAAATAGAGGTCAAACTGGCGACGAAGGGTGACATTCCGAGAAAGAATGAAGCAGGTCACGAGGCAGGTGTGTCGGAAGTTGTTGACCCCGGCAAGGGAAAGGAGGAGGACAAAGACATCACGCTGAAAAACGATCCCGGACTGGCACTGACTGAGCCGGTGCGGGACGCCACGCCGAGGTGGCCACGCCGAGGGGAAGCCGCGTAAAGGAAAGGAGCACGGTGATCGTGGCGGGGGACTCCAACATGCGCTACTCAGAGATGGAGATTAGAGAACGGGTGAGAGAGGACGAAGAGTGCAGGTTGGCGTGTTCCCGGGGCAGACGGTGAGGGTAGTGTTGGAAAAGGCAAAGGATAAAATGTGGGAAAATATGCAACGGCAGAACCTAGCGATTATCGCAAGAGGAACCAATGAAGTTCTGCAGGGAAGGGACGTGGGAGTGCGCAAGCAACTAGAAAAGGGGGTGACGGAACTTCGTGCGCTGTGCCCATATGTAAAGGTCGTCGTGAGCACAGTACCAGAGATCATTGGGAGAGGGGTGTGTGTGGAAAGAGAAGTTGTAGCGGTAAACCGAGCCATACGGGAGCTGGAAAAGGAGCTGAGTTTCGCTGTCGTAGACATTAACAGAGATGTCCGCTGGGTGGGCCAGAAAAGGGCTTTCCAGCTTGACGGAGTGCAGTTGAGCGGTCAGGTGGGAGCAGCCATCGGAAGATGGCACGCGGCGCGGACTGTGGCTTTTTTATGGGGGACAAAGGCCTTTGCGAAGATGGCATAGACAAATACAACGAGCAAAGGGAGATAGCAGGATCGGCGCAGATTGGTGCAGGCAAACGGAAGGGGCAACGACGGCGTGTAAAGAAGAGTGGGGGAAACTGAAGATCGCAAACATAAACATGCAGGGTGGCAGGAAGAGAGAGAAGTGGATGGGGGTAAGTAAGCAGCTACAAGAGGAAGATGTCCAGGTATACGCTGTGACCTAGACGCACCTACGGTACTTGGAAGAACCTCCGGTAATCGGAGAGTATGTATGGAAATGTCGTAACAGGACGGGTAGATTTTAAAAAGGCGGAAAACTAGATATGCTTTTACAGCAGGGGGCTAATTCCAAGAGCGTGAAAGAAGACTGTAAAGAACATGTGTGGGTGAGAGGGATAGTGGTGGGTAGGAATATGGCCTTAGGGGTGTCGTACCTGTGAACAGGGAAAGATAGCAAAGAACAAAACGAAAAACTGGTGGCATGCATGAAAAAGGACATCGATGATTTGATACGTTCCGGAGAGGTACTATTGGTAGAGGACAGGAACACCCACATTGAATATCTACATGGGTACACAGACTTCAACGGAAATCTAATGCTAGCTATGTGTGAGTACCAAAACCTGATCATAGTAAATAGGGATCAAAAATTCGAGGGTCAAATAACGTGGGAGTGTGGTAGGAGGCAGTCGAGTATTGACTACTGTCTTGTTTCAGTGGGTCTTTATGAATGGTTGGATGGAATGACCATAGATGAGGAAGGGGGGCACAGTCTGAGCATTGACCACAAGCGCATAAACCTGCGTTTTGGGAAACTGGGGGCGAAAAACCGGGTCGACCGGGGCAGCGTACAAAGTTAAACCGCAAACAAATTGTGGTTATAGCCAAAAGCGTAGAACCTGATGTAGCAAGAAATCCTGGAGAAGAGTGGGAATATGACAGGCTCATGAAAACTATGCACGCAAAACTATTCAAGGTAGAGGGGGCCAATCGATGGAGAGGAAACAAAACACCCAAAAGCTGTAGGAACAATTAAATCAAGGTGGCGATAGAGAGGCATAAAGAGGCGTCTAGAGAGCACAGACTGGCCAAAAGGATGGGGATACATCAGCTAGTGGTGGACCTAAAATGGGAGCAATATAATGAAATGAAACAGGAAGTGCAGCAATTAGTGCAGGCGAAAATAAAGGGGGACAGGGAGCGATGGGTAGCGCAAATACCAGGGAGCGGTACAGACGCGCCGAAAAGGTTTTGGAGCCACGTGCAGGCATTAGGGAAAGCACGAGTTCCGCGAACGGCGGTACCACAGAAAACGATCAGGGGCAGATGCTCAAGAGAGAGGAAGCATTGGTATATTCACCTACAAAGGTTTGAAACAAGGATGTCCTCTCTCTCCGCTGCGGTTCATGATCTACATGGCAGGGTTAGAAAGGAAGCTAGAAGTCAGTATGCTGGGTTTCGACTTATCATACCTGAAAAACGGGCAGGTGATAGAACAACGGGTTCCGGGACTAATGTATCCAGACGACATATTTTTGATAGCGGAACCGGATAAATATGCAGGGTTTGTTGAATATATGCGGTGAAGAAGCGACGTGCCTGGGGCTATTCTTTAGCAGAGAAAAATTGGGGGTCATAATCTTTAACGATGGCGCGGAGCACAAAAGAGTATCAGTGCAGCAAGTAGAAATACCATTGGTGAAAAAGTATAAATATTTAGGAGTATGGCAGAACGACAGTGAAGATTACACGCAGGCGCATGAGGCTCACCTTAACACGAAAGGAAGACGGAACGCGGCTATAATGAAACAGAGAGCTCTCTGGGTATACAGCAAATATGAGGTGGTGAGGGGAGTCTGGAAAGGGGTCATAGCACCAGGATTAACTTTCGCAAATTTGGTTCTGTCCATGAAGCCAGCTACCCAAGCGGGCCTGGAGGTAAATCAGAGTGCGGTAGGCAGATTGGCCCTAGGGGCCCACAGCAAAACTACATAGAAAGCGGTACAAGGTCATATGGGCTGGTCGTCTTTTGAGGCGAGGGAGGCGCAGAGCAAGATAAAGTTTGAGGAGCAAATTAGTGACACGGAGGACAAAAAATGGGCTGCGAGTGTGTATAAGTACCTGTATATCAGGCACATGGACACGTGGTGGAGACGGAGAACCAGACAGCTGACCAAGCGGTACGGAAGGTCGGTAGGGGAAAGTGGGGTTTACAAATCAGTTAAAAAGCAGGTAAAGGCAGCGGAGACGACGAAGTGGACACAGAGAATGCAAGCGAAAAAAAAAACCCGAAGACTTATAGGGCAGAGAAATGGTAACTTATGAAGGATGAATTCTATGGCAATACGAGAGGCAGTGCTTTGCTCTTCGAGGCATGGACAGGGTGCTTGAGAATCCGGGCATACACGGGTAGCTACAGGCAGCAGGATAAAACATGTGCACGTTGCGGCAGTGATCAGCAAACGATAGACCATATTGTCAGGAGCTGCATAGAGATACGACCACCGCAGGGTGAGGGGGAAACGACGCTGGTGGAGGCTTTGGAATTTGGGTCGCGGGGGAACCTCAACTTCAGGGCCACAGAGGTTACGAAGAGGCGACTGGATTGGTGGTGAGGAAAAGTAGGGAAGGGATGGGTACGCAAGCGGTGTAATTATACGGATGAGAATTTAGAACAGCGAGGGGAGAAAAAAGGGGGGTGGGAGCGATGAGTTTAAAACAGGGAAGAGGGGGATGCGAGGGGTGAAGCAAATCTATTACGTTAGCTGGGAGTAGGGCAAGTAAGCGTAACAAAACAGGCAAGTCGGTTGCTGACAACCGACGCCCCGATCCAAAGGGAGAGCCACTAATCATCATCATAATCACAGCGGTTTCAATTGGAGGTGCTGGATAATTGCATGGCAAGCGACCACATTCCGATACTTATACGTTTTCGTACAAGCCACGCCAACACGAATCTGAGGTCAGATGCCAGAACACAGCTAAGCCACATCACACAGTGGGACCAATATCGCGAGTTATTACAGCAGCGGCCTCCGCCAAAGAACATTGACCATCTCGGGTCACAGGTATGCGCATCTAAGCGGACAGTCCCCACGAACCTACGGGTACCATCTGACCACCCAGAACCTGATAACATCTGCTCACCTTTCGGATAAGAAGGCTACGCTTTTTCGCTCAATACAGGAAGTCCGGCCGCGCTGCGCGCCACAAAGCACGGTTGCGCGAAATACAGCGTTCCATTTAAGAATGCAGGACTACGCTCACGTCAGACCCCTGGATAGGAAATTGTAAATTCATGAATGGGCAAACCCACACGTTTAAGGTATGGGTCATACTGCGCTAACTTCCTGGTAAGTGCAAGACGAACAACGGCGCGTCTCGAATTTCATATCGAACTGTCCCCGTTTAGCGTCGTGTGTACACTGATTTAGTCTTAATAATCTTTATACAGATAATGCACTGCAGAAGTTCCGGCACCAGGCACACCGAAACGGGGTCACGACGGTACAACCCACTGGGTGACTGCGTATTGCGGATTCACCGGAAACAAGAAGGCTCATAGCTTAGCGCGCGCTCATAATTATTACACAGTGCTAGCCCGAGTCTCCGGTACTCTTGTTCCTCTTCTAGATATCCCACGCGAGGTAGCCGATCCGATGGCAGACAACCATTTGACTAAACAACAGCGTCTTGCCTACCTCACAACAGTAGGCAATCCACTCTCGATACCTCCGCGCCCCGGTGTTGTACGGAACGGCGTAACAAGGAACGCCGTTCCTGGAACTACTTCCTTTTGTGAGGAACGGAGTAACGGCACAGTACCATATTAGTGAGTGGAAATGTAATGATAGCCTTTTACGTTTACGAAGAAACGACAGAGGGAACAGCGTTCGTTCTGTTTTTGAGGCCACCGCTTTAGAGCGCTGAAGCTAGAAGAGAAAGCGGCAGGCCTCTAAAGTGTGTATCTTCCCACAAGCTGTTCAATTGCCCTCCCTTCGGCACAACGTGATTCCTTGAAGGTCAAAGACAGAAGAACAACCACGCACCGGGCCCAAGCCTTTCAGGCAGGCTGCAAAAGGTGGGCACGGCCTTCACGCTACGTCGGTTGCAGAGGCTCATGAGTCATGCTTCGGCGCCCCTTTCATTCGCCTTCAGCCGCGACCTCTTTTTTCGTGCATGAAAGTGGAACGCGAAACCCGAACATGAGTAACCGTGACTGCACTGTGTTCATCGCACACATGCTATCTACAGTTAGAGGCAGCCATGTTAGCCAAAGAGGCTGTACCAGACTTCCGCTGTCTGCCAACGGACACCTGGATTGCCAGAATTGCTCTAACGGCGTCTAAAATCAAGGCGCGAAGTTACGAGCCTAAGAATAATGAAATATTGCCGCTGCACCAAAAGGGAGGCAAGATCTATGTGATCTCATGGGTAACAGCAACTATCCCTGAGAGTTGCAAGGCGAATTTGACCTTGGACGTTTTCACGCCCCACGGCACGGACATGGCGCTCGCATGCGCCGCCATATACTTTCTCCCGTATCAAGCGCAGCATCGGTTTCGCGATATGCCCACTACCATGCTTGGTTGACGATTGGTTTTCAAATTTCGGTGGGAGATATTTATCCCCCTTTCCTCGGGATCATAGCAGTGCGACGAATCTGCTCTATTAATACCGACCGGTTCAACCAGTGCTCACCCGCGCACCGATGGCGAGCTAAGAAACGTATTCTCACGCAGTGTTACCAACCGTCCGGGATTTTCCGCGACTCTTTCAACATTTCACACAACGTCCCGAGTCCGGCGCTGTCCTTGTCTGGACAGTTTTATGTCCATATTTTGTTTAGGACCGCCCAGTTAAGGTTTTTTTGCGATCCAAAGCACCTCAACAAGGCACTTGACGCTTAGGAACACAAAGTTAGCGCGAACTTTTCCATGAAGAGCTTCACGAAATGCTGAACTTCCACGCCGTGCGTGCGACAGCGTTCACACCTGCATTCTCCAGAAAGAGCAATAATTGCGAGAATCATGTAACCAAATAAAGTACCACTTCAAAAGGCCACAACGATACAATGGATTGGTCTGGAAAATACCGGCATGAAGAAAACTTAATTACTGTTCTTACAATGTTATAGTGCGCTACGCCTGCCCTCCCCCCCCCTCTTCCCCCGTCCCGGCAAACTTAATTGAAGAGTTGGTAACCATACTACGGTGGCTGCTGCCCTGGGCAGAGTTCCGCCGTTCTGCTAACGAGAAGGCGGAGACCGAACTTAAAATCTGAAGCATAAAGTTACAGCAGGCAACGCTGCGGGAAAAAGGCAACCATAAAGTCCCAAACCGGCAGAGTAACGCATTGAAGCTCTGTTGGGAACTCAATGGCTCCGATGCTCGCGCTTGCGAGAATTTAAGGAGCCAACCACAGCGGTCAAAGTTATGCGCATGACACCACACAGTGTTTCAACGGCCATCAAAAAATATATATACAAAACCACCACTGTCCATAGAGAGCGTGGGTTGTATGCTAGCGCACGTCTATAAGCGCTTGCGGATGCAGCCTCCCGTGAGTGGGAGACTGAACCAGCCTATCCTCAAATATGACACAGTAGAACCCTCAAGGGCACTTCAACATTATCAACTAGGAGTTGACAAAAAACGAGTTCGTGTGTCCGGCACCAACGTGGGACAGACGAAACGCTTGCTGAGTTGCGACAAAGAAATCATTTGAGTTTTGAATGTGCACAATGGAGATTATTTTTTTAGTCATACTGTAATATTGAATCAACATTCATTAAGCGCCTATGCATTGTTCATTTCGATGCGGTTTGGTTGCATCACATTGATGTTCCCGCTTGTGAGTAACTATTTGCACATCTGAAACGCAGTATCCTGACTGAGTATTTGAAGGCCCAAGTGGAAAGCACCATATGTGTTGCACTTGTAATAGACGAGCACCCCATTTTCAGTTAAACAAGTCTGGAATATGTCTGGTGCTCCCCAAAAATTTCGTCTGGGACCGTTTCTCACGTAATCTGCTGCCGGTGGTGTTATATTTTTTAATATCCGTAGTTCGATCAGAGTGTTACATTGCTCATTTCATTGTGCCTCAGGATTATCCGGCACCACATTGTCGTTTTAAAAAAGTGAAATGTAACGTAATGTAACGACACCTTACAAGCATTGACAAGTGGGCAAGTTGGTATGGAGACATACTAAATAAAAGCGCAAAAACACGCGGGACAAAAAGAAGAACTACACAGGACGAGCGCTTACAGGAAAGCGCTCGTCCTGTGTAGTTCTTCTTTTTGTCCCGCGTTTTTTGAGCTTTTATTTAGTATGACACCTTACAATATTCGAAGTGTAAGTCTAGAGCGCGCTCCTTTGTTAATGTAGGCACTTGCAACGCGAACTCGTTTCAAAGCTGCAAAGGAACGAGGAACGAGCTTTCGTTTCTATTTTAGAGGAATGCGTACAACACTGCCACGCCCATCGAAGGTATTCACGAGGGGAGATTCTGTCCTGCTTCGGAGAATTCAGACAGGCACACACATTACCCCTTTTTTGATCAACTGTTTTCACAAGTGCGACACACCACCACCCGTAACTAACGTATGCTTCAAGTGCAACTGCCATGCTGATGCCGACCACCTGTGTTGGGATCGCCCCCTCAACATCTCACCGAGGCGTAGTGCCTTGGCCGCCATAAAACGGGTACCGTCGCCTTCTTTCTGGACATGGAACTGCCCGGATCCCAAGCCTCCGGATGGAGTTACCGAACTGTGGCAAGCAGTGCTTCTGTTCCTTCGAAACTCTGGCAGTGCAACCGTTTGGTGATGGGCTCCGCGAATGCCACACGATCCAAGCGGACCTCACTTAGCTGCTTCCAAAACGTCCGTCAATAAAACGGAGGCAGCCCTACCCTTTTCCACTGCTATACCACTGTGTCTTTTCCCACGGCAGTGCCTTCGGCACATTGTAATGTACACATTGTATTGTGTCTATGCGTCGACGTGTATTTTACGTATAATGAATACATTTTGTCTGCTTGTGTGTATGATGAGTTCCAGTTGTTCTCTATGTTGAGGCCCGTTACTGTTACCTTGTGTACACACAATTTCTGGTGAAATGGGAAAGAACATTTCGCTGTATACAAAACTTTGGAAGAAACAGCGCTGTAAGGTTCACTATAAAAAGTGGTTGTCATATGGGGCTCGATCTCACAAAAGGCAATTTTGCTGTAATGAGTCTGGCTTCGTTAGTTGCAACGTTTTTGTCAATTTGATGCTGCAGAAGATTTGATGAGGTTTTCGCACGTACCTTTGTATTGACTAGAATATTACTATTGTATTTCTTTGCGCTGCTGAGCACGAGCTCACGGGTTCGATTCCCGGCCAGGTGGTCAAAATTAATCCGTAGCCCTACACTACGGCGCGCCTCAAGGCCTGCGTTGCGTCGGCGCGTTAAACCCTACAATCAATCAATCAACTATTGTACTTCTGGCAAAGGCCGTACAATTGCCATATTGCATTGCAAAGTTTCAAGCATGCCTGAGTCATCTTTTCATACGATTTTTAGAAAAACACAAGTTGCAAATATTTGCATATCCCCAAATACATGTATAAAGTTGTTTTGGGGAGAAAATAGTTACACTTAGCAGTTGTCACATTGGATAAACTATTGTTGCGATAGCTTTTTTTGCTCCAGTTTTGGGTCTTTGGTATCTTGGGAAGGTTAACCGCTAACAACTGTTGCACACAACCGAAATGTTTGGTTAATGATTGTTTGCGTTAGGCTGTTTTGTAGCGCAGAGTACTCACAATCCTTCTATGGAGAGGCAATATTTCGTAATAACTGCTATTTCTATCTAAACAACCAGTTAGCTTGTAGAATTCATAGGAAAGATGACATGTTTATTAAGGGCGCGCTGGTGTTTCAGCAGCTGCCTAATAGGCAGTCATGACTAAAAAACTTAGTACATTTTACTCAATACTTCTATTTCTTCTCAGTTTAAAATTGTAGGCACTTATGCAGCCCTAAGAAAGAACGTGTGGCAGAACAACATTGTCAGAAATTGAACCTTTAAATGAGCGTACTCACCTAAGGTAAGTTAGTCCGTATTGAACCAAAGGTAAGGTACTCCACCCCCTTTCCACAAAGTTATATTCATTATGGTAAATTGTGTGAAGTACCAACCAACCTTTTGGCAAGAAACTCCAAAACTGCAAAACAATACAAGTAAAGCACTATAAGCTTCAAAACATTTTTATAAGATTTGTGATGATTTTGTTTTCTCATTAAATATAGATGATACCAATTGCAGTTTTGTGAGTACGTGTAAGAGACCTTTAGCCGAATCTGACAATGAAACTCGGCTTAAAAAACGTTGCTTGTAATTAACTTGCGTGTACCACACTTAGCAATACGCTGCGACATGACGTCTTTTTAAGTGCTGCCTTCGTCCTCCCCGCAAGCAACTCCGCGGCGATTTCAAAACGAACGCATAAGCTTCAGGACAGAAAACTTTTCATACGCACTCATTTTTGTTATTCTTTCATCCAGCTGTTACTCACAAATAATGTCTCTACTTCAATGCTAGTGAAGACCGGTGCGTATAATATAAAAACAAAGTGCCCGTTTTTAAACAACATACACAAAAAATAACCAACATTACAAAAACATCCTCTCAGATCACCAGGAGTTTTCTAATCATTCATTTTATTAGCTATATCAGTAAAGGGTAACCCATCTGATTACGTTGCGACCACTGCTGGGAAATGCCAATAAAAGCACTGCACCAGCCAAACTATGCCTATAAACAAAGGCATTATTCAATCATACACTAACAATAAATCAACAATTCAAAAATAGTAACTCCATTTCTATCATTATCTACTTCCAAAGTATAAGCTTTTGAGGAACTCTTAGTTTATACTGGTAGTATAAATAAAATTGTTAGACTTTATCTATAGTGCAAAGCGAAAGCCTTGATGGACAACTTTTGTTGATGTGCTGAAGAGTTTCCCTCTAAACGTTCGTTCCACTTCACAAGCCTACTAGACAGCATTCTGCGAAGCTGATGTTTCTCGCTCTCCATCAGGGGGATCGCCTTGTTATTGTGTGATACATATTTTCGTTGAATTGTGCGGCCGTGATTCTGACCACTTCCAGAACATCCCGAGGCCATCTCCGATGCTCGTGCAATAAGCAGGACTTTGTCAGAAGCACCCAAAGGCTGTTGCGCTCGTTCACCATTGACACAAATCTTCTTTTGTTCGCATTTTCAACTCGCTGTTGACTTTGGTGGCACCATTAATACACACTTCATTAGCCCACAAAACCACACCCTCATCTCTTTCAGTTAGTTAGGAACTGGCAGAAACATCCAGTTTGCCACCGACAGCGGCTCTTTCCCGTTACCGAAACTCGCTGCTTCGCCATTTTTACGAGCCCTTTCCGGACCAATCAGGAACATGGTTTTCGGATTTATTAATTCTCAAGATACCTATATCAACACTGGGGCATTATGGTTGGGGCGGGGGGCATTCAACATGTGAAAAACATAGGAGGGATTAATACATATATTTACACTTTTCCTAAGAGCACTTATTCGGGAACACCACACTGGTTATAAACAGGAGAAAAAGAGATCGTTATTTTGTAGGCTAACTAATTTGCTAATTTCTCTGGTAACAATTTTAAATCACGTATTGTTGAAGGAAAAAGGAATTACAGAATGTTTTGTTCTGTGCGAATGGTCTTGCCCTTTTTCGGAATTACCATGACGCAGTGGTTTCCCTAGAGGCATCTCTAAAATTGCTATGGATGAAATACAATATTGTACTGGACTTTTTAATTACGTACTCTTCACGTTTATTCTACTTGAGTGACTGAATTATAGGGGCCATGAAAAAGGGTTTACCTATTCCTGGGTTTTCCCATTTACTAATAAACCTTTCGCAACTTTTCTTCTCCTAACTAAGCTGATATTATCTACAAGATTTGTGGTCGCACACGAACATGCAGTTTGCCACTCCCTCGAGGATATACTGTATTTTCTTGATGTCGGTTTTACTGCAGTAATTGCAGCGTAAAATATTTAAGATAACGTTTTTACGTCTCGACTGGAGTGGTTCAAAGATCAAGGTATCTTGAAACGAAGAGATGCTGAAAAAAGTGTGGTAATTCTTAGTAACAAAACGCACGGCCCGGTTTGGCCGCTTTGTGATCTTTCTATATGTTCTTAGTGCTGGTTTCAGACTAAACGCGCATAATGAAGTATAGATCCCAAAAGCATAAAATAAAGCGTGTTTGGTTTCCCTAGAGGCATCTCTAAAATTGCTACGGATGAAATACAATATTGTACTGGACTTTTTAATTATCTACTCTTCACGTTTATTCTACTTGAGTGACTGAATTAGAGGGGCCATGAAAAAGGGTTTACCGATTCCTGGGTTTTCCCATTTACTAATAAACCTTTCGTAACTTTTCTTCTCTTAACTAAGCTGATATTATCTACAAGCTTTGTGGTCGCACACGAACATGCAGTTTGCCACTCCCTCCGGGAAACCAATTGTCGCCAAAGCGAACGGCCGGAGCGTCGGGAGCCGAAATTCGGATCGCATTAGCGCTAGTGATTAGCTGTATGGGCTTCATGAACGTTAATATGTAAATTACAGTCTAGGAAGTAACACAAGAAAGCCGCATTCATTGTGGATCAAATGTCAATCGATTTCCAACGAGCGATCGGAATAGTGGGCGTCTTCGGGCAGCGAGCCAGTCACACCACCTCGACTTAAGGTTGGCCGATGTGTTCTTGTCGCCGTCGTGTGAAAAGGCGGTCTACAAACTCAGAACACGGCGTCGCCATTGTGTCGTCGTTTTGTCGGCATAGCGAACGCGCTTAGCGAGAAGCGTGTTAGGAGACGAAAAAAGATATAGACAAACACGATAGCATAGGCGTGCTGCGGGAAGCGGTAAGTAACCAAGCTGCCACCGAGACTTGTCCACGCTGAGCAGACGGATCATCTTTTCGCGAGTAGTGAGAGAATAGTCGTCAAATTGCAAGATTTCTGCTTCGTGACGCGCATGACAGGATGGATTTCGTACATGCCGGAAGATGGCGAAGTCCTAAAACACGCAGGAAAGGGTGAAAACACGGCACGAAACTTCGCAATGAACGTGTGAGCTTTTAGCAGTAAGTAAAAACGTTATACTTAGCAGAGGTGAGACTGAGCACCCAACCTAACGATTTCGCTATTTCATTTGGTTTACTCAAAACGCCTTTCAGGGCCTCTTTGAGTATACGCCTAGGTATCAGTATTGCAAGACGCTACATTTTGCTGTAGCTTTTATGTTATAGCTTTCTTGCGATTAAGGTGATTATTGTGCAAAGCAGAGTTGATTACATTTTACTGTGTTTGGGCACTTGCCCATTCGTCAAATCATCGAGCATTATTTCTAGGCCTTTCTGTAGTGCGTATGTGTCACTTAGCGAATTTATCTGCCTATAGATCACACTGTTCTCTTCGCATAATTTCATTTGGGACGCAATGGGTTTTGTTATATTGGCACAGTTGTCGGTTGCGACCGTTGGAACGTCGCCTCTACCGTCAGTTATGCAATGAGAAATAACCAATCGTCATGAACCTGTTACCGAAGAGAGAAAATAAGAGAACGCTGACAGCATGTGTTCGGTGAACATGGCAGCCGTTTTGGTGGCTTTAGCTCTGGCGGTCCCCGCCATTAAACACCTGGTTTTTCCACTCTTCTATCAAGGTCCCAGTGTCATCTGTGACATTGTGTTGTGAAGGTACTGCATATCTGTGAAAAACATGGCACGAACTGCAAGTAATAGGCGCAGAAGCCCAAAAACCACCGCACACCCCTTTTGTCTGATGGTGCCTGACAAGCTTCTACAGCTGCCGTTTTTGTTGGGCCAGCGCTTATGCTCTTGCTGCTAACAAACATGGCCGAGGAGCTTTACTTCGTTATAGCCGAACAGGCGAGCCCCACCCTTTTTAGAGCCTGCTGGAGTGCTCTGAGCAGCCTCCGGTGCTCTTGAAAGGTGGAGACAAAGATGACGACGTTGTCTAAATACGCTGGGCGAGTCTGCTACTTCAATCAGGCGAGCAGTTTCAATCACGCGCTAAAGCGTAGCAGACGGCGTCCACAGCCAGAATGGCCTGACTTAAAACTCGTAAAGGCCGCCCAGAACAACAAATGCTGTTTTTTCCTATCTCGCTCATCTACTTTTTTTTACCAATATCCACTTTTCAGGTCAATTGAAGATAACTAGCCGGAATATCGAAGCAGATCGACGGTGTAGCCAATCCAGGGTAATGGGTACTTCTCCTTTCTGGGTAATTGATTTAGTCGCCTATAGTTCATGCAGAATTTCATCTTTCGAAATTTGTTTTAACGCAAAGCTATCTACCTCTACGAGCCAACGGTTTAATCGTGGCATGCGCGACAACAACTTCCTGCGCACTGGGGAGGGGAGGGCGCTTTTCACTCACGGAGCATAACGTAGATGGCGCCGCGAACGGGAGCAATTACCCAGAGTTCCCGGCTCTTCGGAGACTGCTCACCTCGGCGGGGGCGTTAGCAGGACCCACCCACCGACTTTGTCATCGGCTTTAGCGACAGTTGTGTTGCATCTGTGGTAGCACAGCTTCATGTACACTGCGCGCTTCATTCGCATGGCTTGATTTAATTGTTTGACAGCACATCCTGTGTAACCCGTACAAGAAGAAAATAAGTCGTTATACTGCCAATCTACGTTAGGATAGGTTTGCAGAACGGGAAAACACAATGTAGATGACATATATAGACATCTGGCCCCAGAGAAACACTATCTTTTACGCCCTGCTTGCCAAGATTCGGACCCCGTTTTCTAAATTAGAGAATACCAATTTGGTTGCGTTTTAACATGTATTTTAAAAGGCGAAAGGAATAACTGGTGCTCATAGACGGCGATCATAAAAATTCTCCCAGCTTTCTCGCAATTCCAAAACTCACAAAACCAACTAGTGTAAATCGGGATAAATGTAAATCACAACGCTCAGAGGCGTAATTGTTCTGGGTGCCTGCGTTTGTGTCGCGCGTTGCTGTCGCCCCGAGCTAGCAAATCAGGATGGCTAGGTTACGCTGTCTTGCCCTTCGAAAGAAGCTCCGTTCCGTTTTTTTCGCGAACGCAGGACCGAGCTGGAGCGGTGGCGTCCTCCTCAGAATTCGAGATAATGGCTGGCAGAATCTCTGGTTTCACTCTGTGAGGAGGCAGGTTTATGATTTCAAAAGAAATCTCATGGGTAATGGTTGTACGTTTCGTATAAAGCATTGCTTTCCAACCAACTTTAAAGAGTAGAATGAAGTCATTTTTTAAACAAACACCATCGGTGCAACACAGGGACACAAGGAAGGCTGAATCTCGTCGTCCTTTAGCATTTCTCGCACCGGATTCACTGTGGCTTCTTGCTCTATCGGTAAAACGCTGTATGGTGACTGGCGTGTTGGGTGCGTAGCTTGGTCAGTTAGTATTCGGGGTTTAGCAACCCCTGTTCCCCAAACACAAGATCCCGTTGCACAACAGCCATAAAACTCTTCCAACAGATCCAACAACTCGCCTCAGTGCTCAGCATGAAGCTTCGAATGAGCAAACAGTTCTCGGCTCGATGATGGTTTTCATTTGGGCGATGTGTCCGTATCTGGCATCGCAGCAACTGCGGTATACTATGCCAGCTCTTCTGCGTGCGCTATGACAATATGCTTCATTACATACTGTCGCTGACACAGAAAATTGTCACAAGTACTCCCGCACGCTCGTCCTCAATCAGCGCTACGCCTCTCCCGACACCTATTCCTTTATCTCGGTTGAGCTGAGGACCACCTTTTATGCGAACATCACTCTGGTTGATCGTGTCGCTTTGGACTGGCAAGAAAACGCCGTTTGGATGGGTAGCTTCACGTGATCAGCTACGACTCTTTCGGGTGAAGGCGACCCAAACAAGTGTTCGCACTGTTGGGACGAATGCCGCCCAAGGATTAGATTGTTCGAGCCACGATGGATGACGGCTTCTATTCACAAAGAAGCGTGGTCGGGATAATGTCTGTTGAGCAGATCGGCACATCCACAAAATTAGCAGAACACGTATGTCCGCGAACCTAGATGCGAGCTGTGCACCCCGCGATTGGAGTCATAAGGTGTCCTCCGGCCGTGCTTATGTAAGCACCACTCCACTCTGTTGTGATTTTTTCGGAGGCGACGAGAAAAGGTTTCACTCATACCAGAGTAGCCATCAGCAGTATCGATCAGGGCGGTCGCGTCATGGCCGTCAATAACAATGCAAATTGCGTTCGACGTCGGTCTACAAAGACGATCAGGGTAGTCTGTGGTATTTGGGTGCCGGCCGGTCGTCTTTTGTGGAGGTGTTCGTGGGTCTTGACTTGTCGCCGGCCAAACCCCCTGCAAGCATTGCTGCATTTCGTTTTCTCGGTGGGGCAGGGGTGACCGGCTCAACTGGCGAGACTGGCAGAGAGGCGAATGCGGGTGACAAGGTGATGATGAAGCGAGGATGGCGAGTCAAGCCCACTACAATCGGTGTTGCACTTTTCAAGGTACGCCTCCATTCCACGAGACTGTACACCGCGGCCTCAGCTGTCAGTTGCTACACCTGTCAGATTGCCACAGCTGTAATTACGACCGTTGCAACGTCGCCTGTACCGCCAGTGCCGAATGACCACTTCACTATCTTCATGGACCTGTTACTGAAGAGAAACAAGAAGAGAACGCTGACGGCGTGTGTTCGGTGAATTAGGCAGCCGCTTCTCTCGCTTTAACTCTAGCGGTTTGCGGCAATTAAACACCTGGCTTTTTCTGTGTACTGTCAAGGTCCCAGAGCCACTAGCTACGATATTGTTTATGTAGACCTAAAATAGTATTGGTCCAAATACGCTACCTTGTGGTTCACAATACTTACTACATCAGTACATCAGATATAGGTTTATTACTGTTCAAAGTCACACAATGTTCTGGCGGTCAAGGTAGTTGCGTCTCGAAGTATGGCGGAAACGAACGGCACCCGAAAGCTGGCAAAGCCCAGATGGCCCGGTCCTACGGACACCCCTCCGACATTGCATGACGAGATAAATGTGCACAACTGCTGTGTGCTTAGCAACAGCAGGAGCGGATGCGTCCATCCAAACCTTCATAGAATGTATCGGCAAGAGTCTGAGATCCGAAACTGCTTATAAACCATTGCACTCCAGTAGCTCTGAACACATAATAATGGAAAAAGAAAATAATGCTCAATGGAACTGCAGAGGCCATTTAGTAATTTTGATAGGAACCATGTACTGCATACTAATCAGCCAAGTGTCATCTGTCTGCAAGAACCTCACCTTAAAGTAAGCAAACTTTCTTGATATGCATATTATATTCCGAAAGGACAGGGATGGCTGCACACACTCTTCTCGGGTGTGGCCATAATTGCCCTGAAATTCTTAGCATTCCACCATATCACTTCGAACATTGTTCTTCATGCCTAGCAATCTGTACAGTAATATTTTTAGGTTTATAACAGTGTGTTTCTGTACAGCAGCCATGATCATGGCAAGAGGCAGTGGCGAGCATCTGCGCTGAAACCGCGGTGTTAGAAGCACAAACCAGGGGATGGCGATTGGCTGCGTCCAATAACGGCATCACGGTGTAGAGAAAACGAGCGGTTGTGTCTTCGTCACGGGCAGGCAGAATCTATTGACCTGTTTCTCCTCGTCGCTCCAGTCGTTCACATAGGTGATGGCAGGCACCGCAGACGCCCATTTGTCAGCAGAAGCTGACATCGTGCGAGAGCTAGGTGATGGCACCATGGTCCCGGAAGCAACAGGAGAAGCTATACTGGCTACTTTTATTACCTTGTCGGGCAGGACACGAGCGAAGGGAGATCTAAGGATGACGCAGTTGCGAGGATGTTTGCGCGTTCACAGCCAGGCGCTGATGAAATAAGTCGCGCAGCACTGCACCACCTATGTCTTGGGCACGAGAGCGCAGGAGCTGGGTCATGCACCGCAGCAGTTGGCTCGGTCTGCGGTCGCCAAGCTCTTTCTGGAGAAGCACATGCTGCATGCACGTGCGCTCAGATGCTGTTCTACGTTCGAGAAGTGCGGCTTTGAGCTGGTAGTAGGCCGTGTCAGGAAGGTTGCGTATGAAGGAGTCGAGAATGACCGCAACCTCTTCCGTAGCACAGCTCTCACTTCATACTGAAACGCGTTCTTGGGAGGTGATGCCAGACAGCGCAAACAGTGACTCGGTCTCCAGAAACCAGATGGGCCGGTTATCTTCCAGATATAATGGCAAGTGGATAGCCAGGGCGACGATCTTGTTACCGGCTGCTTGCAGTGCTCGCTGGTTCAGGTTGTTGCTGGACATGGTTCTAAAACTTCGCTTGGGGATGGGGGAGCGGGAAGTCACGTCCGGGTCACAAAGTGCAGAGCGCATTCCACTGAGGCGTTGAAGGACAGGAGCAAACCACGTAGCAAGACAAGTTTTATACCGAACGCAGTGGGGTCTCTATCTTCTGATGCCAGGGGCGCGTGACCCCTCCGTCGGGTGAGCACATCGTTGGCCTACGTTTAACTGCTGCCGGTGACACTGTGGCTTGCCGCTACATTTTATTTACATTTCTCCTAATTTTACACATACAAGAAGAATCCATAGTTGTGCGAACCTTCTGCAATCATTATGTAAACAAAGAGCCCTGATTTCGAGGCGCTAGTTCGCCAGGTTCCCGAACCGTGCATCCTCACGGGCGACCTGAATGCGTACAATCATCTTTTGGGACTCTTCTCGCATTGTTACCTGAGGTCACCTCATAGAGAAGTTTCTCACATTCTCTGGAGCATGCCTTCTCAACAAAAACAGCCAAAATATAATGCCTTAGGACACCCCTATTCATATCTTGACTTGGCTAATGGTCCCGCAGTTCTCTTTCCTTCACTTCAGTGGGATGTGGGCACAGACCCATATTGCAATGACCACTTCCCTGTTCACTGACATATATAGGCAAAGGCCCAAACAGTTTCACTTTCCCTAAAAGGTTCAGTGAAGCATGAGCGAACTGGAGTACATTGATGGAAACATCCAAACTTCACCACACAACCATACCGCACCTGCACGTGGAGGAAGGAGCCCAACTGGCCACGGCGCACATTCTCGACGTCGCTAAGAAGTCCATTCTTCAGGCCTATACTGCACCGTGAAATTAGAAGAGGCCTGGTGGAATGAGGAATGGGCGGGGTATCTTTAAGGTATCTTTCGTCGCTATCCCACGGACAATAACGTTGCATCATTTAAAAGGGCGAAGGCACTTGGTAAGCGCGTGCGCCATGAACAGAAACGAAAGAGATGGCCCCTTTCCTACATCTCTTCCCTTTTACAGAGACACACACAAGGTGCGGACAAAAATATGAAAACGTTTTGTACATGAGATGCACCGTCAGCCCTAGGTTAGTACAACAGGGGACACAGTGGAAGACCAGTCTAAGACCCTCACACAACGTTTTAAACACGTGTCCTATTCAGCCCACTACACATCAGTTTTATGCAACACAAGACATCTGCGGAGAAAAAGGCTTTAGTGACATAGAAAAGTCAAAAACAGCTTAAAACTGAATTTATACTGTATGAATTGAGGGCTGCCCTGAGCACATGTAAGCCTTCAGCTCCAGGCTCAGACATTACACACACAATATACAACACCTACATACGGTCACTCTTCAGACACTCCTACACCTTTGCAACAAAATATGGCCTTCGGGGCGTAATACAATGTCTTAGAGGGATGCCACCGTAGTGGCTTCCATGAAGGAGCGCAATTACACATTCTCTCCTGCCAGCTATCCACCCGTCGCCCTCACAAGCTGTCTGTTCAAGCTTCTTGGGAAGACGGTCAACAGGAGACTTCTGGGCTTCTTGGAGTACAACGGTCTTCTGGAGAGCTGCCAGGCAGACTTCAAGGAGGGGCGATTAACCAATGATCACTTGATTGCATTCTACAATAAAACCCACATTAAAGATGCCTCCGTAGATGATGAATATTGCATGACGTTTTTTTGTGTAATTGAAAACTCATGATACTGCATGGCGCTACGGCTTCCTTAGAGACCTCAAATCTTTTGCTATATCAGGTAACATGCTGAACACTCTTTCCAGTTACCTGTCTGAACCACCATTTTCGGTCAGAGTCAGTTGGGCACTATCATACGTTTACGTGCGGCAGAATGGTGTGCCTCAAGCAGGCATTTTGAGCTGCACCTTGTTTATAGCTAAAATGAACTCTCTCCGAACGGGATTGGCGCCAACTCCTGCCTGATGTGTGGAGATGACGTTCAAATATCTTTTAAATCATGTAACAGGACTATATGTCAACGTCACGTTCAGCTTATGGTCAGCAAACTTCCTCCCTAGGCAGACGAAAGTGGGTTTAAACTTAATCCTGCTACAACTACATGCGTTGTACTTTCAAAAAGAAGGAGCATGCAAGCGTACCCTGCCATTAAAATTCATGGCGATTCTATTCCTGTAAAAAGAAACAAAACTTTTTTGGTGGTACTTGACAAAAAACTCTCGTTCACTCCATTATTGAAGCAACTCGAGAATAAAGGCCTCAAAACGATAAAAATTTTGAAGTTCCTGTCACACCGGTCCTCAGGGGTAAATGAACTCCTCTCACGTCTTTTCACAAGCTCGGTGGGGTGTAGCTTGGTCAATGGGAGTGTCGTGTATGGTTCGTCCACAGAAAGAACACTGAAAATGCTAGACCAAGTGTCACACTTGGGGCTTCACCTCGCGTTCACTCCTTTTCGCACTAGGCCCGTACAAAGCTTGTACGGTAAGTGCAATAAACGGTTTCTACATAACCAGCGAGCATACACAGACCTCCTGTACGCCTTTAAAATCTCTTCGATGTCTCACCAACCTTTTAGGTAAGCTTTTTATGGTGCATTTATATCCCAAGTCTTGGTAAATCATCCATTTTTCACCGTACCCTTAACTTACAGAGCTAAACAGAAAGCGTCGGAGCTTGCTGTCTTCTTTTTAGATACCATAAAAACATCTGTAACAGACTTTATAGCACCATGGCATCACTGTGATGTCTCATGTGACGCCTCTTTTACACACATAGAGAAACATTGAGTGCCCAGATGTGCAATCCTGCAGTGCAATCCTACTGCAGATGTGCAATCCTACTTCTCTCTAAAGCATGAAAAGCCGTCTCCACAATTTCAGGCTGACGCCTCAAAGGGTGCCACTTCCATTTCCTGTTCTCCGCACGGACCGAGCTTCAACTTCAGTAAAACTATGAGTTTCAAAAGTAGTATTTTTACAGCAGTAGTCTATCGTATACTTCACGTTTCGAAACATATCATTCAAAGTCAAATTCCCCTAACTCTTGTCCACAAAGGACGCACGCTTGTTTCCTTTCATATAAAAGTTCAAATTGCGCAAGACGGAATCGAAAGGGCACATCGGCTTGGAACTTTTGTGCTCGATAAATCAAGACCAATATAGTAAAGTTCTCGTCGTTCAACGTAAAGGACACCGTTTTTGCGATGAAAGGGAAACTAAAATCGCCGGGAATTTCTATCAGTGCGGACTTCTGTAAGGCAACTAGAAACACGAGGAAAAAGCTTCTCGACTTTGGGAAAGCAATCGGTAAGAAATGTTTTGTTTATTGTACTCAAACTGACAGTGTCTGTGATATCAGCCCCAGAACCGAATCTGTGTCGCCGATAAATAACCATGCTAATCCACCCAGCTCTGTGTCGCCGGTCAATACCCATGCTAATCAACCCAACTCCAGCACAAGTACGTCATAGCGATCCCGCAGTGCCAACCACAGTCCAGTAGAATGTAAGGTTTCTTTCCTTCTTACTAACATACGCAGCGTAATAAACAAACGTGATGAACTGTCTTCAATAATCGACGACTGTGATGCTAAAATAATTGTGCTCACGGAAACTTGGTTGTCCAGCCAGATTCGTGATAGTGAAGTGTTCCACACGTGTGGCGAATATAAGCTTTACAGGTCTGACCGTAGTACCAGAAGTGGAGGAGGTGTTTCTGTTGATTTACACTCGCACCTTGTTCCCATAAGGTCCTCTTTAGAATTTGTTTGCGCGTGCGTACGTTTCGGTCATAATGACGTTATTTTGTGTGCATGTTACCGTCCACCGAACTCGTGTTCTGATTTTTGTGATACGTTGTATGATGCTTTAAACAATATAGTTGTTCGCTACCCTGCTGCCCCTATTTTTTTATTAGGGGATTTTAATTTTCCTGATATCTCTTGGATTGGTAGTGGTAACCATACTACTTCTTGCACATGTGAAGGAAATTTGTTTTTTAATCTTTGTAATGACTTTCACTTCACCCAAGTAGTGAAGGAACCTACACGTGTTACTCTTACTTCCTCGAGTTTGCTGGACCTGATACTTACCACAACCCCTGATAAAATTTCTTCTCTTCATTATCTTCTTGGGTTAAGCGATCACAGCATTCTTCATTTTACTTACGATATCTCTGCTTAAAAACAAGCAGCTTCCGCTAAAACCATAAGAGATTATAAATGCGCAGACGTGGCCGCAGTCAATGCGGAAATGAAAAGTTTTACCGAGTCCAATCTGCGTAGCTTTTCTTTGCGCACTGTGGAAGAAAACTGGAGAGTATTTCAGAATGCTGTTGAATCCCTCATTAATAAATTTATTCCCCTGAGCACGATCCGATTATCTTTCTGCTGTCCGTGGTTTACCTCCTCTCTTAACCGGTTGCGCAACAAAAAGAAATGGTTCTACAGTAGCGCAGTATTACCTGATAGTAGCGAAAGGTGGTCAACCTATCAAAATGTAAACCTTGAATATAAACATGCGCTTCTTACAGCAAAACGTGACTTTTTTACTAAAACGTTGGCCTCTTTGCTGCATACTAACCCTCGTAAATTTTGGTCAAGAGTGAATGGTTCTAAAAACGACACGATCCAGTTGTGTGATGATGACGGTAGTATGATACCACTGGATGAGTGTTGCGTTGCCTTGCAAAATGCCTTTGTTCTTTCTTTTTGTAATCGTGTTTCTACTGTGTTACCCAAAGTTGATAATGTGCATTTTCCGCCTTTGGACCCACTTGTTGTTGATTGGGTTGGCATTAGTAAATTAATTCAGAACCTAAAGGTATCCTCCCCCGGTGCTGATGGTATCACTGCACAGTTTCTGAAGCTGACCGAAACATACTCGTCACTAATATTGTCAAAGCTGTTTTCTCAATCTTTGCAATTTTCTGTGCTGCCGAGCGACTTAAAGGCGGGAAGGGTGGTGCCAGTTCCGAAGCAAGGTGATGCCTCCAACCCTTTCAACTATAGGCCCATTACACTCGCAAGTATACCCTGCAAACTGCTTGAGCACGTCATTCATTCCAATTTGATAACTTTCTGCGAGGACAACAAATTTTGTATAACCGCCAGCATGGTTTTACAAAGTATTTTTTATGTGAAACACAACTTTTAGTTTTCACTAATGATTTATTTTCCATAACAGACCGAGGTGCCCTTGTCGATTGCATTTTTCTAGATTTTCAAAAGGCGTTAGATTCAGTTTCCCATCAACGTCTTATGTTCAAACTTAGTGCTCTTAACATAGAAAGCAGCTTACTCAAGTGGATAGAGTGTTTTTTGTCTAACCGAACGCAATATGTAAGTGCTAACAATTGTAACTCACCGTTGCAACACGTAACATCTGGTGTGCCGCAAGGTTCCGTGTTAGGTCCCTTATTCTTCATAATTTATATTATTGACCTTCATAAATTATTTCTCCTACAATTAGAGTTTTTGCTGATGATTGCGTGATTTATCGTGAAATAACTAACCAGGAAGATTCCGTCTCTATCCAACGTGACATTAATACCGTATCTTCTTGGTGCAATAATTGGCTGATGCAACTTAACGTTAAGAAATGTAAAATAATGAGAGTTTCTTCTGGGGCTAAGCAGTATAACCCTTCTGAGCTATTTCCGTACGAACGTAACAATGTACATTTATCTTCAGTCTCTTCTTATAAGTACCTTGGCGTCTATATTACCACTAATCTGCAATGGCATGAACATATTAATTATGTTGTCAATAATGCTAACCGCATGCTTGGCTTCTTGCGCCGTAATTTTGCTCTTGCTCCTGTGTCTTTAAAACTCTTACTATATAAAGCCATTGTTATATCTAAATTAGAGTATGCATCATCGATTTGGGACCCTCATATGGTGGTGTTGTCTTCATCATTGGAAGCCGTTCAGGACCGGGCTGCTCGATTCATTGTCACAAACTACTCATGAACCGCTAGCATCACGTCAATTAAATCTTCTCTTAAGCTTAGTGACCTTGCTGCTAGAAGGAAAGTTGCGCGCTTGTACCTGTTTTATAAGATTTACTTTACTAACCCCATTCTAAAACAGGCTGTCATTTCTGCTCCATTCTACAACTCCACACGAAACGATCACAGGTTCCAGGTAGGGGTTCCTAAGTGTCGCGCAAACCCCTACTTTCACTCGTTCATTCCCAAGACCTGCGACGACTGGAACCACCTCCCCACCTCCATCGCCAGCATTCCGCATCCTACATCATTCAAAACGGCTGTAACTAATATTGTATGAAATGTAACCACTCCTCTCTCTAACGGCTTCGGGCTTTGATAGTATTTTATTAATAAATAAATAAATCACCCAAGTGTTGTGCGGGCATCTGCATTCCCAAAGTCTTCGAAGAACCATGTTCTCAATCTTCCATTCAACGCCATGATGTTTGCGTATTCCCAAAAACGTGATGTAGTTCTTTGCGGAGTCTCACATCAGTCTGAGATCGCCGGTAATGAGTAGGCAGATTAAATCGCAACTACTGGTGTACTTACAAATACTGTGAACGTTACAACGTTACAGTACACCGACCTGAAACCACAAATGAAACAACACCTTCGCACGACATGGTATGAACACTGGAATGAACATAAGCAACAAACTACAGGTAATAAATCCCCTCTTTGGATTATACACCACCGACACATGGAACTAATGCGTTAAAATTGCCTTGCCTAGGTTACGGAGAGGCCACACACATGTAGCACACTCACACCTTCCCACTGGTTCCTCAAGACTATTGTGTAGAAGGTGCAGATACGGCCTATCCGTAACACACATCCTCACAAAATGCAAAGCACTAGACAAAACACTATATAGACACGTGCCAGATCTATACAGATACAACTTTCTGCTGCATCCAGCATACTTTCTGGGAGATAACCCTATGTTTTCTGTTTGGCATACTTTTAAAATTTTGACAGAAATTCACTTTTTGAACGCATCTCATATCATGTGTGATCATAAACTGGCCTTATACACCAGCCATCTTTATTAAATTTTATTTCGCTTCCATTTTTTTGTTTTTAGTCAAATAATTTAGTATTTACATTTACAAGTGTATCATTAAAAAGCAATGTCTTCGGCTCTCTTTGCCCAAGCTGGTCTTGCGCCTATAAACAGAAATAATCATCATCGTCGTCTCTAAGTAAGAATTCTTGCGTTTTTGTTAAGCGATGCATAGTGAACGTTTTGAGGTACAGTATCAAAAGCTTTCCTAAAACTGAGAATGATTGCATGTACTTGTGTATTATTGTTAAGAGCCTGTTAAAGGCAATTAAAAAGGTACCCCTGTTCAGTACTACACGCAAATCTACAGCGAAAGTCATGCTGAGTAGGTATGAGGTAGGTAATGAAGCTGATGTATTCAAACAACTATATAAATGATGTTCTAAGAGTTTACCAAAAATATTTAAAGGAATTGGCCTTTAATTTTCCCATTTATTTTTCTTTTCCGGACTTAAATACGAATGGCATTTGCGAACGTCCAGTCTTTGAGACAGACAGACAGACCCAAGAACTTTATTCAGGTCCTGAGGAACTGCCTTGGACCGCCCCTATCAAGGGGAGTCCGTGACAGTCGCGGGCCGCTCCCACACAGGAACCGAAAGGCAATTCCTGAATTAAGTGATAATTTGTAAATAACTGCTAAAAATTGCAACAATGTCGTGGCACACGTTAAGAACAAATGTTGAGAGCGTGTCTGTGCCATATTCCTTTGAAATGCCTGATTTACGTAAGAGATTCCTCAGAAACTGTTGCTTCTCTCTAGTGACGGGACATCCTGGAGAATTACCAGCAATGCCTACGGGCCTCTGAACCTTCAACGTTCTTCGGAACACATCTCTTTTGCTTCACAATGCGCACGTTTACACACCTATTGTATGATTTTCGTCATTTAGACATGAATATTATCACCCTCGAATTAAAGTGAACTGTATTTCTAGTTGTTGAGGCTTTTGGTACCTCTTTGGCCAAGAAAGATGTACATTATCGAGTAGTTATTGCTTTGTTCAGGTAAGCTGTGCAAAACGGTAGCTGCGGCTATCCATAAAATGAGACCTCTTTCGAATACATAACGGGAGTTTGCCTAGGCACACGCGTTCATTTATGTACCAAGTACTCGCCTTATCTACACGGTCATGTACACTATTAAAGCACCAGCTTCGCACTATAATATAACATACCACAAACAATGCACTATATATTTTTACCCGTCGATGTTGCTCAGCGTCGACGGCGAAGACTACAGACGTTTTTGAGCTCTTGGAGGAAGGAGATGATGATGCCAGATTCCGGACTTCCTTGCTCTCGTGTTCGTTCTTTTGGTCCTTGTGACATCTTTGGTGCGGTGACCGCACTCGTTGCCCTTCTGCACCCCCGCTCCGCATTGTCTCTTCCTCGATGCGAGCGTCCAGTTGGAAATCCGAGCTCTACACAACATTAGCCAACCTCGCACCGGGCGCACGTTTTGTCTCGACAATGCCGGAAAGCCCTCAAACACTCCCGCCAATGGCTCTTCCTCCTATCAATCTCCCAGCCCCATGACATCAGTATGTACTGCAGCAGTGATATCATCGACGCTGACCACTGGCTGAAAGCGTGTGAACGCGAGAGGCTCACAACAGGTTGTACCAGATGATCATGTTACCCAGTGTCATGTAATATTTGAAATATCCACCATTTACAATGTAAAAGACAAACGAGGAGACCATCACACGATGGGACATGTTCAAAGATGACCTCAAGAAATTTTTGGCAGTGTACGAGCCGCATGATTGCAGCTAGGAAGAAACTTTCTATGCGCCCACTCCATACCGCACCCTACATTTCACACATCATAGACGTACTCGCGATATGAAAGAAAGTTGATCGCAGCATGTGCAAGTCGGAAAACGTCGGCCACGTACCTTGAGATATTGCCGATGAATCTTTCAATTTGCTTGTGCTTAACAAGTGCAGAACCGTGGGCGTGATTACTGCTATATGTCGACTGTTCGAGGAGGCAAGAAGCCCCCGGATCGGTCAGCACTTCACCCGGCTGCCACATTCTGCAGCGACATCAACGTGTGGAGACCAGGCCCTACGGCCTCACCAAGCGCCCCACCTCCATAATTAACAAAACGTATCCGCCGCGAGGTAGAAGCCATGTCCTCTGCCACTTCGCCACAGTCCCGCTTCTGTGCCACTCATTCAGGCTGGCATACTTCAACAAATTCACAACTTAGACGCCCGATCTGTTTGCGTGTTCATAATGGCGGAAGCCACAATCTTTCCGCTAACAAATTTGCTCGGCGTCCGTATGGGTCTTGTCCTGTTCGCAATTCCACAGACAGGCGCGCACCCTACTATAAAGCATTGTTTCGGCTTCCGCGGAGTCGGATATGTCTACCGCTACCTCCGAAACCACTGCTCCTCACCTCCAGGCGCTAGTTATCGGACTTACAGGCCTTTGAGATCTATATCTCACACACAAGTTTCGTCCGGCCCACCGCAAAATACATTCACCGCCGATACTTCCACGTTGCGGCCTACCCGCTCGCCTTCTCACCGCCGCCCGCCGCCTTCGCCGCAACATCGCCCCTCGCCTTCTGACGCTTATAACAGCCGCCCATCATCGGTAAACTACATGATGCCGCACAGAAAGGTAGCTCTGCATAGACGACCACAACCTCAAATACTCTGTCTATAGAACCTTCTCGGCACAATCTTATAAATGTAAAGGTCGATGAAGTCCCGCTACAAGGATTTTTCGACACAGGCGCGCATATGTGGCATGAGGACTTGAAAATGGCCTTAGGAATGTTACGTCAGTTGCACCTCGTCGGGTATGTGTAGCCGATGGAAGAGCCCCTGGCACATTTGGCATGTGCAGTTCTCGCGCAACTAGAGATTTTAGCGCAGGGGGCCGCTTGGAAACGTATCACATCACACTGGCTCCAGTTTTGCCACGTCCTAGCAACAAATAATCCCGCAAGCCTGCCTGGAAAGCCAAATGATAACCAGTAACAATTATTTTGACAGCATCAAACCTCGTTACCTGACGTACAAGGTGGGTTCCGTACAGCCGCTTCGCTGAGCGTGACGGAGCCAGTGCCCATGCTGGATTTGGCATGCCGGAGCAAGCACGTGTGCCAACGCCGGCAGGGTATCACGGCTCCGTGGAAGCCACATTGGCAATGGTGGCCAGCGCGACGGTAAATGCTTCCACGTCGCACCAACTCATCGGCGCAGCTGTAGCGCTGGTGTAACCAAGGTTACTGGTGAATCCATCTCACAAGAATAATATGAACACATTACGGGCTGGCTCCAGTGATAAGGGCGCAAGCATGGCCGCACCTCATCACGTCATCCCATGGGTTCATCGGACGCACCGCCCGCGGATTAAGGAAGCGCGAGCTGCGCTACGTAACCAAACCACAAGGCAGCGACGCAGCACCAGAATAGCCCCATTTAACGTGGGCAATTACCACGTCTGCCGAAAGACGACATCAAAGGCATGATACGGCTGCAGGACGGTCTCAAGGTGGGGCGAATCAGCGAAGCTACCTTGAGACGCAGGGTCCTGTGTGCGGGCTGCCGGCCTGTAGAATGAACTGGCATCAACGACATTTTCCGAGCAAACCAGCTTCAAAACATTGAGATTATCCACACAGCGCTGCTCAAAATAGCGGTGAGATCAACTCACGTTGAACTCAAGATCACCGAAACAACGTGTGCGGCACGAGCCTACGTGATCCCTCCAGAAAAATCAGCAAGAGGGGTCATTAGCAACATTCTCGGTTAGGAACTTCCCTAGGACATATCAAAAAGTGTTGCTGATTTTTGAAACCCCAAATCCCTCCATGCCACAAGGATGGGACCGAAAAAATCGGCCAATATAGCTTTATCTGGCTGCAAGGTGACCTACTTTGTACATTACCACGGAAGGGAGTACCACTGCTACACCCCTAAGCAATACCTAGAGGTCTGCTCTGCCTGTGGTAAATTGGGGCATCGGAAGGACGTTCGATCTTGTGCTGACCACGCATTTTGCAGCGTGTGTGGAGTCGCTAAACCCATGCAAGAGCACAAATGTGTAGTAAAATGCGCCCTCTGCGGAAAGGACCACCCTACTGGAGACAAGCAGTGCAAAACGTGCTGTCGCACCCCCTTCGTCTGCAAGCAGCTATATTGGCGCCGCCAATGACGTCTCATCTAAAAACAAGACTTTCATCCCAGCTTTGATGCTACGGAATGTGCGCCAGATGGAAGATGCCGCTGAGGATGGTGCAATGAACGTGCACCAATCGAGCACTTTTGTGTATAAAGGAGCTTCTCGTGGCGGCGAAAGGCAACGGTGGCATGATTGAAGGCATCTCGCAATTCTGGCGATCCTGGATCCTTGTTTATGGTCATCTCACAAAAAAGACGAGCAGACCATAACCAAAGAAGATGCTGGTCAGCCAGGACCCGGCCTATACTCTTCCACCCAAGATGTTCGCGTTGCCCTCTTAGGCGGCGTATAAAACAGGCACTGCGTTGTATAGAGGTGTGTAACACTCCGCTAAAAATTTGAGCAAGTCCCATTCAGTCACACACCAGCGCCGCCGTAAGCATCGTTGGGAAATTGGAGCCAAACCAAGATGTACGGAATAGTGATATCTGCCCATCCCGGTCTCATGAAACTGGATGTACAGCTATACATCAAGAGACGTCCTGGGAATAGGGAAACGCGCCACGATATTCCCAGCGACGTATTGATGTTTGCGGAGTATGGAGTAGCACAAACTGCTGAATTGTGAATGTGTCCAACACAGCAATTCTACGCGTACTGGAGGAATGGTAACCCTAAGCCTCATTAGGCACATGAAAATCCCCACTGACCAGCATTGGGCTAACCCGGGGAAGTACGGTTAAGGCTAACAAGCCAGCCCATTCGTTGTCGAGGTGCACATCCACTAAACGGACGCACGTACCACGAAACCAGGATCACGTCTGTGAGGAGTAGACGAACCAACACGACAACCACTTCTGCCACTCATTGCACCAAGACACTAAGGGCACCTGCTTCTGGGGATAACAGGTGGCTTAGCCACTTTACCAGGTGGACCAGATGCATTGCGGCAACGGTGGTATGGAGTGGTACGTGAAGAGTACGCAGAAAATCCCGCAATGCGGGGAATTGAGTTCGTCTCCTGCAAGAGCAGAGCCCACGCTTGAAGTGTGCCTATTCGAAGGCGAGTTTGGAGCTCCCCTACCTTGTTTGATAGACACCTGCAGTTCCATTGAAGTACACACTTGTGTAGTAGCCGGCGTGCGGGACGATTGACACCTTCAGGGACCACTGAAGGCGTCACGGGCATAGGTGTGCCACGATAACCGTTGCCAGATGTTGCAATTTGTTCTGCCACAAAAGCGAGAATTTGTGTCCCCAGGATGATAGGATTCACGAGACAACTGTCGAAGTTGCATTGCTTGGGCAGGTGGAGAAGCACGTACATTCTGGTGCTGGTGTTGAATGCAGAGGTCATGCAACCTTGCACTGAAGTGGCAGTTGTTGAACGAGGTGCTTCGTGGTGTATTGCCGGTTGCTCTAAGGTTGCACGACGTTCCTGGATAGGCTGAATTTCTGCTTGTAACTCTACCCATCCGCGTTCCAGGTCAACAACGCTATCTGTGCAAGTCGTTGTTGAAGCAGGGGGTTCCTTGTGAGCAGTTCCTTGCTTTTGACTTCGGCGCTTTACCGCAATAGCGCATGTGTGATTGCCGACTGGTTGGCTCCCATTTGGTTACATTGACTTATCGCATTCAAGGTCTTCCGCCAAGACTTTAAACAAGTGACAGTGCTAATGCACTAGCTGTTTTTGTGGTAGATTTGTTGTGGCGCGTTTGGCGAAGAGATTCTCGCAGTTAGTTTTTCTGCGCCGCCGAGCTTTGTTGGGCGCATCACGGCCGTAATGTCATAATCAATGCTATGGCACAATGAGCAGCGATATTCTTGCTCCGCAACCTCCATTTCAGAGTTCTTTGGGGGATTCCGCCAAGACGCCTTCACATGTCCCCGACATAAACACTCATAGCCGAACACCACGGATTGGCGGTACTCACGGACCCGAAGGACGCAGCCGAAGTAATGAAAGCAGGCAAGTGGTTCGGACGGTCCGCTTAACGAAACATGACACGTGCGGCTGCGTCCAAGGTATCGTTTCGAAACAACCTTATGGGTGGGACGAGCGAGTTCCGCAGTTTGAGTCACTGGTTACTGCCCGACATTCACCACGTAGCTTTTGAGGATGGTTCCAGAGGTTAGGTAGGCTTGGAATGGGAGACAAAACGTTTCTGTGGCCCGTATTGATTGAAGATTGCAATTTTGCGGCGGCTTCCAGGGTTGATACCCACACAGAGATCGCTCTGGTTAGGCGGGGATAAGTGTAGCCACTAAACCATGTGGTGTAGGCAAGCATCAAGATTGCGTTGTGCGACTTGATTGGGCAGCTTTGAAAGGTTGTAACGGCATCGTGGCTTTAGAACCACCTTGCACGGCACTGACGACATGGAGAGTTCATTTTTCTGGAGTGTACGGCACTGGAGCTTAAGCTCCCAATTTCGTTTTGTCACGTCGGATGCTGATACCGGCCGACGTTGTATTGGGAACGCATGAGGCGGCCTGGATTCAGGGGTAGTTGGGGTACCTCGAAGCTGGCCAGAACTCACCCAGGAACATTCCATTGCTGTCAAGGACTCCGGGGCCAAGCCCGCCGTCGAGGAGGCATGGTCCGTGGGCGAGCCGTGACGGGTGGATTTTGTCAGTCAGGCATCTGTTGCTCTACACGAGAAAGAGATTACGTATCTTTGTGGTCATTGAGTTGTGCGTCCTGTGGCAGTTGATGATATAGATGTTTTTGTGGGTTTTATTGTTGTTTGTGGTTTTTTCGGGTGCTCCCATCTGATTACAAGCGACGCACGCGTGGTCTGATGACAGGGAGGGTATATCTACTTCGTTGTTTCTGATTAAACTTCAGTTGTGAGTAGCGCTCGTCCTGTGGTCCCTTGGTTTTTTTAGTGTTGCGCTTTCTGAAGATTATAAAATACAGATGTAATCCCCGTTGCCTCATCTGTGCGGGCAACCTACTCACTGGTACCTCTTCATGTAACGGCAAATACCGGAAACCGATCAAGCCGGGAACCTCACCAACTACAGTAAAACGGAGAGGAGACTTCAAGAAAGCTCAAGCAAGCAAAAAAACCCGCAGCGCTTCTACCCCAGCGTCGGTCAGACCTGCTCAATCCAAGAAGGACATCGGGACCGTGCCAAGGGCACCAATTTTAAGTGGCGAAGACTTTCCAACCCTGATAAACGCTGAAGCCTAGCTCTTCCCGTTTACTCCGCCGCAACCCCAACCGAAGTTGATTTGCAGCGGCAGAATGCGGATCTAAGGCGACTAACAGACAGTCATGCAAACAAATTCAAAAGTCAGAAACAAAGCTAGCTGGGCTCGCGGAGTCCCAAACACCAGCTGGACTTAGGAGTCAATGCAGCAATTCGAGCCGCTAGAGCGGGACGACGGCGTGTTGGTCACGTCCGTGGTGTCTAGCGCTTCCTGGTGTTCAGACTGCACACGTGTACAAAGTGTGCCTCAAGTGGAACAGCGGCTGACAAAACTGGAATGCACAATAGAGGATTTGCCAAAAAAAATTCCAAAATCACTCAGGTCATCCTTTGCAGAGCTCTGGCAGCATCAGCTTTCGCAGATATTTCTAGCGGTAACAGACTTCATCATAGACACCTTTTTAGGTTGGGTCAGCGAACAACTTAGGGACAATCGGTCCTGCTAACGATCACCGTTGTAGGATTCGCGCAGGCGTAAGTACGTGCGTCGCCAAGTTACAGCCTCGAAAAATGCAGTTCGGCAGCTACTCCTACAGAACTGCTGTTGCCTCTTTTAGAGACACCGATAGTGCTGCGTGCATGCCATGTTTGCTAAATTTCAACAACATTCAATCATTTGTAACCCTTCCCGGCGGAAAGCTTAAGGCAATACTACCTTAAAAATGTGTCATCATACAGTGAAACTGTGGGGGCTTCCAGACAAATCGAAGAATGGTCGCATCTGCAATTGTATCTACAGTGCCTCGACACCGCACCAGCATTTTCAGCTCTTCAAGAGCCTAGAGAACACGGTAAACTTCCACAGTATAGCTACTTCCAGGGGGGCCCTAAGACTTGCATCCTGGTGAATGGGGCGTATTCTTTGATCTAAGTCCATCTAGATCTAGAAACCAAACATGAATATAGGTCTTTCCAATACAATATCGTCATGCTACAATACATGTACTCAACATTTATAGCCCCC
The DNA here is from genome assembly GCF_048455015.1 of Haemaphysalis longicornis. Lineage (NCBI taxonomy): Eukaryota > Metazoa > Arthropoda > Arachnida > Ixodida > Ixodidae > Haemaphysalis > Haemaphysalis longicornis. Next base: position 5,445,365 of record NW_027526288.1, on the reverse strand, counting down.
CGCAAAAGGTCCGCATACCGTTTAGCGAAGTTTTTAATAGAGCACTTAAATAGGCCGACAAAGCACCCCTCGGGATAGTTGGTATTTTAACGCCCAGAGCATCATTCGGGATACCACTTTGAGCAGGCAGGGGACGCAAGTTAGCGGAGCTCATCTGCACGCTGGGACTTACAGTGCTCATGCACCCAGCATTTCCAACACATATGGGAAACTCGGTAGTGCAGGACACGTTTCCCGACCTATCCCTAGTTAAAATAGTAGAGACGCTACTTGGGAAAACCTGGAGGAGACACTGGGTATCGACCACAGCCTCCTTACGATCACCCTTTTGGCGCAGGCGGCTACAAGGCAGTGTGGCCAGGCCAAACTAACCAACTGGAATCACTTTAGTCTCCGAGGAATTGTCCCTGCTCTCCTCATAAACAGCTATGGGGAGTGGGCAAAACATATCACCGCCTTAAAACGGCCACATCTTACAACCCTTTAAAGCACCGAAGAGAACCAAACTGTGGACAACCATCTCGTGCGTATAGCGAGGCGTGCTGGAGACTCACTAAAGGATGGAAGAAACAGAACCTTAATCGCAAGCTTAGATCCCGTACCAGTTAACTAACTGGAAAAGTGGAGGAATGCGCTGTCCAACTCAGCGAAGCAAATTGGATGGAGAAATTCAATTTCGCCGCGCAAGAAACTGAAATAAAAGAGATATGGCGCCTTCCATTTTCGTAGCCTCATTGACCCCACACCGAACCGAAGGAAAATGCAACGTCAGCTACGAAGAGCCCTACGCCGGTACCAAGGAACGACGACCAACTCGCTGACACTTCATGTGAAAGATGTGTTTGCCACACGAAAAACCCCACTGGACTAGAGTATCGTTAAGCAGGCAAGTGAAACACAGACATAGATGCCCCCTTTGCACTACAAGCCCTTCGGGCAACTTAAGATAAGATGCGCAGAGGTACAGTATAGCCCCGGGAACATACCATGTAAGAGTCCAACTATTGGGGATCCTCCCGGACTGGGCATACTTCAAACATTTAGAATAGATAAGTCAAACCTTGGACGGTAGTCCTATCCTACCAGAATGGAATACCTTCTTGGTCACTTGTATACCCAAGCCAGAAATATTGTTCATATCGATAATCTCAGGCTAATTCGGATTACTCCATGCGCGGATAAACTATGGATGCGATTGTCGCGGATCGTCTTTCTCACGACAAATTGAATCCAAGGGCGTCTTTGCGGACACTATGTTCGGGTTCTGGCAACATATGCCGGCCGAAGATATCCTTCTCCAGATACACCGTGGCGTCATTCTACCAACCACAAAACAACAAAACGATGAAGCCATTCCTTCCCTAGATCTCGCCCGCACAACAGCATACTGTCAAACACAAGCAAAATGGATTGTGGACAGAAATCCTTCGCGTACGTCAGAGACTTTCTCTACAAATGTCAAGCATTCCTTGGGATAGAGGGTGAGGAGTATGGTCCATATACTGGAGGTACAAGGGGGAGTTCAGAAGGAGCGGTACTACGAGCTATGATGGAGCTACCCCACGAATTGGATCAAGATGAGGGCATACAGCACGCCCTTCACGGAGGTGACATAACAATCTCGAGCACAGAAGGCAGTCTTGGGAAATTAGAGAATCGCTTTAAAGGGACGCCAGCATTGACGAAAGATAAGCTAACTACTGCTGCCTCCAATGTGCGCCAACAAAATCAGAGCTTTGGAACATTAAAACAAATCCCAAAGACAGCAAAAGAATGTACATCTGTTTAACCGGTGGTCGTATCAGAGAAATGGAAGAAATCAGGTTCCTGGGTATGCTTATTCACAAAACAATTAGCCCAGAGACGACCATTGGCAAGCTGAAACGAATAGCTGACCAGGTCGGACGGATCATAAAATGCGTATCCAACAAGCGCGGCGGGTTACTGGACCGGGACGTACTTCGGCTGGCCCATCCTTTTGCAACCAGTAGAATCCTCTTCTCTGTACTCTATGTACGTAAGACCAAACAACACGAGCATCGGCCCCACTACAATGATAAATTCCCTCAGATGCCTGCAGGCAATTCACCAAATCTTATTTGGCGACGACGGGAGCACCAACACCTATTTTTGTACACCTCTATGCGGGTAGGGCAAGAAAGCATGAGCGGTACCTCCAGTGGCTTACAGTTCATTCACAAAAGCCACAGGCCGTGCATTTTTGCATTCAAATCTGAATAGCCAACGTTAGTGCCACGTATTTGGAAATATTTACAGACCTTTCTTTTTTTCCAGCTTCTGTTAGGAATAAAAATTTGGCACGCGACTCTGCGGAATACAATACTTACTTTATTAAAAAAACCACGATGAGTCAAATTACAAGGTCCTTTACCTCCTCGTGTGTTGATCACAGCAAATCCATCAAAGGAACTTAGATTTAAACCACTTGCGCCAATTATTCCACTCAAATAGTTGTAGATGCCCCGTTCTAATGCAAACAGCAAAGAATCATTGTCCCTGCAAAAAAGGGTGAGTTCAAAGTTCAGAAGACGTTCCGTGAAAATGGATGCACAGAGAAATAGCGATATAATATACATCATATATATCTATATATACACACAAATAAGGATTGGAAGTCAAGAAAACCTCGGAAAGCAAAGGGGAGGATGCGGTAGGTCATTAAAACACAAAGAATTTGGAAAGAAAGAAAGGAAGTTGGGATATTCGCCAGAATAATTCAAGCTTCACTTGCAATTCTTCTAACATTGTGTATAAGCTAGAGTGCTCGTTCTGTCAAGACCAGTACATTGGAGAAACGAGTCAACCTATGCACTTACGCCTGAATGGACATCGGCCGACACTCGTAACAGTGCCTTCATAGCAGGCGCGCCACAATTCAACCAGCCGAACCACAATTTCAATGATCTCAAGCTTTATATTCTGCAGTCAAACTTTAAGTCTCCAAGGGACCGGAAATACAGAGAATCGTACTTAATCCACAAATTCAACTGCCTGGAGCCGGCTTGAATCAATGCTTCGAAAGGCAGCTTAGAAACCTTACGGTATCTGAATCGAACAGAAAAAAAATGCTCTTACAAAAAGTGGGCATCTCCGTTCGCAATATTTCTGCCTGACCATCCCCAATGCCGATACTTGAATACAATTTCTGAGCTTTTCTTCACCCCCCCCCCCCATTTTTCTTCTGTTGCTCCCAGCCGATTTCGACATACCACGCGCACGCGCCTCCTCGACCTTCGGCATTTCGTCTTACTACGTGCTTTACAGACACACGCAAAAAGAAAAAAAGGGAAAAAAAGAGAAAGAAAAGAGAAAGGAAGTCTTTGAAAGTACCGCAAAGCTCCGCGTGAGTTGCACACGCGCATACCCCTTCTATTCTTCGGTGAACACTGGCCTCCGCAGTCGGAATTCTTCAAACTATACGTGCTGTTACTGATTACGAGTTTTCTATCTTGCACAAAGTTCAGTAACCTTGTAATTGCATCCCCAAGACGCCCGTCTCGTCCCCGATCTTCCCGGAAGCCTCCTTTGTGGTCGTCCGGCCCCACAGAAGCCCAGCTTAAGCCGTTCCCCCCTGTTTTCTCCGACTCTCGCGTAGTCTTCCCTCTTTTTCTACTTTGGGATCCTGTCACAAGAACCACACCTCCCTTTCTCTCTCACTATTTCGCTCCTTTCAACCGACCGTTGACCCACTCTGCTGTCATAATTCCGGCCCCACTCTTAACAACCTCCCCCTTTCTCTCCAACTCAATCTGTGTCTATAAAGCAATGTGCCAGAGATGAACCCTTATGCCTTGAACAAGACAAGTCGCCTTGTCGAAACGTTGGCAGAGGTCTGAGGCCGCTACCTTCTCCAAAGTATTATTTCTATCTGGTGACCATCTTCAAAGCCCCCACGTTCCCTTTATTTATATATCTATATATATATAAATCTAGAGAAAGATAAACTCACAAAGCGCGCAGAAATAGTGTAAGTAAAGAGTCGGATACACAGCAAGAACAATAACAAACAATGTTTACTTACGTAGCGGCAATGGGACTTGCCTTCATCAGAGTAAAGTTACATGATTATGGTGTCGCAAACATTGAACACATTTCTTATATAGGTTTGCATAAAACTGTAAGAAGGAATGAAAAATGTTTCGCAAATGGAGAGTGTGCATACAGTCAGGCTACGCCTACGTTACAACATCAACCAACCAACAAACAAACAAACAAAAAAAAAGGGGGCGGGGGAGCAAGAGAGAGAAAAAGGGGTCGTGTTAACAATGCAGCGTCCAAGGTTGCACCATGACGGGTCAACGTATGCCGCGCGGGTTGCAAGTTCAGACAATGGGGGAAAATGGTCAACCGCGGTTTGTAAAGAAAGGGAAGAGTATACAGCAAGCGAAGATGGGTGTGCCCCCCGCGGATGAAGAGAATAGATAGGGTGCACAAAAGAGCATTTCACAGAAGCTAGCAATCGAACAGGAAATAGGTAGGGTCACAAAAGGTTAAACATGAATAGATCACAAAGAGTTAAACATTCTTAAGTGGTGGTGGGAACGAGGCCTCCTTCTCCCGGACAAATGGCATTGTTGAGCCGCATTAAGCTAACAAAGCTGCTGTATTAGGAGAGTTTCTGCGAATTCTGGTGGCAAACTCGAGGGTAGGAATAATGAACATAGTTATAAAAATTATGAAGCCGCTAAGTTTATTCGAGGGATAAGCACGTTAATTTTCCGTAACTTTCATTAATTCCAAGTGTGGCTGACCCAAACTTATAAATGAGATAAGATTCCCGAACCTCGCGGTCGTGGTGCGTTTTGAAGGCGGATTCTAAAATCGTTGCTTTAAGATGATCAAATGCATGCCCGGGACTGTTCACATGTCTTGACAGGGGCAAATAAGGGCAGCTTTTTGCATGAGAGCGGTGATTATTGAACCGTATTCGGAAGGGCGTTTCAGTTTGGCCGATATATTGTTGCCTACAAACAGTGCACTCTAGAAGATATACGACATTAGCGGAGTCACAGTTAAAGTTACCTTTTATATTTACGTAGTAGTCTGAAGCCGTGCTGGTGGCGCGCTGTGTAGTGGTCATGTGTGGGCATACTTTACATCGGGGTTTATTGCAGGGCATGCAGCCAGTAGTTGCCGGTCGGTTGATACGAGAGTTAGTAAGAAAGTCCCCTAAATTCTTATTACGCCGGTAGACAACGCGTGGTGGTTCGGGGAATATGCTTTTTAAGCGGTCACTTTGCATTAGGATATTGTGATGTTTTTTTAGCACGGTTGACCCTCTTGGAGCGGAGGATGAGTGGGTTAAAACTAAGTTAGTTTGCGGGTTCCCGTTCGGGGCTTTTTTCTTACAGATTTCGTTACGGTCTAATTGGTTGGCTCGCACAATAGCGTCGTCGATAACTTTTTCCGGGTATTTTTTATTCAGGAGGGAGGTCTTGAGTTCTCGACAGTTTGAGTCAAAGTCGGCTTGGTTTGAGCAAATTCTCCTAAATCGGTGGGCTTGGCTGTAAGGTATTGCTGTCTTGCAGTGTCTGACATGGCTACTTCGGAAGTGCAAATACTGCCGCGTGTCTGTCGGTTTTCTATACAGTTTAGTTTGAAGCCGACCTTGGAAGGTAGTAACGGTGACGTCCAGAAAGTTTACACTGTGTTCCGAATAGGAATGAGCAAGGGAAATACTAGGATGGGCTAGATTAAATGCCTCAATGAAGGTGAGGAGTTCCGCCTCACCGTGTTGCCAGATCATGAATATGTCATCAATATACCTTTTATAGTACATTGGCTTTAAATTTTGGGTGTCAAGAAAGTTTGATTCGAGGTGAGCCATAAAGATATTAGCGTAGTTAGGTCCGATTCGAGTTCCCATTGACGTTCCGCTGACTTGCACGTAATGAACTCCGTCGAACTCAAAATTGTTAAGTTCAAGAATAAGCCTAAGGAATGTTTGGAGAGCAGAAGAATCGATAGGTTTGTCGCACGATGACTGCTCATACGCAAGGGATACAGCGGCGATGCCATCTTCATGGGGGATGTTAGTATACAGTGACGCAACATCAAGGGTGACTAGAAGGCAGTTATCAGGAATTTCAATTTTGGAGATGTCTGAGAGAAAGTCATTGGTATCCTTAATGAAGGAGGGAAAGCTGGGCGGAATGTCGCAAATGAGATTATCCACATAGCGCGAGAGGTTTTCGGTAACAGTGCCAATGCCAGAAACAATGGGGCGCCCTGGGTTGTTCACCTTGTGAATCTTTGGGAGAAGATAGAATTTACCGGCTACTGGGCTTAAGGGGATCAGGGAACGAGCCGTGGTTTCATTTATTGTTTTATTTTTAACAAGCTCAGCAAGTTTATCTTTGACAATTTGCTTATAATCTTGAGTGGGATCATTGGGTAGTGCTTTATAGAACGTCGATACTGATAGTTGCTTATTGGCCTCGTTAACATAGTCGGTTTTGTCAAGGATTACGATTGCGCCTCCCTTGTCGGCAGGTTTAATAATTATGTCGGGACAGCTTGCGAGTTCCTCTAGGGCTTTCTTTTCGTTGGTAGTCATGTTGTGGCGGAAAGAATTTTGTGTTTGGTATGCTTTTCGCACATCGCGTTGGACAGCTTTGATGTACATGTCGAGGCAACTATCACGCTGTGTGGAAGGGGTCCAGTGCTTATAGCTAGGTAGGGTTCTGCGGGCTTCTTCCGTCGCGGGGTGATCGTAGAAGTATTCTCGTAGCCTCATGTTTCTGGCGAAGTTATCTAAGTCCTTAAAAAGTTGAAATTCATCAAAACCACCAGTAGCCGGGCAAAAGTTTAGGCCCTTTGACAAGACGTTCATCTGAGCTGGGGAGAGGGTTATGCTTGAAAGGTTCATTACATTCCCGGTAAGGTTTTCTTTTGTGACGGCAGGCGAGGGAAAAATATTAGTACAGTGGTTTAACTGAACTGTTTGGGGTGCAGTAGTCGAAGCATTTATTACAGTCGTAGTGACATTATCGGCCGTATTGTCAGAGTTGGGGCAGTTACTAGTGCCGGAGCTTGTTAGGTTCTTACGCATGTGGCCAGTGTTAGAAATCTTATCTCGGTTAAACTTTCGGGCTTTTGTTCGGGATATGGCGGAGGCCGTCTTAGACTCGTAGTTGCTTAAAAGGTTCAACTCTCTTTTGCTTAGTCCCTGACTAAGTAGTTCCTCTTTCTTTCGGAGAGAATGGGCCGTAGTTTCGTAGTGATTGAGGATTATTTCAGTTAATTGTAAAGATGCTTTATCGAGTACCTGTTTCCACTTATTCATGTTGGACGGGGAGAGTTCGGTAGTAGCAGGTTTTATTCTAATCCTAAGACCCCTGGGAGCGACCGCGGCAGTCAAGTACTGTGCAAGAGCGGAAACGTGGAATTCGGAACGTACGCGCTTTTCGGTGATTTTTCTTAGCTTTAAAAACTGTCTTGAAACGGGGAAGGAGGCCGCGTTACCTGTTTTTTCGTGTTGTAGTCAGTGGCTGCTATGCCGATTCTTTCGAAGGTTGTAAGGGCATGTGGCACGGAGGGCTGGATTTTGGACCCCGGAAGGTCCGGCGGACGCGCTGCTGTTGGTTTTCGTGGGCTCGGCGGTCGCTGAAGATGCGGAGGTTGGGCGTGGCATGCTGTTGGTGCGGCGCCGGTCAGGGAGATTCTTAGTGTCGCCGCGAGCGTTTCCTCGGGGCGTTGTGGCCGCTGCAGGTTTGCCAGTAGGGGTTGGCATGTCGCTGGCGCGACGCTCGTCCGTGGACTTCGGGGTTGGGGCGCTGGCGCTCGCCCGGGGCGCCGTGGTTGTGGTGGATCTGGGGGGCGATGGCGGTGGGCTGCTGGCACGACACTGCTCCGGGGTCCTTACACTGGATAGAATTGGAGGCAGTGGTGGGAAGTCGCTGTCATTTGGCAATATAGCCGGGGCTGCAACTGGGTCGGCGGTGCATGCGAAGTCGCGCCAGCCCAGAGGATTGCAGCGCTGTTGCATGAAGCAGAGTGCACGAATGTGGCCGGCCAGCAAGGCCACACCCTCGAAGCTCGGGTGTAAGCCGTCCGCAGCGAGTACTCGGCAGGCTGGAAGGTGCTCAAAGCCATGATCGACGAAGCGGACAAAGCGTGAGTGGCGGCAAAATTCGCGGAGAAGTGAGTTGAAACGGCGTGCCTTTTCATTGCAGCAGCGAGCGAAGCGAGAGATGCGGTAGTCGCGGCGGCGGTTAGCGGAGCGGGGAAGAATGAGACTGGCGTTAATAGTGGAAATGTTCGGTCGAGATTCCAGAATGAGGTCAGTCAGTGAGCGGTAGTCAGAGAAAGCATGTTCAGCGGAAGTAGAGCTGAGATCATTAGTACCAACATGCAGAAAAACTGTAGTGGCAGAGGCAGGGATAAAGTCGATCAGTGAGCGTGCGTCAGCAATGCATGCGCCAGGCTGAGAAACAGAAGCGGGGGTTCCAGGGCAGAGGGGATCGAAGTGATGATACAGATACTTGGTCTGGGAGTCCCCGATCACAACTGCTGTGGTTTCGGTCTGCGGAAATTTCCAGATGATGCTCTTTGCTGTGGTCCTGTCAGCGCTCATGGTAGAAACAAATCTAGAGAAAGATAAACTCACAAAGCGCGCAGAAATAGTGTAAGTATAGAGTCGGATACACAGCAAGAACAATAACAAACAATGTTTACTTACGTAGCGGCAATGGGACTTGCCTTCATCAGAGTAAAGTTACATGATTATGGTGTCGCAAACATTGAACACATTTCTTATATAGGTTTGCATAAAACTGTAAGAAGGAATGGAAAATGTTACGCAAATGGAGAGTGTGCATACAGTCAGGCTACGCCTACGTTACAACATCAACCAACAAACAAACAAACAAACAAAAAAAAAAAAAAAGGGGGGGGGGAGCAAGAGAGAGAAAAAGGGGTCGTGTTAACAATGCAGCGTCCAAGGTTGCACCATGACGGGTCAACGTATGCCGCGCGGGTTGCAAGTTCAGACAATGGGGCAAAATGGTCAACCGCGGTTTGTAAAGAAAGGGAAGAGTATACAGCAAGCGAAGATGGGTGTGCCCCCCGCGGATGAAGAGAATAGATAGGGTGCACAAAAGAGCATTTCACAGAAGATAGCAATCGAACAGGAAATAGGTAGGGTCACAAAAGGTTAAACATGAATAGATCACAAAGAGTTAAACATTCTTAAGTGGTGGTGGGAACGAGGCCTCCTTCTCCCGGACAAATGGCATTGTTGAGCCGCATTAAGCTAACAAAGCTGCTGTATTAGGAGAGTTTCTGCGAATTCTGGTGGCAAACTCGAGGGTAGGAATAATGAACATAGTTATAAAAATTATGAAGCCGCTAAGTTTATTCGAGGGATAAGCACGTTAATTTTCCGTAACTTTCATTAATTCCAAGTGTGGCTGACCCAAACTTATAAATGAGATAAGATTCCCGAACCTCGCGGTCGTGGTGCGTTTTGAAGGCGGATTCTAAAATCGTTGCTTTAAGATGATCAAATGCATGCCCGGGACTGTTCACATGTCTTGACAGGGGCAAATAAGGGCAGCTTTTTGCATGAGAGCGGTGATTATTGAACCGTATTCGGAAGGGCGTTTCAGTTTGGCCGATATATTGTTGCCTACAAACAGTGCACTCTAGAAGATATACGACATTAGCGGAGTCACAGTTAAAGTTACCTTTTATATTTACGTAGTAGTCTGAAGCCGTGCTGGTGGCGCGCTGTGTAGTGGTCATGTGTGGGCATACTTTACATCGGGGTTTATTGCAGGGCATGCAGCCAGTAGTTGCCGGTCGGTTGATACGAGAGTTAGTAAGAAAGTCCCCTAAATTCTTATTACGCCGGTAGACAACGCGTGGTGGTTCGGGGAATATGCTTTTTAAGCGGTCACTTTGCATTAGGATATTGTGATGTTTTTTTAGCACGGTTGACACTCTTGGAGCGGAGGATGAGTGGGTTAAAACTAAGTTAGTTTGCGGGTTCCCGTTCGGGGCTTTTTTCTTACAGATTTCGTTACGGTCTAATTGGTTGGCTCGCACAATAGCGTCGTCGATAACTTTTTCCGGGTATTTTTTATTCAGGAGGGAGGTCTTGAGTTCTCGACAGTTTGAGTCAAAGTCGGCTTGGTTTGAGCAAATTCTCCTAAATCGGTGGGCTTGGCTGTAAGGTATTGCTGTCTTGCAGTGTCTGACATGGCTACTTCGGAAGTGCAAATACTGCCGCGTGTCTGTCGGTTTTCTATACAGTTTAGTTTGAAGCCGACCTTGGAAGGTAGTAACGGTGACGTCCAGAAAGTTTACACTGTGTTCCGAATAGGAATGAGCAAGGGAAATACTAGGATGGGCTAGATTAAATGCCTCAATGAAGGTGAGGAGTTCCGCCTCACCGTGTTGCCAGATCATGAATATGTCATCAATATACCTTTTATAGTACATTGGCTTTAAATTTTGGGTGTCAAGAAAGTTTGATTCGAGGTGAGCCATAAAGATATTAGCGTAGTTAGGTCCGATTCGAGTTCCCATTGACGTTCCGCTGACTTGCACGTAATGAACTCCGTCGAACTCAAAATTGTTAAGTTCAAGAATAAGCCTAAGGAATGTTTGGAGAGCAGAAGAATCGATAGGTTTGTCGCACGATGACTGCTCATACGCAAGGGATACAGCGGCGATGCCATCTTCATGGGGGATGTTAGTATACAGTGACGCAACATCAAGGGTGACTAGAAGGCAGTTATCAGGAATTTCAATTTTTGAGATGTCTGAGAGAAAGTCATTGGTATCCTTAATGAAGGAGGGAAAGCTGTATACTAACATCCCCCATGAAGATGGCATCGCCGCTGTATCCCTTGCGTATGAGCAGTCATCGTGCGACAAACCTATCGATTCTTCTGCTCTCCAAACATTCCTTAGGCTTATTCTTGAACTTAACAATTTTGAGTTCGACGGAGTTCATTACGTGCAAGTCAGCGGAACGTCAATGGGAACTCGAATCGGACCTAACTACGCTAATGTCTTTATGGCTCACCTCGAATCAAACTTTCTTGACACCCAAAATTTAAAGCCAATGTACTATAAAAGGTATATTGATGACATATTCATGATCTGGCAACACGGTGAGGCGGAACTCCTCACCTTCATTGAGGCATTTAATCTAGCCCATCCTAGTATTTCCCTTGCTCATTCCTATTCGGAACACAGTGTAAACTTTCTGGACGTCACCGTTACTACCTTCCAAGGTCGGCTTCAAACTAAACTGTATAGAAAACCGACAGACACGCGGCAGTATTTGCACTTCCGAAGTAGCCATGTCAGACACTGCAAGACAGCAATACCTTACAGCCAAGCCCACCGATTTAGGAGAATTTGCTCAAACCAAGCCGACTTTGACTCAAACTGTCGAGAACTCAAGACCTCCCTCCTGAATAAAAAATACCCGGAAAAAGTTATCGACGACGCTATTGTGCGAGCCAACCAATCAGACCGTAACGAAATCTGTAAGAAAAAAGCCCCGAACGGGAACCCGCAAACTAACTTAGTTTTAACCCACTCATCCTCCGCTCCAAGAGTGTCAACCGTGCTAAAAAAACATCACAATATCCTAATGCAAAGTGACCGCTTAAAAAGCATATTTCCCGAACCACCACGCGTTGTCTACCGGCGTAATAAGAATTTAGGGGACTTTCTTACTAACTCTCATATCAACCGACCGGCAACTACTGGCTGCATGCCCTGCAATAAACCCCGATGTAAAGTATGCCCACACATGACCACTACACAGCGCGCCACCAGCACGGCTTCAGACTACTACGTAAATATAAAAGGTAACTTTAACTGTGACTCCGCTAATGTCGTATATCTTCTAGAGTGCACTGTTTGTAGGCAACAATATATCGGCCAAACTGAAACGCCCTTCCGAATACGGTTCAATAATCACCGCTCTCATGCAAAAAGCTGCCCTTATTTGCCCCTGTCAAGACATGTGAACAGTCCCGGGCATGCATTTGATCATCTTAAAGCAACGATTTTAGAATCCGCCTTCAAAACGCACCACGACCGCGAGGTTCGGGAATCTTATCTCATTTATAAGTTTGGGTCAGCCACACTTGGAATTAATGAAAGTTACGGAAAATTAACGTGCTTATCCCTCGAATAAACTTAGCGGCTTCATAATTTTTATAACTATGTTCATTATTCCTACCCTCGAGTTTGCCACCAGAATTCGCAGAAACTCTCCTAATACAGCAGCTTTGTTAGCTTAATGCGGCTCAACAATGCCATTTGTCCGGGAGAAGGAGGCCTTGTTCCCACCACCACTTAAGAATGTTTAACTCTTTGTGATCTATTCATGTTTAACCTTTTGTGACCCTACCTATTTCCTGTTCGATTGCTAGCTTCTGTGAAATGCTCTTTTGTGCACCCTATCTATTCTCTTCATCCGCGGGGGGCACACCCATCTTCGCTTGCTGTATACTCTTCCCTTTCTTTACAAACCGCGGTTGACCATTTTCCCCCATTGTCTGAACTTGCAACCCGCGCGGCATACGTTGACCCGTCATGGTGCAACCTTGGACGCTGCATTGTTAACACGACCCCTTTTTCTCTCTCTTGCTCCCCCCCCTTTTTTTTTTTGTTTGTTTGTTTGTTTGTTGGTTGATGTTGTAACGTAGGCGTAGCCTGACTGTATGCACACTCTCCATTTGCGAAACATTTTCCATTCCTTCTTACAGTTTTATGCAAACCTATATAAGAAATGTGTTCAATGTTTGCGACACCATAATCATGTAACTTTACTCTGATGAAGGCAAGTCCCATTGCCGCTACGTAAGTAAACATTGTTTGTTATTGTTCTTGCTGTGTATCCGACTCTATACTTACACTATTTCTGCGCGCTTTGTGAGTTTATCTTTCTCTAGATTTGTTTCTACCATGAGCGCTGACAGGACCACAGCAAAGAGCATCATCTGGAAATTTCCGCAGACCGAAACCACAGCAGTTGTGATCGGGGACTCCCAGACCAAGTATCTGTATCATCACTTCGATCCCCTCTGCCCTGGAACCCCCGCTTCTGTTTCTCAGCCTGGCGCATGCATTGCTGACGCACGCTCACTGATCGACTTTATCCCTGCCTCTGCCACTACAGTTTTTCTGCATGTTGGTACTAATGATCTCAGCTCTACTTCCGCTGAACATGCTTTCTCTGACTACCGCTCACTGACTGACCTCATTCTGGAATCTCGACCGAACATTTCCACTATTAACGCCAGTCTCATTCTTCCCCGCTCCGCTAACCGCCGCCGCGACTACCGCATCTCTCGCTTCGCTCGCTGCTGCAATGAAAAGGCACGCCGTTTCAACTCACTTCTCCGCGAATTTTGCCGCCACTCACGCTTTGTCCGCTTCGTCGATCATGGCTTTGAGCACCTTCCAGCCTGCCGAGTACTCGCTGCGGACGGCTTACACCCGAGCTTCGAGGGTGTGGCCTTGCTGGCCGGCCACATTCGTGCACTCTGCTTCATGCAACAGCGCTGCAATCCTCTGGGCTGGCGCGACTTCGCATGCACCGCCGACCCAGTTGCAGCCCCGGCTATATTGCCAAATGACAGCGACTTCCCACCACTGCCTCCAATTCTATCCAGTGTAAGGACCCCGGAGCAGTGTCGTGCCAGCAGCCCACCGCCACCGCCCCCCAGATCCACCACAACCACGGCGCCCCGGGCGAGCGCCAGCGCCCCAACCCCGAAGTCCACGGACCAGCGTCGCGCCAGCGACATGCCAACCCCTACTGGCAAACCTGCAGCGGCCACAACGCCCCGAGGAAACGCTCGCGGCGACACTAAGAAGCTCCCTGACCGGCGCCGCACCAACAGCATGCCACGCCCAACCTCCGCATCTTCAGCGACCGCCGAGCCCACGAAAACCAACAGCAGCGCGTCCGCCGGACCTTCCGGGGTCCAAAATCCAGCCCTCCGTGCCACATGCCCTTACAACCTTCGAAAGAATCGGCATAGCAGCCACTGACTACAACACGAAAAAACAGGTAACGCGGCCTCCTTCCCCGTTTCAAGACAGTTTTTAAAGCTAAGAAAAATCACCGAAAAGCGCGTACGTTCCGAATTGCACGTTTCCGCTCTTGCACAGTACTTGACTGCCGCGGTCGCTCCCAGGGGTCTTAGGATTAGAATAAAACCTGCTACTACCGAACTCTCCCCGTCCAACATGAATAAGTGGAAACAGGTACTCGATAAAGCATCTTTACAATTAACTGAAATAATCCTCAATCACTACGAAACTACGGCCCATTCTCTCCGAAAGAAAGAGGAACTACTTAGTCAGGGACTAAGCAAAAGAGAGTTGAACCTTTTAAGCAACTACGAGTCTAAGACGGCCTCCGCCATATCCCGAACAAAAGCCCGAAAGTTTAACCGAGATAAGATTTCTAACACTGGCCACATGCGTAAGAACCTAACAAGCTCCGGCACTAGTAACTGCCCCAACTCTGACAATACGGCCGATAATGTCACTACGACTGTAATAAATGCTTCGACTACTGCACCCCAAACAGTTCAGTTAAACCACTGTACTAATATTTTTCCCTCGCCTGCCGTCACAAAAGAAAACCTTACCGGGAATGTAATGAACCTTTCAAGCATAACCCTCTCCCCAGCTCAGATGAACGTCTTGTCAAAGGGCCTAAACTTTTGCCCGGCTACTGGTGGTTTTGATGAATTTCAACTTTTTAAGGACTTAGATAACTTCGCCAGAAACATGAGGCTACGAGAATACTTCTACGATCACCCCGCGACGGAAGAAGCCCGCAGAACCCTACCTAGCTATAAGCACTGGACCCCTTCCACACAGCGTGATAGTTGCCTCGACATGTACATCAAAGCTGTCCAACGCGATGTGCGAAAAGCATACCAAACACAAAATTCTTTCCGCCACAACATGACTACCAACGAAAAGAAAGCCCTAGAGGAACTCGCAAGCTGTCCTGACATAATTATTAAACCTGCCGACAAGGGAGGCGCAATCGTAATCCTTGACAAAACCGACTATGTTAACGAGGCCAATAAGCAACTATCAGTATCGACGTTCTATAAAGCACTACCCAATGATCCCACTCAAGATTATAAGCAAATTGTCAAAGATAAACTTGCTGAGCTTGTTAAAAATAAAACAATAAATGAAACCACGGCTCGTTCCCTGATCCCCTTAAGCCCAGTAGCCGGTAAATTCTATCTTCTCCCAAAGATTCACAAGGTGAACAACCCAGGGCGCCCCATTGTTTCTGGCATTGGCACTGTTACCGAAAACCTCTCGCGCTATGTGGATAATCTCATTTGCGACATTCCGCCCAGCTTTCCCTCCTTCATTAAGGATACCAATGACTTTCTCTCAGACATCTCAAAAATTGAAATTCCTGATAACTGCCTTCTAGTCACCCTTGATGTTGCGTCACTGTATACTAACATCCCCCATGAAGATGGCATCGCCGCTGTATCCCTTGCGTATGAGCAGTCATCGTGCGACAAACCTATCGATTCTTCTGCTCTCCAAACATTCCTTAGGCTTATTCTTGAACTTAACAATTTTGAGTTCGACGGAGTTCATTACGTGCAAGTCAGCGGAACGTCAATGGGAACTCGAATCGGACCTAACTACGCTAATATCTTTATGGCTCACCTCGAATCAAACTTTCTTGACACCCAAAATTTAAAGCCAATGTACTATAAAAGGTATATTGATGACATATTCATGATCTGGCAACACGGTGAGGCGGAACTCCTCACCTTCATTGAGGCATTTAATCTAGCCCATCCTAGTATTTCCCTTGCTCATTCCTATTCGGAACACAGTGTAAACTTTCTGGACGTCACCGTTACTACCTTCCAAGGTCGGCTTCAAACTAAACTGTATAGAAAACCGACAGACACGCGGCAGTATTTGCACTTCCGAAGTAGCCATGTCAGACACTGCAAGACAGCAATACCTTACAGCCAAGCCCACCGATTTAGGAGAATTTGCTCAAACCAAGCCGACTTTGACTCAAACTGTCGAGAACTCAAGACCTCCCTCCTGAATAAAAAATACCCGGAAAAAGTTATCGACGACGCTATTGTGCGAGCCAACCAATTAGACCGTAACGAAATCTGTAAGAAAAAAGCCCCGAACGGGAACCCGCAAACTAACTTAGTTTTAACCCACTCATCCTCCGCTCCAAGAGTGTCAACCGTGCTAAAAAAACATCACAATATCCTAATGCAAAGTGACCGCTTAAAAAGCATATTCCCCGAACCACCACGCGTTGTCTACCGGCGTAATAAGAATTTAGGGGACTTTCTTACTAACTCTCGTATCAACCGACCGGCAACTACTGGCTGCATGCCCTGCAATAAACCCCGATGTAAAGTATGCCCACACATGACCACTACACAGCGCGCCACCAGCACGGCTTCAGACTACTACGTAAATATAAAAGGTAACTTTAACTGTGACTCCGCTAATGTCGTATATCTTCTAGAGTGCACTGTTTGTAGGCAACAATATATCGGCCAAACTGAAACGCCCTTCCGAATACGGTTCAATAATCACCGCTCTCATGCAAAAAGCTGCCCTTATTTGCCCCTGTCAAGACATGTGAACAGTCCCGGGCATGCATTTGATCATCTTAAAGCAACGATTTTAGAATCCGCCTTCAAAACGCACCACGACCGCGAGGTTCGGGAATCTTATCTCATTTATAAGTTTGGGTCAGCCACACTTGGAATTAATGAAAGTTACGGAAAATTAACGTGCTTATCCCTCGAATAAACTTAGCGGCTTCATAATTTTTATAACTATGTTCATTATTCCTACCCTCGAGTTTGCCACCAGAATTCGCAGAAACTCTCCTAATACAGCAGCTTTGTTAGCTTAATGCGGCTCAACAATGCCATTTGTCCGGGAGAAGGAGGCCTCGTTCCCACCACCACTTAAGAATGTTTAACTCTTTGTGATCTATTCATGTTTAACCTTTTGTGACCCTACCTATTTCCTGTTCGATTGCTAGCTTCTGTGAAATGCTCTTTTGTGCACCCTATCTATTCTCTTCATCCGCGGGGGGCACACCCATCTTCGCTTGCTGTATACTCTTCCCTTTCTTTACAAACCGCGGTTGACCATTTTCCCCCATTGTCTGAACTTGCAACCCGCGCGGCATACGTTGACCCGTCATGGTGCAACCTTGGACGCTGCATTGTTAACACGACCCCTTTTTCTCTCTCTTGCTCCCCCCCCCCTTTTTTTTTTGTTTGTTTGTTTGTTTGTTGGTTGATGTTGTAACGTAGGCGTAGCCTGACTGTATGCACACTCTCCATTTGCGAAACATTTTCCATTCCTTCTTACAGTTTTATGCAAACCTATATAAGAAATGTGTTCAATGTTTGCGACACCATAATCATGTAACTTTATCTGATGAAGGCAAGTCCCATTGCCGCTACGTAAGTAAACATTGTTTGTTATTGTTCTTGCTGTGTATCCGACTCCTTACTTACTCTATATATATATATATATATGGAGAGATAGAGAGAGAGAGGGGGAATAAAGGTTGCCAGTGAAAAAAACCTCGGAAAGTGAAAGCAACGGGGAGATTGCGGTAGGTGATAGAAACAGATGAAGAGTTTTTTGAGTCACAAAGAAAGTGGTAAAAAAATGCCCGCCAGGTGGGATCCGAACTCACGACCTCCAGATTACAGGTTTGGTGCAATGACCACTACGCTACCGGTGGGGCTGTTTCCCCACCACTTTCTCGGGTATTTATGTTAGGGTATATTTTGTTTCCTCCACTTGGGGGTGGTAGCAAGTCACTGGGACTACTCCGGGTGAAGAGGACCTTCTTTTAAACCCCCGGGCCGTGACTCGAATGTCTACCACATGTCAAGAGTGGTGGACCAGCGTTGCGCGCTCTTAAGCTACCTTTTTCACCAAGACTGGCAGAACAGAGCCGCTCGCTATATATATATATATATATATATATATATATATATATATATATATATATATATATATAGGGAGTAGTAGAACTTTGAAGATGGTAGACAACACAGGAGAAGAAAAACTTCGAACAAGGTAAAAGCAAGATTGTGGACTACGTTTCAGCAAAGAGAACTTGCTCTCCTCAGGGCAATCTCTCGCCTGGCAGGCAGGGTTTATATAGGGGTAGGACCCCAGGTGAAAGGAGAGGGAAAGATGGAAGGGAAATTGAGCAAGCTGATTGGTTTCGGAGTGTGTCGGGGGAGCGATTGAGGGGCCAAGAAGGTTGTCTAGTTTAAGCCGCGAAGTAGGTCACACGGAAGTCAGCTGGTGGTTGATATTCGTGGAATTTTTGGACAGAAAGGATGGGAGGGTGCTTATTGACCCGCCGCGGGGTATAGGGAAAGGATCTCAGAACCGCCGGAAGCAGACCAGGCGGTGAGGGTGGGGTCCTTATCAGAAACTATCTGCAAGCCTCAGGTCAAAAGAAGAGATAGAGACGGGGGGAAAACTAACTAGGTCAAGAAAAAGAAAAAAAAGGAGAAAAAAAACAGGGAGGGAAACCACATAAACCCACACACAAAAGAAAAAGCAATGACCCGGCAACTGAAATGGCACGTGTCACCCACGGCAACATTCCTGGAACAGGCCTGTCCTGAAGCCCAAAAACGAAAAGATAAAGTTAGAGTGACGTACGGGGCACAAGACCACGCGGAGTAACACGAAAAAAAGGAGAAAATAAATAAATAAAATTGAATTCCAAAAGCAAAGGTTGGAGGGATGAGGGCGAGTAATAAGCTAGACGCTAAGGAATGAGAAAAAAAAGAAAAAAGAAATTAGGTGACCAGGTACAGAGCAGAGTGAACGGTCATAGTCTTTGGATGAGGTATATGCACGAAAATGCCTAATGCTGCATTCCCGGTGAATATAGCAAGGATTCCAAGTTGCCCTTAGACGCATTAATTCCAGCAGGTTCCATGGAGTTGAATTTGTGAATTAAGTAGGATTCTCGGTATTTCCTGTCGCTAGGAGACTTAAAATTTGACTGAAGTATATATAACTTAAGGTCATCAAAATTGTCGCCTGGTTGGTTGAAATGCTGCGCTACAGCTATGGAGGATTTGCTAAGAGTATCTGCCCGGTGACCATTAAGCCCTAGGCTCATAGGTTGGCTCGTTTCGCCTATATACGGTTTGTGGCACATTGAGCATTCCAACATATACACAATGTTGGATGAAGTGCATGTAAAACTTGAAATAATCTTGTGGACATAATTACTGGCTGTGCTTTTTACAACGCAGTCTGTTTGCAGGTGCCTACAAGTCTTGAATCTGGGGCGGGAGCAGCTGGCTATGACTGGTTGCTTTGAAGGCCCTGTTTTAGCATGCACTAATATATCTTTTAGATTCCTGTTTCTTTGGTAGGTAACCCTTGGTGCTTCCGGGAAAGTCTTTTTAAGTCGGTCGTTACTGGCTAAAATGGGGTAGTACTTCCGCAGTATATTGTTTACGTTTGGGAGGGCGTTTGAAAATTTAGTTATTAGGGCAGGTGGCCTGGCGCTTTCGTGTTGCCGCTGTTTGTTGAGAACGTCATTCCTTTTGAGATTAGACACACGTTGGTACGCCTGATCGAGCGAGCTTTTGGGGTGGTTCCTGTTCATAAGGGTGGCCTTAAGTTCGTCTAGGTGCTCTACGTAGTCACTGTCATCACTGCATACTCTTCTAAGCCTGGTGGCTTGTCCTACAAAGATCCCTTGTTTGCAGTGTCTGGGGTGATGGCTTTTATAATCTAGGTACTGCTGCCTGTCTGTTGGCTTTCTAAAAAGCGTGGTTTTAAGTTTACCGTTTTCTAGAATGACGGTAGTATCTAGAATGTTCACTTCTTTTTCAGAATACTGGCAGGAGAATTTAATAGTCGGATGCGAAGAATTGAGATGGGATATAAACGTTTCTAGAGTCGCGCGACCATGTTCCCAAATCATAAAGATGTCGTCTAGGTAGCGGAGGTAAACCTGAGGTTTATGCGGAAAAGAGCTTAATGGGGTAGCTTCAAGTTGCCCCATGAAAATGTTGGCATAGGTCGGTGCGAATGGAGTACCCATGCTAGTTCCAAAAACTTGCAAAAAGTAAGACGAGTCAAATTCAAAATAATTGAGAATTAGTACTAGTTTTAACAAAGTTATGTACACTTCTGGTGCATGTTGGTGCGGGTTCACTGATAGAGATTTTGAAATCGCTTCAATTCCTTCGGCGAACGGAATGTTTGTATACAATGCAGCAACGTCAAGAGTAACAAGGAGGGTTCCACTGGGTAGGCGCCCGCCCATATTTATCTCTTCTATTATGCGGAGGAATTGGGGGGTGTCCTGAACGAATGAAGGAAGAAGAGCCGGAATGTCGGATAGGTGATGATTCAGAAACAGAGATAGTGCTTCGGTTGGGGTATTGTTATTCGAAACTATGGGTCTGCCAGGAATGTCGGCAGTGAACAATAATTCTACGTTGACTTTATGGACTTTTGGGAGGAGGTAAAAACGTCCTGCATGCTTATTATTCAGTTTCATGAAATTTAAGTCAGTAGTCGTTAATATTTCTCTAGATCGTAGATCTGTGATGGTCTGAAGGATTTTTAGGCTGTATTCCTGGCTCGGATCGTTATATAAGGGCTTGTAGTGGCAAAGGTTATTGAGCTGCCTATAAGCTTCATCTTTGTTCTTTCCAATAGGTAAAACAACTACACTGCCACCTTTGTCGGCTGGCTTTATGACTATGTCGGTTCTGGCTGATAAGCAATTCAGGGTAACTGCTTATCAGCAGTTACCCTGAATTGCCAGTTACACACACAAAAAGAACTATAACCAGAACCCACCAACAAAAAAGAGAAGCGGTTTTATCTACCCCATAGCCATTGCTCAGTGAAAAAGGACAGAAAATATAATATTACTAATAAAAATTTAAAAAATAGAGCAAGGGGTAATATGGTGGCATTTAAGTACATTTGTGCCTATACGATAGGGCAACTATAGCCAAGAAATACAATGACACAGTAAACTATACACAGATTTAAAAAAAGAGAGAAAAGAAGAAGTAAAAAACACTTCTCTTTCAAAACGAAGTTCCTCAGTTGCTCGGTGCATGGCCCTTTTCCAGAACCTGATTGGGAAAGGAAGCCAGTCGGCCTGTGTTTTGATTTATGCCGCTCAAGACTGTGTTCAACTTGTAAATAAGGTACGATTCATGGGCTTCACGGTCATAACGCGTCTAAAATTAGACTGAAGCACCGTGGCTGTGATTGCGTGGAAGAGGCGGCCTAGATTATTCACATGCTTAGATAGGGAAAGGTGTGGTAGGCACTTTATGTGTGCTCAGTGGTTGTTCATTCTCATTCTAAACGGCTTCTCAGTTTGACCAACATACTGGGCGTGGCATATGGTGCATGCAAGAAGGTAGACATTGTTTGCACTGTCACAGTCAGTTTCCTCTTATCTGGAAAGAGAATGAGGACGTGGCGCTGGTGACGACAGAGGCTCTAATCTTGATGGGGCACAGTTTACACCTAGGCTTATCGCAGGTTTCGCTGCCTGCGAAACTGGGGATGTTGACCTTAGTTGACGTTAAGATATCTCTGATGTTCCTCGCACGTCGGTACGCAACGCGGGGAGGCTCACGGAAAACACTTTGCGACCTTTCGCTTTGAAGTAAAATGTTCTTGTGCTTTCTGAGTATGCAGTTCACTTTGTAGGACGAGGCGGCATATGTTAGAATAAGGTTGGAGGTCATATTCAAAGATTTGCCTTTTGAGTTAGTTATCAGGTGGCGGCGGTCCAGGTTTTCAGACTTCCTAACAGCATCCCTCATGACAGACGGTGGTTACTGTTGTCGTGTTAGGTCATTAGTTCCTGACAGTTAGAGGCAAAATCAGCTGGGTCAAGCAGACGAGGGGCTTCTTCTTCCTCGACCGCGGCTTCCAGTTGATCCCGCCGGCTCGGGTGCCAGCCGATGATGGGCTCCACCCAAGTTTTGAGGGTGTGGCTATCCTGGCGAGCCACCTGCACCAGACCCTACGTCGAGGAAACGCACGCGCAGACGACACCTGGCAGCAACACTCTGTGGGCCAAACAACAAGCCCCTTCACCCAACGTACACTTATAATTATTTGTGGTCGCTTGTTGGGGATGTGAACCTGTTTGCAGACCAGAGGTGCCTTCTTCATTTGCACCAGATGCTTGACAGGACTGAGCGAGTCTGCGCATGAATCCAGCTGCCTGATGCTGACAGTGCGCTTGCAGCTTTTATTGTGTCCTCTAACGCTGACAGGTCTGGTTCCGGCTTCTCTGGAGCGTGGGTAGCGTAACAGCGCGAGCCTTTGTTTTCTGCGATTTTGGCACTGATGACTCCGTCACCCGTGCGGAAGAAGGCCTGGGTCGGTGTGCCATGCGCAGCGGCTATCAGAGACTATGGTATAGAAGGATTGGCGCTAACTGGTGACGGCGGAGAAGATTACTTATCTTACGGTTTGCCTTTGCTTTATCTTGCCGCGGTAGAATGTATCCTAATGCCAATGTAATGGTAGCCGTATTGCAAAAATGTGCATTAAGCGCTGCCGCCATGTGTATGTAAAAAAGCCTCATCATTTTTTATTCTTTGCGCTGGTTCACCAGCTTCGTAGTAGTACTGAATCTGGCGTGTTCTAGCAAGATCGAAAGTGGAGTGGGATGAGGGAGCACAATGCTAATGTCTATGGCCTCTCTGGTAATAGTCCAACGTTACGCCCAATATTACACGCGGAATGTGTGAAATTATGCTTGGTACAATAGGTGCGGCTGCAGAGCAAGACGTACAAGACGTAGAGACCCCTCCGTTGCGGCTTGTTCATTTATCTCTATATAAGTGTTTAATCTTTAAACAACAAATTTATGTATTTTCCAGTACGAAAGACGTTGAAGCATTGATGCTCATAGCTGCTAAACACACAACCGACGTACTGAAATGAGTCGTCGACAACGGCCGAACTCATATTTGGAATATTTACAAATGAAAACATCTATATTTTCAAGTGGAAATGAATAAGCTAATCGAGTCGTGATGTTCACTTTTCTGACATCTGCTTACGCCACCTTCGTATGTGAAGAACCTTGTAATAAAGAGCACAGGCCAGTAAATTTGTGTGCCTAATTTCAAAGCTGGATCTTGAAATTGTATTCATTTCTAGCGCCTCAACAAAAAAAAACACTTCACGTGGTCGAAAACATTCCGGGTACCTCGTGCTACAAAGCCGATGTCTATACGCGTACGCTATAACCATGCTTTCTTTATATTACCCCGATTTCATCCTGGTCCAAAAAAATTTGGATATCAGATTTTGGGTTTCACATAAGATGCAACATAAAAGCTTCGGAATATTTTATTTTCTCTTAAAATGGGGGCTTGATTTTTTTAAGTAAGACAGCTCTGCTTATTATTTATTGATGATTTATGTGGACAATAGTTATAGTTAAAGTTCACCCCGCTAACTACGTGAGAGCAAATTTATACTTACCGTACAATATTAAATGCTTCTCCCCACATGCCAACATACCACGTCGCATTGGCGTAGAGTTTATGCAGAGATTGCACAGAGTGGATCGTTAAAGATTTCATCTCGTGTCTTTTGTAATCATCCAATTCGTTCTTGGGAATATCTGAAAAGTTAATACAGTTACTTTATTTAAAAGCAACAACCCAAATTTATGCTGAATATACCTTATTATTTTCGAAGCCGTGTCACAAGTGCATATACCCTTCTCTCAGGCTAGGTTCTAATACTGCTGCTACAAAAGCCACAAACGCCTACACCAGCAAAAAACTGTAATCATCAGTCGGACCTCCAAGGTCGGACCCCATCAAGCCACCGGTCGCAAGATTGCGCAGCCACTAAGCGCATAATGTCTCTTTTGTTACAAGTGGCGACTTACGGAGAGGATAATACGGAAAGTAGGAGAGCATTATCATGCGCCACCAGAAGGCACAGCGTGTTTCCACGTTTACTGCGCGTTGGAAACATGACCCTGTACGCCACCGGTCGTCGTCTTATTTGTTTTGCATGGCAATGATCATCACTAACTTTGCAAGCTTCCGGCACGAAAACCAAGCTAGTGCGTGACAAACCTGTCTTTTTACCACAGAATGTTGATAGATAAACTTCCTTTAGAGTAATACTTCGCCTGACGCACATTCGTGCCAATGCATGTATGTCGCTTTATCTTTCACAAATAATGGGAAGCTACCAGAAACTATTAAGTGAGTTTGTCGCACTTAGGTTCATCCATGAGAATTAGATTTTGTGACGTAGAAGCGAAGCTATCTGTTTAGAGGTAGTATATACAAAACTGACGGGATAGGAATGAGAGGTAAAGAAGCGGCGATGTCTCAGGAACACCACACATACCAACATCAGCTAGCGTCTTTGTCTTCCTTCCCCTGCCTATGGGTCCGATGATGGTGATGCTGATGATGGTGATGATGACGATGACGACGACGACGATTATGATGACAATAATGATGATTATGGTGATTGATAATGGTATCACCCTTTCTACCAGTGTAATGATGTGTAATCTTACTTACAAAATAAGTTACCTGTGATTACACTCTTTTTTATCCCAGCACTGCTCTTAGGGCAGGCTCCCGAAATTATTAGGACCAAATGCTTATTGTTTCGCTTACAGGTGGTAGCTATTCTAGGCAATATTGCCCACTCCACTTTTTGTCTACCAGCACTCTAATGTTTTTTATGTCGCTTATACAGCCATGGAGTTAGCTCTCTCTGAGCTACTCTTAAGTCCTAGGAGTTCTGGAAGCCTAATAACTCCCTCATGTAGATTTGAATGCATACCCTCCAATTCTAATATGTGCCGCATAGTTTCCGTTTCTTTTCCGCAGGCAACGCATACCCCATATTTTGTGTATAATGCCTCGCAAAGCTATAAATTCTCAAGCAACCTGGCCTGGCCTCAAAAAGCAAAGCATTGCCCTTGGAATTATCGTGGAATGTTTCCTTTCTTATATCCACTCTTTCAGCCCTATACATCTCTAACGATGGTCTAGCTTCCTTCTCCCCCTTTATCTGGTTCTATTAGCCTTCCCCCTGTTGTGATTACCTTACGTGCAATAAATTCTCCCCTGTTGTTCTCGTATGTTATCCTTCTAGGATAACCTTCTAGGATATCCTTCTAGGATGTCCTTCTAGGATAGCCTCCTTCTAGTCTTCCTTAGCCACTGCTTGTCAACGGTTTTCATGTCTAGGTACCTAGAAACCTTAGCTGTTCAGCTACGTGTAGCCATTGCTGTCATTCACTATCAGAACACATTGTACACGGCGCGTCACGAACTCAAAACGACGCCCAGTCTGTATCTGCCTTGACTGCTTCGTTAAAGGTTTTACATGTGCTCCTGTGGCCAAACGGCCTACCTTTCTCTGGTTCACTTTCACACCTGCTAGAGCGTCTGATCTTACGCAGACACTTCACCAGACCTTGCCGTTTGCATAATAAAATTCGCAAACCTGAGACCCGGAACCATTACACCTTTCCACGTTCCTCTCACTATTTTATATTTGTTATACCCCAACACAGCTCTATGCTTCAATATTGCTTCCTTTCCCGTTTCCTTACCCTTAAGTTGCTTCCCGTTATTTCTTTATCCCCTTCCTTTATCCAGGCTCCGAAATGTTTATATTCGTTGACTCTGGGTAATTCGCCATGCCGGAGTGACAATGCCTCAGTGCTTGTGCAATTGAAAGCGATTATCCCCGATTTTTGTGCGGTAGATTTTACCAAGAGGTCGGTTGCTTTCAGACGGCTAAAATTTATGGGTTGTTGCGTATCGCTCTGAATATCGCTCTGGTGAGAGCAACGTCGGCTTCCCGGAATATGCTGTGGTACAACTTTGCATTGCAGTATATGCGTTCTATTCAGCCCTAATTGACTTTCTTGTAGTTTCTTTTTTAACCGGGCCATGAACAGCATAAACAGCATTGGGCTCAAAGAGCATCCCTGTTTCAGTCCCCATTTCAGGTCCCAATGGGTGCTGCCCTGCTCTGCGTATTTCTGCCCTTCCCATGTAAGGTGCACTATATTGTCTTTATAGGTTGCTATAGGGAACTGTATTCACTCATCACCTAATCCCTGGAGTTTCAGCATTCTCACTAGCAGTTCTGTGTTTACCTTGTCTGATGCCGCTTTAGTGTATCAGAATATAATCCATAATGGTGTACTCCGCGCTTTTGGAATTTCAATGCATGGTGTTATCACCAACAAATTTTCAACCAATCGCCTCTTTGGTATCTCTCTATTCTGCAGTTCACCAAGGATTTGATTTTGTTCGATCCATGCTTTAATTTCTGATTTTACCGCCTGTAATAAGAATCTATACACCCCTTACGGCACTGTTTGTGGTATAGATGAATAAATAGACTCTATTGCTATTGCCGTTGTATAATAAATTCATCGTGCTTTCAAGCCAATACCTCGGTAATTGTTTGGTTTGTGTCACCTAATGTATTAGCCTCAACAACGATGCCTTATTTTTAGGTCCAAACAGGTTTATCAGCTGCGTTGGTATTCCGTCCGGGCCCACTGCTGTTTGAGGGAAACCTTTTTCTCTGCTTTTTTCAATCGAGGTTGCTGGAATTTATTTTAATTTCCGCAGTCCTCTGTGGTGCTGATGTTATCGGTGCAGGCTTCCCTACCTCTATTTCCCTAAAGTTCTGACTAATCACTCAATTAATATGCGCCAACGCGTGCTTATCGCAGAGGCTGATACGCGTAGAGTGGTGTTCACCACCGGTTCAATTTATGGTTAAAGTAGGAATGAGCCAAGGGAGGCAGGCAGTGAGAATATTTTGGCTGTCTAGCTATTAAAGTAACTGTAATGGAAATATTGTTGGTGTGTTTCTGAAAAAAAATCCGAAGACAAGCAAAAATTGTAAATGAAATATTCAATCGTTTTCCACTAATTCTCTAGCCATAATATCATTTATTATCAGCCTTTATATACTTATCATCTGTACGTCATTTATCAACGCAATAAAGTTGACGGAAGAAATAAGGCCTGTTTCACTTATTCCAAACACTAGTGTCCAGCGTTTATAGAGTACAATCTCTGGACCACGAATTTGTAAAGTCATCTTTTTATTCCATTACCGACCTCTATTATCCTCCCCAATTCCCACTATATACTGTGTTGCCCTGGTCATCAAACAATTGCCATTTTCTCTTGTTTTTCTTCTGTCCACTTCCTTTGTTCGAGCTTTCGAACATCACGAAGTATTACCAACTGTACGAAGCTCCCACTCCATCTTGTTAGAAATCTAGGGTGTAGTTAGGAGTGTTTTTTATTACATTGTTGAAAAGGTTGTACCCACACACGTTGTAGGTATATTTGCATGTATTTTCTTATTTCCCTGAAGTCTCCGACATATTAAAAAAAGTTGTGTTGGTATTTTTCTGGCGTGTATGCGTCTTTACAGAACTTTGCTTTATGACAATCGCGTTGAAACGTTCTCCTACAAGCTGCGCAATTCCGTCGCCGACATTCTTTAAAGCGAGACATATTTGATTTGTATGATCGTCCTATGGGCCACGATCGACCATAACCCACCCTACTAACACCTTTGATGTTAAGAGCCATTCGCGAAAGGTTATGCCTGTGTCATGGAAAACGTACAGGCATCAAAGATGATGGCGACAAAAAGGTTAAAACGTCATTGAACCTACTTGCAGCTCAGGGGCGCAACCAGTCGTCTTTGTGAGTACTACGGTTCATGGCGCTTCTGCGAAGAATACATGTAACTGAACAGTCACCAAACAACATTTATTTACTCTGCCGTATGTATTATGCCTTTTATGTATGTATTATGATTGACTTTTTGCTGAATTTTTCTTTCGGACTTTTTACGTTGTCTGAATTTTATTAACTGCTAATGCCTAATACCGGAAAAAGGACAGATATTTTGCTCCGGACGGGCTGTAACAGTTAAGGGTGGTGGCATTCGCCCAGTGTAACGCACCTTCCACCTTGGAAAGCCATACCAATTTATCCTGCGGGAGTCCAAAAGGTCAACGTGCGTATTCTGGTTTGACTACGTGATTGTTTTTTGGAACATTTGAAATTAACCTCTGCGGTGTTTCAAACATCTTGGTGGTCTCTGCTCGAGCCACCTGTTCCATGAGTGACTAAAAATGTTATTTTGTCGGCAGCAACTCAAAATCACCGGCCACTCGCCAGTGTACATGCCAACTAGAGTCATGTACGGGGCGTTCAAGAGATTTGTTATGCTTTGGGGGAACGAAGTTAGCAGCGTTTTTGTCCAATGTTTCTTCTTATTCATTTTCAAGCCATATTTAGCCGACATCACCCTCACACTCACAATAACTCTTCCGACCGTGATTGCTTGAGGCTTCGTTGGAGGCGCTGTATTTGCCAAACGTGTTTAGCGCACCTCCCACTGCCCACTTTTTTCCCCATTTTGACGAGTTGGTTACTAACGCAGTTCGCACGCGAGTGAGTAACCTTGGCATTAGAGCTGACCTACTTCAGCCAGAGACTGGGGACGATATAGTAATAGCCCACTCCAGGGATCTTATGCCCTTAGCTGAACGTACATATTCTATGACTGAAAGTGAATGCCTCGAGCTCTTATGGCTCGTAAGCAAGTTCTGTTTATGGTTTTATACCAAATTTGTTGCGCTTCTTTGGAGCTATGACGCCCTACGCTGGCTTTCGTCTCTAAAGAACCTCTTCACACGACTTGGCTGCAGGGTGTTACTGCTCACAGTGTACGACTATTCGGTCGTTGAAAGGCTTCTTTGAGCGCACAGGGACGACGACTGCCTTCTTCATTCTCCGGTTGAACAACCCCGCCATACGGGGATTGGCGAAGACCCCTGCGTGTTTGATTCTTCGCACTTGCTCAAAATAAGTGACCACCAGCGTCTCTCCTTCCCTTTTTGGCGTTCATGGAGTGCATCTGCACAAATACCACCTTAACCCAATTCCAATTTCACTTCCTTGTTCTCCCCTGCTTTCTGCACTTTCAGACGAAAAAAAGAAAAGAAGTATCGGGAACGAGGCCTTTCAAATGCGTTTAAAAATTTTATGTTGCAACGTGCCCCCTTCCAAGAAAATAAAATAAAGTGGGGAACAATACCCACTTCAGAAAGGCTGTGTCAGCCTTGCAGCCAATATAAAGTAAATTAAATGTACCACAAAGCACTTTTATTGAAGAAAAGCCGATGTGCAGTGAAAAAATACCACCTTTTCTGTTTTATGTTCTCGGGCAACAAGTACACAGCGCAAGAAGAGAGTCAGAAATGAAAGATTCAATTGAAAAAAAAAATAAATACAAACAGCTAAATTGTTCTAATGGTGAATTGCAGTAGAACAAAATCTGGTTACAGCTTGAAATACGACAGAAACAACCCGATAGAGAGCAGAAAAAAACAAATGCAGAACATGCTTCAATTTTAAAATTTCGCCACAATTGTCTGCCTAGAAGTAGCTGTTTCGGAATGAAAGTTCAGTAGGGTATTTTTGTTGACGAGGGCACCTAACGGCAAAGCCCTGCAGGAATTCCGCGCACATTTTGCACACTACTTAATAAATGCAAAAAGAGGCACCACTGCGGCAGTCTAAAGTTAACAAATATAACGCGATTGGGTCCAGCGCGAACAATGCCACTATCGCTGTAAAGCACTTCCACATGGAACAAAATACAAAAAACACCAAGAACACGCAAAACAAAGGCCTCAACTGTCCCAGGAAGGGGGACTCCAGAGCTAACCTGTGTTTCATCTCGTGTTCACTAAAAACACAACTTAACAAAACGAGGAAAAAAATACGTGCACTTGCGAACCGCAGAGATCACAAGTAACATGTTCGGTAGCAGGGATGCGCAGGTTTGTACGTAAGAAGGCAGCGTTAACGACCATTCCAAACAGACCGGTATCACATTTCAGTTATGGAACTGAAAACAAGGTCGGCGAGTTCGATTAAGATCTTGATGACTTAAGATTCCCCCAATAGAAGCTGAAGGCTTGGCGGTTCAAGCAGCGCCACAAAAGGCGACGCAGTCGTTAAATGTGCAACGAAGTTTTTGAACATTGCGCCGGACAGCGAGAGAGGGAAGCGGCGGCCGCACAGCAAAAATACAGGTGTAGGTTCTAAACGCTTAAAATCAAAATGGAATCGCCATATACAGTTATAATGTGGGTGAGTTTTGCATACGATGGAAAAGAAGCCCGGACATGGAGAACACTCGGCGTCCAGCGGAATAATTCTGTCTCCGTTGTCAGTTGACGACGGCTTCTCCCATAATAAGTGACCAGCCTTCAAAAGGGGCGAGCGAACCATAGGCTTAGATATTTTCTCTCACACAACTTTTCTTATCATAGCAGCACTGTGCTCCACCGTTACAACGATTTTGTTCCCTCACACGTTCGAGTGTGCTGTCACGCAGTACACGGCCACTGCAAGTGAGCTAGCGAGCATCAGAATGTCCTATTTGAATTGGTGAATTGTGGAGGACTGATTGAAATAATGTTTGAGTGTCAGTAGTACAGAAAGAGTGACAGAGTATATATTGAAAGGAGAGCAAGGCCTATTGTCCAGGAGAATCTGGGGAGTTTCTGCCGGTCTTTCAATTCAGTGTCAACTGATGTGGTGTGAGAAACAAAATGGAAGTGTCGTACGGCGTGCACTGGGTCGGGTCCGATCAGAATGTCAGTGGCTGCTCCACCCGCAGTAGTTGTGTGGGAACCATCTGTGAAAGCGTGGAGATAGGAGAGGTAAAGTGGCTGGCTTGTCTCCGTACTGGCCAGGCGGCTACTTCGAACACAACGACGTCGCGCACGGTGAGTCCCCACTCACCCCACTGCCATGCACAGCTGGCATGCTCAGCTGCCATGTGCAAGCTAGGGTTCATAATGCACAAACTTAAAGCTGGCCCTATAGAAGCCAAAATGTTAGCATATAAGTCATTTGATATTATCTGAGCTTCAATATACCTCCATTTTTTGCGAAAACTTTGCCAAGAAAGACAAGCAAAGCTAGAAATGGTGCAACGACGAGCAGTGCGCTTTATGTTCAGCAAGTGCCCATCCACTGATCCCGTCCTCATTATTAATGCAACATGGAATGACGGGAAGGTCAACATCGGTAGGTCTGAAAGAGACCTAGTGCAACGTGATAGATTGCTGATGATGATACATAAAAAAGATGTGCCAGAGATGTCAAGGTGAATGTGTAACGGGAGCGCGTTGGCGCAGCTGCCATGCACAGCTGGCATGCTCAGCTGCCATGTGCAAGCTAGGGTTCATAATGCACAAACTTAAAGCTGGCCCTATAGAAGCCAAAATGTTGGCATATAAGTCATTTGATATTATCTGAGCTTCAATATATCTCCATACTTTGCGACAACTTTGCCAAGAAAGACAAGCAAAGCTAGAAATGGTGCAACGACGAGCAGTGCGCTTTATGTTCAGCAAGTACACATCCACTGATATCCCGTCCTCATTATTAATGCAACATGGAATGACAACTTTAGAGAAACAGCGTGACCTAGCTTGCTTGAAATTTTTATTTTCTAATTTTTATTTGCACCTAGAGTTCAACGCAAACGCTTCCGTTAGGCCATTCTTGCCTCGAGCATCCAGACAAGGCCACTCGCACAATTTTCTCCATTACAATGCCCGCAAAAATCTATTGAAATACTCTTTCATCGCGCGGACCACTCCGGTGTGGAATGCATTAGGGAGTTCGGTTTTTTCTGCGCGAACTGGATCCGATTTTTCCGGGAAGATGTTTGCTGCCCTGGTATCCTAAGCATGTCTGTGTCAGAGGCTTGCCCACTGATTGCTTGTGCTTTTCTGTCAAACCCGTTTATAACGAATGGCAATATGCACCGCGATTAGTTCGATATATCCAATAGTTCGATATAGCCGAACACGGGTATTACGAACTTATCGTTACAAGTTCGCAATCCGCGGGAGCCCCCTTCCTTCTCCTCAACTTCACCATCCCCGCGTGCAAACACGAACACAGTAAAGTAGCCGTTACCATTACGAAAATAATCTATTTATTGCAAGCATTAAAGCTACTTTCCGCCTGAACTGCCTACTTTGCAAAGAAAAAAGCGGTGATTTTTGTTTTCCCTTTCGTTTTGCCGGCTTAAACTAGAATAGAATTCGCTACACGAAATATTATTTGCACCCGTTCGCGTCCGCGTCCTTCAAAATCTAAAAAGCATTGGCCGAGCACATTGACTGCCGAAAGCGCATCGTTATAAGCGTCGGACGGCTTTCACTCGCGACATCATCGCGAATGTGGGGGAGCTCTTCCCACAGTTCCCCAATGCTGCTGTCTTGGTCAGGACTCGCTGACTGCGCGGGTTGTGTCGTGAGTCCCGCGCGTCGGAAACAGTTACGGAAAGTGTCTGGCGTCATGTCGCTCCGTGCGGGGCGCAATGTCTAAGTCACAACTCTTTCCCCCTGGTCGGCGCCAATCCACATCTCAATCGCCGCTCCGAGATCATGCAGTTCGGCGGCGCCATTCTATGCGCGCAGAGTTCGATATATCGGATGTGAACTTCATTATGAGGAATATGTTTCCCATGTATTTCCGTAACTGAAACATTTTTGTTCGATATATAGCATAATTCGCTCTATCCGGGTTCGTTATAGACGGGTTTGACTGTACAGCTCTGGATTATTTGAGGGTGTTTTTGTACTCGGTTTTTTTTATTTGCTTGTAAATTTGCATCTTTGCTTGGTACTCCATGTTTCCCTTGATATTACTCCTCTTGATGTGGAATCTTTTCGTATCATCGTTGTAGGCAAATGTTCTGGCCTAAAATGAGCTATTCTGCGAAAGTTTTCTTTTTCTTCTCGTAGATACATATAGCGATCTTTGTAACTTTTTAGAGTACAATGAGTTCTAAATTGGGGAACAGTTCTTGTTCAAATAAGTGCTCTCGCCGTTACTTGTTACTTGTATGTATGTGCATATATGTATGTGTATGTATGCATATGTGCGTGTTTGTGCGTGTGTGCGTGTGCGTGTGTGCGTGCGTATGCGTGTATGTGCGCGAACGTGTGTGTGTGCGTGTGCGTGTGCGTGTGTGTGTGTGTGTGTGTGTGTGTGTGTGTGTGTGTGTGTGTGTGTGTGTGTGTGTGTGTGTGTGTGTGTGTGACCAAAGCATAATAATTGATATGTATCCCCCGCTACAATGTGAGAATCCTGCCTTTGAATTATGGCCTTCTGCATGGTCCTTAAAGAACTGCTGAATGTACTAGTAAAAATTTTTAAAAGTCACCTCAAGGAGGCTGTTCCAGTTGTGGTGTATGCCCCAGCTGTTCCGAACAATGATGGTCTAAGTAAGCGATCAGTGAACTTAAGTTTTAAGCTACGGTGTTGATTTTCCTCCCGCAAAGTGGGTACAGCGTAGCACTTTGCAAAAAAACGACGAGATGATGCAGTTGACGCAGATGAGAACGGTTGACGAGGGTGCTTGTGCGTTCGAACCTAGTTATTGAAGCAGCCTTTTTCCTAACAATTCATTCTAAATGGTTCGTGTGGACCCCAAAGGTCAGATGGTTGTCCAATGCAACTCCTAGGAGTTTCATTTCGGTGACTTGCTTAACGGTTGCGCCGTAAAGTCTGATGGCAGGCTTCCGTATCGCACCTTGGTCACCGCTTGAAACGAGGAGGCAGGAAGATTACGAAGGGTTTAGCTTTAGCTTCGCCTTCTCTGCCGAAGGCAAGCGTTTCTTGGGCAATGAGTTAAAGGTAACGGCGCGTGCCCAAGTAAATGACGTTAACAGTACATGCCTTCTGGCATAGGAATGCAGAGACGTCAAAAAAAGATATTCCAGAAAACTCTTTTAATAGGCGGATCTTGTCGAGACCCTTCTGTTGTGACATTGTGATGTTTGCTGACAACGTGTAACGATTTTCGGAGCACATGGATGTTTAGAGGCAATTGTGTGAGCGGAAAAAGTACCATAGGTGGGGGTGCCAAATAGCGACAAATGTCCCCGTAAAATCAAGCGATATAAAAAGACAGAGATCACCATGGTCTCGATGGTGTTGTAAACGGTTAAGAAAATCAAACCAGGCGGTTGTTGTGTTGTGTCCTCTGGTTAAGACATACTGATGTGAATGGAGGAGTCCAGAACGGTGTAGGTAATAGTAAAAACGTGAATTTTGCAGTGTTCCTAGCAGCTTGCCAATCATCGCCGTAATGCATATTGTCATGCATGAAGAAGACTCCGTCGGCCAATATCCAGGCTTCAATAAGATTGTACCGTGGGTTTGCTTCTAGTGAGAAGGAACATTATCAAGAATAAGGCTAGAGAGAAACACGTGAAAAAGGAAAAAGGATATCGGGTGAACAAAGAGATGAACCATGGGACTGGTGATGCAATGAGGTCCCAGAGCAGAACCCAAATTTAATTTTCTGTAGGCAAATCGCTACCCATGAAGAGTAAGCTTATCGCCTAGGAATTCTGCGCGGTATCTACTTGTGGCAATGACGCCCCGCATTGCTTTCTGGTCAAGAGTGTCGTCTTCATGTCAATCAGTAGGGAAGTGGGTTTTCAGGAGGGGACTAGCTGACTTTAATGTGTTCGTTGTCGATGAATTATCTGGTAAGTATGAACGCAATAAAACAAGAAGGTACGCCGTGCTTCTGAAATGCCTGTCTAGATAGTGTGCCCAAAACAAGTTTTTGAGGGACACATCTCCGTATGCCGGTCTCAGTGCCCTGTACTTGGAGATATCTATGGGCTGTCTGTAGGCAGCGAAACTACTGTAATAACAAAACGATGACCTCCCGCAACGGTGTATCCCGGCAACGTTGGTACCGCCTCCGCAATACTAGCTTCGCCGATTACTACCTCGCTAGAGCGTCGCTCTACCACGCGTTTGCACTGTGTTCCTTTAGCGGGCGTTCAAATTTTTCTTTGAACTGGCCAACTTGGAATAAAAAACTTAAAGAACTGTGTTGAGGGCCGACTTTGTAGAGGGATCTTGTATGTAGAAATTTTTATTTCAATCGTCTGCCGCACATTCTTCAACCAGATGTTGGGCATCTTTTCAATGGAAGTAGAAACCGTTGCAGACAAATACAACGAAGTTGTGATCTGATAAAGTTGGCGTGTCATGTACATCCCACATTCCACCTCTCAAACGAGACGGGATACAAGTGTAAGGTGAATAACAGACTCCGAATAGGCATTTTGTAAAGTCGCTACCATAGATGTGTGGTTCATTATTTTAGTTGGGCCGCATTAATAAAGTGGGTGAGCTGAATGTACGGAAGTTCAAAATATCGCCTCCGTAAATGGATTCCGGGCATTAAAAACACCGGCCGATGCCACATTCGATTACAGTGCCGTTAGATGGCGTCATCAGTTCGAGACGAAATAAAGTCCACTGGCACAGACGGCGCAGCACAAGTAGCGATAAGAAGCATGCTGAATTGGTAATTTTGGAGTCGCAGAGACACAGCGTAGGGAGACGCTGGCGGCTACCATCCTTTCTTCTCTCTAGCCGTGAATCTGCCCTACCATTTGACACTGCTATGCCTGACTCGATCGTCCCGTAAATGGACCACGCGTGGTACGGCATTCTGCAAGCTGATTTGGCAAACCAGGTTGTCCACAGGGTATCGGTATCCCAATTAACCTACAAGTGAAACTACGACCAACAACTCCCCAGTTTGTACTTCACACGTGCCTCCCTATCCCTCTGTAAAGTCGTCAGCATCACATTTGGTCACAAAATCTACTACATTATGGTGTCTGTGCCCCATACCGAATCATCCGCATGATTACTGCCGTGACCATTTAAAATCGCCAACTCACTCCTTCCCGCCATTACTGCACCCGAATACAAAATGAGACCGAGTTTCACGACGAACGCCCTACTGCTTTATTGACGGCCCCTGATCTTCTTCAGTCAATAGCACACGAACGGTGCCTCTGCGGCATGGTTCATTGACGGGCTTGTGCCCCGCCGCCTATTAACCTTAACGTTAGATCAGCTGCGAGAAACGCCATTCTGGTTTTCCTAGCTACTGCGCTAATCCGGTAAAAAACGTCGGAGAGATTGAGAAAAACGCCAGGTCGTTGTCGCGTGCTTGCTGTTCTTGTGTTAGCCGAGGAGTCCTCGCTGCCCCAGCATTTCGGTATATTGATGAGTGAGAAGGTGCGTAGCCTGGGCACGTAACACGGCGCATATAAGCGACGAACAGAGTGAGAAAGAGTTGCTTTATTGGAGAAGAAAGAAAATTCGACTCACGAAGAGTTCCTGTGGTGTTTGAAGAAGATCACGTGGGGAAAAAATTACTGAAGAAGAGAGGATGACAGAGGTGGGGAGTGCTCAAGACAGGTGAAATCGAGGCATTTAGGGAGCAAAAAGGACAGCACGACCGTCAAGAAAACCCCCGCTGCTGCACCGTACCTCCTTCCTGGCCTAGAAGATGTGTAGAGGATTGTCAGCGTCGGCAACGCAGCGTTCTTCTACCAGTGACAGCAACGACGTCACCCCGTTATAGCCCGATGACAAGATTTCTACTGGCCAGCGCACCCCTCCAGCCTAAGCATATTAACCTCACACCTCAGTGGGAACTATGGTGAGCGATACTTCCTCATGCGGCGTTTAGTCTGTGGATTAGAGTCATTTGATGTATGTTTCTGTACTTCATTAAGTATTTGTTTGGACAATACCGTGAATGTCTGACGTCACCCGCTTAGCTGCCATTCTTCTAATTCGCCCTTAACCTCCTCATCACCCAATCAACACGTATAAATAAATTGCGTTCATGGCAGGACAGTTACAAAAATTTACAGTTTGGAAGGGTGTATGGCGGAAAGGCAAGCACTTGGTGTCCGATATGGAATTCAAGAATTTCTGGCAGTCGTAAAAGCCCGATATCGAATTGGGTTTGATCTCAATGACTGGATAGAGAGAGAAGCAAATGCCACCCATAAACAGACAGATGCCACGTGATGAAAATGAGCGCCGAAGAGGTATGCCCAGATACGCAGGTTGTTCTACTCAAGAAGAGGATAATCACGAATTGGCGGATAGGAAGGAAAGCGGGTGACGTCGAGCATGGACGTCAGACACAGGTGACGTCAGACACGGACGTCAGACAAGGCACTTCAGTCAGGGCCCGCCTCCTGTGTCCGACGTCCGAGTTATGTCACACACGGGAGACGCGCCGTGACTGACGTGCCATAGCTGACGTCTGTGTCTGACGTCTGTCACGCCTCTCAGACACGGGCGTTAAGACAAAACTTACACAAGTATAAAAATAAACATAGAATACAGTGTAATAAGAAAACTGTCGTCGCCTCATGGTGTGATGGCCCTGTTGCTATCGTTCGTCACAAAACGCTGCGTTGGCGACGCTTTTAAGTGTACTCTCGTCTTGCAGACCATGAAGCAGGTGTGGCTCAGTAGCCAAAATGCCCTGGACGTTCGCTACGAGCTGGTATGTGCCCTCATCGCTTCTTTCCTCATCTTCTCACATCTTACTCGACCGCGGTACTCGCACTTTGTCGTCGCCCTTCTATGCCCCGACTCACGTGTCCCTGCCAAGATCGTGCTCGCACTTGCCCTGATCGAAAGAATTGCTTTGGAGCAAAACACTTTAGTTTAGGTAAGCATATTTTTATGGTAATAGTACCTGATGGGTTAGTTTGAACACACTCACTGCACCGCTAGTCAGGAATATGGCCACCACACTTACACGTCACACAGTATCACTTTTGTTACACTCTGTAACAATCAACTCATAATGCATACAAACAAACACTACAAATGACAGACAGTTATGAATAAAACGCACGGACTACAACTGCCAAATCGCGTCTTACGCAAACGAAGCCATTTGGCTATAAAATATATACAAATAGATTTTACAGAGTGGCACCAGAGAAGCGTTTTTGCCGTAACATTTCACTAGCACAGAGATCCAAACTCGTACCGTCTCAGTCGCTATTTTTCCCGGTTTCCTGATTTACAGTTTCTTCAAAGCGAGAACACTTCTTCCCGTACAACAAATTTCAATTTTTGCTCTTAACAATTTACTACCATTTGTCAGCCACCACTTTTTTACATTGATCAATTTTCTTCGGTATCTCTTTCATAACCAAGTAGATCCCGTGAGTTTAAACCTTAAAACGACTCTGTTGATCTTAGGCTTCATTTTCACTATTTTGGAGCGCTTCCTTTCAGCACCTTCCACCACAATGTTAGCTTGGCTTTGAGCACCTTCAGTTCTCTCATCCCTCAAGCGCCTAACGCACGTAGCTGTGCCCATTTGTTTTGTTCAAAGCCAATACCTCAGAATTTTGCCCGTTACCATTCCCTAGTTGCCGATAGTCCGAGGACTTCCCGCAGTGTGAAGCATCAGTGTGCATCGCCTGCATTGCGACCTTCGCTACTTTTCAGGTAGTTTGACTTAGGCCATTTCTTCCAAATATACGTTGCTTGGCTTTTTCTTGAAACAATTTCACTGTAGGTTTTTTCCTGCTTGACAAACCCCATTATTAAACTTTCGATGAGGATGGTTTTAGCTCAATGTCGCAAGGCCGACGAGGCCAAAGAGCGCTAGAGATAAAGTGTTTTGATGAGGACGGTTGTGCAATTAAATACGAAATTGTCGAGTAAAAACAAAAGTGCAGCGAATGAATTCAGATGACTAGTGTATAGGGCAAGTGTAATTATGCATGACATGAAAGAAGCTGTGAAAACTTGACGTCTGAAAAAACTGAAAAACACGGTTGTTAGAAAACATTGGGTTGTTGGCCAATAAGTGTGACGGGTGCAGTGGGATGTGTTGTCTGTACAATTCAGGAAAATGTTTGCGTCGTGTGGTGTCGAGCGCCTTGCATTTAAGGAGTATGTGAACTACGGTTAGGGCCTCTCCGCACTTGCTGCACTGGAGTATTGAAGATCCCGTGAGCAGATACGAGTGCTTTGCTTGGTTGTGCCGCATCCGTAGCCTAGCCAAGGCGACTTCCGCGTATCTGTTGTTTGCGTCAGCTGCGTACCGTCCCAAGTGTGGCTTTATAACGTGTACCTTGTTGTCGGTTTGTTCACTCCAGTGTGTTTGCCTTGTTCTACGCAAGTGTTGTCTTATGTGAGGCTTGCGGTCTGTATAGGGTACCGTTGTAATGTGTACACTGTTCCTGAGTGCAAGAGCAGCGGCCCTCTCGACTGCCAACTCGTTCCCAGTGATCTCAGCGTGCCCTGGGACCCAGCAGAAGAGCACATCATGCTTTTGCGCCTACAAAGACTTGAAAGTGTTGAATACAAGGTTAACTATGTGGTTTTTGGGCGGCTTGTGCGATGATAGTGCGCGAACAACACTCAAGGAATTTGTATAGATGATTGAATTGATAATTTCATTTTCAAGAATGTGTCGTACAGTCAGTAAAATTTCATACGGTTCTGCTGAAAAAAATGTTTGCACGCTCATGGTTTGGGCTGCACTAAACTTCGGACGATGAGCAGCGCAGGACACTATAGCGGAGGTTTTAGAAGCGTCAATATAAAATTCTGCACTTAGGTATTTAAACTGCAGAGACAAATCGTGCTGCAGTATGGCAGCTCGCGGTACGAAATGTTCGTCAAGTTTCATAAAAGAAGGGTGTCAGGACACATGGCTCACTTGGCACGGCGGTAAAATGTTTCAAAAGGATGACCTGTACACATCTAAAAACAAAGCGCTGAGAATCGAAGCTCGCTTTCTCACTCTACGTGAAACGGGCAGTGGAACAGATGTGTGATTTACAAAGAGCACAGATGTGGATGTATTGTTAGCGAAAGGATAAAAAGGATGGTTGTTCAGAGATTAAATTTTAAAAGCATAAACCAAGTCCATGTTTGTCGGTTGGATCTCAAGGGACCACCTGCTACACTCGACATACATACACTCGACAGGGCTACATGCTAGATGTAGCTAGATGTACCCGATGCTAGATGTAGCTCAGAGTGTAACATTCCGTCAAGCATTCGCATCGCTGTTTTAGTCGCCGACCCATACACAACACTGCCATAGTTTAAACAAGACCCAACCAAACCAGTATACAAGTGCAACAGGAGTTACTTGTCAGTCCCATACGATTGGTGGGAGTAAACCTCAAGGGTATTCATTGTGTTCAGTCATTTATGCTTAAGTTTCTTGAGTAGTGGAATGAATGTGAGTTTGTGGTCAAACACAACACCTCAAAACTTGTGCGCCTTGTTCACAGAAACCGACACGCCATTAGGAGTAATGTCTGGGTCCGGATTAACTCCGCGCTTCCTGGAGAACGCAACGCAGAAGCTTTTTGCAAGATTCTATTTAAAGCCATTCTTGTCTACCCAGCTTGTAAGTTTCTTGACACTAAGCTGGCCTTGACGTTCGCATATTGACATCAAAAAGGATTAAAATGATACATTGATGGAGTTTGAGATTGTAGGTGGCAGTGCCTTTCCAAGAGAGTTCATCTCTACTATGAAGAGAGTGGAGCTTCACACGCCACCTTGCGGCACGCCATGTTCTTGCAGGTTAACCTTTCTTCGTGCACAACCAACCCTTACTCGAAACGTTCTCTCTGACTAGCAACTAACAAGGATGTTCAACATGGTTCCGAAACATAGAATGAATTGAGGTCACTAAGGATCCCTTAACGTCAAGCAGTGTCGTTGGCCACCTCGAGGTCAAAAAACACAGGTAAACAATACTGCTTATGCGCGAAGGCATCCTTTATGTACGAGTCAAGTGCTACCAGTTGATCGTTCGTCGATCGCCCCACCCTGAAGCCTGCCTGGCAGCTCTCGAGAAGACCGTTCTACTGAAGGAAGTACACGAGGCTGCGATTGATCATCTTTTCGAAGAGCTTGCACAGGCAGCTCGTCAGGGCTATAGGACGGTAAATTTAAGGAGACGACGGGTACTTTCCCTCCTTCAAAAAAGCCACTACTGTAGCCTCACTCCAGTACGTTGGAGTGTGCCCCGAAAGCCATATTTTACTATATAGATGTAGAAGTCTTTCAAGTGTGTATGCGTTGTATCATTGTATATGTGATGTTGTCTGGGCCTGGAGCTGAGTGTTTACACGTGCTCAGAGCAGCCCTCAGCCGCGCTGCGTTATAAGATGTTGACCTACTGTTATCTACTATAGCCCCCAATTCGGCCAATTGCTTGTGTTTTATGAAAGTGTTTGTGTAGTGTGCTCAACTGGACACGTGTTGGAAGTGTGCGAGTGTGTCAGCCTGGTGTTCGATTGTGTCCTCTGTTGTGTGGACCAGAGGCAGGGTGTGTGTTGGTTGTCCCTTGAGTTTCGTATTCGTGTACATACTTTTCGTGTGTCTGTGTAGGAGTTTGTTGATGTTATGAAAGCACGCAAACTATCTCGTTTGGCCTCACGGCGAACACGTTTTCGTAACGCCTAAGGCCGTTTGAACCATAAAAGGTTACCCGACGTGGGGTACCAACGGTGGATACCCCACGCCTTGTTCTGGGCCTCTCACGATCGGCCACAGTCCTCATCTCCCCACGGGCTCCTCTGGTAGCGCGGGGCACCAGAGGCGTGGAGAGTGGCTTTTTCTCTGGCGTCAAAGATGTGCGCCGTGAGGCGTTGGTAGCTGCTTCAACGTGTAGGTGCCCAATGGATGTGTAGTTTAGTTTGCTCTCTGTAAATGTATTTCAGATAGCTCTTGCTTCATTGAACCTGTCCTGGGAAGATGGACTTCATGGGCGGTTACCGATATATGCTAGTGAGGAGGGCAAGTGGTCACTGCTTTATAGGTCAGTGCCCAGACCCCACTAGAGAAGAGGAAAGAGAACTGCAGAGCCAATAGCCAAGTCATGACATGAGTATGGGTTGTGTCCTACGTTATAGCATGTCGGCTGTTTATTGTTGAAAAGGCATGCTTCAGAGGCTGTGGGCAACTACGCCATCAGGCGACCCCGGGCATCCGTACGAGAAGAACCCAAAGGGAGTTGTGAGCATTGAGGTCGCCTGTGAGGATGTATGGTTTGGGCAGCTGGTAAACCAGCGCCTCGACGTCAGCGCTTGAAAGTACAAGATCAGGAGGAATGTATATAGAGCATACCGTTTTGCACCTATTGAATATTATTGTGCGAATTGCTACAGCCTCAAAGACAGTGTTGAAAGTGACAGGGTGGCATGCTGGGTATTTCTGGGCGATTATGGCCACAGCCCCAGAAGAGTATGCAGCCATCCCTGTCCTTTCTGGATACCAGGTAACAATTCCATTTTTGTGTTTGGAATTCAAATGTGTTTTCTGAACACACATTACACTTGGCTGATTAGCAGGCAGTATTTATACGTCTTCAAGAGTTTAATAAAGCCTATGCAGTTCCATTGTGGTATGTTTTCTCTTCCCATTATGAAGTGTTCAGAGTTACTGGATTGTGACTATTTACGTAAGGTCTTTCGGGGCTGGGACTCTTGGAAGACGTTTTTTGCCTTCTCTAGAGGGTTGGATGAAGGGACCCGCTCCTTCCAATGCAAGGCACACAGGAAAGGTCCCACATTCATGTCATCGTCAGGTTTGGAACGGGTACTCGTCGCAACGGACCCACCAGACTTCGCACCCTCTCCGGTGCCCTTCGTTCGAGCCGCGACCGCTGAGGGCGTCAGTAGCGCCCCCCGGGTGGCACAGGCAGTGCGGCGGGGGAAGGAGCTGCTGCGGGTTCCTCCGTCTCCATCTCCTCCGTGCCCTCGCATGTGCTTCGGGCCGGTGCAGAGGTAACAGTGGATGCAGCAGCATTGCCAACGGACGTAGATGTCACCACAGCCACTTGTGACTGAGCAGGCAGTGTGGTGGCGGGTTGGGCCGCCAGACGCAACCCGTGGGAGCGCGGGGGGCAAGGCCAAGTCCGACTCGCAATACTGGGTCCTCGCCGAAACCAGATGCCGCTCCGCCCCCCCCCCCCCAACCCTGGCACGCCGCATCGGCGTACTTTCCCAGGGGGAAAGAGGGGAACCTCTTTCGCGCCTCTGGAAATGTAATGTTCTCGGTGACTTTCAAGGCAATGATCTGTTTTTCTTGTTTGAAATTTTACAGCTCCTGGAATAGGCAGCATGTGGTACCTGGCAGTTCGCACAGGTGAAGCTCTCGGATTCGCAGTGGTCGGTTAGGTGATCCTGTCCTGCACATTTTGCGCACGTTGGTTTACCACGGCAAGAGGTTGTGCCATGCCCAAACCGCTGACACTTGAAGCAGCGGTGTGGGTTTGTCAGGTAGGGTCGGACCGGGCATCTCATGAAGCCAGCGTTGACCGACTCAGGAAGTGTTGAGCTGTTAAACGTCAAGAATATGTGTTTAGTAGCTAATATTTGGTCGTGTCGGCGTATCGTGATTCGTCGCACTGCTGTCACGCCCTGATCGCGATGGCCCCCGAGCTCATCTGCTTCAGTCTCATTTATTGGATCTCGATTAGAGACCACGCCCTGGTAGCTATTGAGGCTACGATGGGGCGTGATCTTGATGTCAACATCGACCTTGCGCGTTTGCTTCAAGAGGTTACATGATTGTTGTTTGTTTTGGACTTAAATTAGGACTCCTCCCTTTGTGAGCTTTTTAGCGTTGTATGATTTGCCTGCAAGGCTTTCAAGAAACTTGGAAATGAGAAAGACAGACTGAGAAGAGATGTGTTTTCATTTATCCAGGGATTTCATTACCAAAAAGCGCGAGAAATTATCGGGCTTTGAAATAGAGATCGAAGACAAAGGAAAGATGATTATTCGGTGCGGCCCCTTTTCAGGGACCGATAACGTTTCTGGGCGGGGGGGGGAGGGGGAGATTAGAGCATGACATATCATAGTATAGAAGCAGGGGCGGGGTACTTTCTTCGTCAGCCTTACCCTTATAGCTGAAGAGGTCCCGGAGCTCCCTGCCTAGTAAACAGACAGGGAACCCATCCGCAGGAGCTTGGCCTGGTCTCCGACGGCCACCGTTTGAGGTTTCTACCGTTCAACTTAAAACACATCGTCACGGTTGATCACAAGTTATGCACGGGGGCTCGGGGTCAGTGGTGTCGCCAATACCGTCACCAAGATTGCTCAAGGTGTCCCTAAAAGGGTATTAATCAACTTTTAATTTGATGCCTAATCATCACCCAACCCGCTCGATTTCACTTCCTCTCTTTGCTTGGCACTTCATCGCAGAAGCGAAATTTGTCCCTCGGGACACTGCGTTTGCCCTTTCATCGTGCTCCCGTACATTTGCCCCTTACCACCCCCCATGCACTGGGTCCTCTTTTTTCGTAGGAGTTCTTGTGAAATCTTTCATTCTTTAGACGCGGACCCCATTGGGTACTTCGCAAGGTAATGGATGCGTGCCGCTGGCCACATCTAGTGAAATCCGAGTAGACTTGTCTCCACGTGGCTCATTCTTCTCTGGCTAAACGTGGTTACAAGCGTAGTATGTATAACCATTTTGCCGCGCGACAATTATTTCACTGCAGAGAAATCGGGTTGAATTTTTGTTCTCTTACTCCCAACAACCACAGCAGAAATTACAAAAAGACCAAGCAATTACATAGCACTAGTGGAAACGATACGCAAGGGAACTTCCCCGATACGATGTATGATAATGTCGCGGGGCGATGGAGTTTGTGTTAAGAGCACCCTTTTAGTGAGTCACAATTTTCATTATGAGTCAAGCCTACGTACTACCAAATACTAAGCGAGACGAACGACACTACTGGCCATCGAGTTCACAAAATATGTAAAAAGTGACGCAGCTGGCGTAAGCTCTCAGACGGATCGAAAAACAGCAATAACACGAGATATCA
Organism: Haemaphysalis longicornis; assembly: GCF_048455015.1. Classification (NCBI taxonomy): domain Eukaryota; kingdom Metazoa; phylum Arthropoda; class Arachnida; order Ixodida; family Ixodidae; genus Haemaphysalis; species Haemaphysalis longicornis. The sequence continues at coordinate 5,400,467 of NW_027526288.1, read as the reverse complement.
ATATTGACAGAAAAATTTTACTATTTGGTCAAAACCATCATGAAAAAATCGCGTTCTCAGTGTTGTCATGAGAGCGTCCCATAACCAGCGAAGCCACAAAGACGGCGATGACAAATCGTTTCTCGGCGTGCGCGAGGAGGAGACCTAGTTAGAAAGCACGCACTGAAGGATGTTGATATGGCCAAACGGTGCCTCGTATTCGCCCACGCGTCGTTGTTCCGCAGTTCGTAGGCGCAATTTTGCCATCATAAATCTCCATTTCCCTGGTTCATTCACGAGCGGCTGACAAAGCTTGCTACGCAATAGTTGTTTAGGTGCGCGATATGTTTGCCAGACCAAATGATACCCGTGCATCAAGTCCGGGGAGGCCTGCAGTGATCGCCCCTACTGTGCCTTGGGGAAGCCGTCACCTCTCATGCCTGTCCTCCGAGTTAGGAACCTTGCCCGGTAACTCAGCGACAGGCAAAACATGCCAAACAGAAACTTGAGTTGCGAACCCGAATCGATATTTCAGTAACCTTATAAGATGGGGATGTCCATACTGCATTGACCAAAATGAATTGGCATTTTTGTTCAACATTAGGAAGTCTGAAGAAACACTAATTTTTGTTTTTAATAGAACAATGCCAGGAAGTGGTTCAAAACCTTTAGAAAAGCCTCTGTTTATGAGAAGACTTGCGCGTCGAGCTTGAAAAACCGCTCTCTAGCACCGACTGAAAAAACCATGCCCTACTACTTGTTAAACTGTTTGTGCAGAAACCTAACCAAAGCATAATCATGAATACTGAATACATAGACCGTCTCTTCCGACGAGATTACCTCGACTTGCCCACGCCTACGAAGCTACGGTACCTTATCCTCGGCTTCAAAAGGAATTTTATTCTGTACTTGCTCGCCGACTGCCTCTTAATGTGCAAGTCTTTTTTGAAGACGAGCTTTCCATTACTCGCTGGCGGCATATGTCGCGGAAAAATACATTGCAGGAAGGCCAAACTTGTCTGACGGTGCTGCTTACTGTGGGTGAAGTGAAAAAGGCTTCCCGTGTGCGAATTCATACCTAGGGCGAAAGCGTTGTGAAGGCTGCGTCTATCTATTGCTACATTTTGATATAGACGAAGCAGTTTGAATTTAGAGAAAGCAGCAGGGGCGGGGTGATGTAGTGAGAAAAATTATACACCCCATCCAATAAAGATAAGGATAATTGAATCAGGAGGTTTCGTTTGTGCGAAATTGAATGACAAAAGTTCAAACTCAAAGCACTTAGGTCAAAAGTCCAAACTGCTTGCTAGTCAAAGTGAAAACCAGCCCCGGTGAAGTACCAGACGTCTGGTTGCCAGGACCAAAACTCAGAGGACCACAAAAAATCGTCTAGGTGAGAGTGGCACTTTGATCCATCTTCTTCTTTGATCCATCTTCTTACGGCCAACGATTGCTCACTGCGGGATCTTGTACGCAGCATTGCGCAAGAACAACTTAAAAGCTCAGCGAAAGTGTTGTTGAGTCAGGCGTTGCTAGTATTGACGAAGTTGTACAGGAAAAAATCTGACAAGTGATAACCCCATCCGTACGCAATGCAGAAACGGTGAAGGTGAGCTACGCCAATTTTGGATATTAGTCGTCTGTCTGTACCCCTCCTTCTGTCGAACATCGAAAATCGCGTCTGGAAACAAGGTTTTAACCCCAAGCTTGGGTGGAAGCCACCCATCTGCAAGACTGACAACCACCTATCCGCAAAGCCGCGGGCCGCCGACCGTAGTTTTATCATGGCAGACGATCAGGCCAGGCGTGCTGTCACTGCCCCTACCACAAAATAGTACGGCTTGATTTTTCTCCCGCTGTTCGTCGCCATCCCTTGCATGGAAGACCACGTAAGGTCGACGGATACTCAGCGACAAGGTGAAACGCCTCGACGTCTACCACTACCATCGCCATAACCTGCTCGCACATACACGGCAAAAAAATCGTGGGAAGTTAGAGGATGTTCTGAAGACGTCCCCAAGCCACGACAAGAGAATCTAGTGTCGGAAACATCTGGAGACGGTTTCAAAAACGGAAGCTCGTAACAAGCTCTAACGCCGTCGGCATTCCATCATTTGCACCAGATGATTGTGTGCCGAAAACACCGCTGACCGTGTCATTTCAGAAACGATGACCACCGATTCTTAGGTCATAGCACCAGCAGCCAAGTTCTCGAACCTAAAGCTGAAAAAAGGTTCTGCTCTCTGTAAATTTCCTATACCTTACAATAAGATAATTTTCCAGTGTTTTTTGGGCTCTGTTCGTACTATCTGTTTTGTTGCGGCCTTTTTTATAACTGCCGCCCATCTAACCCGTCTATCCCGAGGTTATGCGACATTTAGGTTGACCAAGAAGAAGCGACGACTTCTAAAGAGGTAATGCGGGAATACAGATACCGCACGTATAGGCTCATTAAGACCAGCACCTCAAACAGTGGTACACAGAGATTCCAGCAAAGTGAGGCTTGGAGGAGTACTACTGTACAACAAGACGGTCCCAAAACGTCCTTGCTTTTGCTTGCAGGACCCCCTCACAGGTGCACTCAAACTGCTCTGAAACAAACAAACGATTCCTTCGGTTGTATGGGGGTGTTCAAAATTTCAGCTTACTTGTGCACATGGCTTCCGTAGGCCATGTGCATCCATAGGCATCCATCAAGGGTTATGATATGATGGCCGACAAGCCTGAAGAGCCCGTCTGGTCTCCTTGTGGGCTAATACCAGAGGCTTGTAAGCTGGTACCTGGCTTATCAGTCTAAGACCGCAATCTGACACAGACCGACCATTGATGGACCCAGTATCGTATTCACATGGCGAGCCGTTGGTAGAAGCTATTGAAATGTCTACTATGCCCGATAAGCAGCGCCAAGAGTTAGAACTGCAAACACTTGTAGACGTCTTGCAAAGAAAAAGCGACCTTGACCGGGAAGCCTTCACAACGGGATTGATACATTTCAAGTTGCACAATAACAGTCCCTTCAAAAACCTCACTCCGAATAGTAAAACAACCGATCATTCGTCCCTGAAAATTTATCTATTGGAATGTAAATACTTTCCACGATGAACCAAATAATGGCCATCTTCGCGCCACTCACACAATGGCAAGCATAAACGAGAAATATAATTGGCCAAGGCCTTCAGCAACAAATAAACCATACGGCCAGAAAAGCCATCATTTTCAATGACGCCAATCGCCGCCGCAATTAACTTTCCGTTTGCTGCAACCCCTTTATTTTTCCGAGAAACCATCAAACAATGTCGAATGATCTTGTAGCGGCAAGCCACATTGCCAGCGGCAGCAGCGTGACGCAGGCCTACGGGCGCGATCACCCGCTGGAGGGCTCGCTCGCCCCTGGCATCAGTAGATAGTGACCCCATGGCGTTCGGGATAAACCGGCCTTGCTACGTGAGCTGGTCATCTCTGTTTCAACGCCTCCGTGGTATGCGCTCTACAGCTGGTGACCCGGACGTGATATCCCTCCCAGCGAAACTGCAGAGCGCACGCCACGGAGGCGTTGAAACAGAGACGTCGAGACCACGTAGCAAGGCCGGTTTATTCAGAATGCCTTGGGGTCTCTATCTACTGATGCTAGGGGCGCGCGAGCCCTCCGGCGGGTGAGCGCGCCCATGGGCCTGCGTCACGCTGATGCTGCTGGCACTGTAGCTTGCCGCTACAGTGCTCCTCCCTCGGCTGGTAGGCTGGTAGTCGAAGCTCGGCATACGCACCGCCTTCAAAACTGACCTGACGTGTTCTTCGGCTGAACTCGTTTTTGGAACCCAGCTTCGACTACCAGCCGACCTGTTCGAGGTACCGTCTCAAGCATCTTCCACCGCGGAATACGTGAAATCGCTGAGATTGATCCTCGCTGACCTTCGCCCGCAGCCTACATGGGAACGAAAACCCAGAGGTTCTTATGTGCTTCCGGACCTTGAACAGGCAACACATGTGTCTGTGTGGTACGGACCCGTGCGCCCATTGCAACCACACTACGTTGGCCCTTTCCCTGTAGTAAAGCGACTTTCGTCAACATAAGTCATAGGCATCAATGGCTCTCACGACAACATAGCCCTAGAGCGCCTGAAGCCGCAATACGTCACCGCCGCCGACATTAACCCTAAGAGTCCTCCAACTGTGGCTGCACACCACCGTGACCATCATGTACGTTGGGGCCATCAGAGCGTCACACCAGCTCCTCTCTTGAGGGGGAGCCCTGTAGCGGCAGGCCACAGTGCCAGCGGCAGCAGCGTGACGCAGGCCCACGGGTGTGCTCACCCGCCGGAGAGCTCGCGCTCCCCTGGCATCAGTAGATAGAGACCGCACGGCATTCGGAATAAACCGGCCTTGCTACGTGGTCTGGTCATCTCTGTTTTAACGCTTCCGTGGCATGCGCTCTACAAACCTTTTGATACCTTTTTTCGCTTGTGTATTCTAACACAAGTTTCTAATGCTAACTACCGAATATCTAACCTACTATACAATGAGGCTTGACTGCATAAATGGCCATTTGTTTAAGCCATCGACATCAGATAGGCGCTCAAGAGATTGTTACCACAGACTGTTTAACAGCCATCATAGCTAATCTCATACAAACCTTCAGTACGCTCAGTAGAACTTTTCATAGAAAGAACCACACATGATCCACAATTATTTCGGATAACCGAACGCAGGAAAAAAAACTATCGTGGACATCGATCGCGTGTATGTGGACGTTGAGCATAGAATCTGGGATAAAATTCCGCCGTGCTTCAAGTTGGGTTACTACGCGGCGTAACCGGAGATAACCGAAATGACAGCTGTCAAATGAATATACGGTTCCACAGTGTCCGCCATGCTGGATGCTATGCTTCCTCGAGCAGAAAGCTACGGCACTAACTGTGCTTAAAAGCTCATAGCGAGATCAAAAGGAGCGCGGCAGCTAACGCGCCTGCAAAAAAATCAACGGCGATATGTTGACAGCCAGTAAATATACTAGACACGCGCACGTCAAACGAGAAAACCAGGAGTGGTTCGAGAGTCCTTTTCGTCGCCAGTAAATATACTACCCCACGGACACGCACACGTCCAACGAGAAAACCAGATGTGGTTGGAGAGTCCTTTTCGTCGACACGTTCTCTACTTTAAACCGTACAAAGTACATCGTCAGTTGAGCGAAGTCACCTTCAAAGGTATTCCGTGTGGCACTGTGCCCACAACACGTCGTATGCTAACTCCTGAGTGCTTTCTATGATGCCGATGAAACGGTACACTCAAGATGAGGCGACGTACAAGAATGTCATATTTTTGACTGTCCAAACCATCTACGGGTTTTTTCCAAGGCACTATCATGAGCATTTAAACAATGTCCGTTTGAGAGGGAAACAAATTTTGCTAGTTCGCCTGCTATGAAATGAAGCCGAGAAGACGACAAAGAAAGGCTAGTTAGTGTTCCGCGAAGAGGAGAGGTGGCGAGGTTGTATTCGGTAGAGAGCACTGACTGCGCAAAGCGGTGTATCTCATTCAACCGCATTTTCATGACTTTTTTTCTTGAATCAGGTAATTGTGATACATCTCCCTTTGCCCTGACCATCTCTACCGGCTCACGATTGTAGACACGCCACAATAGCAGCAATAGCACGGGCAAAAAACTCTAAGCAGTAAAAAATACGATTTGAGCATTCGTTTGATATTAGTGGAGAATCTTTACATGCCTTCACTTAAATTAACTCAGTTGCCGTATGTTACAACTTAAACAACGACTGCTACATTTCTATGGTCTTGTTGAAGTCTACACTTATTCTTTCCAGCGCTAAGGAGAGGCTGATTCGTCTATAGCTATATACACAGAGAGACTGTTCAGAACGCTACTTTATAATGCAGTATTTATATATAGTTCGTGGTTCGGAGGCTCTTAGCGAAAACCTAGCTCATGGCACATCTCAATCAATTGACACCTAAAAAAACATCTTCATACACCAGCCTATAATTTTGGTGGAATCACATGCAAGCCGAGAACGATGACGATCGCATGAATTTTCCCTCAAAGCTGGACATCACCAACACTTCTGGAAGAAGTAACAAATATTCTCTGGGGCCAAATGGAGTCTGGGTGGGATTGTGTAGTATACGGTGGTTTTGGTTATGGTTTCGGTTCTGATGTCAACTTATTCTACAAGAAGGGGGTTAACTCCAAACTATATATATGACGTCTCTGAATAAATTATTCTCTATGGCTTGAATCTTCGACCCGAGTGTACATCTCCTGCTTCGCCCTTCGGGGCCGTCGCCGAAGGGACACCACAATGGTGCAGCCGAGACTTGAACCATAAAAAATGAAAGCACCCCACATTTCTTCAGTAACAAATAGGTCGCCGTGTTGGCCGCAAAGTTTTTGTTTGTACATTTCGGCTGAAATGTTCAGTCAAGTTCGGTAGAGCGTAGGCTTACGCGGTCGACCGCATCGGGAAGAAGAAGGCGGCCGGTGGCATCGTTCCGAAATCGGCCTTCATCAAGCGCTACGTAGCAAATCCATCCAATAACATGTAACCATCAAGTGATACTTGAATATATGTCCAGCTGGTACGAGGTAGGCAATGCACCAGGATTATTTAAACGTCAGGAAGCACAGTAAAGCGGCCTTCGTTCAATATCTTGCCAAGATAGCTGACATAGCCACAAAGCCACCTCCATTCTTGCCGTACCCGGGGACACCGGCCATCCCATGGTGCGAGTGACATCGCTCGTTTGAAACATACCTTCTCGCAGCAGGCTGGGACGAATTCACGCCGAAACACGAAGCAGCGCTCATAAAGACGTTTTTGGAGACGGAAGCAGATTGCATCGCCCAAATTATCGAGTAAAGCAAGCCGGCGGGCGCCAGCGATGACGACAAGTACAAGTACCATGTGCAGGGCCTCGCGGCTTATTTCGACGACTCTACTTCACACCGAGCCAACCGTATACAGTTCCGAAACCTACGTCAAGCAGAAACAGAATCAGTACTCGACTTCGCGCGCCGGGTGCAATATGTGGCTCGTCAGTGCCATTTCGGTTCAGACGAGACATCCTCATTAGTCCACAAACTCCTCGTCGGACTGGCGTCAGAACGCACCAGGGAACGCTTGCTGGTAGAAGGCCCGGCTCCGACGCTTGATAAAGACATTCAAGTTACACAAAACTTATCAGAAATCCTGAGCTTACTTCAATAATATCGTGTAACCAAGGAAGACGTCGTTCACGTTTCCGATGGGATGCAACAGCGCCCCACCCGTCTCCTACTTCGGGAGTTCCGCCCAACCATCTCCAAAAACTGAAGTTCCTCACCGTCCCTTTCGGGGCCTAGCTTCACCCGGACCAGCGGTCGACGCTCTCCTCCTCCAACATGTGGACGCTGTGGTAGGAAATGCCACCGCCTTCAACAGTGTCCCGCTCTGGAAAAAACGTGTTTCCGGTGCGGCAAAAGCGGCCACTTCGAAAGTGTTTGCCGCACTCCACATCCTGCACCTACCAATCCGCGGTCAACTCGTGCCACACTCCTCTCCCGTCCACCGGTAGGAAACATCCAGGCGCCACCCGACAACGAGGGGGAAATAGTAGTCATCAACCAGCCGGGTCAACACGCGACTCCAACACGTCAAGGTTTCTACGTCGATGTCAAGGTGAATGGAACCTATTTTCCCTTCTGGTAGACACAGGCTCAGCTGTCTCAATTTTATCAGAATAAATTTTTCAATGTCTTTTTGCATCGCAAATAGCCCTTGACACTCCACCTCGAATTCTTAAACATTATTCAGGCGGTAGCATACCTGTGTCAGTATGTTTTACAGCGACTGCTCAGTTCAAAAATATTCAGGAACCTCTCTTTCTTTATGTTGTGCCGAGAGGCAGGTCTTTACTAGGCATAGACGCCACTTATACTCTTCGTCTAATACTCGCTGAGGACCAGCCTCGATGCTGGCAAATAGCTACAGAACCTTTGAACCACAACCAAATAGAGCATGACTGCAGCACTCTTGTAGAGCGCGGTAAAATACAAGAAAGAGATATTGAACACAGCAAGCACCTTTTAAGCCCACCCAAAAAGTAGTTTACCAAATTCGAAAAATTGTGGGAGAACTCCGCCGTGAGCTACAGGCTCACACATCCGAGCCAAAAAAAAGACAAAAAGGGTCTCAGAAGGGAGAACTCAAAAAAGCCGAGAAGCCCACGGGAGACGTCGAGAAGACCAAAGAAGCTGACAAGCCTGAGGCAGAAGCCAAAAAGGCCGACGAAGTAGACAAGTGCGAGGGAGAGGCCGAGAAGGCCAGCGAAGTGAATAAGCCCAAGATTGAGGACGTCGAATATGACGACGAGTACGCCGACGAGAAAAAGAAGAAAAATAAAAGCGGTAACGAAACAGTGCAGTGTGTGAAGCAAAGTGCAAATACAGTGAAGTACATTTAAGTGAAGTGCTATGAGGGGGACGTGCCTTCAAAGGGAAAGTGAAGTGTGGGGTAAAGGAAGTGGAAACGGCTATATCAGTAACATTCGTGACAGTTAGTTTTGGACATGCGGATGCTATTACCTTTGCTGGGCGACTGTGTCAGTTGTTTATGTAAGGTATGGGAATTTCTTTTGAGTCATTTGTTTTTTATAAGGGGGAAGAAGTAAAAAAATCAAGGGAAGGCGAATGTAGTATCCTGGCGTTTCGGTTTTGCTTTCGGTTTTGATTTCAACTGAATCTACCACCAGGACGCTAACCCCAGGCTATATATATAACGTCACTGAATAAATTATTGTCTTTGGCTTGACTCTTAGACCCGAGCGCAAGTCTCCTGGTTCGCCCTTTGGGGCTGTCGCCGACACGATACCAAATATTGCTTGTCTACATCTAGGGCGCGATAAAAGCGTTCCTGTTACACTTGCAGTTTTTCATTACTATGCCTAATAGAAGCTTCATGTACTAGTACCTACTCAAATCGGACCATGCCGTTTCAAAGTAAGGTATAAGGTTGTTGCGTATTATGAATCATTGCTTGGCAGATAGCATTGTCAATCTAGGTAGCACACATCAAATCCGTTCCCTTTTTTGACGCTTATGCCCAATGCTAAGTCGCGAATAAAATAATTTGTACCCATTGTGAACACTTCCTCAGGGAGGTCAATGTTCTTAGCGTACGTATTCTCCTGAAAACGTTCGGACAGAATTTGTAACACAGACCATTGGTCACAAATTTCAGTCTGAATTACGAATGACATTCGCTTAGATATGTGCGCTAGGAAAACCTTCCGGGTGCTTTGCGTTTACACTGATGCAGATACTCAAGCAAGATACTGATGTTTGTACTGATGCAAGGGGATAGATGAAGTGGTACGCTGGAGCACATGAAAACAACCAATCCTGCACGGGAAATAAGGGAGTACGCGAAGCTTGTTTAAACTTGTACGCATAAGACAGTTCCGTGAAATACGAGTAAAACGAAATTCCCAACTATTCACTAACCACAACCCAACCTGTGATCATGCTACACCCAAATTCTTTTTTTTTGGGTGGGGTGGGGTACTGATCACGAGTCTTTTGGAATCTGCTTGTTCGCATTGCAACATCTGCATCCATCGTTGTCGAAGAAAGAGTGGCGGCCGATGGAGGGTGCTCCAATTTTAAAATTAGAGAACCAATTAGGTCAGTAGTAGGTTCAAAGGTACGTACAGAGCGAGATTTTTTTGTGTTAATATCACATTTTGCTATTTTATAACCTTTCTTTCATGAACTCTGCGCGTGGAGCCGTGTAACCTCAGATTTATTTCTTCAAGTGGAGGTAGCGCTATTGATTGGCTCGCAATACTGCCTAACGAAGTCGCTAGGTGAGGGTGAAAAGGAACTAAATGTAGGTGATAAAGTTTTCGCAAACACTGGTAAGAGCATCAGCAATGTAACAAGAGTCAGGGACAAATATGGTCTCTTGAAAAAGGATAATTTGGTGAGCACATCACGCAGAGAAAGCCACAATACCAATGCACGCAATACTACAGTTTAGTTGAGAAGGAACATATTTTGACTACCGTGTGTGTCATCACGGAGGTTTGGTCGCTTCACCCAGAAAATTTTTATCATTATTGAACTTCATGCTCTCCCTTAGCCAGTCGCTCGGAAATGTCCAGCGTAAAGGCATAGGCTGCTGACATTTTGGTGTTAGAGTTAGATTTAACGCACACGGTCCTCTAAAATGCCAACGATCAGGTGCCTTTTTTGTTAGCCTATTAGCATACTTTTTTACTACGACTGACTATAATGACATGAGTGCATTAAAGTGTATTGTCGGATTTTAAAGAAAAGGCAGAAAGCTTCTCTTTTGCAGCAAACAAAACTGGCTCCGATAGAAAACGACTACACATCCGAAGGCTGAGTGCCCACGCCGTCTGCAAAATGCCATTTACGGTAGTATTGTAAGAGCAGAGCCCGCAGTCCATCTTGTACAGAGGGTTTAATAGGGCACATTCAGTGAGAAAAGCTTCTTTGGATGCATATTTTAGTCAAAAGCTAGCATCTTCAGCATGCGGGACGACTGTTTTTGAAAAAAAATTACGACAGTGATGTACTGCCAATGCTCACAACTAGTTTTTCCCCGCTAACACTGTTTCGTGTTTCCTCCAAGCCTTCCTTCCCGACAAACCTCAATAAAGGAGTTCAAAGGAAGTTGCGAAATTATTTATTCATTTTATCTAATCCTGGTTACTGCTACGCATTTTCAAATATATAACGTGGGCTTCATATATTTTCGCAGAACAAATATATCGCGAAAAAAATAAAAAAATGAGTATTCGCATGTATAATTCCCGTAAATAATTTCATCTTAAACAAAAATACTTCATTTTGAAACTACACAAAGTGTAAAAATAGATTTGGGAAATTTTTCACCAGTTTATTTAGGTAAAAAAAGGTCCCACTAATGTTGATCGCGCCTTGAAGAAGTTCTACAAAGTCAACCGTAATTCGCCATCGTCTACAATATTCTAACACGAAATTTGAAAATATAAGGTACTTGGTGCACCAAACCTGCAATGTTTTCATTGAAAATGAAAGGTCCGGTCGTCGTGGGATCAATCAGTGCCAAAGCTGTCATATAGACGTAGTCTGTGCACTTGGTTCCCTTGTTGAGCAGGTCTCTAACATACTCAAAAACACAGACGAAAGTGTAGTTCCCTGAAATAAAGAACCAGGTAATGTACACTTAGAAAAAGGTCGCAATTATATAATACACTTTTTCAAATTTTTTCAAGCAATAAATTTCTGAAATCCTATAGCTCTACAAATGTTTTCGTATTGTAGTATTTTGCAATTTAAAATTACAGGAAAATAATTGGTAACACCAAAAATAAATAGACGACACAAATCTCTACGGAGATATCTTTTTTCAACTTTCGTGAAAAAATATTTCAACAGAATGGTTGTAGTTTCTGGTACCTCCAATATATGGCTCACACAGTTCCTGTCTTTCTATACGGATCTTGTAATAAAATGCTCTGCTCCGGCTGTCAAACAAACAGCCATCATCTCGATCTTACAAGCGGCGTTGTCGCAGAATACGTTATGGCAGGTGGCTTTGTAGAAACACTTGTTTACACAGTGAATATTGATAAGGAACAAGTTTTTGGGATGTTAAAAAGAAGTCTACAACTAGAACTATTCAATTTAAATTACACTGTTCACTCTCTCCCCGGGTTCCCAATATAACAATGCCCGTAAATTGCCGAAGGAACTTTCTTCGTTCTTACTTGTGATTGAAGTTGTAATTTTATTGTTGCGTATGGCAGGATAGAGGACACCGACCATGACAAATGAGGCGATGGATATTTCTACCACCATGACTGGAGGACTGTCGGGGCTAAGCCCAGTGCGGTTCGTCTTCTCTTCGAAGCCGAGTCTTTATGGCCGAAGCCGCCCCTTCCGACTTCATTTGTTTCCTGTCGGAGCCCACACCGCAACAATAGGTGTGGTAACAAGTAAATGCGAGATCACAACGATGCGTTGCAAAGTCCTTCCGCCGCAGATTACGACAATGATCCTCCAAAAACCTGTCTGTCGCTTGTTTTGGCTTCTGGAATTGTTCATGTTTCCCAATACTTATGGGAACGGTGTTATTGACAGGAAATGGGGTGCCAAAAGTACCACATTATCGGTGTGAGCCCTACTTTTTTCTAGTGCAAGGTGTTTTGTTGCCGCACGTCTGCGACAACGAATTCTGCAAGAGCGGCTCACAGACAGTCGGCGTTACTTATGATCTGTCTTCTTAATCACAATGGTACCACATTCTGCTCATCGCTCGCTTAATGGGTCGACTCGTCTGGCAAACTGCATCACGCTTTTCAGTAAGCGAAATATGCGTGTGCGGGGGTAACATAGAAATTGAGTTCCTGTAGATCAGGCTAGAACTTTATTACCGGTCACTCCACCACAAGGCATTCATTCTTCATGAGAGAGTAGGTGCTCTCAGCCCTGGTATTCTTCGGCCCATGTAGGAAATGACGAGCTCAGCCCAGTTTGCTCTATAACAATATGCCACCCAAGCCTGTTTACAAGCCTCAGATTGTAGTATGTTCAGTGTGTTCCAGTGGGGAAGAGATAGATAGTGCAAGTATTTATCGTGCAGTGCCGTTCGTTAGCTTTGCCCACTAAGATCTGTTTTTGTTTCTGGAGTATTTCTGTGTTGCGGATTCATGAGAAAAGTAAGAATGGAACGCCTGAAATGAGTACACAAACGAAAAACTGCCTTCTGTCACGCCTGTTCACGCTGGGTTCGAAAGATAACAGAAGACGCTTCTCTGGTACGAAATGAAATCTTGTAGGGAGTATGTTAGGTCAAAGGAAATTACTCGAGTGTTACGGGAGATACATTTTGCCGGCTACAAAATGAGATTGGTTTTCCTGATCACCAGCATTTGTAGCGCAGAGTTTGTCAAATCTTCTGTCTGACGTATTGGGCAATATGCCCTATCTAAATTAAGCGACTCCTGGATGCCTCTCCAGGCCAGCAAGAACTGTGTCCATCGTCCATCACCCTTTGGGAAACGACGCATTCATAAAATGTCTCTACACAGTACTTTTTATAAATTCAGGGCTTCATGTAAGTTAAATGTCATGTAAATTATGTATTATTACCCACTGTACAGGGACTTAGGGAGAACTAGTAGGCACCTTAGCGAAGGTCAAGGATGTCTTTCTCATGTAGTAGATCAAATTCTTTAAAATTACCTTGCCTTTTTCCAGGACCTGATACAGATCTTCAGTGCCGTGTTCTTTTCATCTTCAGCATTGCTGGTAGAGCTCGCAAACTGAACAGGAGTTAAATACTTTTGCACTTACTTTTACACCCGCCGTTTTGGTACCAGGCCTAGCGGTTTCACTCGCAATAAGGCGACCAATAAAACAGAAGCGTTCAAACTTCACTGAATATTCTCATCCTCAGAAACCAAGTTTTGTTTTTGCAGCCCCACATTCCATAGGGATATTTTCCATGGAAGCCAGGTCAACTTCCCAAGAGTTGTAGTCAGGCACATGGGCAGAACACCATACCAGTCAATCGCTTGTCCTTAGATTACCGGTAGGTTCCCGGCGATACAACGGCCCATGAATGCACGAGCGGACTTCCAAAGCCACAGCGTACACTGAACTCTTTTACCACCCGAGAATGGGCTCCCGTAGAAGGCCGGGGGGCCTCGCCGGATGGTCAAGGTTCTGGTGCCCTCTTAAGTATAAACGCAGATTTCCAGGCGTTAATTTCCCTCTCAAGGGTAAACAGTGACGCCTGAACCCTTTAAAAGAACCGATAGGTGCACGGCAGTACATGGAATTTAACCCAATATATCCCGGAATATAATCGGCCTTGGTGGCGCGGCTGCCTACAGGAAAAATAAGTACACTCGACTTGGATGAAGTGCACGTAAAACTTGAATTAATTTTGTGGACATAATACTGGCTGTGCTGTTTACAATGCAGTCAGTCTGCAGGTGCCTGCAAGTCTTGCATATGGGGCGGGAGCAGCTTCATCCAACATTGTGTATATGTTGGAATGGTCAATGTGCCACAAACAGTATATAAGCGAAACGAGTCAACCTATGAGCCTACGTCTTAATGGTCACCGGGCAGATACTCTTAGCAAATCCTCCATAGCTGTAGCGCAGCATTTCCACCAACGAGGCCACAATTTTGATGACATTAGGTTGTATATACTTCAGTCAAACTTCAGGTCTTCTAAGGACAGGAAATACTGAGAACCCCATCTAATTCACAAACTCAACTCCATGCAAAGTACTCGAATTAATGCGTCAAGGGGAAACTTAGAATCCTTGCGATATTCACCGGGAATACAGAAATAGGCACTGTCTTGCATATACGTTATCCAAAGACTATTACCCCTCCCTCTGGTTTTTACCTGGTCACATAATTTCTTTTTTTTTTCATTCCTTAGCTTCTAGCTTAATACTCGCCCGCATCCCTCCAACCTTCGCTTTCGGAATTCCATTTTATTTATTTCACTTCTCTCTTGTTTTTTTACTCCGCGTGGTCTTATGCCCCGTACGTCACTCTAACTTTATCTTTTCTTTTGTGATTTTCAGGACAGGCCTGTTCCAGGAGTGTTGCCGTGGGTGACACGTGCCGTCTCAGTTGCCGGGTCATTGCTTTTTCTTTTTTTTGTGGGTTTGTGAGGTTTCCCTCCGTGTTTTTTTTCTCTTTCTTTCTTTTTTTCTTGACGTAGTTATTTCCCCCTTCTCTACCTTTTCTTTTGACCTGAGGCTTGCAGATAGTTTCTGAAAAGGACCCCTCTCTCACCGCCTGGTCTGCTTCCGGCGGTTCTGAGAACCTGTCGGTATGCCCCGCGGCGGGTCAACAAACACCCTGTCATGCTTTCTCTCCAAAAAATTAACCGAATATCAACCCCCGGCTGACTTCCCTCTGACCTACTTCGCGGCTCAAACTATACAACATTCTTTGCCCCTCAATATCTCCCCCGACATACTCCGAAACCAATCCGCTTTTTCAAATTCACTTCCTTATTTCCTTCTCCCCTCTCACCTGGGGACCTACCCCTATATAAAGCGTGCCAGCCAGGCGAGAGAATGACCTCACGAAAGCAAGTCTCCTTGCTGAAACGTTGGCAACAATCGTGCTTTTAACTTGTTCAAAGTTTTCTTTTATTATATATATATATATATATATATATATATATATATATATATATATATATATAGGTGTGTATGTGTGTGTGTGTCTGTGTGTGCACACACTTGATGTTTGTTGGACATTTTAATTTTGGACCTACGATTTATTGCTACCGAAGTGCCTTTGCGCTTTTTTTGTGGACACTAAAACAAGCCTTTGGCTATTCCTTCCAAGTCTAATATCGCATATGTTCTGCGAAATATGAATAAAGCTTATTCATCCAGTCACTGTTGCACCCCAAAGACAGTGAGAGGTGTCAAAACGTTTTCCGCGAATCTTGTTACCGCAGGCAGTTTCAGATACCCACAGGATTTTTGTCATAAGGGTAACCCGTACAAATCTTCAAACACCGCTTTAGGAGACTTATTCATATCACCCACCTAACACGAAGAATCAGGATTTTGAACAATATTATGCATTGTTATGCACATCTGAATAACTATGTATCTCATTCATATATGCAATTGATTTGCAAAATAAATCGCCCCCATAAAATCCCCAAAACTGTGTGCGAAATGTTTCTCTACGAGGCATGTGAAAGTTGCAGCAGGATTTTATAATTGAAATACTTCAGGAAACATCTTTTAGTGGAATTGTTGCAGCATTTCATCGCCCGGAATCACGCGCCTCCCGTCAGAGCGCATGTTATTAGAAAACTCTTGATGGATAGTTATTTATCATTCCTGGGGAGATATTACATTGCATGGGCAAAAAAATAGATATGTTATCTCTGAACAGAGCAAAGGAGGGGAGCGAATGTGTTTTGTGCCAAAACCTGCATATGGTCTTGGATCACGCCCTTTCCAAGGCAGCGGCATTGGTAAGTACACGTTTGAGTGCGCTGTCGTGGTCCAATTTTCTTCGGGATAGTACGAGATAGAGAGAGAGAGAGAAAGAGAAACTTTTATTGAGCGACTGTTGTTAGGGAAGCGTGGTGGCCGCCGGTTTGAGGTCGGCGGCGACGATGGCAGCTTTTTCCACGAAAGCGACCTGAACGCCCGGGTCGAGCTACCCAGCGCACGCTCCCATTGCTCGTCACGGGTGATTAAAGAGGAAGGATTAGCAGGACAGGCCCACATAAAGTGGAGAAGTGTGGTTCGCTCGCCCCATGCGGGGCAATAAGGTTAGGGGTAGAGGGAAGGGTGGATTTGATGGAGCACCGCCATTCTGGGAAAGGAATGAACGTGCAGAAGTCGCCAGGTGCGCGCTTGCTCCTTGCTTAGCTCGGGATGCGCCCGGGGGTATTTTCTGCAGGCGATGCGGTAATGCGTGAGTATGTCATGATACGTAATTAGGCGGTCTCTGGCGGATCGCGCCCCGTGGTAAGGAGCTAGGCTGGCTCCCGCTCAGATTGTGAATCCTCGAGCCGCGTCATGGGCCTCCTCTTTCCCTCCGAGTCCCGAGCGCGCCGGGGTCCATAACAGTTTTCACGGGGAGTTGGGGGATTTTGAACGATAATTACGAGGGCCTGTGGCGAAATGAGACGACGGGCGAAATTTTGAACGGCCGTCTTTGAATCAGAGATTACGATCGTGGGGGTCGGCCTTTCTGATAGGGCGAGCCAAATTGCCATCTCCTCCGTCGTGGCAGGGCAAGGGCTGCGAATTGTGAGGGAGCATAACGGCGGGTCGCCCGGTCGATTCACGAAGGCCAGAGCATAAGTATCGTGGTGAAGGTATTCTGCCGCGTCCACGTATAAAACATCTGGTCTTATAGGTAGGCATCACTGAAGAGCCCGCGGTCGTTGCATTCTGCGACCCGCATAATACACAGGGTGCATGTTGCGTGGTAAAGGACGGACGACAAGTCGAGCGGGAATAGTGCGAGAAATGGGGGATTTATCAGCGCGTAAATTAGGGGCACGAATCCCGAGTCGGTCTAGGATGTGGAGACCGGTTGAGGTAGTGGATAGGTGGGGCTATTTCTTCTGTCAGGTTCGCCTCCACAAGCTCCTCGGCCTTATTATGGATACCCAGACGGTCTAATCTGGCAGTGGAAGAGTACAGGGGTAGCTGAAGTGCCGCTTTGTCGACGTTTCTGATAAGGCAATTTGTTTTTTCAAACTCACCAGCACTGGCATGAAGATAGGGGAGGCAGTATGTTATTCTGATGATCACGAATGCCTGAATGAGTCGCGATATCTCACTCTGACGTAGCCCATGCCGGTGGTTGGCGAACCTTTTTATGAGACCAATTGTTTGGACAACATGCTTAGTAACTGGGTGACGAATTCTGTATTAGTTCGATTTCGTTGTATGAGCATCCCGAGAACGTTTAGTGTTTGAACTTCCGGGACTGAATAACCACTAACAAAGATGGATATATCTGACGTTGTGCGAGCTGCTCTTTGGGGTGGCAAAACGAGCAGCTCGGACTTGTTAGGAGAACATGTAAGGCCTGCTAACTCGGCTTGTTTAACTACAATACTTGCACCATTTTGTAATGTCTATTCAATGTGCGCATCACTGCCACCTGTCACTCAGAGAGTGGTGTCATCCGCGTACGAAATGAAGCGCAGACGGGAAACTTTCTGTAATTCTTTGGGGATATTTAGCAAGGTCATATTAAAGAGCATGGGTGATAACACAGCCCCTTGCGGGGTACCTATCCATAGCAAATTCACGGTGTCTGAAGTGATGTGTCCGATTTGGAGGATTACTGTGCGTGCCGTTGGAAAGCTGCGAGCGTTGTTTGTGCGCTTTCCTGGGTATACATATTCCAATTCGCACAGAATGGCGGTGTGTGAAACTATCAAAAGCTTTAGTTATATCCAGGGCCACGATGGCGTACCCGACCTATCCCCACAGGACGTCGGGATAGTTCGAGTAAAACACGAGTTTAATTCGGTTCGAATATCCACACGCCTCTTGTAGGGGACCATCGATTGACATCAGGCGGTACTTCCAATCTGTTTAACATTTCACAGTGAAGTAAATTCGACAATATTAAAACGCATCACCGGTTCTACACCTTACTGACACCAGTAGGGTCGCCCATAGGTCTAACGGTGAGTTCCAACGCGAGTTTTGTATAACATTTATGGTCAAGGGTATACATGTTAACTACTGCGATAAGACTTGTCATGTGTAGAGAGAGAGGAAAATAGCTCTTCTTGAAATGAAAGGGTTGGTCACTGTTTACGCTAACGCAAATGTGACGACGACTTCAGCTGCTCGAGAAACGAGCTCATTCTGGAGTGGCGAATAGAGCGGAGTAACACCTCCACCCGCTGCAGAGGGGAATTATCGGAAGGAAAATGCTCTTCTACATATTGCTGTTGAACCGTGGCTTCTTCATGGCAGCGGCATAGGTATGCAGTCGTTAGAGCACACTGTCATCCCCAAACTTTCTTCAGGACTTAAAAATGAGTTCCTGTCGTACATAATTCAAAACGCCCCCTATAGGGGGACATCTATTTACAGCAGACAGGACTTTCATACTGTTTAAATCGTCACGGTTAACTAATTTTGACGACTAATAATGCCTCAACACGAGTTTTACACATTACTGCACTTAGTACACCGCACTACAATGGCATCGCCGAATTAAAATTTTGTTTGTTTTTCCTGAAACCTATAAAAGCAAGGCTTCTCATAGGCAATAAGCAACTTTTCCTAATCAAATCAGGTTTACACTAAGGTCACGATAAGGTCACGAATATTTCAGCTGCACGAGTAACGAGCTCATATGTAGGTGAGCTTGTTAGCGTTCTAGTTCGAGTCCAACACAAGACTGACATTCGCTGTTGGACCGTGCTTTTTTCACGCAGTGGCTTAGGAAATCAGTCGTTTGAGCACGCTATCATGCTACAATCGGTTTCAGGATAGTTTCACAAAAATCACGTCTTGCAGTCGTTCCCAATAACTACGCACCTGCGGTAAGACTCAATGTATTGAGATTAGGGGAAGTTATTGTTGAGAATGTGACCTTGAAATAATTTTGAAGAGTAAAAATATCAACAGGTGTTATAGCCATTAGTGTAATTAGTATAGTCGCTGACCACGTCATTGCTGGGTACAGGCGCAATGGAATATTTTGGCAGAGATGTTATATACTAGTGGCCTACCCATAATTGCCGCGATTAACCGGTGTGGGTAGACTGGTAAAGGCGGCACGTCTTGATGATGGCTAGCTGCCTCTGGGAGCAAAGTTGCAAATTTGTTTGTATAGCTAAACAACAATTATAATTAAAATGTATGAAATATCTTCACAAGATGTCGCTTCTAAAAGCTTTATGAGGTGGGCAACTTCTTTTGTTCGATTGACTGAGAGTAAGCGACTGCAATCGTGTTAACATGTCGGCCTTTATTTGGGAAGGTCGTCGGCACTCATTGTTCAGAGTGGGTTAAAGACGCTGTATTATTCGGACGCCGCGGTATTCCCGTTATGAAAAAGTGACTGTGTGATTTTTCAGCAAATACCTGAACTTTCTGGCAGTGAAATAGGAAGAGCCGGCCTTTGTTTATCTCGTGTTCATCGTTGTGAAAGGGCAACAATTTTTTTTCAATTCACACATAAATTTTTTAGGTCTTCGTATATGACTGCAAACAATGGTGTCGCCTTACGATAGGTGATTGACATGCCGCAAATTTACAGTGCTCTGGCTTCCATCGGCTGTAATGAATAATTGACGGGGTATTTTGCTTTCATTTCTTATGTCGAACGGCAATAGCCAGAAACGAAATTGCAGTGGGTGGAATTTCTGACCAAAAGAAAGCTAATCCACATTCATTAAAGCACTGACAAGTGTTCAGTTTCGTGCAATAAAAGTTACATGCTGCAGATGTCTGCTTCATCGGCTGTGATTCACCGAAACTCCAACCTTTGTAACTAGTGAGAAGGGTATAAGAACAATAAATGTGTTTTATCATGGCCGATAGAAATCTACAAACGCGAATATGATAGCAGCGTTAAATTAACACTCGGCATTCTTACAGAGAAGCTGGTCTTGATGGCATGAAGTGCATCCAGCTGCTTAAGCTCACCTCATCTCAGTAAATCCGACTCTCTGTGAGTTGGCAAACAATTGAAAGAAAAAAAAAAGAATTCGCCCACTTTATTCGTATATTCCTGTCATAACATTGCAGTTCAGTATTCATTTTTCTCTCGACATTAGACAGTGGAACAGCTTAAGCCCGTCTTGCACAAACGTGAATACAATATCTGAGTTTTTATTAGGAATTGCGAATATTCGCCCCTAACCGGAAAACGACAAAGAGTTCAAAATTTCACATCCAGTTCACATTGACATTACGCTGCAGTACGATACGCAGTGTAAAGCATGTTATGCCTTTGTATGCGCGGATTACGTGTCGCAAAGTGTGCCTTTGCGCGTCTCTTGACTGTTTATTCCTCCTTTATTCCACATTTCTGTGGCAAGGCGTTTTTTCAGCTCTCTTTAAAAGCACATCGATATCTGTTACTTTCTTATGAACAATGTGCTACATTCAGAAAAATTCACTTCCGAGATCTGTTCCGCCAAATTGTCTTGAAATATGAGTCGCACACTGAAGACCTGGGTGTGTAAACAAAACGTCCATGTTTCCTTTCTTACAAGAATAAATAATATTTATTCACCACCGCCATGTTATTTACCCAAATATTTATACTCGTATTGTCCATGTCTATTCACGTATGCCCACCTCTCTGGTGCCAAAAAACCCGCACAAACTTTCAATAAAATAAATAAATAAAAAAACATTCTTCTAGAGATTAAGCGAGTCACGCAGCTGTTGCTACGGATACTAGACGTTCCTGTTTAAAGTAAAGACAGCGTTTTTCATATGGTGCTGCAATCGAAAGATGATACTTTGCCGGCCAGGAGTAGTTTAAAACAAGTCACTTGAAAACACTTCCGTCTGAGCAGTGATTGCTATTTATGTTGGGGGTAAATAAAATACTGAATGAACTCTCTATTATATCGAAACATAAACAAGTTTAGATAAAACAGGCAAGTAGGGATACCTTAACAATATTGATGCAATATTTATGCGCCTTGTACTTTCGGAATATCTCCGCTTATGCAAATTACAAAATATAAAAGACCACCGCTTCTATTCAGAAACTTTCGATGTATAAGGAATCTCCAATGCGATATCATTTGGACGGGGAGAAGTTCTAGTTGTCGACAATTTTTTGGTTAACGTTATTTTTTTTTGCCGAACAGCTCAGTGTTTTGTGTATTGAAATGCGTATATGTGCGCAGAAAAATGAGACTAATGATTTGCCATTGTTCTGAACATGTACGTCGAAAGAGGCCTTGCCCATTCACAAAAAGTATTTTCTTATTTAAAAACGCCGTGTTGCCGAGCAGAATTCTGGTTTATGAGAGCGCATATAGGACGATGCGATGACTCGGTAGGAATCTTGGAAACAAAAAGGTTTCAATTCACCGCATTCTTCGTTCAAAACTTGACTCCGCAATCCAACTAGTTTTATTTTTATATCCGCCTAGAGTTACTAAGAACGAAATGTGATTTACTCACTCGACATTCTTCTCTCTGGACGAGCTGCAAAAAAGTGTCGAGGTTTAATAACAATTACTTCAAGACTAACGTAAAAGTTTGCAACGGAAATGTCAAACACGACCTATTTGCTCAAACAAAGAGTTGCTGCAGGAGAAAAATAAAGAAGCTTTCAAGTTTTAAAAATATGTTTCAAGGCAGCCACCACTCCAGAACATAGTAAAGGCGTAGAAGCTACACTTGCAACACTGTACAGCTATGGGAATAGATGTAAATATTGTCCGATAGCTTTGATGCACCAACCTTGGATATCGCCCGTGATCAGCATACAGTCCTCTCTGTATTCTTAAAATATTCAAAGCGGGTAACTGATAATGGGAGGATATGCAGAAATTTCGTCGCTTTGTTGTGCCAACACTGTCTTCCCAGATCCCGCAGGGCTTCCGCGTTGGCTACCGTCACTCTATCCACGCTGGTCGTGATAACAAATGTACTGGATATTTATTTCTTCTTTCTTTATTACATGGCCGAAAAATAGGAGAGGTTCACGCCAGCTCCGGCTACTCCTTCTCGCGTAAGGTCTTCTTCTTTGATATAATCTTCTTTGATATAAACTGTTCTGGGTGTAAATCAATGTTTCGAGAAACAGTCGCTCCGAAAGATAAAACCGTGCAGAGCAGACGCGCGGTATTCGATTCTTCGACGCTCGCGTACGCACGCCACTTTGTTGAGTGCTGCTTCGCCACCTGTCTATTCGTTGAGTTGTTAGGGGAGCAAACTTTTTCTCCAATAAACGTTTTTTCCTTGAACACAACTTCGTCGTCTTTGGCTTGGTGACATCTGGTGAGCTGCGGGGTACATGCACCCTAAGACCTCACCAGGCAAGACAAGCAAGCCCAACTCGTGTCAGCAGCCGACAGCAAGGTCTTCAGCCAGAGTTTGGACTGCTTCCGGGTAAGGTGAAGAAAGAAGACGTCGGAAAAGCCACCATGATCAACGCAGGCACCATGATCAGCTCTACCGATCCTGCCCTTGTCCTGCCGCATCCCACGGATCCCCCATCATCCCATGGGTCACCTTCTGAAGATCCCGATCATGGGAGCTAGTCGAACGGGTCAGGCTATTTAACTGACTGGACGACGCGGAGACATTGAGGCATGTGTTCTTCTACCTTGAATATTCAGCACGGATATGCTTTGAAAACCATGAGAGCTCCCTGTAATCTTACAACGAATGTATGTAAATAGTCGGTTCGAGAAACACTCGCGCCGAAAGATAGAAGCGTGCCGAGCAGACGCCGCGGTATTCGATTCATGGACGCTCGCCCACACACGTCACTTTGTTGAGTGCTGCATCGCCGCCTGCCTATTCTTTGAGTTTTAGGTGAGCACAAGCTCGCTCCAATAAGCTTGTTTTAATTGGAAACAACTGCGTCGTCCTTGGCTTCGTCCCAATATGATGAAGTTGAACAAACTCATTTTCTCCTTAGGTAACGTTGCGAAAATCTGGCATTTGATCCCGAAAACCATAATAAGCACAAGAGGAAATTTCAAGACTAACTTTTTCGAAGTGTCAGGGCATTCTGCTGCCAGGAACGATGCCCACGGATCAGCAATGGCCTGAACACGGACAGTATAACAATAAAACTTTATTCTCTTTGCGTCAATGACATAGTCGGCATGCGCAAGAGATCGAGCAATTTAGTGGGCCAGGAGTGATAAATGAAGCATGTTCTAGAAGCTGTAAAGGGTGATGCACTTTAAATGCTACCCGCTGAAAGCTTTCGTCATTCGCGGTAGTAACTACCTTGTTAATAATTCAAATAACATCGCGAAGAGCGGCTTTTAATTTAAAAGAAATTCCACGTCATCCCTACTAGCTGCTCCCTGCAAAAATCTGTGTAAAAACTATTATTTCAACTTCAGTGTGTTTGATTATTTTGTTATAATATCGATGTCCCCAAAATAGGTTTAGCGGCGTTGTACACACACCAAACAAAAATGGCTTTCTGAACAGAGCGATTTCATCTGAAAATATTATCGTTCGTAGGGTTCAACGATCTCAAATATCAACTTGATTGATCGACAGCTCTTTATTTCTCATTTAGAACACGTTCACCGATACGTTGCACAACATATTTGTCTTTTCCTAGCTGTTGACAAGATAAGGATGCTTCCACATTTTTTCTGTTCCTTTTCTTCTTCTTATGAATCGCTTTTGGCTACAAACACTTGATGAACCTCATAAATATAGACCAAGAAAACTGAACTTAAGAAATGTAAACTTTGTAATTACACACTGACAGAAATCTGGCCAACACAATTGTTTTATAAGTGCAAACGTTTGAATATTCTGCACAATATCTCAATTCTTTGGAAGGTTCGGCCCAAGTACAAGGCACTGATTTTATATCGTGAACATTACCAAAACAAAGGCGGTATAGTCCGAACGCAGGTATTTTCACTACGGCCTCCATGAAGTACAAATATTGGTTCAAAACCCGAACTAAGCAGTTTTACACTCTACTCACGTCTATACGCAGGTAATGGAGCCATCTCTAATTCGGGCTCTGGACGCCAGCATATACCAAGACAATGGAAGCAGCAGGAAGAATCCGGGCAAGTCGACTGACCTGAAAATTTAGGTGAAAAATGCAATATGGCATTTCAGTTCCTTTAACCTTTAGGAAGGGCACATCAAATAGCGCTCACTTATTTAAAATCGGCAGGAAAAACATTATTCAAGGAAAGCATATAAATGAGGTCTGACCAATGGTTTTGACATGTGCTGGCTGCATAAAGCAGGAGTTTTGTCCCGAAAAAGTTCAAGAAGCCCCACAGTACGCCTCATATCAAAATTGTGAAGGATTAAGTCCGGACGCAAGTCTTGGCTGAGAGTGTCATAAAAAATTAGAGCAATAAAGACACCTGTATTACCTTCTATATCTTATGGCACGTAGCAATTTTGCGCCGTACAAATGCACAAAAAATTATGCCTTCAATTTTTACAAAATGCGTTACTTAACTCATATGCACTAGTTATATTTAAAACTGTATATTCAATGCATCTCAGCCCATATAAAAATGTTTCAGTCTAATTCGGTAAAAAAAAGAACCTACGTAGTCTATCCCGTAGGCTGCTATTTATAGGCCACGTTGCTGGAGTTAGAACGCTGAGACAGAGGAATTACTGTTTCTGCGTTGTTTGGATACTGACTCGTCCCAGAGGAGCTGTGCACTGCCTTAGCATTCTGAAACATCCCGTACTTGGTCCATTCGGCGTTTTCAACCGAAAGCATTCAAAGCAGCCTCAACCATTCTCATTCATATCGCACGTACAATTTGGTGTAAAAGGCTTCCGAACTATGATTTTCTATCAAAAACAAACACATAGGGAGGCAAAAGAAACAGCCGAACACTGCGCGATGTGTAGTTGCTGCTGCGATCCTTGTAATGCATCGAGACATCGACCCTACCACCCACAACAGAGAACAGGCCCCATAAAAACATGGCAATGACACCGAGTGTGACCTGTAACTGACAAAAATAGGTGTGAAACCAAACCCTGCGATAGCCAACACCAGTATAGATCAAAAAGATGAATGGAATTCACAAGGAGTCTACCCTAACACTTATACACGAACAATGATGCCACACACCATGCGCAACGCGCCGACAACTGTAATCAGAAACAACAAGGTCTTCATCGCGAGCAGTATACATAAGGAAAGTAACCCGAAGACAGATATGAATCTCATTGTAATGCAGGCTACCGTGTGTGGTTTCGGTCGAACATCGCCATATCGCAATTGTGTCTCCTCCCGAACGATACGATAAAGATTCCTCGATATACAATGGCCCCCATTTTCTGCTTAGCTCTGAATGCGAAGAATTCTCGAGTGAAAAAGTTTTCGCCTTCTTTTAATCGCAACAGCAGATACTCTAGAGTTTCTTGTCGATGTCCAATAAGGGTCCCCATGTAAGTTAGTTGTACGTTATATTCTCCATCGACGCCCGCTATTTCTGCAATACAAAACACAGCTGTATATAGGGATTTAAGTTGGCCTGTGCCACTGAAGTTTGTTAGGAAAATGTTCATTAAAATGTTCCAGATTTTACCCAATCCCCTAGTAATGCATATTTCTCGATCCAACAAGAAAGTGACAGAAGTCATATCACTGTCGCACGTAACGGAACAAAATATGCCGTAGTGGAAGTATAACGGACTTGTCGCGAAATGACCGCCTACGTAGCTTGGCTTTGGCTTTTAGAACCCGGTCATTACTACCCAGCAATATTGGTGCAAAATCATTTGAAAATGAGTTGTTTGAAGTCCTCTTGCAGTAAAACAATGCTATCTGGGAAGCATGCTGTATTCTGGCCGGTCACACTCTGATTGGAGTAATGAAATGTCTACTAGGCGAACAAATATGCGCGCCATGCCGCGGTATTGTAATCTTCGTACTTTGCTACAAATTCGGCTGCACAGGTTCCTGAAATGCAGTCAATCGACCCTTTTAAGTCGCAAACTGCACTGAGCGACTGTACGGCATGAGACGTTGCTGCAGCGAACGCTCAATATTTGCTGCTTCCTGATGATATCCGCCAGACTGGCTTGCTGGGTGTGATCCGGGACAGCAAAAATCTCCCTTACGCACCAAACAGAAATGCGGCACGTTTTTTCTCTTTTAGGAATATTGCGGTTAGCGCATCTACGAAGAGGGCACGTGTGCTCGATAAATGGTTTCCACAGTCTCGTTTGAACCCTGAGTTCTGCACCTAATAGCGAAGTCGGCCGGTTTATTCCTGTCATTGCTGCAGTATGTACTTAAGAGTACCTGCCAAAACTGTTGCGAGGTGGGAAAGGGAGACTCATGGTTCTTGAACCATAACTGGCTTCGACGTTGCTAACGACCGCACATGGCTAAACGCCATTGCATAATAGCACAACAAAACCATTCATGTCTTCGCATGGGTCTCGCCCAGTAATATTGGCACCGAGCAAATATCAACGCGCATATCCCGATAATCCTTCAACAATTAATCAAACCCATACTCTCTTCATCCAGCTCGTGGGCCCATTCCTAAAACATACGATTACTATATCAACGTCCCACGCCTGTGTAATTAAGGCCGAGCCGAACTTTGTCTCATATGCCAATAAGAGACCCGTAAGGGCCCCAACACATCTTTTGTTTTTACCTATGATCTTACTTTTTGACGAGTGACAATTTGCTCCCAGTAATCCTATTTCCTCCCCAGGGGAGTTTTAGTCGAACTTGGGAGTACAGTTCAAAAGATCTGTTCATCAGAAATTGGCACTTTTAACCAGAGGGGACGAGCATAGTGTTATAGTATATACCAACCTAATAACGGTGGTCATACAGTCGGCAGCAGATCTGGGACAAGAAGCCGGTAGGAAACTGCCACAAATTGTTGGCCACTGCTGCACACGCGTCGTATGTCATCGGCCTTCTCTCCCTCTCACATTCCTTTACTTTTCTTTCTTATGGAAGCCCAAAGAGGAACATTAAAATATTCTTTTGCCCTGGCTGCTCTCTTCGCGCACCTCCGTGCTCGGCACAGCCTAGGGGCATCTCGCAAAAGTAGTCTGGAAATATTCAATCAAGAAGGAGGACCAGCCGCTTTCTGAGTGCGGGCAAGCATTCACCCACCGTCAGTCTTGAGCTACCGGCTTCCGGAATTCGTAGGCAAAACGGATAAATGGCAAGTGTACTTAAAACGTTGAGGCATACCTGAACTGTACCAGGTTACTGACAATGCCAGAAGTAAAGCACTGTTGGTCAGTGCGCTGGGTCGAGAACGAATGATGTACTATGTGGCAGAGCCGCACAGGAGAAGACACATGAACTGGCCTGGGATGAGGTCACGAATGTTTTGAGTAATATGACACACATGGCCAATCAGAGTTACGAAATCTTCAATTGTGTCTTCCGAGACCAGCGCGAATAAGGGTGTGACCACACATTCATTGTTTGAAAATGGCACTTAGCACATAATTGCAATTTTTTGTCTATGCTGGACCGGATGTGAAGGGACCGTATCTTATGTGGGGTACCTTCAGGAAATCTTCGAAAGTAGCTGCTTGCACAACCGGAGTTGACATTATAAGAGGTTTGTTTGCTTTGGTACTTGCTTTGGTGGGAAAGAGTGATAGCTGGATGCACATATCTTTTATCAAGGAAAGGGAACTGCAAAAGTGTTCGCAGTGAAAAAAAGAAATTTGCTGCTTTATCGACAGACTAAACGGGACGGGGAAAAGCCATGCGACTGCTGTAGGAAGCTTAGTCATGAACACACTGCCTGTTGAATACGCCGAGGCACTGTTATGCATGTGTGAAATCAGGGCACATGAATTGAATGGGCGCGCATATTCCCGACCCGCTGAATGTGACAGCACAAGCCGACGACAGCGATAGCAGTGCGTCGCAACTATGGTCCGTCACTTGGAGGGGTTAATTGATGGCATCGATTCAGCAAACGTTCACGTGGTACGGCGAAAGATGAAGACGTATTTAAACACCGGCTCACCCGTAAGCGTCATTCTTAGAGCAACCTACAAAACCCACTGTTATAAATGGGACAAGCTGCACGGATCGCGGATAAAGGTGTCGTGTATTTGGGTAAGCTGCCAGTGCTTGGAATACGGTCCATACGTCCCTGCACAAGTCAGCGGGAGTTCATTTGTACCTGCTTGTCTTGGACTGCGAAAGTCAACTCTTTTGCTGTCGTGACTTGTTGCGGAAACTCCTAGACGAGGGTGCACCAATAGTCAACGTAGCTGTTGCACCTTTAGATTCAGGACCGGGTTTTCGCCTCTTCAGAATTCGTCGCACCAACAGATAGAAAATGTCATGAAGTGGTACGCGCAGCGCCAAAGAAACCAAATTTTCTTCCTGCTAAAGAATGCGTTATGCGTAGCACCAGTCCTGACAGAATTTTATCTGAACTGGGACCTTTTCTTTGAATGTGATGCGTCTCCAAGGTGGTGCACTTCTGTAGCGCAAGCCACACTGGCCGAGGTTCAGCAGTTTCGGGCCACGCCAGGAGAGCCGTGCTGCGAATTCGCTAGGAGCAGTGATGTCACACCGCGCACAGAACGTTTCTCGCTGCCCGGCGTCTTTCACACACCCCACTCGCCCAGCGTTTTCGCCGACCTCCGTTGGTCACGTGCGGCCAGGTCAACTTGATGATTATGCCAGGGGTAGCCGGGTGTGAAACCGATGCCGCGTGCGTCATAGCAACACCGGCGTGCGTCGGTGGGACTAGCTTACCACTGGTGCTATTAGAGCCGCTGCGCCATTGCTGCTCGAGAAATACACAAGTGTTACATAATGTGTATACCATGTGCGTGTCATTGAAGCACCAGTAAGCATGATAATCAAGCTAACCCTAGAAAGCCAGGAAAGCTATGAATAACGAGCTGAACTTTAGCTCAGGCTACGTAAATCCTGGCATAGTCATGCGAAGCCACAGCTATTTTTTTTCAACCTATAGAAGGCGAGAAAGGATCGATGGGGTCGATATTCCACACATAACAGCTCGAAATAAAGCACTTGATATTGCACACAATAACAGCTCGAAATAAAGTACTCCCAAGTCGAGCGCCAACCAATAACCTCAAAATTTGGCGTACCTTTGTTTGTGAATATCGTTTGGAGCGAGAGTTAACTCCACTTACAGATCACCAGCTCTCGCTTGCTCTTTGAAAGCACGAGCGTCACGCAACGGTCATGGCGGCAGCCAGAATGCAATGATCTGTCTCACTACTTGGTGCGAATTCGTGTAAACTGCATTAGAAGCCCGGTAAATTTATGCTCGACGCAGATGCGTTACGCCGGTTACCACATTCATATGAACAGTGGCTGCAGAACACCGACGATAAAGTCGAAGGCGTCATGGACCACTAGGACGATCTTGCTGGACCGGTAGAACTGCTAGCCCTCACACAGTCACACGGCATACCCTCAAGGGTGTGCAAGTACCTCGAGGGTTTCCGGCAACACGCCGCTGAAGAAGGCACAGAGATGCGGGAGTAGCACAAAAGGCTACACGACCTGTCGGCACATCAGAAATTGCTGCACTGGCCATCGTGTTGTGGTTCCGGTGGAATGCGGGAATAACCTAATCAAATTATAACAAGTGGATCAACATGGCGTTTTGGCAGTGAAGGTGGTGGCACGGTCAAAATTTTGATGGCCTGCCTTAAATCACGACATTGAGCGCGTAGCCACTGTGCCCGGGATCTGCGTGCCGGGGTTGCCCATGCAACCAGAGGAAACACCCATCAGCTGGGACACAGGAACGACGATCACGACTCCATGTCGACTTCGCGGGACCATTCCAAAAGAAGATGGTGCTAGACGTTAGCGACTTTCACAGTACATCGACTGACGCCATTCCATGTTACCATGTGACCTCCGGAAGCAGAGTTGGCCAGCAACTCTATTTATAGGTTCGGTCTAGCACAAACAATAGTGTCGGAATTTAACACGCGAGTCACAGGGTGGGAGTTTGGGTTCTTGAAGCAAAACGGGGTGGTTCACGTTCGCGCACCTGCTATCACTCACAGAGTATTGAATTGGCGGAACGTGCAGTGTGAACCATCTAAGACGCACTAAAGAAGTGTGCGGGCACAGACTTGTCGAAGGCATTGCCTAGAACTCTCTGTCCCTACGGAAGCATACCGCTTCCGCCAGGACGCTCGCCTTCGGAAATATTAGGATACAGGCTGCGCACATGTAAAAAAAATGTTATCCTACCAGGCGCCTGCCAGTATGAGAGGTCTACTCTTTTGGAAACGGCAGCTGGAACGCTTCGCTCGCGGTTCTTGTGTAATTCGATATTACAGCCATGGCTAATCGAACCCTGGCAAGGTTCGGTCTACCATAGGGAAAGGCCTCGTGCCTGTCAACGCGGAGAACGGGATTGTTCACTGCCAAGCAGACCAGCGCAAGCGGTGGAGCATCAAAGAAACCGTGACTTCAGGGCGTCCCACTTCCCCACAGAATATCCCGGTATTGCAAATACAACACCGGGAAACACTACAAGTCACGGCCACCAGCCTACCGGAGTTTCAGCGTCCTGAGCCAGCACGTTCCACACATACAAAAAAGACAGTGGGGCATTATGCAGTCTAAGGAAGCAGGAATGCCACAAATTGCTGCCCACCATTTTGCCTGGCGCGATCAGTTTGCGCATGCACGCACCTTCTTCGTCCTGCTCTCTCTCTCTCTCTCTCTCTCTCTCTCTCTCTCTCTCTCTCTCTCTCTCTCTCTCTATCTCTCTCTCTCTCTCTCTCTCTCTCTCTCTCTCTCTCTCTCTCTCTCTCTCTCTCTCTCTCTCTCCCTCGCTCACCTTTTCTATTTATAAATTCCAAGATGGACAATAAGTGTTCTCTTTTGCCCTGGCCACTTTGTTCGCAAAATCCCGGGTGTGGCCAGGCCCTGGGTTGCTAGCAACAAAAACAAACTAGGAAAGCACTTCAGACATCGACTAAATTTATTACGAAACGTAATAACGTGAACCTGTTGAGTACCGTGGATCAGACGGAATTTTCAGAGCTGTGAAATTCGTTACCACAAGTAAAACTCAGGATATTTGTGCGCACATAGCAGAGATTGAAGAAACTGGATTTAGGCGGACGGTTAATAACTACTATAAAGGAGCTAAGTAAGCCAAAGACAAAATGAACCTACTCAGACACGAGTAGAGTAACAATTCCAGAAACGTGTACAAGATAACCTATGCAGCCGAACGATTTTACACCATGCTCTACGCAGGAAATGTGAGAAAAGGGCTACGACAAAGCGGGCAAGCTTAGCACGCGAAGTTCCACTATTAACCAAAACACTCTGACAATTTCGCACTCAAATGAGAAGAGAAAACGGTGCGGGTGACATTTGGATATCCGCCGGTTTTGCAAAGCCGGAAGGATATTGTACTGCAACAGCTTGTTGCGGTTTTTCCGAATACCTAAAGACTATAAAAGGCCCCACAACCTGAATAACCACCCAAAAAATTCTGATTAACAAGAATTTTTTTACAAAAAAAGAAAAACACCCTGACCCTAAGGAACACATACCAACCAGCCTACTCTCAGTTGCGTACATACTGTTTATGAAAGAATAGTTAACCGAATGAGTAACAGACTAGGTTCCCCAACCTAAAGAGCAGGCTCCATTTTACGAAGGAAATAAGGAGCGGATCGTTTGCACGTCCTGAATGAAGTGCTAGAAAATCCGCAAATTATAATAAAACCCTTCACACGGCATTTAAAGAATACGAAAAAGCCCTTTACTCGGAGATCACCCGCAGTGCTGGAAGCAATAAAAGATCAGTGCATAGGGGATTCTTACACGAGATTCCTGGGTGATATATGCAAGGGATGCACGGAAAGTATGGTTCCCCCACATGCCAAGACCAAATTTTTTATCCGTAAAGGGGTACGAACGGGTCATACCACCTTGCCGCAACTGTTCGTTGCTTCTCTAGAACTGTTATTCAGGAAGCTTGACTGGGAAAACGCTGAATCATGATTAGTGGGGAATACTTGAGCCATTTGAGGTTTCCAGACGACATTATTCTTGTAAGCGAGTCTGGAAAAAGCACCTGCGAAGTGCACGGGGCTTTACATGCGGAAACCAAGGCCCTGTGGATAAAAATAAATAAGAATAAAGAACTATGATCACTAACAATCATAATGAAACTTGCGGAAACGGCCCTGTGCGGCAGATATAACGAAACGCTAGAAAAAGAAGATTATAACTACCTGGGTAAGGTAATCTGTGCTTATCCCAAAAGTAGGTTAGAAATCCCACGGGAATAAGGTACGCTGTGGGGTGCACTCGGCAAACACTATCAAATAAAGAGAAATAATGTACCTGTATCACTAAAAATGAGAATACACATAACATACGTCGTTCATCGAACCTTGGCGCCTTACTAAAGAACTTGAATGCAAGCGGAGGTCTGCTCAGCGGGACATCTAAAGAAAATATATAGAAATAACATTGCGGGTGAGGAAACGGGCTTCTTGGATAAGAGAACAAACAAGAGCAGAATATATCCAGGTTGAAATAAATAAAAAGATATGGACTTGGGCTGGACGGGTATTTGAAAAATAACAACCCATGGGCTACTTGTATAACAAAAAACATGCCCAAAAGTGTGTTTACAAACAGTTCAGGGCCGATTACTTGATGGAGACACGATAGAACGAATTTTGGAGGCTCAGAAAAGAACCGAGCGATGCGGACAGTAGCTGTTGAAGGTAGATGGTGAAGGCTATCTTCCTGCTGTAGACAAGGGCGGCAGCTGATGAAAGCCATATCGTCGTGCCGTTTATTTCGACCCTTGTCAGCAGCAGTGTCCCTGTACCCGGGCGAGTACTGGTAGCTGCACGACGAAGCACTAGTTTGGGTAAAATGTTTAGTAATTCTAATTACCGAAGGCTTTCGTTAGTTGTTAATGCGTACAAGGACTAGTAACATATGCACAACCAGTTGTAGAATTTTTTTGTACACAATACCTGCAATCTCTGCACTCACCGCACCACAGCCCGTAAAGACGAGGGTATGATATACGCTCACTTAGACAGGAGCAATTGAAATTGGGTGATATTCACCGAAAAATAGGCATAACGTGGCGGTTACGGTCAAATCCACAGGACACGTAAAGGGGTGTCTGCTTGTTTAAACAGTACCAATTTGATATAAAATTATTTAGGCTAAGTCGTGCAGCTTTCCCGTATTTGTACAGCATGGTTTATGGGCTTAAAAGGACGTACAGAGGAAACTGACAAAACAACTGGTTTTCCCGTTGTTGTTTGGGTGTACGGTATGAAATTTATCACCAAATAGTCTACTTTTTGTGCACAGTACCCTGTTTTTTTAACAAAAGTAAACATCGTTGGTTTTCTGTGTCTAAAATATTGCTAAGAAACACATACGGGCATCTATGAAGGTATTTTTTCCTAAATGTAAATCTTACGTTGACGTGACGTGTCCGCAAAACCTGAAAAAACAAGAGAACCTATATAAAACACGCTAAAGTCTAATATTATACGATACAGAAATACCTACCCTTGCACATACCTAGAAAACGCCTTAATATTATAAAATTTTTAACAGAACAGCAATATTTACAAAATGCAGCGTCGTGGTGCAGCAGTACCTCCCTAAGACGCTAGTATAATCCCTCGTCTAGCGACCACCTTATCTCGCCTTATTAAATTTCGCACATCTCATCATTTTTCCACATGCTTAGCATGCGAGAATTCAGAATAAACATAACGTTAAAAATTCAAGTGGTTTCTCAAAATTTGCCTTTAAATTCTTATCTACAATCCATACATGGATGAATGACGAAACAAGCTGGAATTATATACATAAAAATGAATTGGCACAAACTGAACCGATTCTATGCACACTAAATACGCGAGAATACTACAAATATTGCAAAAGCAGCTGCATTGCACTGGTACCCTAAAAGAACAGCTAACAAGAACGCCAAATCAAACCGCCAACATGCTATTTAATTGCCAATTTTTTGAGTAAACAAATGTTATCGTACTAATTTAAGAAATTTATTTATTTGTAATTAAGAACCATAGTAAACCTCCAATACTTAAATGTCACAATACAGCCAATGTGACTTATCTCAAAAAGGCAACTTTTTTATCAAAACTCGTCACTCGTTTCTTAAATATGAGCATTATTGGTGTGTGGATAAAAACATTAGTATAAATAGAAAAGTTCGTATTACGCCCTTTATTCCCTTAAACGATGCCCAGAACAACCAAGGAACTCCGGAAGGTCTTCATTTGGATAGCTGGAGTGGTTCGCAGCAGCACGACCACGTCTTGCTGCGGGTTAATTATTTGTAAAGCTTTCTTCGCGATTGAAAATCCCGCAGTTCTGTTTTAGAGTATTCTTCAAACATTTGTGCGAGCGTACTTTTTTGATGGCAATGCTTGATCGTATAATAACGTAATAGTTTCTTCAAAGGACTGTAGAAGAAACGCGATTGGGCTTGGCGGGCCATTTTCGGCGGGCCATCAGGCGGGGTCCTCTCTTGAAAGCAGGAGCGTCTTCCATAGCGTTGGGGAATTTATCTCTAAATGCTTGTCCTTCTTTATCAAAGGGCTGTGTGTCCGTGAGGGTTTCGCGGTTTACGAGTTCTCAAGCCATCACGTTACCTTGCTCACCCCCTAACAGGCCCGCGTGCGTGGTGGTCTCTCTTATGATGACCGAATGTGTCAGGTCCGTGCGTCTTTTGGCTTTGAAAATGAAGTATTGAGTTGCACTTGAAACGAGATCTTCATCTAAATTTATCACAGCTGACTTCGAATCGCTCACAGTTAAAATTCTGTCGTTATTTATAATGTTTTTTATAATTCATTGTAATCGTATCATATCGGCAATCCTTCATCTACTCACGGTTCTGTACAAGATAAAATGTAGAAGTGTTGGATGTTTTATGCGTTGGCTCAAAAAACTTGCATTAAGGAAAGCCCGAAGTAACCGCCAACGAATAAAAATAGGGAGCCTTACGTGCTGCCTTACCGGCTGAAACCTCTTTGCACTGGGTGTTTCGCTTTTGTGCTGGTCTGATAAAAAGACCGCTGCTGATGACACTAATGACTCCTCTTTATTTTTATCACTCCACACCTGAGGCTTGGACCATCGTGTTTAAAAGCAACGGCAGCTCGCTGTTTACTCAATCCCCCCGGATGACTCACGATCAGTAAAAAATTACACAGGAATGCCTAGAAGTATAATGAGACAAAAACTCGACTTTATTTATTAAATATAAATTATTCAAACGCCCTTCAGTCTTTCGAGTCACACATATGGTAACATAAATATACTTTTGTTGTGCTGCATCTTTCTTAAAAGTTGAAATTAGGTAATGCACTTTGACACATACGCACTGCTCCGGCATAAGACTTTATAACAAATGCAATATCTTTGGCAACTGCCTATTGGATGCTTTTAAACAGAAATTTTATAATCACCCTTCTGTTTACTTTCATGGCAATAGCCTATTTTTTCCATTTAAGTGCTACTGCTGCAAACAAGTATTCAATTGTTATCCGAACGTTGAGCTCAATGTTTCAGTATTCCTTTAAAAGAAATATTTTTTATTGATGTAGTCTGATCGACAGCTTTTTAGTTGCGTTGATAGTGCTTGTTGAGATTACTTTGGGTTATTTGGGCTGCTACACTACTGCATCTGTCAGCTAAAGTTTTCATGCGAGTGCTATGTCTACCCGAATATGTCTACCCACAGGCTCTGTTAGTTTGCATAGCCAGTATTGATGAAATCCAGACACGCTTAAAATACCGGTTTTGTAAGCTAACAATTTATTAAAAGGTAATATAATGTTTATTGAGATGACGCTGCACGCCGAAGCCTATACCGTTTTTTGTTGGTACAACACAATGTTTACAATGCTAAGATATATTTGATGGCCATGCATTTAGCACACAAATGGTAGTCACTGGCAGCCGCATATCAGTTAGTACTCATTACCACAAACCGACCCAACTGTTTTCGACGAAATCTTGTGGTGATCTAGCCACGAGACATCCCAACCTGTACGAACGTCGGTATTAACAAAAACAACCTAGTCAGCTTCAATTAGGACGGCTGGGCAGCTCGAGAGTAACTCATGATCCAGCGGCGGACCCTTCTCGTAGCGGCGCTGCTGCTCTTCCGCTTCGCTACGATTTGTCATAAATTGTCTTGTGTGTGCGCATAACCGCCCGTGCCGCAACTGCTCGCAAGATGCCCCAAAGTGTGGATGGAAGCCAGTGTCTAACAAACTATCTTTTTCTCAGAGCAATGTGGCAGTTGTGCAATATTATTTATTGCATTCAGATTTGACCAATACTTCGGTTTCTGTACCATATTCCCGTATTGAAAGCATGCAGTGCGTATTTAAATGCTTACTTCTATTGGCGCCGGAATATTCGTTGAAATCTGAAAACAATGTTTCAAATAAATTTTGATACCTCTACTTTTTTGAGTATTTAGTAAAGTACATAAACCTCAGACACTCCGATGTCGCTTTAGAGCGACGTCGGAGTGTAGTCGCCTGCCGCCAGCAGAAATGCTGACAAACAAGATATGCAGGTTAGAAAAAAAAATCACGCCATATCCACGGAATGAATAATGATAAGTGGGGCGAAGCTCGAGAGGGGGAGATCATCGATAACCGTAACTCTCCCGTGAAAGTTCGCCCAGTACATCATTAAGAAAGACATAAGACTGTGTGCGCACATTGTACAGATCAACTTTTATTTTCGGAGTCAATGCTCCCAGTCCCAGACCTGGTGAAAGACTCCGCGCCATCGAGGACTACCGCGCACCTCCACCACAATTTGTCACGTAGGATGGGACACAACGGTAAAAAAAGAACTTTTATTTAGGGCGAACTTGTGCCCGAACAAGACTAGAGGAAACGAGCAAAGGTCCTTGCGTCTCGTTCGATCTCCGAGAACGACTGCCTGCGTTCGTGGCGTGATCTCTTGCGTGATCTCCCCCTCGTAGTGCACGTGCGCTCGCGCCTCCGTTGGCGAACACAGACAAGCTCGTGCTCCCGGTGCCGAGTTTGCGCTGCCGGTTGCAGCCGCTTCTTGCGCGTGCAACGCGGCCCACTTTGCGACATCTCCGAAAGCATGCGGCGGTGACGTACCACGAGACACAAGGGATGGACAGACCCATGGCTTTAGGAGCTTCGCCCCTAAAAAGTGATTGATTACTCCACTTATGTCTAGTTAGTGACCTTGTTGCCACTGTGTTTATTTTCCTTTTAATGTGTTATTTCCATTGGCATGCAATTGCCAATGTTATTTTTGTTGGTTTTTATGCTAGAGGAAATACTTTTGTAGATTTATCTTAATCCTTTGTATACATCTGTGCTCCGCTGCATACTCATTAGTTAGTGTTGGTGCAAATTGCTTAAATGTATGCAATCTTTGTACAAATTGAACACCCTGATGTACGACTCCCCTCTGCAACGCCCTCTGGGCCGCGAGGGTACCAGAAATAAAAAAAGTAACGATAAAAAATAATTATTCTGGTTTGTTATATACTCATTGTAGAAACATGGTTCGTAGGCTCTTCTTATATTAGCTTAATCATAGGTTTTGAGGGGAAAATGTTTTTTTGTCAAAAATTGGTCGAGCTCCTGTAACATTACTTTTATATGTTGAACTGTTTGTTTGCTTGATTTCGTGTTTTATCAGCGTATTTTTTTACTTGAATTAATATTTCGCTGCTGTAGTATTTCTCTGGGTAATTTTTACGGTAATGTGAAAGCATTTTTATTACCTTGAAGGAAGACCTTGCCACCTTTTCCTTTTTTGTTGCAACTGCGGCAATATTCCAAGCCTTTTTTGATCACCATACCCTCAAATAAATTGTTTACTGACGCCTGCTCGTGTTCTTTCATTCCTCCTTCTTACAGCGTTTAGTTGCTGCCCCCTCCGACCATTTTGAGTTTAACGTTAATGACGGTTTCATTTGCTTGTCCCTTTGTTCACTGTTTTAGTACGCTTGTTTCCCACTTTTTATAATAACAGGGGTGCAGGGTATTTGTTATTTTTATGCCGATTTATTGCAGTTTTTTCGGTGCAAACCAAATGGAATTTTTGAATTCTTCAAAGAAATCTTGCGCAGCTTTCAGGGTGAGACGGTACTTTGGTTTGTAGGTGATATCTTGTAAGAGCAAACAAAAGAATTTACGGTAACTGCGATTGTAATCTGGTAAAAATTCCAAGTGAATGAATTCAAGATAGGAAGCTTGCCCCAAATTGCCCGCGTCAATCCAACTCTTACGTACACTGAATTGAGTTGATTTCATTTCAATTAGCGTTGTTTAAAACGGAAGGCTCACAGCTAAGCGAATATTCAAGTCGATCGTCCCTTCTTTTTTCGGAATTATCCAATCTCAATATTCGGCGTTTGGCATAGAAATCACCGTGTGATATAATGTGTTCTCTAAAAAAATTTCAAACAAAAGTTATATCTCTCCAATCTTTTTCCAAATTGCCTCTCGGAGGTACATACCCATAATTTGCAATATTTTTCTTTTCTCCAGAGTTTACGATTCGTGCAGGCTCTTTATGGGGGCCACAAACATGAAAACTTTTACTTCCTCATAAAAACAAACAAGAGCGGCTTTTATGTTATTTTTGTGACTAGTGGCTTCCTGCATTGCTGAAGCGCGATTGTGATTTTCGTTATAATAAGAACTTAACGCCGCGTTTCCTTTTGCACACCTTGCCAAATAACTCGGATGATATGTAGAGTACGCCTTGAATACGAGATTTTTGGGTTGTCTGAGTGTAGATTCGCCAGAGCATTATGCATATATTTGTACTGAGTATAGTGCATGATCCGAGTGTTATTGCGTTGACTCCTTCATAGCAACTTAAAATTTTTTATAGTGCAGTTCCGTCCACATCACCCTACACTGAAGATCACAAACAGTTGTACTTCCCTCTTGCTTTGTCGAATCTGTTTCAGGTTTAGCCGTTCCACCGGCGGGTGTAGATTGCCAGTAGAGAATCGCATCTTGTTCTTGTAGTTGCCTGTACATGTAGGTAGGGCATGTGTTCGCCATCATTGAGTGGCTTATAATGAAATTCTGATCCATTGATTTGTTTTTTTTTTTTTCACAAACACCCAAAAGCAACATTCTGCTCTAGAAGAGTTTCTGAAGCGCACCAGTGCAATTCCTGACCTCCTGTTTATGTCCCATAGTTTTTCTGAGTGGCGATAGCTCGCACAACGCTGCATCTTCGGAGAAACATTTGTAATACTTGTAGCGTGTCCATCCGAATTAACGGTTTTCTATCATTATGATGGCTTGATAAGCTCGCAGTTTTATTGACACTACGGCTGTTGTTCCGTTCTTTCCATCCCAATGGCTGGGAACTTGGGTATTGTAGTGGGTTGCAAGATAGGCGTTTCAAGTTTTCTAAATTCGGAATTTCTTTACAACGATATCTTTGATACCCATCACTTTCACCTGGGGAAGTTTTGTGTTGATTTACTTTTGTATTTGGTGGCTTGCTTCACTCCCGGCAGCTTCAGTCCACGCAATAGCTTAAGACAGTTTTTTTTTCGCTCTTTTAACGTCAACGTTAGGGCGCTACCTTTTCGTCCTTCTCGAAGAGAGACTTCTTTTCAATCAATTTTTGGTTCAATAGATTTTGCAATATTTCGGCAATCCTTGCTAGTTTTAATGTGGGTGGTTTCACCAATAGCGTAGCGCGAGGTGGAGGCTCATCAGTTTTTTCATTCTACTGGCTTGTTGCGGCTGGTTGGTTCTTTCAGTACACCTCATTGAAAAGTTTTTCTCTATCTGGGACCCCCAATGTGGCGTTTTCTTACAGCCTTTTATGCGCCGCAAACCTGGTTTTTAATTGCTTGACATTACGAGATGCTTTATTGTGAGCTGATTCATTGGAATTAATCGTTTCAACACTGCATTTACTCTTTCTTTTAAAACTTTTACGTTTTCTTGTAAACATTGCAGTATTTAGGCTATTATTGCTCGTTTTATTGTTGGTTATTTCACCAATAGCGCAGCAGGAGGTGGCAGCTGATCGGTTTTTGTTTGTACTGGCTAGTTGTCGCTCGTTGCTTCCTGAAAAAGTCCACCTCCTTAAAACCCTTTCTTAAGTACACTTCCTTAAAACGTTCTTGCCTAACTGAACTCTGAATGAGAGGTTTTCTTATAGAGTTTTACATGCCGGAAACACATTTTATATGCACTTGACCTTACGGGATGCGTTATTGCGACCTGTTTCATTTGACCGAACAGTTTGAACACTGCATCCACTCCTTGCATGTGATCTTTGACATTTTTTGTTAACGTTTCATAAGCGCACTCGTCAAACGCTTATGGCAAGTTGGCATATTTGGCTGCCTGTACTGCTGTCAGTATTGACGAACCATATGACGTAGTGAGTTATTTTCTGTGTTGAACGTGAAAACATTCCGCTAGATTCATCCCATCAGGCTAGTTTCCGAGGGCTGTTTTGGAGGCTTTCACTTACGTATGACATACGTCAAAACTATGTTTCATAAATTGTTCACGTTCCCAAGTTCGAATGAAGCTTTTGGCATGTGTCGATCACCTGTCAGCTACTGCGACTTGCCGCATCTATGTGAGGCTTTTTATGGCAGTTGGACGGAAGTTTTTTGCTTTCTCAGTTCATTTGTTTGATCCCTTTGTCCCACTTGATGATTTAGGGCTTGTTCTTGCATTTTTCTTTATTTGTTACCTCCAGGTCTGTCATACCCCTAGTGCAATGCTTGCGTGTTTGGCCTCACGAAGGCGCAAGCACTGTTGCGGTGTGGAAGCGACTGCTTAGAAATATTTTTCTTTATCTTGAGAACTTTTCGCTTGGGATCGTCTTCGTTTTCGCTGTTGCGACAAAACAGATGTTCTGCCCAGTGCACAAATTATACAAGAACCACAAGCTGATGAAAAGTTACAATGTACGCATTATTAGTTCCCCGAAAGTGCAGACAATCGCGCTGTTTCAACTAAGTGGCTCTTGAGCCGAATGTGCAACTAAGACGATAACCGCAACCTGACAGATAGTTACATCGCATGCAATAGTGATTCCCAGAAATAAAAATTCAGCAAAATATAATCGCCTACATTACTTCGCGTTCTGTGACGGGTACTTGAAATGTGATTGTCGCATCATCACTTAAAGATGGTAGGAAGTCATGTAAACATTGTGTCGACGCTGTCCTGTTCTAAACCCTCAGTTGAGTTTGTTACTGAGGAGGCGAATCTTCACCTACTTTCAAAAGCGGTCGATAGTACGGAGGTATGGTTCAAACTAGGTCACTGACACTACGCTGGGGCCAGAAGACACGAGAAGACAGACGAGAAGACGCAGAAAAGAAGCTGGCTACAACCAGAGCTGACGCCGTTCAAGCTACCATTATTGTGCAACGGGTCGCCGACGCTGAACGACTCGGCTCAATTTCTAAGCTTCTGCACGTCACCGCGAGACTAAGTCATTACCCACACAACCTGAAACAAGGAACTGGACGGCTATGTACCCGAGATGTTCAGTGTGTAGAACATTACTTTGTTCTCTCGGAACAACAGTTTCACTTTGCTGTCCAGGAAAAATGTCCTACTCCCCAAAAACCCCTTTCCTAAGATTTCCACCTGTTGCTCTTTTAATTCGAACCTATTTTACACCATCATGAAACGTCTAGTACCTATTAGGCTTTGGTAGCGCCGAAAAACGAGCAGACTCAGAGGGAACGCACTCTGCTTGTGTTTGTGCCTATCACAAAGCTTGTATTCGACACCCGTTTATATATAGAAACCCCTATGCACCCCGAGCTTCATTGTTACTGAGTAGATTCATCATGCTCACGAGGTTCCTAGAAGACATCAGACCTATAGAAAATATTTCGAGTTTTGTTTGAGCGTAAATACCTTATTGTTAACCACGTCTGCCGTTTTTAGAGCCCCTTCTTCAGTTGAGACTTATTTTCTATCTAGTACGTTAGACGTTCCTATATTGTCATTATTTTTCATTAAGGCACAGCAGCTTGGGAGCATTTA
Organism: Haemaphysalis longicornis; assembly: GCF_048455015.1. Classification (NCBI taxonomy): domain Eukaryota; kingdom Metazoa; phylum Arthropoda; class Arachnida; order Ixodida; family Ixodidae; genus Haemaphysalis; species Haemaphysalis longicornis. The sequence continues at coordinate 5,358,176 of NW_027526288.1, read as the reverse complement.
GATGTTTCCGAAGAACACCAATAAACGGAGCAACCTATGCAAGCAGATGAAAAAAATAAACATCCAAAGCACAAATTTTGTGGGCAAGCAAATCTTTTGGAATAATAAGTACCTAGGCAAAAGAGGCTTATGATTTCTGGACTACATCGAGCAGGTTGTGTAATGCCTAGCTTGGTTCTTTTTTAATACTTTTAACCCGCAATAAGTTCATTTATTAAACGCAACGTAACGTTAAGTATATTTATGTAGTGATGAGAAATTTGTGCTCATTGATATATATTTGATGCTAGAACCGTTCCTATATTCTACTAAAAACCAGACATGAGGCTCTGCCGCCAATAATAGGTTAGCGTTACATTTTTGTGCAGGACATAACGCCGTCAATATTCTATTCCTAAACGTTGTTTTGCTGCTACACAGTTGAACCATCGGGTTAAGCCAAAGGAAGCAGTATTTTGGACTGCGCGATAATATTTCACACAAATATTTAACGAATTTTTTTCAAGGCAGATGTTTTTCATCCAAACCAAACGAATGCCACTGAAATTTGGTAACAATACTTATCTCGGGCAGTAATCTACTCTTGTCAAAATGAATTTAAATTTAAAATCTTCATTGGAGGATGACAAGAACGGTACTTAAAAGAAAAACGCTTACAAGAGAATGACGTCCGCAGATATCCTGCAAAACGCACAAAGGGTCAGGCTTTTATAAATGAATAAGTGAAACCCGTTTATAGCGAATTGAAATATGCACCGCGATTAGTTCGATATATTCAATAGTTCGATATAGCCAAACACGCCTATAACGAACTTACTGTTACAAATTCGCAATTGACGGGAGCCCCCCCCGCCACTCCTGCTCCCCAACTCAACCATCCCCGCATGCTGAAACGAACTCAGTAAAGTAGCCATTATTCCATTATATTGCAAGTAATACAGCCACTTTCCTCCTGAACTGCCCACTTTGCAAAGAAAACAGCAGTGATTTTTCTTTTCACTTTCGTTGTGGCGCCTTCAACTACCATAGCATTCTCTACACGAAACATTGTTTGCACCAGTTCAAATACGCGTCCTCCAAAATCTAAAACGCATTGACGCAGCACATCGGCTGCCGAAAGCGCTTCATTATAAGCGTCGGACGGCTTTCACTCGCGACATCATCGGGAACGTGGGGGAGCTCTTTGCACAGTTTACCGATGCAGCTCTCTTGGTCCGGACTCACTGAATGCGCGGGTTCCGCCGTGAATCCCGCGCGCCGGAAACCGTTACCGAAAGTGTCGGGCATCACGTCGCTCCATGCAAGGCGCAATGTCTCAGCCGCAACTCTTCCTCCGTGGTAGCGGCCAATCAACATCTCAATCCCCGCTCTGAGACCATACATTTCGGCGACCATTCTAGGCGCGCGAGTTCGGTATATCGGATGTGAACTTCGTTATAAAAAATATGTTTCCTATGTATTTCCGTAACTGAAATATTTTTGCTCGATATAGAGCATAATTCGCTTTATCCGGGTTCGTTATAGCCGGGCTTTACTGTAAATGGCCTCCTAAGTTTTGCGTATTATCACATTTAAAGGTCGATGCTTAGATATATCTACGTGACAAGGAAGTCTCTTGGAAAATATATCCGTTTATTCAGTCTCTTTGTTATTTAAAACCACCAGTTAAGAATCAAGTATTCGTTTCCAGCTGGCTTCTGCTTGGAAAGTATACATTTATCTAAAGAATTCTACTCAGTCACGCAACGTTGTTGCTTCAGTTCTACTCTGCTTTCCTTGATAATTTGTTACAGCCTCGCAAGACGATTTCCGCAAATGATATGTGCTTTTCTCTCACTACTAAATGGTTTAACCTGGCTGAAAACGGAGGGCACGCGTCTACGCGAAGTTACAAAGCTGAGTAGAGTGATGAGGAAAAACATTACAACTCAAAAACGCCTCCCGTAACGCGAGAGCTCATATCCTAAATTTTACTGTAATAAATTCTTGGGATTCTGCGTATGCGAACTGGTTATGCCAATTACAACAGGCCTTTTACGCGAATGGTTGGTAAAGCAAGTAATATCTAAACACAAAAAGGGTTAAAGATGAAGGCAAATGCCCAGATGGGCATGTTATACGAAACTGTTTATCCCATTGTGTAGGATAAGAAATTTGTGTGCTAGGCGTTGTTTTAAGTTAATATAAAATATTGCCGTGGTTTGGAAGCTTCAAAACACATGTAATTTCTTGCGATGCCGGAATAACCGCAAAAAAACAAAAAAGAATGCATGAAGTGGCTATAAATAACTATTTCCTTTGCCGCAAACACGGAAACAATTCACAAATTTTATCCCGCTCGTGTGGATTTCAAATCAACAATTTATGCTTGATGACTTGTGCCCTAATTATTTAATTCTGCTTCATAAACCCACACTCTTCTGTTTTGTCAGCAATAACACTGAAGTTTATAGGAACTTGTTGGTGAGCGAGTTGGTGGTCTGCAGATTTAATACAGCCCTTAAGTCTACATAACAGCATTTATTGATATTTTGGCGGTTTATAGCGTATGGGCCTGTTGCTTAAACTTGCACCGGCAGCCACATGTATGGCTTTTGCAGAAAAAGTGCTCATTTATTTAGGATATTGATGCGGCTAAACCTACAACCTAGCGGTCAGGAGCGTCGTATTTGATGGCTAAGAAAAATACTGACCATCTAACGACCTAGAACGTGTGCTGAAACCTCGACACACGGGCTTTTTTTTCATTTTGTAAAACAGCCACCGCCGCCATAGACAACTCCGCGTTGTTAAAATCAGGAGAAGAACGCCATGCCGAGTTGCCAGTTGCGGTGCAGCAAGTAGACAAAGTTTGAATCTACATTATTTTTACGTTTTCTCTACACCGTATGGAGGGATTGATCCAAAATGTAATTGAAACTATCAAATTTCACACGGCATAATAAAATCTAAATTGAATAGAATGGGTGCGGGTCATTCCACTTTGGCAGTACTAAAACTCTCGTTCCTTGCATAAGAACGCCAATTCTGAAAGATCGCTATTACCAATTTCAGTGTATTTAACTGATAACTATCGGCTACTCAAAATATTTCGTTTCAGAAGGGCATACCAGCTGTAATTGCTTACAAATGTACACGCAGCGCGTTTGCACAAAACGCACGCGTGCTAAATACATCACGTGCTGACATTGCAATGCAATGGCTCTCGGGCTTTGAAACGTCTTTTGAGGAAAAGGTAACCTTACTCATTTTATACTGCGCCCTGGCACAGACGAATCTATGATTTAAGCTTGATTGATTGATTGTGCGGTTTAACGCGGCGACGCAACGCAGGCGATGAGGCGCGCCGTAGTGGAGGGCTCCGGATTAATTTTGATCACCTGGGGATCTTTATCGTGCGCCGAAATCTCGTACACACGGGCGTTTTTGCTTTTCGCCTCCATCAGAAAAGCGGCCGCCGCATCCGGGAATCGAACCCGTGATCTCGTGCTCAGCAGCGCAACGCCTTAGCCACTGAGCCACCGCGGCGGGTATGATTTAAGCTTCCACAACACACTAGATGAATGCAGATTTATGTGCACATAATTATACTTACCGGGTTGAGGTACTGTTTGAGGCAATGAAAAAATGTTTTCCTTAGATATTCCTCAAATACTGCATTTTTAATCAAAATCAGTCTACTTATCAGTTTTCTTACACTGCACAGGAACAACCGTAAGTTCTAATGGTTGGTACACTTGAAAAAAGAACAATAATTAAAACCCTATGATGCATAAACATTAATGAAGGGATTACACAGGCATTACTGTAACAAACTGATCCTGAGATCACAATAAAGGCAGTGATATGAGAATAAAAATAAGAGACCTATAATGCACTGTGTAAAAAAAGACACGTAAGCAATCAAGTAAGGTTAAAAGTCTTTAGAAACACATAGCTACAAAGATTGGGAGCGCGAAAGAGAATCAGTGGAGAGCATTGCAGTTAATAGGCTATGTAAAGAGAGGCGCATGTAGTGTGGCACGACAAAAAACAGGTATAGAAATAACTTTTAAGCTCAGCGCAAAACTGCGAGAAGAAACTAATAAAACAGCAGGTTCGGCAAAAAACAGGAACATTTGCAGTGAAAAAAAAAGCATTTGCAGTGAGTGGGGCGATGCATGGCGGCTACCTATGCACTAGTATTAAAGGGATAGTGTACTCGCGTAACGTCCGGGCACTTTGAGCACAATCTGGAGCCGTAGTTTTAATACAAGAAATGCTTCCGTGAAGAAAACTGCAAAAACGGTTACCGCGGTCACGTCGGCAACCTAACTGAAGAAGGAATGATAACTCTGAATGCCTGATGGTTCAGGCAGAACTACATTAAAAACATTTTCTCTGTAGCCTTTTGATATACTGGAGGTTAAACGTGGGTGAACCGTTTCAAAAAACCGATGAATTATTCCCTTGTGCGGAGCAGGGTAACTCACAGGAAACGGTAAAGGTGGCTGGCAAACACCGTATTAACAAGACTGCTAGTAATCTGGAAGTTATCGAATGCTTTGAAGTTTATACGATCAAAGCGAAAAATAGTTTCAGCCCATTATTAAATATATGCCGAGTTCTCGCAGATACGGTCGCAGATTCTCAAATAACATCGACACAGTCATTAAGGAACGGAGAGTATGGCTTAAAGAATTCTATATTTATATCACCATAATAGAAAGATTGTCAGTAAAGTTTAACAAGTTTAAGATTGGTCACACCTCTGACAGAAATTTGCAAACTTGTGCGCGACAGCTATGGAATCAGCCACTAGGGCAATAAAAACTACAGATGCTGAAAAGAACTGACCAATTGACACACGCCAAAAGCCATGTGTATTCTACGGCACAACCAGCCATCTTTATTTGCAACTGAAAGCTCACGTTACGGCCTTTACTGCTGCATACCAAATATTACCTGAAACTCGTCCACTTAAACTGGGTTGCCGGCGTTTCGCTATGATTGTTTCTAGTGAAAAAAGCCTTAATAATCGTTGACATATTCTACGCAGTTGTTCAAACCTCATTTTACTGTTTAGGATTCTGACTTTAGGGCGTTTTATAGTAGGGTACTTAGAAAAAAAGCGGGCACAGTTGAACACTTTATCAAAGACAGCCGGCTCGCTAGATGCAAATGTCATATTTTAAATGATTTTTTCCAGTGCACACTCTGAACGAATGCGAATGACCGGAAGATCTTCAGGGTGTTTTGCATGTGCTTTCCAGCGAGTAAGCCAAACCTGAAAGTCTTTGCTTCCGCATGGGTCCAACTATTCGAAACAAAGCTTCGTAAAACGAGTAAGGTTTCTGTTGAATTGTGCGCTGAAAGACGAACTTGTTTAAGTGCTCTCAGGAATCGCGGATTACCTCAGAGCGAGATTTGAGAATTACAAAAAGTGGCTTGGGCCTTTTGTGGAAACACTGTGGATTAAACAAATGTCACTTTGCAGAATGAAGGCACTTCCACCATGAGTGAAAGGTTATTTAAGCCGTTGGGCAGGTTCTCTTTAACACACGCTGGAAGGCTACGGGTTAGCACGGTAATAGCTCGCCTATTCTGCACTGAATTGTACAGAGGAGGCTGCAACGTCGTGTTCTCCAAAGATTGTTCCACAAAAGTCGACTACAACTAAATAACCCGTGTGTCGGTTTGCTTCTTTGAACCTGTACTTTTCGTGAGCAGAATTTTAGCGTCGTAAATGCCCTAAGAAATCCACAGAATTCTCAAGTGCGCTTTTCCAGAACTAGGTTATGAACTCGTGGCAGCACTGCACTCACATTTGATTAGATTCACTATGAGGGGTAACGCATCGACGCTACACGAGCGATAAGGCGCGCCATAATTGAGGTCTCCAGACTAGATTTCAGAACCTGTGTGTCTTTAACTTGCGTCAAAATATCGCACCGACGGTCTTTTTCGGTTTTTTTCCTCCAATAAAAATCGGCCGCAGAGCCAGGGAGTCTAACCAGTGTTTTTCGTCTAAACAGCACAACGGTATAGCAACAGAGCCAAGCAGCGTCTTCTGTGGGGTAGTTGCCGGTCGGCTAAAATGCAGGCGCTCTGGCGACCGATGGACCCAGCGCACTCCGGATTCCCGTTGCGCTGTGCCAAAGCGCTTCGTTGTGGGAGGGGCGGCCACGGCGGCATCGCGGGCCCATGCAGGCAACTATTGTGGAGACTGTTAGTAGAGCACATAGCAGTAGCTTACCGTGAAGAAGCACTTTCAGCGGAGGCGGTCCAGCTGATCATCAATTAGTGGCAGTGGGTACCTGTCTTTTTTCGTCACATGTTTTAGTGCTCGGTAGTCGACACAAATCTTTTATCTTCTTTCGCACGAGGAGAATAGGGCTGGCGTTATCGGAAGTCGACTGGACAAAGATTCCTGCTTGCTTCAGTTCTTCGATATTTATTTCGTGTGAGCCTTCTCTGTGAAGGAAAGTCGGTAGGGACGGAATCTCACTGGATCATATGTCGTAAGCTCGATCTTCATTTTCGCTGCACTAGTCTCCCCGATCTCCGAAATGTTGGGTGCAAAGCAATCACGATACTCGTCGATAAGGCATTTCAGCATTTCTCGCTGCTGCGGAGTAACGGCAGGACCAGTTTTTATCTCTTCGCATGGAATGGGCTGTCGCTGAGCGACGCGGGCGTTTAGTTCTCGCTCCGGAATCGTCTGGATAGCAGATTTTCACTCATGCTACCCGCTCGCGTTCGTTGATTTCCAAGTCATGGTTTGACAGGTACATGATGGGTAGGCGTGTCTCGTACGCCTCGTCGACAGTTACGATAAAGCGTGGTATGCAGTGCTCACGTACTTTCTGACACCTGAATTGTGCTTCCACAAATACATCTGTGCTTGGAATGCCAACCGTGGCGTAGAGCTTGATGAATCCCACATAGTTTGGTGGAACAACGTTTGACTCTGACCCACAGGCGGACTGGACGTTGGCGCAGATCGGGGATCTCATTGGAACACAGCGTGCCGTTGGTTTCGTGGACGTTTTTGCGCTCCTCAAAAATCCTGACTGCATGTCGCCACCTTAAAATCGTTACTTGAGGCTGTCCCGTGAACAGCTGCCCAACAAGTAGTGGTATGGACTGCGAGCTGCTTGGAACCACGTACAGATGAACGTCGGCTGTCACTTGGTCGACCGTGATAGTAGCACTTGCTTCGCCGCGAAGCGTCACACATCCTGAGCCATACTCTCCAATAGAAAGCAGTCCTGACGTAGGGTTACGCACTGGCTCCCCAAGTCGACGTAGGCACGTATTTCATGTCCGTTCTGTTTCGCTGTCATGAAATATTTCTCCTTGACTGCATCGCTACCGCGGCACTCGGATTTCACAAAGTTTTGAACGACGCGCGGCTCTCGTTCCTTTTTAGCTCTGCAGTCTCTTGTTTCGTGGCCCACTCTTCCGCAAGCGCCGCATCGCGCCTTCCGTTGGGAAGAGGGGTAATGGAGGGACAAATGGCCGTGTTCACTGCAGTTGAAGCACAGAGGTTCCCCTTTCTCGTTTGAGAGGCTTCTTCCTATGCCTCCGTGAGAGGCAGTCTCGGCGATCGTCGGCCATGCTGGCTCCGGTTGCCTTCGTAAAGTGATCGGACCCTTCGAAAGGCCCCTTTTGATTGTCGGTGAAATTCTTGGCGTTTTGGCGGGAAGCCGGCAAAACTGCGTCTCCTAGACGATTGTCTAGACGCTTGAAACAGTGTACCCATTCTTCGGGAGATTCGTACGCGCGAATGCTTAGTGCTCGAATTGGGTCTTGATCGTTCAGGCCGGTGAAAATGTACTCGACACAGCCTCCGTCACTGATAATGCACCGGCGAGTCTTGGCGATCTTGTCGTAGTAGCAAGATTCGATGGGCTCACTTCGCTTGCGACAACGGGCTTCTATTTCACGGTGGATGTGAAGCATTCCTGATGTCGACGGAAACGCACGCTTTAGTTCGTCTTTCCGCTACAACCACGTTTTGTCCACTAATGACAGGGAATCGTACAAGGTCTTTTCCGGGCCTTCCATTATGCATAGTGCGTTGCAGGTGGTCAGCCTGTGTGACCGATCGTAAATGTCTGCCAAGTCGTCGACTCGCCAAATGCACGCCTCGACGGTAAAGCAGTCTGATGAAAGGGGATCGAATGATGCTACTAGACGCGAAGTCTCTGTCGCGGGTGTAACGGGCGTGGCAGGCGCCTGTTGCGTATGAAGGAGCGCCATATCATTTATCACTTCCGTCACGGCTGCTAGCACAGCCGCTTCGATGACTACTGCCATGTCCATCGCCGGCTGCGGTGTCGTGGAGTCACTCGGGACTTCGTTTCCGGATCTGGTGTCGCTGCGCGTCTGGTCGTCAGCGCTGGCCTGGTTCGCGCCATCTCCATTCGTTGTCGCTTAAGACGCTGCCTGTCGCGCCACAGGCCCAATCGTAACTGAAGGGGCGGCTTCTCACGTTAGAACAATGTGATTATACCCTGCTTCTGAACTGCTATTTATATTGAGAGCCGTTGGCTGTACAGAAACAATTTGTTTTAATTTACTGATTTTCTCTACAACGGTGGCTCGCGTGCCCCATCGGGGAGCGCTCTTCTTGCTGTCTGCCGCGGCGATGCGCGGGCGCGGCTTCCGCTCACCTGCTCGCGTTACACGATCGCACCTAGAGAAGATCGGTGGTGTCATAAAGCGGAAGCACTGCGTACACCTGGAATCCGCCTCGCTACTGAATAGTATGTATCAACTTCTTAGTAAAGCACTACAGCCAGCTTCCAGGCATGTTCCCCTTAACACCTAGCAGTATTCTGTCAAATGTTTATGTGGCGCGCAAGAAGACTTCGCTCAAAATTTGCGAACGTGCTTTTCTTAATCACGGGCGTGTTTATGTTGAGGTTTGGGCGATTCCATCACCTCCAATCGTAAGAAAAATAAACTAAATTTTTTTCAGCTTTTTTGTTGGCTGAAGTATCGGTGAGTGATAATGAACAGCAGTTTCATTCGCAGAATCTTCATACTTTGCACTCCGACACAGAATGTGACAGTTTCGCACCCCAAATGACCACCCTGCTTCAAACAACAGTAAAAAACAGTCATTAGCAACTATAAAAAGCTACTCATGCACATTCTTGAATAAAAAAACGTCGTAATCAGTATACCTTGTTTCTCAATAAATAAATGTAGCTTTCTGGTGACTTATTTCGCCAGGCTGGGCGCCAGGCGGCATCTCTGAAGACATGTTCCTAAAACAACAACCAGGCACAAAATGTTCTTTGCAGAAACAAGATTATGTCAGTACCCTGTAAAAAATCACAGCGACAAAAACAGCCATGTGATGTAGGACGTGGGTCTGAACGATTGTTTGATGTTGGGGATTTTTTTTTGAAACAGGGCATGGAAATTGTGTTTCATGAGAAGACGATACTTTCCGGAGTTTCTCTATACTGTATATGAAAATGATATACCTCAATATAGAAACCTCTATATACCTCTATATAAAACCCCTTATCTACCGCAGGTAATTTCAAGATGGTATACGCCTGGTTCTTTACATTTTTTGACAATGCTTAAGAATAAAAGAATTTTACAGACCCATAACCTTTTTTTTTAATTTTAGCCTCCTCCCGTCCTTTCAAACAGAATTTTCAGACTGAAAGACCACTCACTCGTGCATGCAGCTGTTTGCTTCAATTCCTTTGAGCCATAACGGATAAGCGCAAAATAACATTCCAGTCCAAAAGGCGGACCACCTACGCCTTCGAAAGGCTGACCATATGCGATAGATTGGGAACCAAATACGGACGTCAACCGGGCACTGGCACCGACAGAAATTTAAAACGCGTCTGCTTTACAACCTGCAATCGCTGAAGTGGAGTGGCCACGTGAAGCAGAATCTATTGCCTATGCAAAACCACAACGTCCGACCTCTGTGTACATGGTCCTAAACGCGGTTTTTGCAATAGCCGAAAGGCCACCACCGCGTCACAGTTTACGTATGTAGAAGCTACAGCACTGGTGTCAACCTGAGGAAATTAGAAGGTAATGAAGGCGAACTGGGTAAGGGGCAGAATAACGGTAACGCAGTACACGTCGTGCTTCGATTGCTGGACAAATAGTGGCGTCATGTGCCTGTATATAATGGTGTGCGCCGTTACGAATAAAACCTTTATTCTATCATCACGCCTACGTGACGCACCCTACAACAATTATTATTGTGAAAGGTTTGATACCACGTTTTACGGTACTGAAAAAAAGTATTCCGCTGTTCCGACGACAATATTCCTGTTGTTTGGGTACTGGGAAATTTTTACGAATAAATGCGGACGAATAAAATTCAAAGGTTCTTGATAGTCATGAAAAAGGTAAAAAATAATTGTTCATTCACAAAGAGAACGCGTAATAAAACGGCGAAATTTCAATGGGTGAGCAAAACACAAAAATTATTGACGAAGATTAGCTATGTTATAATACCCGGAATAATAAGTTAAAAGCCGTTTAAATACTGAGCAGCCCCGCGCAATAAACAATTTTTTGCTCTCAACAGCTGGCAGCACATGATGATGACAGTGTGAGGCACGTTTACGCAGCCGGTTTTGTTTCAGGAAGAAAGGCATATTTACCACACTCACTCTGCTAAATATTTCTGCATAATTCATTTAGACTATTACTAAAACGGCCCCCCTGGGCTCGATTAAAGTTTTAATAAACCGGTGTGCTATATCATTTGCTTACAACCACGTGAGTTACACATCTTTGCGCTTTGTACGGGTTTCCGCTCTTTCGTTCTAAAACAACACATGGTTGATATGAAGCTAGCCTGGGTGTTTTTCAATAATTTGGCATGCCGGTCCTGCCGTACCTGGAAAAACGGACATCTTTTCTTTTTTGTTAAGCAGGATGATTTGTTCGGAAATGTTCAAGGGGTGCATTATAAAAACACATTTAACTGCGGTTTGTCACTGGGGAGAGTTCCAGTAATTACAATGCCGAAATTTTCAAGGACTAGATATTTTCAGATATTCGATATTATTGTATATTAGATAATATTACTAGATACTAGATATTATTGTATGCCGCCGTTAATTTCTGTCCTTCTCAGCAACCGGCGTTGATTGCCACGCTCCTTTTTAAGGACATGCGTTGACTGCTGGCAGGAATAGCAAAATATATAATAACCTCACTGTCAAATACATGGTGAGCACGATCATTGTGTAATGCAGTGACGACGTTATTACGATTACATAATCTCCCTTGCGTAAGATGACGAAACTCGGAGCGACGTATGAGTCTTCGGCTTATTCTGAGCTAATTTTGGGACATTAGTTTAAACAAGAAAGAACAACTTTTTTCTGAAGCCATGCTTTCCCAGTATGCGGTCTACGTTTGATAGCCGACACATTTTGTATCGCTTAAATGTTCGCTCTTGACTAATTTCCACGAGCAAAACTAGGAATTATGACAAAGTCATCTTAACTCTAAATTGTGAGTGAGATTGAGCAACTGCAAGTTTTGAGCAAGAATGAGGTATTTATTGTGAAAAGTTTGTTTGTGTGTTCCCACCATTTTTTACACTTCCGCTTAACCAAATATCTTCATTTACGCTCTTGTAGTGTATAAATGTGTTACTTCCCACAAATCTCTATTTTTTCGGAAACGCATATCGTTACATGGACGTCGCGGTGAGGTAATTAGCGGCAAAAGCTCCGCATTGAAACTTAACGAAATAGTAGTTTTTAGTGGCAGCAGCAACAATATAGTTAACGCAATTAGTTTAGGTGTCTCAAAATACACACTTAAGCAGGTTTGCTGGTGAAAGCTCTTACATATGAGAAGCATTTCTGGGCATTTTCTTGCTAGCAGTTTCTGGCCGACGTTCTTCAACAGTGAATGTGCCAGATTGTTTCTATCTGGGTTTGCGAATTGCTTGAACATTAGTGTCAGATGGGCTACACATTACCATATCTGTCATTACCGTGTTAGTGTGCTACAATTCATATCGCATAAGTACTATCACACAATTACGCTACAAGTAAACTGTCCCGCTCCGAGTTTATACAGACGAAGTACAAAAAACGTAGCAAGAGAAACTTCAACCTGTTTTGCCAGTTCCGGCGCACACATAAAGAAAATTAGGCTGCCTTTCGCGATCATCTTGACTAGTTTTACTAACTCCATTTCCGCTCATTTAACAACACAAATCGGTATAGCCTTGCCAGATACGCTATTAGCCCTGAAAAAGGGATGGGACACATTTGACACGTGGTGGTTGCTATCAGCGCCATGCGCAGGTGCTATCGCCGAATTGTCGGTTCAAGTAGGCTATGTCACAGACGACCGAACGATCACTCCAATATTTTAGCAGGTGACAGCTTCAATAAACGGCGCTTAGTTTCTCGAAGAGTTGTTCGCGCATCATCAAGTATTTGCGTTATCGATCCCCTTTAGATCAGGTCTACGCAGCAATGTTATGTTAGCGGTATTTTATACACTTGTTCACAGGATGTATACGCCCATATCTAAAAGTTTAGGCAGAACTAAGTACACTCACTGTCAGATTTCAGTGATCCGGGAATGGCAATAGTAACGAGGACTAGCAAGACAATAACGTTGAACAAGATGACAGCCATCAAAAACCTCGGAGGATTGTCGCCAACGCTGAAAAAAAGCACCACACAACAAATATTTTTTTTTCAACTTTACAATAAATAAAATATATACTACACAATATTCTTTCCTAAGGGGCAGATGAAGAGTACATTGCGACCAAGTATTGCCGAGGGTAGATAAAAACCCCTACTGAAAAACCGCATCGTTTACGTATTAACCCTCCCATTTTAGCAATTCTTTGATCTTCTCTGGTTTAGAAAATGTCCCATTTTATGCCGTTTGTTCCCTATTGCAAGCATCCTTGTTGTACGATTGCGCGGTTGTTCTTGTCGCTTTCGTGGTGTACAAGGGTAAAACTACGCCACAGCGCTCTCCGCTTAAAACCTTATATCACGAAGTACGTACCCCCAGGCAGTGATCTACCTTTCCAAAACCAATGAAAAATGAGGGTACAGAGGTGTGGGAGCCTAGGACCACTGGCGTCACCAGTGGCCATACCACAAAACAAAAATTATTGTTTCGTAGATTACAAAACAAAATCTCATAAAATTTACAAACTGTGCCACTGGTGGCACAACCGGCCATACCACAAAATAAAAATTACTGTTTCGTAGATTACTAAAAACAATGTCATGAAATTTACAAACTGTGGAGCTAGGAGCTCAATTTATTAAAATCTATAAAAATCAAGACTACAAGCAATTTTTTGAGATGTTCTGCAAACTATTGCCACCTTGTTTTCGTAATATTATCTATTGAATTCTAACAGGTGTGTATCGAAACAGCTGGTCAGAGATAACAAGTGAAATCCAACGTCTGCGTTGTTTTGCGCTGTTTGTTCAAATTCCAGAAGCAGAACTGCTACACTCTCTATTTTACTTCATGCGAGTGTGAAGTAAATACTATTAAGCGTTTTCTTGCCTCAGCATCCCCGCACGCATGCTTGATGACTTTAGACACGGATCTCAGATACAGGTATGCCACGGAGGCTTCAACATGCCTTGTTGTATTAAGGTGTAGACTGTTCAGTTTTCTATTTTATACATGAAAATTTCTGTTACCTTGACGACAGCATGAAATTTTGTTGGCTGACTGGAGCAACAACAGTTGTATTGCGGCCACGGGGTAGTCTTGCGAGAGCTAATGTGGTTTTAACCGCAGAGATGTTTAACCTTGAGCTTGGTATTTTGACGTCACCAAATTACACCGCAATATGCCTTCCCCCGGTGCGGTTCGCCCGGCACGTCCTTCTCGTAGTGACTTAGCAGTGCCGTCTGAGTAACTGCTATCTGGGAAATCATACATTCAACCGCATAAGTAGTCCCATTCTTCCTTTTTTTTGTGTGATGGACGTTTCAAAGTTGGGTTGCACAAGAAAGAGATTTGGCATCCTCTGCTAGTTCGGCATTTAAGCCTTCTGACCTTCTTGCACTCCTTGAAACGGTTAACGGCCCTCGCGCTGAGAAAGCAACAACTCTGTTTTTTTCAACACGGCATTCTTTTCTTATAAAGGTAGTTGAGCTATACAGTCGCTCATGCTGTGCTCGTTTGAGTCGCAGAACAGACACCTGCCCTAAGAAAACCTTACTCACAGTGTGGAGGCAGATTTTGAAGGCCATCTTTGACTTGCCTCTTCACTGACTCCATCGAATTGGCGTACCCATCGTTCTTCCAGTCATAATGAAAGTAATCTGCCGAATGCGTACTTCTAGCTGCAAGAGTTTAAGCACCATTGATAGTTTATGGGATCTCCAACTCTAGGTTTTCCTGTTGGTAGTTTCTTTAACGCTTGTTGGTTGAACTTCAGCACAAGCTCAAGTGGCAAAGGCTTGAATAGTGGAGTTCTCAACGTTATTGTGTCGGCCACGACATCCGCGCCGACATTTTTCGCTGATCTCACGTTTGTATGAATCAATTCAAGGAGCGTGTAAAGGCCACTCAATTCGTCGCTTGAGGTAACTTTACGAGATTTATTAAGTTGCTCATATGCGTATTGATTAACAAGGTTTTTCCCCCAAAAGCGCCGCTCCAGCAGTTAAATAGCTGTGGGGTAGCTCTTGTTGGCTGTCGGCAAGCCGACAATGATGCCTTCTGCTCTCGCCCTCAGGTACAGGCGCCGGTACTTGAATATATCAGCGTAAGCTTTATCAACCGGCTGCCAAATTGCAGCCAGTAACTACGTTTTCTATTGAAAGGCTTTATCTCCACTTTGAGTATTGTAAACTGAACTCTTTCGTGAGAAGAGCGGACCTCTTGTCTTATACTAGTCGCCAAAGAGCACGCGGCCGCAAGTTGCCTCTGACTGCGGAAGATCACGCGAGTGATTAAATCCCGGAATGGTACATCTGTGGTAGATTCCTTATGTACTTCTTCATTGGGAACATTATTCTCTACCTCGTTGGTCAAATCGGTTAAATTTGTTTTAGCATATTCACGTGTTCAGTCCGCTCTCTGATAGATAGTTGGTAAAACCTCACAAGGACTTCATTTTGTTTATGACCTTCGTAGAAAATGCGAGGAGCAGATCACACTTTGGTTTCCGAAGTTTCATGCTGAGCCCCGGTACGTTGATGTCGCTCTAGCGGGAGCTGAATCGATTAGTCGTACTTGGCTGGTGCATCCTCTTCAAAAGGTTGTTTCTTTGGTAGTGGTCTTCAACGGAGTAAACTTTCCAGCCTGGTCACGGAACCAAATCGTCGATGACCAGTACGGGGACGCGGTAAGAACAGCGCCAGTTTATTGATGACCTTCGGATGACTAGTTAATTTCTGAGGATGATGCTGTCACGACCCTCGATACTCGTGCGGTATCTTCTCAATTGTTTCGCGTTATTCTTATTCTCAAAAATATCACATTTTCGAACACCCGTGTTACATTTTTACGTCGTGCAGCCGTGCACCTGTTACGTCGTGCAGCAGTGCAAAAGGACGCATGCTAAATTCAATTCCATTCCAAAAGTGGACGCTGCTCCAATGTGGAGAAAAACACACAGGTTCATGCGGCGGCATTTCAGTTCAGGGTAAAGATCACAGCCCTTGAAAGTTATTGAGCAGTTTACTACTGCGCTCCTCATAGCCTAGTGCAGCATATGTGTGTAAAACGCGTTAAGTGGGAAAAGCGGAGGCGCATAGTAACGGGTTTATAACAAAGAACGGAAGTCTTTTTAACTCGAAAACTCTGACAGGAGCAGTAGTTGAAGGCACATTGAAAACGTGTATTCTTGACCCAACTTTCGCCTTTACCGCTTGTAGGAGGAAAGGTCGTCTCGCTTGAAAGTGCCGACGTCGTCAAGGACACGCACACAATACATGAGCGGTGCGAACCAATATTTTGGCTGTCGCAGAAGTCTAGCCTTAAAAAAAATCGCCCACAACTGAACGCACGGAATACAAAGAAAAATTTAGAACCAAGTATATATGGGCGATATTTCGAGCCGGTTGGCGTGGAATTGGCTATCCTGTCTGAGACCGGGTTAGCAATTTTTGGACCTTCCTTTTGAACCATATGGGAAGTACCGCAGTCAGTGTGAAGGCAGAAAGGTCCAGAATTAGGATGCTCCCCGCCGTAGCCCGCTTTTATCTACTGGGAGAGCTTCACTTACGCGTCGGTTACCAAGGGACGACCTTGGACTCCTTGCTAACTGTGTTGTAGTGCGGGGGACCAGTATTATGCGGGCGTGATTTGCTTTGTTTATTCAAAAAATCCGGCACCACATTATTGAAGATCTCTGCCAAGGACATCACGCTCAAAGAACGCAAATCAGCTAGTGCATCAAAAACATTTTTTAATAAATACGAGTACCTACATCCCGCCGACCTATGCCAATTGCAAGGTACACCCGTATGTCTCCTCCTAGAAGTCGGTGTTACTCAAGAATGTTCCAAGGCACGGCCCTTTATCTACGCCCCGCTTGTTAATGTAATCAAAAACATTTTTTATTAAATACGAGTACCTACATCCCGCCGACCTATGCCAATTGCAAGGTACACCCGTATGTCTCCTCCTAGAAGTCGGTGTTACTCAAGAATGTTCCAAGGCACGGCCCTTTATCTACGCCCCGCTTGTTAATGTAATCAAAAACATTTTTTAATAAATACGAGTACCTACATCCCGCCGACCTATGCCAATTGCAAGGTACACCCGTATGTCTCCTCCTAGAAGTCGGTGTTACTCAAGAATGTTCCAAGGCACGGCCCTTTATCGACGCCCCGCTTGTTAATGTAACGGTGGAAATAGGGTGGCTTCTCTATAAGTATTGTCTTCAAGGTTTCGAATAATTTCGATTAGGCAATACGCCGTTGTGCTAAAACAGCAAAAAGGAATTGGTGGATATTTGAAGGCCATGTTACCCCAGCATGTGCTTCCGCTAAATTCTGATCACCCTGCTCTTCGTTGAGAATTCTTGTGAAAATACTCGTGATTCTATGGCAATAGCGGTGTAAATGCTTTGTACCTTAAAAATTCAAGGGAGCCCTGCCGCCGAGATAGTGGTTCAGCGGCCCAATCTTTGTTGGCTTGTTTGAGTTGATTCCCTATTGGTAGATACAAGGACCGAATCGTGTTGCTTCGGCTGAGGTTGTTATCTCGACTGCTTAAACCGTACTCGCTGAGCAAAGCGTAGTAGTGGACAGCTAGAAGCGTAGTAGTGGACGTAGTAGTGAACAGCTACGTTGCTGCTGGAGGGGATCGGTTCCACGGGAGAGGGGAAGCAGCCGCAATGCTCCTGGTATTCGCTGGCCAACCTAAAAGTACTGTGCCGATAAAACCAAAAAGAGAAATGTTTCTTCGGCCTTCGACCTTACTGAAATTGTTACGCTGCTAGTACACTGCCAACTGTTTTAGACATGAAATTCTCAGTTATGGTGTCTCAAAAACAGGGTACAATTATCATATAAATCACAGTATTTCGGATCACCAGTCAGTTCTTCTTTGTTTGAACTCGTCTGCTTAAACACGCTCGCTTTATATTCACTATAGTTCCGGACAGTCGAAATTATGACGATGGTTTCGCCCCCTACTACTTCTCAGATTGCTTCGGTCCATTCAAGGGGCTCGCCGAAATGAGCGGCGTTGCTTCAGAGATTAAATATTTGCATCAGATCATGACAGCTTGCACAGGGCGCTTCGTTTCTCTTGAAAGAAAGAAGAAAAATGTTAGCATTCTTTGAATCTCGCGCGAGGTTTTGCCTCTGTGTCATCGTGTTTCTAGATGAACGCGAAAAAGACGACATAGTGATCCCGAAAGCGTGTTTGTAGGTAGGGCTGCCCCCCCGCGTGACACAAGCGCAGACACCGAAACAATTTGGCATGTGAGCTTACTGATTCCCATATATACCGATTTAAACTAGTTAGTTTAGTATGTTTGAGAACTGCGAAAAAGCTGAGGGAACTTTTATATTCGCTATTCATCGGAACGAGTTACTGCTTTCGCATTTTGAAATACCTCTTGAAAGAAAACCGTATTGGCATTCACCGATTTAGAAAAAAGAGGGCCATTCGGGATAAGCAGTGAGCAAACGTAGCGTTTCTCTAGCGGACAGATGTCCGTGTGTGGTTGGTACATTTTGTGTTCTCGCCCTGCAAACAAATCCTTAACCTATCTTTGACTTACGACCACTTCCATTGGGTGCGAGTTTCCTAGGAGGGGCTGTTAAACTAGTTAATCAAGCCGTTCAACGGAAGCGCGCAATGGACGCGAAGCTGCGCCAAAACAGTCCCAAGCCAATCGTAGCTAAAGCGGACGACAATGCCGTGCCGCCGACGCGCCCGCCGGCACCTCCGCTCGGGAAACGATGGGTATATCCGCTGCGCCATCTACAGTGTGTCCCCCCCCCCCCACCTCCGCCGCATTGGAGTTTCCTCTCCCGCGCGCCCCAAAAAACCGTTGGCTGATAGATGTAGAAAGCTTTGCTTTAAAAACCAACCCTCGTGAACTTTGGAGCTCCGTCTTTGTCCATATAAATCATTGTCGGTATTAAAACTGCAGATGGTACGCAAACCATAGCAAACGCTTTCCACTCCTACTTCTAGTCCGTATTTTCCTGCCTTTTTATCGGTTCCTCCTTCGTTGGGCCAAGTCATACTCTTTAATATCCCTAATAATATTAGTAGTGGGGAAGGAATGTAAACCATCATTTTTAACTTACATGAAAACGTATCTGCTGCCCCACACGGCATGCCCAAACAATTCTTATACGTTACGCCGGATTCCTGTTCCAAAACCTCAATGTTACATTTAGAAAATTTTCGCCCACGGATGGGTGTCACCCCGAAATCTTGTAAAGGCACTAAAAATGTCGCTTCTTTAGATCGCGTGACAACCATCTAGAAAAAAATTATAAAAGTTCTTTTGATGGTCTATTCATTCAAACTTTTACATAACATAACACACAGGCACAAATCAATACCGCTCGAGAAAAAGACCATTTTTTTCCATACATAGTAAGCGTTTAAACCAATATTCTTTTTGTGTTTTAAGAGGACTTGTAATCGTAAACAAAACGGCGTTTGACAATTTATTTCCGCGAGCTATATATTTCAATGGCTGAAGTTGCTACAGAGACAGCGAATTAACAGTGAAAGACAGTAGTTGTTATGCTGACGACCGTAATGTCTAAGTCGGTCACAGACTAGGTAAGTACATTGAAAAAAAATAATGTGGCTTCAATCGCATAAACTAAAAAGGCCTTGCCAGTAAAAAAAGAGCTCACTTGCAATAAACAAAATGGCAAAGAACTATATTTACGCAGTTTCCTCTTAGTAGACGCAAGTGTAGAGAGCAGGAAGGCGATGCACCTATTTATTATTTGTGGCGCTTCACCGAAGAGTGCAGGTGGAAGGGGTGTACGGACGGCGAGTATCAAGCGGCGATAACTGACTCAGTCTCGCACGCAAGAGCAATGCACACATTTACGCCATCGCCTTAAAAATACTTGGCTGACCAAGAGGCATGGTACGTATCATCAACTGGGGATTCCACACACCTCGACAATCACACACACTGCGAGCAGGAGACCACGGCTTGACCGATATTCACGCTCCTGTATATCAAGAAGCTTGCGCGCACAAGCGAAGTGCCAGTATTGACTGCCTGATTTTAACCTTTAAGCGTTTGATGCAGAAATGGGACAGGAATTCAAGAAAGAAAAATTACTAGTGTTATAGTTAATCTTTAATAGCAGGAGTAAGATCGCTGCGCTGAAGGCACCGATGAACCCTTCCTTTCGTTTTTTTACTAATATTACACCATAATATTACGGATTTGTTAGCGTCCTCTGCATGCGGGCTTCCTTTTTGATTATAGATACTAGCAGAGGGCCAGACAGACACACAAACACTGGTGAAATGTGCTAGCGGAGTTGTTTGTACTTCCAAAATAAAACAGTGGCCTCATTAGTTTCCGGTAATAACGTGAAGATTAACAGAGAAAAAAGGTTTTAGCATTACACGCTTTGACCGCTAACTCCGCGAGTTTGCCGGATTATGTTTTTGATGCAAAGCATCTCTTGCTTAGGGCTATGTCCGGCGTCCGTCCATTGTCCGTACGCCCTACACTATAAAGAAAAGAAATAGTTAGCGGCGCCCGGTCTCGATCCCACGACTCTCTGGCCGCAAAGGGAGGTACGTGGTGCACTTCCCACTACGCTACAAATCCGGGACAGGAGCAAGTGCTACGAACGCACCTTATGTCCTTGACTTATTCAAACTACGTCGAGAACCTACTGATACAACGAAGGCACTCGAAGCTGAATGTCAATGAAAACGACGAACTGAAAACTTTAGAGGAGGATATTGAATTTCCCGTGGGAAAGGTGTGATAGGAAGCGCCACGCGCCTTGCAGCTCAACCAGCCCCGTTCGCAGCGCCCCTGATGCTGATTGTGCAGGATGCCCCTAGGGATTGGCCAACCAAAGAATCCATCACGAGATACCTTCGCGTTCAAGCACCGTCGTCATCTTCCCGTAGGGGAACCGATGAAGAAGGAGAACAATACAAAGCTGTGAAAACGAGGGCGTGTACGTTGCTCTCGCCCCTTCCGCAGCACCTCTGATAATGATTGTGGCAGGATACCCCTAGAGATTGGCCAACCAAAGAATTTATCACGAGGTAGCTTCGCGTTCAACCACCATCGTCATCTCCCCGTAATGGAACCACGAAGAAGGAGGACAAGACAAAGCTGCGAAGAGGAAGGGCGTGTACATTGCTCTCAGCCGGTGCACCAACGTCAACAACCTTTACGTCACCAACGCTGACGGAGACCACCGATTATACCACAGAGACGACAACATCGACAAGTACATGATGGACAAGTTTCGGCGCCTCGGGAACCCCCGCCTACTCACCGTAACACAACAGTACTTGCGTGCCTTTTTCACCTGTGTGTATCCGGACGCGGAATTCCCTCTGGCGCTAGTAAACACCACATCACTCAACATACGGCAACACAATGGAACCACATGGAACCACCACGATGCTTCGCATCCTCATCAGGGTTCCCCACGAGAAGATGGTGTAATTTTTTAACATACACGGGAAATGTCGTGTGGGGCCGAATGATTGTTGCGAATATAAGATCCACCTGCTTAAGTTACTTTGTAGACTGGGAGATGTTTGCCAAGATAGATCATCTTAGTTAGGCCTTTTATTATACTTTCAAAATTAGGCTTTCACTTGCATTTTAAAGAATATTCAACAGTCTTCTTACTCTTAAACATTTCAACGCACGCCACCAATTGGAGTATTTTTGTATATCCTTTCTTAGAAGGTATCCTGTTTATAAATGTGCATCGGAGAAGACAGCTGAGCAAGGGTTTGCCATATTAAAGTGTTTCTTTAGTTTTTAACCATGGGAAGGAGAACTTTTGAATTGAAGCCAAAGAATCACGGACTACTGATGCCTTCCACGCGATGAAACCCTTAACACCAGCCTCGTATCGAAAAGGTTCATCCTTCCTTTTCTTAGTTCTTTCTTTCTTTTTCTTTCTTCGTTTCTGTCCTCCTTTCTTTTTTCTAACTCTTTCTCTCTCACTAACTAAATAAATAAAACCAAACCGACCTTTCAAATATTAATGCTACACCCATAAAATGTAACCTCTCCTTCGGAACTACTAGATCATTTTATGCACACAGTACAATACTAGTGTATGAGAAAATAACTTTACTAATCAAGAATAATTTTTTTTGTATCACGCTTTTCTGTCTTACGCAGAGTTCACTGTTTTTGCCGATAACTTCGCCAGAAGTCGCCCTTGCAGCAGAAGTTTTGTTTATCAAACTTTTTAAGTTGGCGGAAAGTGTTGGAAGGCAAAAGTTCTACACTGAGTAAGGTTTGTGAATATGGAACCCACGTCCAACATAACCCTGATTCCTGAAAGGCCAAATTCCCCTTTGTACACATTTTCTGGGTGTTAAATCGAAGTGATTGTTTCTCAGTATAGGGTAGATATAATGCCATGATTTGGACAGGCACGTTTAGTCGCTCGACCTCAAAGTGCATCGCCGTCGTCTTTTTACACGGACGGAAGGCAGCCGAGGGCCAGTTGGAGGGTATGTAGCACTCTGTGGAGATCGGCGCCCCATTCTCGCTCGGCACTGACGTGAGGAAATGAACACAGTTGTTGCTTGAGCTGCGTCTGTTGCCCAAATGACCGAAAAAAGGAGGGGGACGGGTCCTACGAGCCGCTGACCGCACAGCACAAATAACACTGACAAAAAAGATGCAAGCGATGCGAACGCAAGCGGCAAAAGTTCGTAAATCTCCGCAGCTTGTCGGATCGAGAAGGAACAGCGCAACCATGCGAGACAAAGAAAAAAATACAAAAATAAAGAAAAGAATACGAAAAGAAAGAAAAGGAAGAATACGAAAGGGTAAAAAAGAAATGGTGATTCCCATTAGACAATGTCCCACTCTGAAGTGGCACATTGCGGGTACGTGGCGTACCCGCCAAAATTCTGGGTACGCCACGTAAAACGCTACCGAGCGGGTTGTCGTCGCCGCAGTATACGTTGCGCACAATGCAGGGAGCGACACTTTTGCCACGTGGCCTGCAGAAGAAGTAGCCAAATCATCTTCGCAAAGTTCTGCTTCATGGACCCCGCGAAATTTCTAATCACGGACCATCAAACGGACTTCACTGTAAATCTGAGGTGGAGTCTCACAATACAGCTACACGGATCACTGAAGAAGCGTGTTGTACCAAAGCAAATCTAAAGGACTCACTGTACGCGTGAACAAGCCGATAGCGTTTATCCTCTGTACGTCGCCATCACAAAACACGCGACGGACAAAATTTTTCTTTATTCCACGTCTTAGTTAAATGCAGCTATCTCAAAAAGTACAAAGATTAGTCTATTCGAGCTTATCTACAAAAGACCGCTGACTACAACGCTCGACGCCCTGCTGCCTTGTGTCAAAGATGATGATATGAATGCTGACATCTTAGAGTAACTCCAATGTGCAGAAAAAACCCGGAAATATCCTGCAGTTTCTACAACCAGCAGGCAGCTTGTAGACGCCAGAGGCTACACCCTCCACTGAAACGACAACGGGTATCAGCCATGTTGTATCGTGTGTGTTTGGCTTTCATCCAAAGCTCAGCGTCAGTGAGATGTTTCCGTCGTGCTATTTGGTACAATGCCGAATTCAACTACGCCTTGGCCAACATGTCATGAAGTCATTCCTTATTGACACAACAGGAAACCACCACATGCATTACCACGGAAATGATACTTTTTTTCCGAAAAAATTTCTGTGTCAATTTAATTTTTGGCCAACCGTTCTGCTTTACCGTTCTGGGTTGATGCCTTCTTTGAAGAGGATGCCCCGAAGGTAAGCTGGGTGTAGCTTTTGCTGCCAGGGCCTGGGAGGGCCAAGCTATCTTATGCTTTTTCGTCGCAGATGGCATTTTCTGTTCTTTTTTTGTGTGTGCAACGCCGGGAAGGTTCGTTTGATAACAAATAAGTTTCACTCGGTAGGGAGATCATATTTGTGTTCAAGTGAAATATTGTCGATCATATTCGGAGTTATTCCGAAAAGAAAGCTGAAACGATGGTATTTCCCTAAAATTTGCGCACATGTCAATTTTCGGCTGATATATACTTCGCATTTCTGTAGACTTGCTTCGACACTTGTGTTTTATTTACGTACATTACGGACTACAAATTTGTTTCTGTAAATTTCCATTAAATAAGGCGCTTGATTGGCTCTTCAATTTGCAAAAATACTTTATGCTATTTAAGTCCCTCTCTATCCGTCCGCCCCCTCGCCCGGTGGCCTACCCAGCAGCCCGCACCCATTCATCCGTCCGTCCGTCCGTCCGTCCGTCCGTCCGTCCGTCCGTCCGCCGATCAGTCCATCTGTTCGTATGCCCATCCATCAATCAACCCATCAATCAATACATCCATCATTCATTCATACTAGTTTTGCACCTGTCTATCAATCATACAACTTGGATACTGTGTATCCAAACATTGAAGGCCCTGCCTTTTGTTATATGTAACCACCCGAGCAACTGAGCAATTTTTATAGTTGTTGGTGTAACCGCCGTGCTCGCTCAGTGGTTACCACGTCGCTCTGCTCAATTCAAGGACGAGGTTTAAGTCCCCGCCGCAGTTAACACATTCTAGGAGGAAACCAAAAGCAAGAACCTCCCCCCCCCCCCTGTGTGTAAAGGTAACGGCGAACTTCAAGGTCCGCAGGTGGTCAAAGTAATACTCAACTCTACCACGGCTCGCAACCCCGCAAAGGTGTACATCAACACATTGATACCCCAAAGTGTAAATTTTTACTTTTAATTTCTGTGGTATCACTTACTCATTGTCATCAACAAGCTCTTCAAAGGTTGTCTTCTGAAGTTCTGGAAAAAGTAAAAGGTTTTCTTATACACTTATTATAGCCATGAGCTCATTGCAACATGCTCTTCTTCAGCACTCTGGCTGAATAATAATTCAAAGCAGTGATTAACGGCTTTGCCCTGAGGGTTGAAACCGTTCAATTTGCTTCTGCAACACATTCATCGCAAAGAACTGCATCGTGTTCCCAAAATATTCGCAAGCGTTATTCAAAATGGCAAGTGTTATTGCTGCAAAGAACTAAGCCTCAGACATCCCCTGTCGTATTTCCATAGTTGTTCCTCTAGAAGTTTCTCAATTCCTAGTTGTTATGCTGTTTTCCTCGTCCAGAACTACAGAAACGAGTTTGCTTGAAAACATTACGCAGAATATTGAGACCACACATTTATTTATCGTTTCTTGAAAATAGTCTTTAGGGTCGCCTCCTCATTCCAAGACAACAATGGCACAGGCGGCTCCTCTCTGCCCACCAACTTGTACTAGACGTCGAGAAAAGAACTCCAGAAGGCATCCTCCCAAAGGTCATAACTGCGGAAGGTGTAGCCCGAGTCCAGTACCCTTGTTGTGGATCCACCAACAGAAAATATTGTCCCGGATTCCCCAAAAATCAGCACTTAGGGATACAGGTTCGGGGCTAGGTCATGGTATTTCCTGGGGTCCCGTAAGTGTTAGGTTACAGGACTCGAAGTATTTTCTCTTGACCTTTACGTTTTTGATTGTACGGTTGGCGTATGTGTGTCTCTGCAGTTGATACTGCGAGGTATTCTCTATACACGAGACTAGAGGAACAAGCCGCAGATTTTTCTCTTCAAATGCTAGGCGGGTTAATTTGTGAGCTGTGAGATTGACAATCTTGTTCTCTGCGACTCAGTTGTAAGGAGGTGCTTAAATATTCTTGATGCAGCTCGCAAGTGGCTCCTGGTGCAGTATTTGAAATTTGGTCGTGTATTCGGAAGCAAGGAATCTTGCGCCAAGCCTGTTAAAAGTCGGTAATTGCTGTTTAACTTTGAGTTTTAGCAAGTGCGAACGTAAAGCCCGCTTCCATCGCGAGTAGAGGACTCGCTCACCACAATAAGGCGCTGTTGCGCTGCTCTCGGTTTAAATGGACTGTTGCTACTGAGTCCCTCCTACTGGGATAGAGGCCTGCGTTCATGTGTGTCATAGTGTGGTGGCTGACATACTGTTTAATTAGACCGCACTTTTGTCTCCCTTCCAATCGTGTTGCATTTGGTGCGTAATGCTGGATGTCTGTGACTTGAGATATTGTGAATGGAAGCGGAATCTATGGGCCTAGTCTTGAAAGAATGGATCTACTGGTTTCTTAATGCGTAATTATGGGCTCTGGTGGGATGAATGTGGATCGATAAGTTCATCACCACTGTCGTAAACTATGAAACGAAAACATTTGTTTGTCGTACTGCTTACTGGTAGGCTGAGAGCCGGCTAGTAGGCTTTTCGTATGGTGGTGTCCTGTTTCTTTTAATGCATTGTTACGAGAAGAGCACAGGGTGTTGAATCATCTCAAAGGTGAACGGAAAGCAAGAAAAGCGAACTGTCTTTACAGCAAGTACACGGCTGTAGAAAATTTAACATGGCGACCGAGAATCTTCTACTTTCTCCTTCTTCGTCTCTCACCTCCGCGTGCAGTCGCGCCGACTTTCCGGCTCTTTTTCCAAGCGCTGGACTCCACACGCCGGCGCCAGTTTCAAAACAGATCACAGTTCCTGGCAATAAAAAACCATCGTCCCGGCACCAGCAGTGAGGGTTGTAATCTTCGTCTACGCCGCAATAAGCTCTATTGGGTACAGTAGCTGCACCCGTAGTCGCGATGTAGGCCCGCTAGGACACCTCACAATGCAGGCTCGGATGTTCTGGCCGCGTACCATGATAACTTCTATAACCCGACCAGTCTTCCACATTTGTTGAGGAGCTTTTGCTTCGTGCACAAGCACCAAATCTCGAATTTTAGGCTCGTGGGAGGGCACATTTTTTGCACGGTAGAAAGAGCGCAAGTTCAACAAATATTCCTTTCGCAATGTCCTCCAGAACGGTTCCGCAAAACGTCAGCGGAAGGTAATTATCGCCTCTGGCTCTTGAAGTACCGTCGTCAGTTCTTCAGTCGTCAGGGCAGCTTTACGCAGGATTCGCCGTAAACAGGATTTCACGGTTCTCACCGTACGCTCCCAAAATCCGCCCCATTACGCTGCTCTTTCTACAATAAACTTCCTCTGCACGCGTGTTTTAGCGCAGTAATCTTGAAACTTTTCTTCCACGAACGTCTTTTCGACAGATGCAATATCTTTGGATGCCCTTTTAAAAGTTCGTGCGTTGTTCGTGTAAATGACAGCGCGAAGTCCACGGCGAGACGTGAGTCTTCGTAGGCTAGAAGAAACGTTTCACGCGACAGTCTAGAAACCAACTCCAAATGCAGGGCTCTCGTAACTGCACGTGAAAACAAGGCAATGTAAACTTCAGCAGATGAACCTTCAGTGCGAGCACAAATTGGTCCAGCGAAGTTTATTCCCACTAACTCGTAGGGATCCGAGCGGTGCACTCTATCACCATGTAAAGGGGCTACAGGAGCCTTATGCGGGTCGCTGCCTCTTGACATCCATACTCTTATATCGTCGGCATACAAAGCGCTGTGCAGTGTGAGTATTTGTAGGAGAGCCCCACCAAGGGGTATTAAAGCTACATTAAAAAGAGTGGGAGAGAGTATTGAGGCCTGCGGGGTGCGTTTGGTGGGTAATGGAAATTTACAGGACGTTAAATGACTACTTCGGAGAGTTGCTGTGCGGTCCGCGAGGAAAGCTCGTACGGAACCATAGCAGCGCTCTCCGACTTGCCAAGAGTTGAGGTTGTCCAGAATAGCGGAAAGGCTAACATCGTCGAAAGCCTTAGTGAGGTCTACGGCTAGTATAGCTGAAGTGTCTCGTTCCGGTGGGTTTTATAATAGGTGCTGGTGGAGTTGGAGGTGAGTGTCGTTGGTGCTGAGGTGGCGTCGAAAGCCGAACATGTGAGGGTAAACATCGATGTCATCAAGATGTTCAGTTAATCCAGAGAGGATCATTTGTTGTAGGAGTATGCCGATGCAGGAGGCCACCCGTCGTTCGTAGCGTAGCGAAAAGTGCCGTGCTCAAGCTGCCTTATGTTGAAAAATCTTCTTACAAACATCTACATCGTACCGATCTCCTTATTGCTCGCTTCGTCTCATAACATAGATGAATTGCTATAAACATTTTTCTGGGCTGTATGCTATCTTATACAAAAATATGAAGCCTCTAAAGCCTTTTAGTTATTTTTAGTATCCATACGTTGATAATTATTTCTGTTTTCGTGCCACACGGCCACGATACCTGTGCAAATTAGACGTGTACAGCTTAGTTGTAAACTTGCTAAAAACATGTCGTGTTTTATGGCAGAGCTAAATGTATGAATGGTTTCAAGAGAAAACGTAGCCTATGGCTTTCACCTAGCTCGTCCCGCGCCAGATCAATGATCGCCATGATCGTGGCTTATTAAAACACAAACTGATGACGATAACCATGTCGACATAAATGGACATGAACGACCCTAAATATGTTGCTAGTAAGAACCGCCCGCCCTGTTTGTGACGAAGTAACTTGAGAACGGACGTTTATTTTTCGTAGGAGAAGGCGTTTACAACAAAATGCTCGCTTGATAAGTACACTATCTTCATATCTTTCAACGGTCATAGGTTACAACTGGGTGTTTAAAACGGAATGCGTTAATAATCATTCACCTCACCACGAACCGAGATATGATCAAGCGTTCTCGAAAGCAATGACGTACTGACTCACATTCGTTACAATAAGTAACTAAAAGACAGTACCCGCTGCCCTGGTCACTTCCTTTAAAGAGTCACATAAAAATGGAAGCGCAAAACTTGTTCACATGTTCCGTTAAGACGCATTACGTAACACCCCAAAGCAGAAACTCGTATTCTTCTATTAGTGCCAAAGTAGCTTTTAATCATATTCGCCCACTGGGAAGTGAACGGCCATCCCTTCGATGGGCACAACTTACTAAGCGTACATACTAGTTCCATATTCTTTGAGTGGGAACATGCCCGCTTCGACGGGCTGTCATGTTCCCGCTAAGGCAGCTCCCTGCCTCGTTCAATGTACGGAGAAGTTAGGCACAGGGAGCCTCTTTTGAGTGACCAGATATTCTACAACCCTGTTCTCCTAGCAAAAACAGTACGAAATGGTCTCGCTCACCAGCATTTGCTTCTGCCTGAAGGTGATCCATCATCAGTCCGTTTCAGTGGTGGTGGTGGTGGTTCCAGTGAAATGGCGCGTATCTACTCAGGGGGATTGGCCAGGAAATGGGCGCCTTAGCAAAAGAAATTAGGTAATTTTTGTAGAGAAAAAAATATTTAAGAATTAGGATGGCTTAGCAGTAGATGACTAGAGAAATAAAAGTAAGGACATTAGAGAAAGAAAGAAAAAAAGGTGAAAACGACACCATTTATTTGCAGTAGGGCTCAGAAGGAAACTCGGCGACTTCGTTCTTGTCGACTTCAAAACTCCGCCCTCTCCCTCATCACGGAATGGGAATCAGCCATTAAACTCTAATTTCAATTTCAGTTTGTTGAAAAATCAGTTCAAAAGTGCAATCCTTCTTAGCGGTGCATGTGTAGTGGTGAAGAATAATCTACTTCGCACACTGAAAAGAAGAAATGCTTTAACGTTTTTTTTATGCAATGGGGCGTTGTTTATTACGAAGCCGTATGATCTCTCTCTTTGTCGTTCTTCTTATCCTTAACTGTATTGCCTTCTCTTCTTCCACTTCCAGAACCAAAAATCATCCAAAGGAGCTTCAGTTCTAGGCGAATTAAGATGACAGGAACAGTTCTAGAATAACTCTATATAGATAGGCATGCCATCAGAAGTTTGGTTCTAAAAAATAGTTTCGGACATGCCAAGTTTGGAGCAGTAAGAAGTAAATGTGAGACGCTTGCATTCAGCTGGGGACATAACAGGATGATTACAGTGGTAAAACGTTAGGCACGCCAAGCAGTACTCAGCAATCAGAGAGACAGAGAGAACGATCTTTATTGAAGTCTGGCACTGTTAGCCACCCGAAAATGCCTAACTTGCTACACCAGTTGAACACGGTATGACGGGATGAGTATGATGACGGTGATGTTGAAGAACTTGTAAGAAAGAAACAAACAAAAAAAGAATTTATTGGTCCTGAGTCTTTAGAGGAACGGGAGCAGAGGCTATAGGCTTTGCAGCCTGACAAGGGCCTCTGCACCTAACTACATTTGACAAACAGGGCACTTATTACCAATAATGAAATATAGTATCGCAGCATTTTACACAATAACACACGCAATACAAATTCACACAATTACAGAGTAGAGCTTAGAAAACGTAGGCTTTCACTTACTAAAGAGGAAAAAGGTCACTCATATACTTTTAAAAACTGGCACAATAGCACAGCAGAACTTCACAACAAACATAACATACGCGTTCACATAACAGTTTTATCATACAATACACATTAACCAGTGAAGCATTTCAAATACACATACTTTATTACATATATTCAATGTCATGGCATGACAGAATGGACTTCATTTGGGTTTAAAGTGAATATGACCGGTGTCTATGAGACCATGTAAACAATTTAATAAGGCAGGTGCTTGATACTCAACGTGCTGTTTACCGTAATTTGTTCTCACTGTTGGGGTTTTCCTGTAGAGATGACGCACGTTTTAGTTAAAATTCTCATTTTATGGTGTTTTCTGAAAACTCAGGATAATTTTGCTGAACCCAGAGTAAAAGCCTAAAGTAATATAGTTGTGCTATTTTCAACATTGAATATTTTTCAAAACGTGGCTTAGGTTTTAAGTCCCTGATGAAACCATGATATTGTTAGAAGGCTCGGAGGACTCTTTTTGCATAATCAGTAGGTTTTGATAGTTTGTGTCGTAGTACCCCATACCATGATGCAATATGTCATTTTCAAATAGAACAGTGAATAATACAACTCTATTTGTAGCCATTTTGGTACAACTTGGCTGAGTTTGTATAAACACCCAGCAGTTCTACCAAGCTGCATATTTAGGTTTGGTATATGTGTGTTCCATGTCAAGCCTTCGCTAAACCATACACCTAAAAACTTCTGACTGGTTACCTGTTCAATTTTTATGCCCTCAAACAGAATGTTTGAATTGTATAAACACGGCTTATTAATAGGACAAAATACAATGTATTTGGTTTTACTGACGTTCAGTTGTAGTTTGTTTACACATAGCCATCCAAACAGCTG
Organism: Haemaphysalis longicornis; assembly: GCF_048455015.1. Lineage (NCBI taxonomy): Eukaryota > Metazoa > Arthropoda > Arachnida > Ixodida > Ixodidae > Haemaphysalis > Haemaphysalis longicornis. Next base: position 5,327,402 of record NW_027526288.1, on the reverse strand, counting down.
GTGGAGGTAGTTGTTAACCTGGAGTTCAAGGTCTAGAATGGGCGTACCACTAAAGAAAATGTTCCTATTGTCTGCATACATAATTAGCTTGGGAGAACTTGGGATATCACAGAGATCATTTATTTAAATTCTAAATAGTAGGGGACCGAGTATTGACCCCTGCGGTACTCCTCTAGTTATGTTTGCATAAGCCGATGCAGTGTTGTTCATGCAGACATATTGACGACGGTTTATTAAGTAGTTTTTCATTAGGTCAAGAACCACACCACGTACGCCATACTTGCTAAGTTTATGCAATAAGACATCATGGTATACTGAATCAAATGCCTTTCTAAAATCAATGAACAAACCAAGGGAGTATAGCCTCTGTTCGATGTTTTTAATTAGTTCGTATTTGATATTTAGCAGAGTTTTTTCACAAGATTTATTTTTCTGAAATCCATACTGAGCCTCATTGATCACATTGTACTTGCTAAAAAACTTGTACAACCGCGTGTTTATTGCATTCTCAAATAGTTTTGACACAACCGGAAGAACGGATATAGGCCGGTAATTAGTGAACCGACGTTTACCACCGCGTTTAAAAACAGGACACACACGCGCTATCTTTAGGCTGTCGGCGAAAATGCCAGTTCAAACATTGCATTTATTATATAGGCAATTATTGCGGTTATAATATCAGCTACGTGTTTTAAAGGAGTCGACTTTATCTCATCATGACCTGCAGCTACGTTATTCTTGATCTGCTGTATCAGTTTCAATACTTCATCCGATCTCACAGGGGATAGTTGTACAGAGTTTGCAAGGCTGAACTCGTTTGACACAAAACAAGGAACTACATTACTATCATTTTTGTATTCCGCACCTCTCACAAAGCACTCATTCATCTGATTTGCCACTGCAGTATCGCATGGGATACCTGCACTAGTCTGAATGAATATTTGCGGTAGTTGTTCCAGTGAATGCCCATAAATTCACTGAGTTATTTACAGAAACTAATCTAGACTTGTGTTGCGGTATGCATCATATTTTTGGTAGCCCATAAATCAGATTTGGAACATGCCCAAGAACCTCACACCCCCATTAGTTATTTGTCCAAGATAAGCGACAGCCCCAAAGACATTGCGAGCGGCACTCTTTGCATACAAAATCGACCACACTCTAGTAAGTCTAATGGGATTTAAAGAAGAAACTAGTAGAAGAAACATTCTCCCCTACGACATCGTAGAGAGAGACATGCACTGTGGTCTTAAGGGCTGCAAAAAATATAAGACTTTTGTAGCCCATAAATCACGTTTGAGACATGCCCACAAACCTAACACAACTGGTTACATAGAACTGGTGTAGCTACACAGCCCTGATTCAGTTTGGCCACAGCTCGAGTGTTCCAATTACTTCTTGCGGCCGCGGTACGGCACCTGCAAAATATTGTGCTTGCTCACATTGCTCGCATTATGACGTAATAGCTGCCCTGCCTCAAGCAGACGTTGAAGGAATCTTCCCCCCCAAACCTGGTTTGCACAGGCACTACATCATATGCATAAAAATATTATAAAACTTGAATTCACTTCCACCACATTGAAATGGCAACATTCCACATAATTAAAATGTCAAACATGCACAGACTCCTACCACTGAAAGGGCTACATACCATCATTATTCCTGTTGTAACGCAAGAATAAACTCCCACAAGTTTGGCGGGCACAAATTCGTGCTGTGAAGGCCCTACAGCCACAAAACGCATGCTTAGAGACCCAGTTCATTTTCTGCGTTCACATATGGGTCACAAAAATGCAGTACCTACCTGTATTGCTTTTCGTCTTGCCACACATCTCCCACCTCCTGAAGCTCCGGCCACTTTTAAATGAAGAGGTTACAAAGAAAAGTTACATAAGCATAAGTACCGTTACCAGCCAAGTTAAAAAATCACAGTAATCTACACCTTCCGAGAAGTAAGCACACACATTCAATGACGGTTTTGTTATCAAGACAGCTTTGCTAAGCGACTTAACAACAGAACTAATGAAGGGTGCCTAAAAACAATGCTAAATGCTTGAGGCTTGAAGGGATTAAGCGACGTAATCGTAGATAGCATTTACAGAAATGTGAAATATATACTCTGCCGAGGTGCTCCTGAAGTACAGATTGATTAAAGAAAACCGAAGTAACTTCTAAAGAAACAGAACCCGAAAAACCATTAGGAAAGTTTTTCAGCTAGCAACCAGTCGAAAAGAAAGTGGGAAAACGCTTTTATTGCCAAACTGAGATTTTCAAACTATTCCCGTGTTTCCTTTTTTCTCAAGGTAAGTATTACCTCCGATAAGTGGATCAGTCACACATTGTATTTTGCCTTGTTCAAGGTAGCACAGCTACGGAAATGAGACAAAAGTGCGGTGAAACCGCTGAGCCGCATCTATATACAGAGCTCGTGCGATAAAAACCGACATACTGCACAAAACACCTCGATTCCTCATGTCATCAAGAGCACCGGTGATTATATTGAACTTCCTAACGCCTTCCGCTACGCCTACCGCCTGTCCGTCATCAACGCTAGACATATCCAGCGGCGCCAGCGTCAGTAAATTGCATTTAGCTAGCGGGAACCACACCGTGGGACTGAAGCGGAAACGGGAAATCAACCAATAACACGTTTCTGGCACCGAATCTTAGTGGCGCAAGAAAAGGCACAGCAAAAACTGGCCGCGTATCTGCTCCTTTCGTTGCAAATGTCGTCAAAAGACGATAGTCTTTGTAGACATTTGCCATGGAAATGCCCCCCTTTGCTTTGCCGCTCACCTCTCATGCTGTTCCTGTTCTGTCGCGCTCATCCCAAGGTAAACACACTAAAGGTTTGCACAAGGCGATTTGAATTTACCGCGTTCCACTGCTACAGGCGGGGTTCCTCGATGCAAGCGCTGCAGAACGGCGGAGACGCGCGTGAATGGAGGCGGCCGACTAGAAGGTTTGTAGAGCCGCGTGGACGTGCTCCACATGCGTTCCAAGCAGAACGTGGAACCTAGCTAGTGGAACCTTTCGTTGCTATTGCCGCGTGATTTTTCATATGCCGCCAGGAGGCGGCGGTTTTCTGCAGTAGATGTAGAATATCATTTGCTATAGAAACATCAAGCATCCATGAATTCTTTAATAAAGAAACACTCTAAATTTCCCTTGTGTACTCATTTCCTGTCTTATATTTGCGTAATGTCTTGTACTTGCTCAAAAAAGTTGACAAGTATGAACATAGAAACCGGGCTCACACGTTTAGATGTGGCTGTGAGTATATACGACTATTGCGCAATAGCAATTTTACTTTGGCCGGGTGGCTGAATCGAGTCACAGACAGACAGATGGACAGACAGCCAGACAGACATACAGACAGACAGATAGACCAAAATTTCTGGGTATAAGTAGCCCAAGAAAGACTATCGCCTTTATAATCAACTTACCGAACTTCTTTGTCCGGGCACAGGAAACTGCCGCCATTCGGCGATCGCTTGCAGCTGGCGCCTCGTAGGCGTTGTGAATTCCCCCCCCCCCCTTAACGGAGACTGGAAATTCGGTGCAGTGCGCGTCGCAACTATTGCGCTCGCAAGACCGGCTGGCATCATCGCGACGTCCGCCTCGCGGTCTTCGTACCGCGGTATGCATTGATATGCGTGCCGTACTCGTGAAGCCCGGCATTAACGTCAGGCATCTCGCCAACGCGCCCCGACAACGTCGCATATTGGCCGCCGCGAGAGCAGTCTGTCTTAATTTTACCTAACCGGCCAAACCACTTCGCTCACGGAGTAGCCAGAGTCACTGTTAATTTATGATAGTGACTCTGGCTAAACAGTGAGCGGAAGCGGTTTGGCTGGTTAGGTAAAATCAAGACAGACTGCTCTCGCGGCGGCCGTCTCGGGGTAGGGGGGGGGGGTGGATTTCACAACGCCTACGAGGAGCCTAGGGTTGCCACCTGCCCGGTTTTGGACCGGCCCGACCGGGTTTTTAATCAGCGGGCCGGTTGCCTGTTTTACTTGAAACCGACTGTCATTAGCCGGTTTTTCGGCACTCGTGCAGTGATTATGTCTAGTTTGGCGTTTTATAAGCGTCAATTCAACAACTAATACGACAAATATGTGTCGACAAGCTGCGCAAAGACACGCGAGCAGAGAAAATACGTGGGCAAGCGCGGTTCCTGAGATGGAGGGGGACCTAAGGGAGAAACAAAACTACGAAATGCTGCCGCCGCCGTCAGCAATTCCGATTACTTTGCAGTGAAGCACATACAGAGAAATAACCAAGCTCTCAATCACTTTCAGTGCAAAGGGTATGTTAATTTCTGTCTAAGAAAACGCTACAATATGTTAAAAACATGGCGTCTTTTTTTCAACAGAAGTTAAACATTCTATATACAAGCCCTCTGCCCCTCCTTCCACCCCCCCGAAGGGCCGGTTTTTTTGGGGGGGAAAGGTGGCAACCCTAGAGGCGCCTGCCCAGAATTTCAGCTCATCCTTCAGTTCACGTGTTTCAAAAGTGGAAAGCAGGCTTTATCCAAAAATGGGGAACACATGTTACGACGTTATTTCACACATAAAACATGAACTACAATACCAACAATACATATTCGCAGTCGGCCACGCCGTCAAAAGTCGTCTGGGGCATGGGCCCGGGCCAGCGGAAGTTGCAACTTGCAGGGTGTCCCTATTCGCACGTCACGTGGGATCAAGTTTTATTTTTAGTTCGCACGCCTCGTGCCAACAAAAAATAAAAATTGTTCGCTCGCCTTTGAGCCTTCGCCTGCTTCGCGACCAGCGCGGCTTGCGCTGTCCCTTTCGAATCACTCTGCTCTCTGCTAACATACCTCAAGCTTACCATTGTCAAGCTGCCCGCATAGCTGTTGGCTAATCTGTGTTAGTAAGCAGCTCAATAGTTTATTACTTGCAGCGATAAATTTGATAAACATGTTAGCCAAGAAATGTTGGATCCGCAGTGCCGCACGTCGGGTTGTTCTTGGTTGAATGCTTGATTTTGGTTTCGGTAGGTTTAATGTACAAGCTTACTTACCTCCCCTGTTTCCTTTTTTTTTGTAATTCCGCTAGGCATACTGACACTGCTCCACCGGTAAAGACTCTACCGCTGAAGTTTGTCTGCGTTCTATCATATGTATTTGACCGATGAGCAGTTCTCGGAGAACCATCGTCTTCAGCGGTTAAAAGGGGTATAATTGCTGCACATGGAAATGTGCATATTTCTAGAAAAATATTGCTTGATACTTTATGTGAGTACATCAGGTACGTACTGTTGTGAAAAGAAGCCGTGCTACGCATTGATTTTACATTATGGGTGTTATTTGAGAGACGAAATGCGTGCCGGACATTTTTGCGTAACATCATGAACCTTTCAGCATTTTAAAGCCACAGTTAGATAGAATTAAGCAGAAGAAACTTCGCAATGTGTAAGAAGGAGGAGGAGGAATAAACTTTATTTATGCGAGCCTTAGGTGCTGCTGTCTGGGCACCCGCCCGGTGGGGGGTTTCCTCTAGTCCGGGATACCCTGGCCTGCACTGGCCACCCGGGCCCTCTCTACCAGGCTACGCTGGGAGGAGAGGTCGGAGCTGGTCAGTTGTGCCACCCACTGCTCGTAAGTAGGCTGGGGATTGGGAGTAAGGGACGGGGTTTGTTGACACCCCCATACCAGATGGTATAGGGTGCCAGGATGGGGGCAGTATTTGCAAGATGCGGGGTAGAGGGTGGGGTTCATTGCATGGAGTAGGGTATTGTGGGGGTAAGAGTTTTTTTGTAGTCGCCGGAGTATTTTCTGGTTTTGGTGTCAGCTTGCTGAATCCACATATGTATTGTGTTGTTGGGAATTATTGTTAGTAATAGAGGTTAGAATTCGGCAGGTTGTTTTGGCGAAGGATGCACCGATGTCGTTTCCTTGCGTTCAGTATGATAGAACCAACTGGAGCTAACGTTTTAATGTTATTTATGCACAGGACCATTACATTTGTGGATATCTACACAGGGATAGAGGAACTTCTAAACCAGCAGGATAGGGGGACCACTCCTGCACCACATTTTAATGTAACCAGTATATACGACAGGGACAACAAATGGTATATTGTCTTCAGCAGCAGAGAGCAAACAGGTTCGCCACGTGCATTTTTTTTCGTCTTTGTTGAAATATTTTAAACTGAGAGGGTAAGGCACACAATTAATATTGGTTTCTCTAGTGTTCTTACCTAATTCTCATGTATTGCAAGTGCCTGGCGCCGAATTTTGATGCAATACTGCACTCAGTGCAGTATTGCATCAAAATTGCAAAGTATTGCATCAAATCAAGATGCGCTTTGAGAGCGCATTTGTTTGTGCGCAATGCTCTCAGTGATGAGATGGTGAGGCAGGAAGGGCTGTAACAAATCCAGTGTAGTTACGACGCTAGGCCCCAGCGTTGTACCTGATGCTGCCGGTCACACAACCTACCTTTTGTCGTCTAGCCGACACCATGGAAGGGCAATGGCATAGGGTACAAGCAGCCAGATCTTGGTGTCCTACGCAACGTCTACACCTGTCATTAGCGGTTGACCCGGCAATCACGTGCCTATCAAAACAGTGAAGATTTGGCTCTTGCTCAAGCTTCATATTCGTGATGATTCTTTCTTGACGTTGACCAGCCATACTGCACTGCCACTACCTTGTCAACTTGAGACTACTGCATCTCCCGAACTCTTCCAATCCTTACGTTTTCCTTCACCACAATGGGCACACCCCAATCTCGAACTTATTCACCTTTCTATCGTTACATGCTTTTGGGTGTACAGCCCAATTATTTTCTGTTACCCATTACAAAGTTTGCACCTTGTGTTTTAACATCCACATTGTTTCCAGAAAAACGTTGAATTCTCAAATTTTCTGTAATCATAATTTGTTTGTTGCATAATCATTTGAAACGATGGGTTTCAGGTTGGGATTAACTGAAGGAAATGTGAAGAAAACTGCTGTGAAGGGCAGCTCTGCCTTATTATTGCCTGCCGGGCACCAAACAAAACGGGAGCAGTAGGTTTCCATTGCTTATGCGTAGTCACTCAGAAGCATTACCCTGTGTATCATCATGATCATTGTCTGAAGCCATTGTGCAGTCACAAAAAAGGTCAGACTCGCTCTCGGAGGCAAATTTGAGGTGTTTAATAGTTGGTCTCCGCGGAGTATTGCAAAAAGCTGCCTTTTTTCTAGAGACAATGCCACCACCATCATTCCGCATGTGTGACACCGTTTTTATGTTAGCATTGCCAAAAAGGTCTTTTGCAAAGTTCTGATGGGCCCTTGGTGTTAAATCCAGGTACTAGAACCGTTTACGGACTGTAAAAACACCTTTCATGCCAAAGAGCACAGCATTGTCATCAACAAGTGAGGCTCGTTGTTACCTTCACTGGTACAAGTTCCAATGATGAGTACAGCTCCGGCTGGAGAAGTCATAAAAACAACAGGGTTTGTTTTCACGACTTCTAGTGACAGCTGCAAGATAGCCACAACAAGGGTTAGGTCACATGGGCGGCCTTGCTATGGGCAAGTTGCATGAGGCCCAGCGCATGTTGGTTACAGAGGAGCGCCCCAGAGAATTTCTGTAGCTGAAACTTCGTGGTTAATGAGAACTTTATGAACCACTGCTCACGAAGCCATCCCTGCGTTCCCACAGCACCATGTCACCTACTGAGACCAGTTCTGCAAGTGCCTCGCCACAGTGGAGCTGGTGAAGGGGGTTGTGCGGTTCCAGGATCTGGTTCACTGTGCCACGTCACCAATGTTGAGCTGGACCAGAGCCTACTGCAGCTAAAGGCAGCAGAGTGCAAAGTAGGGAAATGTGCTCCAAATTCCGTTGCTGAATGGATGCACTACCGGCAAACCGTGCTGCTTGCAGATGCCATGCCAACTGGCTGGCAGGCAGGGATGAGCTGGATTGCGCATTGGCTCGGAGGTATAGCCACACGTGGCATGCTCTGGGGTAGCCTCCAAGCTGTCCAGAGGCCTCAAAGTAACTGGAACCCACTGGACGTGATGTGATTGGCCCAATAGTTCATACCATAAGTTAGGTGCAGCACTTTGGAGGCTACATTGTTATCAATAGTGCGCCCACTAGGCGGCTAACTCGCCGTGAAGGGGGTCCTGGAAGGGCACTCCCTTCTCCCCTCTCGGCAAGTGGCCCCGGCGCCTTTTGTCCCCTCCTTCGCGGTGAGTTACGCGCCCTGAGGCGGGCTGGCGTTGACAACAATGTAGCCTCCACAGTGGTGCAGCTACCTAATGGTATGAACTATAGTCCTTTTGCACTGTTTGGGAGCAGCAATAATGCTATTTTTGGAGAGAAACAATTAAGGATGTTGTAGCAGCTAAGAATATTTCGAGGCAATAAAAATAGGCTTTGCGCATAGAAAAACAACCCACATCAACATTATATATTTCATTTCATTTCATATTTATTAGATAATGTAAACAAGTTGTTGGGGCAAGAGCCGAACCTAGTTGAGACCCAGATAAAGATAGACAGCAGAGAAAACAAACTTAACAATTCACCGAAACAAGTGCAATACTTAGTGTACGCAGAGTGTGTAAATACAGGACGCCAAGGCACTGATAAGCCGCGAGTGAGGAAAATAAACACCAACATCAATCAATACAGTGAAAACAAAATATACACTTTTACACATTTGAACCTTACACGCGAGGTTGAGTGTTTATAAAAAAGTATCTTTATAGTGCTCTTTTTTCCAAATCAATACATTCAGCGTCTATTTAGACATAGATACACAGCTACATGTACAGACCTAAGAACCACAAAAACAGAGTACACAGCAACACAAACCTCGATGCATTTGGGCAGGAATAGCCGCTTAAGAGATCGGAATAACACAAGTGAAAGTTAAAATGAAACTTTTCGAGGAATATATTTTCACGCACGAACCTGGTGCTTGTCCACGATGCCTTCTTGCTATTTATCTTGGTGTTTCCTTCAGCCTAGCTTCGAATGATATAACCTTTTTACAGAAAAAGTAAAATTGTTAGCCATCTTTATTTCAAGGGGTATATTGTTGTAGATTTTGGTACCAAAGTTCTGGATTAATCGTTCACCGTAGGTATTACGAGTTATCGGCAGGTTAAAGTTTACATTATTGGCATGCCTAGTATTGCTGGTTTGAATAATAAATAAATTTAGTGACAACGCGTGATTATTATGCAGGATATATTCACAGTAATTGCAATTTTCATTTCGGGAAGGAGCTTTAGGGGCAAGATCTGCAGGTTACGAAACAATATTTCAGTATGAGTGTGGAACTGCGAAAACGTGATAATACGAAGCAGGCTCTTTTCTGAAGTTTAAACAAAGGATCGAGGTACGTTTTAAATTCCAAGACTCGCAGCAATCTCAGGTGGCAGTGGATCAGAGAAAATTAAATAATTTTCAAAGTGAACAGGTCAAAGTACATCGTAGTTCTTAGCACTATGTAACACAAAGAAGCAGTTTTGAGGACACGTTATTTATGTGGGTCTTCCAGTTAAAATTACAATCAAGTGTAACACCCAAGTACTTGATTGTATTAGCTTGTTTTAACTGAAAGTTATTTATGAAAACTTTCAATGTTGCTTCGCCTAAGTTTTTACTTCTTGAAGGGAACATAATATATTTACTTTTTTCACCATTGATAGTCAGTTTATTTGCTTTGAACCAAGAGGAGATTCTTGATAATTGCTGGTTATTAATAAGTTGAACCTTGGAGAGAGTTTGCCTGTAAAAACTATGACAGTATCATTAGCATACTGTACTGCCTTAGAGCAAGTTAGGATGTTCGAAAAGTTATTATTATAAAAAGAAAACAACACTGGTCCTAGCACCGATGCCTGTGGTACTCCGCTTTCTACAGTCGTGGGTCAAGAGCAAATATTGTCCAGACAAACAAACTGTTTTCTGTTATCTAAGTAACTCGTGAGAAAATTGTAAGCCGGTCCAACAGTCCAACTCACTTATAAAAATATTGGATATAACAATGAAGTCATGGCACCATCAACTTTGCTGTATTTTGTGTGGTAAAATAAACCGCTTAATAATTACACTTGCTAGTTGCCCTATTATTGGTCACAACAATTCGGCCTGGCGATACGAGCTTGCGTAAAAGATAGTATTTGGAGATTGTGAAAGATCATGGGTGCATTGTGTGTGTTACCAGGCTGTCATTCATTTTGCCCATCGTTTCTCCGTTGCGATGCCGGATTTTAGCCTACCGAGTAGAGCAGTGCTTTCGCATTTATATTGTACAGCAATGGAACACCAGATAACAGGGCCCGAATTCTCTCAAACCATGGCTGTCATTTTTAAGTTATGTGGCATTAACGTGCACGTCTTCCTTGGTTAAGGAATCCTGTGGAGGAGCAGGAGAATGAGGATTGCATTGTTTTGCCTGTCGCTTAATAGAAGTGCACAGTAGCAAGATACGCTGTGTGATTTCTACAATCTCCCACTCTCTGTGGGACTTCCAACCAAGGAACACATGCATTTGTGCACCAAAACCGCGTCACTTCAAAATGACGACCATCATTTTAGAGAATCTGGTGTCAGTTCAGCCACAGTCAGATGCAGATGGCTGCTTAACATAAATGTACCAATTGAAAAAGCTCTCCTATTACGGGCTCAAGGACTAGAAGGCCCTGAACTTAGGCAACTACAGTATAGTCCATCGGACTAAGATGGCCACCCGCTGCCCATCGATTCTTCTCCCATACCACTTTCCTCTATTACTTTAATAAATGTTTACAACAACACCCTGTCTTTATGTCTAATCTTTGCACCTACAAGTATATAGCGGCCCTTTATCCCTTTAAGTCCCAGCTATAATGATGGTCACCATGCTGAAATGAGGAACTGAAGCCTGTTTTGAGCAGATGTGCACTTCCTCCAGTTGTTTATAACACACACCACACTTTTTCAGCATGCAAGGTTGAGAGGAAAGAATGCCCCAAGGACAAAATGCCACCTCTGCTGAAACATCTCACCTCAAAAATATTTTTATAACACCCAGTAGCTTCTTGTGAATGAATTGATTGAGGGCACAAAATTAGATCGGTTTTTCACAAAACCAGCCACAACGATGACCCTCGTGCCTTCTAGGTTAAACTCGGATGGATTGGAATCTTCACAAGTTTTCCTTTTTGCGTGTGGGTGCCCGTGGATAGCGCTTTTTAATACTATACTTAATGCCTGCTTTACAATTCATTTAGTGAGATCCGTCGGTCCTGATTTTTACACAACTGGTTAAACCGCTATTGCTCACTGAGGCCAAGGCTGACGTGACCATTGCTAGAGTTATGCACAATCATCTGTTTTATTAATAGTGAATAATAACAGTGGCTCAGGCGAATGGCAGCAGTCAGACAGCTGTTGCTTTGTGTTGTGAATAAGCGCAGAGTAGCAGCCTGGAGTTACACCCGGATTAAGCTAAAGTTAGTCCAATCATCACTAATAATGGTGATTAATAATTAACAGGAACCCTGGCTAGTCAGTGAGGAGATAGGAGGACTAGGAACAAACGTTTATTTTACATATTTAGAGCAGATGGGCGGCCGCCTTAGTCCAGGTAGCCGCGTGCTGTCGCTGCTACGGGTGGCCCGCTGTATCAGGCTTTGCTGGTCCTGCATGTCCGAGCTGGTCAGCACGCATTCCCACTGCTCGGAAGTAGGTGTGGGGATTGGGGAGTTGTGGTGTGGGCAGAAGAATACGAGGTGGGGGCTTGTGTCTGGGGTGTGGCAGTCAGGGCAGTTATAGGTGAAACGGCTGGGGGAGATATGAGAGAGAATGGTGCCGTTGTAGAATATATTTGTTTGGAGACGTCGCCAGATGCGGGATTCTTGGTTGGTGAGTGCAGGGTGTGGGGGAGGGTATTCTCGGCGGGAGTGGTGATAGTGCGCTAAGATATCGGAGTAGGTGGCTGGTAGTGGGTGTAGCGTGTCAGTCAGGGTGTCCAGGTCGCCCTGCCTCGTCGGACGTGCCCGGTAGTCAAGTTCGCGGGCCGCAGCGTGGGCTGCTTCGTTCCCTGAGAGGGGGGGGTGACCTGGGGTCCAGACGATGGTCACGTTAGGAGGCGAAACTGTGGCTTGTAGAAGCTTGAGGGCAGGTAGAGGGATTCTTCCAAGCAGGTGTCTTTGACAGGCTTGCTGCGAGTTCTTGATAATTCTGAGGTAGTCGCACGTTGCTGTATGCATTGCTAGGAATATTGCCGTAGCTCCCGATGCAGATGGCGAGAGTTGGCAGTATGTGGCCGCAGTGTATAAGGTGCCCTTGGTGTCGGTGACCGCTAGTTTTGAGTGGGAAGGTGAGTGAGCGATGTCGGTGTAGCGGGTGTCGTTGTCCGATGAGTACTTTATATGTAGGTAGTGAACACCAGCGTTGCGACGTCCTTTGTTGTACTTGGGAATGCATATGTCGTGGAACTGGGGTGACTTTGATGGTGGCCCGTATATGGTATCGGCTGTAGTGCTTCATGGGGTTCTGGTGTAGGACGGCCTAATTTCTTGAGGACTGTGTGGCCTGTAGGAGTGAGCGTAAGGCGAGAGAGTTGGCTGGTTCTTTGGGCATCTATAGGTTCGGAGAGCGAATTATGTAGGCCACGTTGAAGGAGCTTGTTGGTGGAAGTGAAAGCCGGTAGTACCAGGGCTATCTTGTAGGCTCGACGGATGAGAGCATCCAATTTGGAGTGTTCTTGGGGTAGGAGTTGGACATAGGGAGTGCCATTAGTAAGCCTGCTGAGCAGTAATGCTTGCAGAAGTTGACACGTGTCTAGTTCTTTAAGAAACCATGTTTGTGGATGCATATACGACGGATAAGGTGGCGGGTTGGGATATAGTGGTGTGTAGATGGGGTAGTAGTGCTCTTCCAGATCCATCGGCGTGGAAACTCACACCCAGGATTCGTAATGTCTTCACTTGCGGGACAGGTTCCTGGTGAATCATGACTTGAGGGTCCCGTGCCGGTTCCGGGGGTCTTCTACGGGTACGTGCACGAAGGGCGAGGAGGGCTGATTTTGAATGGTGACAGGTGAGACCGCAGGGTGCTAGGTAGTTGATGACGGTGTCCACCCTTTGTTGTAAAGCGGATTGTTGGGCGCCGGATGATCCTTTGGTGATCCAGAAGGTAAGATCATCCGCGTAGAGAGCATGGCGAAGGTTAGGGATCCCGGAAAGCTGCTTAAGCAGGTCTAAAAGGGCGATATTAAACAAAAAGAGGGAGATAAAACCTTGTGGGGTTCCCTTGGGGGGTGTGGAGAACGTTGGGGAGATCAATGATCCCAGTCGGATTGTGGCAGTTCGGTCGGCTAAAAACGCCCGTACATAGTTAAAGGTGCGTTGACCTCAGCGTGTAGTGTTCAGACCATCGAGGATGGCTTCATGGGTGACGTCAAAGGCACCACGTACATCTAAAGCTAGCATTGCGATGGGAGGAATTTTGCTGAGGTTGTCGATGACCTGTTCTTTTAGCTGAAGAAGAACGTCTTGTGTGGAAAGGTAGTTACGGAAGCTCCTGCTATTATTTCCACCTATTATTAGTCTGCTCATTAAGATTTTTGGGCACATCACTAAGAAAGAGACATGGACGCAGAAGAGTAAACCCTAAAGTCTCTGTTCCGTTGTTTTTCGTTCATTCGTTTCCATGCTTTTTTTCAGCTGTAATAAATGTTATGAACAATTCGTTCAAGGTTTTATATTGGCAATTGAATAATTGTTTGACCGAAGCCTCAGAAATGCGCTGAAGATTATTATACTCCCTAAAGCGAGATTTGCCCGCAGCAAGAATTGCAGTCTTCTGGTTGCAGTCACGGCGGCTCTTGCTGCTGGGCTGCCACCTGGCAGCACTTCGTCGCCGCCGGAGACCATGCGGCTGCGAATCGAGTTAAAACCTCGGAAGCGAATGTCACGCGGTTTCGATGAGCCACGCAGAAGGTAGTAGCGTGTGCCGAAAGTGTGAGGGGGAGGCTGTGACAAAGGTGGCGCCATAGCAGACGTGCCGCCTTCTCCCTCACACTTTCTCCAGACACTCTCACGAGCCCCTTCAGCGGGCTCAGGGCTCAGCATACAGCCCTTCCCTTCACACTTTCGCCACATTTTCCTCCGCCGTTTTCGTCGTGCCCTCGGTAGCTTTGTTACAACGCTGACGCTGAGGGCCGTCGCCATCGCCGACGGCAAACCGCAGTAGAGGCCGCCAAAATTCTTGTGCACAAGACCGAACACCACATTGAAAACGTCAGCCATGCATGGTGAGCGCAGTTTCACGCATAACATGAACACCGTTTCAGACATGCCCCTACGGAATGAATAATAAGGCACCCTGAACTGTACCTGCCCGTGAGCAGAGGGAAGACCTGCGGACCCGCGCGAACAACGGCCGCCATGTTCGCTTTATTCCATGTACCCGGACTGCACCTGAGGGGCAAGCCACAGTACTTGAAAGGGAAGCGTGCTTGGCTGCCTAGACGCACCGCTCTACCGCCGCTATCACTACCTGCTCGTTCACCGGAAACATTGCTTCTTCTTTCTTGAGAAACTGCTAATACCAAGATTATATTCGTCCTGAATAGTGTAGCGGTAGAACCACAGTTCGAATCACAGTGGGCAATGTTTTTGCCCCGAAGCAGCTAATCGTTTCGTCCACTTCCTCATCTTTTGGTTTAATGGTGCACCAGTGTTTTAAACAAGTCGGCTTCATTTTCTTTTATGTAATTTCACGTTTATGTTTAGTTAAATGCTTTATATTTACTCTCACTTCGTCGTGATAAAATAGCATTTCCTTGTCGCTGTTTGCCCTTAGCCGGACTTGCGCCATAAAAACCCAATCACCATCATGGGTTTTCTGTGCAGACTATTTCGATAAATAAGAATATTTTTTGTCTTTTAACTATGTCCAGCCAACATTCTTGTATCTTGTCTCAGCGATTAACCTATTACGACACGGAAAAGGGCCGCAGATAAGGTGCTTCAAGTCCACATTTGTTAATTATGCTCCCAGGAACGGCTCCTGAATATCTGTTTTCTCACAATAAACACGTCTGCTCTGCGTCACTAATTCGTTCCTATAGGGCGGGTGGCAACGTGGTGGGATTGTCCGAAGAACACTTTTAACTGATCTTCTTTAGCGATTTGGGAACAGTCTTCGACATGTAATAATGAAGGCGAAAAACAGTAATCCCTGCACAGGAGTACTGCAAACTGATTGACTGTACCGTGCAGCGTGCTGCAGAAATACACGGTCTTTCCCGCGAGCCATAGTGGAGGACATAAGAATAATCTTGTTCACCGGGGGACCTTCAACGTGCGATAAAATCTCCACACACGCGCACTTTCGCTTTTCTTGTCCACTTGAAAAGGAGCCAGCGCAGCGGGAATCGAACCCGCGTCCTTAGACCCTACAGCACAACGCCTTAGCCAGTCTGACACTGCGGCGGGTAATACGGGAAAGTGCTCAAAAAGTTTTGATTGCCACACTACAAAAAGCGAAAAAAATTGAAGATGCCCGGAAACCACGTATCACCTAGATGTCAGTTGGAGCCTGGCTGCGTGAATTTTTTTAATATTTTACCATCAGATTCAGTAAAAATATCTGAAATGCGTCGAAAAGGACACACGAGAGCGTCAGTACTACGTTATGGATTTTGAGGTCGTTTACGTGCCCCAGCCAACTTACACAAAATTTATTATCGCCAAAGATGTCAATATTGTGTTGATATTGGCGCTGGCCGTTAAGCTTAATAATCTTTTTCTCGTTTAAAAACAAACAAAAACAAGCTGTATTGTACGCTTCGACGTCTTTTAGTGCCACTTGGGAATGCTCCTGGTTATCTGGGTCAATCGAACGCCTTAGTCAAAATTACAAATTGTTGCTAGCCCGGAAACGACGAGTTTGTAATACGATTTCTCGATATCCTAGCCTTCGTAGTCTTCAAGGGCGTTAGAACGCTCGAACTTAAAGGAAACCATTTTTGAAACAAAGTGGTGGGCCGCAAAATCCGGCAGGTGGCGGGTTTTCCACGGCAAAAGAGACTGACGCAGGTCACGCATGATTTTTCAGCATTTTTTTTTCAAAACTTTTTACAACCGGTGTAAGTTATCTTTACTAAGCGTGTCGGGATTAGATAAGAATTCAATTCATTTTAACCATCCTCTGTTGATTGGCCGATCCCCTGATTGGGTATGTGCCATACCTAAAGGCGCAGCAACAACAACAACAACAACCCGGGCGCTACACGTTCGATTGAGTTTTTCGCCAAGGAGGACATGAATTCAGGTAAAAAGAGCCGCCAATAGATTTCTATCGGTATTTTGAAGCGATAAGATTCAGGAGGGCGCAGAGGAGGGCAGGTTTCCAACAGTATCTTCACGCACCGCTTTGTAATAATCTGTATCAGGAGAGGTATTGTGTGGTTGAATATACGCGATGAACACGTGGTTGTAAGGGCAAAGCGAAAGACGTCTTTCTCCCCTGGACATCCAGAAAAAGAATCCTTCGCTCCCGTAGCGCCGAATGTGCCCGCTAACATTTTCGGGGCTCGGGGGGTGATGTGAAGCATTAAGTGGCGCTGCTCGCGTCTTTTTGCCACCTTGGTGTGGTTCTCTTGACCCGAGTATTAACTTCTGCACCGATAAAGTTAGGCGAGTGCAGAGAGATAAATAGGGGAGCTCTAAGTTTGCCAGAAGAGAGCCTTTGGGCCGTGCGGCGTTGGAAACATTTCCTAAATATTTTTGTTGAGCCGTCTAAGTGCTTTCTACCCCCTGTTTTAACGAATCGATTGACGCTTAAATTTATTATAAACAGGCATATTCTTAAGCTGCGCACTTTGAGCTGCAACGTCACGGACGCCGTACCGATTCGCTCATTTTCTTAAAATGAATTACTACACAATTAATCAACTGAAAACTGTAGCTTCTCAAATGGTTTGCTACATTAGATGAGAACATACCAGTCCATAATTTGTGAGTGTGCCGCTTTTAAAATGTGTTTCTAATAATTTGGTGGGTGTAAACATAAGTGCCTTTCTAATAAATTTATCCCAAATTTCCCGGAGTGTTGTTATTACCACCCACCTTGCAGGTAGAGCGTTACATCAGTAATGTTGAGTGCTCTAGCATAACCCTCCTTTCAGCATGCAGACATGCGGGCAGTGGTTTTTTCTTGTTTCAAATGATGAATTTCTTAACACTTGAATTAGATTGGATGAATTTAGTATTGCTGCCCACTATGTCTCAATACTTGCAAGAGCAATTTGCGGCAGAGATTAGAATGGTTTAAACTCCGCAGGATATTACTGATGCATTTTAAAAAGACGAAGGTTTACTAAAGTTTTAAAATGGCCATAAAACATTATTGCCCTCCTTTTCTAGTTACCAAAACCACTGTCGATATTGTTCCTTTTATGCTGACCAGATAGTTCTACCAATAGCTGTATGAAGGCCGGTTATGTTCTTCTCTCAGTTTTGTGGACTCTAGATGTTTGCAACTTTGTGTGATTTGTTCAGTACTACTGGAAGTATCATTGAAATTCTGAGATGTTAATATATGGAGTCAAAGTAACGTAAGCAGGAAAAACAACTTTGACAGCCAGAGATACAATGGCAGGCATACAAAACCAACAATGGCACGGTGTTCGCGCGAAACGCTACTATTGCACCCAGTGTGCAATATGTTTGCGCAGTACATCAATTACTCACAATCCACAGAGCGTATGCCACCGTCCAAAGCCGATAGATACCATATAACCAAAGTTGCCGGGTGGAAAATTAGTGGTTGATTTCCCAAGAGTCGACAATGCGTAGTTTATCTTGAGGTTCCATGGGTTCAGAGGAACTTTGGATTGAATAGTGTTGATTTCCACGCAAGACGAAGTGATGTTTCAGAAATAAAAATATTATATGGGGCGTTATTTGATACGCAGGTCACCCGGTAGATATATATTAGAACCAACCCAAAGTATGCAAATAGCTGATACGTATGTGAAGTTTTGTCATTCCCGAGCAGTGTCATTTAGAAGCTTTGCGATTGCAGCCTATTTTCTACTGCTGCTCAGCCCCCTATGTGAGAATTTGTTTAGAGCTTATTTCAATTTTGTGGCCATTATTTTGTATCATGCATGTGCTCTTTAGTTTACCCTATTGAATATTCCACAGCACTACGATATTTGGTAGAATGTGGACTGACTGATTCACTATGACGAGCACCCGAACAGTTACAAATAGAGTCGGTAATTACGTCCTGCTTAAAGCAGGCTGGAGCAACCAAACATCAAAATGCGTGTCAGTCGAAATTTCTCACGAGAGTCGCTTACTGGGTGTCCCTTCAATTTCATTAGGATACCAACCTGTGGGGTGTCGCTGCGTGACTCAACTCCACTTAACCAGTACCCCTTTCGAAGCTGGGTAAAGGTAGTCTTTGTGGATCCGAACAAATTACTTGACTCCCGACTGTAGTCGGCACCAATAAGCAACTGTAACAGGCGGACTTAACTAAGGGGGAGAGGGTGGTGAGGCCAACAGAAGTACTGGAGGTACACGTTGGTCCCACGCACATAGTGCAGTCTCTTGCTGTGTTAGTGTCCGCCGAAGCTGCTGTTGTACGGCTTCCGCAAGGAGCTCTTCATCGGAGGGACCAGGGCAGCCCGTTCAAGAGCGTCAATGCGAGTATGCCTCGGATGTCCAGTAATAATACGAAGCATGGCCCGGTAAAGCACTGTCAAGTGATTCTTGTGAGTCGAAGAGAGGATATAAGCCGGGGCGCCATAAATGAGACGACCGACGGCTACTGCCCTTGAGAGCGTGAGGCACGCCGTCTGGTTAGCACCACAAAATTTGTTGGAAAGGCGAGAGATTAGGCGCAGCATCGGTTTCCAGTTTTTTCGGAGCTGTGTTATCCATTGCCGAGCACTGTTGTGGCTGGCGAGGGGAACACCTAGTCGACGGATAAAGCCACAGTGTGGGTCAATGGGTGTGTCGCCGACGTAGATAGTATGATGTATGTTGTCGGGCGGTTGGTGCTGACCATGCACCAGGTGACATTCTGTCTTCTCTGGTGCCAGCGCAATACCGAGGGTTGGGAGAGTGGTTGAGAGGCTGTTTGCTGCCGCCTGCAATGCTGTAGCCATGTCGTCAGTGCATTTGTAGTCGGCGACTTCAACCCACACTGTGAGGTCGTCCGCGCAGATAGCAAAAGTAGCAGCAGTGTCCCGTTCCAAGTTGCTGGCTACGCGTGCCACGGCAAAATTTTAAAAGACTTTGTCCAAGGACAGAACCCCGGGGAACACCACTGTCTAGGTAAAAGGTTCTTGGGCTCCATCCTGGATGCGTGCTGTTGAGCCGAATTGGTTGATTTTGAAGAAAATTTCGAATCCAGTTTTGGGCCCTTTGAATGGTGGTAATTGTGAGCTAGGTCTTCGGGGATCGCCGATAGGCTAACGTTGTCGAATGCTTTTCGCACGTCAAAAGTGAGGACGTAATCGGCATTGCCAGACCGTGATCTGCGATTAAGAACACGTCGGAGCAGCCAAAGGCAGTCATTCGTACTTAGGTGAGGACGGAATCGACTTTGAGACGGCTGAAACCACTGCCGCACGAATTCCAAATAATACTGAAGGTGGTTATTGATTAGGCGCTCAATAGGTTTTCAGATGGTGGGCATGAGTGAAATTGGCCGACGGTTGGTCAGCTCAGAGGGGTTTTTGTTTGGCTTGGGTATTGGATGAACTAGCGTCAGTTTGAGGTCATTGGGAACTTCGCCCGAGGACCAGTAAGTGTTAATTATATCAACCAGTATTAAGTGTGCAGACTAGTCCAAGTTACGCAGGTGCTGCCATGTCACACCATCTTGACCAGGTGGAGAATGTGGTTTGCCCTGGTGAAGAGCCGCTTTAAACTTCCCCATGGTGAATGGGGCATCGAGATCCCTATTCACGTCTGAAACCATTATGGCCGGCAGCGGAGGGTGTGGACTAAGAGAGACGTGAGGGGAAAACGTCGTACTAAGGCGATGCTCAACGTCCTCTGGCGTGTCTCGGAGATTGAGGGAAGCAAACAACGTGGGTTTTTGCTTGCTCTTACCCGACAAGCTCCGAAATGTGCTCCATAGTTTCGAAAGCCCTCGTTCTTAACAAAGCTTCTCGCAAAGGCTATGCGAATGCTCGTTGGAAAGGGATCGTTGGTAATCTCGTATGATTTGTTATTGGCGACGAATCTGGACCAAGTCTTGCTGACGTTTGCTGTTGGTGAGTTAACGAGTGGTGAGAGATTGCACGCGCATCTAAAGGTGCATCCAGGGCAGGTGTCGAAGATTCGCATATGATTTTCTGTGTAACCTGTGATTTCGCACACTGCATAGCCCCAGTGAATTGCGACAGGGAAGTGTTTTCAGGGATATCAACGTTGGTTCGAAAAGCTGTCCAGTTGATTTGCGAAAGGCATTGGCGAGCGCGAAAGCGCTTGCCTTGAAGAGTTTGAAGGATCGGGTAATGCTCGCTTCCCCAAGTGCTGGTATAGGTGCTCCACGCGCGAATCATCCAAGTTGTAGAAATGGTGAGGTCAGGTGAACTGTTATTTTGCTTGGGATGAAGACCCGCCCTTCTGGGTAACCTAGGGTCATTGAGAAGGGAGAGACCACAGTCATCAATGGCCTCTTCAAGACAGGAGACTCGGCTGTCGGTGGTGGCATATCCCCATGTGGTACTTTTCGCATTAAATTCGCCGCCGATTGTAATGGGAGTGCGGGGGTACTGCGAAATGAGGTGGCGGAGCCAATTATATTTGATGGATTTTTAGAGCCGGTGAGTGGACGGTAGTACACGGATGCTGCGATTATTGGTTTCTCGTCAGGGAGGCGAACTTGCACAATAATCTCCTCGTGATCCTCAGGGCATTCGCCTGGGAACGACAGCTTGCAGCACCCTAGATCCTACCGTACCAAAACAACTGCTTGTTCGACCCCTAGAGGCTTGGCGAGTGGTGTCGTCTTGCCACGGTGTGTTATTGATGGTTCCGTATAACTGGTATATCCAGTTGACTGGTATATCAAGTTTGGGCGTGGATCAGGAAACTTGAAGGAAAATAAGAACAGGAAGAGTTTGTGATACTCGACTGGACAGAATAGAAGCCGATTGATTGAAACTACGGCATTTCTACTGTAAAACGCAAAGGGACCGTTTCATTCTCCAAGGGTAGCACAGAGAGTTATGTTTCTAGGCGGTTCATCACCTTCATTAAGTCGACCGGGTAGGGTTTGGAGGTAACTCATCATGGCCGTAGTTTGTTCAGCATATTTTTCTGTGAAGGTGCGAAGCTTGTCTATGTCAGACATTTGAGCGCGCCATTCTTGCTGGATGTGAGTGTGAATACATTTTAGAATCTCCATTATATCGTTCGCATTGGTCGCTTTTTGCAAGGTGGGGTACGTTTTACGCTAGTACTGCGGCTTTTTTGTTGCTTGCGCATAGAGGAAGGGGATTATGGTGGGCCGACTTTGCAGGTGCAATAATGGAAGTAGAGGGGGATCAGCCATTTTTGTGGGCGTGATTGAGGTCCCGGAAGCTGCATGGGTGGACGTGGTATGATATCCCAGGTTGGACGCTGCAAGCTGAGCCTTGAGGTGCGCGTTCTCCTCGCGAGGCTGGTAGAGTTCAGTTCGGATGCTGGCAAGTTAGGACAATACTGTCTGCAGAATGGGGTCGCGGGATTAAGGACGTGGAGGTGGAGGGTCAACTGTAGCTGCAGCAGGTGACGACACTGCGCCGACGGCATTGGTACTTGGGTTGCCATGATTACGAACACCACCAGCCCAGATCAAGCCCTCTACACTTTCTAATTGGTGCGAGGGGAGGGTGGAGGGCGGGCCGGACACGTAGGGTCCACTGCCAGATGCCCATCCGTTTTACATGCCACACAATAAAGTGTGCCCTCGCATGGTTCAGATTCGCCATCTACGCGCCCACATTTACGAACAGAGATTGATGCGGGCAGTACTTTGCTATGTGCGACATGCTGTGACATACCAAGCAAACCATTCGCTTGGGCTCATAATAAGATTCTTTAACTATAGCCATAAAGCATTTGACAACGTGTAGAATCGTTGGAGAGGCGAAGGTTAGAACAGCTCGATATGTTTTGCCTATCCGTTGCGCTGCCAAAGCCTCAGCGTTTCTCACAGCGAATCCAATTCAAAATTGCTTCATTAGAATCTCCAGGTGGCACCCACCCCCCAAACTGCATATTATTAAACATTTTCCTCCGCGTTGCCTACACTATAGATATCGCCCTTAACGTTGATTCCTTTACTTATTTCAGTCTGCCTACTTTTCACGCCCTCATTTTTCAAACGATTCTCTTAAAAAACGTTTGCTGAAGCTCTTTTTGGTCGCCTCATGTGCCGGTGCGAGCGTTCAGTCTTCGATTTGATATACCGCATTGCTGACCACGTTTTGAATCCTGTGTTGACCTCACTAAATCTGAAAAATTTTCAATACCTTACCCGTTGAGATATTTTCTGTTTCCTCTCAACGTGGCCTAATCACATAACTGCGAAAAAACGTTTCTGTTTTGTCTACCTCCAACTAATACCAGTTATTGCCTTTGTTGACTTCCGGGTACGGCCCGACAAGCCTTGCATGGCTTGGGGCACGGAGCAAGATAAACAGGAGCGCCGACTTCGCTCTCTCCGGCGGGCTCTTAATGTCCATAACTCGCGGAGCACAATGTAGATGGCGCAGCGAAAGGGACCTTAGCCGGCGGCGGCTAAGCGGCCGGCGTTCCCCGTGCGCCGGCGGGCGAGTTGGCGGAACGCATTCCGTCGGCTCTGTCGTCTGCTTCGGCGACGGTAGTTTTGGGCACGGACTGCTTTGGGCCTGCTTTGGCGCCGCTTCGCGTTCATTGCGCGCCTCCTTCGCACAGTTTATTAACTTGTTCGACAGCACCTTCCGGGTAACCCGGACCCGAAGGAATTCAGTGGCCGTGCGGCAAAGATACGTCAAGGATTGGTTTCCATGGCGGGAAAACAAAATATAGAGACCACATACAAACATATGCTGCTATACAAACACTACCTTTTGCGCGGTGCTTGCCGAAAATGTGGCTCCGTTTTGTAAATTTGGGAATACCAATTTGGCTCTGTTTTAACAGGTTTTACAAAAGGCGAAAGGAGTAACTGGTTCTGATCACTGGTGATTATAAAAGTTCCCTCAGCTTTCTCGCAGTTCTGCAACTTGCGTCCAAAACAGAGTGCGCCTAGAACACGGGCCGGCACTTAGACGCTCATCGGAAAAGAACAGAAATGCGATAACATCCCCGCGACTGCCCGCGACGTAGCAATCTGCTCAAGATCAAGTCCCTGACAGTGCGGTCTTTTCACAAGCCTTCATTTCGCGATAACTCGCCGAAAGAAAAGGTTTAACGAGCCGGTTGTTTTGCTGGTCAGTCGCTTAACGAAAAAAAAAAAAAAAACGCCGGGAACCCTGGTAGGCCAAAAAATTGCAGCCATACAAATCGCAGCATTTTATTTGGAGACCGCGGTGTTATCGACGAGATAACACGACCGTAGAGCGACAGTGAACATCGGGCGGTAAGTTGCGGCATGAGTTAAAATGAAGTATGCGTTTGATATTCTTGGGTTCCTTATCAAGCTGACAGTGTTTTTGTACAGTTGATACAACAGCAGCCGTCCAATTCAGTCATTGGCACAGAAATGTGTCTCATTGCCGTTTGCCGATGGAGACTCCGGGCGACCCTTGTAAGCGTTGTTCGTGCGCAGAAGCAGCATAAATAATTAAGCACGCGGCCGGAGAGCGGGATAACAACAGAGGGTAACCTTTGCGCTGCATCGATTCGTCGTAAGCAGAATCACGCTAGACTATGTTGTGGCGTTCCATATTACTCTTGCTCATTCTTTGGTGCTTCTGAAGTCGTCGTCGTTCAGTTGCGTCTTACATGTGCTGGGTTAGTACAATATTTTTAGTGGATATTCATAATGTCAGACTAAACGTTCCGGGAATAAGCGATCGCCATGTATGCGGCGGCGTGCGCTTATCTGCGCTGTCTATTGCGGCCGCGCACGGGTGTTTAAATTCCGCGCGTGCACGCATGCCTCCTGCATAGTAGGACAGGCATAAGACAGACGTCGCTGCGCAAGAAAAGATGCCTCTGGGGAGAGCGAAGAAGGGAAGAGCCATGTACAGAGGCACAGCGACGAGAGGGCGAACGGAGGAGGAAGAGAGCAAAGGGAAAGCTGGGCGGCCGGCGGCGCGTGGACATTATCTGCCCGAGCAAAAGATTTTTTCTGGGCCACAGTCGGCGCTCCTCTTTATATCTTGCTCCGTGGCTTGGGGTAACCCGATGTTGATTTGTATATTTCAAGGGATGAAATAAACTATTACTATTACTATTAGTATCAATATAGGGGCTTGGTCATTGGGCGGACATCCTGCCTACTCCCGTATGAAGAGACACCTGATACGCGCAGAGAAGTCGTGATGTGATTGCTGCGTTTCGGATTTTCAATCCCTCGCTGCACCGACAGAGAGAGAGTTGAGTAGGTAGGCGGGGACTTGATAGGACTGGGCCCGCTCGCCGCAGCCACCGGTGTCGCGTCGCTGCCGTGCTCCGTCCGCTATCGACGCGGCGCAGACCAGAGCGAAGAAGTTCTCGAGCCGACGAAAAAGCATTGATGTACAGATTGCACAAGGGTAATAGCAGCGTTACATGGCTCACACAAAGGCGTCAGCCCCTCTTGACTCGGTGGCACCGAAGAGTGCCGCCGGAGAAAAGCCGCAGAGAAATGCCGATGGTAAGTTCCTCCGGGCTTGTTTTATACCCCGGGAAGTCCGTTGTGGCCCCGAGAAGTTCGAATCGCTCCAATGAGGACCCTCGCTGGCCGAAGTTTGAAATCCGACGAATGGAGGCGAAGCGGTTACGTCAGCCGATGGGGAAAGGGAGGGTGACGCCCACGCCTTCTCCGCGACGCCACCTCCAGGCCGATGTGGCCTGTCGGTTGCCGGTTGTTCACCCGTGGCAGGATTCGGCCGCGCCACCGTGACGCCAAAGGCGACTCTGCAGCGCTCCAAGTCTGGCCCGTCGACCGCGGGCGGTTTGGTCTGGTTTGGGAGAACCTGGAATCGCCCCACTGTTGGCGCGTTGCCCCATGCAACGAAAAATTTGGGGCCGGGTGCTCTGGCAGAACAGACTGAAATCCGTTTTTTCCTATTGTTATTTTCTCTTGAATTTTTTTTTCTGGGCATCTCTGAACCCACTCCCGCATTATTTCTGTGATCGTGGCCCAACTTCGACAGCTGCGGTGGTGTCGACTGGCTGCTGAAAGATGCTCTGTGGTTCGCCTTTGGAACCTTTGTTGGTCGAGACAGTCAGACCGTCTGTGTAAAATACGTGGCGGAGGCCGGGAAGGATCCTCGCGTTTGGCGGGGAGGTGAAGCCCGCTAAATTAAAGAGAAAGAACTACATAACTGAAACCTATAGCGTACGCGTATTCTGGGTGTGGGAGCTAAGCAGGAATAGGTGACCGAGTCGGAAGGTAGCTCTGGTGTTCCCAAAAAAGGAAGGCTTTTACGAGATGGAAGATCCTTGCCCCCCCACTTCGTAATATTCAGGTTTACAGTATGGCTTCGTGTGAAAAGGAAGATGAGTGTCAAGATTGATTGATGTTTAAGATTGTTTTAACAATCGTACGAGTGTTCAGATTGCTGGTTGTGCAGTGTGCCTAGCTGATCGATCAGCTGTTCCATGAGCTGTGCAAAGACGTCTTCTGAAGATGACGTTGCCAAAAACAACATATTGGAAGGAGCTCATGCACAAAGTGTTCAAACAGCTTACCGATGCATGAGGTAACGCAGATTGGTCTAAGAGTAGTCGGCCTGAATGGCTTGCTTGGTTTAGGAACCAGTATGATTTCCGAGGATCGTCACTGCTCCGGTTGAGTTTCCTTGTGCGACTGGTAATATTTTTGAGTGTGTCTTCGTCGAGATTGCAGCGAGTGCGCTCGATAATTTGGTCTTTTCCTGTTGTTTTGTGCGTGAGGCATGCCAGGATAGCTTGGAGTTGTGGCGCTAAATGGTATTGCTTTGTAGTAACAGAGTGGTGACGGGTAGTCACGACAGTAGTGATCAGTAATTATTTACTACCTTACCCATATAGCAAGTGTTTGGGGTAGATGGGTAGGTATAGGGCCACCAAAAAGAGGATCAGGGATGGATCTGAGAAGTTCTGGAAAGAGGAAAGGACGGCCGCGGATTAGTTCGTATATTTTATAATTTGCGTATCGCTGAGTATTGGTGTTGTCGAGAAGGGAGGGCAGGAGATGACATGTATTTTTATCTGGAGAGTGCCTTGGAGCTGATCCCAGAAGGAGCGCAAATATTGTCGCTGTAGATCACGGCATATATGCTTCCGCTTGCCGTGTTAAGAGGGCTATGGACGTTTTAAGTGTGCGAATATGATTCTGCGGTTCTTCTGGCGTTTAGTAAGACTCCGGCGTGCGTCTGAAAAGTGCATGGGGGTTGACGGCCGGATTGTTGTCAATGGGCGCTATAGAATAGCCGAGCGGGTTAATTCGGTGTTCGAGTTCCTGGGCCATCCGAAGTTTAGCCTTTTTTTAGGGGGAGGGGTTGGATCTTTTAGGAAGGCGAGCCAGCCAGTCAGGCATGCGGTGTCCACCCGGAAAGTTTTCTTCTTGGCAGGGAAGTGGAGAAAGAGGAGATAAGGGTCACTGCCGATTGTGGTCTCGACGTAGGACCATTGGATCTCGGGAATGTATACATCATCACCATCACCATAAACTTTCTTTGGCCGACTGAAAGATGCAAGTATCTCCCAAAGATCTCCAACCCCGCCTATGGAGTACTAGCTACGTTCATGCCGAGTTCACGCTTACTGCTTCTGATACTTCACTACCTACCTTGAAGTCATGTCTGTTGCCGAGCTCATTGGAGAATACGTTGGAGTTTTTCGCGTCTATTTTTAGGCATGCTGCCACACGTTTCGAGCACAACTGGTAAAGCATGCACTGCTAATATTGGCTGCTTTGTGTGAACAGGACAATGTAGTCGGCAAATATTAGGTGTCCGAGATACTTCTATTGGCGCGAACCATGCATTGGGTTTGTTTATTTATTGTTTGTTTTTACTGCCCGGCTACGCCCGGCTGTGTTATCTGTGTCCCAAGCGAAGCGCATGTTCCACTAGTTATTTTATGCTACAAGTGTTATCTCACTCGGATAAGGAGAGCGTTTCGCCCTAAAGTCACTGGCATGGAATAATATTCTTTGATTTACAAGGTCCTGGATGTAAATCCACGATTCGAGAAACACTCGAGGCGAAAGATAAAAGCCTGCAGAGCAGACGCTGCGGTATTCGGCTCACCGGCCATCGCTTGCGCAGGTCAGTTTGCTGACTGCTGCGTTGCCGCCTGTATATTGTTTGAGTTGTTAGGGGAGCACAAGTTCGCTCCAAAAAACGTGTTTTCCTTGAACACAGCTGCGTCATCTTCAGCTTCGTGACACTATTGATTCTGAAGAATTCTTTCGATTACTTAAGCTTCCTGAACGCACCCTCCGGACAGGCTGTATATAATTGTGGCGCTATGGTGCGCCCGTGCCGGACATCCTTTTGTATATAAAATTTACAAGTTTTGTGACGGAGATGTTTAGTTGCCGTACATTCACCGTACATTCGCCGTATATATCATCGAAGATTGCATTGTGTGCCTCGTCGATGCCCGGATCACTACCGCCTCTATTACGGCGGAAAGCGAGGAGTTTTTATTTTTTATGTGGTGACAGCAGGTGTTGTAGCGTTAAAGGGCGTACCTGGTTGTCAGATGCTGACGTTTGCGGGAGTTTATCGTTTGACGTCATGGATTTGGTGTTTGAGGTGTTCTACCAGGTTAAGCGCGGAAATCCGTGTGGCCGAACGCGCTGTTTGTGCTGATGCCGTGGGCCTCGGTAACTGACTCTGTGTTGTCTCGCCATGAAGCGCAGCTATCGAAATTCACAAAAGGCGAGAAACAAAACAAGCAAACAAACAAAAAGTTCCTGCGCCTTTGCAGCCACCCCGTTCCCTAGGGGCGATTTCCCGAGCAAGCCGGTTGAACTTCGCAAGTGTTGTAGTCCCACACAAGGGCCGAGCGCCAGGCCGGGGAGTCGCTCTCACCTCTTTTTACCGGCGGGTGCCCGGTGCCACCAAGGCACACGAATGAACATGGTGCCTTCCAAAGCCACGGTGGACGCTCAACTAGCAACCGCATGTGGCAGGACATGCCGCCGGACTCTTTCAGCCCCGGCAATGGCACAACGCGGCGTGATGGCCGGGGGCCCCTTTGTATGGACAAGGGTCAGGGG
This sequence comes from Haemaphysalis longicornis, assembly GCF_048455015.1. Classification (NCBI taxonomy): domain Eukaryota; kingdom Metazoa; phylum Arthropoda; class Arachnida; order Ixodida; family Ixodidae; genus Haemaphysalis; species Haemaphysalis longicornis. The sequence continues at coordinate 5,299,018 of NW_027526288.1, read as the reverse complement.
CCCCTCGGAAGGGTAAAGGCAGCTTTCCGGGTGTGAATTTACCTTTCAAGTGCCCGCACACGAGCAGAGATGCCTGTACCCATTAAAGCAACCGGTGGTTGCCCGGCGGTACCAGGATTCGAACCCAGTGCCTCCCGTAAACGAGGCGAGCGCTGCACCTCTGACCAATCGCTGCGGTGTAGCCATCGCTACTCTTCAGGCTCACATTAGCCTGAACAGTAAGTCTAGTGGCGGCGCCGGCATGGTCGGTAGGTTGGATGCTCTTGATAGGGTATGTGGTTATCCTTGGTGGCCTATGAGGACACCTAGAGATGCCAGAGGTTCTTACGCAGGCGACGTCGCCATTAGCGTGGCCAGCCAGGCCGAAAGATGGCGATTGAAGCGATAAAAACTGGAGTCGAAGGCATATGCCAACGCTCATATCCGCCCCCTGACGGTGACACTGTCAGTCTTGCTCAATAACAAGAAAACATCAGGCATGTTTGAAGGAAAACATAAATAGATAATTCATACTACCACTGTTTACTAAGTAAATATATACGTGGAATAATTTTTGAGATACTAAACACAAAAAAGCACAGAAACAACATTTGAACCATAAAACAAAAAAAAAAACCCGCTCAAGGTTGTGGCTCATGGTGCATATCACACAGCAAGAATTGCACCCAACTGATACGGCTAAAAACGTGTGGACGTAGAAAAATTCAACTAGGTTGAGCTCAACGATATTGCCGTTACATTGGGAGGATCCAGACATGAGGGTACCTACCTGGTAGGTCAGCGGGGCAGAGAGAAGCGGTTTCGGAGCAGGAGCTGAAGAAGTATATGACGTCATTCGGCATTTGCAGTGAAGAAAGCGGGTACTATGCAATTCTGATATTTTAAGGCGACTCCCATGTACGTGTTATAGACGTTTGGTAACCCGCAAGCATAATTCAGAAAAATTAACTTCATTTCCCAAAGAAAACGGAGACATAGAATTGACAAAATTTTCTCACGTCAAGACAGCCCAAAAGTTAGTCAAAACCGTCGCTAAAGTGCGCCCAGCCCTCGAGGAAAGGGCTTACGGCTGATGAAATATACTTCAAACGCCCAAATATCAAGATAGGAACGTACCCATGGACGATTTTTTGTTGCACTATGAAACGCTATTTCATCCTTTATCGAGTTATCGGCTTTCCCTTCTCCTAGACCCACCACTTGGTATTCACTTTGACACCCTAGTTTTCAACCGGTTGTCGGTTCGTCTCACTATACGACAAGGCCAAGTGCATTTCTTTTTCTTTTACGGAACTATCACATCTGCTCGAGTTTGTTTCCTGATTCAGAAAGATTGTTCCCTGACCCCAAGTGTTACTCTTATCATTATTCGTTCCATGGCTCATTGAGCCGACCTGAGTTTGATTTCACTTTTTTTAGGAAGGTGCCTAGTTTCAGTTGCTAACAGTGGACTCCTGCAGCACAGTACAGGAGTGGTGAGGAGTCAATGGGAGAAGCCTTCGCACTGTAGTCGACCTAAGTAGGCTGTTCATGATAATAAAGTTGGTGTAATCAAACCTACATATAAATGCTATAGCGATACATGGTTTATCAAATCAACGTATACTACAGTACTCCTTCCTGATCGATGCGTGTGTTGTCCTATCTAGAAGCGTTGCTTTTTCACGATTTCCTACTAGTGGTTTTGGCACAGTAAAATCCCGGTTCCAAGCACGCACTTGTTCCCAGAGTTTGCATCACATATTTTTGGGTGAAGAACCGGTCGTTAGAATAAGTATTATATTTCGATAGGACTCCATCCGTCCCGCAATGAAAGCTTTGCCTTTAAAACAATGGAAGGCCAGAAAAGAAGTATGGCATGTCAGTCATACATAAAAGAGGACACATGATTTCCAAAGTTACTAAAAGCTGATTACTAATTAGTTTTGCCATGCGAAGACGAAGGAAATGATACGTATCACTCAGGCCTCGTCCACCGACGATGAGAAAGATGTGCGCGAAGAGGGGCCTAGCACGGGCTTACTGATGGCCAAATTCTAAATAGTTGCACATACACACATAGTTCGTATAATCTATGGTTCCTGTCGCCTCCGTTCTAGCGCTAAATAACGAGAGTAACAAATCCTAAAGTTGGAAGTTTGGGGTTTTGGAAATATTGGGGTGGATAAGAAGATACCAGTGGAATAAAACAAATTTAAACGAAATATTGATTGATGATTTAAAAATTGTGATATTTACCCAGGAAGGGTACGATTATTTCAGTATAATGAAAGTGAATTAAGAATAATTACATGTAATAAGCTAGATTTGTATGAACTAAAGGTACGATGCATTTTACAAGGTCTAAATAACCAACTAACGGGCTGTATTCGGGAAATTTGGCTCTTCGACGTCCCGGAGATGGAGCCATATTGGTTGAATGCAGCTTTGGAGTATTTAGTGACAAGTCCTTCCTACACTGCTACGTCTGTATTGAAGTACATCCCACTTGCTGAAACGGTAATAAATTTATTCCCTTCCACGAGCTAAGAAAAAAGCCTTGCAAAATTATAATTTGCAAGGCTTTTCTTTCAAGGCAAAGGTTTGCAATGCTTTCCGGACATACAGCACACGTAATCCTTGTACATGTGCTGTATGTCCAGCCGGCACATTCTCTCCTTTTTTTCGTCCTGTCGAGTCCTGAATTTGACGCCTCCCGAATTTGTTTAGCTTTTCATCGTAGTATGCGGCTGTAATCACGGCGTATTGCAATGCTCAGTTGCACAAGGTGAATTCATGCCAATTGTTCTCCTATATTATCATCGACGGTGCAGTCAACCACTCCGCTTTCTCGTAATGCTGAGGGGATATGGGTTTCACTGGGCATACGCGTCATTGCGAATGATTCTAAAATTACTTTTATATTTTGTTTAAGGATGGAGGTGAAGAATAAGTAATGCATTTTTCTTATCTGAACTATGCAGCGAAGCGGTATTGCCTATGTGTTTGAAGCAGGACTACATTTTTGTAGCAATACTAACTCGGGTGTGTGATTGCACAGAACGTTTTGCGTGAAGTCTTCAGCAAAGGTTGTTTAGGGCTTAATATAGTTTGAAGTGAAAGCATTCAATCGATTTCTGAGTACTTATTGCCAAGGCAATGCTCACTTTTCAGGATCAAGCGACCCGAAGGGGAGAGACGCAAGGTCTGGGTAAGCATTATTTCCATGCATGGTATCACGATTGGTAATAATGACATTCCAAGAAAAAAGTTGTTTTGCAAACTCTGGTGATAGTGAAAGAATACCTCCGTTATCTTCTACCTAATGTTGTTATAATTGATTCCTAGCATAGGCGGTGAAGAGCGATGTCTTGAGGCACACGCATCAAACTGCTGCTTGAAGGAAGCCACGTTAGTAAATTTTCACACATCTGCCAACACTGTTCGTTGCGATGACGGAACCAGAGATGAGGACGCCGAGAGCGACGACGACAAAGCTGAAAAAGGGCCCGCAAGCCAAGGCGAAGAAGCCGTGTCTAACGCCCATGTGTTGCAGCAGCGCGTAGCAAAGATTCGCCCTTTCCTTAGTAGGTGCACCAAGCCACCGAGGCAGTGCACAAGAACGCGGACAGCTTCGAATTATTCGTCTTACAGCAGTTGAGTGGCACACGTCAGGCCAAGATCACCGATTTCTTCAAATAAACGTGCATGCAGGCCCGCGGTACAGGCTAATGCGATGGTGCGCGTGGTCCCATTAAAGGTAGCGCGATGCTTTTGTTAGGTTCACAATTTTTACCCCGTATTTTTTAATTTTTTCACTATAACAATTATTCAAAATAACGAACTATTTTGAGCGGTTCGTTGAAATTTGCTGTATCGAGAATTGACTGTACAGCTTTGCTGCATTCCAGTGTTTTTCTCAAAAATGTGGTGGAGGCCTCGCCTTTTGCAGAAATAAAAAAAGCATTTTGTAACTACAGCGGAGAATTAAAACATATAAGGTGGAATTCTTGTGGGCTGTTTTTGTGTTTGATAAATCAGTATTGTGGCATTGAGACATTTATTGTTTGGCAGTAACTCACAGCACTGAGTTAATTGCATTTGCTTTAAATGAAGCCAGCGAATTGTATAATGTTTTTATTGCGCTACTGGTTCTCTTGGCTGTCGAACACATTGCCCTCGCGGTCCAAAATATGTAAGAACTCAACAATATAGAGCTACCGGATTGCCTCTGAATAGCCGATTTTGCTGAGGACTTTAGGAACAGTGCACTCCGTTTTATAACAAGTAAACTTGCAACGTCTTGTAAGCTTGTACGTATTCCGCAGTAATAAGGAGGATTGTGACTATGTGCACCTGCGCCAATGCACAAGGTGACAGTAAAGGCCCACACGCGAATGTGCGAGTTTGAGGGGAGGTGGCTGAGGGACACCCTGAGCTGGATTCACAGGGAGTCAGCCCTTGTAGGTGAGAGAACCACATGATAGGCTGTGCACCCGCCCATGAATGATAATGGCAGCTCGGGCGAGGTAGGAATCTGTTTTACGCAGGCTGTCTTCCTGTGATGCGAGCACCTCCGTGGGTTTCGTTTGTACTTGGAGAGTTTTCTTACGTTTTGTTATGTTTAGTGACTTGCGTGTTTAATAAGGTGGTTGACCCGACAAAAATAAGAACTTAGTTACGCCTTCACTTGCAGTAGAGGATTCGAATGGTTATCTGGAAATTATTGCTTGCCATTCTTACCGCGAGTACCACATCAATATCTGCTCGGAGTTTTCGCATTTGGGTTGGTCAGTTATGAGTGGTTTGTGCCAGCAAATACACCAGTGCTTCCAGATCCTCTCTGTTTCGGGAGTGCTGTTTGTGTGCTAAAAGCTTGCCTAGTATTAATACACCTATCTAGTTTAGCCTCTACGGTATCTTTGATGCTTTTTACGCCCAGAACATGTTGCACACCACACCCGGGATATTTTGAGAAAAAAGAGAAAATATAAAATGAAAAAAGTTAGGAACAATAAAGGAAAAAATGGAAAATTGTCTTGCGTGTGTTTTTAAAATAAATCTCATTATCGACACTTTAAAATTTCACACAGTGTTGCGCGCTGCTTACACTCGGAAAAATTTTGCGTCTGTACTCGTTGCTACGACAATTGGAACAGTTTAAAATTTCCCCTGTGCGATGCACTGCTTGGTTGGCACTCAAACTTCACACGAAGGTTGCGTTTTGTGGACCGGGAAGAACGATGGTACTTACCTTTTAAGCCGATCGTCTTTCTTAATCTACTTGAACGAGCAAATTTTGGTCTTTCTGTTTGTCCATCTGTCACTCGATGCAGCCAGCCGGTCAAAGTGAAACATCATCGGCGGAATAGTCTTATATACTCATATGCAAAGCTAAACGTCTAAGTCCGGTGTTAATGTTCATACTTGTCAACATTGTTGAAAATGAACAACACATTACGCAAATATAAGACGGAAAATCAATAAATGAGTGATATATGGAGTGTTCGTTTACTAAAAAATTACGAATGCCTGCTTTTTGCGATAGCACATAAAATGCTACAGCAATACAGAAAACGGTCACCTGCTGTTTCTCGCGCTACCCCTCGACGACTCCTAAAAATCAAACGGCAAAAGCAATCATAGGTGCCATTAGATACGTTCCGCGTTCTGCTTTGAACGCTCGTGGAGTGGAGAAACGTGTTTCTATGAACATTGTAGTCGGTTGCCTTAATTCAAGCACGTCTCCGCCGTACGGCAGCGCTGTAATCGAGGCACCCGACTAGGAGCTGTAGAACGCGGTAAATGTAAGCGGACGTGAGCAAATCCCAAGCGTGTTATCTTTAAAGGAACGAGACGGGAGAGGAACAGCATTAGGAGTGAACGGGAAAGAGAACGGATGGATGTACTTGCCAGGGGCGCGAGTTGACTATCGTCTTGCGTCGACATTTGCAACGAAGCAGCAAATAAACGGCCAATTTTTCATCCTAAAAAAGATAAAAATGATTTCAGTCTACTGGACGATGGCGGCCGATTTGGACGTGGGAGGCATTGAAGCTGATCTTAGAACGACAGCGCCGCCTGGGGTATGGTGAGAGAAACAGACGATGGGGACTCATGCCACCATCCACTGCAGGATGGAGCTAAATGGGGTAGCAGACGATCGCAAATTGTGAAAGCAGGTTTTCTCATCGTATGCTATTTCACATGGCTCTTCCCGCGGTAGAAAGGGTAAATGAGGTAGTAGACGATCAAAATATTTGAAAGCACGTGACAAAACACATATAAAATGTATACAAAACATAAATACATACAAAACAGTTTAACTGTGGGGATATTTTGTGTCGATTGGTATAAGCTGTTATGTACCTTTTTTAGGGCCTGCAGTGTCTGTAAATAAATAAATAAAAAATTGTGATCGTAGTAAGCTAGGGCTGAAAGAGATTTTATGATCGCCTGCTACCTAATGGGGCTTGTTCCTACTATGAATCCCCATCGTCCGCCTCTCTTTGCATACCCGAGGTGGCGCCGTCGTTTCAAGACCAGCTTGCACCTGCTCGCACGTCAAAATCGGCCGCCATTTCCTCAGTGGCGAAAATCGTTTTTATTTATTTTCAGAATAAACAAGTACCATCCTTGTTCCGGGCATCAAGCGAAAGAGACCACAAAATGGGACCAAACGAGCAGTGGTTTGCTAAGGAAAAAAAAACCCAGACTGCTCCCATTATCGTCGTAACACTCTGTATAAAAAAATTAGGCTTTCGATTGCTGTTTTTTTATACCCCTCGGCGGCCTCGGGGAGAAGAATATCTGAGCGAATGAGAAAATACAGAGCGGCCAGGGCTGTTGTGCGAGGAATAGACAGGCGAGCGTTTATCACCTTGATGAGAGAGTTCTAGGTGCTTTTTCCGTATTGTAAAGTTCTGCTTTTGGACAAAAATGTATAATTAGAAAACGTAGCAGACATATTCATTCTAATAGCTTAAAAAACTAAATGGGGGGAATACAAAAGACGAAGAATATGAAAAATATGACAAACATAAAAGTTTACCAAAGAAACAACAAGTGTGAATCCTGAGCACCCCACCCACAATACGAACACAAATTAAAATTGGCCGGGAATCTGTTCACCTCGCATGGAGTGGCATATAAAGACGACCGTATTCTCAGTCTCGGCCACGCAACTGCCCGTTATCTTTCCCCCACACACCTCCCGTATTTTTAGAGCAAAGCTTATCCTATTTTCCATTGGACGGCCCGGCCGTGCTCCGTTTGGCTTTACCGTACCCTTTGTTTGACCCATCAGCCTCGATCAGCTCCTCCACCGTGTTGTGGGTGCCCAGGTCCAGCAGTTCCATCCATTTACAAGTTCCAGGTTCATCAGCATGCCCGTTCCCTGCTTGGTTGGTTTATGCAGCATCATGCTCAGGGTGTGTTTGTTTAGCAAACGAAGGCAAAGACGCGCCGAGCACGATGCTGCGTGGAGCTAATGCGGCCCTTCCCGAGCTGTGAAAAGAGGCCATTCACACCAAGCCACTCCTCAGGAACAATCAGCCGGGGAAGGATGAAGGAAAGCGGACCGCGCGAGATAAGGCCCGGCCTGACATCTGAAAGAGAACCTTCGCCTCGCTCAGAAAATACCATGACCGAGCAACGGCCGTAGCCACGTCCATCGACAAGCTGATCGCCAGCGCGTTGCTGGGGAAGAAAGACCCAGCCATTGTGGAAAAAGCTGCCGTGGGCCTCGCACCCGTGAAACCGAGTGTGGATACCGTTGTCACAGATTCGAAGTCAGCCTACTGAAGATCCCGCGGCTCGAGCCTTTCTCTTCAAGCACAAGCCACCAGGACAAGCCACCGAGCTCATGTGCATCCCGGCTCACTTGAAGGGGGCAGAAAACACCCTCGCTGACCACCACGCCTGAGAACGGTGCATTCGGGCATAAGATGAGCCCGCTGACCTACCGCATCCCGTGACCAGCTTTAAAGACATTAGTCAGTTGTACAGAAACGCGCGGGGTAAACGTCCTGTACCGCACCCGCAGCTATCCAGGCAACAGCCAACGATCCTGCGGCCCATCCCGTTCGGTTACACCGAATGTACCCGGCGGAGCGCAACACACTCTCACCTTTCTGCAACGCGGAAAGAGGCACTCTGGCATACATCATATTCGAATGCAAAGACCTCACGAAACCCCTTGTTGTCGAGCCCTGCCCTGCCGACTCAGCTAGCACTGACTGTCAGGGGCCAGAAGACACATGGGTCCCATGAAAAAGGAATTACTCCATCTGGTGCCTGCGCGCACCATGGAAATTTCGAGCTCAATAAATTTGATTCTCGCTCTCACTCTTTCACTAAACTTGTCGATCCGAGTTTTACCTTCACCAGCAACTTGGTTTTCATTTGACCGGATATGCTTCGTAGCCTCGGTAAACGCATCACGTGTCTCACCGCAGCGAGCCCCGCCGCTGTCGGTGTCCCGCACACGGAAGCGCCGTTCCCAGCTGGGTCGGCGCCCGACAACGCGATGCCTGTGTTTTAGTGGAAAGAGTAGCGCCGCGTGCGGCCTGTCAGGGCGTGTCTAGTCCTGAATGAGAGCGCGGCCCGGCCATGCTCTTTCAGTTTTGCGTGGGAGCGGAAGGCTTTGAGCCACCGTCAGCTAGCGGCTTGTCACACGTCTGGCTAACGGTGGCTAACGTGTGCCTAACCAATAACGAAAACAGAGGTAAAAAAAGTAGTGGAAAACATATTGCAAAACTATACTAAGAAGAAATAAATATGTCGCTTATTCAGAACCCTCAAGAACCTCAGACAATAACAAAACACCACCAGAAGAAGCGGAAACAAAAACAAAATTGCAAAAAAGCTACTATATACTGGGCTTTGCCGCTGGACAGAAGTCCGTATTAGGCGAACGTAAGTGACCAAATCTTCATCGAATACTAAATATATGTAAGTACGCTAAAACAAAAACAAAAGTAGAGTAACTTAATGTGTATACTTTATGGCAAGTTTCCAAAAAAAGCCAACAGTGAGGACAAGCGACGTAATAGACCCTTCACACTGCAAAAAAAAAAAAAACCCTGACGAAGACAGATGAAAACGTAGGACAAGCGCTTATCATGTGTTTAAAGCACTTGTCCTGCGTTTTCCATCTGTTTGTCCCGCTCATCTTTCGCTTTGAACACAAAATTGTAGCAGCTATCACGCTTTTTTACGTTACGACTTAATAATGCTTAGGCAGTGGTAGGTGAGTCACTGTTGCGAAAACTGCTTTATACAATTGCAATCAAACTACCGTTAACACTTTTGAGAATCGCACATTTATGGCAATATTACGCGCCCAACGTCAAACAACTTTGATGGTGAAAGTTGCTAGAATGCTTATGTTTAGAGGGCCCTTTCATTCGCCTTTTGCCAACAGTTGTTTTCAGGATTATTTCCTTTCTTTGAGGGAAAAGGGACTTCGGTCAATTCCATGTGAGCACATTGTTTTCCAGCTTCTCAGAAATTATTGCTCCTGAGCGCGCCCAGAATGAGTTTATATCACGTAAATTGCTGATTGGCTTTAACGGAGGAAGAAATTCTTTTGGCAGGCTTGTATTCCCGATGATAATTTTTCTTTGCTACTTCTAAAACGAGAGCTGCTAAGCTATTATTTTCTGATGCAGGATGCTGGAGTGCGGTCCTAATTGGTGGATGAAAACTTCTGTTCTCTGGGGTATGGCGGCAGCATCTACAGTGATCACTTTGGTTGCACTTTACATCTTCTTCCGCTCAAAACCGGACGGTAAGTGAGCCGGTGACTTGGTTGCCTTAGGACGCCCTGATTTCTTTTACAAAAACGCCTCATTTTGTTTCCTAGGCATAAAAATGGCACTCACATTTTCGCGATCGTGACTGCAATAATTGTCCCGGCTAATATTGGCTAAGATATCAAATAACCTCTCTGTGGAACTTATGCGGAGCACAACTTTTAAAGCACGTAACCGCTGTCATCAAGACTTAGGTTATATTTATCTCTTTATAGTCTCCGCAAAGCTGTTCGCACCAGTATGCGCAAAAGTCGCAGAGTATTGTGTTCGTGTACATAAATCGTATTCTCTGTAAAAACAAAAGAAGCACAAGAAAACGTCTCTATTACGGGGACGTTGATTTGTCAATTGTGCACAATATTACAGCTATTTGAATGGTGGGAGCTGTACGGAGTAAATGCAAGCGTTGATGAGTTCTCCTTAACATTTGAGTAAAAAGTGGAATATTTTAAAGGCCATCACACTTCTACAGACAGCTTTGGTAACGATTAGTTTTCTGTGATTTTCCTAACAGTTTCGGCTAAATTTAGAACGGAGATTAACATTTGACAGAAAGTTGGGCTCTATTAAACTAACGAAAACGCTTTGGTGGAGTTCCTATGCAGTTAATTTGTAGTATGCTAATGCCGAATTTGCATGCTAGGTTGAATAACTGCGGGATATATTCAGGTCCACATTTTCATCGCAAAGGGTCTTGGCATAACCAGTTAGCCTAATTTTCACCACCGGTTCAAACTATCCTTATACATGCCAAGCTCCTGCTGCTAAGTGAATCTATTACCTGCAAGTGCATAGGTTGCTTAAAATTTATTGATACTTCATAAACCCCTGTTCTTCTTTTCGGATAAGGAAGACAATTTGTATCGTTAATTTAGGTTACTCGAATGTTATCAAATGCTTTTGCTGGAGCCTTCTGCCATATAGTAATTGAAGAATATTGTCAGGACGTTACTATTTTTCGAAAGTTTCTCCGTAAACAAGAGCCACATTCGGAGCAGTCTCTTTCAACCGAGGTTTTCATTAGAAGACAATTTTATTACGGCAGATGATGTTATTAAAATAAGGTGGACTAGAATAGCTGCAATGATTTTGTATTTGAATGCAGCCCAGTTTTCTCTTCTGCTGCCGCGACATAGCAGCAGGTCGGTAGGTTTTGCGCGCTGACAAGCACCGTGATATAAAGCATTTATTAGTCCTGCACCGTTATTTTCGCATTCGTGCGGCCGTAGAAACGCATTTAGCATAAATGCTGGCCAAGTAGTTGATATGAGCCATGTTGCAATGACGCCCTCAACTGCTGCAACGCGAAAGCTCAGGTCTTTGGGAGGTTGTTTTTTGGATGAAATTACAGTAGAGACAAACTAAATTGACTACTACGGGAAATGCTTCACGGAATCACTGGAAACGTGTCCCTCCACGGATTCTTTGCGCAAGTGAATTTAGTTGTTCCTAAGTGATTGAGGTTAAAACAATTTTAGCCTAGAGAAGCACATTAGATTTCTGCTCAGCGGATAACTAACCCACTGGGATAAAAACCCACAGGATAAATAACAATTTATGTTGTTACGAGACGTTTGATACGCTCGCTGCAAAAAGTACACGAGATGAGCCGTGAGTAGGTATTATCATCCAGGAGGGAAGATCAATAAGACGCTGATGGAGACGCGCGTGTAGTTTGGTGCCTTGCTTGGGCGGCGATCGCTTATACCGTGCCTTCTTTAACCGGCCACTTATAAATATCGATGTACCTCGTATCATTTGGTGAAGCTGCTGGGTACCGATCCCAGTACCTCTCACCTGCCAATCCAAGCACCGATCTGTGGGCAAAGTAAGAACACAGAAGGAAAATTTTTATCCTGTGTTACTGAGATGTAGTTGCGAAATGGCTGAGGTTTTTTAATCACCATGCGGGTTACGTTGCTTTAAAATTAGGGGTGCTGGCAGTGCCAACAGATACCACTATTCTGACCTGCTTTCCCAGCCAATTTATTTTCTTCTCGAGCGGACTCCTCCTTCCGAACCAGCCACCCGTAAGCAAGTGTGCACAAAGAAACCAAAAAAGCAAACAAAGAAGCAGGAAAACAAAAGAACCCACACGCTTACCATTTGAAACACACATAGAGCATACGAACTGGGCTCTGCCAGGCCGACCACCACCCCTTACGGCAATCGTAGGAAACGCGCAAAGTACATGATTGGAGCTTTGGCGCAGAGTGGGCGCACTGTGTTTTTGAAGACATACGAAAAAATCTACGCAACCCGAGTACAGAAAACATCGCTATCAAACAAGAGCAGCCGAAGTTTGGTTGAGGCGACAAGACGGGCGAAAGAACGCATTTATTTGGCATGAACGCACATCCTCATATAAATAGGTTCTGTATACAGCTTTTTGGTGTTGAGGCTTTGGACCTATATATCGTGTGTATGATATATATTAGCCTCATGGATACGGTGCGAGTACCTTGCAAGGAAATAAACCTGTGGTAATACGGCCTGCAGATGGCAGCGATGGTAATACATACGGTAGCGGCTACGATCGTCCACAGCCCAAGTGTACCGGCTTGACCACCACCGCGTCAAAGCAAGACAGGTTAAATGTGCGATGTGGCGCTGTAGGGCGACGTCATGGGTATAGCTTTCTGGCTGCATGTAGTACAATGAAGTTGGCCGAGTAACATGCCCAGACGGCACTGGTTTCTATAAAAGAATCGCTGCCGACGATGTCACATTTACGGGCGTGGTACATTTGTATCATTACAGAACTTACGGCTTATAAAAGAACATAAATATTTTTAAATAGATTCTTAGTGTACGTTGACAAACGCATCCATTCTAGAAGGTAATGTGGCTGAAACCTCCGCAGAGCTCGCCATTAGAGCAGTTTCGAGTTAGTTAAAAGTGTGTACTATAGAAGCATCACAAGCAAATTTTCCTAGGTTTGTGGGCTTCATTTTACATTTCATAGCTCAAAGCAGAAGAGAAGGGCAATGCATAAGGCTAGAGGTGTGTGGTAGATAAAATAATGATCGTGGTCTGCGAGGTTGTATGCCGCTAGATACGCTTAATTATGTAGCCAGGCACTTGTGAGAAGGTAATCTTCATTTGCTAAATGTCTGGAAGCAGACGAGGTACCCGGTCACCGAGCAAGTTGCTCCTATTGAGCACGGGTACACCGCTAACATTGCTTTAGCTGCGTACATCGGAACCCCAAGTGTAACAGTGGGGCTGTGGCTGAACCAAAATGTGGGAAAGAGTTACAGTAAGGTTAATGGTAGGTGCGACTATGTCCGCCTTCTCAGGAACCCGCAGTGCTTGCAGTGAAGATGGAATTTGCGATGGTGGTGTTCTAGTGCATAGAGTTTTAACGGTGCCTCAGACATTGTTGTGGTTTTCCCGACGAATAATGTAAATGGCGAAGTTAAGGCCACGGCAATGTTTCCACCTGATGTTATATTTACGGAATTTACACCGAAATGGAGGTGAGGTCTCTCGGCTATTGTGTCTTCGCAAGCGGCGGTATGGGCACAATGAGTGGACAAGAGGGTTCATTTGTCAGCTGATAGAAAGTGATAGTGGTGTTCCGTGGTGGTCTGGCTACCAAACATCACTTGAAACGTTTTGTTTTCGTTTTTGGGATTGAAGCTCTTATCAGAAAACAAAGCTGCGAGTCCACTTAAAGGGCATGAAAATGAATCAAAGATGGGAGGGTTGCGGCAGACTTTCGATGTACCGTAATTACCCGATTCTAACGTGCACTTTTTTTCCGGAAAAATAGGTCGAAAATTCCCATGCGCGTTAGAATCGGATACAAAACAGAAATTGCCGAAACAACGGAAATTTCGTCCCGCCCATCGCCATCGCCATCTCAAGATGGCGCCAAAGCCTTTAGCAACGATTTTTCGGACGCAGGAAGCATAGGCACCAAGGCTTTTTTATCGGCGTTCACACAAACCATCAAATTGTTCCACGTGCGTGCTTGATAACAGCAATGGCAGCAGCGGCTTTCACGCGTTCAAAACGAGCGGTCGGCTGAAGCGTGCGCCTCTGGAGAAGCTCGCAGGATGGGCCTGCGAGGCGTGGGGCACGATCGCATCTACCATGGTTGAACGTCCGTTATGAAGTGTGGCATCGCGAACGCGCTTGACGGCACCAAGGACGAGATGTTGTGGTCAGCAAAGAGCGAGGAGAAGTGAGATGAGTGAGATTACTTCGAGAAATAAATCACCCGTTTTTCTCGCATTTGTTTTTCTTTCTCACAAAGTACCGTGCGCGTTCCAACCGGAGGTGCAAGTTTTTTCGATTTTTTTGAATGGAAAATCTGGTGCGCTTTAGAATCGGGGGCGCGTTATAATCGGGTAATTACGGTAATTCTTTTTTCTCTCCAATTCATACTTCACTCATTCCTTTTCTGATCTTGGTCTTTCCATTTCCGCTATTGGTTCTCTGCAAGTAGTTATTTTGAGGAGTTATCTCAGCGCAAACCAAATGGTTTTACCTTATTACTATCGCATTTCCCCCAAAAAACGAGTGCAGTGATAGGACGGGGTTTGTAGTTCTAAGTGTAGGTATTTGGTGAAAGCGTGGTTGCTTTGTTTTGCGGGATTATTTTGCAGAGACCTTAGAAGGTTCAGAGCGTTTAGGCCTACCCTAAGTGTGCACGTGTTCTAATTGCACGAGTATAAATTTTTAAGAAACAATTTTTAAGGTATGCTTGGGGAAGAAATTGGTTTGCGTATTTTGTAATTTTAACGGGTGAAGCTACACTTGTGGTAAGGTGTGTGCAGTAGCGAAACATCCCGTGATTCTTAATACCGCCGGGAAATTTTCACCCTGCGATAAAATCTGAACACTCTGGCGTTTCTGTTTTTTCCTTCATGTGAAAATCGTCCTCGTGCTCAGCAGCTGCTCTTAGCCACCCAGGAACAATGGTGGGCGAAAAATTGCTATTCGTGTAGTTGCCTTGAGTAGTAATTGCTTTCATTCCTCATGATTGGAACCTCCTAGGCGTAATTGAATACTTTGCGCTGGCGGAAATTGAACATTAGAGGTGAATAATCAAATTACGAATTGTAAGGACCGTGTGACGCTTGACAGTGATATTTCGCTACACACGTTGGGCAAAAAAGACAATGAGGCCTATAAGCCATGGTTCACTGGTCGGGTTTTCGCGCAAAGGTGTTTTGATATTGATGTAAACCAATAAATACTGTAAGAGTTACTGGTCAAGTAAAAATATAACAGAGTTGATAAATGGCCTCACCCCTTTAGAGAAGCTAAAAGTGAAAACATGGTCTTGCTAACTTTATAGAAAACGTAACAAAACCTACTGTAGTGTACTTGGGGTGCAACGAAAAGGAAAAAGAAAGCAGAAAACGAGTTCCGCTACCCCTTGCATGAACGCACCCCAACTAGACTAATACGCCTAAGAGGCATTACAATTCATTCTGTAGCTTTTCAACAGTACACATATATTTATAACTAACCTATGACTCCAAAATACTGCTCATAATAGCCGTATTATTCTAAGCTATACTCCTCTTTTTTGGGGCTAAAACGGCTCGGCCTTGCAATAACGACAACACTATTAGTATTGTTTGAAATTGATCATGACAAAATTAACTGGCTTCTATAGTGGCACAAATGATCAAATGTGTTTGCAGCCCCAATTTATTAGAGAAAATTTGGATAAATATTTTCTCCAATTCGCTATTTAAAGACATGGTTTCTAGCACCATACAATAGCTGACTGACTTTTAACGACTGATTTAATAGAACGACACCTTTCAGAGCGCTGGGCACTCTACAAGAATCGCAAGATTTCGGCGGCGGAGCACCTCTTGGTATTTTTGGCAGTCTATTTCTGCTTGGATGTTGCAAAGTAATTGCGCCATTTATTGCACAGATTGATTGTATTATGTGGTAGCTGTGAAAACAGCCTTCAGAGTGGCAGTTTCTTGAACTATGATAAACGTTCTAAAACCAAAGCGGCAATAAAAATCTTGTAACTTTGGAGCGTGCTGATACCTTGAGATAAAGAGACTTTTTACCAACCAGCTTGCAACACAGAATCATGCACCACAGAGAAATCGTTATGTCCGTTTGAAAGCTTTGTGTGCCTTTTTACGTGGAAACCTCATTTCGATGACTGAGGTGGTTTTAGGTCTGCAGTCGACACCACATAGGATTACGTCCAAGAGATATCCAAAACATAATTCGGAGTTGTACGAGTGGAGAACAAAGGAACAAAACAGCGGGAGAAAAAAACCGGTCGAAGAGTGACAAGAAAACAGTAACAGCCCGAGTGTCGCATCTTTGAAAGGAAATGAACGATAACAATCTATTGGTATACAAAACTAATAAACAAAGCTCCTTCGCCAACATGTTGGAGAAACTTCTCATCGAAAAGCTTTAATACTTGTATGTAAGCTTTGTGCGCCGCAACTTGAGGAACACAACTGACCTTGATGTGGTCCAGCGACTGCCAGAAAAAACTGACAGGGAGAGGCTGAGGAAAGTGTCTCTGAGTTTAGGAAAATTCTCGCAACGCGTGAAACAGCAAAGAAAGCCAGCAAAGACAAAATCTCTGAAGCAATAGATGCAAGCACATTTTTTTAGTACAAAGCTGACCAAAACAGGGTCTTTGGGAGATGTTTGCAAGCGCCACCTAAAGGTTGAGCAAATGTGCCAGGCATACAAACAGAATTTTAACGGTCTCTGAACCCCAGAAGACGTACTGAGGAAAGAGAGCCCGCTGAGCTTGTAAAAAACGTTAGGACTCAACCGTGCCCTCAGCCTCACTTAGACTGGAACCCCTTCCCGTGTGACCAGCTATTGAGCAAAATAAATCAATATGGCCCAGGCACTTCTAAAGCTGTAACGTGAAATTTTATATCCGGAATACGCGTTGTTTCACTTAAATGCTCAAAACATCACAGATGAAAAATATTGTGCTGACATGCATCTTCACATGCTTTTTCATAATTTCACTCGCAAAAGTTTTGGAAGACGCGGTTTTCGGGCGACTAACGTCGTTTCTTTCTGGAGACAGATGTCCATTAGGGTGTCGATATCAGAGTAGGACGTGTACATATTAACCATACGAAATCTAGGTTTTCTGGTCATTCCGAACTAATCAACAGTTATGCTTAACTACCAATTATGCTGAAGGGTATGACTACATTTTTTTTGAGCACCAACTAACCTCTTTCTGGTGCTTTGAATCAGTTTCTGGAATTGGACTAATTTCTTCACTTATGCGGTGCTAAAATAAACGTTACCGATAGCAGTGTTAAGCCCAAAGACGCAAGAAATGGCATCACTACTTCAGGCTTTCCATAGTGCCGTTTAACTCGAACTGGACAACAAGTACCAGCTGGTGCGCGCACAAGTGCTCTAAAATATGACAAAATAAACGGTGTTAAGTTGTTAAAAGTCTAAACTGACAGATCTAGTGCAGTGTTCAAAGTAGTGAGAACCACAGGAATATGTCAAATGTCCCTTGTTTCGTTTTTACACAACATACATGCTTACTTAAAACTTTAAAAACAATTACAATAAAAAAAAATAGGATTTTTAAAATTGGAATAACTGCTACACGTTTCGGTCCGGTAGTCATTTTTCTATTGCTAATAAATTTTTCAAACACTTCATACAATTCAACTGGGCATAAAGTGTTCACAACGTACTTACTGCCGTTGAACTAGAAACGTAATTGGGTGCATTAAGGTGGTCTTCAACTTCCAATGTGCCTCTCTTCCAGCCATGAAGAAAGAAACGCACTGCTTGGATATATGCAATGATGTATGTCAAAAAAAGAATGTTCCAGTCATACCACCAGAAATGCACGTCTCTTCCACTAAACCCCCTGTGCCAGTACTACCCCGTGAGTAGGGTTTTTCGGTAATTATTTTGTTTTGGCTAATGGCGACTAAAACTAGCCGGAGACCATTGTTGAGAAATGAACAGAAACCCATTTGATCATTGTGATTGGTTTATAGGCTCTGCTAGCAAAATAGATAATGATTATCAGTATCAATCTGTTGTTGTGAACTTTCCTGAGGGGAAAAGCTTCCAGGTGTCAGCGTGGTTTCAAAAAAAACTCAAATGGTATACCACGAAAATGTAGGGATTGCTCAGTTTTAAAAGTGGAAGTACTAACCTATTAAACCCGCCACAATCATAAAATCAACAAAATGGGTTTGGAGGATTACTGTAATCTAACAATGTAACTTAATGCTGTTGTTCCACAAACAACGGGTTCTTTTTATTCATTTATTTGATACAAATGCCTTGAAAATGAGGCATTGGCGAATTTACGAAAGTATATTGTAATCCCTCTGATCCCAACAGAGAATTCCGTGATGAGGAATTCGTGGTTTGATACATGAAGGTGCGGTTTACAAAATTAACTTCGATATTAAAATGTAAATCAAAAGAGAAAACATTTGGTGAAAATATTCACCAAGAGATGATACAGAAAGCTAATCTACATGGCTCTATTATTCAGTAATAATATGGGCCGCAAAAGGGACACTATCGCCTTTACTTCCACACATTTTCTGTTTTTGTAACTATCAATGTTTTGGTGCCATTATTGTATCCAGTTAGCTGCTCGCCCAGTTGCTAGGATATGATGAAATCGTCAGTAACAGGCTGTTTGACGGTTTTCACAGACTTTGAGATTTTACAGACGCTGGCGGGATGACATTGTTGGGCCATTTTGAAAACAGGTTTTGGTTATTTATCCAGAGTACCATTTTGGGACTTTATCACTGCAAGCAAAATGCTTTTTCAGACCTCAAACACCTCACATGGCACTGTCCAGCTTTCTCATCTTCTCGTGATTCATTGCTCAGTGCTCTGCCTCCTAAATCGTTTCCTGTTGACCCCTCGTGCGAATACTGTGCAAGTTAAACCCGACTATAACGAACCAGGATAGAGCGAGTTATGCTATATATCGAATAAAAATAAATCAGTTTCGGAAATACACGTGAAACATATTCC
Organism: Haemaphysalis longicornis; assembly: GCF_048455015.1. NCBI lineage: Eukaryota > Metazoa > Arthropoda > Arachnida > Ixodida > Ixodidae > Haemaphysalis > Haemaphysalis longicornis. Next base: position 5,280,221 of record NW_027526288.1, on the reverse strand, counting down.
TTATAACGAACTTGACATCTGATATATCGAACTCGGCGTGCCTCGGCGTGCCAAATGCATGGTCTCAGAGCGGATATCAAGATGTTGACTGGCCACGACCACTGAGCAAAGGCTGCGACTGAGACATTGCGCCTCGTATGAAGTGACATGATGCCGGACACTTTCCGTAACTCTTTCCGACGCGCGGAACTCAGTACGTAACCCGCCTAGTCAGTGAGCCCGGACCAAAACGGCAGCTCGGAAACCTTCTCGATGCTGTGCCGAAACGAGTGTCCTTCGAAGATTTTTTGAGTTTTGACGATGACGTTTCAGTCACTATAAACCCCTGAGACGCGGGCACAGTCAGCAGCACCGTTGTAATGCTGATCAAAAGCACCAAGGAGGCAGACGATGTCGGCAGTCAAAGCCGTCCGACGCTTAATGAAGTGCTTTGGCAGTCGATGTCCTCCGCCATTATTTCTTCGATGTCGAAGGACACGGACTCGAACTGGTGCTAACAATGTCTCTAGCAAAGAATGCTGTGCTAGTTGACGCTGTCAAAACCAAAGAGAAAACAAAAATCACCGCTTTTTTGGGAAGTAGGCAGTTAAGGCAATAAGGTTGAAAGCAGCTTTATTTGCAATAAATCGATTGTTTCGTGTATGGAAATGGCATACTTTATTTTGTTCGCTTCTGCATGCGGGGATGGCAAGGGGATCCCCGCGTATTGCGAACTTGTAACAATAAACTCGTTATAGGCGAGTTCGGCTATATCGAACTATTGGATATATCGAACTAATCGTGGCGCATATTGCAGTTCTCTATAACCGGGTTCAATACCGAGTGCCCTGGCAAGGCTAGTGTGAGACGGGGTCTACACTCCCCCTCCCAAAAAAGTCACTGTTCATCTATCTTCCACAAGCGATCTTTAACAATTAAGGGATAAACTCCCCCTATCTTTCCCTTTTTCACCTTCCCAAACTACGGCCACGTGACCTGCCCCATCTTAATAAATGTCATTCAGTTCAATTCAATCACTGCAAACATCTATATAAAAATCAGTCTCTGTAGACGGCATCAAAAAGCTCTTCTTGTGCGTTCCTTGAGAATTTTTTCACCTCAGTGTACGCTGCATACTAGTCCTTCCCCCTTCTGCCTAAAACAGAAAATCGCTATTACAGAAAGTGCTGCATTCTTTAGGCTATCGATTTTGTCAGAAATGTATTACACAGCCACATCGCTGCACCTATTACATGCAGAAAATATATCGGCGTCTTATATCTGACCATTTATCACTTTGTCTGCTGAAAAAAAAGCAATATTGAGAATATTGTGAATAGAACGTCCATCACGCAAGGAATAAAATCGTTCTTTATAAAACACTACTACTCTGAAAACAACAAAAATGTGCGTTACCTGCATAGTTCTTTACGGACATTTTTTGACCAAGGAATTTTTGTTTCAAGTTGAACAAATTGCTGTCAATGTGTGAGACGTAATTTCCCCAATCAAATTACGTGATTAGAGGGAACATATTTTGCGTGCGTAATAGCCTCTGTCCGTAACAACTCTCTGTCATGATTAAAATTTTAAATTCGCAATGCTTGCCCTAAAGCAGCAATTTCCTGAAGCTGAAATGCTTAAGAGCCTTCATAAAAACCATTCAACTACAAGCTAAGCACGACAAAAAATAGAGTACATTGAATAAGGTAAAGATGAAAATGAACAAATACTAAAAGGCTCCCTGCATAGTAGAGAATTAAGAATGGGACCTTGATACATCTTGCAGTCAGCAAGGAGTGAAGCCACCCCAACGGTGGCACGAGTTTCGGGTGTTTGAAAAACAACCATGGGTGACAGGTCAGGTGGTCACCTGCTCGTCGCACCGTCACCATTTTCTGGGGCTGTCTAGTGACATCCTCTCTAAAAACTATCAAAATATTCAAAGTTATACAATTTATACAATTACAGAGAGCATGTACTAGAACTACAAGAAAGGCAACAGGATACCTGGAGTAAAAAAGTTAAACCTGCTGCATGCTCACTCAGCAAAAAGTAGCACCAATTAGTTGCCAGGTTGAACGCAAACAGGTTTTTGTCACAAGAGACTGTCACGTCTAAGCTTTTGGCACTTTGACGTCTGACTCTTTTCAATCGAAAGCTCCGAACGAAAGGCAGCTGAACACTACATCATGCACCATGCACATACACCTACCACTGTCGTCGTGAGTCTGTCAAATCTAGATAAATATTCTGATCATGTGTTCACCCGGCAGGGGCACCTTGCGTTTCAAGGTGACGGTAGTGGCGACACCGCGGACCCCGAGCCCATGTGCGTTGCAACAACCCAAGCCCTGGGCTGTGCATGGCTTTGCCATGTCCGGGGAAAAGGACATCCTGGTGGTTGAGTCAAACCCAGAGTTGTTTTGGACCTTCATGGCCCCCTTGCAGAGGCAACACACCAGTTCCTACCCGCTTCTCGTAGACGGCGCCCCAAGTCTGACCCGACCTGGAGGAATCAACCAGTCGCCTTTTCCTCTCCTCCTCTCCATTCTTTCCCTTTCCTATATTCTTTCCTAACCCTGTCCTGTGATCTTTTCACTTCCTAATTTTTCTGTTTTTTCTCTATGCGGCGAGGGTTAACCCTGTGCTAAGACATCACCCTAGCTCCTGAGCATACGGTTATAGCGGCAATGTATAGTTAGCAAAAGCTGCAATGCCAATTCTTTTGTTGGGCTCGGTGGTGGGCGACTGGCCTTGCCGCGGAATATTTCATGTTTTATGGCTTCACTCTTCTTGCCCCCCACACGACTGATTGGCCCTCAAAAAGAGGCCGCAGCTAAGTACTACAACCACACAGACCGAGCACCAGCTTTGCAAACTTTTTTGTAATACATTCTAGTAATGAGTCCAAACCAATGAAAAAACACTCAGTGTTTCTTATTGCTAAAAACATAGAGATCAATGTAGGCAAGAATATGACGCCAAGAAGCTCGAATCCGGTGACCTCCACGCTAAGGTGATGAAAAAAAAAAAACAAAGTGAGAACCTGCTGAAACAGGGGAAAATCGTTGAGCTTCCAGTTACTGCAACCCCACACTACACGCTGAACGCCATGCATTGTGTTATATCTGGGAAAGAACTGGCCATGAGAGCGAAGCTGTCCTTCTTGAGGGGCTAAACGTCCAAGGCGTATTCGCTGTTCGAAAATTACTTTACGAAGAGACCGAGAAGAAATCCCGACAAAACACGTAACCTTAACTTTTGCGAGCACCACCCTGCCTCAGATGGTGAAAGCCGCTTCCATCAGGTTCCAGGTGCGGCCATACATACGGAAACATAGACGGTGCTTCAAGTGCCAAAAGTATGGCCATGGCACTCAAGCATGTCGAGGCTAGTTGAAATGCGCCAAGCGTGGCCAACCGAAAAAGAAATAATACATAATATGGTTACGGCGAACAATAGCTTCGTTGAAAAGCGCTACAAACAGTTTTTTATCTGCAGCCTCCTAAGCAGATTCCGCCCGCCCGGAGTTAAAGCGGCGTCCGGTTAACACAGCGATGCAGTGCAGCCTTGCTACTGCGACGCCGTTTCTGCCCCCTACTAAGAGGCTTCCGATCACTCCTGCAATGCCCACAGAAGATCTGGCTGCCGCTCCACCTCCTGAGCTGCCTTTGGTAGCCCAAGCCGTCACAACGTCCGCGGCTCCAACAGTTGTGGCTATCACCAATACAACAGGAAGCCATGCCGCGCCTCGGGTTCCATCACCCACCTATGATACCCCTGATTGTGAGGAGAGCATGGATACTGGAGACCCGGCTCCCGCTGCTACGTCTTACGTGCCGGGATCCACGCCGCCAGCGCGTGCGGCCAGCCGAGGCACCAATCGTCTTGGTGCCCCCCTAAAGAGGCCGAGCCATCAGTTGCTCGACGGGCAACGCTTGAAGCAGTGGACGCTGTGCTGTCACTACCACCTGAGGTGCAAAGGGAGTGGCGCCTGTCCTTTGAGCACCTCAACAACCGCCAGGAGAACAGGCCCATCAAGCAAGAAATAAGTAAACAAAACTCATATACACGCACGCCATTCTCAAATAAAATCTGACACAAAGTATAATACGATGGAATTGTAGGACCCTGATAAAAAATCTGTATGGCATTCATGAAGTCCTAACAGAACGCAAAACGGATGTAATGTGCCTTCAAGAAACTCACCTAAACTCAAAAGAAACAAACATTGTTATACAGCATACTGTTTTTCGTAAAGACAGGGACTGCTGCACCCACTCCTCTGGAGTTGTTGCTATAGTTGTGAACAAGTCAATTGCATTCCATCAAGTAAGCATACATACTAACCTTAAGGCCGTTGCTGTAAGAACAATTATTTTCGGTGGGTTGACAACAGTCTGCTCTTTTACGGAGCTGCTGAGTTTGGAAGTTTAATAAATCAGCTCCCACCCTATTTCATACTAGCAGGGGATTTGAAAGCCCATCATGAGCTGAGGGGTTATTTACCTGCAGAAGCACGTGAAAGGTTATTAGAGAAATTCTTGCCGTCAACAGGCACCTGCCTTTTTAACAAAAAACACCCAACGTATAACAGCACAACGCACAACACATACTCGGCTATCAATCAGGCAATGGGCTCGCCTACTCTTTTCTCTTTAGTGCAGTGGAGCGTAGATGCGAATCCCTATGGCAGTGACCATTTCTCTGTGACGATAACTGCAACAGAAACCCCTTATATTGCATAACACACAAAACGTTTCCGTGCAGAGGGTGGGGATTGAAAAATATCTAAAGAAACATAATAAATGTCGTATATATCTAAAGAACATTTAGGTATCGACAAAGCTGCGGATATAATTACTGCACACGTAATTGATTCTGCACAATCCTCCATTCCCCCAACGTCCTGCAGAAACAAGACCAAACGAAGGCCTTGGTGGAACGCCGTGTGCAAGATAGCCCGGAAAAAGCAAAACGAAGCGTGGGCAGCCTTTAGAAGGTACCCAACAACTAAAAATCTGGTTTCTTGTAAACGTGCAAAAGCGAAGGGTAGGTAGATTAGACGTGGGGCCAAAATGACAGTGGGAACACATTTCTTACATCAGTTAACTCGTACACTGACACACGGAAAGTCTGGAAGAGAATTAACGCAATACAAGGGCGTAACATAAACACCCTCCTACTTGTGAGTACTGCTGGAGACACGCTTGGTGATCAAGCCAACGCTCTTGGTGAGCACTTTAAAGGCTTCTCCAGTTCTGTACACTACACCACGCAATTCTTACAACACAAAAACATCATTGAACGGCAGCCCCAACAAAAGAGGAAAGCAGAACGGAAGTGCTACAACAGCCCATTGACTAACCACGAATTAGCTGTTGGACTTTCTACCTGTGGTTAAAGTTCCCCAGGGGCTAACAAAAGTACATACGAAATGGTAGAAGATTTCCAACTCTTCTGATTCAACAAAATATGGCAAGCTGGACGTCTTCCTAAATCCTTGAAAGAGGCCATTGTAGTCCAGATATTGAAGGAAGGAAAGGTCTCTTCTTTAGCGGGCAGCTACATTCAAATTTCATTAGCGGGCTCTTTGTGTAAGCTTTTTAGAAAGGATGATGAACAGGCGCCTAATTTATTTTTCAGCATATAATAGAATACTAGATAACTGTCAGTCTGGCTTCCGGTCAGGTAGGTCCACAACCGACAGTGTTGTAGCGTTGGAAGCTTATATAAGAGACGCATTTGTACATAAACAGCACTGTGTATCTGTCGTTCTTGATATAAAGAAAGCTTATAATACCGCATGGCGTTATGGCATTTTACTTGACTTTGCCGCGTTTGGTATCTGGGGCAATATGTTCAATATGCTGTTGGATTACTTTACTTATAGAAGATTTCGAGTGCGGCTTGGCACAGTTTTATCAAGAGCGCCCACCCAAGAAAATGATGTGCTGCAGGGAGGTGTTCTAAGTTTCACAGTATTTATCGTTAACATGAATAGTTGAAAGAATATTTTACCCGCTCACTTTTTTATTCTGTCTATGTAGACGACGTGCAGATAAGTTTCAGGTCTTCCAAAGGTCTATTTGCGAGAATCTTGGGGAACCGCGCGAACGAACAGGGACACAATAAGAAAGAAGTGGACAGGACTAGCCCTGAGTTTCTACTCCTGTCCTGTTCACTTCTTCCTTATTGTGTCCCTGTTCGCGCTGTTCCCCAAGATGCAAGTGCACCACCTCGCCCAACTGGCCACCCTGCTATTTGCGAGAGACAGATCCAACTGGGAGTGCATAGTTCCTTGAGGCGGGCGTAACAAAACGGTTTTATATTCAATGAACACAAAACGTCCAGCGTCCTCATTTAAAAACTACGAGGCATGCGACGGGATCCATTTATTACCCTAGACGCAGAACAAATTCCAGTGAAAAAGTAGCAGGAGTTCTTGGGCATTCTGCTGGATGAGAAGTTCAGCATCATACCCCACATCAAAAGACTAAGAATAAAACGCATTAGGTACTTGCAATTCTAACGGTTCTCTCACCCCAGTAATACGGATCTGACAAGGATTGGTTATTGAAACTTTTCAATCGCCTAGTCAGATCGAGGCTTGACTAGAGCAGTGTTATATATCAATCAATCTCAAAGTCCGCTCTCAAACTCCTTGACCCGATGCACCACCTGGGCCTTTGATTCGCGACTGGAGCTTTGCGAACAAGCCCGATAAAAGCCTTTATAGAGAATCCGATATGTGGTCACTAGAAACGTCAGCGTGCCTACACCGCCTTAATATACGCAGTCAAAACAACTTCATTTCAAAATCACCCCTCAAACATCTTAATACATTACACATCTACTGCAGGTGTGTTCCCAAAGTGACCCTCTCTTGCCAAAAGCTATGTAATGTCTGTAAAAACTTTGGAATCTGATATGGAAATTTCGTTTGAAGACACAAAACCATCTTTACTGATGCCCTTGCACCATGGAAAGAGCTGCCGGTTGCATGTGACATATAATTTGCTAACATAGACAAGAAAAATAAATGTGCCTTAATACAGCAACACTTTTTAAGCCTTCAACCCAAATACCAATTTACTGACGCACCTAAAACCAACTCTGCTGTTGCTTGTGCTCTTTGTAGACCCCATTACTCGGCCTACAGACACTCAATTCTAACACCAGCACATTCAGAGGTAAAGCCCATGGCATTTCAATGGCTGTAGAACATATAATACATCACTAAGTACACCGCTCAGTCATATATACAGATTCATTGAGTGTAGTGACAGCCCTGCTTTCTCTAAAGGCTCACAAATATGCAGTGTTTAACTTTCCTTTAAACATCATCATGTCAGCCTACGCTATGGGCCTGGAAATCACAATCTGCTGGGTACCCGGACAATGCTTGAATCGATGGAAATGAGGCTGCTGACAGGGAAAGCTGCTGCAGTTCTCCGGGATAATGTGGATATTACATGTGTGCCGTACTTGGGCCTCAAACCACTCATCAAAAGAAAACTCCGTAAAATCTCGCACAATCGTTCGGATACGCGAACAGACAACAAGCTCCATTCAGTCAAACCAACAAAACATAGACACCCTCCAGGAAAGCTACACAGATACGTTGAGGTCGCACTTTGTCGACTAAGGACAAGGCACACCAATGGCACACACGGACATCTTTTAAATGGTGCAGCACGTCCAAATTGTGCTAGATACGGAGAGGCTCTTTCTGTACACCATGTGCTAAGTGAATATAGAGAACTTCAACCAGAAAAACGTAGATACTTCGCCGATTTATACACAAAACACATACCACAACACCTAGCACACTTTCTATCAGACGAAGCAATAGTCAAGCTCAAAAATGTGTTAGCTTGACTTGGGGATGTTGCTTTTTAAAGGATATCTCATACTGTGTGTAACCGCAGCCTGACCTGAATGAGGAGGACAGTGCTGAGGAGTTCTAATGTGATGTTCAGGGCCTCGCCTTCTCTGCATTGGCAAAACCATCTCCCTGAGGCACCCTGTTTTTTGAAGGCGTAATGTATTCGTGCTTCCTGAATTGTTTGATATCCACTTGTATTAAATACCCATTGGCCCTATACACCAATTTTAGTCAAGCACCACTAAATAAAACACCAGCAATCCTCTTGGCGCCCTTGTAGCGCTTGCGCAATTAAACCACACCGTCATCATATGATCATTTGTGCATACTGTGCAGCAATGGTCGTTGGGTGTCGAGTCGCAATCTTGGAAGCAACAATCTTCTGTCTGCTGCCTGTCCGAGAGAAGCCTGCTGTCTTTTTAAAGTATCTAAAATCATTTGCAAGTCGTGTGTTGTGATGCATAAATAACGGGTGGCGGCGCAGCTGGTAATATGCTTATTGGAGGCTGCGAAAGAAGCGGGTGTCGCAAGTACCAATAAATAAATCGCTGAGAAGGAAAAGAAATCTTAGTAATGACGTATATTGGAGTTCTTGCAGAGCCGAACTTTTGTGTGGGGAATGTACAAAAGCAGCCAGTCCTCGTGACTTTGTGAAACAGAACATTGCACAATAGGTTCGTAAGATTTAGAAAATGGCTACTTGAGAAAAAGGCTACTTTTAGAAAAGGCTACTTGGTTCTTGTTCAAAATTGAGAACTACCAACGGCGAAAATGCTAAAAATGCGTGGACTACCAGTTGTGAAGGGCGCACTGATAACTATTTTCATAAAAAATGCTCATATGTGAACACCTGAACCGCTTCACACCCAATGCAATAGCCAAGGTCTCCACAATTGGGTGCATACGTGAAAGTAGCATTTACATTTACAAAAACAGTGTTCGAAACAGGTAAAAAAAGGACATAGGAAATGGTACACACAGCCGGTTACCGTATCACCACTATACCTTAGACAAACAAGCCCATCACTTTTCTAACGGCGTCAGGTAGTAGATTTGGGTGATCCAGTAAATATTCACCTAATTTGCTGATGTTGGAATATGACCTAAAAAACAAAGTGGGGGTACCTCTGAAGCTTTTATAAAAGTGCCTTGCACGCAAAGAACCCAATACCACAAAAAGCATCTTAACGAAAGCACAGTTGGAAAAAATAGAGCGTTTATTGCTCCATCTAGAATAAAGTCTGGTGTTCTTCGAGCAGGTGCTTTCTACTGAGCGTGTATGGTTGCGGAGCAAAACAAGGCAGTTTTACTCTGAATTATAGTGTCGGCATAGGTGAGTGAGTGGGGATGCTGAAGTAAGAAATTTTTTCTTAGCATAGTGGCTCCTTAGTTTCAAACCGAATTCGGGGATGCAGCTCTCCAGTGGTTCATTTTGGGAACTAATTCCGCAAACACTAAAGTGTTTGCACTAAAAATATTGCCTACGTTTTCTCTATTACTAAATAATTCAGTAAAGACATAAAATGCGCGTGTGAATGGCGCAGATAGGTGGTGCCAGAGTGCCTTATTTTATATATAATTTTATATAACGTCATGTGCCCTGTGGGTACTGCGCTGGTGTGCGAAAGCATAGGGTGATGAACGACGCAATTGTGCTTTTTAGTACGGGAGTGGGCCATTTGTATTTCGGCGATGATTTTATGCGTACGGTAATTTTAGAGATGTTTAAAAAATCGAAAACAATCTGCATGTCATGGTCACAGTTTTTATGTGCACTGATACGCTGCTACAATGGGATGAGTTGGAGCAAAACATACGTAGCCAAAAAAGAAACCATGGACGTTCATTATTCGGTAGGGCGTCTAAAAGGTATCCCATTATATTAGAATCGACGTACAATGTGTCTTGAAAATTATTGAAAAAAAAGAGGAGTCGCTAGGCGACGTTTGGATTATTCTTGGGGTGTTTACCTAAGCCTATTCTGTATAATACTCACACTAAAGGGCCGCTTATTTCAGGATTGTTCTTACCCCATGTCTTTTTGAAGTTTAAAAGACGCGTACCCTTTGGTATTAGCGCTTCCACTTAAACTCAGCCGAATTCCAGAGCCAATGCCCTCAGCTCGAACACAAATAAAATTCCGACCGTCCCCTACTCGAATACGGCAAAAGATGTCAGTTGCATAAGGTAAGAGCCCTATGTTGTATTACGACTGCAAAAACGTTCTTTTTCTTTACGCGCACAATCCCCACAACTTCTCCACCGCTTCTGGCCTTGTCGCAACTTTACTGGACATTTTTTCGCCATGCACATTGTCCCCCTCCATTTTGCTTCGCCGAATTTGAAAGGATGGAAAAGCGACCGCGACGGCAATTGACATATTGCTACGGAGATAACGGGTGGACGTAGGCTTTATTTACAAGGCGTGCAACATGACAGACAAAGCGTGGTAAAATGAAGGAAAGTGAGAACCGGGCCGGGAACACTTTCCTTTCTTTCACCTTCTACGTACGAGGATACACGATCGATCCATTGCCACTGTCACACGGCTCACGCAAGCGATTGGCCGCTGGCCAACATAACAGTTAGGCAACATAGCGATCATTGTGTACCTATCAGTGTAGTAATATTAGGAATTTAGAGTCTGCTGAAGCGTACATAACGTTAGAATCAAGGCACAACATGCACTTTTTGCGCGGCCTGAGCTGGTAGCCCGGTCTGCCTCGCAAGCACGAATTATCACCCCATCTCCCTAACTTGTACGTACTGTGAAATACTAGAACACATAATATTCAACAACCTTTTAAATTTCCTTGAAAGCAACTCATTCTTCACCACAGCTCAGCACGGCTTTCGCAGGACATACACTTGTGCAACCGAAGTTACATGTTCTACTGATAAAAAATTAACCGTATTTTGGACCGTATAAATTAAGACACCGTATAAATTAGGGCAACCAAATCTTGATCCTAATGTGCTCAAAGTAATTCAATGCTTTCTCAGAAATCGCTCACTATTTGTTGATTCTAACGGTTTCAATTCTAATTTTACTGATGTACAAACCGACACCGGAAATAACCGAAAATTCGCTAGCAATATTTCGCCCAAAGGAAAACCATCTGATTTAGTTATTGCCGGTATGACCATACGTTTTCGCATCCACGGCCCTGGTATCTCTAAATATAACCACCTTATCTGCCCATCGCGAAAAGGCTTGCTTAATTTTCTATCATCGCATCGTTCTCTCTTGGGACCACCTTTCCTTTAACACATGCGTGACATATGCCAACTCCAAACACACCAGAAGCAATTATGCTTTTACCATTTATCGGAATCATCCCCCACGCACATTTTTACATATAGCTTCTTTGCGCGAACAATTCAGCAGTGTAATTTCTTCCCTGGCCCCGTTCGCGCATAGGGTGCATTTCTTAGCAAAATTCAAGCGCTGAACGCAATCTAGATGTAAAAAGCTTTTTTTGTTTTTTGTTTATTTTCGTTGTAATACTATACTCGAGTGTGTATAATTGTATTTAGATAGGCATACTGGATCATTTTGCTGCGATTCTTTACGTTTGCATAGAACTGTGTTCTTTGTTCTGTGTTGCTGCTCGAAAGCCATTTTGTATCTTTACCTTCTTAATTTTTCTCTGTATTTCCCTACTCTCTTCACTTGTCCATTGTATATATTTTCTTTGTGGCATGAAAGAGCTCTAGGTATTGCCCCAGGAGGGCCTGAGTATGTGAAAATAAATAAATAAACGAATAAATAAATAAATAAATAAATAAATAAATAAATAAATAAACAAATAAATAAATAAATAAATAAATAAATAAATAAATAAATAAATAAATAAATAAATAAATAAATAAATAAATAAATAAATAAACAAACAAATAAATAAATAAATAAATAAATAAATAAATAAATAAATAACAAAATAAACCCAAAGGATGTCCATCGCCAGCGCCATTCACGAATGACGAACCGGGGTGTAGATAGCACTGTCATGCGCCTTCAGGGGTACGTTCCAAAACACGGGATCATATCATCACAGTCAAGTTGCAGTAATCGATGGCAACTCCATCGGGAACACTTCGATGGCAACTTCATCGGGGTCTCCCAATCCTTCGGTCTATGAATAAACCTTCCTTACATTTTTATTGCTTCCAGGGAAAAAAGCCACCGTGGCGATCAGGAATACGAGAATGTGAGATGCTCAACGTAAGGGTTGAGGCACTGGACATAGACTATATCACGACGGCGGTGTTGCTGGGGGGGGGGGGGCAATGGGCAATTAGCTCAACAATATAATTGACTGGAGAGGAGTGTTTCACGACAGGGGAAGATCATCATATCGCGAAAGCAGCTTTCTGCTCAAGCCAGGCGCAGTCGCTTGCACTCACAGCCAAACAAGTGATCCGAGAGAGAAGATTGGCACAGAGGTGTTTCATTCATGCTTTGTGTTCTCTCGATGTTGGGTTTCCTTGGTTAGTGAACGTGCCAGTTGACGGCATTTTTCGGCATGTTGGGGACGTGTGAAATGGGTGTGCACTCTGAGTCATCAGAGCTATAAGGAATTATTGTGTCCAGGGTACAAAAGGGCTCTCATCCATAAAAAGGGAAAACGGAGAGAAGCCAGTGTTGCCTTGAGTGGCGGTGTTGTACGCATACATAACAAATCGATGGATGGTGTCCCAATTGGAATGGTTCGATGCCACGTACATTGCAAGCATATCACACAGCGTCCGGTTGAAACGTTCGGTGAGACCGTTAATCTGAGGGCGGCAAGCAATTGTGGTGCGATGGATGGTACGCTAGGGTGTGAGGAGGGCTTCTATAACTTAAAGGGGCACTGACACAAAAATTTAGCATCTTGTTTTTTTCGTTGCGATAAGTAGCTAGTGACCTACTTATAACCTGTAGAAACCTCATTTGCTTCAGCGTGCGACGGTTGTTTAATTAGAGGGATTTTAAATGCGGCCAGTCGCAGTTTCGGTTTCAGCGAGTGCCGCGAAACGATGGATTTTGTGGATTTTGTGTGAACAAAGCTGACCACGTGACCGTCGGAGGGATATCACAGAGCAGAGCCGCCGTAGCACTGTCGAATCCGCATCGACGGCAGTTTCTGCGAATGCCCCCACGTTCTGATCTCGTGAGGCGCTTAATTAAAAAGCGACCGTGGATGTGACGCAGGCGCTGCGAGTGCAAATGCTACCGCGGCTAAAGAACGACGCGCGACGCTCGAGGCGGTGGGTGGCAAGACGCGCGCTGGGAGCAGCCGGCCGGTCTGCCTACAGGTCCGCCTACAGATGTGTTCGGCTCAGCACTGCGGTGGATATTCGAGTGCCACTCTCGTAAGCGGTGCAGATGACAATTTTTAATGCAACCCGCCATCGCATCATTAACTCCTTTCTCATTTAAGTCACTATGGTCGGGACTTGGGGACAATTTCGTGCAGCGGTAACAAGCTATCACTCGAGCTACCTGCGCCGGCCTGGGCCACTTCGCGGCCGTGGCCGCCGCCTGCACAGCGACCGTGCGGCTAGCTCAGTGGGCTTTTCGTGCCTCCGGCGCGTTTTCGCATCCAATGGTAATAAACAGTAATAGAAACAGAGTGCCTGGAATCGCTGTAGAACTTCGGTCGCGGCCAGCTGCCCGATTAGCTGACGAAATCACGGCGCCTCCGCCGCCAACGATCGGGTCGTTCGTTCTCGAGAGCAGAAGCTCCGCCCTCCGGCCCTCCGATTGGAGCGGCGAGCCGGGCGAGCCCGCGTAAAACGCCGGTAGTGCGGAAGCGGCAAACATAAACTCGTGACGTGTTTGGATGTTGTTTATTTACAATTGCGCGTGGTCCTCTGCTGGCTGCTCGGTTGCGTTTCGCACACTTCAAAATTGATTTTAAATATGTTCTAGGCTGTATTCGCCGCTGATATTTTGCAGATGATGTATATGTGTTCCCACCAATCTATCTCCGACGTTATCTCGCCTTCAAAATTTTGTGTCAGTGCCCCTTTAAGAAAGAAAAACCATTCCTCTGTCTGTGAGAAGTTCTCTAGGCGCTCCGTGATGGACAATGAAGTGCCGAAGGAGGAAAGAGGCAACTTCACGCGCTGCTGCAGCCGGTAGTGCTGGCGTCCCTGAATATCGGGTCAGGTGGTCAAGAGCAACAACGATCCACGTGTTTCCATCTGTCGAGCAAGGAAGAGCACCATGAATGTCGATTCCGACGCTTAAGAGGGTGTTCAGAACATGGTAAAGGCTGTTAAGGTCCAGTTCATCGGTGAGGTGGAGATTTGCGGCGTTGGCAGTGAACACAGGAAAGAACACATTGACGAACGAAACAGTTCATGCCGCGCCAGTAGTATTGCACGCGCAACTGTTGGTAAGTTTTGGGTACACGAGCATGGCTGCAACGGGGTTATTTATGAAAATAGACACATATTTCTGTTCCTAGGTGGCTTGCGACCTCGGGGTTGGTAGTTGCTACGAAACAGCAAACAGCGGTATGCTGTTTCGTAACAGCAAACAGGCGAGCCTTCGCCAACAACTTTAAATGACGGGGTGGACTCCAGGCAAAGAGAGAACAAAGTACACAAATCGTTTTTTTAAAACTCGAATACATAAAATAGCCTAACGCTTTCTTGGCGCCTCTTAACGTTTCGGCCACAATTGTGCGCACAGAGAAGGCTCTTGCATGGACGTATTTACGTGGACTCATTGCCGCTTATTTAAACGTTCGCGTTTCAGCAGCGGAGGCTGCTGGCTTTCAGTGCTGCGTAAGATATTTTGTTATTATGTTGCATATTATTATGCACATTATGAACATTTTTCTGTTTTGAGATACTGAAAAGCCACGCTCATTTGTATCTGTACGGGTACGCATCGCTTTTTGAATATTTATCTGCATATTCCGGCCAATAAATAGCCTATACGAACAGGAAACCTGCATCAGGAGCATGAAGAAAGAAAACGTTTGACTGGATGACTGCATAGTTTGACCAAGAAACGGGTTTTATTTTTTTGGTTGAAGTATGAAACTTCGGAGTGAACTAAGAGGTAGCACTGCTTAATAAATCGTGTCGAATGTCTAGTTTTGGTGTCATTATTAGTTGTGCTGCTCAGGCATAACCGCCGATGAGTTGAAATTCCTAAAATTTTATTGTGAAACCATAACTGAAATATCCAAAAAAGTCTTAAACTTCTCTTTAGTTTTCCGATGGAAGTTTTGATTTGTCTAGGGGCGTACTCTTTCTCAAATAATATTTATTCTGATCGTACCCAGGATAGTCCTAGTGTAGATAACGAAAATTAGTGAATTCGAATGGGCCTTTAAAACCGGTGGTATTGTGCTTGGGAGATCTTGAAATACACTATTGTCACACTACGATTGTTAGATAAACAAAAGATAACATACATTTTGTTAAAATAGGCTCAGCACGTTTGTGTTTAGGAATTGGAAAACTAATTCATCCGTACCTCTGGAACTTTTTCTATCTTTGATCCTTCACTCGCACGTGTGTCATATGATTAGTGAAGGTTGTGCAGTCGGTGATTTTGAGCCACGTTTTGTTGTATCGCATGCAACGGTTACAACAGAAAGGTTATAACACGTAGGGTATCGCAAAGGTTAGAGTAAATATGTTGTGTCAGCGGGTTAAAGTACTTCAGTCCTAGGCCAAAATTTGATTACAGAAGTAATGTGTTTTGTCAAAGGAAAAACCCAGCGCCGAAAAACAAATTTTGCACATTACAGTAAAGCACTACTTACCCGCCGTGGCTCATTTTTTTTTTACCTCAAAAGTCTTCTGAATACTCTGAAAAATTGCTTTTTGGACACGCACTCTCCATCACTGCCGAATATGATTTTATTGCACTGTTTACGGACTATCTGATGAAATTGAATTGAGGGCTTTTCAAAACCAAACATTTGATCTTTATATATTGGTGCCTGAAATATTTCGGAAAAACACCCTGCGGACATTACACTCGAGGTATCCGGTGGGCACATGCGAGTTCAGTGGGTATAGATTCAGTGAATTAGGAGCACAAATATGGACTACCAAGCTCTATCTTCCGCCAAAAATTATTCACACCTGTGGGGAAGTATGCATTAAAGTCGGAGTATCCTGTGAAAGATATGCTTTTCAGTTTCGAAGCACTTCTGGCCACTTGGGGCTACAAGCAGAAATGTTTTTCTTCTCTACCTTGCAAATATATTAATGCACTTCTTTTTGGTTCAAGGAGGACGGGACTGTTTGCGCTTGAACAGTTAGTTTGGCGGTAGAAGTGTTATGTTTTTCTACTTGTAAATCAAATGCGATAGAATAATAACACTAACACAGATTGATTAGACTTGGTCATGTTCATATCGGTTTCCTCCATTTCTATTTTTCAGAAAGACATCAACTTATTTGTGTCTTCAGGGCAGCCAGGTACAACTTGTGGCCCAGAGAACTGCAATGTACTGCGTACGTCTACCTGAGAGAACTTTTGATTTGGGGTGAGTGCACATTGCTTCCCCTAACTCCCCGAGTGTAAACCACAGTTGCCCATTGAAAAGGGTTTCGTTTGAAATACAGAAAGACCGCCTAAAGGGCATGGCTTGTTTAAGTTTACCCTTCTAACGAACCGAGGGAAACATAACGTTCGACGTTTCGTTGTTTAACGCGCCGACACTACACATGGGTTCTGAGGCGCATGGTCGTGTAAAACTACGGAATGATTTTGACCACCTGGGCATTTTCTACGTTCAACCGCATTTCTACGCACGGGCGTTTCCACGGCGTGAAGGAGTTAACTAACGTCTTTGGTCTTGGATTTCAACCGCCTTAGGCAATCAACAGTCATTACACGTCCGGACTAAAAAGGGGTAATAGTTGACTTCAAAACCAGTGAAAATGTGTCCTACAGGATTTAGAACTGGAACAAACATTCCAAATATTATGCAGCTAGTGATCTTGTCATTTTTTCACCCGTGAGAGAGTGAAAAAAATCTAAAGCTGGTTTTACTAAATTACTCATTTCGGAAGTTGTTTCCCATACCGAACATGTGTAACCCTGTGTAGCAGCATATTGGAATGTGTAGAAACTGGTTGAGGATGTCCTTCTCAACCAGCCATCAAAGAAATAATATAGAATTAGGGTACATAGCCTTGTTTAATAAGTGGTCAACCAGTTCACGTCGAATCATTTCTTCTCACAAATAGTAGCCTAATGATTCAGTCATAAGAAAACATAAAGGAGTAAGCCAGATCTTTAAAACTACACCCTTAAACTGCGCAAACGAATAAAATTGTATGTGAAACCTAGGAAAAAATACTGCAGCTACAGGTGTTATCTTTGCGAAAAAATTCTGACCACCCGCAAGGCAGTCATTTCCCTGCTATTTTGACTGTGTTCGTATGGGAGTGAATAAAATAGGTTATGTAGACGCGTGATTCACTGTAGATATCATCCAAGCTATAGGACTTTCCTACTCGTAACTAATTGCTGTTCGAGTCTAATGCTGCCATCTTTTTCTTCTCCACTACTCCCTCACACCGCTGCTACCGAGAATCTGCAAGAAACAAAACAATACTGTAAAATCTCAAGTTAATTGAGTTGACGGAAGTAGTGAAATAGTTGGTGAAACAGACATTTGGTAAGCCATGTTGCGAATTTGTCGTAACGAATGTATACTGTGGCGCCATCCATCAATCTTTTTCGGCGTCGTATTTGCGAAGTCTGAATGTTCTGAAAATAAAATTTCGGGTCAGCGTCATAAAAAGAGACCACAAAATTGGTTACCTTAACAAGAACGGCCCCATGAAACTACGAATTTTTTCCGTCTGTTTGTTGGATGTTCGATGTTCCATAAGTGGACCGACACGCCTCGTTTGGATGAGGCTTTTTAATGGAATATACTGGAAATCGGGCACAATCGGGTGCAGCCACGAGAGCATTGGACAGCTCGTCAGGAGCATAATGAAACGAATGATCATCCTCGTCTTCGGCAAGGGTTGAAGATGATGAAGTCACAACAGTCTCCCCCACCGAGAGACGACGCTAGGTAGCTTCCGAAGCGTAGAGTAGCTGTGCGAAACTCTTGCCTATGGTGATACTAGAAAAAAAGTTGACTATACCCTGACGATGCCCATCGCATGTGCGAATCAGCTTTTGCTAAATGACGGAGCTATCTATGGGGCTGTCTTTCGAGAAATAGCACTGCGTTGTCTTGCTTCCGACGTTTAGTAGGATCTGCAACAGGTGGCATCAGCCCTGCACATCCGAACACCATTTTCGTCGCCATTGCTATTTCCACTGCCTAGGCCCTTGATCCTTAAGGTCAGTCCACGGTGTGTAGCATACCATATTCGCTTTGCGAAAATAGGAGCGATAATGGTTTCTGATTCATGGGAAACAACTGTATAGAAATCCATTTGCTTGCAGGGGTTCATCCTTCGGTGGAGGGAAGTTTCGCGTCCTTTTCTTCCAGTCTTCGTCACAACTTCTAAGCATCTTGGGTTCTGATCTTGTGTTCATTGTTTGCCACCCATAAATTTGCACTTGATGCTTCACTCTTGGCTTGGTATAAAATCATCTGTCTTGAGTGCCTTCTCCACTCGGACGGATTTGGAGAACTTCGTTCACGGAGATTTACGTGCGCAATGACGCCTCCTCTATGGTAAATTGGTGCTCCGGGATGACAAGAATGATAACGGGTTCTTGAAAGAAAAGGTACCCGGTTGCTTGTTTCACCCAGGCCTCAGCACTTTTAGCTTTACGGGAGGCGAGCAGAGGGGTTTTTTCTACGCAAACATTTCTTGTTCAAAGGTGGAAGCTACAACAGGGCCATTACTGGCCTATTTACTAAATTTTGTGAAATATTCTTGGGCAATCTCTGTTTCTTCTCTAATGTTTCTCTATTAGTGTCAGCTGCTATGAGCGGATCGTTCATACAAATCAGATCTTGCGGCAGTTGGTCTGCCCGTGGGTAGAGGTTTTCCCAGATTGAAAGTGGTGCTACAAAGCCGCCGTTATGATGACAGGACTCGAGGCAGCTCGAAAAGGTATCCGAATAATTTTCATTAGTGCTTGGTGTGCCTGTGGCGATGTGCGCTTCACTTTAATCAGGCTGTTGCGCTTAGACTTCTTCAGCTCCGAATCACTGCCCGTCGCTCGTTCGTCTGCGACATTGACTACGATTCTTTCAAGGTCCAAGCAATATGTGAGAAGTATTGATACGAGTTGACTTTCAACGGAACCTCTCAGGGCGGCAGCGCTTGACACTGAATGACGTTGAAAACAACAGGACACCGCCCTTGTACAGTCCATCCTAATCTTCTCAACTGATTTCAGCTTTCCGAGCACAGGATCCACGGTTCCAGTTACCAGCTCCCAGTAATATTCCGAACTAATAAGGACAGCAATCTGGCTGCTCTTCACTTCTTTTACAGGGGGAGACTGCGTGTATAGATGCATCTCATTCATAGCTGTTAAAACTTTCTGTTCTAGTATCGGAATATTTTTGCTGCCCATAGTGTTCATTTCCAGCACGTTGACAGAAAGTGGACTCTTCATGTTCGCAGCGAGGAAGAGGACTCGCACCTTTCTTATTGTTTGGCATGTATCTTTACTTCCGACCACGCCTACGGTCAATGCTTTCTCGCGCAGTGGTTTGCAACCGAGTCTTTCAGAATCACTGGCTGTAATGAAGCTCCGCTGCCTTCCTCCATCGAAGAGAACCCGATGGGGCCCTGATGTTGTCGCCTCTGCTATTGTGATGAAATCGGCAGCAGCACGGCAGCGCCTGCTTGTTTCGCGACCAGCTTGACGGGTGAAGATGTCACGTTCTCCGTGTCGTTCTTATTGCTGTCTGCAGGTCACGGGCATGTTGCGTGCCTTCTCGTGCACTTGCCATATTTTAGCTGACTTCTGCAACCTCTCGCCAAGTACACCTGCTTAAGGCAGCGGAAGCTTCTTCCGTCTTTGGCGAGCATGTCGTTTTTGCATGGAAGGCTCGGTTCCTTTGAATCGCAGGCTTCGGTAGAGTGCTTTTTGGAGTGACAGAAAAGCACGGCTACGGCCTGCTCGCTCAGCCTTGCAGACCAGCTGCTTTGGGATCATCACACGGGTGGTACAGTTGCGGTGCTTCTTTCACATGGGTACCATGAAGTTTCAATTCTGCGCGTTCAGAAACAGCTTCTCGACACATAAAAGCTGGTGGTCGCAGAATTGCAAAAGCACTTGAAGGTTTTGGTAGAGAGGGGCCGTTCCTCCGGATTAGTCACCGTGAGGGTTTGATTAATTGCCATCTGAGAAAAATGTCTTGCGCCCCTTATAAAATCACAGGAGCATGTCTGCCTCTAGGACCCTTAGCAAGATTTCATGCAGGATGGTACAATACGTCGTGAGGCTCGTTCTAATTGCGCTGAGGCTTCGGATATGGACGTGGCCGCGATCATAGTTACCTCAAATTGAGACGTGGGTGGAGGACGACGCCGGCTGAAAATCTGGAATACATCTAAATCATACGTTTGTTATAGGTTTCCGTGTCGAGCTATTGAAAATTTTGTTTTACCGCAGAGCAAAATATTTTCTTGTTTACCACAGGGGAGTGTTTTAGGTCTGTTTCTTTTAATGTTTACGTCCATAAAATTGTTGAACTTTACTAAAGTAATGACTTTGTACTGTATGCAGACGACACTAGCCTCTTTATTTAAAGGTCAGATGCAAGTTAAGTAGCTACCACAGCAGATATCCATCACAAATATCCAGATGGTCTAACTAACACAATTTAAAAATATATACACTGAAAACAAAAACAATATTATTCAGGGCTACGAACAAAGAGATGTTAAATAAGCAGCTGACACTTGCGTCTGCCACTATACACATTGTTAGCTTACAAAAGATTCTTGGGATAACTTGTTGTGATATGACCTGGACATGCCACGTGCAGTCCGTAGCGAAATCTTTATCATCAGCCTCGGCAGCGCTAGCCAGATGTCACATTTTCCCAAGAAAAGCCAAGCTGCAAATTTATCATGCCCCGTTTGCTTCACACGTCAATTACTGCACACTTGTTTGATGCATGACTACAGGTAAAATATATGAGCTCAATTCACCTTTTGCAAAAGAAAGCTCTCCGTAGTGTTGCTAATGCCCAATTTGCGCACACGACAAAGGAGCTGTGTACATGTTACAAGATAATACCGTACCTGCGAACATGCGGGTTGCGGCTGCTTCATTCTTTTTTTGTCTCAAACCGGAGATTCAAATAATTTTTGCAGTCAGTGAACGCCTCGTTCATTTTCTGATCTGGCCATGACAGGCACCAATTCGTTCGAGCAGTAAACTCACCGCTGCTGTCATCGCCTTTTGTTTTGCCCCCATGTGGTCTACTGCTTCGCTAGGAGGCACGCTACCGCTGCGAACATGGCCTTCAAACTGTCATTCTTCATGCAGGTCCTTCTGTCATGGTCAGCCACCTTGCCCTTAAACCTCGTCAACACCGAAGCATGCCCGGTTCGCCTCGTCGCACAGCCGACAAGGCCCGTTTTCGTACCCGTCAACGCGGAAACCCGCGAGAACGTCTTGCCCTTCCCGCCTATTCTGGACTCCCCCCGCTACCTGGCCTGGCAACCACACGCCACAATCAGCGCGGCGGATTTATCTGCTCGACTACAAAAGCCCTCCTCTCTCCGTAGCCAGTTGGGGCACGCTACCGCTGCGAGCATGGCCTTCAAACTGTCATTCTTCATGCAGGTCCTTCTGTCATGGTCAGCCACCTTGCCCTTAAACCTCGTCAACACCGAAGCATGCCCGGTTCGCCTCGTCGCACAGCCGACAAGGCCCGTTTTCGTACCCGTCAACGCGGAAACAGAACGTCTTGCCCTTCCCGCCTATTCTGGACTCACCCCGCTACCTGGCCTGGCAACCACACGCCACAATCAGCGCGGCGGATTTATCTGCTTGACTACAAAAGCCCTCCTCTCTCCGTAGCCAGTTGGGGCACGCTACCGCTACGAGCATGGCCTTCAAACTGTCATTCTTCATGCAGGTCCTTCTGTCATGGTCAGCCACCTTGCCCTTAAACCTCGTCAACACCGAAGCATGCCCGGTTCGCCTCGTCGCACAGCCGACAAGGCCCGTTTTCGTACCCGTCAACGCGGAAACCCGCGAGAACGTCTTGCCCTTCCCGCCTATTCTGGACTCACCCCGCTACCTGGCCTGGCAACCACACGCCACAATCAGCGCGGCGGATTTATCTGCTCGACTACAAAAGCCCTCCTCTCTCCGTAGCCAGTTGGGGCACGCTACCGCTGCGAGCATGGCCTTCAAACTGTCATTCTTCATGCAGGTTGGTTACGTACCCCGTGCCTTCTGTACTCGTTCTAGTGATCCTTTTTTGTTAGCGGTGTCGTGCCCCACTGAAGTGCTTGACTACTGCCGCAAAACTGTGTATGAATCCATTTTTCAATACTGTGCAACGTGCCACCTTATCGGTCTACTTCTAATTCTGTCGGGTGATATTGAGTTGAACCCGGGACCCCCCGAAACTTTAGAAAGCCTTGCACAAAAGGTATCATGCTTAGAACTTTCACCATCTACCTTTCGGGACGAACTTGCATCTATCCGCTTGACTCATGCTAACATTGAAAATCTTGTCGGCAGCCTCTCGTCGCGTCTAGATGAGCTTGAAAAAAAATTCGACACAAACCAGTGCAAAAGCCCACCTCTTGAATCCCCCCCTACCTCTGAAATAGCTTCTCTTTCTTCCGAGATAAAGCAACTCGCTGACAAATGCGACGACGCTGAAAACCGCCTACGCCGATCGAACCTATTATTCTTCGGAATTAAAGACGAAAATGCAGAAACTTGGGCTGAATCTGAGGCAAAAATAATTTCTTTTTGCGCCACGCACCTCGAAATGAATATTACTGACGCAGGTATAGAGCGTGCGCACCGGCTCGGTCGCTACTGCGCTGACAAAATGCGCCCAATCATCGTTAAGTTCGCGCACTACAAAGAGAAATCCAGAGTCCTCCAGTCTTCTCGGAAACTGAAGGAAACGCCCTTCTTCGTACGGGAAGACTATTCAGCACGCGTGCGCCTCGCAAGGCAAAAGTTATACTCTTTTGGGCAGCAAAGTAACGCATCCTTCAAAATCCGCTTTGACAAACTGTCAATTGATAAGAAACAATACACCTACGATGCAATGACCGATTCCGTTGTTGAACTAACCACATAGCAGTTGCCACGTGCCCACAAGTCCGCCCTCCCCCGTGCTAACGTTCCAAGCAAACCTTTCAAAGCCATTTCAGCTTTCCATAATGCAACTGTAATGCTTACTAACGTCCGGAGCTACCTGCCCAAAAGAGAAACCGTTGAAGCTCTACTGGAAGATAACAGTACTGATCTCGCGATATTTACTGAATCTTGGCTTAATCCGGACATTCAGGATAACGAACTACTTTCCGTGAAATCTTCGTACTGTATTCACAGGCAAGATAGGCTGGGGCGCCGGGGAGGAGGGGTTGTGGCGCTTGTAAAGCCTAGTTTGCCTTCCTCTAGAATTGATGTAGAATGCCGTCATGAAATCCTGTGCGTAAATCTAACTTTTCCAACTAGTAAAACAGTACTAATCGCATGTTATCGAGCACCCGACTCTGACGATAAATTCACACAAGACCTCTACTCTATTGTCTTAGACTTAACTTCTCGCTTTCCCCGTTCGAACTTCTTGTTGTGTGGCGACTTCAATTTCCCAGACATTGATTGGGTTAACCTGGCCGCTCACTCACGCCTTTCAAAAAACTTTCTTGATTTGTGCCTTATGTTTAATTTTGCCCAAATGGTTACGATGCCCACTCGTGGTGCCAACATACTCGATTTAGTTTTGGTTTCAACGCCCGATCTTGTAAACTCAATTCAATGCGTCGATGGTATCGGTGACCATAAGATTTTATTACTTGGCCTTTCCATTCCTATCCCTACCCGGCAACCTCTCAATAAGTACATCCGCGATTATAACAAAGCCAATTTTTCCATAATTAATAAAGAACTAGCGGATTTCTATGAAACGTTTTTCCATTCTGCTGCTTCGAGAACAGTCGAACAAAACTGGGTGTTATTTAAAAACAAATTGCTGTCCCTAATTGATAGACATGTACCACTAATCTGTAATTCGCGGGGATGCCGAAAGACCATGGTACTCTAATTCTCTGAGAAGACTGTCAAAAAAGAAAAAACGCCTCTTCAGAGAAGCCAAATTATCGAAATCCCCTGGTAAATGGGAAAGGTATCGCACATGCTTGCGCGAGTACACTTCACTGTTAAAGAATGCAAAAAGGCAATTTTTTGGTCATGATCTCCTCGGCATCCTGCGCGACAACCCACAAAAATTTTTGAAGTATTTGGCTCCTAAACACAGCGCTGCTCGAAACTTGCCGTTTAGTAATCCCGATGGTTCGGCCGTTTCCGCCACTGACTCCGCCGAAATCATGAATTCCCATTTTTCATCTATATTCACGCATGAACCCACCACCAATATTCCGTCCTTGCCGCCCAGAGACTTCCCGCAGATGCCACGCATTTTTGTTATAAGCGAAGGAATTGCGAAACTAATCGACAACCTTAAATTCTCGAGTGCCCCTGGCCCAGACAATATACCCGCTAAAATTCTGAAAAGCACAAAAATATTATCCAGTCTTATCCTGCAATTCATTTTTAACCAATCCCTTGACACTGGTTTTATTCCAGAAGACTGGAAAATAAGTAAAGTCACCCCCGTGCCCAAATCCGGAAACCTTTCAGACCCCTCAAACTATCGTCCTATTTCGTTAACATGCATTGCCTGCAAGCTGCTAGAACATCTAATATACTCCCACATCGCAACTCATCTCGACCGAAATTCCTTCTTTTTTCCTAACCAGCACGGGTTCCGGCGTGGGCTGTCGTGCGAGACACAGCTGTACGAATTTTCTACTGATCTTCATTTTAACCTGGACTCTTCTTTTCAAACAGATGTAATATACCTCGACTTCTCCAAAGCTTTCGACCGTGTTCCCCACCGGCGTCTAAT
The DNA here is from genome assembly GCF_048455015.1 of Haemaphysalis longicornis. Taxonomy (NCBI): domain Eukaryota; kingdom Metazoa; phylum Arthropoda; class Arachnida; order Ixodida; family Ixodidae; genus Haemaphysalis; species Haemaphysalis longicornis. The sequence continues at coordinate 5,255,282 of NW_027526288.1, read as the reverse complement.
AAGTAAACTTTCTTGTCTCAGCATTGACCCCTTAGCCCTATCTTGGATTAAAAATTTTCTTACCGGTCGCGTTCAGTTTACTGTAGTCGCGAATAATGAATCAACCCGTGTTGATGTAGTTTCCGGTGTACCGCAAGGTTCCGTTCTTGGGCCTCTTTTGTTTATAATATTTATTAATGATCTGCCAGACGAAATTTCATCTACCATTCGCCTTTTTGCAGACGATTGTGTACTTTACCGTCGCATTTCATGTTGTAATGACCAAATTGCACTGCAGAATGACTTGTCTACCATAAATAAATGGTGTTCGCGGTGGCTAATGCAGCTTAATACAAAGAAATGTAAATTCATGCACGTTTCGCGCAAGCGCACTAACTTTTCCTTTCAGTATTCTGTGAACTTCCAACCCTTAACCCAGGTCGACTCGTATCGTTATCTTGGCGTAACCATATCAAGTAAACTAACATGGTCCGATCATATAGAAAAACTAGTCGCCGCTTCAGCAAAATCACTGGGCTACATCAAAAGATCCCTTACGTTCTGCCCACCGCAAATCCGAAAATTAGCTTGCGAAACCTTCACGCGTACTAAACTTGAATATGCGTCTGCTATTTGGAACCCTCACCAAAATTACCTAATCAACGCATTAGAAGCAATCCAAAACCGCGCTGCCAGATTTATCACCTCACAATACAGTCCTCGCTTAAGTATTACCACTATTAAACTATCCCTCAACCTCCCTCCCCTAGAAATTCGCCGCAAGGTCACTCGGCTCTGCCTTCTGCACAAACTATACTATAATTTCCCTTCACAACGCAATACCATTCTTCTCCCTCCCGCCCGTTCATCGCGTCGCCTCTTTAACTCTCTCAGTTTACAGCGCTTACATGGTTCAACTAACGCTTTCAATAAATCCTTTTTACCTACAGCCATTGAAGACTGGAATAACCTGCCTGAATCCATAGTGCATGAACAAAACCCATTAAAATTTAAACAGCTAATCACAAATCATTTGATTTGTTAGTAAATTTACAATTGTTGCCGTTTTCTCCCATGTGTACTTATTTCCTTCTGTTGACACTGTTTTTATCATGTAGTTCACTCACGATTATGCCTTGTACCATTGACAATCATGCATCTGTGGAATTGTGCTTTGCCTCCCCCCTTATGTAATACACCGCAAGGGGCCTTTAAGGGTTCAATAAATGATGATGATGAATCCAACTGCGGCCGCCGACTGCGCCGTCATCGAAGCTGTCGGTTATGCAAAAATGTTAAGGATGTTAACGCACTTGTTAACGCACTTGACGCAATTGACGCACTTGACGCAATGTTAACGCACTTGACGCAATTACACCTGTCTTGTGCTACGCCAACGCACTGAATATGTAATGCGATCACGCGCATACCCATTACCTGTTCTGCTTAAAACGTGTGAACAAAGACGTGGTGATATGGGAAGTGTTTCCCGAAAACAGCTTGTGGAATGTTTTTAGACTTGTTGTGGGGGAATGAATTGTACACGTGTTTTTTCCTGTTTCAGTGTCAGTTTTTATATACGAGCGTATAATTTCATGCTACTTTTTATTGGAAATACTTTCGGTTGTACATAGGCAATTTCAGGCAGTACTGATTATTGTGAACACGCTGTTGTCTTCAAGGGTCGTCAGGCACCATCAAACAGTACGCAACTTCTTTTCGCCTTATGTAACCCCAAGCTTGTGTTGAAACAAATAAACCTTTCAGTTGATTTGATTTGAGGCCTCGCAGATAATCTTTCTAGATGAAGCGACCATCTACGAAGAGCTTCTTCAGTATCTCGATGGCATCTTTGTAGCAGTCATCATTAGCTTGCAGCACGCATACGGCTGATACAGCTGCTCCAGTCGTGAGGCTGCTCAAGTAGTTGAACTGGTCAGCCGTGCTCAAGTCGATGTGGTTGTGAACGGCTGCTGAAAACTGCACCCACAATCGCTGCCATAATCTGCAGTTCCCATGAAATTTGAAAAGCTCTAGTTGTGGAAGCTTGCACTTGCCGATTGATGATGGGTGGACGTCAGCCGGGTGTGGCACCGAAGACCCGCATTCTTGTAGCTGGAGACGTAGATTGACGGTTGTGCTGACAACCTTGTCGTGGTATTGTCCAGCATATAACGTCTCGCTCGCAGTCCGCAAGGTCATCTGGTGTGGGATCAAAGAACGCCTCGTCCATTTTCTCATCTGGCCTAAAAGGCACCAATTTGTTCGAGCAGTACCCTCACCGCTGCTGTCATCGCCTTTCGATTTGCCCACACTTGGTCTACTGCTTCCGCTAGAAGGCAATCCAACTGCGGCTGCCGGCTGCGGCGTCATCGAAGCTATCGTTCTATTCGGTCACACACAGGTGAGAACTCTCGCCAAGATCGCAGGCGCCGCGTCTTTTTCTTGGCTTTTGCGGTTCCTTGCGTCGATACACTTGGCGTCATGTAGAAGTCCCGGGTTTTGGCGACATGTGGTGGACCTCTGGGTCCTCGAGCTGAGGCTTGATGTTCAGAAAGGGGAGCGACATGTCTTGTTCGGACGACACTCTTTATTGGAATCTACTAGTAACCGGGTGCAGCCATGTGAACACGGTACAGCTCGTGATAAGCATAATAAAAATAAGGATGGTCAGCGTCGTCTGCTACAAGGGTTGAACACAAGGAAGTCACTATACCCACGAAAGAAGTCGGCGATCTTTGGCTGCGTGCGCTGTGTAAGTAACGGCGGTATTCTTTCTCGTAAGTGTCTAGTGTGTCCTGTGCATCCAATGCGGCTCCCGTGCATTGGTCTTGATGCAATCGGTGGAAACAACGGTGTCGCGGCCGTTGACGCGAACTGTAAACGTCTTGTCAGAGCGTGAAATGACGAGATGAGGGCTGGTGTATGACGGCTTAAGTGGCGGGAGGGCACTGTTGACACGTATGAAAACGCATTGGCTGTCAGAAGGGCTTGGATGAATAAAACTGTGCTTAGTGGAAAACGACCCTGCTGGTTGGGGACGGATATATCTAAAAAAACCAGGTGAGGAAAGGGAAGGAAAGGCCAGGGGAGGAAAGGTTGTCTTGTGGCTGCGGAAGGACCAGGAAATCTGTCGATAAGCGCTAAGACGTGCCATAGACCATTTGAGAGACGGCAGAACCAAGATCGTCCTCGATGACAGAGCGTAATCCTAGCTGCACAAGAGGAAGGTGAACTCTCCGCTGTTTTGGCGATTCGTGAGCCATCAGCGAGGACTTTAGCTGCCTATGAAAGCTCTCGATCATGCCGTTGGCTTGAGAATAGTAGGCCGTTATTGTTAGGTCAGTTACACCGAGTAGGCATGTCAAGCGGTGAAAGGGCGTGGACACAAATTGGTGGCCACAGTCTGTGATAATCTCGAAGGCACGCCAAAACAGGTGATCTAAGTGGACATAAGTGTGGAAGCAACAGTCTCTGCCATTATATCGTCGATTGGAACCACCTCCGGCCAGCGAGTAAAGTTGTTCGACCACTGTCAATATGTAACGGTAACACTTAGATGATGGCAGCGGGCATACGAGGTCGACGTGAAGTGAGGAGAACCTAGACTCTGGCGAGGGAAAAGGGCCAGAGGTGATGTGGTATGCGGAGGTACTTTGCATTTCTGGCTGGTGAGTCATAAACGAGCCCATCATGTGCGTAGGTGAGTATTCATGCTTCGCCAAACGTATTTCGTGGCAACCAAACGCTGTGAGGAACGAACTTCAGGATGAGAGAGAAAGGAAATAGTCTAAAGCATCCTCATCATCATCACCAGCCTATCTACAGCCTCTGCATGGCAAAGGCCTCTCCAATTACTCTCCAATTACAACGGTTCTATGCTAAATCCGCCCAATTTGTGCCGGCAAACTTGATCTCATCTGCACATCTAACTTTCTGCCGCCCACTCCAATGCTTGCATTCTCTAAAAATCCACTCTGGTCCCGTAATGACCAACGGTTATCTTGCCTTCGCATTACATGCACTGCCCACGTCTATTTCTTCTTCTTAATATCTACTAATATACTCTAAACCCGCCTTTGTTCCCTGACCCACTCGGCTCTCATCTTGTTCCTTAATATTACACCTATCATCTTCCGTTCCAGTGCTCGCTGAGTCGTCCACAATTTAGGTTGAACCTTCTTAATGAGTCTCCAATTTTCTGCCTTGTAGGTGAGCACCACTAAGATGCAGCTGCCATACACTCTCTATTTAAGGGACAATGGTAGGCTGCCATTCATTACCTGAGAATGCCTGCCATATGCAGTCTACCCCATTCTTATCCTTCTAATTATCTCTGCCTCATGGTTGGGATCCGGGGTCACAACTTCGCCTAAGTAGATATATTCGCTTACCACTTGTTCTGCCTCGGCAGCTACCTCAAAACGCTGTGCTTTCCCGAGGTTATTGATCATTACTTTAGTTTTCTGCGTATTATTTTCAGTCACAAGGTGCTACTCTGTTTGCCACGTGCGGAAAGCCTGCTTTTCAATTCGCCCCCCGAGTTACTTAGCAAGGCCCCATCATCAGCAAATCTGAGGTTACTGAGGTATTCTGCATTAACTAATACTCCCACCTGTTCTTAATCCAGTGTTCTGAATACTTCTTGTAAACATGGTGTGAATAACATTCGGGAGATTGCGTGCCCTTGTCTGGCGCCCTTCCTTATAGGGAATTTGCTTCTCTTCTTATGGAGCTTGATGTAAACTGTGGACACATTGTAGATATCCTATAGTAATCTTACATAATGCTTATCTATACCCTGGTCTCGTAGTGCCTTAATGACTGCTGATGTTTTTACCGAGTCAAATGCTTTGTCATAATCTATGAAGGCTATATATAGAGGTTCAGTATATTAAATGCAATCCTGTACTAACTGATTGATCTTGTGAATATGCTCCATTGTTGAATAGCTTTCACGGAATTTTGCTTGTTCTTTAGGTTAACTAAAATCTAAGGTTGCAGATATTTGATTAGCAATTACTTGGTAAGTACCTTGTAGACGACTGACAGTAAGCTGATCGGACTACTTTTTCAAGTTCTTCATGTCACTTTTCTTTTGGATTAGGTTTATCTTCGCGTTGTTCCATGATTCCTGTACACTCGTGGTCAGTAGGCATTGCGTATACAGGTTTGGCAGTATTTCAAGTACAATTTCTCCGCCATTTTTAAGAGGTCTGCTGTTTTCTGATCCTCTCCAGGTGCTTTGCTCCATTTCATTTCTCTCAAAGCCTTCCTTACTTCTCCTGTCGCTACTGGTGGGATGTCTGTCTCCTCTGAGCTACTTTCTCGTTCGGCATCATTGTGGACGTCTCGGCTACTGTAAAGATCCCTATAGAACTCCTCTGCTACTGTGTATATTTTATCAATATTCGTGATGACATTACCTTGCTTGTCTTTAAGTGCACACATCTTTATTTTCCCCACGCCAAGACGCCTCTTCACTGCTTTCAGGCTACCTCCTTTCTTTACAGCGTGTTCGACCTTCTCCGTGTTAGGCTTCTGTATGTCAGCTGTCATACGCCTATTCATTACCTTCGAAAGCTCCGCTAGTTCTTATTCGGCAGCTGGGGTGGAGATGGTCATGACTTGCCGTTTCCTAATTAGATTTTTCGTCTCCAGGGAAAGTTTACCAGTATCCTCTCTAGCCATCGCGCCCCCGAGGTGAAAGCAATGCGCCTTAGAGAATCAGAAAGTACCGTTGTCTGCAGGTTGAAAGCAGGTTAATGTCGCAAACGGTGCTGAATCCCGAAAAAGGGCACATAATGTCCTAGAGTTGCAGATTAGCGACGGCGGAGATGTCATGCGAAGAGGCATCGGAGGACGCAGAATTACCACCCGTGTCACAAGGAGGGTTCATTCTGACTTCTTGACTCCGCTGCTGCGTCCGGGTCACCAATGTCGCGAACGCCGCAGGAGATGAGCCGAGTCACGTCCGAACGCTGTGCCGTGCACGCAAAAACTGGGACCCCGTTAATTCCACGCTGGTGTCTTTGTGGCTGCCTGCGCAACTGCGCCGCATGGCCCGCACTTTTTGCGTGTCACTCAGCCCCAGCGCGATCGCTCTTGCAGAGCCCGGCTGCGGCAACAGGCGACCTGAGCTGCTGGGGCGCCGCCACAGTGTCATTAAGAGAGCAGAAGAGACGCCGGGAGTCCTCGAAGATCAGTCCTTGACCATCCGTGGACTGCATGCTAAGCGATCGTGCGCTCGACTTTCACATATATTTTAACGAATGCTCCAGTCAGTGGGTATCTTAAGGATGTCATGGTATTAGCAAGACAAAACTAGTCGATTATACGTCATTGTTGCGCCAGTTCGTGTAATATGCGAAAGTTGTTTCGTGTGATCACACCAGAGAGACAAAAAGTGCCCTGAGCCAATCAAAACAACTACTTTCGATTGATTTACTAGGGAAACAGTTAAGACATTCCTGTCAAGGATCTCTGCAAGGGATCTAATCTTCCAAAATTAGTCGCGCATACACTCACCCCTCCTAAAATACCTCTAAAGAATAAGTCAATTGACCCTCAGCGCTCGCCCTTACGACTTACATAAAATTTATTACATCGCGAGAAACATGTGATAAGCATTTAAAAACTCTAATCTATTGTATGCGATATTACGTTTTTTGGAACAATTTTATTTTATACCATCGCAGCATCAGATACAGTGTTATCGCCGTCACTGCCTGCCTGTACTAAACACTATCCCTTCCAGTGTATACTTTTATCTTCCGTTAACAGGTCACGGGCGATGAAGGGGCAGAATAGTATCTTAATGTCGCACGTGCCCAGAACAAGGACCGACGTATGCCCGAGTTTCACATAAGCCTGTTAAGTAATGATTCTCTCTAACTCTCGTCTATCCCGTGGACCTAAGTATTTCTACTGTAGTGAGTTCCAGAAAGTATTATACCATACACCAATCCAATGCAGTCATTTCACCAAAAAGGAGCTTCAGTATTTAGCACGAGGTCGCGGGTTCGATTCCCGGCCGTGGCGGCCGCTTTTCTGGTGGAGGCGAAAAGCAAAAACGCCCGTGTGTACGAGATTTCGGCGCACGATAAAGATCCCCAGGTGGTCAAAATTAATCCGGAGCCCTCCACTACGGCGTGCTTCATCGCCTGCGTTGCGTCGGCGCGTTAAACCCAACAATCAATCAAGCTTCAGTATTTATAAATAAATACAGAAACCCGAGTCATGGCAAAATGTCCCTTTCGCGAAGCATATTTTTAGTGATCTTTTTTAGCGACTAGAGTGTATCCCTGGAACGCTGTTTTGAAGCTGTGGGTTCTTTTTATAAATGTGGTACTTTGATTCTTATGCGATCCAATATTTTATGGTTTGTCCCAGAGAATTATAGAGTTAATATTTCTATCCGAGCTTTTAGTTTTACGGCATTTAAGTAGCGAAAAACAGACGCGGACGAAGAAGTACACAGGACACTCGCTAGTGTTCTGCGTAGCGGGTGTCCTGTGTACTTCTTCGTCCGCGTCTGTTTATCGCTAGTAAAACGCAGTCAGATAACCACCGAGGCCAACTCTCTGCCTTAACTTTAGTTTTAAATACCGAAACGGCTGATGTTTTTTGTTGGGTTGGATTTAAAAAAAGTAAGGAACATATCGCAGTTGTGCAAAGATTACCAAGTAGGACGCCAGTGGGCAGCATTGTATAGACAGGAGAAACTTCTCTGCCCACAATTTCAGCTTTGTAATCCCAGATATTATAAATACCGTTCTTTCTTCTTTCTTATAGGTGGTTGGCCTATACAATCCTATAGAGCTGATATGTCTTTGCTTAAGGCGGACCACTTGTTCAACCGAGCAAGGTCGAAATATCCTTATGCCCCATGGTACATCGGCTATGAAGGACGTCTGCTAAATCATGCTGTGTACGTTGTTTCTCTCTCTTGGGTCTCTTCCTAACTTTCGTTTGTCCCGTCGCTTCGGAAAATCGGGCATTCAAGTAATAATTTGAACGTTACAATGTTTAATCCAATTTCAAAACAAGCCATGCGCGCAAAGTTTACGAATCATATCACATATTGTGGTTCAAAACTGCATCTTCTGGTTTGAACGTAAGCTTTGGCGCGATTACATCAGCTGGCTGTATGTATCACAAACAGTATATAAGAGAATGCAGTCAACCTATGAACTGACGTTTGAACGCTGATCAGGCATATACTCTTACAATGCTTCCATACGTGTCGCGGAGTATTTCAGCCAAGCGGGACACAATTTTGATGACATTAGGTTGTATATACTTCAGTCAAACCTTCTCTCTTATGAACGCAGAAAACACTCAGAAACCTTTTTTTAACTGCAGAAGAACGGAAAGTTGGGCTAGTTGGTATGTGTTCATCTTGGTAGAATACAGAAGCGCTCAAAAAAACAAGGACGAAGGAAGAAGTAGACAACACGACGCTTACTCGCAACTAAAACGAGTAGTTGCGAGTAAGCGTCGTGTTGTCTACTTCTTCCTTCGTCCTTGTTTTTTTAGCGCTTCTGTATTCCACCAAGATGAACCTTTTTTTAATTAAGAAATTCAATTCCCTGGATACTGCTGGAATAATTCTTCGAGAGGCAACTTAGAATATTTGCTATATCCTTAGGGAATACCGAAATTGGCAGTCACCAAATTACTTTTACTCGCACAATAAGACGCCTTCCCCAATCTCCGAATGGAATAACGTTATTTCTTTTGCTTTGTTTCGTTAGCTTGTAGTTTTGTACGCGCGGCCACCTCCTCAGCCTTTAGAAATTTTATTTTACCACTACCAGTTTTGCACCGCTTTTTCAGGCGGCACACATACGTTTCTAATTTTATATTTTCGTTTTGAAATTTTTGAACAGGCTCTCACTAGGAATGTTGCTGTGTGTTCACGTGCAATCTCAGTTTTGTGGTTCTTTCTTCAATCTTCTTCTTGACCTAGTTATTTGCTCCTTTTTTTACTGGCAGCTTACAGACAGCTGTTGATAACGACTTCCCCTACCACCTATTTTCCTTCTGGCGTTTCCGTGAGCCTTTCGCTAGGTCACGTGGCATGGCAACAAACTCCTTCGTTCCCCTTCTTCCATTATTCGGCAAACCTTAATGTCGCCTTATACGCACCGCCGCTAAAAATATGCAACCTTGCTTCCTCCTCACACTCCCAAACAAATCATGCTCCTACACTCCTCTTCCTTTTCTTTCTCTCCATTTCTATACAGGGGAACTGCCCAGTTTAATGCGTGCCAGCCAGCTGAAACGTTTGCCTTGGTGACAGCAGCAAAAACCTTTGCTGAACCGTTGGCAACAACCGAGGTAGCAACTTGCTCAAAACCTATATATATATATATATATATATATATATATATATATATATATATATATAGATTGCGAGAAGGGCTGTATTTGGTTGCCGTAGCAAATAGTAAAAAATGGGTATAGCTTCTAATAAAACTGTTTATTGGTCGACGTTTCGATCGGATGCCGATCTTTCTCAAGACAACATTTCGTATTTCTGTGCACGTATTTATAAGCTCGTCGTCCAACGACGCCGAAAAAAGAGAGAGGGGGGATTTGGGGAGAAAGGTAGCAACAAACACGCTCTCGGCTAGGTGAGGTGAAGGTTTGCAAAAGAGAGAGAGAGAGAGAGAGAGAGAGAGAGAGAGAGAGAGAGAGAGAGAGAAAAGGAACAGAAAGAAAACGCAAAACAAAAACAAACCTAAACATGCAGAAAAGAGAGAGGAGTACACAACTCTTTCAAAAACACTATCCTCCATTGTTCGTCAGCTTGTAGAACGAGTGACAGGGAGCGCCCGCTTCAGAGGGGGGCCGCTCTGCTTAAGAAACGAAAGCGCAAAGCAGTAACAGGGACGCTCTCACACCATCACTGGGAGGCACAGAATTCTAATGGTCACTGACCTTACGGGAAGAGTTTACAGGAAGCGGTCGCAGCCGCACACATATCTCAGTGACGTCAACCATACCAAACAAACAGGCAGGCTCGTTAAATGTGTAACCTCGCGGTCGTGGTGCGTTTTGAAGGCGGATTCTAAAATCGTTGCTTTAAGATGTTCAAATGCATGCCCGGGAATGTTCACATGTTTCGACTGGGGCAAATAAGGGTAGCTTTTTGCATGAGAGAGGTGATTATTAAACCGTATTCGGAAGGGCGTTTCAGTTTGTCCGATATATTGTTGCCTACAAACAGTGCACTCTAGAAGGTATACGGCACTACGGGAGTCACAGTTAAAGTTAGCTTTTATATTTACGTAGTAGTCTGATGCCGTGATGGTGGCGGCTGTGTAGCGGTCATGTGCGGGCATGCTTTACATCGGGGTTTATTGCAGGCCATGCAGCCAGTAGTTTCCGGTCGGTTGATACTAGAGGTAGTAAGAAAGTCGCGTAAATTCTTATTAGGCCGGTAGAAAACGCGTGGTGGTTCAGGGAATATGCTTTTTATGCGGTCAATTTTCATTAGAACATTTTGATGTTTTTTTTAGTACGGTTGACACTCTTGGAGCGGAGGATGAGTGGGTTAAAACTAAGTTACTTTGCGGGTTACGCATCGGGGCTTTTTTCTGAAATATTTCGTTATGGTCTAATTGGTTGGCTCGCACAATAGCGCCGTCGATAACTTTTTCCGGGTATTTTTTATTCAAGAGGGCGGTCTTGAGTTCTCGACAGTTTGAGTCAAAGTCGGGTTGGTTTGAGCAAATTCTCCTAAATGGGTGGGCTTGGCTGTAAGGTATTGCTGTCTTGCAATGTCTGACATGACTACTTCGGAAGTGCAAATACTGCCGCGTGTATGTCGGTTTTCTATACAGTTTAGTTTGAAGCCGACCATGGGAGGTAATAACGGTGACGTCCAGAAAGTTTACACTGTTCCGAATAGGAATAAGCAAGGGAAATACTAGGATGGGCTAGGTTAAATGCCTCAATGAAGGTGAGGAGCCTCACCTCACCGTGTTGCCAGATTATGAATATGTCATCAATATGCCTCCTATAGTACATTGGCTTTAAATTTTAGGTGTCAAGAAAGTTTGATTCGAGGTGAGCCATAAAGATATTGGCGTAGTTATGTCCGATTCGAGTTCCCATTGACGTTCCCCTGATTTGCACGTAATTAACTGCGTCGAACTCAAAATTGTTAAGTTCAAGAATAGGCCTAAGCAAGGTTTGGAGAGCAGAAGAATTGATAGGTTTGTCGAACGATGACTGCTCATACGCAAGGAATACAGCGGCGATGCCATCTTCATGGGGGATGTTAGTATACAGTGACGCAACATCGAGGTTGACTAGAAGGCGGTTATCAGGAATTTCAATTTTTGAGACGTCTGACCGAAAGTCATTGGTACCTTAAATGACGGAGGGAAAGCTGAGCGGAAAGTCGTAAATGAGATTATTCACATAGCACGAGAGTTTTTCGCTAACAGTGCCAATGCCAGAAACAATAGGCCGCCGTGGGTTGTTCACCTTGTGAAACTTTGTGAGAAGATAGAATTTACCGGCTACTGGGCTTAAGGGGATCATTTATTGTTTTATTATTTATTGTGGTTTCATTTATTGTTTTATTTTAACAAGCTCAGCAAGTTTACCTTTGACAATTTGCTTATAGTCTTGAGTGGGATCATTGGGTAATGGTTTATAGAACGTCGATACCGATAGTTGCTTATTACGATTACGATTGCGCCTCCCTTGTGGGAAGGTTTAATAATTATGTCGGGACAGCTTGCGAGTTCCTCTAGAGCTTTCTTTTCGTTGGTAGTCATGTTGTGGAGGAAAGAAATTTGTGTTTGGCATGGCGGCCTCATAATTTTTATACCTATGTTCATTAATCCTACCCTTGGGTTCCCATCAGAATTCGCCGAAGATCTCCAAATACAGCAGATTAATTAGCATAATGCGTCGCAACAATGCCATTTGTCCTGGGGAAGGAGGCCTCGTTCCCACCACCACTTAAGAATGTTTAACCCATTGTGATCCATAGACCCTACCTATTTCCTGTTCAGTTGCGAGCTTCTGTGAAATGCTCTTTTGTGCCCCGTATCTATTCTCTTCATCCGTGGGGGGCACACCCATCTTCGCTTCCGCCACAACGAGTGTTTCCAGCCACTGAATACCTTACGTGTATACTCTTCTCTTTTTCTTGAAACCGCTATTGTCCAGTTTCCCGCATGGTCTGAACGTTCAGCCCACGCCGCATACGTTGCACCGTCATGGTGCCACCTTGAACGCTGCTTTGTTAACACGACCCCTTTCTCTCTCTCGCTCTCCCCCCCCCCCCTTTTTTTGTTGTTGTAGCATAGGCGTAGCCCGACTGCATGCATACTCTCCGCTTCCGAAACATGTTCCGCTCCTTCTCATAGTTTTCTGCAAAGCTATATAAGAAATGTGTTCCAAATGTTTGTGACAACAAAATCATGTAACTGTACTCTGAAGGCAAGTCCCGTTGCCGCTACGCAAGTAAACCTTGTTTGTTATTGTTCTTGCTGTGTATCCGACTCTACATATGCTATATTTATATATATATATATATATATATATATATATATATATATATAGAGTGATATGGGACGAGGGACTCGGTAAAGATACATATCAAGGTTGCAGTCGTCATTGCCAGTGCTATTCGGCTTTTTTCGAAATATTTAATAGAGCCGAATGACGTGTGCTTGTCACGTTTCTTTGATACATTGATAAATAAGCGAAAATATAAGTCGAGAAAAAATCCGCCGTTTTTCCGGGAGCGGGACTCGAACCCACATCTCCGCATAACCGGTGCGGTGCGTTCGCCATTACGCTATCCCGCAGCCGCTTCTGTCTCGACTTTAAAGCGGGGGTTTATATTTACAAGAGCTCTGAGGCCGGTCAACTAGCGCCGCCCCTCGACTACCGCGGGAGACGTAGAACAATGATGACTGCAATGACGACTGCAACCTTGATATATATATATATATATATATATATATATTGTAATGTGGCGGCAGATGACACGAAATATGCAGCGATGAAGCGACGTATTTACATAATGGTGAAGAACTGTTTACATCAAGTCATGACCAATGCCGGCATGGCTACGCCGTGCACACAGGTCTTCCTCGTCGTCATCCTTGGTTGTGGGCCATCGCGCAACGTGGATAATCCCGTCCGTGACATCCCCTGGGCCAACTGGGCTCGGCCAGCAATGGCTTCAACCGCGGCGAAGCACCGAAGGTCCTCGAGCAACGTCGGCTTTTCTCGGCACGGCTCGTTGTCTGGTCTTCATTCCGGTCTTTCGGACTGGGGAACACGGGGCGGGGGACATCGTCTTGTTCTGGTTTTGACTGGGTTGGGGCGGCCCGGGGCGGCCCGACGCGGCTTCGTTGTTCTTTGCGGCTGCCTCCACGCCAATGCGATGCGATGCTGGTGCCAGGATGGGGATGACGAACCCGCACTCTCCACCAAATGTAACGTGGCGGCAGATTACACGAACCATGCAGCTATGAAGCATATTGCGTGCGGTGGAAACCTGCAAGACGCTGTCATAAGTGTGTCTACTATCAGCGCCATCACCGAGACCAGCATGCTGCGAAGAAGGCTCTTGGCTACGTTAGGTGGATGTGTTTAAGGGGTATAAACGGGTTGTCACCGTGTGGAGGCACGCATGCGGGCTGAGATAGTTTTGTTTAACCCCGCTGCAGTGACACGGCGCTTCTATGTAGCTGGGCCACTGCTGTTCTGTCGCAGTTGCTTCTGGCATCACGTTTACATCAACTAAAAATGAAGTACGAAATAACAAGAGTAAATTTTTTACCTTTCGTAATAATTTACTTTTACACCTACTGTTACGTGGTATCAGTAGCGATGAGGCGCGCCATCGTCAAGTATATGGTGAACTATCTATTTACACACGATCTATGTACAAGGCGGCTATAGGTGAGTCCAAGCCAGACAACGTGCCCCATCCAGCTTCGTCGTCATCGCAGATGCTCGTGCTTGACGCCACACGCCAGTGCCATCTTCCTCGTTTTTGATGGCGTAACAGACCCCCTCTTCGAAGGCGACCAACCCGGTCGAGGCCGCTTTCACGTTATAGGTTCGGTGAAGATGAATGATTTGATGAGAATATACACTGAAGAAGCTCTTGCCACCGCAGATATAAGTGATGGATTTGCTGAACACTGCCAGCAGCAGCGGCTTCCGCAAAGCAACGCCGAACCGTTTAGAGCTTCAAACCACGTCGCACCAGAGGGCTGGGGACACGGCCTCATCGGCTGGTGACATTTCGACGGGTCTTGGTGGCTCTTCATCGACTCGTGACGGGCTGGGGACACGGAGCGGGGGACTTCATTGAGTGCTTGTAGCGGCCGGGCTGGGGCTGCCCGACATTGTTCACGCCCCCTGGATTATTGCGCCGATGCCGATGATGTGCTAAGCTGAGTTTAGGACGGGGATGGACCCCTTACACTCAACGAAATATTACGTGGTGGCAGACGTGATGAGGCGAGCCATGGATAAATGTAACGACCGATGTATTCGCAAGGTGCCTAACGGCTGAGACTAAGCCAGGCAACCTGCCCCACTCAGCGTCGTCTTCGTCGCAGATGCTCGTGCGTGACGCTACAAGCCACTGCCGTCTTCCTCGTCTTTGATGAAGTAACATAACCCCTCCTCGAAGGCGACCGTCCCGGTCGAGAGAAACGATGTGATGAGAATATACGGTGAAGAAGCTCTTGCCACCTTAGAGTGTCATACAATGATAACTAGAGGCGTAACTGGCGCTAGTGGCAACGCGAACATGGCGGTTGCGCTGAGGCTTCACTGGAATGATGGGTAGTTCTGGAACCAAATTGCGTGGTATCGAAACAGAACCATGGCTGCAGAAATTATTTTTTTAACAAAAAACTCTTGTTTACCGGTTGTCTGTTCCCAATTTACATGGCGAACGAGAAAGTTATGGCAAAATGTGGTTTTGTACAAAATAAAACGGCACGTTTAAATAACAAGCAGATGCGCAGTAGAAGAGGTTTGTAGAGCAGGTTTGCCATTTGCTGCCAACTGCAGCAGGACGCAAACTTCTTTAAAAACTATATTTAAAAGATTCGGAGCTTGTAGATTGTAATGCTAATAAACGTTTTGTTCTCATAAAAAGAAACCGATTACCTTTGGTGTAGTTATTTGAACGTTAATTAGTGACATTCATAAAGCTGCGTTCCTATGAGCCGCCGGTACTGCTGGTCTACACCGTAGGAGCCGGCGTTCGCACCAAAGATGTGGAAGTTCCAAGCAATTAGCAACCGTCATCAGATTCGACAATACACTGGTCTGCCGAATAAGCAGCTCAGGGACTCCTAATTCACAGATAACTTCGCCGCACAGAGCGCCGTCATTTGTGTTTTAGTGCTGGCTGTACGGCAATAAATCAATCACCCATCCGATTTGCTACTGCGGGTTATAAAATATTTCTACTCAGGGTGGCGTCAGTCCACGTGTGGCATTCAGTTCTAGTAGAAACGCATTTTCGACCGCTTCTTTCAGCACACTGCGTAGGCAAGTACGTTCAAGAAAGTCCAAAACGAAAACGAAACTGTCTGCACAATCAAAGTCATAGTACCTTCTGCAGGCCATCGAGCGCCAATCCAAATCTAGAACTACCCATGACGCCCATTATGGTGGACGAACGCAGCGCCAGATTCCTCTCTACTTTTCTTCTAAGAAATAGTATGCTTGCCAGCACGGATGGAAGTAATGGATTTAGTGAACGCTCCCCGCAGCAGCGACATCCGCAAAGCAATGACGAACCGTTGACGGCTTCTAACCACGTCGAAACACAGGGCTTGGGACACGGCGTCATCGGCTGGGGACGTGTCGTCAGGTCTTGGCGGCACTTGATATGCTCGTGACGGGCCAGGGACATTGAGCGGTGGATGGCATCGAGTGCTGGTAGAGGCAGGGCTGGGGCTGAGCGACACAGTTCACGCCTTGTCGATGATTGCGCCGATGCCGATGGTGTGCCAAGCTTGGGCCGATCTATTCGTTCACGATCTATGTACAAGGGGGCTTGGGTGAGACCAATCCAGGCAACACGCCTCACCCAGCTGCGTCGTCGGCGAAGATGCTCGTGCATCGCGCTACATTCCACTGCCGTCTTCCTCGTCTTTGATGGCGTAACAATACCACAACAAAAAAATATTATGATTCAAATTTTGTTATAATTTTTTGTCAGGGCATTGGTGTCTTGTGTATTCAGCTGCTTAATGGATTCCTAAAGAAAACTTTCATGTCGTCATACATATGGAAGGCATGACGGGTTATAGGCCGCGGAGACTATTGACCAGACTGATATTTCCAGCAGCATCCGCTGCTCTTGTCCATAGGTCAGGAAAACAGAAAGACCCTATTCAAACTCAATCATAATTTCTTTCATTCACGCTTTACTAAATCAAATTCAGACTCAAAAAGCTTGTCTGTTCTGAAATTCACCCATACTCACTCATCACATACTCATTTGTAATTGTACTCACTTGCACTCAAACTCATTTGGCCTCACAAGTATTTGTACTCAATCTGTGCTCATTAGGGCTCAAGTTCTAGCCATGAGTACTCAATCTGTACTTATGAGTACTCAATCTGTACTCATGAGTACTCAGAAGTACTCAATCTGTATTCATGAGTGCTTAATTTGTATTACTAACGAATACTCAGAACAATACTCGATACCCTCAGGTACAATTAGGTGTTCGCTAGGTTGACGTCCGTTTGTATCCAGTCACTGTCCGCTTATTCGCATTTGCTCGACGCTGGCGTTTGTTCTTTGTTGTTCCGGATACTACAAACTTCGTTACAGGGTGTTTGTCTCGATGAGGTTTGGTGAACATCAAATCGGCTTTTTTTTATGTGTGTGCCGTGGCGTTCACTTCGTCGAACCTGCACCTGACAGCACTGACGGCGTTGCGTTAGCCGCGTCGCTTCCATCGGCGATCGTGGTCCTGTAGCTTGTTGCTTTCTTGATGCATGTGGAAGCCTAGACGTCCGTTTTGTCCGCTGGCGAGCTTCGGTGTGAAGGAATGGCATACTTCGGTGCATTGAGGATGTTGCTTCAAATGAGGTGTGCGTTGGGTATGGTGCGGGAGCTGGTGGGCTTTTCGTTGAGTGTGCGGTGGCGTAGCCTTGTTGTAGACTGGCGTGGCGGATCAAAGTCGTTGCGGCTTCATGCTCTCTTTCGCCGTGGTTGCTTCGGAAGTGAAACCGTGTTATTGGGGAAGCGGGCGTAGTTCGTCTTATCCTTTTGGCCCACATTCCTTGGCGTCGTAAGCGGCACCTGATCGGTAGGGCGTTCGATGCCTTTGTCTGGATCGGGCTCATTCTTTCCCGTTCTTGCCGTGTCCGTGTCGTCGCTAAAGCTATCGTCTTTTGCCCGTTGTTTCGAGACTACTAAAATCGCTATCTCTCACGTAGGAGCAGGCTCGAAAGCATTCCGTTATTCCCGAGTCCACTTTCTCGCGGTTGCGTGCTCTTGTACGAAATGGGATTTGTCGTGCGAGTTATCTTCGGAGAAGCGGGGGCCGGTGATCTGGTACGTTCCACATCGGACGTGCCGCAAGTGCTGGCCGTGTTGCTGGTTGATGGAGCTACCTGCACGAGTGTAATATCGTTCGTTCGCTGTACTCAGGTTAGAGCAATGGGTGCCCGAGAGCTTGTACATTCCGGTATGGTTGAACCGCGTGTGCTGGGTTATTTGTAGCTTGTGGCAAGGTGGATTTCTGCGGTTGCGACATTCGCTGGCCAAGTCCGGATAGCAGCACTGGGAGCGGAGGATATCGCAAATACAGTCAAATCTCGATACAACGAGTTTCAAGGGAACGTAAAAATAGTTCGTTATTTTGAATAATCGTTACATTGAAAAAAAAAAATGCGCGGCAAAAATTGTGAACGTAACAAAAGCATCCCTTACTGGGAACACGTGCACAATCACGTTAGCCTCTAACGCGGACCTGGATGCACGTTTATTTGAAGAAATCAGTGATCTTTGCCTTACGTGTGCCACTCAGCTGCTCAAGACGAACGATTTGAAGCTGTCCGCGTTCTTCGGCACTGCCTCGGTGGCTTTGGTGCACCTGCTAAGAAAGTGCGCATTTTTGCTATGCCTGCCCAACATCGCCGTTAGGTGCAGGTTGGGACCCTCGGTGCAGCTTGGTGAGCTTTTGCGCGTCCTTCAATATTGTTGCAACCGTTGATAATGCCATACCCACTCCTTCGAGATGTCGATTTGTTTAAATTAGATGTTGTCCTCACAACAACGACTAAAAAGCATGCTGTTCTCCATCGGCGCCGATGTTTCGCTGGCGACGTGGCATGCTAAGCGCGAATTGCTCGGCTTTGCCAAAACCCAAAACAAGCCCTTAAGAGTAGCTGTAGACCACCTACACATTAGTAAAAAACCCACGTCTATGCCACGAACACTGACACAGTTGTGCTAGCTAGTAGATAACTAAAGCGGAACAAGTGCATTCAGGATACGAATGAAATTTCATTTAAAACCATTCCAAGTTTATAGGTATCATATACTAACTTTACTAATCTTATGCTGAAACGGAATTTAGTCTGTTTATTCGTAGATGACAGTGAATGCGACATTCCTCCCCCTACCTAATGATAGCTTTACCCTGATATCACTGATAATGAAATTTTTTCTGGTCATAATAACGTCCGAATTTATCACAATGCCTGAAAAAATCGGCATGGCAGAAGTGTACTTGTTGCAATAAGAAGACTGTGCAATAATAATCAATTAAACAAAACTACGACATGCAGATTATCTGTGTGGCCTGTTTTACCAAGTTCACCACCTTACTTATCGGAATTTGCTACCGGCCACCTGATTGTAGCCATTCATTTGTCGATGGCTTGCGTAGTCGCATAACCGAGGCCACAAATTTAGGTCACCCCGATGCCACTTAAATTTTCGGTCATTTTAATTTCCCCTAAATATTTTTGAATCAGTTGCTTCCTCTTGCCCCACTTCCACAAACTTCATCAATCTTGCCCTCAATTTTAACTAACTTCAAATACAGAATCAACCCACGCGCTGTTTTAACATCCTTGACTTATTTCTTACGACGGCTCCTGAAATGGTAGCTCCCGTACTGCACATGGATGGTAGGCGCGATCGCAGCCTCCTTAAAGTAACCCTTAACATTCCGCTATCCTTCTGTGCCCCAACAACCAAAAAATCTGCGATTATAGCAAGACCAACTACAGCCAAATTAACTCCGACCTCAAAACCTTTTGTACTGACACATTTCTACTATTTTTCGACCATCGTTAAGTAAATGATAACTGGGTTCTGTACAGAGGTAAATTATGTGCTTTAACTAATCCATACGTGCCGCCTAAACAAAAAAAAGGTAAATCGGATCCCTGGCACACAAAATCTCTCCGCAAGCTTATAAATAAAACAAAATGCCGATACCGCACTGTCTCACACCATGACACGCCCTCTGTGTGGCAATCATACGAAAAATTTGTGAAAAACTACTGTTCAGCCGTAAAATCTGCTAAGTGTAATATATTACTCTGCCTATAACCATTCCCTTTTAAAACCAAATTCTAAAATGCTGTAGACACTTGTTTCTCGGGAAAATGATGACCAATAAACATCCTTGCTAGATGATAACTATGTTCCCCTCTCAGATAGTTATTGCACATTAGCATTTAACCCATTTTTCTCATTCGTTTTCACCCTTGAAGGCCATTCTGACGTACCATGTGTTCCCAAAATTCACATTACATATATACATTGAACCGATTGAACTTCCGAAGTGTTTTTTTTCAATTCTTTGTTTTTCCTGCACAGCCCGGTCGATAGCCGTGGCCTCCTTTATAAAATCCTGCACCAGGCGTGGTGGGTTTCTAACACGCCCAGCAAACAGCTGCTCGAGTTTTTTTGGCTCAGGCATCGTTGGACCAGCGCGGTGGAAATGGCGAGCCATGTCGTCTGAAAACATATTGACGCGCTCCTTGGGCTTTTGAAAACGCGACTCCTGCAAACACAGCGCTTCGTCTCGTCGGTCGGTGCTCGAAAATGTATTCTGGTGCTCCTGACGGAAGTCGTTCCAAGTCGTCAATCTCCTCTCGTGATTCTCGTACCATGTGCGAGCACCATCCTCCAGAGAGTAGTAGACTTGCCGCATCTTCTCGCGATCATCTCATCTGTTGAAATCGGCAACACGCTCAAAGTGCGTGAGCCAGTTTTCAACATCTTCGAACACCCCACCATGGAACGCGTTCGGAGTGCGCGGCTGATGGAATATCACCTAGGAGGTGGCCATCACCGGAGGCGGTCGAGATTGAGCTTGGGGTGTTGACACCAGAGGTTGACTCCCGGGGCACGTAGTTAGGAAGGCTCGAGAGTTCTGGGGACAGACCAAGCCTGCGGCGACTGGGCCGATTCAAGGGGGTGTCGACGAAACGAGTCCTTTCTGGGCTGGCGCCCGACTGGTGTCCAGGCATGGGGTTACGCAGCACCCATACCAATGTTGCGTCCCGATAGATGCAGGCAAAATCGGCTGTACGGTGTTGCACGGACGTATTAGGCGCGGCGCCTAAAATGGAAAGGCGAGAGTGCACGCCACATCTCAGCGAAAATGCCTGACCGAATCACGCGTGCGTGGCCCGGGGCACGCGTTTATGTCGCCTTCTTTGTGCTAGCCGGCTGACCAGGAAACACGGCACGTACCCATGACTTGGAGATTGTACCAAGTGCAATAACAGGTACACACCTTAAACAGGGGATTGCCCTGCTTAACACACAGTACACGCGACAGTATTGTCCTACTACCTATTATATCTTATTGTCTTAATTTACAGCCGAATTGTGCTCACGCGCTCGTTCGTCATATCAACAGCGACTGGTCTACCCGAAGTAAAATTTGAGCAATTCATTGGCACTTCATACACCACATCCTTTGTGCACTCAGTGTACTGCGTTTCGTGCTTCTTTGACATCAAGCGGAAACTCTTGCACAGCTTGCAAGGTGTGCTAAAAACAACATTAACACAAAATCTTCTCGCCACCTTCTTGATGCCATGTGAAACACCATGCCAGTAAGGCATGATGTGCAGGTTTTCTTGATCCTTTTTTGCTGCTAGTCCTTTTTTTTTCCTTGGTGCTTCACTTCCTGCAAATGTGACTCGAAAACACCACACAAAGCAAAAGACTGAAATCGTGTTTGTTTTTGCCATTCCGCATGACATTCAACGCTTGATTGTACTCCGTGTTTGCAGTATCTGTTCAGCGCGGCCCTTAGGCAAATCATGGCTATAGCTCTTTTTATCACTTTTGAGTGTGCGGAATCAAAGGAGATGAGTTGCTCGTTGGCACGCGGGTGA
This sequence comes from Haemaphysalis longicornis, assembly GCF_048455015.1. NCBI lineage: Eukaryota > Metazoa > Arthropoda > Arachnida > Ixodida > Ixodidae > Haemaphysalis > Haemaphysalis longicornis. The sequence goes on along the minus strand of NW_027526288.1, from coordinate 5,233,907 downwards.
TACTGCCAGCACACGTGGGCATTCTTGAATGCAAGGTGCAAATCGAGAAAACGCATTTTGTTTCCCACAGGTATCTCCCACGTAAACTTCAGCACATCAGACAATCCCCTAAACAAGTCAACGACTTTCCTCACAGTGCCTTCTGTATCTTCTACCGCAACACAATTCACAGTAACAAAACATCATCCACGTATCTCGTAATTGTATAGTCAGTTTCACCACCCAGCCTGTCGCTTACACGCTGACAGAAGGCACTCAGATACATGTCCGATAAAATGGGCGCAAGTTCAGACCCGATAGTAAGACAGAGATTGAATTCCTAATAAGCCGACCAGAACACAGTGGTGACGTCATGTTTGGATGACATATAAATGCTGGTTGTTTCTTTAATGAAGTTTAGTTGGAAGCAGCGCTTCGTTTGTCTTTCTTGTTTTCTCTTGTAGTGTCCGTGTTTTTGTTGCTCCTCTACATCCTGTGATGTCGAACCAACAGGCCCACATCAAGCTTTTGCTAGTGGAGATAAACTGAAAATATATCGAAAATTCACATATTTTGTCAGAAAATCCTGAAGGTTTAAAATGTCGAACGGCAATGCATTCTGTTATTTGTTCATTTTTCTTCACAGCCGCACCGGCATCGATGCAAGATCATACGCCGTTACGATTGCATTTTCGATGAAGCAAACACAAATCTCAGAGCACTTAAAGATCTCCGCATTTTATGGCATTGCTTTTATTAATATGCCCGTGGGAAGTGAAGAAGAACTTCAAACCGCGGAGCTCTTCGCAATGGTGAGCAGCATGTAGTTATAGCGACCTTTCTATAAAAATGATTACATACCTCACTTTGGCATGGTAGTTTTACACAGGTGATCTCGCAATTGAACTATCAAAAGAGCAAAGCTTCACGTATTAAAACTGCAACAACATGCCAGAAATAAATACAAAATAGACAGACACCCCTTACAGAACGACCGTTCTTATACACACACTTATAAGTTAAAGCTTGCCTCGCAACAGTGCTCAAAGTGTTGGCAAAAGAAAAACTGTCACAATGAACTTCATCCTGAAAATCTGTGGTATGCACAGAGCTTCTTAGTTCCTCCGCAAGATGGAGACTGGAAAACGTTTTCTTGATTGGTGAAAATGAGCGAAGCTGTGCAGCGTTCGCAGCCTAGCAAGCCGCTCGCATTGTCAAATGGGGTCAGTGGGTTTACATCGCAATTAGTTTCTTCTCATCAACATTTCCCGATTAAAAAAAGTGTGGTTAAAAGGCCGACACAGAATTGACTTGACGAGAACTCACTCCCTGTATACATGACGACCGCAGCCCAGCATTGCACTCCTATAATTGTAAATAGGTGTTGTAACATGCATATAAAAGTGAATGAACAGAAAACGTTGAAACCTCAGTCTACCAAGAAAGTGAAAATCGAGCAGATTACAATGAACATAACAATTTCTACATGGTAGAGTATACAATGCACATTACCTACGAAGCAGACCTTGTTTGAATGCTAAACATTTTAAATAGGTACCCTAATTCTCCACAAAACGCCTAAATTCAACTACAAATACACATGTGAACATTTGCCAAAAGAGCGGCAAAACGAACAAAGTACGTTTTTATGACATAGGAGTTAAGTTTATGGTTGTGTGGTACAGACCTATAGATGGTTTAACACGCCAAGCAGCTAACATTGCAATAACCCAGTATCGTGCAATGCCCTAATTTTAGTCTTTGTGGCCGTTACGTACTTTATCACAAGCATGAATGAATATAGAAGCGCAATTTGAAATATTTTAGGTCATTGGTGTATGTTTATTTGAGTTCATTTTGAGTGTAAAGTTTATTTTGAGTTATGAAAACATATCAGTTCTGAGGGCATTTTCAATTTTGAGTCATTTTGTGTTCTGTGGGCACTTGAGTGTTGAGTGCATTTAAATTCTTAGTTCATGTTCAAGTCTGAGCCCGGTCGAATTCTTAGTTTTGCCCTTGTTGCGAATTTGAGCGAGGGAAGTTGTGTTGCTCAGCGGTGAGTCTGACTTTGAGTGATTGGTCATTCCAAAATAACTGTGTGAATCAGTTTGAGTGAAATGAGCGAACTTTATTTTGTTTATTTATTTATATACTACCCTGCAGCGCCGAGGCATTACAGCAGGGGAGTGGGTTTCATAGTACAGTGGTAATGAAATCACTAGCACAGTCACTGTTTTGTCAATATATAATAACAGGGAGCACGCAACGAAATATTAGAGATACTACGACAGCATCGCACTTCACTAAGCACGCGAGTAAACAGTATAATACCTAAAAGGAAGCGCACAACAGTATACCATTTTTACAACTAAGGAATCACAATTCACTTAGCGTGCGAGTGAACGCCACAACACTATTCGAAACCATGGCGGCTGCCAATTCATTCCACTTGGATATAGTCAAAGGAAAAAAAAGAAAACTTTTCTAATTGTCCTGCACTTTATCTCTCGTATTTTGTTAATGTGGTCAAGTTTTTGGGATACATAGTGGGGGGTTTCCAAATATTTCTCCTCCATGATTCCTGTTAAAGTGTTATATATACAATATAGTAGTTTTAATTAAATCTTTCTACGTCGCTCCCTGAGAGGTTCTAGGCCTATTGATGATTTCATTTCTGTGACGCTTGCCCCCAAGTGTAATTACTGAGAATAAACCCTGCTCCACGATTCTGTATTGCTTCAAGTTTTTGTAATAAATACTCTTGGTGAGGGTCCCATTTAACACTCGCATATTCAAGAATGCGTCTGACCACCGCAAAATAAGCGGCTTTTTTCACAGATGAAGAAGCATTGCGAAGGTTCCGATGGAGTATGTTTAGTACAGTAACTGCTTTCTTTACGGTGCTACCAATGTGATGATTGAAAGTCAGATCCGCACTGAGTGTGACGCCACGATATTTAGTTTCAGATACTGTTTTAGAGCTTGAGTACCAATATAGTACGAAGAATCGACATTTTTTAAATTTTACTGAAAGAAACATAGTAACACTTAGCTGTGTTTAACCCCAATTCCCTCGTGTGACACCACGAGTTAATTTTGGTCAAATCATTTTGCAGGGTTGACACATCATTGAAGTCACTCACTGTGCGGTATATGATGCAATCATATGCGAGCAACCTGATGCAGGATGAAGTCGTAGTTACAATGTCATTAATATAGACCAAAAATAATAGTGGCCCCAGAAGCGATCCTTGAGGTACGCCGGACGTCACGGCTCCAGTTCCCGATTTTTTGCCCCCTACAACAACACATTGTTTTCTATCGGAAAGGTGCTCCTCAATCCAAAATAAAACGTTAATATCAATTCTTAAGACTCTCAATTTGTGCATCAGAAGGCTGTGTGAAACGCGGTCGAATGCCTTAAGAAAATCAATGAAGATAGCATCCGTCTGAAGCCGCTAAAGCCGAAGCAGAACTAAAAAAGTTAATCTAATAGTTGAATTAGTTGGGTTCCACAACAGAGCCCCTGGCGAAATCCATGTAGATTAGGATAAAAACTATTTTTTTAAAGTGCTTTGTGATGTTGCTGTAAAGAATATGTTCAAATATCTTGCAACCGATACAGCAAAGTGAAATTGGATTGTAATTCTCAACATTTGATTTTAGTCCATTTTTATGAATTGGCACAGTTCACTTTCTAGTCCTGTGGAAGCCGTCCGGATTCAAGAGACTTGGGGAATGTGACATAAAGATATTGTGATACGATGGAAGAACAGGCTTTGAACACTTTCGGGTATATTTCATCTGGACCAGTAGCCTTCGATTCGTTTAAAAAGTCTAAGCTTTTTTTATTCCTTCCAGGGATATTGTAATCAGTGGCATTGCACTTTCTATGTTAACCAGGTATGTGGGGAGCTCTTGGAGGCCACGTTGTTTCAAAAAGGTAGTTTTGAAGTAGTTGTTAAAGTGGTTTGCTTTGGGCGAGTTCTCAGTTATATCGGTACCCTCGTGTATGATTTTCGGGATGCTGATTGTTTTCTCCCGTGTCTTTCGGTGGTAGCTCCAGAAAGCTTCTGGGTGTTATGTTATATCCTTAGCCAGCCTGGAAGTACCCAGTACCTTCGGCTTGGGTACTGCCACTTTGTATAACGAATAAAGGTTGCGAAGCTGACCCTCAGTACTTTCAGTAGGGCTTTTTTGTATTTTTGATACAACCGGCCTCTTCGTTTGACTAATTTCTTGACATGTGGTGACATCCATGGTTTATCAGGTTTCATTTTATCTAGTCCATCCTTGATTGGAATATGTAATTCAACGAGTGATCTGATGGAGTATTTGAAGCTTAGCCAAAGGGAGTCAGTATTGGCATATTCTGAGTGTTAGACAAAAGAGTCATACTTGAGCTTAAGTTGGTTTATTTTTTCACTGAAATTAGCCTCGTTGTAGAGGCATACTTTCTTTGCATCAATACTAGGCGGAGTTAACTGTGGCAGTGAGAACTTAGCCATAACTATGGTATGATCGCTAATTACGGGCAAAGTGCATAGTTGTCGAACAATAGCTGGGTCATTGAAGAACAGCAAATCTAGTATGTTGACACCTCGAGTAGCAGTAAAAACATACTGCTGAAGACCATACCTGCCTGTTATATCGCCAAATGTGGACTTAGATTCTTAAGCTCCGTTTCCATCCCATTTTAGGTTCGGCAACTTTACTGAGGTACGCAAATTACTGACATTTATTAAACTCCTGTGGTATTACCGGGCGATGCCCGGGTGGGCCACTATACCAATGACAACATTACTTATACACATCTGCAGTTATTCCTTACATGTCCTAATTAGCTAGTTGACCGCGAAAATGTACAAAATTTGGAACTTCCGGATGCTGTGAATACATAGGCTCCTACCTAAAGCGTGTGGTAAAGGAAACTGCTGGAACTCGCGTTTTATTGAAACTCTCCACAAAGAAATTGGACCAGGAAGGTGAATTACTGGTAAGAATTAGCCTGTTCACCGTGAAGTAATACACAATTAGGAAATCCCACCTGCAATGAATACATTTGCTTCAACCTGGGGTGTGCTAAAGGAAGAAAGCTCGAAGGCGCGCTCCATTGGAACTTTCACTAAAGAAATTCTACCCCGAAGGTGCCCTTACTTATCGTAAGAGACTAGTTGACAATGAAGGTGTCGACTTGTAGGAAATCCCGCCTGCTGTGAATACATGGGCTCCTAACGGAGGCGTGTAACTGAGGCGTCTGGTATGGCAAACTGCTCGAACGCCGGTTCATTAGAACACAAAACAAAGTGTACCAAGATGGTGCGCTTACTTGCCATCATTGTACCAAGATGGCGCCCTGAAAAAGTGCTTACCCATTGGTAGTGTAGTCTCAATGGGTATATAGGATACTCCTCATTCACTGCTTTATGTTAAACACAATGAACTGCTACGGGAGGCGCGCGGTTTGAGAATGTACCAACAGATAAGGAGTGCTAGGGGAATGCTCGAAACTTGAGCTGAACTTCACGTCCCAGGGAGTGTAACGTTAAGATCCCACCGAAACCTTTATATGCGGGTAAGGACAAAACTCTAGAAGTGGTTTTTAGATTACTGTATACGCATAATGTGCGACCAAATATGCATTGATAGACCAGTGCACTTTGGAGTTATTGAGGAACCTGTAAATATACACTGGTTTTCAAAAATCTTGATTGTCGTAATCGGTGACTTTACAAAACGAATATTGTAGCACAGTGTATACAAACTTGCGCATGTAAAATATCAAGCAAAACCAGCCGAATACCTGAACTGCACGTGATAAAAGCAATAATTATCTGAAAATTATTTCACTCACTCTTCACTCACTCTATGCGGTAATTTCAAAACCTCCAGCAATTTTAATCTCCTGCATCATAATGACAATGTGCATATAAAACTTGAAGCCGTTCCAAAAAGCAGTAGCTGTAGGCGTAGCTATCTCCTGTCACGCCTTTTCTGCTCGTGAGGGGACTCATTTAGAAAAATTTTTCACTCCATTTTACCGTGTCGCTTAGTGACATTATGAAAATGTTTTTGTGTGTTTGGATAAATGACATTTATTTGGAAAAAAGCAATTGGGCAAATCAATCTGCGAAACATTTCCTGATTTATTGTAGAAGTTGTATAGCGCCCGTTTTGTTGCGAATTTCAAAATAGCTGAATATTGTTGGTAAGGACGAAGACTAAACCCCCTTTTTTAGATGCTCCAACGGGTACAATTACAATAAAAGCACTTTCATATGTGAAGAGGTAAGCGAAATAATCACTAAGTGCAACACCCAATATCCCCCTCTGTGTAAGCTAGCATTAGAATTTACAAAAATGTCACCTTTGTGTTCCCCTACACCATAACACAAATGTACTCATAAAGTCTCCAGTTTCTAAGTCTAGCAGTTTTGGCTTGGCGTTGATGAACCAGTGATTCATTCAGTCAGTCGGGCACTTCCCGTTATAGGTATACATTGCTGGTACCTAGATTGTTGTGGAGGGCCCTTGTCGTTTTAATGCCTTTTCTGGCATTCTATCGTATTTTTGCAGCGGCCTTCGCTCAATGAACGTGTGAGAAGCCGCTTCCCGTGCATTGTGTCAAACCCTTCCTACGGTTACGCAATGTCGAATTCTTTAAATTATTTTCAAAGCTTGTGCAGACACTGCGCCGCTTCTACGGCCCTGATTTAAGGGAGGGTTCGGCAGACCCCAAAGCGGAAATCGAAGTGCCAGGTGTAAATCTGGAATGCTAGGTCACTTACCAGCATACATTGAATGCGCCAGCTGCCATCTTCGCCGGCAAAAGTTTATAGGAGCTGGCTAATAGAGCATCTATAATATGAAAATAGTATTACAACATAAAGTAGGTTCAAAGATAATGTGAGTATTACCTCGTTGCGAAGGTGTAAAATGAATCAATCCTTCTCTTTGTCAGTTGGTCAGCCAGTCAGTCGGTCGGTCGGTCGAAAAAATGGTCGGGGTTTTTTCATTCACTCAATCAGTCAGTCAGTCAGTTATTCAGTCATTCAGTCGTTCAGTCGTCAATAAGTCAGTCAGTGAATCACTAAACATAAATAAAAAAGGAATCGATTGAGTTAGCAAACAAGCAATCATTTAATTGACGAAGTTCTTGCATTTGTGCCTTACCCCAGGCGTTACCTCTCATCTTTCTCAACACATTCTCGATACAAACATCGTGTACCACATTGCCATTTCTCAGAAGGGCATTTTCATCTTTAAAGGTCTGCATTGTCTTATGAATCCCACGAGCATGAAACAAGACATCTTTGTTTTATAAAGCAAGCTTTTAAAGCTGGAATTGTAGTGGTGTCGAAATGTACTGCACCGAACAACTAAGTTTGATTTCAGGCATGCATAAAAGGCCACAGAAAATAGAGATAGAGTTCCGTTCCCCCTTCCTATAAAGACTGTTGTAATATAAACCATGTTTACTAGACCTAAATTAGGCATACCATAAATGGATTCAGAGATCGAGCAGGTACCCAAAATAGTCCGTGCGAACCCTTCTGCAGGTCATGCGTTTGAGATGGATGATAAAAGCAAAAACACCAGTGTTTTCATACTGCAGCTCACGTAGGATGATATCTCCACGTTGTCATTAAAATCCAGCACCCTCCACTATGCCGCACCGCATACCTTGAATTTAGCTTGTCCACGTGATGATCAATAAATAAATTAAACAATCCTTCAATCAATAATTCCATCGATTCATCAATCATCCAATCAATCAATCAGTCAACCACTCAATCAATCAAATAATGACAACACCAATTAAATATTGATTAAATAATTAATATTCAATTGACCAATCAATCACTAAATCAATCATTCAATGCATCATGTAGCTCAATATTTCTTCGGAATATAATAAGGAAAATATACGTACACATTAAATTGTTCCGGATCAGTGCTAAAGTAATACTGCACGTACCAGTAGGCTCAGCAAATCTGTGTTGATGACTTTGCGGAGTTATTCATCTGGTACTACTTAAACACAACAAGATCAATGAGCAGTAAGAAAAATATAGGCGGCCAGTCAACCTTGTGAATGTGCTTCACCAGCAAATATTTGTTATCTTAACGACTGTACAACAGTGCGGCAGCATGTCTAGTGCCGCAACGAATTATTTGAGATTTATCATTCCAGACGTCTTAACGCCGTCTCTCGCTGACAGCGTAAACGCCACGTCTTCTTTACGTCCTGGCAGACCGGAACAACGTTCATTCTTGCACTCGCCGTCGAGGTCCTATTTGCACCAGCGCCGTCGGTTACGCCTAAGGGCCATGGTTATATTGTGCTGCACCGTGGCAAGCTCGTTCCTGCACGGCAGCAGTGGAGACGCAGTTGGACGGCTTAATTTAGGCCGCTGCGTGTTGCGTCGTGCACAGTAATAACGCACAAATGTATGCAAAAGTTGGCTATTTTGTTTCGGCACTTGTGAACTGCTTGTACAACACTTGCCTATTACACATATCGCTTTGAGATACCCGGACATTTTATTTGCTTTTGTGGCGTGGCGCCCCAGCACTTCGTGTCTGGAGCGTATGCGCACGCCAAGCGTTGATGGGTGTTCCACTCCCAGTAGCGAAGACGGTGTGCCCAAGCCAATTTAAAGCTTATCCATAAACAAAACTATAAAAACGAAAATTTACTCAACGCAGAAAACAGAAAAATATTTCTTCATGATAGCACAACGGCGCTATTTTTTATTGTATATATGTGTCATTTTGAATTTAATGCTTTAGCTTTGCAGTGTTGCCAACTTTACAATTGCCCTTTGTAATAGGGGAGCAAATGTCGACCTTCTGTGGCCTATGGTATAAAGAAGAATACCACATGAAGGTTTTTAAAGTTCTCCGCTTAGGGCAATCGGAACGTTTTTGGGGTATTTCCGTTTTTTAAAAAAAGGAGTAGCTTATATACGTACAGTGATATAGCAATACAAGTTTAAAGCTGTCTACTGGAAGACTATATTGGATAGGAAATCCGAATTTTGTAGAAGTCCGATAACTCGTTTTTGCGGCGGGCATATTTGTTATAAGTTTAGAAGCTTGCTAGTGCCAGCACCATTTATGCGAGCACAAACCCAGTTCAAACAGAGCCAGACCAGGAAGATAACAATCGATTTTTGTACAACGAAGATGGTGATGATCTAATATGGCTTTCAAGTGATGATGATCAGCGAGCATTGTTGGCACATTAAAACACAGTACAAGCTCACACTCTATAAAAAGGGCAAAAGATCGACGATACGGTTTTAAGGTTGCCTGTGTTGGTATCTATATATTCTAAGAATACGGGGTTCAGATTCCAGAAAAATACGAAGATGCTTTAACCGTGGTTTAACCACGTATGAATATTGCAAGGTATAAATGTATCTGATTGGTCGTAATTTTGACTGCTTTGAGAAAATAAGAAATATACCGAGGGCCTTGGATGTGTGTTTGGCAGGACTAATTAGGGTACAATTGTTGATGTAACACTTAAGTGGCACTTCTTACATCGCGTGGCAAGCTTTGCAAGTGTTTACCATAAAAGAATGTCAAGTACCAACTCACGGGGAACGTCGTGGCCGCTCATATGTAACCACTCCTTATGTATAAAACAGGGTGCAATATTCTAGAAAATAAATCAAGATAGGTTTGCAAAGGACACGTCTATCAAACCATAGTAATTTTCCCATCGAACTATATACTCTAATTTAGAAAGTTCTTACAGTGCCCGAGACCAACAAGGAAGCAAAACCAATACGAGTTGGTTTATGTGTACAAACAAAATGGTGCGTTTGACGCTGGTTTATGTATGAATTTTGTTTAAATACGATGCGCAGGTAACGCAGCTGTGCATAACTGATTTTTTCTATATTTTCTAGACACTCCCACAACATTTGCCAGGACGATGGGAATTCCTCTACACCCTGTTATTCTCTCGAATGATAATGCATCAATCTGGTGTAATTGCGAAAGTCCAAAGATTCCGTTCATTGTAAGTGAACTCTTCGAATTTCAAAGTTTTGCACTGCTTCAAGCGTTAACCTCAACCTTTGTAGTTTCTCAACAAGATATTCTTTGCTAATTACGAATAGTGTTATTAAAATTCTCATAATAATATTTCCGTTCGTTAATGCAATCGAAGTGTACTTAGTACTTTGCAGTGGAGGCGGAACAAACATCAGCGTATTTTAAATATAAAATTTTCTTTACAAAAAGATCCTCAGCACGTGATATCTTGCATACCTCCATTTTGGTCTATTTTATGTAGCATCCATCTTAGATTAATTTTCCATGGTCTCTGCCTTCATTAGGTAATATTGAGAGTAACAACAAAAATAGCAATGAATATATGTAATTCTTCCCATTTATTGGGCTCCAACGAATATAAAACATAATTTTAACTGCACCCCAGAAGGGTAATATATTTTAATAAGTCCGGAGTTCCCTATTTATCAAACCGACCAGATATTTTTATGTATAAGTTAAGCGACCTAGCAATTGATTCATATTTCACGTTGTTGCTAGCGCGACGTGCGTGCGTTCGTAGAGGTACAAGTATTTCGTATTTCCGCTTTTACTTCTTATGCAGTCCTGTCAGATTAGATAACACCAGTGTCACGCATTGAGTGAACTTTTTGTATATATGTGTACGCTTTGTCTCAATATTTGTAACATATTCCCTGAGTACACAAACTAGCTCACCTATATGTTATCTTTCTTTGGCGGAGTGCCGTACATTCTTGTATCTTCTCAAGCTATATACTACAGCCCTCACGTCAGTGACCGCAGACTCTGTGGGTATGTTATTAGGTGTCATTTTTCTCTTGGAGCACTCCTTTGCGGCTGCTGATCGCGTTGATAACCAGTGACACTTACGCACGAGTGACAGATATACCGCAGACGGCATGTTACCTGCAGTTCTCGCATTCACATTGTGACGTTTTCGTCATTCAATGCGCGCTTCAGGCATGCTATGCTGGAGTACTCTGGATGCGAGTTTTATTGCGCTGAAAATGTTTTCATGCCACCCAGATTGTACATTTGATTTATTTTTCGGCGGTGATGCGCAGTATCGAAACTCCGTGAATGTAGCGATGGATATTCCGCTTCGCCAAGCAACATCTTATGCTGAGCGATCTCCTACTAACGATGACTAGGTCAGCAAGATCCTGTTTTACTGATTCCACTCCTCTTCGTTTTGCAGGTGCCATTTCTTAGTCCAGAGAAGACGTGAATACTATACTTAGGAAGTTGCTATCATAGATAACCTACGTTTAAATACTATAGCTGCATGGCGCACGCATTCGTTGCGCAGAAGCAGAGATTTGAAATAAATGTTTCGGAAGAGCTGAAAAATGTGAAAACTAATAGTGTGACGAAACGTAAAAATTACGGATTCAGTTCAGTTTTTATTTGTCTGATTTTTTTTAATCTTCGCGCTTTAGTTCCGGTTCGACTAAATCACGCCCCAAAAAGGTTCTAGAAATGAATCAAGGGGTTGTACGCTCAGCTATGTGAAAAAGAATCTTTAGTTTAAGTGCCTGTATCAAAAATGCATGCTAGACTTTAAGATACGGTTTCAGTGAACACCACTGGTACTATTTTAAGGCAACGTTAAAAAAGTCGGTGAGATAATACGAAAACAGGCGAAATAGCGAAAATTCACCAGCGTCTACCAATACGAGCCCTTGTATCGTCCTAACATCTTTTCTGGGTGTTAACGTCTACTGGAGATGCGGATTACAGAAAAAAATATTTATGTAGTTCTGGATGTGGCATAATGTATTTGGCGCTTTTGAAAGTATTTTTCTTTAAAAATAACAAAGGTATTGGACTCACAAACACATCGAAAAAATTGCTGGAAATTTAAAATGGTTACATCTGTAAACAACAAGGTATTGCTACTGGGACCACAATAATTTTCCTGTAGTGGCGTCGCAAACCTAAAATTATAATCGTAGTTACTCTTCTATATAGAAGGAATATTACCCATTAGGATTAACAAAATATCTCATTTTTATACTTTGGCACAGTTCCGAGGGCTGTTTTCTGCATTTCAAGGAGTCAGGAAATCATTTTTTAGTTGCAAAAGCTTTCATTTTCTTTTTTGTTGCAAAGTTTTGTTGATATAGCAAAAATGGCTGTCTGAAAAATGCACCGTACAGTGGAGAAATCGCGCGTTTTGGGGTAATGTGAGAATCATAAAAATCATCTTAAATTTTTTCATCTTTAACTAACCCAAGGCAAAAACGTTAGCGGAATGCGGCTTTAAAGGGTATTGAGTAGATGTACAAGAGAGGTGCGGAAAGAAGTTGTCACGTCTGTTTATTGCAAACTTTCGGAATGCTCGCACTCACGCGCAAGACTTGAATGGCCCACCTGTGGTAGCTGAGCATTGACGGACGTGCAGCTATGTTGCAGCATAATTGTTTATTTGCAGAGCTGCGTTTCGCCTCTTTCCCTCTGGTGAGGGAAAGAGGGGAACTTTTTTCACGCCTCCTGGAAGGCAGTGTTCTCTGTTACCTTGATATTGAATATTTTCTTCTCCATTTGAAATTTGCCTCATGCGGTCCCCGGCAGTTAGGAAAGGTACGTGTAGTGGACGGACAGTTTTCAGTGGGGTGGTCATGTTCAGCGCATTTTGCACAGGTCGTTCTTCCAGGGCAAGAATAATTACCGTGCCCGAACCGCTGCCACCTGAAGCAGTGTCACGGGTTTGGTATGTAGAGACGGACTGCACATCGGGTAAAGCCTGCAATGATGTGTTCAGGATGTTTGCATCGGTTGATGGTCAAGATTCTGTGCTTCGTTTGGATTCCCTAACCATCTCTTCGGATAGTGATGCGCCTTACGGCCGTAACAACCTGCTCCCTCAGGCCTTCAAGCAGGTCGGCATCAGTTTCGGTGAGCAGATCTGTGTCAGGCACCACACCGGAGCTGTTCAGGCTCGCACCCCACCTGAGCTGTTCAGGCTCCGGTGGGGTGTGACCCTGATGTCCTGATTGAGGATCCTGGTTTGGGCAAGAAAATCGTGGGCCTGTTTTTCTGTGTTTACATCAACAAGGATTTATCCTGTCTTGAATTTTTAGCCACATACTTATCTCCGATAATGCTAAGCAGAAGTTTTGAAATCACGAATACAAACCTCGACGCTACAGGTCTTGCTGACTGAGCTGACTCAATCACCAAAAAACGTGAATATTTATCAGGCTTTGAAAAAATGGTTGTTGAGAGCGGTGCAAAACATGCTTCGTTGCGGCCCTTTTTGGGGGCCGATCACGTTTGTAGGGGGATTAGAAGATATCATACATCACGTATTGGGAGCAAGGGACGGGGGTTCTTTCTTCTCAAACCTTACCCTGATGGCTTGAGAGTTTCTGGAGCTCCCTGCCTGGTAAACAGACAGTGAGCTCATCCATCGCAGCTTGACCTGGGCTCCGAGGGCCACTGTTTCAGATGTATACGCTTCACCTGAAGACTCATTAACATGATCCGTGACAGAGTGAGTATGGGGGCTCGGGGTCCGTAGTGTCACCAATACAGTCACCAAGATTAGGTAATCAAGGTACTTCTAGCGGGGGGCTGTAATGACGAGAGTTCATTATTCTTTTAAAGGGCGCCGGGACATGGCACAAATGAAACACCGTGACATGAAATTGATTCAGGCAGTCGGGATAATATTAGCTGTGTTTTCGGGCCTCGTTTATTTAGAGTGATCTGGCAATGGCCGCTACGAAGATCGGACGCTGAGATGTATTTGGCGCCATGTATGTGTTAGAGTACACTGACTGTACGACGTGACTTATAAACGTTGTTTTAGTGATCTTGTTCACGTGGTGATAGGCAACGCGCAGTCGCCCGATATTTTTCTTCTTTTTAAAAATACCACCGAAGAATCATGTGGTGGTCGTCTCCTCACCTGCTATTCGAGCCAATATTATCACCATAAAGATACGCCATCATCATCAACGGTGCCTCAGCTGAACCCCGAGCTGTGCATTACAATATAGAAAGACCAAACACGGCCATGTGCCGGCGTGTTCACTTCTCTTTGGTGCTCTGAGTTCGCGCCGGTTGTGCGCATCGGCAATATAAGTACGAAGGCACACCTACCTTAAACAGGATGTCGCTCGTTCCTACAATTGGTAACACGGAAGCGTGCTTTGAAATGTTTCACAGCTCTGCACCCCACGTGATACTCTAGGTGCCGCTGTGGGCGCTATTCTATTTACTCTTGCTGAAAGGAGCTTGCTGTTGGCGCCATCTTATTTCGAGATGGAGTTCTGGGTGCAGGCGCTGACAGCCTGTGTTCGAGCTTTAGCAGGTCTACCTTCTATTTATTGTAGTATTAATATTTCTTTACTTATAAACTATATAGTACGGGTTTTCAATACTTCTGGCCTTTTGTTATGTTTCAGGTCGCATTAGGTTCAGGGCGCATAATATGAACACGTGATTTTACCGCTTTTTATGATGCGAAGACACGTCACGTGGGGTCGCTGCAGAGAACAGCGTTTGAAAATACGCGACCCGGAAGTACCGCGTATTTGAATCGGCGAGCGGTACACTGTCATTGCGACATGGGATCCGCCAATACCGATGTTCGAGCAATGTCAGCTACAGCCTGGTTTTCAGGCCCGATTTTTCTTTACGGTCGAACCATGTAAAAATATATTCACTAAAGCGTTCCCTTCTCGGGGAGACGCTTCTATTCGAGCTCCACTACGTCATCGCCCTACTGAGTCATCATTGCGTCATCGTTGGACTGCGCTGCACGGCGTCATCGCCGTCACCGCCGTTAGACTGCCCAGGGAACGAAATTGTTACAATGTTCGCGCGGCCGTGATAGTGCACTGCGGCTTGAGAGACGAGTTTTTTCAGCTTGCAGTAAACGAGTGCCCGTGTGGTCTGCGAACACTTCACTTCCGCACATTGTACTCTCCGCACCATCACAGGCGTCCGCTGCCTCGTATTTTGTCTCCCTGGACCACGGCTCCATTGCGGAAGCTGCACCTTCACAGGCAATACTTGTAGCCCACGACATCGCGAAAGTCTACCGGCCCCTGCCCGCTTTGCCCACAGCTACCATCGAGTGCGACGACTCCGTTGAGCAACTTGCTCAGTGACCGGAGTAATCTTACAAAAGCTATCGCCTGGGGCACAAGCGAAACTTATTTTCACAAATACGTTGAGAACTGCGTGATCCACTGCAGTGACAGCATGACATGACAGCTCCGCACACTGTAGCGCCCTCCGCAAACAGTGCAACTTCATGTCCCCGTTTCGCTTCTGTAAACGGTGCACCCAAAATCAATCAAGTCAAATCAGATCAAATCAAACTTTATTTTCCTTGAGCATACAAGGACGGGACCATCACAAAAGGTTGAACTACAAGGCAGCTTGTCGAGGCAACTTTCCCTACATCCGACAGCAACTGGCGAAACGACTTTCTCGCGCGAAAAAAAAAGAGCCCTTACAAGATAGGTGTACAGGTCGGATTGGAAAATGCAATAGAAATTGCGAGCTCTAAAAATCTAGAACAAAATTTAGAAGAATACGAAACAAACGAAGAAAGCTCTGTTCAGGATATTGGCACAATCGTGAAGTGTGATTCGTAAATCGCTATAAACGTGTTAATAAGAAACTTGACGTGGAAATATACAGTGCAGGGCAAGAATACTGAAAAACAACAACAGGCTTCATGTTTTCTTAATTATAAAAAAGAGGGTATAAACAATATCGGCCTAACAGCCTAATTAGAGTTTACAAGGATACAACAATACAAGGGGAAAGATGCCCAAGTTTAAATCCAGCACTCACAGTTTTCGCACGACGTACAGAACACAAATTAGGGGGTGCACTGATGACGCAACCGAGCATGGTTATTCCAAAAAGGCTTAAAAACTAAGGAAATTGAAAATTTAGGAATAAAGTAAAAAAACGGTGAAGAAATATTTCTCGCAAGTTTCGCTTGGAGAGGTGGAAAAGGTGTACATCGGCCATATTCAGCCCATTTACAAGGACAGGTAAGTTAATTGCCAATGACTGTAAGCCGTTGTTGTTGTTTCGAATGGGCGTGTACCACGCATTCGTGAAGCGCGTCTTGTTCAAAATAGTATTTTTTCTTAATCCGGATAACTCAGCATGAATTGGGCTGTTGATTTTAACTGCATTTTTATTCCCCCGTGTTAGACGAAAGTCGCACAAAATATTACCTTGTTTTTATATCTACCGAACAGCTCATTTGTATGGGCGGCAAACGAAACATCTCCTACGACTCTTAAAATTTTCTTTTGCAATAGAAGAAACTTTTTTTGAATTTGTTTTAGTTGTGTCCCATACTAACTGACCATAGGTTACGTTGGGAAAAGACAGGGAATTGTAAATAAAAGCTTTATTTTTTCAGGTAATAGTTGACGGGATCTATTTAGTATCCCAGTTATTCTAGACAATTTTTGGGAACTTCGCTCACGTGAACGTCCGAAGTTAGGTTACTAGAAAATGGCCCTCCAAGCACTTTCATAGCCTCAAGTATAGCCACCTTATTTGTGCCAAGCATTAGTTTAGTGAGAGCAGAAATCTAATTTTTTGTCTAAACGAACATGCCTTTCCTTTTGTCACCATTAATACAAATACAGCTATTATTTGTCCAGTCTAGAAAAATTGGTAATACTTCTTGACCAATGTTTTCAATATTCGTTGTACTCTTTAACTGCAATTAGACGAGTGGTGTCATCGGCATAGCATATAACGTTCACTCCAGGGCGTGTAACGATAAAGTGCAGATCGTTAATAAATAAGTAACATAAACAGGAGACCTTATATGCTTCCCTGTGGTACTCCTATCTTTACGCATCTAAGTTCAGATGAATATTTGCCTAAGAATATGTACTCTCGTCGGTGATTTAGGTAAGATCTCATAAGGTCAAGAGCGATACTGCGAAATCCAGAGGTCGGTAATGTAATTAGCAGAACGTTATGACTCGACGAATCAAAAGCTTTGGATAAATCAATGTAAATTCCTAGTGCTAACAAATTTCTGGCAAAATTCTGTATTTTTTTGTTTAGGTAATCTAGTTTCCGTAGAACAATGCCTGCAAAAACTGCGTTGAAAAAAATGAAGCAAATTGTTTTAAAGAAATAAGACAACCTAGAATAGATAATCTTTTCAATCACCTTCGAAAAAACGGGTAATATCGAAATCGGCCGATTATTTTTTAAATATTGCAGTCACCGCCTTTAAACACCAGCACAACTTTAACAAGTTGCATGCCATTTAGAAATACTCTATTTGTCATAATTAGGCTAATTATGTGAGTAATGGCAGTGCCATAATGTCAACGACATACTTTAGAGGTTTAATGTGCATATTTTCTACAACGCAGCCAATGATATTTTTTTAAAATAGAAATCGCAGAAATGACTTCGCTTTCATCTGTAGGATTCAAGAATATTGATTTTGAATAGGGGCGTTCTTCTACGATATGCGAATGGTTTTGGCAAAACGTTGAGCCTGCGAATTTATCCACAAACAAGTCATTCAATAAATTTGCTAACGGACGCCACAAGATAGGCTTATCTTCATGATACACCACTTCAACTGGCTTGTTTTCTTGAGAGGGGCCGAGAACATAATTTATCTTCTTCCACGTCAACTCAGTTTGGTGGGTATTGGTGGCAAACAAGTGATATTATTATGTTTCTTGGCTTTTCTGATTACGTTAAGTATCTATTACGAACTCGCTTAAATTCTGGGAAAAGGTTATTATCCTTCGTAAGGATAGCCTTTTCATACAAGCGATCCTTGTAAGCCATTTCATCTTTTAGGTCTTTAGTGATCCATGGTTTACGATAGCGATTTGTTCTCCGTGTGGTTTTTGTGGAGAAGCTAGAGTCATAAGCCTCAGTCAGTTCAGATAGGAATGTTTCGTAGGCGCCATTTGAGTCAGTTTCTTTGTATACGCATTCCCATGTAATCTTTTCTGTGACGTCTCCGAATTTTATAATGTTTTGGCTACAGCTATCTCGAAAAACGTGCTCTTTTCGCTTCTGCGGAGCTGTTTAGTTTTAAATGATATTAAAGCCTGCAGGTGATCGCTAATGACAGCATAAGTTGTGTCTGTTGTAATTATCGACGGAGAGTGGTTGGTTAGATAAAAATCAATAAGAGTAGCAGGTGACCTAGTAATTCGGGTTTCACTGGCACGTACGATATCAGAACCGCTCTGTTTGACCAGGCATGTTAAGTGGGCTTGTCTTAAATTATTATACCTAGGTTGACGTCAAAACTCACGCCCATGACGAGTTCTAGTTTGTTTTGGTTGACATAGTTCAAAATGCGTTCCACAAAGAAGACAAACCTTTCAAAATCACCGGTGGGACGTCTATATATGCCAAGAAACATATGGGCTCCATGGAGGACAGCTACCGGCTCTTAATCATGTGCGTTAACTCATTTGCAATGGTAGAGAAGGCATTCATGTACGAGCACGGATTCTTCACACCCACGTTTACTATTGCACATGATAGAAAATTCGCAGTAACCCTGTGGTGCAAATTTTTCACATTGTTCAGTATACCGTGTTTCTGTGAGTATAACGCAAAACGAAGAGCCAACCGTGTTGAAAAGGGAATCTAATGCATCAATATTCGATTTAGCAGAGCGACAGTTCAACGTTACAAAGAAAACACAAGATTTGCTTGGCAGTACAACACGTAAAAAATCTGTTGGCGAAACGCATATAAAACATGTTTACAAGATACCATTCATTCTTTTAACGTGTTAAGTTGTGCTTCTGATTTCACAATAATTTTAGGGCTTCCAGATTCTTTCTTGAGAAGGATGTTCCCGTTTGCGTGCCAAGCGAAACGGAAGTTATGGACGCCCGCCCATTCTTTCGATGTCTGCAAGAGATCACGGTTGTGCTTTGTAATGTTTTCTTGAATGAAATCCTCCTTCACCTTTTCCTGTAGCGCTTTTCTCTTTTCAAACCATTTGTTTCTGACGTCAAGACAATTATAGTGAACAATTATTGCAGGTATTTCTTGCCGTATGCATGAAGCAGATGAATAGCACAAATGTCACTTGGCGTGAGTTTCGGCAAATCAAGCAAGCGGGAAAGTTCATTGATATTTTCGATTGGAATTTCTTGTGTGGTGACCGGTATACCATGAAACGCAAGGTTTAACTGTCTGCTGCGCTATTCTAGGTCGTGTACCACCTCTTGCAGTTGCTTTTTTGTGTCAATGAGCCGGCTGCATTCAATCTTATCGACCCGTTTCTTTAACACTTTGATGTCGGCGTCTTGGCGGTCAAGCGGCTTTATAGCTTTGTCAAATGTGTCTCACATATGCTTCACTGAGGCGCCCATTTCCGCTACACTAGTCCGTAGTTGTAGCAATTGCTCCAGTTTCTGGTTGAGGAGGGCAAATTCTTGCGCTATGCTAAGGCTCTGTTTTTTCCACACGTTTCCTCAGGGAAGTTAACTATCAGGCAATCCCTGCACTTCCAGTTTTTCCGCAAGCTTTCGCTCTTTGACCTGATTGACCTGTCGGTGACGTCCCAGCAACAGCAAGCGTGAAAGACGTTACCGCAAGTTGAGCAACCTAACGCCAAGTCCGTTTGCGTACATGCTTTTCCACATACAAAACACAGTATATCACTCATGACTCACCACACAAGCCTTGTACAAGCGGCTTGAAAAGCACAACAGAAAATTTCAACCTTTTTACAGAGCGATCGTACAACCAGCCTGCCTGGTGCAATGGCGACGAATACAGGTCTGTACTCAATGCCGACGCTGCTGCCATTAAAGCGTCCGATTTCGGATCCTTGATTTTATAGGGCTTGATTAGCACCAGGCGTCGCTGCTGTCGGCATGCTGTAGCACGTGTGATCCTCGGGTGATGATGCGCTAGCGTTTATGTGGTACTTTTCATTCAGCGCAAGGTGGACCTGCGTGGTGCAAAGGCGACGATTATCGGTCTGTGCTCGATGCCGCCGCGCTGGCATTCATCTCGAAGGCTTGAAAATACAAGCCAGGAAGGCTATAGCCCATTCATTCGGCTAACAACGGTATGTCCTGTACGTACGCACGAGAGCACGTGGACGAAAGAGCCGCGGCTACTATGCTGCCTCGAGAGCCACGGGAATTACATTACGCACAGACTGCTGGATCACCACACGAAGCACGTTTTACCAGCGCTGCCCTTCCACTGTCATGGTAATATCGCCGCCAAAAGAACGCGTTTCTGCAACCCGACACCGACGTCGGCATCGTCTTCGTAAGCACCCGCCACGAAGGCCAGTTTTGTCCCTGGCACCCCTACTCCGCACGTTGACCGAAGTGGGCACCGTCTTGCCAAACGACAATCTTCTGCACGGAGGGTATTACCACAATGCTCTGCTCATATTCGTTGGTCTTCTGCGAAATTGCGACTCGGTGCAGGGGTGTCATCATGAGTGTTCCACCAGGGTTACACTTCTAGCATGCGCAATGATGCTTCACCTAACACCGTGCTCAAACCGTCGCCGTCAAGACTGCGAGCCACCTCGTATTCGCAGCCTAGTGCTCGTATTGACGCCTCGTCAAATGCTGCTCATAAAGTTAAACGCTAAACTTCCTTAATGATGACCACACCGTGGTTGTGCCTCCCGCACATCCAAAACGGGACGGTGAAATTGTATGCTAGAGCGAAGCCCTTTGCGCTCCCATCCAAGATCACCGGAGGCTTATCTTCTTACTTGAGACTATGTCCGGACTGACTATGAAAACTTCACGATTTTCAACACGGTAAAACATTGCAACCTTCTTGGGGTCATCATTATCATCTTCAGCATTTCAAGGCCCACTGCAGGGCAAAGGCTCCTCGCATTCACCTCCAAATATCCCGGTCCTCTGCTAAGTGCGAACAGTTTGTCCACACAAACTTCTTGATCTCATCTGCCCATCTACCTTTAGGCCGCCCCTGCAACGTTTGCCTTCTCTAGAGATCCACTCTGTTACATTTAACGGCCAACGGTTATCTTCCCTTCGCATTACGTACCCTGCCCAACTCCATTCTTTCTTCTTAATTTCTACTAATATATCCTTAACACGCGTTTGTTTCCTGACGCGTTTGTTCACCTGCTCTATTCTGGACCGTAATGTCACACCTATCATCTTCCGTTCCATTGGTTGCTGAGTCGTCCTCAATTTAGGTTGAACCGTCGTTGTCAGGCTCCACGTTTCTGCCCCGTAGGTGAGTACCGCTAATATGCTGCTGTGATAAACTCTCTTTTTCAGGGACAATGGTAGGCTGCCATTCATTATGAAAGAATGCCTGCCGAATGCACTCTACCTCATCCCTATCCTTTTAATTATCTCTGGCTCATGGGTCGGATTCGGGTCACAATTTGGCCTAAGTAGATATATTCGCTTACCACTTCCACTGCATCGCCACCTATCTCAAACCCGTTTGCTCTCCCGAGGTTATTGATCATCCATTTAATTTTCTGCATAATAATTTCAAGCTCATGGTTCTACTATGTCTATTCAGTTCGGGAAGCATGCATGCTTGGTGTGCACGTTGATTTACACAGTTTTTTACGCACTCTTCCTGGGACACGTACATTTATCTTAACGCTCTCCGCACTAGAGCGGAACCGGGTTGTGCCCGTGTCCCCACCTGCAAATGGCGCTACAACCATCATCATAAACGTACGCCACCCTCAGCAAAAGTGCGTGGGCTCGATCGTGTCCTGTTCTTCGCAGCACATGCAGATCGAACATGATGGTGTGCTTGAGCGAGAGTGTCTATTCGCCGCTCTCAGTTTAGGCAGGATCCACAAAGCAGGTATAACTGTAACAAGACACACCCGATCCGCCGACTCCATGGCTCTGTGCTGCAGTCTAAGAGGAGGTGCGATGATGCCTTTGCTTGACATCTTGTGCAGAACAGCTTGAATGACACAGCCCTCAGGGGCTGACACGGGATGCGGACGGTGGGGAATAGGGCTACTTTTGCAAATGTATATGCGATTTTTGACAAGAGTAGTATGAGCCTCGGCACTATTGTAAATCGAAAATATTGGCAAATTCAACAAGGTGGGCACAAATATAGTCAGCATGGGCATGAACCAGAGCAGGAGCCATCATACAGAACACAGCACCGAATGTGTTTCCGGGAAAGCGGGTGTCTTAGCCAAAGCTGCGTTTGATGGTGTCCACTGCGCAATTTGACACTCGTTGAAAGGCCATAGTCTAGCTAAAAGGAATTCTCGCGTAAAACCTCTTTGGAGCGAAGCCGGTCCTGCATGTTGTGCGACAATGGTAGGGCCACGACCTGCCCATTGCTGTAGGACCGTGAAGTGCGCCCGAACGAGGCAGCAGTGGGCCCGGATCACGTGACAAATAGAGTACTCGAGCATCTGAACAAACCGTCTCTCGCAAGCCTAACGGGCCTGTTAAAGAGGTGCTAGAAGGAGGGCAAGCAATTGAAGTGCTGGAAGAAGGCGAACACGATCTTCATACCCAAGTCGGGCAAGGTAACGGGCATAAAGAATCTGCGCCCGATCTCTCTGACGTCCCGCGTGAGAAGGGTCCTGGAACACGTCGTCATGAACAGGTTGCAGGCCTGCCTAGAGAAGAACGATTTGTACCTCTCTAGATGATCGGCTTCAGGAGCAAGCTGGTCACCAAAGATGCCATGTTACAGATCAAGACGCAGGTATAGACAACGTCACAAAGGACAACCAGGCGATTGTGGGATTCGATCTGCAGAGTGCTTTCGACAAGGTGAAACACTCGGCCATCCTCTCCCAAATCGGCGCAGTGCAGATCGAGGAGCATACGTACAACTACGTGCGCGACTTCCTCTCAGGACGCACGGCCAAGATCAAAGCGGGAGACAACTCTTTCGTCGAGTGCAAGATAGGAAGCGAAGGCATTACCCAGGGTTCGGTGATATCACCGCTGCTATTCAATCTTGTTATGATCGGAGTCGCGAGATTCTTGGAAGCCACACCCGAGATCTGTCACACCATATACGTGGACGACATCACGCTGTGGGTGGCGGGTGGATAGGACGGCCACATTGAGTCCTCCCTGCAACAGGCTGTGGACACCATAGAAGACCAGTTGGGGGGCATGGGACTGATTTGTTCCCCGAATAAGTCGGAGTTACTCATAATCCCGCATAAATCCAGACCCAAGCCGGAGTGGGACATCAGCTAGCGCATGATCAATGGGCAGAAGATCCTGAAGGTAGCCAAGGTCACAGTACCAGGGTTCAAGATCGAGGGGAACCACCGGAACAACGACACCGTCACCCTACTGGTAGACAAGGTAGCAGCCCCAAACCAGCTGATCAAGCGAGTTGCGTACAGAATATCATAGATGAGTGAGGACAGCCTGCTCAGACTTATCCAGTCCTTCGCGATAAGTCACGTCACGTCGCCTACGCAGCGTCCTTCCACAATTGGTTGCGTCAGCACCGCAACCGCCTGAACGCGGCTATTAGCAAAGCGCACAAGGTAGCCATAGGCGTGCTCGATAGCGCAAGCATGGAGATCTTCGCGCTGGGAATAGATAACACGCTGGAAGAGATCACAGAAGACCAGTGGGTTGGCCAGATAGAGCGGCTCAAGGGTTAGAGAACGGGAAGGACCGTTCTCGCCCGGCTTGGTGGGGAGACGGCGTCTGACCCGTAGAGCCTCGACAATCTAGCACAGCGCGACGTCGCGGCGGGAGTCGGAAACGCCTTCCGAGTGTACCCGTTACCCAGGAAGATGGATCCGACCCACAACGCGGACAGGAGAGCGGCTTGAGCGAAGGCTGTGTTGGAAGAACACCTGAATGTTGCGGGAACCAGATTCATCGACGCCGCGGAGTACGGCGACCACCGGTGCTTTGCGGCGATGGTGATGGAAGGGAAGACGGGCGTCGCAGTAAACGCCGGGAGCATCGCCACGAGAGACGCACGGCAAGCGGAAGAGCGGGCCATCACCCTGGGCATTGCAGACCCAGAGACGAAGACGGTGCCTTGCTATTCAAAGAGTGCGTGCACAATTTCGCCAAGGGTTGGCTGTGCTGTGAATTAGTGTGGGACGCAAGGTGACAATCAAGTGGAGGTATTGAAACTGGCCAGCAATTACAACGAGACGGCGAACGCCATCGCGCGAGGATTAGCTAGCCGCACGGCAGCAGTGGACCCGTTTCAAGAGTGCGGGACCGAGATTAACAACGGGTACGATACCTTTCAGGGTATCACCAAATATTAAAAAAACAGCAAGAGGGTGCTGGCACCGCTGCACTCCGCGCTAGCCAGGGAGGAGGCGTCTACTTTAATACAGCTGCAGACGAATTCACTGATTACACCGGTCGTCATGAAAAACATACAGCCAGAATTGTATACGGATGACACGTGCATGTTGTGTGACAATGGTAAGGCCACGACATGCCCCTTGCTGTGGGACCGTGAAGTGCACCCAAACGAGCCGGCAACCAGGACAGACGTACCACCGTAGATCTAAGAAGCAGTGCGTTGTTGGACCTGGCGGCCTTGGAAAAGCAGCAGCGGAGCGAGCGCCCTCCCTTACGGTGCAGCGGCGTCAAACCCTGTAGCGAGTAGCGAAGGGGTGGTCGGAGTAGGGGTGAATGTTGGGATCGACGAGTGGCTACGTCCAGGTGCAGTGTACACACTGTCTGTTGCTGGCATTTAACAGTCTTTATTCTATTCCGAGCGCAGAAATTGAGGACCAGAAGGTAGGATGTATTGTTAAGTATATTGACAGCAGTGTTTGGTGGAGCCACATAGTTCGGTAAAATATCTATAATTAGGGTAAAAATGTAGTGACCCTCTGGAAGTATGCTGATTAGCAAACTTCTGGAACAACAAAATATGTAGTGGCTTTTTGAGACAACCGAATTGACACAGAAATGAAGGAGTGTTTTCTCAGGGTGAATAATGGCGATGGAGTTAGGGAGCTCTGAGTTATTGTCCCTGGCTGAAATATCGATAAGGGCGGAATGTCCGGTTAGAAAATCCAGGCTAACAATTATTTTGAGGGGCCAAGAATGTATCAGCCTGAACAAGACACAATTGCGATGAACGATTATTTTTGTGCTAGACAGAAGCGCTCATAATTCATACGATTGCTCCAGTATCAATAAGTAGTTGCACTGGTGTGTCATCGACTACCAAATTACGTAGGTTCTGTATCGTGGGGGTGTTCAGAAGAGTATTTTAGTCCGTTTTCTGAGAAAACGCTAATGGGTCCTGGATGTATGCGACGCACAATTCGGTCGATGTCTGAGCTCGGGACGACAGTTTTCTCTTAATGCTGAGCTGTCGGGCTGGGATACTTGTCGAAAAGTTCTTAAAGCGTCAGCTTGCATTTGTGGAAACTAGCGAGGACATCCTCGTGGCTTTGAGACCATACTGGTGTCGTACTTTTATCATAAGCGCAATATAGTTACACTTATTACGGTGCCAACGCGACGGCTGTATATGCAAACGCAGAAGCCAATCACACGAACAGCTCAGTTGTAGAGTCAACCACTTCATCTTCGTCGTCATCAGCTTCGTCGTCATCAGGTTTTGTAACGGAAAAAGTTCGGTGGGACCTTGATTGGTAACCAAGTGTGCCAATATCGCGATAATAGCACGTAATCTTCGCCTTTGTAGTCTGCGTATTCGGGCATATAAATGTAGTTGGTGGTGATATTAAGGTATTAGGAGAACCGTTCGTTTGAGGTTCGTACACTGCGGCCTTCCGACGTTATCTATCTGTCAGATTAAGAACTTTCTGCTGAAGTACTTCACCGAATGCATACCGTGTAAAAACATGATAATGTGTTTTTGTGAGAAATCCGGCCAGCAGAAGATACTTGTGGAATTTCCGGCGAGCACCTAAGTGAAGTCCGGCTACACAGGATACTGGGTTTTGCGCCCTCAGCATTGCTGGCGAGGGCGTTCATAGTGCTTCACATTTGGTTACAGCTTTATACCGAATTATTTTGTCTGACTTCTCACCAACTAAAGTAAGCGAACAAGGTAAACCGCGCCCGGCTATACATAGAAGCCCGCAGTAATTTATTGCGGAGAAACCAGATGACACAAAGCAGGTACCTACTACATTCGTGGCGGAGGTTCTGAAACGAAGAATGCACTGTGAAACTGGACAGGTTTAGATCGCAACAAACAGTTGGGCTGAGAAAAGATCTATTTGTAGCAATGCTGAAATTTTCCTCTGCTATAGTTCCAAAGCAATGTCTGCTTCGCAGAGACAAAATATCGGCCAATGGTCACTGCGATAGTGAACGGTGCGCAGGTACGAAATGTGAATATCAGGAGGCCAGTTGCATTTGAATGTCACCGGAGGAATTCGCAAGCAATGATTGGTTTTTATATCACTGTATTTATACCTGAATTTCATAAGAGTTGGTTACAATTATTGAACGCTGAAGCACCAGTGCTCCCAAATACAGACTTTTGTATTTATTAGCACAACATTGGGGTGGTGGCTCACTATGACACAGAACACGCCGAATGTAAGGAAGGCCCAGAACTTTACACCTGCCTAAACAGAAAGAGCGGGAAGCTCTTTACTTTTCCGAGCAATGACAGGGAACTAGTTACGACATTGTCTTTGTAAACCCAATGGGCATTTCAGGGAGTTCTGGCACCTTTTAATTTATTATTTATTTATTTATCACATACTGCGGACCAAGTATGGTCCATGCAGGAGAGGGGGATACAGTTAAAAATTCTTCTGTATACATACAATTCTGCTGCAGTATACATACACTGCAGAACAAAATTCATGTTATACTGGAAATTCGTGAAAAACAAGGGACAAATACAGGCAAACAAGCAGACTTCAGCGACAAGAAAAAGTTATACAGTTTCATTTCGGCATGTCGAGCATAGGGGAATCATGGGGCAGAGCATTCCAATCAGACACTGTTCTTGGGAAAAATGAATACTTGTAAATGTTAGTACGCGCAAATATAGGTGTAATGCTAAGACTATGTTTATGACGTGAAGCCCTGGTTGTGTCCTTTGTTATGTTATCTGGCGCATGCAATCCTGATCTGGAAAAGTATAAGAGGTGGAAAAAGTTAAGCCGTGCAGTTTTCCTTCGGTCGGCCAAAAGTTGGAGGTTCGAATCTTGCAACATGACTGACGGTGAATCGCGACGTCTATACAGATTGTATATAAATCGAGCAGCTAATCGTTGTATGTTTTCTATTTTTTGTATATTACCTGCTGTATGGGGGTCCCACACAATGCTGGCATATTCAAGAGAGGGACGAACTATGACGTTTTAGTCAACTAGAAGAACGACCCAATTTTTTTTTAGAAAGCCTAATTTTCTCCGGGCAGCAGAACATATACCATCAATACGTGCTGTCCAGCTAAGCTTCGATGTAATCGTTACGCCCAATTACTTGTATTCTTCTACTTGCCTGATAGTGTATCCGCATACATTATAAGTGAACTCGAATTTTCGGATTTTTATACTCAGACATAATTATGCGGTTTTCTCAAAATTAATTATCATTTCCCACTTTTTACACCATTCTTTTATGTAGTTTAAGTTCTCACACGTTACGCTGGTCAGAGATAGAATGTATGGTAATAAAAATTATGCAATCATCGGCAAATAACTTAACAGACAAGCCAGGTTGGATAGCTTGAAATAAATCGTTAATATAAATATTAAATAGTACTGGCCCAAGAACTGACCCTTGCGGGACTCCAGATAACACCCCCAAATAACCAGAGCTGAAACCGTTTATATCTACGTACTGTTTTCTGTTTGTTAAGTATGCTATGACCCCGTTAATTATTTCC
The DNA here is from genome assembly GCF_048455015.1 of Haemaphysalis longicornis. Lineage (NCBI taxonomy): Eukaryota > Metazoa > Arthropoda > Arachnida > Ixodida > Ixodidae > Haemaphysalis > Haemaphysalis longicornis. The sequence continues at coordinate 5,206,049 of NW_027526288.1, read as the reverse complement.
GGAGGAATGCCAATATCTTTCATTTTGTTTATTAGCTTGATATGCGGGACCTTGTCAAAGGCCTTTGAAAAGTCCATAAAGATGACGTCTACCGGTCCAGCCTTGCCCAGGACTTGGGAGAACTCGTTAACAGTTGCTAATAATTGCGTGGTTGTAGATAATCCCCGTCGGAAGCCATGTTGCGTGGTGTGAATTACATTATTTTGTTCAAGAAAAGTATTTAAATATTTCTCTATAACGTGTTCAAGTAATTTTCAACAAATACAAGTAAGGGAGATTGGTCGATACTTGCTAACTAATAATCTGTTACCTTTCTTAAATGCCGGAATTACACGTGCTAGCAGCCAATCGTCGGGTACTGTACTAGTTTTAATCGAAACATAAGATAATATTACTAGGAATCTAGCTAGAATTCCCGCATACCTCTTTAGAAAAACAGCTGGGATATTGTCAGGGCCTGTCGATTTTTTTGCATCTAACTGCAATAATAGTTCTGTCACCCCCTCCAAGGATACATTTATTAAGTTTGAATGACGTGGCATCGTCATGATACTCGAGTTTTGTGGTCTTGAAAAAACGCTCTGAAAGTAAGAAATTAACGCGTTTGCTATTTCGTTTTTATTTTGACAGGGGTTTCTCCGTTCATTACTTCATCAGGAATACGGTTGTCTTTGTTTTGTGAGGACTGGTAAAATTTTCGTGGACTCTCTGACGCAAAGCGGCCTAGTGTCACGGTGTAATAGTGTTCCCTATCCTGCCTTAACTTGGATGCCAAAATATTTCTTAGACCGAGCAGAACAACATCATTAGGTAATTTTCGTTTACTTCGCCGTTTCATTTTGCGTTTTAAGTGAATTAGATCGCCAGTTATCCAGGGGTTCGCACGGCCAACTTTTTAAAGTTTATCTGGAACAAAATTGCGAATGCAGAAGTGGCAATGAAATTTGAACCTTGTCCATAGAGAGTTGACACTGCCGTCGCAAAATGATAGCAAAGCTTCTTCTAGGTAGTGAACAATCTGGAAATCGTCTGCAGCAGAATACTGTTTTCAACTACGGGCTCGGGTCTAGAGGACCTTGTTCTACGAGCTAAAGAACAATTAAAAGTGACCAATTTCTGATCAGGAATGCCATCAAAAACTGTTGTCATGCAGGATTCAAAACGTGTGGAACAGAAAATGAGATCTAATATTGAAGAACTTGAACTTGCCACGCGCGTACGATTAAGGACGGTCTGCGTAAGGGAGTAAGCAAGCGACATGTCCAGTAATATTTCAGCACTTTGCACATCGATCGAACCACATTTCATCAATTCCCAATCCATGCCCGGCATATTAAAATCACCCGCGATAATGATGTTTTGATTTCGGTATTTTTCTAAGTGCTCGTACAGGTCTATCAAGAAAGCAGGTGGGGCACCAGGGGGAGTATAAACTCCCGCAATAATAATGGGGTTACCAGCAATTACAGCTTTACAAAAAACACTTTCGTGGCACCTATTATAATATCAGGCAAGGAAACAGACGACACCTCGCGTTTAACAAGAATTGCAACTCCGCCCCCTCTCGTTTGGCGATCTTTCCGATAACATGTGTATGAAGGAGGAAATATGCAATTATCTGGAACTTCAGGGTGCACCCATGTCTCCAATAAGATTCTAGTTTTTCAATGTGAGCCTTATGACTGCTTTTTCAGAGAACACGCGAAGCAGTAAAAGCCCGTAAATCGAACTCGACGGGACCATATTATTGTTCGAACTAAGCGGAGTTCGAATTAGCGGGCGGAAGCTAGAATGAGTGACATCGCGCCACACTGCACGGTCAGAGCACAACAAAGCCACCTGTGGACTCGTTATCGTCAATTAGGCCCAACTACTCGTTTGTTGCGCAGACCACGTTACTGCAGGCTCAAATGAGCGACCGCAGCCCAAAGAAACATGCAACGGCATGCGCCGTTGCAGCGAAATAGGCTATCGGAGCAGCGTACCAAAAGCGCTACTCTGTTGTTTTTTATTTTCTTGTGTTGCATCTCTTGTAAATTTCGTGTGTTTTTTATTTGTAACACATTGTAACCACTCGGGGCCGACGTCTTCTGCGAGGAGGGATGCAAACCAAGGAATCTCAGTTCAAATTAACCATTCTGGATGCCGCCAATTTCACATTATCAAGAGTTTTCCACAATTAATTATACAGGGGCTTGGTAGTAACACAACGCCGGTTCGAATTAAGTGTAAGTTTTAAATATTCCAGTTCCAATTAAAAAGCTTTTAGTGCATCTCCAAAAATTATCAAAAAGTTCGAAGGCTTTTACGGTTCACAATGTAAGAAAAAAGAGGTCTAAACACTCCCCTGGTTGATGGAACATTATCTTCGAATAGATTAGAAGCACGACTGCGTTGCTTTGTTACAGCAAGGTTGTAAACCGCAATAATACAAGGAATACATGGTTGATCGTGCTCTGAAAAATTGCAGAAGCTTGGCACACTATAAGAAATAACGTTCAGACATGTTTGGGCCTTTAGTGCGTTTTATGTTATTTTGAAGTTGATTTTATAGACAAATTCACACCAACTAGTAAAGAATGAATGGTTGTAAACACCCCAAACTCCTTAACTTAGTTTTGTCTCTACAGAATCGCCCAAGATGTCCTTCTATGGTTTTGTTCAGGAGTGCTTGCTTGGCTGTAAAGATAGTTTTAATCGCTGAAGAAAAGATACAAGGTGCGTGCCAGCTGTAAACAGCGTTGGCACCACCAGTATAAGGATACATGGTCTGTTTTGGTTACCCCTTCAGTTGTCAGCGGTTGACACAAAGTATTTTGCTGCCAGGGTCGTAGCACCCACCGCGTGTTCCACGAAAAACGCCGGGTGGCAAAAGACAAAAATTGGGGTAAAAAGGCTCTTTCAGCCGATGCTGACTACTAGGAAGGAAACCGAGCATCCTTAGAAACGCGGTTTTTAAGTGCGAATGCACTTTATAAGCGACCCCAAACCTTCCACCGCCGGCGGCGGCGGCGGCGGCGGCGGCGGCGTCCGCAGTCCTCCTCTCCCTAGCAACGGCGTGGAGCGGAGAGGAGCGTCGGTAGCAACGGCGCGGTGACGTCACTTCACCACGTGACCGCGCTCGCTCCGCCTCCTCGCCGTGGCTGCGCGGGTGCGCGCCGCTCCCCGCACCGCTCCTCGCGCCGTGACGTCATGGTATGACGTCACAGCGCGCCTCCTCTCCCCAGCAGCTGCCGCGCGCCTCTCTCTCCACCGTGACGTCACACTCTCTCCTCTCCCCCTCGCTCGGCTGCAGCTGCCGTGCGCCGCTGTCCCTCTCCCCTTGCGCTCGCCTCCTCTCTCAGCCACCTGGCTCGGCGCGCTCGGCGCGGCGTACCCCCCTATATATGCAGCGATAAACTGCCAGACCTCCGTGGGTCGGCTCGCGCGCGCTCACGGGCGAATGCCAACGGATTTTAACTTTACTCCCCCTCATAGCATCACCCCGTGCATTCGCACTTAACCATGTTCACCCTCGGGGAAATGCTTGGGAGTTTTTTTGCGTACTTGCACGTGAGTTCCGGAAAGCAGGCTGTTCCTTGCGGCTGTCCCCAAGACAGTTATATACGGCTCGTTTTGCACTCGTCGTTAGTGCATATTTGTTGTGTTCGTTCGATGAGCAGTTGGGTAATTAGGCACCGCATACAGGCGTCCGTGTTACTTTGGGCAACCATGCCCGTCAGTTGAGACATCACTACAAAATTTTATTGCTTTCACCCCAAAAACACTGGTACCGCCAACTGCTTTTTGATGACTAAAGATGTAATCAAAGAGCACCCCTTCTACAGGCCACCCCATTCTGCTGAGCTCCTATCCCGGCACAGGTATGGTATTGTGAACGAGTTGATCCCCTTCGTCAGTGATAATACGATATACACCCCGTAGTATTTTCTAACAGGGAATTTTGTCAATCACTGCTCCTAGATGTTGTTGTGAGATAAAAAGGTGTCATCACTTTGCGCTAAGCGCCGCATAACGGTTCTGTCGCAGTACCTCGTCTTTGCAATGAGGTGTTTGTGTTTTTCGATGTTGTTGTCGGACATATCAAGACCATTATGGCAGTTGTTCTGACAATCTTCAAGAGTGTTCAAAATTTAATAACTACACAATCACAGCTTTTTCTTTCAAGAACAACCCTTCAGAGGTGATTTTTTGATAAAGTAGATCTTAGCACCTGCCGCTTCTTTACAATGTTATCGTTCTTCGTTTTTTGCTTGTCATATAAAGTACCTTCACGAACATATTCCCCCCGCAGTATCTCGATACTTTGTTGCAGTTTTTAGAACCACATTATTACGGCTTTGTCATTATCCGGAATCGCTGCAGTAGGAATTTCACGGTGCAGTTGAATTTGCCGCGTTATAACCACTAACATATTTTCTGGAAAGATGTCGTACAGTCGGGATAAATTACAAGGTAATCACTCTAACGGCGAAGAAAGAAGCCGCAGCGCCATTTTACGGGTTCTCTTTAGTGTGTTATCCAAGAGAATATGAGGGGACGAAGGCAGCGCTATCTTTAGCACAAAATTTATGAAAGCTGCTGCAAGGTAGCTTGAAAGGCGTGCTGATCGATGCTGCCGCGATAACCTTCAAATTGCTTGTGACTCTACGTGTGAGCGTACTCGTCAAGCGTGACCCATGGAGTAAGCAAAATTTGGCAATTTTATGACAATGTTCTGATAGCTGCTGAATAATATTGTGCATTGTTGTTCGGCAAGATGCTAAGAAATTGGACGAACTTTTATTGTGGATCTTAGTTATGGGGAACTTTTATTACCCCCATGAGCTTTGTATAAACTTGCGAAAGTATAACAAAATTGGTAGCGTATTCGTATTCGTTGACCCGAATAGCACAGACTTCTTTGCCTACAACGCGCCATCAGATCGCCCGTCCTATTTGAATTGACGGCCAAACCTATTAGGACTTCGCTTTTCAAGGACGTTAGGAAAACCGCTGGCAGGATTTCAATAGTTAGCCTTAGTGTTCCCTAAAGCTGTTGTCTGGAGCAATCGAAAGACCATCGCAAACAACGAGGACAAAGATCAGGAGAGCAAACAAGATACGCGTTTGTGCCAGGCGCTCTCGTCCGTGCTCCGTGCTCACTGTTGTGCTCATATCACTTTGAAGTTAAGCAAAAAGTAGCTGGCTCACGTTTGTTCACAGAATGCGCCTGGTGGCTGCAATGGCTGGGACTTTGTGGACGTGTGTATTTTTCCCGCAATGTCACAGAACATTTCCACAGTGAGTCTTTGAAGTGGTTTAGTTTGTTTTGGCGTAGCAGGTTAAACACGAAACACGGCAGTGACGGTTAGGATTCTCATTGTCTGGCATTTTTGCATTATCCCCAATGACGTAGGCTGGTAAGCAAAAAAAAACGACAAGCTTTGAATGGGAACCACGGAAACCCAGCCTCCCGTTTGGAGCATCGACGACAGACGTGCCTAGGCTCCCGGAATATTAAAGCCAAAGTGTCGTGGTGGCACGTATGGCGGCGACCTAACCAAACACCACTGCGAGAACGCCAACTTTTGAAGATTCCGTTCCACATAAACGCAGCAGTGAATGACATGCACAAGTCGTCTCAAAGCTACTGCAAAATAACTACGTTATAGATCGACCTTCGTGCGGTTCCGCCGATGTAATAGGTTCCCGCCATATGATAATAAATTCCCCTCCTGCATTTCAAATACCAGAAACAAAGACCACATTGAAGCATTTGAAAAGCGGCATACTATTGCCCCTGGCCCCTCCGCTTCTGCTTGAAACTTTACCTATAAACTGAACAGCTGGCCAACCCGTCTTTCGGGTACGAGCCCTGTAGGAAAAAGCGGACCTCAAGGCTGGGGAAGGAAAATGAAGAACCCCCTAAATGTTGGTGTGCGTGCTGTTCGTGAGATATTGCTATCCCGTTTGTTATGGTAAATACTACTTTTGAATAAATCCCCGTCTTTGCCACGTCACATCTTTTGGTTGAGGTACCACTTTCCGTCTCCGTAACACTCGCCAGGCCCGTTTTAGGCAATCCGGAGCTTCGGAGCGAGCACCACATCAACAGCTCTATGATGCCGTTCACCAGCCCGGCTGGATCCAGTCCTGCGCTAGTCATCGTTTCCCACCCCCGCGATTCCGGTAATTTTAGAAGAACTCATATTTTCGACTCTGATGAATGGCTCAGCATGTATGAACGTGTCATTGCCCACAAACCATGGGATGAAACAATAATGCCGGCGAATGTTCAAGCAAGGGTTAGGCTCGTAACTAAGGAAGGGATGCTAACGAGTTGGGGCATCTTCGAACAGGAGTTTTACGATTTGTTCATTAAGTCCGTTGGGTATCTGCTAGCTGCAAAGAAAGATCTCCCTTCGCGCCCTTTTTCCTGTACAAAGTCAAGCGTGACCTATGTACATGAAGTATTGGCACATTGCGTGAAATGGGATCCTAAGAAGACGGACTCTGACAGCACTGGGCACGTCTTGAAGGGTATCGCAGATCATGCATTCAATCCACTCATTCGCACCATGATTGACTTTAAAGTGTAGGAATGGCGCCGCTTTGAGCAAGCAAAAAGGCGCCGCATCACGCAGCAGATCACCCGGCTGCCTCATACCGCAGCAACCTCTTTGTGAGCGGCCGTGGCCCTGGCTTCTGTGCAGCACCATGGGCACGACCCCAACCTGCCGACTACATGGCTTATACAGGCTGTGGTACGCGAGCAAGTCGCCAACCTTGAATTCCACTCTTTGTGCGCTACGGCTTGTTCGTGCCTCTGTCAAAACATACCACCTTCATTCGTCAGGAATACCTTTATACGCCGTTACGAAGCGCCACCTCGTTGCCATCGCCTAAGCCCTGCGGCGTGGAGAACCCCTGACGACCGCCCTATCTGCTTCCAGTGCTCTCGCGTTTGTCACGTCACCCGGGTTTGCCGGCAACGCTGGACGTTACAGTGACAATGCACGTTTTCGGGCACCAGCTACGCTGACGATCTGCCCAATCCCTTCTCGCCTGGCACCAGACGCCAGTATGTTAGCGACTGTTCCGAAGCAACCGCTCTGGCCACTATCCGTCCCTCAACGTCACCAATGTCGTTCACGGCAGCCTGGACGCCCTTCACCGGCGACTTACCCACGCACCTGCCGGATGTGATGATGCAAAATCATCTTTTGCTTTAAAAATCATCTTTTAAATACGACGACGCGGTGCAATTCGCTTAATTATGATGTTGATGGCGTTCCTTTGAGCGCTCTAATAGATACCGGTGCCAATATCTCGGTCGTCAGCTCCGATTTTTGTCGCCGCCTCGATAATGTTTCGTGTCCTGCCCCACCACATCGTCTCATCAGGCTCTCCGACGGCCGTACACCCACCATTGAAGGAATGCGCACCGCTCTCGTTTCAGTGGGTTAGAACAAAATTGCGATCATGTTCACTGCATTGGACGCCTGTCCATGTGACATAATTTCTGGGCTTGACTTTCTCGCTGACAACGCCGCGCTCATTGATTGTGCCACTGGTACTCTCCCTCCTGACCTACCGACTGGTCCAGTTGCGGACTCCAAGCGCCCCAACCGCTTCTGCTCCTCGGAACATGTTCGCTTGCTTCCTCAAACAATATCCTAAGTCACTTTGCCACCATGGTAACCAGTTACGGATGGCGAGTACACGTTTTACAAATTAATGACGTCCTCCTTCGAAACTGCGGGGCTCTTTTTTACACTGTTGTCATGGTCGGCAACAACCAAATAAGCCTGCTCTGCCTTAATTTTGATTCTTCGTCTAATGTTTTGGAAGCGGGTGCCGCTGGCAATGCTTTTCCCTCTGTACGAATGCCAGCTGTCATCCATGTCCAATGACGCTTGTACAGATGTACCACGCCATTCCGAGGATCGTTGGGCCGCCCCTGGTGTTGGATTCTTTCACATTGAATTCAGCCTTCTCAGTCCTATCCCCTTATCGCGCTCTCGTAACAGGTGGATCACCGTTGCCACCAAATAAACCACGCGCTACGCCATCACACGTGCCCTTCCAACAATCTACGCCCCGGACATCGCCGATTTTCTACTACTCGCTGTCATTCTGCATCACAGTGCTCCTGGTCAGCTGATCACTGACCGTGGTCGGTGCTTCTTACCTCAGGTAGTGGATGACCTTCTTCACTCCTGCCACTTCAGTACAAGCTCACCACGGCCCATCAACTGCCGACTAATGGGATCACTGATAAATTTAACTAGACGCTCAGGGATATGCTGGCTACATACGTGTCTACCGACCATCGTGACAGGGATGTTCCTCCTTCTTATGTTACTTTTGCTGCCATTCATCGCACCTTGGGACTGCCGAGTAATCTTTCTTCCTCCTTTTCGGTCGCAACCCTGCCTTCCCAGTAGACACCGTGGTACCTAGCTCGACCACGCCAAGAACAAAATACTCCCGTGACGTCGTTTCCCAGGCTGATAAGAGCACCCAGATTGCCCGTGCCACGATTTCAGTGTCACGGGCAAGTCAGAAGCCTCGCCGTGACGTGACCCACCGCGATGTGCGCGTCCCTTCGGGCTCCCTGATCGTCCTGTGGGCACCTTCGCGACATATTGGCCTATCCGTAAAACTACTACCCCGTTTCACAGGCTCATACCGCCGAAGTCGCTGACGACGCACGAAATTACTCCAGTCACGCCCTCGCCATCAACCGTGTCTGAACCAACGTTCGCAACCAACGTCTCAACTTCTACACGTATCCCGCCTCAAGCCCTACTCGTCCCGTGATTAGGCTTAGCTCTCAGATTGCACAGAGCTCAGCTTCGCGACATTGCTTCTACTGTTGTGGGTCACATCACCGGCTCGTTCCCTCGGCTCCTCGCTATTTTAACTATAATCTATACCGGCCGCCAAGCTCTCTTTGTGGGTATGCGCCCTTTAGGATAAGCGGGCCCATCGGCGTGAAGAGGAACATGAAGACGCTCTCTGATGTTGGTGTGCGTGCTGTTAGTGAGACATTTTAGCTGTCTTGCACGCTTAAGCACTCCTATAACCCGGCACTTTTCGGCAAACATAATCTTTGTTTAGGTTTGTTTGTTTCTTTTTTGATACTAGTTATTCTAAAGCATGTATTGTCGTCTGCAGAATAAAGTCCAGAGTGTATCGTCCGTGCTCACATTGTTCGCTCTTTGTTCTCTCTTCATTACCCATGGTGTGTTTTGCTCGCCAAGTATGAAATAAAAAGCCCAAATAAAAAGCCCTGCTCAAAGTCGTGCCTGTTTTCCTGACAGGTCAAGTTGCCTTCGACAGCATTCTACGTTTGCCCAGTAGAAGTAGCATTATTTCTTTTAGCTAGTAGGAGAGACAATTATTAAAGCCGCTGCTTAGTTGCTCATTAGGCGGCATTTCCTATAATTGGAATATTTGGGTTGGAAATATCACAAACTTCTTTGGGAAAACGTTGAATTCTCCTACGGCCTAAAAAAGGTTGCAATTTATTTTTTCGTCTCAATGGCTTGAGTGCTAATGCTCAAAAATTAAGTATTTTGGACCTTTTCCTAATAAACGTAGAAACAGGAAGACATGCTTGTGTTATCACGACTCTTTTCGTGCCAGTTCTACACGCCTGCTGTTAAGAGAGCATGCTTGTTTTCTCTTACAAGGGACCACTCAATTGAATGCATGTGTTCTTTTATTGTGATTTTGGTGCTAATGACAACGGGCCAAGCTCAATGGAATTGCTCGTCAGGACTAACAGAGATTACAGATTAAAGGTGGCCTAAATCCTATGCTAGTTTTCTTGCATCTGAATCTTTCGATCGAAGTGAAATTGATTCATGCAACCAATATAGTTGTGTCCGTAATTAGGTAGCTAGCCGTCTTTTCGTTTTACAACTTTTACTTTCAACACTTATACAGTTTATGTGTGACAAGGCGCACTATGTTCGACCCGGGCATGCCACTGCCACGGGCTTCACAGCCGCAGGCAAGAAACCCGAAAGCTGGAGTTCGTTTGAACAAGCCAAATTACTAATACCACAGTCCTTCAATGCTTCTCTGGTCATGAAACTCCCGGCCAAATTTCGTAAGGGGACAAGGGCTACCACGGCTGGCGCCATTGCAGATCGGAGGTCATCGGACGGCCGCCGCTGCTCTGTAGCCAGACCGGCAGGCAGTAACACAGTAGCAGCATGCCCGTTCGATCCAAATGTTTTCGCCACTCACAAAATGATCGGTCCATTTGAACGGGCCACGACACGAAAAACGAAAGCGCACTGCTGATAAGGCGGTGAGCGTCTGTTTTATCTTACTCCATGGTCCATTCCCGGCCATACGCGCTCTGACCACGCCCCCGGCTGCCCTTCGATCCGCACCAGCGCCGCGGCGCGGCAGCGAACGAAGCTCTCCCATAGCGTGGCGGCGAAGTTTCATGACCAGAAATGCATTGAAGGACTCTGCTAATACCTTACAAATAAAATATTGTTTAAGGTTGCAGCTTTTTTTACTGTGCTCGTCCTGTAATCTTTCCTGCATCTAGGGTATAGCGCACTTTTGTACAAAAATAAAGCTTGGATTTCAAAACATTGCAGCTTGAATTTACTTATTCAATATTGCAATGTTTTTCCTATAAACCGGGAAAAACATGTATATATTGATGTCAAATCAACGCTGGCATCCAACTTCCTAAATTTTCTGAGTTTAGGTGTATATTTCCAATTGATGTCCTAACATCCCCCCTTATGCTGCCAGTTTGGTGCATTTCTGTTCACACAGGCCGGTCTTCGATATTGGAGCCAGCTGTCAACGATTAACAAGCCCTGTGGTTGTTTCCTTTTCCCCTTAGAAGGTGTCGTCTGTAGCGTTTGCCTTTTTTAGAAAATATATTTCGTTGGCGAACAATGTGCAGTCGATGTTTGTTTGAAAACCAGCGGCTTGGTGTGTCAATGGTGATTATGACACGTAGCAATATCTGAGGCTGGCATCTAGGAACGCCTCCAGCATATAGCGAATACCACTAAGGAAGTCTTAAGTGAATGCAGCCTAGATGTTTTGCAACAAGTATAGAAATTTTCTAAAATAGCTTGTCAAGAAGCTATTTAAACTAAAACAAGAAGTCACTGAAATGTCGCGCAGGAAGTTCACTACATCACCTGCCAGCTATTAACGTCGCGTCAGCACTGCCACAGCACGGCTTCAGGATGGGCTAAACAAATGCATTCTCATCTGAGATGTGTGAATCGTTTTGTGCAGAGGAGTTTTTTTTTTCAAATAGCTGTTATTGATTTTAATGGGATCTTGTTAACAAAGAGTCCGGAGCACCTCAACGCGTTCACCATAATTCTGTATCACCTCTTCTTGCAAAAAGGAAGAAGGAATAAATAAATAAATAAATAAAAAATAATTCAATGAAAATAAATACCTTATATAAATTACTAAATAAATGAATACATGACTGAATGATTGAATGACGTATGTATAATGAATGAATGAACGGACGAGAGAACCAACGAATGAATGAATAAATACGATGTTCACTTGGAGCTGTGAACACGCCTTCATCCACAATTATTGAATTCAGAAATTCAATTGCTGAAGAGTTGATTCTGAATGACCCTTTCCGAAGCCTGCCCGTTTTGCATTGTTGCATTTTTTTTGCGATTTTTTTAACATACCTCTGGCATTTTAAGGCTTCCTGTTTTACTATGACAATAACATCTACGTTTTCAGCGAGTTATATGGCATTAAAGTTTGAGTGTCTGAAAACGGCAAATTTATTCACTGATGTAGAGCGAGGAATCCTACTGCTAAAGAAGGAAAGATGAATGTGTAATACACAACGCACGATAAGACTAATGCACTGCTTTAATTCCGAGCTAACTATTTGTTGGCTTCAAAACTTTACATCTAAAAAACGTAATATTTGATTGGCAAAATTTTACTGTTTATACCCACCAAAGTGAGATATCGCAGCGAATCTGAAAGTGCGTAGATAGTGCACTTAAATTATCCTCCTAAGAAATTTCTTAAACGACAAACAACTGTGCACATAATCGTGCAGTTGCCTTGTGTGGGCCTTCGCAGAAAAGGGTCTGCTCAGTAGCGATTATTCACAAAAGCGCAATGTTTCTCTAGTTAATTACACCTCTGTGACGTAGACTTTATTGCTACTAATGCAGAATGCACTAGCAGAATATTTATGAAAATTCAAAAACCTTGGTTTAAAAACCAGTTCAATTGGAAGAGCGTCAGGCTGATCTTCACGAGGTCTGCGGGACATTTTGCCGTAAAACAAGTAGGAGTACCTTCTTCTACTTCAGTCATTGCCGCATGAAATGTCCTGGTCTTTCTGTTTGGCAATTTGTTATTGTATTCGGGAGACACCGGCCCTAAATCCCGATAATTTTTGAAGAACATGTCGGTGTACTTTTTTGTTGTGTTGCTTCAATTAAATCCTCAGTTAGGGAGATTTACACCTGCACTAAAAACAACCAGTTTGGCCGAATGGAAAAGCACCTTGTCTTATTCTCGTACGATGTATATCCAAATATTAGTCGATCCGACATTTTCTGTACTGCCTTTGTAGAGAGCAGTTCTTGTATACGCTTGTGTGGGTGTCCACGGCTCGTTTATGTCACGTGTGGTCTGTGTGATGAACATTATATTTAGCAAACCACCACTGGTATAAGTAACCATAAATCCTTCTTCTGCTATAGAACCAGACTCATACTCTTATGCATGGCAGAATGTTACACGCCAGGCAAATAGCACATACAGTGCCGAATTGGACAACGGTTTGAAAACTGATCTTCAGCCTCGCATAATTATAACGAATCTTCGTTCAACAAGTACATCGTCTATTACTGCCCAATGACTAATATGATCAACCATAAAAATCATCTTGAAAATTTGGAGTTGTACCTGAGCTATAAATACTTGTTGTACTACGTAGGACATACCAAACAATGTTCTTTGGCCAGGAGGTATCGCGCTGATTTACGCTGCGTCTTTCAAATAATGGTTTGATTGTTGCAACAAACTGGAAGACGTCTGTATGTGCACCCTTACAAAATTTGCACCGGACGACTCTGCCAAACTAATTCTTTCACTCTGATCATTTTATGCTGGCTCTTTCTATGCATCGTCATTGTAGGGTTTCCTGTTGTGTGTTCCTTTGTGCTGATATTTCAGCGCCGAAATAATGAGTCAGCTTTCTGCGAGTGCATGATAGAGTGACATATGTACGACTTGGTAGAACTTTTAAAATGGCAATATTTCTCTTTCAGGATTTTGATAAAAATATTACGTTCAATACGTACAACATAATTTTTTTTGCATTTTCAGCCCACGAACGCATATTGGGATTCACATAAACGAAATACAGGAGTATGAAAACTTCAAAATCGAATTTCCAACTCTTACTGCAAGAAAAAATCTCGTAAGCGGCCCTTTCTAACCCTACCAAACGGGGGTTCATTCACTTAGAGTAATATGAACAGTGATATGATCCAAGAAGCTTAGAATTATCCAAACTCTTTGCTGACACGCATTTCCCTCCTACAGTAAATTGTCGTTTGGGAAAAAGTATAGCGAAATAGTAGGACGCCGTGCTACGGCACGTACTAAGTTTGAACTCCAAAAAGCTGAGGCTAATGCAATTAGGCTGACCTTTCAAATACAAGACACAAGAATCTTAGATGACAAAGGGTTTCTAGTAAAAATTTGTGTAGTGTTGACCTGCCAAATTCAGTTAAATAGAATCCGGATGACACAAAAAACTCCCTACTCCTTTCTAACTGCTACTTTATATTTATCCAATTTTTGGCCTTCTAAAAGTGATGTCTTTAAGTCTGCTGGCAAGCTACATAAAATCGCAATGAAGCGTTGGTTACAATAAAGTAAAAAAAGAGAACATGTAAATTGGTGCCAACACGATTTGAGCATTGAGCCATCAAAACAAATACATAGTTTTTTTAGGCAGCACGCATTCGGAATTGAAGTAGAAATATGCCAAGGCAGGTATGGCATATGTGTGAGGACGTACCAATTGGGAGGTAAGAAGAGGAAGTGGCGAAGGAGTAGAAAAAACTTCATTCTACTCAAGAGCTGAGCGGTGGGTGGACGTTTTAGTAAAGGACTAGTTTGGTTCAACCCTAGCTGATTGAACCCCCATAGCTCATTATTTGGGTCAGAGGTGGCACTTTCACACTCCAGTTTTCTAACGTAGGACTACGAATTTGATTCAATTCTGTGTTCATCTGGCACATCTGACTATGTGTTATAGAGTAGCGCGTCACCCAAATATTTGCACAGAGGGGAGGGGTGATGTTCTATAGAAAACATCTGAAAAATGCTGATAAAACTGCATTTGTATATCAAACTTCTTTTTCAAATTGCTTGAAAAACTGGGTAACATAATAACTCAGTCAAACCCTGTGTGAAATCTGCTGAAAAATTGGAGCTATAGTTTTTATGTGTCTGATCGAACGTCAAAGAGTACTCGCTCGAGATTAGAAGTGCCGCCACTGTACAAATTCTCCAGTTTGCGCAAATAAATTGGCAGCTAGACGGCACTGGCGGAAGTGTCTATCCCTGTTCCTCACCCTGCGGGAGTGAGAGAAACCCACCCTTCTGAGGCCAGCAGCAGATGTACGAACCTTTTTGATGCCGGACCTACAGAAGACTCGCCAAAAAGCGTAACCTACAAATGCACCGCTTTTGAAAATGTCAATATAAATAGTAATGTAATATTTGCGTAGCCGTTAAGTTGTCAGGGTCCGAAGACTAGTCAGGGCTTGCTCGTAAAAAAAGAGCATAAGAACGACACAGTGCTCACCATGCGACACTGTACTTTATACAGCTCAATTTTACAGCATTACAGGAAATGAGTTCGCACATTTGTAAATATTCATGAATCTTTACCTTTTACAGCACAACCACCACCGCGATGCCAACTGTTTGGTAGAAATAAAACGGCTGCGTTTTCACAATTCCAAATTCATTAAACAAAAGCGATAGATACAGTATATACAAGATGTTTTGGAGAAGGATTCCTCTATTTGTCATTTCCCAGACTGCTGTATTAATTTATACACTGAATAAGGAAATTCTTCATTTCACTTGCGCAAACGCCAAGCCCAGACACACAGTCACCGCACCATCGATGTCGAAGCTCATAAACCCAACGCTGGCTAACCTGCCGAAAAGCATCCGTTTCTTTTGCGAGCATTGTGCGTACCTTTGGTGATTTCACAAAGTCGCCGCCGTGGTTTAACGTGCCAGTGATTAAAAACTTGCCTAGTCAAGTGGTTTGCTTCCCCTCAACTGCACTAATACAACGCCTAGCCAGCCCTGGACTTCAAGGCACAGGAAAGCAAACGCCTGGCCTCACCAAATTGCGTGGAACTGCAGGGGCAAAGTTACTAGGAAAAGTGACAATAAAAATAAAAGATAGTGTGCGCACCGACGCCTGAATGTAATTGCCGCGTGATGCCTAACCTTGTACTACATTATCGAGTAGTAGTGCTTTCAATGGGGTACTTCAGCAGGCAGTGACCCAATAAACTGTAAGGGTGTTTAGAACGTTTTTCCTTTTGGAAACCGAAGCCTCTAATGATCTATTGAACAACGCTAGTGTTCTTTGGAATTGGCGCTTTGAGCAGTGCTGGCCTTCGAGCCATTGCCGGCAGTTGTGAACTGAGCCAATGCGTACCTATCCGACGTGCCACTGCGAACCATTCGTGCCCTACGGGATATTCAATATTTATTTTCTATTTATTCTATACTTTAGGTACCTTTAAAGCGCAGAAGGTACTACATCAGATACAACAAAGATGCTACAACGGCACCCAAGACGGACATTCGTCGCTCCATTGCGCGAAGGGAGAGCCGCTTGCCGCGAGAACCCAGCTGTCAGCGCGAACTATGCGCTGAGCGTCTTTCTTGCATCTACGTGTATTCATAGTCTTGTTCAGGCAACGGAGGAAAACGGTATATGATATTTTTTCACATCAGTGAAGCAGCATTACAGAGAGCAATACTAATAACAAAGCCACCTATAACACAAAACAACGATTGTACAGTGCAACCCCGATAACGCGAATTTAAAGGGACCGCGAGAAAGCGTCTTACGAGGGGGATGCCGTACGGCTGGGATGCGGATAAATGCCGGCATAGTAGACGGCGTCGGGCGACAGGTGGCTGCATGCTCCAAAATGTCGGTAAGAATTTATTTGAACTAATATTTAGCGCGTTCTCGCGTGATTTCAGAATCTTGGTTTGACTTCCAAATTAAAAAAAACGCCCATGTTGTGTCCCCCTCCATTTCAAGTCGTCCGAACTAGCCTGCCAGTAAAGCACGGCGTGCTACGCCAGAAGTGGTATCCTTCGCATTTATAGCCCCCTAGCCCGGCGGCTTGGGTGCGCAAGATAAGTGCGAGGTGCTTGAGCAAATACGGTTGGGAAAAGCGAGTGGGAAACTGGCAATGGTAAGCGAAAAGAACGATAGTACAAGGCAGCGATGAAAATAAAAACGGATGGAGATACCCTTCGAACGGTCCTGTGCTGTCTCAATTGGGTCGAATTTCTCAAGACAGAGGGGTTTTTGCTTCCCAGAACACCCAGCAATGCGAAACCGATAACATGATTCAAACTTCGTGAATAAAAGTTTTCCAGCGAGGTGTATAGCGCAGTCTTGCTACAGTAACCTGCTCGCAAGTGACCCCAAAATAGCGGTGCCAACGTACGCGTGTCTCTACCATTGCGGTGCACCTGCGCGAAAGTACGCACCATAGCAAAAAAAGAAGCGGACTGAGAACCCAGCTTTGAAAGACACTGATAAGCACAGAGTATAGAGAGGGAAGAGAGCATCGTCAACGCACCTTGGAGGAGTAGGAAGACAAACATTATTGACAGCACCGTAATATGGTGTGGGGCCTTCAGTCCAGTATTCCATTGGAGACCCCTGCCGCCACGGTCCTTTCCACCAGCCTAAGCTGGGAATCAAGACCAGAGCTACACAGCTCCTTCTCCCACTTCTCACGGGAAGGGTGCGCTATTCTTGAATTGTTTGGGTTTGCGGTGCGCTCCCGTACCCTATGGCACAGGGTGCCCGCGGAAGAGCAAAATTTGCACAGCGGAAAGTACTGCGTTGGACGAAGCAAATGAAGTTTTGCAGGATTAGGAAAGGTCACTTTCCCTGACGTCCGCAGCGGGAAGCTGTTAGAGAGCAAGGTCCTGGTCTACCTCCAGTGGATTCCTGAACGTCAGGGCGTCTTCCAGGAGCAACAAAGCGGCTTCAGGCGCCACCGCACATGACAGACTCCCTGAGGGATGTGGTATCTATGCAGGAGCAGGCCCACCATGACAAAGAGGTGCCCTTCTTGGTTCTTCTGGACATGAAGTCGGCCTACGGCTCCGTTCCCCACACGGCCATCCTGAATGTTGTCGACAGCATGGGCATTGTGGGGCACGTCCGAAGTTACGTGAGGGCGTTCCTGGCAAACCGCACACGTCGAGAAAAGGTGGGCCGAGCAACCAGTACCCCATGAGACGTCAGCTCTGGGGTTCCCCAGGAGAGTGTGCTCAGCCAATTCCTCTTCAACCTCATCCCGGCTCCACTCCCGGACTGCATCCCGGCTGGTCTTGCGTTTCCAGTGGGGATGTCAGTCTATGCCCACGAGATCGCCATCTGGGCACAAGACTAACGAGACTACTCTCCAAGGTGAAGGCGTGTATCCAAGGAGGTGGTGTGGGCAGTCGCCACCTTCCTGACAAGCCGTGGCCTGTAGCTGTCTGAGTCGAAAACGCAAGCCATAGTATTCCACCCGAGAGGCTGCAGGGCACGCGAGGCGACACCACCGCTCACCTTGAACGGCCAGTCCCTTTCATACTGCTTCAGGGCGAATCATCTGGGGCTCCTGGTGGACTGCCAGTTGTACTGGCTGCCTGTGGGAAAGGTGCTCCAGCAACGTACAAGGAGGGTCCACCAGGGCGTGCAGAGGTTGTTGGCGCGTGGTCAGGGCTGCACACACACCGTACCCCTGCGGGTGCCCCCTGCGGGCACCTCAAGCCACGCAGGTGGGAAGAGCTGGAGGTGGAACGGCGCCGGGTTATGCGGCTTTGGGTGGTTTATTCCGAGCACTTCCCCGGTGGCGGTGGCGTACACGGAGGCAGGCTAGTGGACTATCCAGATGCGGGCCCTGCAGGTTGGCCTCCACCACAACCAACGCCTGCAGGCCACACCGTACGACGAGACACTGTTACAGCGCTGCCTCAGCCGGCACAACTCTCGCATGGGCATGCTGCTCAGTACCTGCGAGACCCATAATACGGGGCCGCATCTGCCCCGCCTGCACCCAGCCCCAACAGGCACGGGGCAGTCTCTACGCTTCGCCACCACATTGTGGGGGGTCCGTAGCAAGAGGTCCACTCCACGCCGAGGTGTCTGCCGTGCTGCAGGACGACGCTGCCGGACTTAGGCAGGTGTAGATGGATGGCTCCTTGCAATAGTCGACGGGCAGAGACGGAGATGCCTGCACGCCCCTAGAACTTGGCAACAGCCAGGTGTGCAGCCTCCGCTTCCCTGCCTCATCCACCTATTCAGAGCTCGCTGGACTCCACTTAGCCGTGCATTTTCTTCTAGAGCTGGAGAGCCAATCCAGGGGGGCCATCATCCTGACTGACTCGCGGTCTTCCCTCCTCCGTCTAAGAGTTACCGACAGGACAGCCAGCTCCAGCGAGTACGCCAAGCTGTCGCTGGCGGCCAAGCTTCATCCAGTGGAGGTCCAGCGCTGTACACTGCGACTTCTCTGGCTACCATCGCAAGTGGCCATCATGGGCAACGAGGTTGCAGACACACTCGCCAAGGGTGCTGCTCGCAATGCAGGGCTACCAGCCTCTGGGCATGTGGTGTCGTTCGACGCTGCAAGGAATATCCTGGCCCGAATGTGTAGGCCCTGCATCCCGATGCTCGAGTGGTCAGTGGTCAGGCCCCGCGGGCCCTGGTCGGACGCACCAGCGGGGACGCCCGGTCGCTCTAGCTTCGCCTGGGGCTTAATTTTTGCACCATGGTAGCCCGCCTGCACCACCACGACCGCCGGGCGTCCCCCAGGTGAGCCGACTGCCCAGAGCCTGAGACGCTTCAGCACTTACTAAGCTCTAGACGCCAGCACGACATCGCGAGGGAGCAACTCCGGGCCGCACTCTAGCGACTTGGTGCATTAAGCGGCATGCTGGAAGACCTTCTGTTCCCCACGAGATCGGACGCCTTACGACGCGAGGTCTGGCAGCACTTACTCAACTTCCTGGTTAGGACAGGACTGGTGCAGCGTTTGTAGCCGTCGAGCTTCACATGAGAGGAATGCGACATCGACTGTGCTCCACTCTATCCTTCTTTTCTCTTTCTCTCTACCTATCCTTTGAAACCCATCCCTCCCTACCAGGAATGGGTTGTGTGAGGCCAGAGATGGCCAGAGCAATGGCCCCTTCCTCTGCCTGGGTAGTGGTTGTGAAGGGCCAGGTGATGCTAGTGAGGTGGTTTACCATTGAAGTAAGCCCGGCGGTCATGGCTCCCCTTCTGCAAAGTCGGCGGCGTCGTTGTAAACCGTGCGGTCTCGGTCCCTGTGTGGTTTGTCGAGAGTGCGCGCTCTCGATTCTCTTCTCTACGCGTGGTGAGTAAGGTTCATCTTACGGGGTATAGGGCCAACGTCGATGTTTATTCTTATTTTTGGACATACGTCGCGTAATTGCTGGACTATTTCTTCGGGGGACGTTATTCCTAGTCTGGTGAGGAGAATCGTCCCGCAGGGTGTCCTGCTTTTTTGTAGACGCTGGCGGGCGAAGTGGGCCTTGACTACTTCGGCGGCCGCGTTACGTAGGCCGAAATTCAGACACCTGCCAGTAGAGGTACTAATAAGGAGCCTCAGAGCATGCTTATAGGCTTTCGGATCGTGGTGTCAATCTTGGCCAAGTCGCCGTTGCTGAATATAGCATAGGGAATGGTGTAGGTAAGGCGTGAGAATATGAAGGCCCCTACAGACGAAGTGTGGCCGCTTCCTTGATTCCCTGGCTTTGGGGGTTATTCTTCGGAGCATATGGGTAATATTTTCCAGTTTGTGACTGAGCCGGCTGAGAAGAACGGCGTTCAAACAGTCCTCTTGAAATGTCATACCGAGGACATTGATGTGAGGTGATGACAGGATGGTATTGCCGTCGAGGGTGATCAGGATGCCCGGATTTTTTACTTTTTTTCTTGTTTCCGACCATAAGAAGTTTTGACTTGTGTGGGGACCAGGAAAGCTCGCACCTCCTGGCATAGTCCCTCACAGAATCAGCGGCCAGATGGAGACGGAGCCAGGCTATAGGGGGTATGGTAAATAATGTAGGAGATAAAACCACTCCCTGTGGTGTGCCTGTGCTACCCACGTCAATGGGAACGGAGGACAAGTCACCAAGTATGAGTATGGCCTTTCTATTTGAGAGAAAATCTCGGACGTAATTGCAAGTCTATTCCCCGCAGTCAAAGGTCTTCAGGTTGGTCAAAATCTCTTCGTGAGTAACGTTATCAAAAGCCTCTCAGGTCCAAGGTCAGGATGGCTTTCGAAGTGTGGTGATGGCCTTCGCTTATTACATCTTCTTTTATCTGCAGGATTATGTCCTGGGTTGAAAGGTGACGCAGGAAACCAAATGTAGTTTGTGGCATCTTGTTTTTGTCTTCCAGAGAGTATTGAAGTCTGTCGAGGATAATATGGTCGAGTAGCTTCCCCATGCAGCAGGTGAAGGAGACCGAGCGGAGGCTTTGGATGCATGGCTCTTTGCCCGTTTGCGGAATTAAGCGGAACTTAGCCGTATTCTACTGGGCGGGGAGCGTACCATCGCTCCAACAAGTATTCGTAAATAGGGCTTCGCAATCTCGAGAACGTATCAAAATTCCCTAATGCGTTGTTTATTTGATCTGGGCTGGAGGTGGTGTTCCTGCGAATTTTCGCAAGTGCTCTCCTACACTGCGAAGATTTTGATGTCGCTGTCCGGCGTATTTCCGGAAGGTAAGAGTTGAAGATTTTGGTATATATCTTGTTTGCAGTTCTTGAAGGAGGTACAGTCTTGCGTACCGGGGAATGAGTGCAAAACAGTGGCCATTTCTCTGGTGGACCCACCCTTGCTTTTGGTAGGGCCTACAAAGTACCTCAACAACCTCCCTGTCTTCGAGGTAATGAGGGTCTCCCTTAGCTCGTCACACAGGTAAAGCCAATTTTCTCGACAGAGCTTCAATGCGTTCCGGGAGCTTTCTTCAGTAAGGGACGCAATGCGGTTCTTTACTGTCCGGTTATGTCGCTCTCGCTCCAAATGACGAATTAAACTCCTCCGGACCTCCCACATATGCCGTATCTAGCGGTCGACGGGCGGGATTTGCGTCGTGAGGTGAACCTTCGTTCTGCTTTAATGTCCACCCTGTCTTCGCTGGTCCATTCCTCTATATTTTCAAATTTTTTTGGAGTCTCTCCGAAGCTCTCGAAATTTGCTCCGGTCGGTGAGTTTCGCTTCCCCGACATAAGCACTATAATTGTTCGCAAGGATTACGGTGGAGATTGTGTCGTGGTCACTGCACAGGTTTTCTATAGTGTACACCGTCTAACCTGGTTAATGTTTTGAACGAGCGTAGGTCGGGCACGAATCTCTGGTCCCGCTGTTGCCCATTCTCATAGGTACTGATGGGTTAAGTCACTAGCGTGAGAGTGAGATCCGCTTCCCCCATCGCGACATTGAGTTCTGTGTCTCTCCCGTTCGTGTAGCCATAACCCCATAGAGAGTGGGCGGCATTACAGTCCCCGACCACAATGAGCGGGTTACCTAACAATTTTGTGACCGCCTGTTGAATAATAGAATGGATTTCAATAATAGAATGGAATAGAATAAGAGAATGGAATAGAATGGAATGAAATAGAATGGATGCTTTGGTGTACAGTAAATATTTCGTACGAAGAGATTGTAGGCCTTCCTCGCTTTTCTGGGTATCAGTTCTGACAAGATTCATACTTGCTCTTGCTGAATTAGGGAGGGTTGAATCGCAGTTATTCCATTCCGTATGAGGATGCTTGAATTATGTCTTTCCATGGCCCGGGAGCTATGCTGGCGGGTCTGTTTCCTAAAGTGCAGTGACATTAGGCATTCCGCAGCCGGACCCCATGTACTGCTTCAGAGATACGATTTTAGTTTTTATGCTCCTGTAGCTCCATTGCAACAGTATTAGCTCCTGCCTCCTCATGCGTTAATTTGCCATGGTTGGCGATACCAGAGGTGTCCTAAGTTTTTTGCAGTGATGGTCGCTCGCACGGTTTATTTCGACTGATCAAAGACTGCACACTTGGGTTTGCTAAGGCTTCTACACGGTAGGTTATAGCGGCGTTTGACTGTTTAAGCTGGGCTGCGGTAGCTGCAACAGAGGGCACCTGTTGTGTCAGCGCTCTTATCTGCGCTGTAACCTCCGCTATAAGGTTAGCTTCGTGTTTCTTTATCATTTCAATAACCATTTTGCAGTTGCGTCTGAGGATTAATAAATTCTTCTCTCATTTATGATTTTAGCTGCTGAATTTCTGCTCTGTTTTCAGCGTGTCTTTTGTTCTCGTAAACTTTGCGGCGTTTCTCAGTCACACCCAAGTGGTTTTGAGTTTCAGCACACTGGGTGACTGAGTTCTTCAGGACGTTAATTATTTTTTAAGTTCTTAAGTTCGGTTTCAATCTTAGACCACTCAGCTTTCATCCTACCATTTTCAGCTTTTATCTGGGTACATATCGTACACTCGGAGTTGGGGGGCGAGAGCAGGGAGAGAAAAAACTTCAGCCCATCTCACCTGTTCATTCTCTTGCTTTGGATGAGAGCTGCTCTTCCTTCTTCCAGACCTGGATCTGGATTTAGACTGAGAGCTCCTCCATGTGGTAGTTTTCGAGATAGGACCAGTCAACCTCGAGTTCATGGACCGTCGCCGAGACGTGCTTCGTCAAGATCCCGACTGGGCCGCCAGTGCTTTGTGCTCGTTTTTACGTTCCCGATCCAGCGCCTCAAGCCGCAAGATGTAGGGCTCGCAGAATCGCTTGAGACAGCCCTTGCTGGCCGTTAGATGGCTACCCTTACACAGGGCACAGTAGTCCTTGCAGTCGTGGCTCGACTCAGGATTCCGCACTTCAACGCGCTCGCAGGTTCGCACGTTCGGGTTTGGGCGCAGGTCAGAGTGGTGACCCATGGGGTTGCTGCTGCTGCAGTACGGTACAGTTTTCTTATAGAGGTAAAACAGACTTTACCTCCTTTGTAGTACACGTATAATGGCACTTTATACCCGAAGAGTGTGATCAAAATCGTTCCGTAGTGCGGAGGTGTCGACACGAGCAAAACTGATACCCCGGGACGTACAGGTCGTCTAGAATTTGCTCCATAGTATAGTGGTTTGGGACGTCACGGATGACCCCTCTGCCGGCTCGGAGGGAGCGAGCCCGCAGACATTAATCAGGTAGATCCGGTCACCAATTTTTCATTGTCGGATTTGATTGAGAGCAGTCCTGGCATCTTGCTGATTGAAGATATTCAGGGTCTCATCCACACGAATGCGCATGCCGGATTCTCACCACATAAGTTTTGCTTCTTGCCGAAGTGCTTCTGAGAGTTGTACAGGACTAAGCTAGGCGAGGACTAGGCCTTCTTTTGTCCTGATGACAAGCTTGTAGTCTTTTGGCAGCGGTGGGGCCTTAAGCTTCACGTTATGAATGCTCGGTCGAAGTATCGGCCGCACAGGCGTAAGGCTCTAGTTCCAAGTGTCGCTCACCTTGGCTTTCCGTCTTTGGACCCTGCTTACATTCAATATCTAGCCATAGTCTGGATTGCTTCCGATCAACACTTCATTTTAACCGCATTGCACGTTGTCTTCATCTTGGGTATCTTCGTGCTGCTTGCTTAGAGGTTGAGTCGAGGACATGGTTGAGCTCGCCGTCGCCGCTCAGTGCGTACTTGTACTAGGCCAAATGCTTCGGAGAGAAACCTAGCCATAAAAAAAAGTGGTGCACTAACGGGCAAACCTTTGGTATGCACAGGGTCCTGCTGACTTCGTGCAGAAAGTCCTTATAATTTCGCAAGGAAGTATTTGGCGTAGCGCACTTCTTGAAGTTGGTTTTAGCAGATAATCGCAGACTTAGCTGCTCCCGCCGATGTCTTCCTATTTTTCAAGGAACTTGGATGGAGCGGGAGAGGTAAGCGGGTCTTGTATCTCCGTGGGGTTACGTCGTAGGGGTTTCGCTTCCGTCGCCATCTCGATTGCAGCTTCAAAACTATGAATTATCGCGATTCGCGTGTTGTTGTAGTGCTGCCGCGTGGGGCCGTCGTTTACCTCCCGCTCACGAGTACCCGCCTGCTTGCTTGCGTCTGTTTAGCAATTGCTATCGCCCGCATGTGGACCTTTGTACATCCCGCGGAATCAAACAGGGGTTAAAAAAATTACACCATCTCCCCGAAGGGAACTATGTGGTGATGCAAAGCAGAATTGTTGTCGTGCATTCAGCTAATCGAACGGTGTAGCGTATCTCAACCGAAGCAGCAACTGAGGAAGCAGCGCGCGAACCGGATTTATTATACAGAGCAGATGAAGTGGAGAGGAGAGAATGAGGGAGGAGACGGGCATGCACGCTTATCGCGCAGCTGGCGTGTTGCCGTTATGTTGAGTGATCTGGTGTTTAGTAGCGCAAGAGGAAATTCCACGTACGGGTCCACACCAGTGGCAAAGGGACGCAACTACTGTTGTGTTACGGTTAGTAGGCAGTGGTGCTCGAGGCGCCGAAACTGGTCCATCCTGTTCTTGTCGATGTTGTCGTCTCTTTGGTAGAATTGGAAGTCTCCGCCAGCGTTGGTGAGGTAAAGGTTGTTGACATTGGTGCACCCGCTGAGAGCAACCTACACGCTTTTCTCTTCGCAGCTTTGTCTTCTTCTCCTTCTTCTTATTCAGCGGTTCCCCTACGGGAAGATGACGACGGTGGTTGAACGGGAACCTACCTCGTGATAGATTCTTTAAATCGCCAATCGCTATGGAAACATCCTGCCAAAATCATCATCAGAAGCGCTGCTGACGGCGCGAGAGCAACGTACACGCCCTCCTCTTCGCAGCTTTGTCTTTTTCTCCTTATTCGTCTTCAGCGGTTTCCCTAGGGGAAGATGACGACGGTGGTTGAGCGCTAAGCTATCTCGTGATGGATTCTTTGGTTGGCCAGTCCCTAGGGGCATCCTGCCACAATAATCATCAGAGGCGCTGCGGACGTTGCGCGGACGCGGGACATTCCCCCGAGAAAAAAACGCTAACATCCTCCTCTAACGTTTTCACTTCGTCGTTTCTGTTGACGTTCAGCTTCGCACGCCTTTGTTGTATCAGTAGCTTCTTGACGCAGTTTGAATGAGTCAAGGACATCAGGCGCGTTCGCAGCACTTGTTCCTGTCTCGGTATTGTAGCGCAGTTGGAAGAGCGCCGCGTACCTCGCGTTGGGGCTAGAGAGTCGTGGGATCTATACCGGGCGCCGCTATCTATTTCTTTTTTTTATAGTTTAGGGGGAGGGGCGGACAACGGACGGACGCCGAACATAGCCCTGAGCAAGAGATGCTTTGCATCTAAAATGAAGGTCGGGATAAGACGGCGAAGCAGTGTAACATATGGGAACAACACCAGTTTATCCTCGGCAAGGTCCTTCGTATGAAGCGAACCGCGTGCACCCGAGCGTCATATTATCGGCGTTTTTAATGCATTGTTTCTATGGGGGGTTTGCCTGAACAGCGGTGATCCGTCGTAGGAGGCGCGTCGTCGTAAGTCCGGCGGACGTACCAGCGGGGTTCCACTTTAATAAAATTGTATAGAATAAAACTGTGAACAGCCAGCTGCCAGAAAATACGTATTTCCAGAAATAGCAATGCGCATTGCCGACGCATTTATACAGAAATAATATCAATGGTGGCGACGGAACATTGTCTGCTTTCATGCCATTCAGTAGGAAAGATCGGCTACGGGTGGATGTTTGCGTTTGGAGCGTTCCATTCCCTGATTGACCGCAGATAAGGTGAAAATGGGTATTGTTTGATGTGTTCCTGCAATGTATCAACCTTGTGAGCATAACCAACGTGCGCAGAAACATAGGAAGCCGGATGAATGAATGGTCGGGAACACGTGGTGACACTGTGGTACAAGCTGTGGAAAAAAGGTAGGCTGGAGAACATTTTACGCGTGGGATGTGGTTGAAGGTTCAGAGCATGCGTAAGTAATGATACACTTTGGGTTCAAGAATAACAGGAGGAGAGAACCCTAGCTGCTTTAGTTTGGACAAATTCAAACCTGAGATCATATCCCGTATGCTGTTGCCCGATAGTTAACGCATATTCTAGGGAAGCACTTATCACCGCCTTATATGTGTAGCCTTGCGACTGAGTTTGCGCCCTTCGGCCGATCCTAAGAAGACAAGGATTTTTAATGATTTGCTAGTTATGTGTTTGATATGGCTGTTTTATGCCAAGTCGGAGCTAAGTACATGCCAACGTTTTTTGTCGATCAGACGGTTTGAAATACGGCGTTGTAACTGTATATCGGCTGGTGAAGTGGTTAGCTGTGCAGGTAACCATAACATATTTGGTTTTTTGAGCATTGATGTTGGTTTCGCACAAATCATATTTCTCTGTTTTTTAAACCTTGATGTTTATCTCTAACAAATCAATTTAGTCTTTGAGCTTTAACAAATCTGACAATACGAATACGGTTGCAAACCCATTCGGTTCAGTTATGTCCTAATATGAGACAGAGTCTTTTGGAGATAGGCGTAAGGTAGATACTTCATGGCATCTGATGCCGTTAAAGTATAATAAGAACAACAGTGAACCGAGCACTTATCCGTAGGTTGAACCGCAGTTTTCCATGCAGTCTGCGGAAATTGTTGTTACGTTCGACGAACCGCATTCTGTTAAATAGGAACTCTTGAATCCATTCCTCGGTTTTCTCATTAACCAGGTGGTTGCAGACTTTGGTTAGTAATCGTTCATGTCGCTACCGGTGAAACGCCTTTAAAAGATTGATAACTATACCTGTAGGAAAAGATCATGAAATAATTTTTATAAATCTGTTCATAATTCTTAGTGTTGGGTATTGGAATAACATTTTTCTTGAAAACCGTGCTTGATCATGATGTGAAAGGTATTTCTCTTGAGCTGAGAAAAACTGTGTAATTACAGACTTCTCTTCGCAGAATGTGTTATAACTTGCAAGAGATGCAGGTAAGGGGGTAGGACAATTTTTGTTCAGCATGCCCTCTGGCCGCATGTGAATAAGATTTTACCAATGCGTATTTCCCGTCTTTCGGTACATAGCCAGAGTGAAGCGATGCTGACAAATCAACGACCATCACGTCGCTATTGTATGCAGGTTTTTCATAAAGTCGGCACTAATTTCTTCGGGCACCGGCAAGTCTTGCAAGGAAGTCGCCTTATATGACGCGCAACACCTTTTCACTTATAGTAATTGAAGCAAAAGGGCCGTGAATATGAGGTTGTGACGGTGTCAGTGAGCAGTAGTGTAAGTTCTTATGTGAGCATAGACGCAAAAGTCTTATTGAAGCATTTACCACTTTCCACTAGCGATGGAGTTTTGCCTTGATCACTCAGCTGTAATGGGTCAGAATTGGCTTTAGGGTTCACCTCGCAGCAGAACGTTCAGGGTTCTATTTTTAGGTAAAGTGCATGCAGTTGAAATAGTTGTTTTATTCCTCTTTCTGTAAGGGTTCGTTCTGCTTTGAAAATTTTTGTGTGCTGGTTTCTTCCCATTGAAAAAGTTCCAAGCATTATGTGTGAACCATTGGCTGCTTGCTTTGAGAAAGTGCTGTATAAAATAAGAGGAGAGACCAACTGCCGTGACATCCCGGTGATGCAACGGTGGTTCTATTTACAATGAGGAAGATAAAGCAGCTCCAGCGAAGGCTGCTCACGAGAGACTTCGGGCACCGATGATGATATTCGCATCGGTGTCGCGATGATGACTACAAAGTTTCTACATCTTTCCCGGCCCCATTTTTTCTGCACACACAGAAGCTGTGGTCAGTCCGCGTCCAGTAGGGGCCTTCAGCTCGTTCGTTCTTGTCGGTTACTCTGAGGCAATCGGTACGCGAAACTGCATCAGAGGCAATATTTGGAGCACAAGCAAGTACAGTCGGTGTAGACGACGAAGCCACGCGGAAATTCAAAATTTATTTTTGACGCCCCTGAACTCGGATATGTACACAACCATTTTATATATTTCTCGGCCTGAAAACAGCTTCTTTGCTCTTTCATGCTTCTTTTTAGACGGTCGCAATTTCCTAGTTAGAATGTCATTGTGAGATGCATTCCATTTCATAGAAGGGAATTCAAATCAAATCCAATCAAATCAAGTTTTATTTCCAAGCATTATGGAAATAAAAAAATTATCGCAAATTCCTCGGCTGTTGTACGATGCGTGTAAGGACAATCCTCTTGGGATGTCTCTGCAAAATGTCAGTATTCCGCTCTTCACCGTCGTCCACCGATTGTATTTTAGTTGAAAACACTTGCGTCTCATCTTGCCGTTTTCGCTTTCCAGGTGGTACATCCATGACGTCAGTTTCGGAACATTAACGATTCGTAGATTGTGGTGAAGTGAGGGGATTCGTAGAGATGCCTGACTTGCTCAGGGTAATGTGGCGGTCTTTTGGAAGGTACAAAATATCAAGGCGTCTTCTGTCTTAAGATCATGCGTAGCAAATGAAGTTGTCCCCTTGTCAAGCTCTGCTTGCAGTAAGAACTGTGGCGCAAGTAGAGGTTCGGTCACAGAGGCTTCTTGGAAATTCCTCAAATCCAGTCGGTCGTATAATTCTTCTGCCAATGTATAAAACTCATCGACGCTTGTAGACGAATTGATTATCTCGTCGATCTGGCTTGGGTTCGTGGTGTCGTACCTTTTGTATTTTTATTAGTAGTAGATACGGATCATAACACGAGTGATTTTATCTTGATATTCCACGTTGGTGGCACATTCCAAATCCAGGCAGTCTGTGTCTATAAACTGTTCGATGTCTTCATTCAGCAATCTCAATACAAATTCTGTTCTTCGCAAGTGGCGCACAAATTCTTTCAACACTTTGCATGCTTAACTTGTCATTACTGTCGAACCCAAAGTTACTTTTCGGTCTCTGCATAGTTCTCGAGCAAATATCCTCTGTGTTTCCTTTTTTGTCTTCAGTTTCTGAACGTTAATCCCAGACATATCAGAACTCAGATCGTGTTGCAGACGACGAACTTTTTTTCGTTCCGCAATGCTCTGTGGCACTGCTCGCACCGTTCTCTTGGAATCGCTTCCCATTTAGGAAAATCGTCGGAGGTGACGATCCGTCGTCGTACAGTCCGCCCTTCGCCTCGGTCACTTACGGGTTCCATCACCGGTTCAGTTTATCACTCCGGTCCGTCGTCGGTATCAAGGGGTCCTGCTCCTTCTCCAAAAGGCCGAAGTTCGGAAGACTCCGAATCGCAGGAGGGCCTTCTTCCCAGGTTTCGGCACCATAAAAAATAAGAGGGAAGACCAAGGGCTGAGACATCCAGGTGTTCGACAGTGGTTCTATTTAATACATGGAGGAATGAGGAAGATGAAGTACCTCGAGCGAAGGCTGCTCAGGAGACACTTCGGGCACCGATGATGATATTCGCATCGGTGCCGCGATGATGTCTAGAAAGTTTCTACAGGCTGAATATAGGTTTTGGGACACCGAATTCTACGCTTTGCTTTATGCCTGGCAAACTCGAAGCCAAAAACCATTTGTAGAGCGATTTTCGAAGCCTAACTCTAATCACAGCACAGTCATTTTCCTTATGTTTAACCTCGTGGATATCTGCACATGCGTATTAAATAATTGCTTCGTTACCTTGGATAAATTGGTGGCTGGTAAAGATTGTGATTAGTGGATGTCCTTGCTGTTTGCTAATTTCTACAAGCACGTTGGTAAAAGATTTCTGAGAATTGTTTGCGACATGCAAATTTAAAATTTTCTCCCAGGTGTGCGTTCTTTTACTAACTGGGCATGAAATGGATGCAGGTGAAATGTACAAATTGCAAGTGTTCACGACGGTGGAAGCGGTTACTGCTGACGTAAGATGTGCAGGCGACGTATGGCTTAATAATTGAAGTCACAAACTAGGATAAGAACATAATTTGAATACTTAGCAGACACATACCTAATTGAATCATGGAACAAGTCAAAAAGCTCTTGTCTGCTGTGACCGGTTTGGTAGCGCGCACTGATACTGAGAGTGATGTGGGCTTACTGCCCTGTAAACCCCAGTAGTTCGATTGACGGGTCATAGGGAATAACTGACGGTTGGAATTTGCTTTTAAAGCCAATCATTACTCCTGACCTTTAGATACCAATCCTTCTTTGCGGAAAACTTCAAACTGCAATTAAAGTATGCATAGCTTTGGAAATGTCGCCCAACAGCCACTTTCCCGTACAAAGCAAAATGTCGGCTGAAAATGTGGCAATGGCCCTTTTAGGTTGCCTATAGCCTAATTAAAATGCTCCTGAAATTAGCTCGGAACACGGATATCTCGAATGTGGCTGTGGGTGTTCGATTTTAACATAGCTTTTAATCCGCGAACTGTTAATATGACGAGTTTAATTTAGCGAAACCATGTTAGCGTTTGGTACCCGGGGGGGGGGTGAACTCTTTTTGTGAGGTAAGCCCAACAACAAGGTCGTTGACAAAATTTTATTAAAACACGCACTCCAAATTCTGCAAGAAATTAGAGCGAAGCCAAAAAACTTACACCATCTTCCCGTGAGGAACCCTGATGAGGATGCGAAGCATCATAGGGGTTCCGTGTGGTTCCATTGTGTTGCCGTTTTGTTGAGTGATCTGGTGTTTAGCAGCCACAGAGGAAACTCCGCGTCCGGGACCACACCAGTGCAAAGACACTCAAGTTCTGTTGTGTGACGGTGAGTAGGCTGTGGTTCTCGAGGCACCGAAACTCATCCATCATGTTCGTGTCGATGTTGCCTCGGTGGTAGAACCGGTAGTCTCCGTCAGCGTTGGTGAGGTAAAGGTTGTTGACGTTGGTGCCCCGGCTAAGAGCAACGTACACGCCCTCCTCTTCGCATCTTTGTCTTCTTCTCCTTCTTCTTCTTCAGCGGTCCCCCTACGAGAAGATCACGGTGGTTGAACGCGAAACTGTATTGTGATGGATTCTTTGTTTGGCCAATCCTAAGGGCACCCTGCCACAATCATCATCAGAAGCGCTGCGGACGAGGCATGGACAAGTGACCTCCCCCGACCAAGTGATGCTGTGCATCTAAAACGCTCGCTCCCTTTGCGATGATGTCTTCGGAGCCCATCAACTACTTCAGGACCATGTGCAGGTTTGTCGAAAAATAAAACTCATCCTTTTGTACTGTAAATTAGAATTTCTTTAGCTTCCGAGCATTGCACTAGACCTCACTTTGGACCTGAGCTTGATCAATGTGATTATAATTGGTCTGACAAAATTCCAGCTCCACTTTCCGAAGCTGTGGGTGAGTTCGACGTCAATTCCTTGGGCCTAAAAGTGGGCGGCATTTCTAAACAGAAACTTTTCTTCAGCGAGGACGTATGGGCCCTCAAGCTCTTACCGCACTGGCCTCTCGTCTATCGCATCCGCAATCTTCCCGTTGAATGCAGTAAGCTTAGCATCTTGCTGCACGATATATTCCACGTCGGAGCTCAGAGTCGCCGCATACGCAGAGGGCTACGGCAGCACGCCTTTCAAGTGCGTGAGAGGTCCACTGACGCTGACCCTGACGACGTCACCAGTCTTCCGAACATTGTTGATTGGCAAAGCCACAGTCGTGATGCTCAGAAGAGGAACTTCGCAGCTAGATCGGCACGAAAGATGCTTCGGAAGATATTGCTAGTCAATCATTTAGATCCCTACAACCAGCAAGCGTACTTTTTTATTCTTCTCAATCGAACCCTAACAAACTAATGAATATAATGCGGCACATGCTCCAGCGCGTTTCCCTGTCTTCTGTCTTTTCATAATCTTCAGGGAAAAGGGTGAGAAACTGAACGTAGAAAATTCCACAAAGCTTTCTGTTGTTTTTGCGAGTACGGATTTCTCTGTCCGGAGAGTGTCCTTCAGTACGCTTCGGTGGCGCACAATCTCGCTGTCCTTGGGAGAATAAATGTAGGAGATCAGAGAGTTTCTCAGGCGTCCTCTGCCTCTAGAAGTCGCGGTGCGCCGTCATCTGTAGTCAACTGGGCCGTTCTTCCATTCTCACGGCACCACAAATGCTGCGCAAGCTATGGCAAGTCGAGGAACGAGAACTGTAGACTGAACAGACTTGCTCCTTTCTTCCCTTCCATCGCACCGCTTACTCCGTATAATCCCAATGCGCCTCGTGGCTCTGCTGTTTCCCCGCGTTCTTCCTTTTCAACACACAATACCACTCAAGGAGAGAATCTTGACAACATGTGGGAGATGTCAATCTGGGTAGGGGAGTCTGTGCAGGGGCGAAGGAAAGACGGCTGGTTTACCTGAATACGGGGAGTTTACGCTTATAAAGCTTTACAGACGCTTACATGTCAGCCGACGTTTAAAAAAAAGTTGCATGCTTAAGTCTGTACTGGCGTTTCTGCACTGGACTTGCCCTTCCTGTGTTAATTCAATGCCTCACCGACGAAGGTTTACCCATAGTGAGATTGTTGACTCAACAATGTCCCAAGAGGAGCCAACAGGTGGCGAAGTTCACGGTTCTGGCTAGTCAGCATATCGGAAGCATAGTTAAATATGGTTTGGTCAGGGTAGGCGCTCAAATAGTGATTACCAGGGGGTTGTTATGGATTTGCTGTTACAATAGAAAGAACCCACTCTCCTAAAGGTGGCAGAACACAAAGAATACTGCCTTCGAACAGCAAGTACCCAAGAAAGCTGAAATGTAAAAACAGAAGAGATGCTTTCTTTGTCTGGTCATGACAACTTTGTATGGCAGTTTCACGTTGTGCTTCAGTACAAGAGCGCTGCTTGAGGAAACGACGTAATCTCCGTCGGGAAGGCAGGGCAAGATGAACAGCCGGAACTTAAGTGATTGCTTGAGGTGTTAAAGGAACATTGAGAGGGGAGACATGCCGAAACGGTTTATTTATGCTGATTGGTTACACAGGAAGGTTATGGTGGATGAGGCCCAGAAAGAATCAATGTGAGCAGAATAATTCGTAAAGAACATTGGTCTTGAATAAGGTCATGGGCGTAGTGGTAAAAACGATGAACAGGGCAGTTGTATCATCCCCACCGATCGTGACGGGCATGGTGCACATACCATCACCGCATGTGTTCCTTCAGCAGCGACCCCGCGAGACGATGTGGCTGGCGTAAAACCTTTTCGTGGGCAACACCCAAGCTTCGCACTCGTCACCGATACTACGCCACTGCGCTAATGTGTACACTCTCATTGACACGATAAACTTAACGTTTAACACGTTTCTTGCTCGCATTGTTCTATGAGGTTTGTGTAACCCGTCGGACAATGCAGTGTCCCCGCTGGGGGTTGCCCTAACTAGTTTTTTACAGAGGGACTGGAGTAGCTGGTCCGCAAGGTCGGTGATGAAAAGCGGTGAAGAGAACGGGACTGGCGAAGCTGCGGCGATGGTGAACGACCAGACCAGAAAGAATGCCTGTGATTGGGATGTATGCGGAATCGCGTGAGAGCGATCCGCCGCGGCAGGCGCACTGCGGAGGAGCAGACGATTTGTCGTCTGCTCGTGCCGGCAACTCGTGCAGGCAGGCCCTTAACAACGCGAAGTTAGAACCCTGATAGTTATTATTTGGTCACAAATTATTACAACGAATTGTTTTTTTTTGAAAACGGCTGTCAAAGTAACTACAAAATTTCTCAGTTGCGTCCGGAAGCGTTGTCGACAAAACCAAACGCGCCGTTTCGGCGTGTACGTGACGCTCTTTTTGCGCATATTCGGTTTGCGGCTGAGCGCATTTTGTGAGGTCTGCACTGGCGTGTCGAAATGAACTGTCCACTTCACACAGCCGATATATTTTGGATATACTTGACTCCTATGGTGACTGCGACGAAGCGGTGGCGTACCTTGAGAACAAATTTGCAATACGGGATGCAAACCACTGCAAAATCACATTGCATTTGCTAATGACATTGCTCAAACGTTGCCATTTTTATATACGTACCAGCAGACGCGAAAACCTTGTGCACTTTGTTTAACACAGGTGCACCGCCTTCGTCAAAGGACCGCGGACACACCAGCGTCTTAACGTCAATTGTAATCGCGAAGTGCGATGGAACCGCAGACAATCTCGACACTATCGCACTGAGTTGATGATCAACTGACGCCAGACCAAGCGAAAACGCCAACGAGACCCGGAGTGACCTTCGCATGTGTCCTCTGCTCGCGCGTCGTCTGCTCGCCCTTCTGTCGTCTGCTATCTGCTCCTCAGCCGCAAGAACAGTTTGCGGCAGCTCTGAGCTGCTTCCTGGTGCAAATGAAATACGATTCAGCATAAGCAGCGAAAGTGGCGGGCGGAGCCAACGCGGCGCTGCTCGTGCAAATAAAATACGGAGGAGCTTGGCACTGCTCAAAACTGCTTTGAGCAGGCAAATAAAAGAGACCAAGTGCCAGCATCACCGACGTTGCGGAACGATGACGCGCGCACGTTACGTCCGCGTAAACGCGCGTCCCGTGCCCGCGTCGCGCAGCAGCTCGAGCGCATTGCGATTCACGCCTTGTGGCAAATGCTGCAAACAGTATTGCTTTTAATACATTAAACCAGGTGCCGCAGTAAAAGCGTTCGCCGCCGCAGCTCCGGAGATCCGTCGATCGCCGTAGTTATCGTTGTGACATTATCTGGTCGCTCTATAGCGCCGGCCGCAATGGGCGTTTCCTCTCCTATATATTCTTGCTCCGTGATGATGGCTTGGATTAAGTGGATAAATAACGTGAATCGGAGAAACCGTCGGTTAAAGCGGGGGCTTTAAATTTGCATCAACAGTGTCAATAGAAAACTGCAATCAACTGCACTGCTCAAACCGATGCTGTGAGGGCAGTGTGTATGCATGTATGTACCAGACTTTCCGTTGTCCTAACGTTACGGGTGTTAAACATGTAACCCACTTTTAATCCATACGCTGGCCACTTGCTTCACACGTCATAAACTCGCCGTTGCGCCTGCATTGTATGACCCTAAAATGCAGGCTAAAAGCTGCAATGGGACAGCGTTTTCTGTATCCTTTTAAATAAAGTTCACTTGTTGCAACTGTGCCAACTGATTGGTCAATCACTACGTCATGAGTATTCACTCAGTGTCTCCACAGTTTCCTGGAGATTATATATTCGTGAGCGTACTCTAACAAGCCCTTACTTACAAGGATTTGGCCATGGCTCTTGGTGAAAGATGTGCCCGGCCGTTTTATATTTTCATTTTTGTTCCACTGAAAAACCAGTGGTCAAGTTTATATGATGATTTTCAGATGTCGCAATTTAAACATTCAAAATCCGGATTTCGAATACTTCATTTGTTCACTTGCATAGAATGTTTACCGGTCAAACGAGCGCCTTTGGAGGCCTACAGCGTGACAGTCGGAGAAGTTATGTACGGGCTCCTCAGTGTACACTGTCTTAGGTAAACAAGTCATTTATGCCCCGAAAATTCCAACATACGCGAATGGTATTTCATAAATCAAAGCTTTCTATGCCACACGCATTTCGACCGCCTAGTCACTATGACGCTGAATAGAAAAGCCAATTTTGCACGATGGTTTGAAAAACGATGATGTTAGCCGAAGGCATATCATCGGTCTAATTTATTTCGCCACTCTGATACGATCAAAGTTATTTAAATTTTCGTATCTGACCTTTCGTCATGTTGCATGAGTGAAAGCTTCGCAATTTACCCATGTTTCTCTTAAGAAAGTGGCTTTCGTTTTTATAAAAAAATAAATGGAATGGAAACCGAGCTGCGGAGGGAGTGCTTCAGCAGTGGCATGCTTCTACAGGCATATTTATAGCAAAAAGGTAGAAGCTTACAAAAAACTAAATACCTAAATAGAAACCATACGGTTGTGTGGCTGTGAGAAAGGAAAAAAAAAACACAGTAAAACTACTATATGCTTTCGGCTGCTGGACGCTGAATGGTGGATGTAAAAAACAGTGGTCTCTCAGTAGTCGCACGGAAAGCGTTGTATTGATGGCCACCGCTTCGTTTGCTCGTAGGTAGCATATTTTAGAGTTGCGGAAAACGATCTGACTCTGCGTCGTCTTATCATTACATAGTTTTTTTGGAGGTACCGCTAAAACGTGCGGCGACCGAGGTAGTCCAAATGGTGCTGTCTATTGCTACTGCTGAAAATCCTGCTAGTGCCTCCCTCACGCACTTTTGGAACTTTTTTACAATTCGACACCGATGCAGAATATTTATTTAGAAGAAATGACGCTCCAGCAGTCGTAACAGATCCGATCAGGCACTGGTGCTCCTGAACATTACACGTTTTAGAAAAGAAATGCCCCGTGTTGTGCTTGAAAATGTGATTACTTCACGAGCTACGAGTGAGTCAAAGAAAAGCCCCGATATTTCGTCGGGACATTTGATGGCCACAAGCTTGTTGCCTAAGTAGAGCAGAAATGACTGGTATAAACACACAGAGAGTACTAAGTGACGTACATTTAGGACCTTGAATCAGAATATTACAGATTTGATTGCGTACTACCTGAGTCCGATAATATTGGGCACGTTCTGAAAATAGAGATGACAATATTTTACATTTCCTGGTGTTCCAGAGCTGTGCAATGATAGACGCTATCATCTATAGCTGTCGCTGTGTAAAGGAAGCAGGCTTTTGTACGGTTTCCCAGCAATTTGTAAAGCTACCCAACAAGATTAGGTTGGCGCCATTAGAGACGACCTCATTAGACATGCAAAATTTTATTCATTTGAGAATAATTGATACAACGTACCAGCGTATCAAAGAATTTATTAGAAACTTTTCTCTAAAGAAAATAGTTTACTATGTACTATGTCTTTAACCAGAAATGCGTTCTCAGTGACCGAAGTTGAAGGGGCATATAAGTACATATTAATAGCTTCCGAAGGACTCCCGTGCTCAAAGAAGAGAAAAGTGGCTAACAAAAAAAGTCACAAAATTATTTTTATAAGACTGAAAAATATGAAGCCATGACACAAAATGAAAAACAAATTTACCCGAGCTTATGAAATCATTGAATCAATCGTGACTGTTTCGCTAGAAGTCTGTAAAAATGAAAAGTTTAGGGTGCAATACCTATGAATTTCAAAAAACAATTTCTACCACATATATGAAAGGCTGGTTTGTAGAAAGCAAGGAAATTGTTTTTATGGTGCAAAATTAAGAACCTTAGGCAAAAGGCAGGTATATAATTAAACCATCGCGCACAGGTGTCATTTCGTCGCCGAAAGCGAATTTGATTAGCCCTTATATGCTTCCACTGGACGCCTATTTCATTTTGAATATAAGACACCAACTTTGGAATGCGATTTTAAAATTACCTTCTTCAAAACGAATTGTAAGTAACTCACCTAGAATTGCAATGAGCATTTCGCGTTTTTTGTGCGGCCCTGATAGTTTGAAGAAGTGATATATAACTTCGCTTTATAAGTTAGTAATGGAATATTACGCGGGGAAAAGGGCACTTACGGACAATCAAAAAGATATGTCTGGATAACTGCCAACTGCTGCATGAATTATTGGAAGTTTTTAGCTGCATTAACTGGCGTGGATGTTTTGAAGAACGGTGAAGATAAAAATGCGGCTCCAATTCATTCTGTCAAGGTGGTTGGTAAAGACGATGTTGGTTATTTATGGTACACCTGTAAGCGTAAATGCTAAAGTTTTATAGTAAAAACCAAACAAAAGTGAAGCGAAATTATGATTGAACGTTTTAACGTGCCGACGCAATGCAGGCGATGAGGCACGGCGTAGTTAAGCTCTCCGGAATAATTTTGACCACCTGGGGATCTTTGCGTGTGCAGAAATCTCGTACACACGGGTGTTTCTGCTTTTCGCCTTCATCAGAAAAGTGGTCGCCGCTGCCCGAAGCGAACCCGCGACCTCGTGCTCAGCACCACAACACTTCAGCCACTGAGCCACCGTGGCGGGTACTAAAGCGCAATAGAATCCCATGATGGTGGCTGGTGCATAATGCAGTAGGTTATCACACATGAAATGAGATGAGGTTTGAATAGTGAATCCCTGTAAAAAAATTAAAAGTACGTTTAACCGAAAACTTGGGGGTATCTCCCTGAAAGTATGCTATGCAGCGGAAAGTTGCATCTGTAAAGCTCCGTAAAGGGTTTCTCGTGTAGTGTCTATTATTTGCATTGTGTAAGGATGTGTGTTATGGATAGGTCATCTGCGCACCTCCTACACAATGGTCTTGAGGAATAGTGAGCCGTTGTGAGTGTGTTACATGCCTGTGACCGAGCCAAGGCAACTTCATTGTGTCTGTTGTTTGCTTCGGTGGTGTATAATATCAAGCGTGACCTTATTACACGTGGTTTGGTGCCTGTATGTTCATTCCAGTGTACGTGCCATGATTTGCGAAGGTGTTGTCTGATGTGGGGTTTCAGGTCGGTGTATGGTAGCATTGTAATATTCACTGTAATTGTAAGTGGAGCAGTGGTCGCCATTTGATCTGCCGCTTCATTACTGTCAATCACAGAGTGACGTCCATACCAGCAAAGAACCACATCAAGGTTTCGGAAATATACAGACAGTATGGCTTGCAAGAGAGGATTAGGAACATGGTTATTGGCAGGCTTTGGTGATGCCCAATGCCCGCACATCACCATGAGAATCTGTATGGACAATAGATTGTGGAATTTTAGTGTGAAGGATGTGTTTAACATGAAGTGTACTATAGGCATCTGCCGTAAAAATACTCGTATTGCTATTTATATATTTACTGACAGTGAAGCTGGGTCCGTGCGCAGCACAGGAGACAGAAGAGGCAGGTTTTTGAGGCATCAGTGTAAAATTCTTGACATTAGTATTTATGCTGCAGAGATAAGACGTGATGCAGGATTGCCGTTCGTGGTACCCAACTTTTGTCAAATGTCATCAAAGAAACGTCACAAGACACAGAGCGTACTTGCCAGGGTGATAAAACATCTGCACATATTGATGTGTAAATATCTAAAAACCTAAGTGAGAGCTCTAAGTGAGAACGGCAAAGAAACGGAAGTGCGATTTACAAACAGTGGAGATTGACGTATCAATAAAAAGATTTTTAAAAGGATGGCTATTCAGAGTTGAAATTTTAAAAAGAAATGCATATCTATTGTTTATTGTTTATTGTTTATTGGGTGATGCCCACCAACAGCACTAGGCCTTCTTGGGTGGTGCACACAAAAAGGATAGGGCGACACACAGATAAACAAACAGTAAAACATGGAGACTGGTTATGAAGTGCAGGGATCACAAAGTACATAGTACCACCGCACACGCTCGTGCTCGCAGGCACGCACACGCACTCGCACACACGTAAGCACGCACGCATGCGCGCACGCACACACACACACACACACGCACACACACACACACACGCCCACACACACACACACACACACACACACTCAATTTATACATTTAAGGAATTAAG
Source organism: Haemaphysalis longicornis (assembly GCF_048455015.1). Classification (NCBI taxonomy): domain Eukaryota; kingdom Metazoa; phylum Arthropoda; class Arachnida; order Ixodida; family Ixodidae; genus Haemaphysalis; species Haemaphysalis longicornis. The sequence goes on along the minus strand of NW_027526288.1, from coordinate 5,166,340 downwards.
ATTACAGTCAGGTGCATTAGCACGCGCTGAGACAGGGCTTGTGACAAGGTATACTACAAAGTACATTGGCATACACGCAAGTTCAGTACAATCCACCGTCGTAACTTACTGGGGAACATGGATACTGGTAATAAGTACATATAAAGCAAAATTTATATGTATGCACGGCACATACGCTCGTGAGTGCAAACAAAACATACATACACGCATGCCCACGCGGGTGCATGTGAAGGTGAACAAGTGCAGGCAAATGCGCACGTGCATGCATGCACACACACCTGCGGACACACATACATAGGTGCACGGGAGTATGTGTACGACAAACGGTGCAAGTGTAGAAAATGGGGAGGGAACGGAAAACACGAACACGGGATAACTTCTATACCATACTGAATGGGCAACAGCGGCTTCAAATGCATGCATTTTTCAGGACGCGTTTAAAAGAGTTAACATTGCCGGAAAAGACGTCCAAAGATGCACGAAAGTCATCATTGTACACCCGTTGCACACGGCACACTGGAGACAGCATCTCTGAGGTGGTCACATCAAAGCAAAGGTGGGGGCGGAGAGCTCGAATTGGTGCCCTTAGCCGAACAGAGCTCACTAATTTCGGGCTGTCGAATCTGGAGTGGATACACTTGAACAAAAACACTAAATCGCGGTTTGTCCGTCTAGATTGCAGTTCTTCGAGCTTCAGCCGCTTGATGACATCCTTGTAAGCGTATTTCTCGTGTAGGGTGTAGCGGCGAGAGAAGATGCGCGTGAACCTTTTCTGAACCCTTTCCAAGCGCAAAGACGACGACGCACTCATGCAGTTCCAGACTGCCGATGCAAACTCCAGCTTTGGGAGTTTCGTTTGTACGAACGTATGTACGTTCGTTTGTTCTTAAGGCACCACTTGTTACCCTCAAAATACAAACATTGTACCGGGGTAGTGATAAAGGCACCAGTCGCAAGGCGGAGCATGCCTAATGGTGATTTTGTCACCAACCCGTACACACACTGCCATAGTCCAGCCGAGACCCAACAAAGGGAGTATACAGGCGCAACAGGAGTTCTTTTTCAACACATACTATTAGCGTGAGAGTACTTTAACCCTTAAGTGCCACTACCAAGATAACTCGTGAAACCACCCACGCGCACCCGCTGCTACTCCCGAGTACACTCGTGTTAGTTTTTTTTAAATCACTGCCTTCCAGTCCCGATACACCTCGTGCGAAAACAAATGGCGTTCATGTCCTACCATCTATAGAGAGGTCACATAAAATCTGCGAAGAAACTTCCGCTATATGTGTTCAAGCTGCCAGGTGCCACTTTGTGTGGTGCCTTGTTTGGAAGAGTCCCACACGAAAGAGGTCTTCCAAACGGCTGGACATCCTGCTTTGCAGTTCATTCTTTTGTTAATTATTGTGTAATTATTTTTAATTATTAGGCCTTTTTATTTGAATAAGATAATTCTGAATAGATATCTTTACATGTACTGCGGAGTATTATGGTGCATTACTGGCATAAAATTTCCACAGAATTAGCAAGAAAAAGTATCCGATGGATGAAGGACCAGTCAGAAAAAAACCCGGCAGTGAAAGGCTTAAGGATATTGTTTGTTTTAAAAAAATTATGTTTCAGTTTCACGAGTTTAGGAGTGAATGTGAGGTTGTCATCAAACACAACACCTAAGAAGTGGTGCTCCTTGTTCACAGGAATTGAAACGCCATTGACAGTAATGTCCGGGTCCGACTGGATCCCACTCTTCCGGGAGAACACCATGCAGGAGCTTTTTCCTGGATTGAACTTAAAACTGTTTCTGTCTTCCCAGCCGGCCAGCTTGACAACAAGCTGGGCGTGATGTTCACAGATTAACATATAACCTAATTTAAAAATATCTGGACACCATCTAAATACATAGAATAGGAGATTGTAGGTGGCAATGCCTTCCCAAGAGAGTTTATCTTAAAAGTGAAAAGAGTGCAGCTCAACACTCTACCTTAGGCCACGCTGTTTTCTTGCACGTAAACCCTTGAGAGCGCACTACGGACTCTAACGCGAAGGTTTCTCTCTTACAACAAACTAACAAGGGTGTTTAAAGGGGCCCTGAAAGGCGTTATGAGCACACTAAATGAACTAGCGCAATCGTTAGATTGGGTCGTCAACGTCACCTGTAACAAGTATTACTCTTTTACGCGCTGCGGAAAGCTCACAGTTTTGTTGCAAAGTTTGTCGCTTTTTTCTCACCCTTCTCTTCGTGTTTTTGGACGCCGCTATCTTCACATGTCTACGTCATCGATTCCCAGATGTTCGTCATGAGCTAGACATCTTGTTATTGGGCGTCTTTTTCTCGCACTTCCGGCAAAGAGATGAGTCGTCTGCTCAGCGTTGGCTCGCCGGCTGATCTGCCAGCGTAGTTCCGGAGTGCTTAGACATTTTACGACAAACGAAACAAGTGTAAACAAACGCTTAACCGTTTGTATTGAATGCAACACGGGCATAACACGACATGGATATTCTCTTACCTGAGTACGTTCCATATAAAAAGCGTTGAAGCCTCGTCCCACTTCTTTCATGCAATCGCAGAGAACGGCCTGAGCTGAATGCCCCAGTTTGACGCACATATTTTATCCAACTTCAAAACAATCCAGAGATGCGTTTCATACGAACACAACCTCAAAAGATGCGTTGCAAGTCTGAACCGCGATTGAGAGACGACGGCTTGCCTCCTCCTGCCCGTCGTAAATTCGGCCCTCACCTCGCGCGCGGTTTGCGGGGATGAACAGCAAGTAACTTAACTATGGCGCACAAGCCGAGATGGCTTTAGCCGCGCACACTGCACATACCCCATGCGAGGTTGAGTCGTACGTCGCTCGAGAAAGATAATCCAGAACATGGGAAGCACTATCCACCCGCAGATGCACAACGTCACATTTCATTGCGAAACAAAGGCGTCCACAACACACACACCATCGCCACCTGTAATGCCAAACGCATCTCGCACTTCCCATTGAGAGTGAGCGGTACCCCTGCAGTGCCGACATGTCGCAAGGTGGGGCGCCGAGCTGAACCGGGATCACGGAACCGTAACGGACTTCTAGAGTGGTTTGTGCCTTGTTGCCAAGGCAACCCGTGTTTATGATTGTCAAAGGAATGGCGCTCACTCCTGCGCTAGGAAGGTCAGAGCCGCGGCGGAGCATATTTTGCCAACGTTGCCGCTCTCCACCACGCGTCACCCCAAGCTGAACTGGTCACATAATTGAAGCGTTTGTGCACGGGTTCTGTATCGGTTTAAAATGTCTTTTTCACATGCCGCCGGCAGGAATTACCACCGCCGCAAAATAAGGCCCGGCACCAGCGGGGCCACATCTGATACAGCGCTTTTTGGATGAACACTGTGCGGTGCATCAAAAAGAACGAGCGCACGATCCTCCCCGTGCGGCTGCGAGTTCACCGCCGATAAAAAGTCACCTGCCGCCGAGAGCAACTGCAGCAACGTACACTGCGAAAGGGCAAGGGCACCCGCCGCACACATGCGGCCACATTTTTTGTTCGCTTTTCCAGCCTTGAGCGGAGTGCGGGATTCATGTCGTCAACAAAGCTTGCCCGTAGCAGACGGCAGTCTGAGCAGCGCAATAGCGGAAGTACGTCACCGCTGAGGAGCGCAGCATCATAGGAGGCAAGGCTCGCGCGCCGTAAACAGCGGAGAGTAAGTCGAATAGAAGAGAAAACGCGGAGCGACGATATTGCGCGGTTTTTGGTTTACGATTTCTCAGCTAATACTCATCGCTTTAACAAAATTCTTGCGGCAGGAGATGGCTAATACATTACTTTATTTGGTTACATGTACATCCTTGCATCGGCGGGTGGTATTTCAGGACCCCTTTAACATTTTACACGAGACACCGAATGGCTTGACGTCACGAAGAATTTCGTAAGGGTGAGGGGAATTCTTGCCGTAAGGGCAAGCGGAAAACACCGTACGACAATACTGTTTATGCATAAAGGCATCTTTGATAAACGATTCAAGGGTTACGAGTTGATCGCTCGTCGATCACCCCAACGTGAATCTTGCCTGGCAGCTGTCGAGAAGACCAGGTTACTTGAGGAAGGAAACGAACCAGCGGTTTATCAAATTCTCAAGAAGGTTGCACTAACAGCTTGTCAATGCTAAGGGACCGTAACCTGATGTGAACGACGGGTCTTCTCCGTCTTTCAAAAAAAAAAGTACGGTGTTTCGACAAGAGCGTGAAATCGGCCCCGAATTTCATCCTGTATTGTATGTATGTAATAGTGTTTCAAGTGTGTCGGTGTGTACGTGTTGTATTACGGTTTCTGTAATTTTGTCTGCACCTGGAGCTGAAGGCTTACATGTGGTCAGAGCATCCTTCACATTATGAATAAAAAAGAATTGTAAAAATTGTGCGACTCGTTGTTATAACGCCGGGACCTATTTTGCAAGACATTTTGTGTTTCATGAAACTGTTGGTTAAGTGTGCTCAAGGGGACATCTGTTGGAAGTGTTGTGCAAGTGTGTTATCCTTGTCATCGTGTTTGTCCTCTGTTGTGCTAACCATGAAAAGGCCTCTGTTGTCCTTTTAGTTTGCTTATATGTGTCCATACATTGTGATTGTCAGTGTATGAATTAATGGATGTAAAGGAGGTGGGCTAACTCTCTCGTTTTTTTTTGACGACGCAGACGTTTCCCAAACGCCTTTGCCCGTTTGAACAGAAGGAGGCTACCCAGCGTGGGGTACCGACAAAGGATACCCCACACCTAGTTCTGGGCCTCTCACGCTCGCCTGCAGTCCTCATTCTACCACGGCCTCCTTTGGTTGCGCGGGGCACGAGAGACGTGGATAATAGATTTTTCGGAAGCGTCGAGGATTTGCGCCCCCATTAGTTCGGTAGCTTCTTCAATGTGTAGGTGTTTTATAGTTGTGTAGTCCAGTTTGGATGCATCTGCAAATGTATTCCAGTTAGCTGTTGCTTCATTGAGCCTGTTCTGGGAACGTAGATTGTGTAGGCATTTTCCTATACATGTTAGTGAGGTAGGGAAGTGGTCACTACCTAACCGTTTCGTGCCCACACCCCACTCAAGACATGGAAAGAGAACGGCAGAACCAATAGCCAATTAAAGATGTGACTGCATTGAGTCCTATGTTATGCTATGTTGGCTGTTTTTGGTAAAAAGGCATGCTCCAGAGTATGTTAGAAACTTTCCTATCAGACAACCTCGGGCATCTCTCGAAAGTGCAAAATAAGGAGGAATGTAAACTGAGCATACCGTTGTACCGTCAAGGGAGCTGTTCAAATTGATGAGGTGACATGGTAAGGTGGTTGGACTGTGAAGCTGTAAAGGACACCCACAACGACGACCTGTGCAAGATCACTTGAATTCTCACACGTGGCTCTACAAAGAATAAAGCGATAGACAAGTGAAATGTACTAACCGCACTTTCCATTACTGCACAACATCTTCACGGCGGCTTTTCGTTCTTCTTCTGGTGGGGCTTGTGGAGTCTTCATTTTCCGTGGTCTACCCAAGGTAGCCTTGAATAAGCTGAACGAGGTGCTATTTCCGTTTTCCTTTTTCTATGAGAAATTATGGTGGCTTGCCTACATTACTATTTGCTGTTGGGTACTTTTACACTCGGAGGCGCTTACGCAACCGTAATCTTTATCAGGAACCGCTGCGGGGAGGAGGGACGTGCTTGAATTAATTCTCAGACGCCGTTACCTTAGATTTTAAGTTTTTTTTCTGCTGACACTTTCACAAACATTTCCTTGGGTTGTAGAGGTATACATCTTGGCAGTAAAGCCATTAGAAATTGATTAAAAATAGTCATCGTGCTTCAGGCTTGAAAGCGTTTAGGATAATATTTTTGACGTGTTCTTTCTGATTCTTTCCACATTCGCAAAGATAAAACTGGCACAGGTTATTGATACACGTCTCTATGCTGCAAATCATTTTTTTTTCCTTCCTTCTACTTTCAGCATTCAAATATTGCGGGCATCAGAAAAATGTGGGCGGCATTTTCACTGGAGGCACTCGTCTGTGTGTCAATATCTGGAATTTTGTATTATTACGATAGTGTAGCAAAAAATCTATACCAACCGCTTTATATAAGCCCTGTACCACGCCTTCACGTAAGTAATACCATTTTTTTGAAAGCGAACGGTTCACCTCCTATCCTTAGTCATACCCAATTGCTGTAAAGCCTTAGGAACTGCAGGCAGAAGCTTATGTCCTGATTAGTTCCCAGAGGTTGTCTCATCCCACTGGATCTACCTTGTGTTTTTCTTTAATATGTGCAGAAGAGTAAAGAACAATTCCTAAATTTATTGATGCGTTGACCTCTGCCAGAGAGCGAACTGATGTTGTAACACAGTCAAGAACGATTCCCATTTCTTGAAGTAAACATGGTTTATTAGAGCGAATTTGTGCTCCCCAAAGAACCTAGAGAAAGATTAGCGTCAAAGAAAGAGTAAGTACAGCAGCTTGCACAGAGAGCGGGGGGGAAAAATCACCCCAGCGTTGTCCCAGCCAGCCCCTATACCCTTCAGTTTATCTTTGTAATGACACGCCGAAATACTCTCCCAACCAAATGGGCTAGTGTTTGCGGCGCTCAGAGGACATGGGAGAAAACACGCCATTTGTTTCGAAAGCAGATAACACAACCTGATATTGACAGACTCTGGCGACAAAACGCAAAAATAAACAAAACCGAAAGCAGGGTACTCCAATACCACGTCTAAGGGTCTGCCGACAAGATAATAACTAACGGCAATACAGACAATAAAAATGATTCTTTTGGTGTAGAAAATTTTGAAGCGAAGTATGTAGCTGACATTGCTGACACTGACAGTGCGGCGGAGTGACCGTTGGCGAGAATCTCGTACATGACTTGGCGATAACTTCGCTGATTTTTTCGATGTCCAAATTAGTGTCGCTGCAGAACCTCTCTGGGGCCGCATCGCCGAATTCGGTACAAAACCCACACACTCTCGTGGTTATAAGCTGGTGTCCTGGAGCAATAGTTTGTAGCGTCCAACATCCCACAGCTGTCGCTCTGTTGTACGAAGTAAGGCAGGCTCCACGTCATACTGTAGGCCTTACACCTCGGTTAAAGTCTTCGTCTTCTATCGTGGCCTCATGGCTTCGAGCATCGTAGTCGGCCGTCTCCCGTATACAAGCTCGAACGTTGTCTTTGTAATTTCCTGAGTTGTTGCCTTGTATGCAAACGCGACGTGAGGGACAGCTTCGTCCAACTTCCTATGATCCACATCGACGTACAGAGCATGTCTGTGACCCTCTTGCTTAGAGGTTACGTTAGTGCGTTCTTTCGTAAGTGGCGCGGCGCCGTTCTGGGGTGAACTGTGTTTTTTTAGCGTAATATTATTTGCATGTGCAATGCACGGAAGTTGTTCTACGGTCCGCAATTAGGACTTTAGAGGCTCCATGCGACACGTTACTGACTGAATGCCCTAACCAAACGCATCATATGCGCTCTTGCGTACGTTTCGATACTCCTCAATAAAATCTTTCCTGAAAACTTGTGAATTCCATGCCTAATACCTCTTGCCATTGTGCCATCGCGGACAAGAAGGAAAGTTTGGTAAATCGTCACAATCGGGTGTATGTGAGGGACAGCATCAAAACAGTGGACGGTCATCAGGCTAGCGAGGGGTGTCAGGGTGACGTGATTATCGGCGAACTTTAGGGCACTCTTATACCCAGTGCTTGACTGAGAATCATATTTATATTCAATAGAGAAAGGTATTTACCTGACCTTCAATAATTTAGCTGCAACGCCGTGCGTCAAAAAGTTCAGTTCGATAAATAAATCGTGCAAGCATTTACGCCGTGTGATGGATGCAGCAGGTTACGCGGTGCCGTTTACGGTTACGCGTGAGTACCGCCTCCAAGCAATGTGACGCAGGGTCGTCCTGCTTAGTGCATGCGTTGTCCATCCCAACTTGTCCCTCCTCAGTTTAGACGTGGTAATCCGTATATCACTACTTCAGGGCTGTCGATGGATAGCTCTATTTCAGAAGTGGTCGTTTTCGATTCTGGGATTCGCAATGGAGTCGTATTCCGGTTGCTTCGTGTTAATAGTCGGTTGCCACGCGGCATCGTTGTCAAAGTATCGTCAGTATCGGGCTTGGCGTTGTGTGGCTGTCATCATGTTGGGGTGTCATTTCAGGGTTAGTCAAGCCATTGAGCTGTCGCTCCGCCGTAAATCTTGCCTTTCTGTATGTTGTTGCGTTCTAGGACTGCTTTCAATTTTTCATGTGAGTTTATCTTCTGCGGAACATTAGACGTGAGAAGAGAACATTTTGTTGCTGCTCGCGATTACGTAGGGTTAGGGCGACAGCAATCATTTCAATAATACTGAACCCCGGTTGGTGTGGTACAGGTATTCGACGGTCTCGTTCGCGCTATTTTTGGGCAACGGGAGAGGTGTTTGAAAACAGATACGGATACGGTTTGGATGCGGATACGGCCACTCTATCAGCGGACAAACCACTGGACACGGTGTCCCACATTCCTGACTTTCACTCATTCTAGGACCATCATAGAATCCTGAGGATCAAGACACATCTTGAAAATATGAAGGTTTCAAAAAGACGTGTTGTGCCCCATCTTGCTACCTGCCGACCACCGCCCCACGTACAGTCATCAAAACTGTTAAAACAACATAAAAAGAGGTGCCAGCGTATGCAAAGAGCGGGAGCTTATGATAGCGCTCGGGCTGCTAAGGCGGGCTGTGCGCATGCGCTGAAGCAGACGAGTGCAGTAGGGCACCATAGTGAGTGCCGATGACGAGCGCACAAGATGCGGTGGTAGCTATCGTGAGCTTCCACTGTGTGCGTAAGTAGGCACCGCGTGTTTTCTTGTGGTTAGCAGTTTTGACGACTGTACTCATCACCGAGAGCGCGCGCCGGCGCCTGCTGCATAGCGTGTTCAATGACACCCTTGCGTAGCTCCGCGAGCAGTTTAGGGTTATTAGGGGCAGATAGCGCATAAAAAAAGTCATTTCAAGGTGCAAAGTGTGCGCCCGTTTCAAGCTACAACCTGCATCAGCACCGACCGCACCACTGCCGATCGTCAGGTTGGACAGGTCTCATCAGTTACTTCTCCGGACCTCTATTGGCTAAGGGAAACAGTGCTGCTAAGTCATAAATAGTGGTGGTTACATGTGCCGTGGTTAGGGCTTTCCAATTGGAGTTATGCTCTGATATGACTGCAGGTTCATTTCTGGTGGCTTTTCGTCGGTTTGTTTCGCGAAGCAGTTTGCCCAGTGTTTCCTCCGACAATGCCCGAGCATTTCAGGCAGCCAGTCGGGAGTTCAAAGCGACGTACCGACTTTTGCGCCATTTCCAGGTGCAGAACTACTGCTCCACTAACCACATTGCCTGGAAATTCATTGCCGAACGTGGTTCGTGGTTGGGAGGATTTTGGGGAAAGATGATTCGGTCAGTCAAAGGCTGCCTCCGAAAAACGCTAGGGAAAAGTTGCTTCAAATTTGAGCAGCTCGCTACCCTACTCGCAGAAATGTAGGATGTCATGCATTCTGGCCACTAACCTACATCTCCTCTGACGCTACTGAAGCAGTGGTACTTACGCCTTTCCATTTCCTAACTGGTAGGAGGTCCACTGCATTGCCTAGCTCCAATGCTGGCGAACCATTTTCAAATCGCGCTGATACCCTCAAGCTGTGGAAGTGCATGCAGGAAAAAGTAAACATTTGTTGGAAACGCTAGCATAAAGAATACCTTTCATCCCTTAGAAACACGCCTATCAGAGGAGTACAGCCTGGTAACCTGTTTAATGTTGGCGAGGTAGTTGTCATCAAGGAAGACAAGGTGCCCATAACATTCTGGGAACTCGGTAGGATAACCACGGTGTACTCATCGGAAGACAATTATGCTAGAGCTCATAAGACAGCTTTACCGGGAGGTAGGGAAGACACTAGACCAGTACTGCTGTTGTGCCGGTTGGAGTTGGGTGAGTGAAAGTTGTGCGGCGCGGAGGATGTTTGGCATAGCTTAAGTGTAGCTTTAGGTGGAAAAACCGCCACTCTTTCTCATGTCTCGGTGCAACGCCCCAATGACACCTAATCAGTGAGGATGATCTTGCTGTCCAGCCCCACCCTGGAGAATGAATTACGGGTGGTCACATGGGGCCAGGCAGCATCAGCAATTTATCGCTCCGTGCGAGCAGAGTATCACCTCTGTTTTGTGCTGAGATGCACAAAAGGCCTCTAAAATAAAGTGTACTATGTCTCTCTCCAAAATGATTTGTACATGCAAAAGGCTAGGGACTCAAATAAGACTGCAAGTGCCAATGATAATTGGTAGTGTAATACACTGCTGTATACTTCAACTTACCCGTGGTAATTGCTTCTTCTCTCATCCTCCTGTGCAATAACAGCTCGGACGCGAAAACGGCAATTGCAGGGACCAAATAACAAACACCTTTACTATGCTGATATATAAGAAAGCACTCTTTGTGCGCTGCCAATTGCTTTGTACAGGCATACGACTACGATAAATATGCTGTTGGGCAAGTTGGTTCATTGCTTACGGAAACACGAGCGCTACAAACGGGGACAGAAAAAGTGAAGAACGATGAGACAGATGCGCTTCTGTCTCGTCCTTCTTCGCTTTTGCTGTCCTCATTTGTAGCGCTCGTGTTTCCGTAAGATACGACTACGTCTTCCAAAAACACTGGATATTTTGCCTGTTTAGGAAAAAGAAATGCACTGAGGCAGATGTCAACATTTTCCCCAGCCTTAACCCTCTTTTCCTGCAGCAGTGTAATACCCTCGTACGCAAACAACCAGGAGGGTAACAATCAAATCATACACACACACACACGTTCCATCGTCGTCATAGAGAAGACCGATGCGTCAGTGCACTGCCCACTTCCAATACTTCTAAGACTTTTACCTTACAAAATCGTGGATAAGTTTTTTATTTTTGAACCTAAATACGCTTCAACAGACCTGAACATTTCCAAAATTATTTTTCTTTTCTCTTGCCTGCGTGTAATAGTACGTTGTCTGCCAAAAAACAGGGCCACAAGGTTCAAAGCGTGCACCTTTTGTCACCTTTCTGAATTAAGAAGGAAGAAGTCTCTATGCGCTACCACATTTTATGTACAGTGAAATCCTTGATTCTTCTGAGCAACTTCGTCAGTTGGCAGTTATGGGAATTGAAATGCACTGTGGCGGACTTGAGCATGTGCGCAAAAATTGCTCCATCTCTTGTCCGGTGTTTATTACTGTCATTTGCTGAAAAACCGCGAAGGCAAATTTAATTCACCAAACGCTTCCATGCGCTGATCAACACGGTAGCAGCCTCAATGCATGCCAAGTTCTTTGTATACGCACACGGCCGATGCCGTTAAAAAGAGTCGATTGGTTGGCGAGTGTGGAACACGAAATAGCTATGGTAGATTTAAATAAGTGCAAGAAAATTGCTGCTTCTCTCCTCTCCTCGTGTAGTACTGCCTCGTACGTGGAATAACAACATGGTAAAAACAATGCACAGGCATTTTAGGGTCTTGAGCAAGAAGGAGGAGGCCTTTATGAGCTGCCAACTTTTTTGTCATTAGGCTAGTGTCTTCAAAACTGGATAATGTGTTGGTTATAGGGACTAAACAAACTGCGGTAGGTCTGAATAGGTCTGTGGCTAGTCTGCCTCTCTCTTCCCCTCGTGCACAGTGTGTATGCTTCATATGCAAAAACACACGACGTAAGAATCAGCGCCTGAACCCTTTTTGCCTTGCTGATCGAGAACGCATAAACATCTATGATCTATGCGCTGCAAGTTGTTTGCACATGCACGTGTTGTATCATCCAAATGACTGGTTAAGGTGTCGGCTATAGGAACATAAATACATTGCAACACATTTCAAAACTTTCGCATAAATTTCTTCTTTCTCACCCACCCACGTCTAATGCCGCCTCGCACGTCAAAAATCAGGCCAATAAGAACGAAACCACCAACACGTTCATCGTGTTTATACAGAAGGAAAAATCATGCTTCCACTGCGAAATTTTAAACACGCTGAACACCGGTATTTTAATACTGACTGCAGAAGATGCTAATTATGAGAACAAACCAATGCGGTAGATTTTAACAATTCGGTAAACATTGTTAACTTTCATCTCCAGAGGGGTGACACTGATCGCAAGAGACAAAAGACACTGCAAATATTACAAGCGCGAACACCCTTCATCATGAATTCATCCAGGCCCAGCACAATAGCCAGTCACAAGCGCGAATACCCTGAATGTTGTTTAGGCCGAAGAACTCTTTTTGCCCTGGCTTTCGCCTTTACGAGTATTACCAAATTGATCAACATTTTCGACCAAGCCTAGACAAGTTCGCAGTATGGCTAGGTGTCAAGCTTGGCCCTCCCAATATTCATCATCGTCATCAAAATCAGCCTATCAACGCCCACTGCAGGGCAAAGGCCTCCCCCATTATTCTCCAATTACCCCGGTCCTGTCCTAAATGCGACCAATTTATCGCCGCAAACTTTTTGATCTAGTATCCCAGCTAACGTTCTGCCGCACCCTTCAACGCTTTATTTCTCTAGGGATCCACTCAGTTACCCTTAATGACCAACGGTTATCTTGCCTTTGCTATACAAGCCCTGCACACGTACATTTCTTCTACTATATTTCTATAATATGTCCTTAACCCGCATTTGTTCCCTGAGCCACTCCGCTCCTTTCTTGTCCCTTAATGTTACACCTATCATCTTCCGTTCCATTGCGTGCTGAGTAGTCCTCATGTTAAGTTAAACCCTCTTAGTGAGCCTCCAAGTTTCTGCCCCGTAGGTGAGTACCGGTAAGATGCAGCAGTCATACACTTTTTTCATAAGGGACAATGGTAGGCTGCCATTCATTATCTGTGAATGGCTGCCGAATGCATTCCACCCCACTCTTATCCTACGAATTATCTCTGCCTCATGGTTGGGATCCGGGGTCACAACTTAGCCTAAGTAAATAAATTCGCTTACTACTTCCACGGCCTCGCCTCCAATCTGAAACCGTTAGGCTATCCCGAGGTTATTGATCATTAAACCGCTATGATATCCCTAGGGGATCGATCATTACTTTAGTTTTCTGCGTATTTCCAGGCCCACGGTTCCACTCTGTTTGTCCATTGCGGTAAGCATCCTTTGCAATTCCTGCCCCGAGTTACTTAACAAGTTAACGTCATGAGCAAATCTGTGGTTCTCAGGTATTCTCCATTACCCTTACTCCCGCCTGTTCCCAATCCAATGTTCGGAATATTCCTTGTAAACATGCCATGAATAACATTGGGCAGATTGTGTCTCCTTGGCTGACGCCCTTCCCCATAGGTATTTTACTGCTCTCCTTATTGAGGATGACGCTAGGTGTGGGCCTATTGTCCCATCGTGCCAATATCCTCAAGTATTCTTGCATAATGCTCACCTACATTCTGGATCTGTAATGCCTAAATGACTGCTGGGATTTCGACCGAGGTAAATGCTTTCTGATAATATATGAAGCCTATATATAGTGGTGCAGTATACTCAGCGCACTTCTCTATCACCTGATTGATCGTCTGAATATGGTCCGTTGTGGAAAAGCCGTTACGGAACCCTGCTTGATATTTTGGTTGACTGAAATTTCGGTTTCCAGAAATTCTGTTAGCGATTACTTAGGTAAGTACCTTGTAGACGACTGACAGTAAGCTGATCGGCCAATGATTTTTCAAGTCCCTCATGACCCTTTTCTTCTGGAGAAAAGAAATGTTCTCGTTCTTCCAATATTCTGGTACAGTTGCGGTCATTATGCATTGCGTACACAGGTCTGCCAGTTTTTCAAGCAAAATTTCTCCACTATCCTTCAAGAGGTCTGCTGTTATCTGATCCTCCCTAGGTGCTTTGCTTCCTTTCATTTCTTTCAAAGCGTTCCTTACTCCTTCGGTCGTTACTGGTGGGATGTCTATCTCCTCCGAACTACTTTCTCGTTCGGCTTTATCCCGGATATCCCGTCTACTGTACAGATCTTTATTGAACTCCTCGGCTACTGTGACTATTTTATCCTTATTTTTGACGAAATCGCCTTACTTATCTGAAAGCGCATACATCTGATTTTTCCCCACGCCAAGATGCCTCTTCACTGCTTTTGGTCTACCTCCGTTCTGTACAACCCGCCCCTCCCAATGTTCCTAGACAAAACTCTTTGGAAAGAATGCTTCCAACTTCTCCGCATCCTGGTCATTTTGCTTTGGCTGGCAATGAGTTTAGCCAGAAGCACATTGAAGTAATGACCAGCGGGTCCACGATCATCGAACATTTCAGGAACATTCGTACTTACTACATTCGTAGCAGGCACAGGTTTGTAGCACCACACGCAGAACTCCGGAAGAAACAGGGACATATAGAGAGGCAAATCCAGACTGTCTGTTTCCTGCATATCCGAACACTCAAACGCTTGATCCCCATTCAATTTGAAGAAACCTGTCCAATCTGTGAAGAAACTGCACTCTCCCGCTGATGATAAGGGAGTGTAAATCGAGTGGGAAAACCAGCCACTATTCTCTATTGATCGCCCCTCCACCCCCATGACTATTCACCAGTGATAGGAGATCTTGCTGTATAGCCCCACCCTAGAGAATGAGCTACGACTGGTCCCCAGAGGCCAGGGGCCGAAAGCGGGTTATGGTTCCCCACAAAGAAAGCACCACCTACGTAAGTGTTTACTTCCACAGGAGGCCTAGGAAATAGTTTATTATCTCTGCCGAATTCTTTGTGCATGTAACGGCTAGTGTCTTAACAGTGTGTTGAAAAGATAAGGATTATGGAAACCCAAATGCACAGCGGTATAATTAAAATGCCCGCGAGTACCTCTACTCACTTTTTACTGTTGTGTAATACTTGCTTCGACGCAAAATGTTGCCGGCGCCGCCAATCTGCTTACAACGCGTATGGCACGTGTCTTCAAAGTGGCTAACTACGTTGTCACCTATGGGAATAGATAAGCAGTATCAGGCTTGAATATATCCTCTAGGTTTGCCTCCTTTTGTTATCCAGTAAATTACTGCTGTACACGCCAACAACTACATACCCGTATTCGCTGATGCCTGTCTTCGCGAATATTTAGAATAGAAATGCCTTTGTGAGATTGAACGACTAGTTATAATAAAAATGCCTTTGTGAGATTGAAAGCTGCTCGAACACGGGTACGTCACGTGTCTTGAAACGACTTTAAAATGTTGCGGTTATGGGAACATTTATGCAGTGGCTGGCATTGCACGTTTCTGAAATCACTGCTGCTTTAGTATTCTCCCGATTTAGTCTGTCCTTGTACGAGAAACTTACCAAAAGTAAGAATTGACGTACAAATACATTCCATGGTGATGACCAAAAAGGAAAAGCCACAGCGCCGCCAACCCGTCCGTAGACCGATGGGGAGTGTTTTCAGAATGACTCGATTAGTGGGTGGTTTAGGGATTACGTACACTGTAGCTGGTTTCATTTTCATGAGACTGGTTCCTTCTCTGCTCGCTGCGTGCAACGGCGCCATGCACTAGAATAAAACAACCTAATATTCTAAGTGCATCTGTTTTTATTGTGCTGATTGTGAGTCGAGGGAAGCAGAAATTTTCTGCAAGTCTGTTAATGACACTGGCATGCTCAGACGGCCAAAAGTGATGATGTGAAATGAAGTCCGCTGTTACAGTGAAGGGCTCCGGCTAATCACCAGTCACTTTGAAGCAGTACCTTTCTATGTATCACTCATAATGTTTTGTTTGCACCACATAACGCACTGCAAGAAAGCCAATTTTTTCAGGTGATGATGATGATGATTTATGGAGAAGTGAATTAATAACGCTTCCTGTGGTCGGCATCGAACCTTGCTACCTCGTGTTATAGAAATGATGTATATCCCACTGCGCCATTTAAACGCGGTTGAAGCAGTTTAAATTTGAGAGAGGTGCTGGGGCGGGCAAGTCAGAGGTAATTATGCGCCTACTCATCTAAGGACTACAATGGCTCAACGCGAAACTTTATTCTTTCGAAATTGCGACGTTGGGAATGGTCGCTGTTATAAAGATTTACTGCAATTAAAAGCCCAAACTGCGTGCGAGCAATAGCGACAGCTAAGCGACTCATCACCATCTCAGACAGCATATACGAATCAAAATCGAAAATCAAACGGCTGCCAACGAATCCCTTTTAGGAAATCTTTACTTTCGAGCAACATTCTGGTCGGCATACGGAGGGGCCATAATTTGTTCAATGGGAAACTGAGCACCGGTTACTTCAATGGAATGTAAAGTAAACCAGTCGTTATCACATTACAGAAGTTCGTATGAGCCACAGCTGCCACTTCGATATAATTACAGAGGTTTTATTTGATGACATGCAACAAATTTTCTCACCCCCGCTTAACCAAAACAGAGGTATGTGGAGTGAACGCTTCTGAATTTGAAAGTAGCATAGTGATAATTTTTATGCTTGATTGATTCAGTATGTCTCCTGCAAGCATATAATTACAGGATTTTCATTTTATTATGTTTTGTATATATCGTGAGATTATTAGTTAACCTCCTAAAATGCCTGTAAATATCTGTATACCCTATGTTGCCTCCTGAGAAAGTGTGGGGAAATGTATTGTGTTTCATTTTAACCCTCCGTCTTTGTATTTGTAACTGTAGGAAGTGGGTTTTTGGTGCTCAAGAGATTTGCACATTCCTCTGTTTGACAAGGGTAAGAGCCCGGCGTCACTCCCGTATCTTCATTTGGAGCTAAACAAGTTTGTGATGGATCACGAATCTCAAGAGATGCACCTTCATAATAGCTTTGTGTGCTGATAATGTTCATAATAGGTGGGCAAAACTGCGCAGTATGGAGGAATATGGACACAGGATCATTTGCTCCCATAGAGTCTAGGCCACCATAGTCAGCTAGAGTAAGACTGCTGCTTATGTCTGGCAAATTGACCAAGCCTCTATTTACAAGAACATTTTATTTATTTATTATCTATTTATTTATTTATTTATTTATTTTGTTTGTTTGTTTGTTTGTTTGTTTGTTTGTTTGTTTGTTTGTTTGTCTGTCTGTTTGTTTGTTTGTTTGTTTGTTTGTCTGTTTATTTATTTACAGATACTGCTGTCTCGATACATTAGACATAGCAGGAGTTGCTACATCAGAAGAAGAAAAGAACATACATTATTCAACAACAAAGTGACATACCAAGCTTTTAAAACATATTACCAAATATGGTGAGGCAGTTCTTCCAAAAACAGTTCAATTGGTTTTTCGCGCAAGGAAGCATCTAGGTAGTTCCTAATCTCAACAACGTCTGGAAAATAGGAATACTGAAAGCAATTTACAAATGGCTGGAAGGGAACAATGTTGAGTGGGTGAGATCGGCGCGCGGCTCGTCGTACTGAATGACAAAACGTAATCTGTGCTTCAATGCAACTGCGGGCGTGTAAAATCTTATGTAACAGAGTGATACGATCAAGTGTGCGTCGAAAAGCAAAGGTTCTAACGACAATGACCATGAGAGGGGTAAAGGAGAAAAAGTGCGGTCATGAAAATGAACCGTATTGCTTTTTTTGTATGCCCTCGAGCATATTTATGTCAAGTGCAGTATAGGATGAATATGCCGCTGAGGCGTACTCCAGCAATCGTCGGACGAGCGATTTATACCCGGGTTAATTTGCAGTCCTTGGTAGAGTGCTTGCGTGTTCGTTTTATGTATCCCAATTTTCTAAGTGCCCTAGCGCAAATTATTTCGATGTGATGGTGCCACTTTAGGTTTTCTGTATAGGCAACACCAAGATATTTGAATGTATTTACAGAGTTTAGGTAGTGCTCATTGTAACTGTAACTAAACCTTAACGGCTGTTTTTATTGGTAAATGTCATTTGGAAAGGTTTTTGTAATTAATTCCCAATTTCTACGTGGGACTCCAACCGCAAAAGTAGGAAAATACTTTGTTCAGAGCATCTTGGTGATAAGAATTATTAACGCTAGTATAAAGAACGCAGTCGCCAGTGTACAATCGCAGCTTCACTAGTGTGTTATTAATGACCTCTGCGACATCAGTAATGTAAATACTGAACAATAGGGGCCCAAGCACCCAGCCCTGCGGTACCCCGGAAGTGACTGCACACGACGATGACTGCGCATGCTCAAAAGTATGAAATTGTGGCCTCAAACGAAGCCAATCACCTATCCAGCCTATTATTTTGTCATCGTTAATAATATTTCACAGTCTAATAAGAACGTTTCTTTACACACCACATCAAATGTTTTGCTATAATATATGATTATGGCGTCAACCTGATATCGAGTATTAAGAGCCGAAGCGATGTCGTGAGTGAATTCAATGAGCTGTGTAGGTGTAGAACAATCAGAGCGGAAACTATGCTGGCTACGCAAATTAACGCTGTTTTCAGTGAGGTACTGAAGTATATGTTTATAAATTATGTCCACTAAAAGCTTGCAACAGGTACACGTTCATGAAATAGGCCTGTAGTTAAAAATGAGTTGCTTATTACCCGATTTAAACACAGGAATTACATTGGCGATTTTCCACGCGGTCGGCAGAGTACATTTCTCTAACAATTTAGCAGAAATTATTGATAAATAAAACGCATTCCATCCTGCATAACGCTTTAAAAATATGGTTGGTTTCACACCTGGCCTTGCACCTTTAGTAGTGTCGATAATCAACAGAAGTTTAAGAACGCCAGTGTAACCTATTTCAATTGCTGGAAACGAATTTATTTCCTGGCTGCTACAAATGTCAGCGGTCGTTCCGTTGTCATCTCCAAATACAGTTTGCAAATACTTAATAAAGGCTTCAGAAATTGTGGAGGAATAGGAGCAGGGCGCCTCATCTCTCACGAAAGTTGACGGACAGGCAGTAATAGGATTGATAGTTTCCAAAACTTAATCGGGTTATTTTTAATAAAAGAACGTAACGTGGTATTCAAGTATAACTTTCGCGCATCGCTCAGTTGAGCTTTTAGTTCACATTTAGGCAAGTTAAGTTCGGACTCCCCGTCAATATTGTGAGAGCTGCGTCGATTTTAAAGTCCCTTAATTGAACGTTTAAGCTGTTAGTTGGCCTGCGATACCGAGGGTGTTTGACATGACGTTTTATGCTCTTGTGAGGAAAACACTGCGCTATACATTCATTAACTATGCTGTAAAATTTGTTTAGTCAACGTATCAATAATGCAGTGGTCACTACAAGATACGAAAGCGTCAAACCATGATGCAAATTTAGCAAAAATAGAAGTGTCTTTTGCGCATTCAAAATTCAGCAGTCCTAAACGTTGTTCGGACTGGCTTACAAAGAACATTTAAATCAACAATAACAGCCCTATTGTCGGAAAGTCCATGCGCAACCTTGCACTGATAT
Source organism: Haemaphysalis longicornis (assembly GCF_048455015.1). Classification (NCBI taxonomy): domain Eukaryota; kingdom Metazoa; phylum Arthropoda; class Arachnida; order Ixodida; family Ixodidae; genus Haemaphysalis; species Haemaphysalis longicornis. The sequence continues at coordinate 5,146,919 of NW_027526288.1, read as the reverse complement.
TCATTCTTAACCAATTCATGGTTGGAAAAAACAAGTTCTAGTACAAACTGCTCACGCGTAGCCTTATCAACCAGCTGCGATAGATCGAAAACAAGTGACATAATTATTAACGAATCATAAATTATTCTGTCATGACCAGTTGATGTTAACAAATTTCAATCTATATATGGGCCATTAAAGTCCCCGGTCAATACGAAATTAAAACAGTCCAGCTTATGTCTAACAATATAGCCACTGACAGTCGAAAAAACGTCTGAGGTAGAGTTAGTGGGAAGGTAGACAGCACCAACAACAATAGCGAGACAATCAAGCAATAGTTTGCACCACATAGATTCAGTATTTGAGAGTTGTGGAAGTAATGACACTTCAATACAATCATCTGGGGCTGGCTGTTTGCGTGAGAGAAAGTTGTTACCAGTGTCTTTTTACACATGCTGTAGAAAGAGAAGACTACGCTGGTTACTCAACTCTTCAAAGTTTTATCTCTCCCGATCACTACTCCTAATTTCGTTTTTTACACCTTGCAGCGTTCCTCAACTGGTTGTTTGTGATTTACCATCCCAATAGAGTGGTTTACAGTATTGCACTTCCAGCTACATGTAAGGGTGCGGGCACCCAATATGATTACCCGGCAGCTCTATTTCGGCAATAATACTGCCTGTTTGTGGATAGAAAATTCAACTGTCTTCTGTCACTCATGCTTTAAAAATTCAACACCTCCCTGCTATTTTACGAAAGTGTTCTTTAGCATAGTAGATACCGGGACACAACGCTTGTAAGCTCTCAGCTATCGTTTATGCACCTGATTCCGTTTTACCCACTGAAAAGATTTTTGAAGTATTTGCGGATAATTTGAAGAAGTCGTAGAAGCTATTTCCAGTACCACCTTCTTTGATAGGTGTTAGTGGACAGAACCGAAGCACGTTGAACGTGTGGTTTATGATTGCGCCTAGCATGACAGCGGTATCTCAATACTACGCGAAATCTTATTGAAAATATGGAAATCAAAACAAATTTCGCTGTTTCATCGGCGCTTTCGCTAGCTAAGAATTTCTTTGTTTCATTGCTCAAACCTCGGACGTCTTTTTCGCATCTCGCTTAATCGCATGATATACATCGTAAACAGTAAATTTACACTGTATATCACCCATTAAAATATTATTGTAATGAATTGCTTATATGTTGATTTGGAAGAAAGAGAAAAATTTATTACAACAGTTTCTCCTTTGATCAGCACAGCAGGTTGCCGGCGATGGCGGGAGCTTGTTCCCTGAGACACCCATGTATTTTGAAGTCTGTGGTGTCCAACGCCTTCACCCGTATCTCATCAGAGAAAATTAGGGGAAGGTGGCATCAGTACGCAATCATAGCAGATAAGGGGCGTATTATTTGAGCCACGAGAAGAAAATCAATGGACGAACAGGTTTGCGAAAAAAAAGCCATGCAGACCGCACATGACATTATGTTCATTTTCAGGTCCCGCCCTTGACGTTATCGAACGTTAGCAAGTTCACTATGTAAGGATTTCATATTTCTGTGGGAAATACATTGTCGTCCTGCGATCTCTCATTAGTTTACACTATATCGCAGAATAATATTGCTTAATTAGGACGGGATTTGGTTGTTATTTTGACTTCCGCTATCTTTGTGTGTTGATGGGCGTCTGAGAAACCCCTTTGTTTTGTATGTATAAGATTGCACATCTTTTGGTCTTCGGGGACAGAGAGATCTTCGACAAGAATTTTGACTGCATTAAAGTATCTATCGAAGATTTTGGGTTGGCCGTTTTGGAAAGTAAATATATTGACGCATGAGTGATATAAGGACCAGTGATACAAATTTACGGCGGTTTCGGCAAGTTTAAAACTGATTTGCCTGTAGTCTAATCTGCAATTTCCAACAAAAATAGGCTGCCAAGTTGGGAGTGTTTTTTCCGGAAAACAAAAAGAACAAAGCATATTTTGTTCAATTCAAAAACAAATTGTCAGTTGGGGCATCAGTCTGCTCGTCGGGAAAAGATCCCGATAATGAGAAAAAGGTGTTTCCTTAGTACATCCTCATACTCACTACTTTTTGGGACTCCGAACATCTGTAGGATCAGGGCAGGTATTTTGGAAAAGGTTAGCATTTTGGGTGGTAGAATTTCACAGTTTGTTATCACCATTAACACCCGATTGCTGCTTGTTCGTGTATATTCGCTGAATTTGCTGTTGATTTAACCAGATTAGGACAATTTTATAAGGACAGTATAAGGACATTTTTTCCAGGTACACTGGCCTTGTACCTGTATGCTTGCTTGGAAGTATCAATTCGCGCAATGACGTCACAAATTCCAAAGAAAGACACTGTCATGTGACCTACTTTAGAGACCTCGCATGAAACAGCGTACCAGTGAAGAAGGTGTGATCTGCAGGTTATGAATTGCATGAAAATCAGTAATTACTCCTGCTAGGTTGGAAGTCCTGCAACCCCAAAAAACTTGTATACTGCAGGCCCACCTAAGCGCAGCTTCCGTGGCCCCATACCTTCGACTTATCCAAACGGTCTTGTAACTTCTTCATATTGTGCAACAGCGGACTCACCAGATGTCTGCAAAACTGCAAAAAAGAATACCGCCGTGTGCAAAGAGTGTCGTGTGACTGAAAAAAAAAACAGTTTTTCTACCGGTTTTGCGCCATCCTGCTAAGAATTGAGTGCCTGCATCCTTCTAACGCTAGTCAAACTAAAGTGTGAGGCATGTATTGGTCCTCGCAATCTATTTCGACTCTCAGCCTAATTACATCACTCAAGTATCTACACGGCAATCGGGATTGCACAGGCGCACCAACCAGTCATTTCATCTCAATTGTTGAATATCAAAAATTGACTTCGCGGTTGCGGAAAATTGTGGCAGAGGGGAAAAAAGTACCGAAACGTTTTCATACCTCGTTAGTAGCACACCATAATCAACGCCGTGCGTGTCCCTAAACACCTCTTTGCAGATATTTGTATTCAATTGTTACCAAATGTCATCGTGTTTTGGTTAAATACACGGTGTATTTCTATACTTTACGTAAATTAAAGTGCCATTCATGCCACCTGTGGCTCTGGATCCCATTGTCGCCCCTATAGCATCGACCTTAGAAAAAACTCGTAAGAATGTGGTTCTTGCCAGTAATTTTAATTCGCAGAAATTGCTCTTGTAGGTGATATGGTTGCCAGATCAGGGAAGCTGTTGGCGTAGACATTTACTAGCCCCCGAAATAACGACTTCTGAATGAACCAAATTTGCGGCCGATGTTCTTTACAGAAGACACAGAAACGTAAATCGGCGTCGCGTCGACTGAACGGTTTTTGTTCACTTGGCGTTTCGGAGAATTAGGTACCCTGGAACATGTTATTTCAGTGTTTTTATTCGTTTCGTTTTGTAAGCTGTACCAGGTCACCGAAAGAAGTGGCTAACCACAGCTTCCGATTGTTGCGCAGCCAAAAAACTACCTCAGAATTCATTGTTCTCCGCAGAATAGTGCAATTACATCTCACTTCCGGAGAGTTTTCAAGACTTCTTTCATATGTTTCATGAAAAACTCCACTCACTAAGTAAAAGCTTAGACCGGGTAAGATGACGTCATAGGAGACTTGCTTGTTGCACCGATAATTCGGGCTTGAAACATGCTTCTGAGAAAGGCGTCCTGGGAACCAGATGCACCAATTCGCTGTAACCGTGCGCAGTTCAATTTTAGATAACGCCATCGCAACAAACCTGAAATGGGTTAGTAGGATACTCTTCATCACAAAAACTTAGCGCAAACTTGGCCAGATGGCAACACACTAAAAGGAACAACAAGGGCTGCCTCAGAACTAGTGTTATAATAAACATATCAACAGTATATAAACCTAAAAAGTGCAATCAAGATACCGTACTTACGTATAACTTTTCCGCACTCAGCCTCCCTTACGAAGAACAAACGTGACTATTTTCGAAACACCGATTGTAGAAAACCAAAAGCAACTATACGGCGTCCCCCACCCCCTACCCCCGACCTCTAGCAATATTCCAAGATGCATGCTCTGAGCCAGCTCTTCAGATTCCCTGCTCTGATCAAGCACTTTAAATTCTCTTACCGCAAATAAGTAAGTAAAAAACGGCTTAGCAAGGCAATATGCCAGATAACGCCTTCCGTAGAGGCTTTGAAGTATAGACTGCTTTAACGTTTTCTGTTATTTGCATTGCAAAACTGCGGTCGAACAAAGTGAGACAGTGGGGCTGACTGGCTAAAGTGACGCTCCTCTTTTTAATAAAACGTTTCCTCAGCCTGGTGTTTACACAACGCCCCGTTTGACCTATGCATACTTTGTCACCAGAAAGCGCGATAAAGTATACTACCCACGTCGCGCAGACGTTTTTTTTTGTTGTTTGCAGGATTATTCCAGTGCGCCTTGACATGCATTTTTTGTCCATTATTTTGTTTTTTATAAATTTTTGCGTACTACTGGTAAATTTCACCTTATATAGAAAATTCTTAAAACTCCCAGTTGACATCACAGATTGACCACAAGGCAGGCTTTCACCCGGTCGTATATAGCTTGCAAGCTAGGGAAAAATATGAAGAGGAACTTATGTACGGTTACTTCGGCCAATCCGATCGTATTGTATACGATACGGCTACGACAATGCTGGAGAAGGTAAGTTGCTACCGATTTTTTGTCCTATTGCATCAATGAACGCGAAGCCTATATTTGTACGAGGTGTTAATTTTTTAAATGTAAAAGTGTGAAATGCCTATCAAGAGAATATTGTCACAAAGTCAAAAACGGCGCAGTTATCTTCAAAGAAAACGAGTTTATTGGAGCGAACCTGTGCTCCCCTAACGACATAAAGAATACAGGCGGCAAAGCAGCAGTCAACAAAGTGACGTGTGGAAGCGAGCACGACGATTCGAATTAAAGCCGCGGCGTCTGCTCTGCAGCCTTTTATCTTTCGCCGCGAGTGTTTCGCAAACCGTCAATTTACATCAAGAACAAAGACGATTATTCTAGGCTGTTAGTTCGGAATGCTCTCCCTATCAGAAAAGATAACACAGGCGGCATAGAAAGAAAGAATGGAACACGCGCTTGCCTTAGCACACAGATAACACAGACCGGCGCAGCCAGGCGGTAAAAGGAAAACATAAATAAACAAACCAAATGCATGGTTCGCGGCATTACTCCCCCCCCCCCTCTAAGAGTGCATGGACCGGATGCTAACATAAGCGAGTGTCCGAACAAATAAAAAAAAAGTCCGTCATCGGGCGTAGAAAGATTTTAAGAGAACCACGTGGACGACTTCGGGTCGGGTGCGTCATCGTGATGTGCCGGAATCACCATCGGGGATTACTTCATAGGTAAGCTGGCCAACACGTCGTAAAATCTGGTAGGGTCCGAAATACCGTCGTAGAAGCTTCTCACTCAGTCCACGTCGTCGGATGGGAGTCCAAACCCACACACAATCCCCTGGGTAGTACTCGGCGTCTCGGCGTCGGAGGTTGTAGCGGCCGGCATCCATCAGCTGCTGGTCCGCTGTACGAACTCGAGCGAGCTGGCGGGCCTCCTCCGCACGCTGAAGGTATCCTTGGACGTCGGCGTTGAGCTCGTCGGCTTCTACGCGCGGAAGCATGGCGTCAAGCATCGTAGTCGGCCGCCTTTCGTACACAAGCTTGAACAGTGTCATCTTCATAGTTTCTTGGATAGCCGTGTTGTACGCAAAAGTGACATATGGGAGCACTTCGTCCCAGGTTTTATGTTCAACATCGACGTACATGGACAGCATATCCGCAATCGTCTTCTTCAAACGTTCCGTTAGTCCGTTCGTTTGTGGTTGGTAGGCCGTCATTCTCCGGTGATCCATGTTGCTGTAGCGCAATATTCCTCGCATCAGCTCGGCAGTAAAGGCTGTTCCGCGGTCCGCAATTAGGACTTCAGGGGCTCCATGTCGCAGCACAACTTGTCTTATGAAGAACCTTGTAAGTTCTTGGGCAGTCACCCTCGGAAGAGCAGCGGTCTCTGCGTAACGTGCCATCTAGTCATTCGCTGTGACAATCTACTTGTTCTGTGATTGTGACGTAGGGAACGGGCCTAGAAGGTCCATTCCGGTATGTTGATATGGCCTCCGTGGTCCGGCCATCGGTTGCAGTATTCCGGCGGGTCTTGTCGGCGGCGTTTTTCGTCGCTGGTAGTCACGGCAACTCTGAACGTAATGGGGTGACGTCGAATGTAAGTCGGGGCCAGAAGTACTTCGTCTTGATTCTTGCAATAGTGCGAGCTGTTCCGACATGTCCGCAAGACGAGTCGTCGTGGCACGCTTCTAAAATTTCGTCACTAATGACTGCTGGTATGACAAGTAGATAATTCGTTCTCTTTCCGGGGCTTAAATTCTCCTTCACGAGGACGGAGTTTTTCAGGGTGAATGCTGGTAAGCTCCTCTTGAACGCCCTAGGCACAGCGACGTGGCGTCCTTCGAGGTAGTCGATCATGACACGCAGCTCGGGGTCGGCAGGCTGCTTGGCGGCTAGGTCGCTCTCGGTAACGACTCCGAAGAACGCGCTGTCTTCATCGGATTCTTTAGGGGTGGGTCGACGGGGGCGCGGGACAGGCAGTCGGCGTCGGAGTGTTTCCTGCCGGATTTGTAGACTATTGTAACGTCGAACTCTTGCAGGCGCAAGCTCCACCGCCCAAGACTGCCAGAGGGGTTCCTTAAATTGGCAAGCCAACACAGCGCATGATCGTCTGTCACAACCTTAAACGGTCTTCCATACACGAATTGGCGAAATTTTGAAATGGCCCATATAATTGCGAGGCACTCTTTTTCAGAGGCAGAGTAGTTTTTTTCTTCCTTGGACAGACTATGGCTGGCAGAGGCGATTACGTTTTCGCCCCCGCTTTCCTTTTGGGGGAGGACAGCACCCAAGCCTATATCACTGGCATCAGTGTGAAATTCCGTTTCGGCGTTTTCGTCGAAATGAGCGAGCACGGGTGGGCTTTGCAGGCGTTGTTGCACTTCGCAGAACGCTTCGTCTTGGGCACTTTCCCAGCTGAAAGGCATGCTATCTTTCGTCAAGCGTGTGAGTGGCTATGCAAGGCGTGCGAAGGTTGCGACGAAGCGCCGGTAGTATGCGCACAGTCCCAGAAATCAGCGCACGCCCTTCTTATCTTTCACTCTTGAGAAGTTCGCTATGGGTGAAGTTTATACCGGGTCAGGTAGGACTCTCGCGGCGTTGACGACATGACAAAAAACGTAAGTTCATCGTACGCGAAGCGGTACTTTTCAGGCTTCAGCGTTAACGCCGACGTAAGGATGGCCTCGAGTACAGACTGCAACCTTGCAAGGTGTCCGTCGAAAGTCCGGGGGAATACCACCACTTCGTCGAGGTATACGTGGCAGGTGTGCCACTTCGGGCCACCTAGCACAGTGTTCATGACTCTTTGGAACGTTGCTGGGGCCGTGCATAGCCCAAACGGCATCACCTTGAACTCGTATAGGCCGTCCGGTCTTAAGAATGCAGTCTTCTCTCGATCTCCCTCGTCCACTTCAATTTTCCAGTAGCCTGTCTTCAGATACATCGATGAGAAGTACTTCGCGTGGCAGAGGTGGTCGAAGGCGTCGTCGATTCGTGGCAGGGGGTACACGTCCTTTTTGGTGATCTTGTGCAATCGCCGGTAGTCAACGCAGAACCTCAGTGTGCTGTCTTTTTTCTTCACGAGTACGACCGGCGCAGCCCACGGTCGATGGGTGTATAATGTCGTCGTTGAGCATGTCGTCGACTTGAGTCCGGATGGCTTCGCCCTCGTGTGAAGAGACGCGGTACGGTGACTGTTGTGTATGTCGGGCTCCGCCCTCGGTTATTATCCGTTGCTTCGCCAGAGGTGTCTGACGTAACTTTGAGTTCGATGAAAAACACTCGCTGTAGCGACGCAGCAAAGACAATAACTTTTTCTTTTCTTCTTGCGGTAGCACCGGATTCACGTCGAAGGGATGCGGAAGCTTGAAGGTATCGTCGGGTGCGCGTTCAAAGTCGGCGACTGCGATCACGTCACATGCTGGTTGCATTTCTTCCAGGAACGCAATTGCAGCGCCATTGTTTAAATGCTGGTACTCCTCGGTAAAATTGGTGACCAAAACATGGGATTTGCGCTGCTTAAACCGCGCAGTGCCTCTTTCGACAGACACACCGCGGTCGAGAAGCAACCTTTGTTCACTCTCCGCGATAGCGTCGACGTCCGGAGCAGCACCTTCACAGTAGACGGTGATCATTAATCTTGCACGGCGTGGCAGGGTGACATGATCGTCGGCGATCCTTACAGCTGCACCATGTTCGGGGTTCGAATCCGGTGTCATGGAGTGATCGGAGGAAAAGTTATCGACTTGGTCTGCAGATGGAATATTGCGCCGTTATGCGTCAAGAAGTCCATTCCGAGAATTACGTCGCGAGAGCAGTTAGGCAAAATGACGAACGCTGCTAGACGTCACGAAGTCAAAGAAAACTCCCACCTCCCATCGCGGGAACCCCTGTGTAGATGCAACGCATAGGGGGTTCACGTTGCAGCGTTGGACAGAGGAGGAACGGGTGCTGGAACGATGGAGCGGAGCGGCGCAGGCGCCGTGTTTTATAGCGCGCATAATGGTGAGGGTACGCGCCAGCGCCACTGCGTCTGCCGCAGCTATGACGCATCACAATCCAACACACTCCACTTTATTCCAACACAATCCAATCCAAATCCAATCCAAGCCAAGCCAAGCCAATCCAAGCCAATCCAATCGAGTCCAATCCAATGCCCCTCGCGAGAGAGCGTTCGCTATCGGAGAGGAGAAGGGGTGAGCGGCGGAGAGCGCAGCTGGCGCGGCAAGGAGAATGGGGGAGGGGTGGACGCCGACGACGACGCCCGATGCAGGAACAAGGCGAGTGAATGAGATGCCTTCACATCTAAAAGTGCAGTTGTCTTCAAATAAACGAGTTTTTCGGAGCGAACTTGTGCTCCCCTAACAACTCACAGAACACAGGCGGCGAAGCAGCAGTCAACAAAGTGACGTGTGGAAGCGAGCGCGATGATTCGAATTAACGCCGCGGCATCTGCTGTGCCGGCTTTTACCTTTCGGCGTGGGTGTTTCTCAAGCCGTCGATTTACATCCAAAACAAAGACGATTATTCTAGGCTGTAAGTTCGGAATGCTCTCCCTATCAGGAGAGATAGCACAGGCGGCATAGAAAGAAAGAATGGAACACGCGCTTCCCTTGGCACACAGGTAACACAGACCGGTGCAGCCGGGCGGTAAAAGCAAAACATAAACAAACAAACCAAATGCATGGTTCGCGCCAATATAATGAATGTCGATATGTGTCCTTAGCTTGCGTTCTTTTTAAAGACCACAAAAACATTGGCTGCCTATCTGCTCCTTCCGTTGGAAATTTTGAGGAAAGACGACAGCCGATTGTGGACATTTGCCAAGTAAATGCCTTTCTCCGCGTTCCCGCCCACCTCTCATGCTGTTCCTCCTCCGTCAGACTCTTCCCAAGGTAAACACGCTAGATGTTTGCTCAAGTCAATTTAAATTTACCGCGTTTCACAGCCCCATGGCTTGTGCCACTATACCAACGCTGCCGTACGGCAGAGAGAAGCATGAATGGAGGCGGCCTACTTCAACGTTTATAAAACCACGTTACCCTACTCCACGTGCATTCTAAGCAGAACGTGAAACCTGTCTAGTGGAACCTTTCATAACTATTCTTGCTTGATTTCCCAAAATGACGCCAATGCTGCAGTCGCGCGGTCTGCAGCAGGCGACAGAGTGATTTTTTTCTGCAGTGGATGTAGTATTGCATTCCACCAAAGTCTAGCATCCATAAAATATTTTATAAAGGAACACTACAATTATCACTTATGTATTGATTTAGGGACTTATATTTGCGTAATGTCTTGTCCTTGTTCAACAATGTTGACAAGTATTATATCGAACAAGCATCGCAAAAGATACAGGACAGGGGCAGATTGAGTGACGACTCACCGCTGTATGTATGAACATTGACACGGGAGATGGACGTTTAGATTTGGCGGTGGGTAATATAAGACTATTGCGCAGCTTTTGGTTCACTTTGGCCGCATGGTTGGGTCGAGTCACAGACAGATAGACATAGAGACATGCAGACAGATCAAAAAATCTGCGTTCACGTAGCACAAGAAAGACTATCGCCTTTAAAACATAAAATTTTTGTTAAAGCCTCTGTATATACATAAAACACAACCCTCAGCCATCAGCATGTTGAGCCATGGCGTGGCCCTATTGAAGCAAACGTATTAGGGTCATATTATTATTCAGCAAAAAATATCACATAATGCTAATTTTTTTCTTTTTCCATTTCGGTAACACAATATCAAAAAAGTGCGATTTGATCGAAGCAGCTGCAAATAGAAACCAATAACCCTTCCTACGCTCCACCTGTCTACACCAAATAGAACACAACCCGATGGGTGTGTATTAGCAGGCTTAAAAAAGCAATATATGTTTTAGTCAAATCGTTTTTTGCGCCGCCAATGCGAAGCTCCTGTTCTGTCATTCGCTACGAGGCCAGATTCATTGTAGAACGTTGTATAACAATGTTTATATCGCGACGGATATCAAGCTATTCTCGCCGTTTGGGCAAGATACGTCTTTTTTAAAGCAGATGCGGAGGGAGCAGAGTTGATAACATTATGTGTTAGGGAAGTCGCTTCACAGGCAAACTACAAAATTTTGTGCATCAGTTTTTAAAAGGCTCTCTCAAAAAGTCGCTGTACGACTACAATTTTAATGAGCTATTCGCAGCTAGGAACTCAAGCAACACAATTTTCCACATGGAGCAGTAAAAAACAGAAAAATTCCTGAACACTGTTATTCGTCCTCGTGTTAAAAATGTTTTTCTCTTCAAAAGTAAAGCCAACAGGGCTAGTTCATCATGCTTCATTTTACAGTGCTGCATACGCTTCAAAAAGAAACTCGTAGAACATGTATTTTCGGCGTTTTTTCGTGAACTTTCGGTTGTGTATTTTCCAAGCTTGTTCAAGAAGCTGCACGTTCACTGAGCTACTCAACTTTTGAATTGTGTGATCAAATTGTTCCAAGCAACATGCAGCATCCGGTGCCCTCTGAGCCTAAAGTAGAATTACAGATCGGTAGGATTGCTTGTGCACTTAATTTTTAGGAGTAAGTGCTCTAACCTCCCTTTTTTCTACGGAGTTTGGGTAAATATAAGCCAATAAATGTAACAGATTATTTGCCCTGCCACTGGGCACCCTTATAACAAAAAACAAATTAGCACAAATTGCCCTATGGGACCAATTGCCACCTTGCTAATGGGCCTACTGCAAACTACCATATTGCAAACCACCTTCCGGTGAATGGCCCGTAGACCCTCAAGCACCTTTCGCTCACTCATTAAATGCCGTCCTGTCGAATAATAAAGGAGCACAACCGGAGTACTGATGATGATCGGGTTTTATGGCGCAAGGCCGACTAGTGGCAAACAGCGCCAAAAACAAGGTAATTTACCAGATTGGTGTGAAAGTAAATACTAAATCTTGGCAGTTAAAATATGCGTCAAATGGATTAAAAGCAATAGAGATAGCTGGTGTAAGGGTCCAGGTGATCACGGTGCAAGATAAGAGATAAGGTTAAAAATTTAACATGGTTAAGAAACTGAAAATTGCGCATGTTAGAAATTACGAGAACATCACCTAAACTTACGAGGGTTACAGAGGAATGTTTTCTATGTATACCTGTGGGTAGTGCCTATGTCGTATTATGTTGAGTGCCTTGCATCGTATTAGCATGGGAATCACAGATAAGTGTTCTTCACACCTGCTGCACAGGGGTCTTGGAGGTCCAGTGAGCAGGTGCGAGTGCGTTGCATGTGTGTCTTATCCGCTACCTGCATTAGGCAACCTCAGTGAATCTGTTATGTGAATCAGTAGTGTATTATCTGAAGTGTGGTTTTATTCCGTGTAGTTTGTTATCTGTCTGTTCATTTCACTGTGCTTGCCATTTTTTACGAAGGGGTTGTCGAATTTGTGGTTTAAGACGACTGTGTTGTAGCATTGTTATGTCTACTGTGTTCCTGAGTTCGGCACCAGCGGCCCTCAACAGCAGCCTCATTGCCAGTGATCCCATCATGGCTCGGAACCCAGCACAAGACCAGAAAGAGTTTTTGGGCATACATAGACATGATAGTGTTGAGAAGCATATTGACAATTCTGTTTTTGCATGGCTTGTGTGATTGCAATGCGCACACAACGGTTAAAGAATCCGTATACATGATGGACTTTGGAGTTCTACATCTGAGTTTACGTTCACTGGACGTGACAGCAGTATTAATCGTATTCTTTACCGGAGTACGAAGCGTTCCTTGAAAATATTTCAGGATAGGGCCCTTCCTAGTAGGATTATTTGTATGACACGCGGGGAAGTTCATCGTAAAGGGTATCCGCCGATTAGGCAACCAGTTCTTTACCAAAAAGTTTTCTTCTTTTATATACAGGCTCAGAGGTTAACAAATTTGGCGAAATATATCGGGCATGTACGCGTATGTTTCAATACAATAAATAAAACATTACTGGTAGGAGTTGAAATGGTGTTATGGTGGCACCCGGCTGGCAAAATTAATGATGATGATGATGATGGTTGGTGTTTCATGGCGCAAGGCCAACGAGGGCAAAGAGCGCCAGAAAAGAAGTTATATAATGAAGCGAGGTGATTACCACAAAAGGGTAGGTATAAAAACATGTAAATCGGACATAGTAAAATCAATTAAAGCTAATGGTGATGGCTGGTGTATAGGGAAAGATTTGATTAAGCGTGATATGAGATAAGGTTTAAAAACATAACATCTGACAAATATTTAAACACACGTTTCATAGAAACACTGGCATCGTCACCTAGAAACAGCGATGGATGTAGTGGAATATGTTGTCTGTAGAGTTCTCTGAAGTGTTCGTGTCGTGTTGTGTGAAGTGCCTTGCATGTTATTAGTATGTGGACTACGGATAGGCCCTCCCCGCACCTGCTACACAGAGGTCTAGGAGATCCCGCGAGCACGTGGGAATGTGTTGCATGCGTGTGGCCTATCCGTAATCGAGCCAGGGTAACTTCGTTGTGTCTGTTGTGAGTATCAGTGGTGTATGCTCCCAAGAGTGGCTTTATAAGTGTAGTTTGTTGTCAGTCTGTTGATTCCAGTGTGCTTGCCATGTTGTGCGAAGGTGTTGTCTGATGCGTGATTTGAGGTCGGTGTAGGGTATTGTTGTTATGTCAACGGTAGTTGTAAGGGCAGCAGAGGCCGCTATTCGGTCTGCGGTCTCATTGCCTGGAATTCCAGAGTGCCCTGGCACCCAGCACACGGTCACGGTCACAGACATAACAGTACTAATGAGAGCATTGACCACATGGTTTTTAGACTTCTGTGAGGATAATGTACGCACAACACTTAAAGAATCAGTATAGATTACAGATTTCGGAATTCGACTTAGAACAATATTTTGAACTACAAGAATATGCCATAGGCCTCTGCCGTAAAGATACTTGTATTTCTATACATAGTTCTACAGACATTAATGGTGCCACCATGCGCAGCACAGGAAACAGTTGTGGCAGTTTTTGAAGCATACGTGTAAAATTCAGCACACTTATATTTGTGCTGCAGAGACAAGAAATGTTGCATGATCGCGCTTCTAGGCACTCTGTTTTTCTCGACACTTATAAAAGATACATCACATGGTATCGGGCGAAGCTGCCACGGTACTAGAAGTTCAGTAGCGGAGGTTTTGATGGTGTCTGAGAACATGACATCAAGTTGCGACGCTTCTTCTCTTACTCTGAAAGCGAAGGGAGCAGAGACTGATGGACGATTAGTAAGAAGTTGAGATAAGGATGTATCATAAAAAACTAATGTAAAAGGATGGTGAGGCATTGATGAGATTTTAAAGGCATAAAGCTGGTCTGTGTAGGCTCGCTGACGTTCTAGGCTCCATTTGTTGCCTTCTACATACAGACTTTCGACTGGACTAGTCCGAAAGGCACCACATGACAAGCGGAGCCCTAGATGAAGCACAGGGTCCAGCATTCTGAGGGATGTTTTAGTGGCTGACCCATAGACAACGCTACCATAGTCCAGTCGTGAGCCTATCAAGCTGGTAAAAACACGTAAAAGAAGTTGTTTGTCAGCACCAAAAGAGATGTGCGACAGAACCTTCAGGATATTCATTGTTTTTAAGCATTTATGTTTTAGTTGTTTTATGTGGGGGTTGAATGTGAGCTTTTCGTCAAAGATTATACCTAAAAACTTGTGTTTTTGACAGGAATAGAGGCACCGTGGAGTCGAATGTCTGGATCCGGCCGAATGCCACGCCTCTTAGAAAACAGAACACAAGTGCACTTTCCTGGATTAAATTTAAAACCGTTGCTATCTGCCCAGCCGGCTAGCTTGTTCACACCAAGCTGCACTTGGCGCTCGCAGACAGACAAGTTACAAGACTTAAAAGATAATTGTACGTTGTCTACATAAATTGAACATGAAATCGACGGTGGCAATGCCTTCCGAAGAGAATTCATTTTCACAATAAACAAAGTGCAACTTAAAACTCCACCTTGCGGCACACCGTTTTCCTGCACATGAACCCTAGAAAGTGCAGTTCCAACTCGCACACGAAACGTTCTTTCAGACAAGTAACTAACAAGCGTATTCATCATGTTACCCGACAATCCAAAGGACTTCAAATCGCTGAGGATGCCGTACCGCCAAGCAGTATCGTACGCCTTTTCAAGATCAAAGAAGACTGCCATACAGTACTGCTTGTGGAGGAAAGCATCTTTGATATACGCCTCTATTGCAACGAGTTGATCGTTGGTAGATCGCCCCGCCCTGAAGCCTGCCTGGCAGCTCTCGAGAAGACCATTGTACTCAAGAAAGTACACGAGTCTCCTGTTTATCATCTTCTCGAGGAGCTTGCACAGGCAGCTTTGAGGGCGATGGGCCGATAGCTAGCGGGAGAGGAAGGGTTCTTTCCTTCCTTTAGGAAAGCCATAGTAGTGGCTTTCCTAGGAAAGCCACTACTATGGCCTCCCTACAAGAGCGAGGAATGTGCCCCGAAAGGCATATGTTGTTGTATAGATGTAGGAGTGTTTCAAGAGTCTCTGGGTGTACTTGTTGTATCATGGTGTATGTGATTTTGTCTGCACCTGGAGCTGAAGGCTTACATGTGCTCAGAGCAACCTTCAGCTCATGAATTGAAAAAGGAGAATTGTAAGAAGTGTGCGACTTGTTGTTATCACGCAGGGACTTCTTTTCTACAGATGTTTTGTGTTTCGTGAAAGTGTTTGTGTAGTGTGCTGAACTGGACACGTGTTCGAAGTGCTGTGCAAGTGTGTTAGCCTGGTCTTCCAGTGTGTCCCATGTTGTACTAACCAGGGGCAGGCTGTGTGTCTGTTGTCCTTTTAGTTTTCGTATTCGTGTCCAGACTATGTGTGTATCAGTGTATGAGTTGATGGAAGTGAGGAAGGTGCGCCAACTCTCCCTTTTCGCCTCGCGACGCACTCGCTTCCCAAAAGCCTTTGCCCATTTAAAAGAAATGAGGTTATCTGACGTGGGGTACTGGCGAAGGACACCCCACGCCTTGTTCTGGGCCTCTCGCGCCCACCTGCAGTCCTCGTTCCACCAGGGCCTCCTTGGGGTGCGGGACCCACTGGAGGCCTGGGGAATGGACTTTTCGGCGGCGTCGAAGATGTGCGCCGTGACGAGTTGGGCGGCTTCCTCCACGTGTAGGTGTTTTATGGATGTGTGGTGTAGTTGAGATATTTGTGTGAATGTGCTCCAGTTTGCTTTCGATTCATTAAACCTTTTATGGGAAGATGGACTGCTCGGACGTATACCTACATACGTTAATGAAGTGGAGAAATGGTCACTACCATATGGGTCTGTGCCCACACCCCACTCAAGACATGGAAAGAGAACTGCGGAACCAATCGCCAAGTCAAGATGCGAGTATGTATTGTGCCCTAAGTTATGGTATGTAGGCTGTTTTTTGTTGAAAAGGCATGCTCCGGAGGGTGTAAGAAACTTCTCTATCAGACGACCTCGGGCATCCGTTTTGGAGGAGCCCCAAAGAGAGTTGTGCGCATTAAGGTCGCCTGTTAGTATGTATGGTTCGGGCAGCTGGTCAACCAGTGCCTCGAAATCAGAGCTCAGAAGTGCAAAATCAGAAGAGATGTATATGGAGCATACCGTTATCAACCTATTAAATATTATTGTACGGATCGCTACAGCCTCGAGGACAGTGTTTAAAGAGAGAGGGTGGCATGCTAATGATTTCCGGGCGATAATGGCCACACCTCCTGAAGAGTGGGTGCAGCCGACCCTGTTCTTTCTGAATACCATGTACCTATTTAAGAAATTTGTTTGTTTAGAATTGAGGTGGGTTTCCTGAAGACACATGATACTTGGCTGACTGGCATGCAGAATCTCATACACATCGTCAAGATTTTTAAGGAGGACTCTGCAGTTCCATTGGATGATGTTTTCTGTTCCCATTATTTACGTTTAAGATTGACTGGAGTGTGTTTGTGTGTGTTCATGTGTCGTCTTTCGGGGCTGTTACTCTTGGATTAGGGTTTTTAGTCCTTTCTACTGGCTTGGCTGTCGGAGGCCGCTCCTTGCGCTGCGTTGCAGGCAGGAACGGCGCGACGTCCATATCGTCGTCGGATGTCCGAGGGGTGCCCGTCGAACCGGGTCCCCCGGGCTTGGCCCCACTTCGGGAGCCCTTCGTTTGAGCCGCCAC
The DNA here is from genome assembly GCF_048455015.1 of Haemaphysalis longicornis. Lineage (NCBI taxonomy): Eukaryota > Metazoa > Arthropoda > Arachnida > Ixodida > Ixodidae > Haemaphysalis > Haemaphysalis longicornis. Next base: position 5,130,108 of record NW_027526288.1, on the reverse strand, counting down.
CGCCACCACTGTCGTGGGCGCCAGAGCTGGCACGGGCGGTGCGGTGACGGTGGGAGCCGGTGCGGGGCCCGTGGTGTCCATCACCTCGGTACCCTCCAACGCACTGGAGGACGGGGAGACAGAGGCGGGAGCGGCACCGGTCCCAACAGAAGTGGTTTGCACCACAACCGCTGCTGCCTCAGCAAGCGGCGTGGTGCCGGGTTGGGCTGCGTGAGGCAGCCCAGTGGGGGGCGGGGGCGGGACCAGGTTAGACTCGCTGAACTGGGTCCCTGTGGAAACCAGACGTCGCTCCGCCCCCCGGCGAGCTGCGCCGGCGTACCTCCCCAGGGGGAAAGAGGCGAACCTCTTCCGCGCCTCTGGGAAGGTGATGTTCTCAGTTACCTTGATGTTGATTTTTTTTTCGGTTTGAAATTTTTCGCACTTGCGGGAGTAGGCTGCATGCGCCTCCCCGCAGTTAACACAAGAGAGGGTGTCGGATGGACAGTTGTCAGTCGGATGATCATGCGCCGCGCATTTTGCACACGTCGTTCGGCCACGGCAAGAGTTTGTACCATGCCCAAACCGCTGGCACTTCAAACAGCGCCGCGGATTCGGGATGTACGGACGGATGGAGCAACGGATAAAACCTGCATGTATGTGTTGTGGAAGAACTGCGCGGTCAAAAGTGAGGATAATGTGCTTGGTGGGAATCTCCTTGTCGTCTCTGCGGATAGTGATGCGTCTCACGGCAGTGACGCCCTGATCCTTGAAGCCGGCAAGGAGATCCGCATCCATTTCATTCAAGAGATCTGTCCCGGATATCACACCCTGCGAGCTGTTGAGGCTCCGATGGGGTGTGACCCTGATGTCTAGATCAGCCAGTCAAGTCTGAGCTAGAAGCTTCGTGGACTGCTGCTTGTCATTTACCTCGATTAGTAGTTCACCAGACCTTTGTTTTTTGCACTTATATGGTTTTCCTACTATGGCTTCAAGATATTTTGCAATCAAGAAGACTGACTGAGATGCTAGAGGGTGGGTTGGATTGAGCGATTCCATCACAAGAAATCGAGAGAAATTATCCGGTTCAGGAAATGTCAAAGATGGCAATGAAGGAAAAGATACCTCGGTGCGGCCCCTTTTCAGAGACCGATCACGTTTGGGGGGGGGGGGGTTTGTAAGTACCATAGGGCATACTATAAAAGCAGGGAGACTGGGGTACTTTCTTCTTTGACCTTACCCTGGTAGTCAAAGAGGTCCCGGGGCTCCCTGCCTGGTAGACAGGCAGGGAGCCCATCGGCCGGAGCTTGACCAAGGCTCCGACGGCCACCGTTCACGGCTTCTAACCCTTCACCTTTCAACTTCTAGTCACGGTAGGTAACAACTTAAGTATTGGGGGCTCGGGGTACGCGGTGTCGCCACTCACCGTCACCAAGATTACTCAAGGTGCCCCGTGCGGGGCGGCTGGCAAAATTGTTTGTATGGGGGCGGAACGATTTGGATGGCGCTGGCCATCTTTATACTCTTCCTCTATCGTACCTGGATTTACAGTTCGGAGCTGGCTATCGGCTGTACTTACTACGTCTGACGGGAAGGGTTGGGTTTGGGTGTAAGGTCTGGGGATTTTTGGCATTCGCGTACCAGGTGGTAGGAAGGGTGTTTTTTGAAACAGAGTTGAAATTTCTGGATCCATTTTTTTTTTTGTTCTAGTATATTTGACGCCTTTATATATATTATTTACTTTTATTTATTTTTTTATTTATTTATTTATTTATTTATTTGTTTATTTTTATTTTTTGTTTTTTCATTTATTTATTTATTTATTTTGTCAGCTTGATAGTTTGGCCCTAACAAAAGGGGCGATAGAAAGTATATTTCATAAGGAAATTCCAAGAATATAAATGTGTCCGAAAATTTGGCAAAGAAAATATGAAATATGGAAACAACAAGACATGAAAACAAACACGTTTACATACCAAGCAGTGGTTAATAAATAATCACTACTGAATCTATGGCATAAGTACGGTGTAATCAACCCAAAGGCACGTTCTTTAAATCCGTTATCGTCCGGGCGGAGACCAAATATTCCAAAAGGCTAGTTCAGGCAATACAAGGTGTGAAGGACTTTGCATGTCGGCGCTTTGCTTAGCGTTTTACCGAAGTTTGTACGAATGGCTCAGGATCCACTGAATGACTCAGGGACCCCCCAGAATACATCTGAAATAGAAACATTGGTCAGAGAATTGTTCGCCCTTTTTGAGGATTTAAAAGCAAAGTGCCGTAATTAAATTCGTGTGAGAGTGGGTAGCGCCTTGTTTAGATGTGATGAAATACATAGATTTTCACTGGATCCTTTACAATGCGTGAATATTCAATTTAGTATGAAGGTCCCACACTGTGCATGCATATTCAAGAAGGGGTGTGATGATGCAAGTATAAGCTAGAAGTTTAGTATTTCACGAAGCACCTTTTGGCTTGCACCGGAGAAGGCAAAGCTCAAGAAATGCTGATGCACTTATGCTTAACACATGGTTATTCCAAGGGAGAGTAATTCTCAGCGAGGCCTCTAGGCATTTGTATTCAGTTACCTAAATAAAAGTCCGGGGTAGAAGTATATACGGGAAGTTCATGCGTTTACGTTGGTTGGTTATCCTCATCAATGCACTTTTGTAGTACTTATTTTCTTATCCTACCGATAAAAACATGACAGAATATTACGAAGTTTAAAGTAAGTCGCTCTGATTCCTTCTTGCAATCATTTCTGGGAGTAACGCACAGTCACGGGTAAACTTTTAATTAAACTCAGTGTTTTACTGCGGCAGCCATGTCATTGATGCAAACTAGAAACAACCAAGGCCCCACACAATTTTCTGAGGGACACCCGAGCATACTGGCATACGGGTGGAAGTTTTCAAAATCAATGCTTGTAGAATGGTGTATGCAGGTACGAAATATTCTGTAGATGTCAGGACATCGGGATTTGTTTGTGAGAAGTTTGGGAGTGTATACCCGTTTTCCGGCGCTCGCTCGTTTAACGGGTGAGTATTTTGGCATATGTTTGCTGTTGGGTTGTCTTAACAGTTGTTCCAGATGGGGGTTCCTGTCTCTCGTAAAAACTTAACAGTCTAAATGAGCGTGGGCAATGGCGTGTGGCACGTCATTTCATAAGTGAATACAAGATTTGTTAAGTGCATTCGAGTACACAGCTTCATGATCCCAAGATTTACCGATTGAAAATAGACAAAAATCTTGTATCCACCTATTGCAAGCCAGCCTTTATGGACAAGCGGCTCGGTTGACTGCCGCCGGCTATGCGCTTCAATAACAATCTTCGGTAGATAAGAATGTTCTAAAACGGGTGAGCGATGGACGACACAAGCACGATGCTCCAAAAGAGAGAGATAATAGACAAATCCCTACTATATTATACATGCACGCGCTTTCGAATAATCCGAAGATAATACGAAAACAGGCTAACGTCAACGTGCTATTTTCCGCTCCTAAGATGCTATATAAGCTTTACAACAAAGTTAATGAGGGCCACGTCGAGTCTGATGTAGAACGAAACATCGCACGCCGTTCGTGGCTTGCTCGGTTGGCGTGGAATATTTAAACAAATGCAAAAATTTAAACAAGTGCAAAACAAGTGCAAAAAATGTATATCGGACAAACAGGAAGAGGTGTGAATGACATTTTCTGCGAGCTTCCCAATAAGGTGTAAAAGGGAGATAACGGACATCTAGGGACACATTGCAAAGATTTTGGTTGCTGTGCTGACCCCAGAAAAGGCTCCATAATTTATAAAGGTAACAATCAAATGACATGGGAGATCGTTGAAGCGTACGAGATATATTGTAACAGAAAACAATGCGTCAGGTACCTTTTGGTGTAGTTAAATGACGACAAAATTTCTTTTTTTATGTGACGGCTTGCAATGTTTATGTCCCTATGGCAAAAGGCGGCGCGGTGGAAGGCAGCGGGCACCGCGTGCCTGATTTTCGTAGCAGCGCACGCACTTTCCGGTGGCCCGAGCTGCTAGAAAACACAAGCACTGGCGCTGTTTTTCGCGTGTGCCGGCGCTGTTTTTTGCGTGTGCTGGCGTTGCTTTGAGCGTGTGCTGGTGCTGGTTTGCGCGTGCGCTGGCGTTGCTTTGCGCATGCCCTGCCGCAGGATTATGCTACTTCTGGTGCTGGCGCTACAGCAGTATATCTCCGATTTTTTTTTAACAGGAATAGCTAAACTTTACAAAGTTCCCTTCTATTGCCTCTTGATAACTTTGCACAGGACATCCCTAAGTTTTCAACTCTTGCGCATTGGTATTCCATGCACAGAGGCTTTATTTTTATAATATTAATCGTAGCTGACGTATTCAAAGATCCCGTTCTTTTAGGCTGTCTTCTCGACGATGCAGGGTCGCAAATTAGTAGCCCATAAACCGCGTAGAGCGGTGTACCCTGCTTTAGGCACGTCCCATGTCTTTCTTTATCCCCAAGTTCTCATTGGAACCTAAAAAGAAAAAAAAACAAAACGAAACAGGCAAAAGCGAGATTTATCTGTCCACAAATACAGAAGTTAAAGAAAATTCAAGTGGTTACGTCTATTTAGGTCGTTATTAGGGCCACAAAAAGAATTTAGAAAAATGGCGCAATGTCTTAAGCTGGTGTGCAACGAAGGCAATCATGCAAACCTGTAGGCCCTGGTCAACTGTTTACGTGAAACGTTGCGAGAATACTTGTTAATCATTCCTTGAAGCTGAAGACCCGAAAATGGCAAGGCCAATTAACCTGGACATCCACTTCCCACAGGCTTTTGGCCAATAATGTCTTTTGGCCAATGCGTCCATTGTTTTCCAACATTTGTGTTGGCCAATGATGTCCACTGGCCAACAAACAGTTTGTCTAATGGCCAACAGGCTGTAGTACAACATTCTCACCGAGACTATAAACTGTGCAAGCATGAGCTCATCGTCATTAAATGGGCCGAATGAGCACGTGCTCACCCAGCCACTATATACACAATGCAGATGATGCAGTGCATCAGCAAATTGCCTTTTAAGAACAGCCCAGGTTGATAGCCGGATCTGTCGCTTCAGCAAAGTGTACACCACATGAGCTATTGCAGTTTTTAGCTTCCACCTGAAAATAGAGCCTTTCACTGCAGCAGGGGATAGACACATCACCACTGACATATATCCTAATATTTACCTCTTTGAAAGGCACATTATGACCGTTAAGTCACTTTCCCCTTTAAATGCTCAAAAAAGCACCTGCTACACCAGCAGTTCACATTCCAAAGATGAAATCAGAAAAAGGTTTGTTTAACAACTTATCTCTTAGAATCACATGCAGCCATGACACTATGACTCGCTCAGGGGAAATTTCTTACTAAATTTCTTCTAGCTGTGACTTCAACATTACAGAAGTATTTTTAATGTTTTGTTGGATAAGCATTATTTACACAAACAATGAATAAGCAAACAGTCTTATGCCATCCTGTGACTTCACCAAGTGTCATTTCAGGTGACATAGTGAAGGTGCTTGCATATTCTCGATGTTCAATGCATCGGAAGCAACCGAAAATCATGCCGCCCATACGCTGCACATTCCATGGGGCTGATGTGCTGCATTTTGCCCCTTCCATGGCATTCAGAAGCATGGACTGGCATTTTTTTCTCCTACCTGCGGAATAATTTAGGAGTGCTCATTAAGAATCATCTAGTTAGCCGTCGAGTTCAATTTTAATTTTGAAAAAAACATTCGACGGATGGAAGAAAAGGGTATACGGCGGCAGCCTTGGAATTCTGCGTGGGGTCATATCCAAAGCCACAACTTCACCCCGTCAATGAGCCAGAGCATTGTCAAAGGTAAAGACAGCTTCGCCATTGCGGTCGTGTCAACAGGCTTGCTGCAATGATTCTTCGAGGCACTCGTCGAAAACGACTATATTTTGTCGGTGGTACCCCAGTGGATGATGCCATTGACCAACAATAGGAGGGGGATGTTTGTTTTCCTTCGCTGCCCGTCACGTTTTACAACTAGAGCACTCTTTTCGCTCGGCCAAAGCAAAACTCCATATGCTCCACACTTTAAAATTGCTCTCAATAATGTAGTAGCACTACACCATCGTACCCAAATTCAGCAACGATTCAGCGTATTCACAGCGCTTCACCATGGCTAACTTTAGGAAAATACCATGGCTAACAAGTGGTCAATGCTGGAGGACTAATTTCAAGGTGTGGCATGACTTTGTTCAGGGAAGACCGGATCTGAGAAAGCATTACGGGTACGGGTACGGGTAGTTGTCATCGGATACGGGTAGTTGTCATCAATTTCAGTCAACACTTGTACGACAGTCTCATCAAAAATCTATTGAATAACCACGCTTCTTGGCGGTGCTCCGTTTCGTTGCTGCAATAAATCTTGCTGTCCTGACATTTATGCGAAGAAATTCCAGGAGAAGCTTCAAGTCGCCACTGCACTAAAACACGTCAAGGATAAGGGCTAGGTCAAAATTCGAAATGGTGTTTTACTTCTCTCCAATAGAAGCTTTTTTCGGTGTTCCACGATAATGTTTTCTTACTCCATTCTATGCGAATTATCTTTTGCGTGGAGCTGAATTGGTACCTGGCATTTAAGCCATGTGCTCGCGGGCAATACGCCGGGAAGTTCGTTTGATAAAACGCAATTCCTAATACCTTTGTTATTAAATTTTTAATATATGTTTTTTTCGTGGAATTAGCTGGTGCTTTCTAATGCCCATCAAGATAAATAGTCCGACTCTAAGATGATGCGCCTTGTGTAGAAACATTCGCTGCACATGTCATCGTGCCCTTATTCTGTAGCAATTCTGCCGACTCAAAGCACTTTGATTTGATTTCGGGCTGTTTTTCTCTACAAGTAATAAAAAAAGCTCACAATCCAAAAAAAAAACCTTTTTTCAAAATTCGAATAAAAAACGCATTTAGAATTGTGTTCTATTAAAGAAACTTCCCAGTATATTGTTGTGGAAGCTGTGGTAGTGGCGTCCTAGCACACCGCCGTGGCTCCCGAGAAAGACGCCGGGTCCACAGAAAACCGCACTTTTAGTCAGATTTCCCCGAGGCCCAGGCACACACTACCACCGCCCATTTTCTTCTTAGTGCACACATCCATCCTGTGGAATTGACCACTACTTTTTTGTGACTACCACACTCTCCACCTTCCGAGGAAAAGGCCGCCGCACAGTCCCCGAGCCAACCCAGCATGGGCCAAGAGTAACTGGAAGGCATCAGCATCGGGAACTAAAAATGATTCTAGAGTACACGAAACGGCTGTCAACTGCAACCTTGAAACTCAGGGACATCCTCCCGAACAGCAGCCACAGGATCAGACCAGCCCAGGTAAAGCCATAGACACCGCTAGATCACTGGCGCCAAGTGAGGAATCCCACCAACCGGTGAATCTGTGACCAACAGCTCCAGAGTGAGGAAATAGGGCCTGCCGGCCAGAGGGACGTGGCATAGGAGGGGAGCAGAGAGCACCATCGATAAGTTCGGTTCAAGGCCCACAGCACACACGCGGAGGCAGAACCGTGGAGAGGAGAGAGGAGGGTATGCCCGGAGCAAGCTACATGAAGCCGGGAAGGTTACCCCAAGGCCACGGAAGTAGGAGCTGAGGATGCCACTGCGTCACCCACAACGCGCATGTCGATGTGGCAGTGGCTAAAGTCCTCCAAACCGTGCTGCGGTGAATGCGGGCGCTGCTGGAGTGAATGCCAAAATGATGCGGGACGCGAAATAAGCAAAATTACCGCCCGGACACAAACACAATCCCAGCTGGGAAAAAAATTAGTGCCCTTCCACTCAGCGAAGAGGTGTGATATGCAAAGCTGGACGCAGTGCACCGAGTGCATGAAACATAACACGTTTATTGCGTTTATTGCAATTTGCGATGGAGCATACTTCCTGGGTAATTATCTAAAGGAACCTGTGAAGGATACAAGCTTTGTTCTTGCAGATACACCTTGAAGTGCATGTGTCCCTCCCGCGTCGTAAGCATCTTACTGTTTGTGTAAAGCCGGGTTCAGAATGTTGCCGCAACTGTCGTAATAACTTTAAGGAATGACGTCATTTCACGTCTCATCCAACCGAACTGCTGGACATGAAATTTTTTATGTCCGTAGATCACGATATGCCTTTTGCGTCGGTAGTGTGAACATAGCCTAACAAACAAACCCAATACGCTCTACCACTAAGGACTTCAATATGTCCCATAGGCCGTTTACCGTCCGCGTTTAAACCTCGCACCAGCACAATGGACATGCCATTTATTAGTACGGGCCTGAAACCTATAGCTGCTAATGCACGCCCCCGCCACCTCCCCGCACTATTCTCCACTACAAACCTGCGCACGCATAAACCTGTAACCAGTCATGTGCGGGTGTTTTGAAGTGACAGACGCCATTGAAAATATCCGTTGAAAGCCCTCTGAAGAAGTGATATTGGTTCACGCTGGCGTTCTGAGGGGGCAGGCAGTTGTTCATCCGGGAGAGATTTACCGCTTCTCGACGAGCTGAACTTGAGGTGGTAATGGCGGCGTCAGCAGCTTTCTGTTGTTTTGTGGTGATGCGAACTTCTGGTCGGGCCAATGCTTCTATTCTTGTTCTTCGTACTTCAAACAAACAGGATGCATCCGTCCCATAACGATTTAAGACCTTTCGGTCCTTTAGCTCAGTTTTGGCATACAAACTTCTGCCTGTCCATTTTGCTTCACCCTCGTATGAATCTTACGGTGGGTGTAAGATGTCTGTGTAACACATCAATCTACACCCGAAGAACTCGATTAAGAAGGGTGGCTGACTAACTGCATTGAGCCATGTAATTCGACATCTAAATCTCCCACCAGCACATACGGCATTTCATCGGTATCAGAATGACGCCTACCTGAGCCTGCGTGTCCCTTTTTCTACTCGCAAGCCGTTCACGCATAAACCGGCAACCGGTGAAGGCGCATGCTTAGGCGTGAAAGACACCGGCGAAAATGTCGCTCGGAAGGCTTTCCAAGCTGACAAAAACATGGGCTTAAGCAGGCGCGTCAACTGTGGAAGTGTCTCCTCTATCTGAAGGGAATCCCAGCTTCTTGGCGAAGTGAATTTGAGCGGAAATGGTGACGGCCGGCTTGGGTCGTTTTAGGGGGCAGCCCTTGGCAGCCGTTACCTGGGCTTCGCAAGAGCGGCATCTGTTTATGTCCACGTACCAATTGAGTGAACGCAGCAGCGACAAAAGAAAGAAAACCGAGAGGATAGTCTAGCGAACGAATAAATGGAATACACTTGCGGCAATTCCGTCATCACTCTCACTGCCTTTCCCTCACATATGTCTGATGCGTCACTACCTAGGGGCACCCGATATGCAACAGCATGCCCACTGCTCCCTTGCGCGGGGCTAGTCCAAACACGAGAACTTCGCGCGGTAGGTTCAAACACGATTTGCAACATGCTGGCTGGCGGTGGCGGCACACTACATGGTAGCAGCAGAGTACCGCACGCCGCTTTACGTTCACTGATTACGCCAGCACTCCCTGAAACGCAGCATAAAGGCGCCGTGACAGAGAAGATTGCAGCTCACGCTGCATACGAATTTTATATTCGATGAGTGTAGTGATCGTCAGTGCATTTTCTTGCACCCATCCGTGATTCTGTTTATTTCTCGCGAACTTCTGATTACCGCACCACCACCATTAGCTGCGGTGTGCACAACTTGCACAAGGGGCATTGGGGAAGGCGAGGAGAAAAATAGTTGTGAAAGAGGTGTCAGCGGTGGCGACGGGGATCCCCGGAGCGGCACCGAATAAATCAATGACACCGGAATAAAAACTGTAGGATTAGACATATACTGCTTTGCAGTAATAAAAACCGCATCACGTGGGACCGATCAAAAATCAAATTCAGGGCTAAGAAAAGAAAATAAACAAAAAAGATACCCAAAAGGATGCCGTACAAACAACCCATAGAAACGTAACAATATGGGAGCGCAGACGCCACTAAGAAATAACCACCGTTTTAGCCAAAAGTAAATAAGTCCACATGGTACTGTTTACGTTCTGCTATATTAACCGGGCCTGCATGTTGACCTGTCCTGTTGCGTAAAGATACGTTATGGAAGAGAGCTTCTCGCTTACGGTAAAAGGGCCGTAGCAATTCGAGGCTAGTGACGCGGCAACCTTGCGTGAAGCGTCGCTCAGCAGATGAGTGCGCCGGAGAACCATGTCTGCAACCGCAATCTGAACATCTTGACGGCCCCTATTGTACTGCTCCACCTGCTGGAGACCAGCAACGTCAAGCTGCTCCCGGGCAACCCGTATCGCGCCACGCCGGCGCCGGTAGACGGCCACAGCATGGGGGGATAGATCAGAACCCGCGTTCGTTTCTGGAAGTGTCCTCTCGAGAGGAAATGGCAACTTCCAAGCGTAATTTATTTAAGCCATCGTGAACTAGTTAGACCGATTCTCCGCGATGAGAGTGGCAAATGCAATCCAAGGCAGCTTAGCGTCCCAATTCTTGTGTTGCTCCGTTTGAGCAATTAGCATCGCCTTGAGGCTGGGATTCACGCGCTCAGTTATGTTTGCCTGAGGGTGATATGTGGTGATACGCTTGTATTTCACGCCTACAGCTCGGCAGTTCTCCAACAACGTGCTCGCGCAATACGTAGCATTATCTGTTACCAGCTGTGCGGGGAACCTAGAGTGCGCAAAATTTTCTACTAGGCACCTCCATACATTGGGGGTATTCATGGTACGTAGGGGGAACAGCTCCAACCACTTTCTGAAATGGTCCGTCACCACAAACAAATAACCATTACCACGCGGGCTGCGACTGTAAGAGCCCATGATACCGTAAGCTACGGTTTGCCAGGGGCTCTTCTCTCGACGGAGTGCATCAATCCGGGCGGGCAACAATCTCGGGGCTTTGCTGTCTGACACACTTGGCAGCTCCTGGCATACCTCATGACATCCTTTCTCATTCCCGGCCACGTGACAGTACGACATAACTTCTCATAAGTTTTGTATCCAGAGCTGTGTCCAACCAGTGCTGAATCATGAAAGTAACAGATTAAAGCCATCCGAAGCTTACGCGGTACAACAACGCGGAATGATGAATTCTCTTCATCGCCTTCCTGTGGAATATACCGCAGCAGGACACCACGCTCCGCCAGCACATATGAATCATACTGACTGCTGTCGCTGGTGGGAACAGCGCCTGTGTCCCGAGGTGCTCAATAATCTTACTGCAGAGTCCGTCAGCACGTTCCGCCACGATATCTCCCCTGGTCGCCAGCGTACTCCAGTATGCGTCAGCATTCACTTCTGCCACCAGCACCGGCACTTCCGCGTCCGAAGATGACGGCAGGGGCGCGCGTGATAGCGCGTTAGCGACTTGGTTCTGCGAACTCTTTCTGTGCTGGATAATAACGTAGTAGTACTGAAGCGCAAACACCCATTCCGCAAGAGGACCAGCAGGGTTTCTGCAAACGCTACAGCCACGTTAATGTCTTTTGGTCTGTCTGAATCGTGAAAGAGACACTGTCTATGTACATGTCAAATTTTTTCAGCGCGAACACGATTGCTAGGCACTCGCGTTGGGTGACTGTGTAATTGCGCTCAGGCATGGTGAGTGTATAGTTGGCAAATGCGTCCTGAAGGAGAACGCCATCGAACTCCTGCATCAGCAGTGCACGCAGTCCATAGTCGCTAGCATCTGTCTGCAAGGCAAAGGTGTTATTAAGGTCCGGTATCCTTAACGCCGATGTTTCCGCTATTGCGCGTGACAGTACTTCGAAAGCTTGCTGTTCAGCAGACGTGACGGCTCTGCACAATCAGGCATGAAGCTCGGGAAATGGCTATCATGCCCAAAAATCGCTGCAAGCTCTTAACTTCACGCGGACACAGATAATCTGTGATTACCCTAAGTTTGGCATCAAAACGACGAAGCTCTCTGTTGTTTAAAACAAACCCGAGCAAGTCAACCTGGCTTTCCACAAGTTGAACCTCTTTGGGATTGATGGTGAGAACAGCGCATTTCACGCGGTCAAGCACATCTCTAAGATGCTTGAGATGCTCCTCACAGGTACGCAAAAAGACGACGACATCATCCATATAGGCCATCGCGTACTTAAAACGTGCATCGTCAAGAACGGTGTCCATCAATCTTTGAAACGAGCTCGGGGAGTTCTTTAGCCCAAATAGCAGGCGGACGAACTCGAAAAGACCCCTGCAGTATGTGAAGGCTGTTTTATGAAAATCATACGGGTGCAATTCAATTTGCAAAAAGCCGCGTGAGCAATCTAGTGTGGTAGACATGCGTGCACCACCAAGCGAGCAAATGATACTCTACGGTAGGAAAAAGATAAGCGTCTGTCACAGCCACATCGTTGAGATGACGGTAGTCCACGCAGAGACGCACACTGTCGTTTTCTTTGGCGCCAACGCGACCGGCGTTGCGTGGGTGCTTTGCAGTGGCCCTACAACCCTTGTGTTCAACAACTCATCGAGGGCGACGTCCAGTTTCGGCTTCTTCTGGATGCTGTGGGGCCGTGGATTGCAGCTCCAAGGAGGCGCATCCCCCGTGTCAATTCGATATTGGAGGACGGTTGTCCGCACAGGGGCCTCCGTGAACATTTCAGCATACGGCTCCAGCACACAGCCGAGCTGCTCCCACTCGTAGTCACTGCAAGGACACTCGTAAAGTAACTGCCTGATTCACCCAGGCAACACCGATTTTGTTGTCACGGCGGCTGAGCTTGTCAGGGTACAGATCTGCGTTGACGACAAAACAGGTGTCAATTCTGCATCATTGCCTAATCTATAACCACCACCCGCCAAGTCAAGCAGTAGGCCCTAGCGAATAATGAAATCTCTTCCCAGAATCATGGCCACCGCCAAGCCAGGGCAGCTCGTAATGCGCTGCCGACACCTTCTTCTTGCGTAAGAAATGTGAAAGCGTACAGCCCCACGCGCTTTAACAATAGTACCATTGGCCACTCGGAACCGGGTACTGCATTTGCGCCACTTGACACCACGTACTCAACCGAGTTCAAAGACGCATCCCCAATTAGTGACAAACATCCGCGAGTGTCACCCAGTGCGTCAACATCCGTTCCAAGCACGTGAACAGAAGCATGCGGTGTTATGGGCTGTGGCGCGCTTCCACACGGGAAGCAGTGGGTAAAAAACACAAGTCCTTGCCACCAGCCAAGACTGCCGCCTTCGGCGATGGGTTAGTCACCATCATTGCCTCGGGCTGCATTCCCTTATCTCAATGGCTATTTGTATTTCGGTGACCAGCGATCACACGGGGACCCTCACGACAATAGTGTCCTGGCTGTCCATAACGGTAACATCCCCCAGCTTGATTTCTATCAAGCACGTAGCGTCGCAATCCCCCCTCCCCCCATCTCGACGACTGGACGAGAAGGACCTCTGGTGTTTAGGGGATTTTGTAGCCGACCACAAACGGAGAGACTCAGGTCGAAGAGCGTTGAGCCTGCCAGTAAAATGGGGCTGTTTTCCCAACGCACAAACCCTGGCTCTAACCGCTGCGGAGATTTCCCGCCCTTGGCTGCACCATCTAGTGGTATTCCGCGCCCCAACTGCCTGTCACCAAGGGCAGAAGGATCTAGTGCATGGGAGGAATTCAAGCCCGTCGCTCAAAGGTGTAAAGTCTCAAAGGTGTCTTTCCATGCACAAGATGGCTCAATCGCCTCCCTTACTGGCGCAGGCGATACATATGCAGCTTCGATATGAGATCTTCCTCGATTGCCCTAGCTGATCGTGCCATCTCCGCCAGGCTCGAGTACTCACGACTGCATAAGTAAGGTCGGAAGCGCGGACGGCATCGCCGTCAGATGTGCATCACCATTTCTGTGTTAGAAGCACCCGGGATACATCGTTTGAAGAGGTTTTACATCGTTTTACACCGGGATACATCGTTTGAAGAATGTATTCGAGCAATCTCTCCCGCGGGGGCTGCGTAGGTGCCTCCAACTCACAGCAGAAGCAGACGTCTTATTCCAAAGGCAGGAACTTCTCGCGGAAGCACGTCTCGAAGTCAGCCCAGGATGCGAACGGAGACTGCAGACGCCACCAGCGACCGGCGGAAGCCTCCACAGCAAAGGGTAGGACGCGGGCCCGGACGAATTCGTCCGAGGCACCCGACACCGCCTTGTATACCGTGCGGTCATGCGGGAAGTCCCCCACTGTCTTGCGTTCATTGTAGCTCGTGAACCATGGCACCGCAAGGCTCGGCTGGAACGATGGCCAGTGCGCGGACGCAGCGCGTTCTAGCCCGAGACCCGCCAGCCCGTTCCTGAGGTTCTCGCACAGGTCCATGATCGGGCGGAGCACGCCGACAAGTCCAGTGGCGTCCGCATCCCTTGTGGGCTCGCGCGGGGCAACCAAGGGGATCCCACTGGGAGCGGCTACACGGCCAGACATGTCCTGGGAACGAAATCCTTTTGCGCGCCGTGAATCGAATACAGGAAAATAATGGTTAGTAACAACCCCAGCCACAAACAGGCGCCTAGAGTCACTAAAAAACGCCAATGCATTTCCCCCGCAAAACGCCTACCACGGAATGCCAAAACAAGGAAGAAGACCACAATGCTCTTCCCAATAACAACGGCAGGCCCCACATTCAGGGCGCCAAATGTAGTGACTGGGTCCTAGCGCCCGGTCGTCACTCCCTTGAAAGACACCGTATCACCAGAAATCCACCACGTTTAGAGAGATCCGTGCCGTCTTACACGTCCGATTTGGTGGTGGTGGTGGTTCCAGTGAAATGGCGCGTACCCACTGAGCGTGATTGGCCAGGAAATGGGCGCCTTACCGAAAGAAATTAGGTAAGTTTTGTATGCAAAAAAAAAATATTTAAATATTAGGATGAACTAGCAGTACATGACTAGCGAAATAAAAGCAAGGAGATTAGAGAAAGAAAGAAAAAAAGGGAAAAACGAACACCATTTAATGAAAATTGGAAGTAAGAAACACAGAGAAAGTGGTACAGACAAAGCAGTGAGCTGGGCACGCATATTCTTGACAAGGGAATCGAGTAGGCCTAATGATGTCTACCACAGCAGACGGCCTGATTCTAGGATGAATGAGTGCAACGCACTGCAAAGATCCCCGTGGCAAAATTCTAGTTCATTCGCCCCGAATGACAAAATAACTGTTGTAGACAGCGTGAGGTTTAGCCGGCTGCATGTACTTTCTAAGTATCTTCGTCTTATCGAGGAGAACCATCGGCAGGAGAAGAGGAAAGGGTCGATTGTATCTGCTTCTTTGCAAAAAGCACATAATGGCGACAGGGCCAGATTAGAGCGGTGCAAGTAATAATTTAAATTTCGCACGTGACAGCGAATGCTAGTGAGGGTGACTTCCCCGAGGAACAGGAATTGACCACTACCTTTCTGTGACTACCACAAAGCAGACGATTTTAATGTGAGGCACTGACAGTCCGCTCTCCTCGTCGACGCCTGTTATTGCCTGTCTCTTAAGCTTTACACATAAGACACTTTGCAAAGAATGAAAAAAAAAAACCCACGTTTTTATGGAACAGTGAAACAGGCTCCTGGTGGAGAGAAGTACCATTCAATTTCAAATGTCGATCATGACCCAGTCGTTGACGTGTATCAGTGCAATGGCTACCTAAAACATTTCACCCACATGCGTGGCAAAAACGTCAAGATGGCTACATTTAATGCAGCAAAAGACCGCAGCACTGCCAAGACGTGTGGTTAAGCAATGGATTTCAACGAGATTATCGTGGAAGCGCTGACTGAAAATGTTGACAATCACCCATCTTTCACTCTTTCTCAGATTCAATATGTTTTCAACAAAGCCATGCCATACAATAAAATTATTTCCTCCAGCATTGAGTATTTGTTAGACCGCCACGGCTATTTAGGGAAGTTTACCACGCTGAGATCGGCTAAGACAAGCAGCTTGGAAGTCAAGGTGATGCGCGATGAGTACACACAATCCTGCAGAATGAAGGCAATGCCGTGCAAATACACTGATGACACCAATATTTATGTGTAGTGCTTATGGACAACTTGCGACGGCACCAAAGAGGAAACATAAAACATCCTCCTCTCAATTTCGGCCAATGATCCCGCCCACTAGGGCATGACCAACAAAGTACACTGGGCCGTGTTTAATAATTACTTGGAATTTTCGCAGCAAGCCTGTGAACTCAACCGCAAAGGCGAACCTCTCTTCACTTTTGACAATGCTTCAGCCCAGTGACAGGCTGAGTGGCAGCATTTGCCATGGCCCAACAAACAATCCAAAGACTGCCACTGTATAGTTTTTTATCCAATCTGACGGAAAATGTTACTTCAAAATTATAATTGAATTTCAATGCTTACATGGAAGAAATTTGACGAGCACTCCTGTATGCGCGAGCAAGTGTGAAAAAAGAGACCACCGGTTCTTGATTGTGATCCCCTAAGAAGGGGTAAAATGACGCCTTCTGCTGCATTCAGTTCGAAGCATACCACAGGCGTAATTATTCGTTTGTTTCCGCTGAAACGAACATGAATAACGCGTAAGCAGGTTCACTATGACACTCACAATAGCACTTCGAAAAGTGCTTAGATGTCATAGGACTGCAAAGTCGTTGTTGTTATCCAAAGTCCAAACTTGGCCATTACGCTAACATTTGTAACGTTTGAATGGATTACAGGAATTGCAAAAGGTTTTGTACACAGCTATCTAACAAGGCGCACTGTGTATTGAACTAGGATCTTTAATATCCGATAATACCGAAGCAACTTATTCTGTCAAAAATTCAGAATAACAGAAAAAATTGTCATTTTTGTTGGCATTCCTGGAAAAAAAAACCATGATTACATCAAACGTACCATCCATTTTTTAAAACCTATTTCATTGCACAGAATAGTAACAAGGGAAAAACCTCCGAAGTTTCATTGAAAAGGATTTATTCATTTCGAAGTGACAACTGTTCGCGCAAGATGAAAGTGCAAAAAATCAAGTTTTGAAAAAAAAACGAGAATAAAGTTTTGCGATACGCGTTTAAGCCAGATAATCTTGGCCTGCAACGTTAAAATTCGCCAGGTTCATAGCTAGCGCTCCCATGTGCTGCAACGAGTTCCTGCAACGAGGCTTTTATGGTGGCCTGTATTTTCTTGAGGAGGGGTTATATCTCACCCATTGATTGGCGTTTACCCTGCTTCATTCGATACTGGTCACTAGAACAATACGCTACGGGAGTGTGGTGGACAGGTTCGATGCCCACTTTCATCAGAATATCTGCTCTACTTCTCCTTACACTATTACAGTGAGCCACAGCCCGATATATACGAAAAGGTAGGATGGATAGGCCACGTGGATGTCTTAGGCAATCTAAGTCAGTTGTGAAAAAACAGATGTTAGGTTACGCATACCTATAATCCTAATACATTGCAGTTAAAGCTCTTACAGCCGCACCTCACAATTGTTCTCCAAGTTCCCAACCTTCGCAGCGATAGCCGAATCATTTACGTCCACATGGTCTTCAATTAGAGAATTCACTCTGTACCGATTGTCACAAAACTTTGTCTTTTGTCGCCTCTTATCCTGGACTTGACTATTCCTTTTAATTAAAACGTCCAGTATGTGTTATTACTGTTACTGTTAAGAATACTGCCTATAAAAACGACGCGCCTGCTAGCATTCACAGTAGCATAAAGTGCGTGCAAAGTAACCAACTGCGATGCCTGTGGGGTCACGCCACCCTTACAGAAATTTGAAGCAATGTTTAGAAAACAGGGAGATGGAAAAATTCTTTCAATAATCTTTCACATATAACACTAAATAATACCAGAAAATGTTTAATGTACGCTGCTCATATTCGATTCGTTATCAGTTTCTGTTACGGCACCGCTTTAGTGTCGGTTTGGGAACTATCCACCAGCTGTTTAAAAATTGGCTATAGCTTTTAAACTAAACAAGGTAAAAGAAGGATTTGTTTTCAAGAACATTTTCGAAAGTTTGGGGGTTCTCGAAATGTAAGAACAAAACAATTGTATTAAAAAACATAACTTCAAAGGTGGTGATATACTTTAATATGCAGTTTCCCAAGTCACGGTACCCATTATAGTGAACATTCTGAGCAAACCACCATTCAGATTGATAAGCAGGGGCTTTGTTACTTGAGTGAAAAAAATAAAAAACAATTTGAGGAGGAACTGTTGGAGCGCGTGCTCACCCGACCGTGTGGATGCACATTTCTCAACGTACTCGCGCGTCAACGCACCTTTGCTTTAGCACGCATAGAACGGTACACGCAAGCGTATAGAAAATGCATTAGTAAATGCCTATTAGGCGACAGTCTGTACAAAATAGACATCGACGCGCTGAAACCAGTTTTACCCCTTGTGGCAACCGCAGAGCAGGCACACGAGAATGATGTATTCTGTGTGCCTTCAAGTCAAGCTTGAATATGATTGCCATGAAAAATAAAGAATGCAAGAGAACAGGAGCAATATAATGGGGGCCTTGACCACTGGAAGCGTGTGGTGCACTAGCAAAGAACAGAGAATTCACCCACTGACAGCGCACCAGGTACCGCGCCAGGCAGACTACCATTCAAGTCAACAGGGGAACCAGCAACGTCACCCGCGGTCAAGACGAAAGGCATAGAACAGGCCAAACTTTACAAGGTCTATTGTATCTGGTAGCCAACAGCCCGTGAAGTCTCTTCTTGTGGTGTTGCTGGTCCCCAAGTTGACTGGATTGGTAGGTGGCCTGCCGCAAGAGCAGGAGTATCTTGCCAAGTGCTGCTGGAACAGAAGGCACAATATCCCATCGTGGTTGCCCGGTAGAGCGGCAGATACAGTTAGCCGGCACTACAGCGTGAGTCACAGTGATAAGGTGGAAGCTGGTGACATGCCGGCATGCTGGCATGGGCACCGTCCCGTCAGGGGCGAAATTGCTGCTTGCAATAGGACCCCAAACTTCTACCAGCGAAGTGCCTCGTCGAATTTCTGTGATTCTTTTTTATGCTTATTCTTTTTTGGGACGCATACCCATATGCACAAGATTGCCCCTTCCTTCTGTAGCTTTCTTTTCTGCTGAAACGTCTTGAACTACTACTCCCTCGGGCTCATCACATTCAGTACGATATACTGCGTGTTTCAGCAATCTTTAGCCGGAGCTAAAAGTAACGCCGATGCGCTGTTTTACAACGCGACCAAAGGCATGTTGCACCCTTTTGTATGCAGTCTGTCACGCTAATTTTAGTATTTTGGTTTGGGATAGATAATTAAACAATATTAGATTAAAGATAAAAGCAAAAAAGTGCAGATAATAGAAAAAATGATGTGATCCGAAATGAATGAATAGGTGTAATGCAATGCTGTGTTCCGTAATTTTGCTAAATATGCTTGGTAAAGAGGTGGGGCAAAAACGTACTGTATCTTTGTCGACAGTTTTGTGGACGGCTTCATTGATTCCTATATCTGAATCGGCCCTTTCAAACTTTTGAGTGGATGTTGGAACACATCGAACATACAGGGAAATATATTTTTGCAAGGCCTACTTTCAAGCAGGCAACCGCCGTCCCCAAAACTGGAACATAGTATACGTCTTGTAGTTTTCTTCCTCTAGTTGATAGTAAACTGACCTATTTACAAAGACGTGGCAGAGCCCGGCAACTGCATGAATGAGCGTGGAAATGGCTGAAAGACACACCGCATATCTGGGCAGGGGAAGCTCGTCGGCTTCACATCAGGTCGCAGCTGGTAAGCTTATAAGGTACCGGCTGTACAGAGACAAGGGAAAAGGCACTAGGTAATGCTCACGTGCATGGTTCCCCAAACACAGGCGGGTCGACGTCACCCAATATACTTGCAGCATTTTTTAGGATGCGAGACAGGGCGAAGTTTGGGGACCAGGATGGGATCAAACTCCGGACATACACGAAGATGTTAATGAATAAAGGGGACGTAAAGGTATATTTGCAAGACGTATTTACAGAGAAAGAACCACGACAACCAACACACAAACACAGTTTACGTTTTTCTTGTACTTAGCCTGTGTTCAGAGAGCGAGCTCCTTCTGATCTTCTTGGCTGGATCATTGTTCCTGTTGACAAGGCTTTGTGCTCGCGTCCGCTTTTATTGTTTCCCAAAAGCACTCTAACATTATTATTATTGCCTGTGGATGTTGAAATTTGAAAATAGGTACAAGGCATTCAACGGTAGGTACGTAAATTACCACGGATTACACAACTGCACAAGCGCGTGCATCAACATCCGGGATGTTAGCATTGTGTTACAGAATACGTTGGGACATACTTTACTCCATAAAGATAGTGGGGCACGCGGAGTCAAGAAACAAAACAAGGCCTTCTTTTTTACGCAATATTGCATTCGTTCAAGTTAAGATATACTTCTGCACACATTCCATTTAAAAACGGGAAAGTCTTGGGAATGGTATTTATCCCTACAATCGCTCAGAGGAATATAGTCACTTTGCATACATGAACAAAGCCGACGGGATCTATGGGCTGGCATCTCCAATGATGGTGAGGGGGCTGGTGAGCACCTTGTCTGAGTTCCGTTTAGATCGCTTGTAAATAGATTGTCGTAATCTTGTAAATATATCGCATTATCATCTACTATGGTTCCTGATATAGTTATCCAGCTATGTAACTTTTTGGCAGAACTGCTGGATGCATCCCTATTCCTTCCCCCATCATTGCCCGCTAATTCTTCTGAGGCGAAATGCTGAAGGTTCTTGGCACGCGATTGCAAACTCCCGACCCCAGTGTTCCAAAGATGCACCCAATAGGTCCAAGAAGCTTTTGCTGTTCAGGCACGCCTCGTCTCAACACGCATCGCCTGTTTGCAAACCTGTTTTTCTTCAAGTGCTGTTTCTGAAGTAACGTTAGAAACAGAGTGTGACTTCGTATTTTTATTGTTTTCTTGGCGCGTACGTAATTAAAAAATGTTTTATAATATTCTCTAGGGTTAGCCAGTTTTTTGTATATTTCGGCGCTCAAAATTTGGCATAACTGAATTATCGAAGAAGTATTTAAGTTCCGTACAACTAACCAGAATTTCCCCGACTGCAAGTATAACTTTCTTTGGTGTGTATTTGAGTAAATGTTAACCATTTAAATTCAATTGGATCTATGGTATGTTTGAACACGTCATGTAAGTTGTATATTGAACTAATGTTTCCGCGGGCTGACGTAACAATTACATCAGAAGTGCTCACAGGAGCGGTACGTTTTTTTACTATTTGAGGTGAGTTGGAGTCTAATGTAAGGTTCCTAATTTGTTTAGTTGTTTATTTTGGATCTGTAATAATAATGGTTTCGTTGTGCTTTTGTGTTTTCTACTTTTTTAACAATCCTTTGCTGTAAGTGTTTATATTTCTCTTGAATGATGTTAGGTATGATTTAAGTTTGGTTGTAGGTTGCTGTTGGTATTCTTTTTCTACTGTTACCCCTACAACAATGTCAAGTGGGCAATGCAGGTACTTGCAATAGGTAAATATAGAAAAAAGTAAAAGTCGTAATCACCGGAAGTTTGAAAGAAGACTACAGCCTTGTTTAATGAATCTTCAGAAAATGAAATCACAAAGAAAATAACTGTAATTAAAGGAAATAGCGCTACTGCTTTATATATACTATTCCGAAAGTTTTTAGAAAAAAGGTTACAAGGGGGGGGGGGTAGCAAACACGTAGTGGTGCTTCAACAGATCGTGTAATTTATTTTGCCTAAACGATTTCTGGCGAACATCTAAAATAATTTCATTAACGCGGGATTCTTTTCAATTAACAGCAACACACAGGGACACAGTTTCCAAGAATAATTAGATAATTAACCGAAGGCAAGCAACTGTTTTTTTTTCGTATCGTTGTCCATAATGAAAGTGCTTGGTGATAGAACAGTTCTTTTTTTCAGAGCAAGAGAGAAAGTGGGGAGCGTTTGTTCCCCTTAGAAAAAAGTCATTTTAGCCAAGATGGATCTACTCTTATCTGCGTTGGAACAGTGTATTCGGTGTACTGGCTTAATATTCTGCCAGTATTTGCAGCTTTCATTTTACGCGGCCAAAATTCATTTTTGTATTTTGCACGCTGCCTAGTCTCATTTTTTAATCCCTAAGAGCGAAAAACAGAACGTTTCGTGGCTTTGCCCAGTTATCGCCGTGGTGACATCTGCAAGCAATCTTTTGTTAATTCACCGCAACCTTAACCACGGTTTTATCTGCTGGCCTAGCCTAAAACCAGCAAACGAAGAGCGGCTTTACTCCAGCTTTTGAACTCTGAGATGCATTATTTCGACTTCTTGTTAATTGTTTTTCATGTGCCCTTGAGCGTCGTCACGTCAGCCAAAATAGGCACAAGCCATGTTTCTAGTTCCAAAATTGATTTTAAGCATATTTGAATGCTTCTGATTCAGTTTTGTTCATCTGACAACGGTTTCTTTCAACACCACCGCAAAATTAGAGCAAACATTTTTAAGCAGAGAACGAAGATTAGATAAGTCTAAAACCAGTATTTTTAGGCAATCTGCTTAAGATGGCACGACACAGCTGAAAATTTATAACTGCCACTGCGAACGCAAGTAGCACCGCCCTTGTAAGCAGCCTGTCGGAACAGCCTCCTTTATTTTCGTTCCGGTCGCAGTGGCATGCCCAAAATGAACACGTTGCTTATTGACGATTGTATGGAGAGCCGATCATTTTATAATTTCTGGGGCTCTAATTCAGCATCCACGTTGTTACACGAACGAGGAGGACACCTCCAACCTTGGCGAGAGTGGCTTCAGTGTTTGCCATAGCAGAAAGGTGTCCACGGTAGCGGGCAGCCATGAGCTGTGCTACCAATAAACCTGACACAACAGCAGCGCAGCCTGTTAAAACCGCCGTTTTTTTAGTAGCCCATTCCCATAGCAGTGGCGTGGTATCAGCCACAGCGATATAACAGTTTACCACAGTGTCAGTTTGAATTATGTACTTTTGCAGGTTAACGATGTTTTGTGGATGCTCTACACCGATCAGGATGAACGTAGGCGCATATGCGTTGTTTTTGATGACATCGGCGAAGACTCTCTAGAAGTCAATATGACGTTCCTCAATGTGTCCTACAAATGGGAGCCGTACGAGTTGCTCAGAAGTGTAGTCTCAGAGATGGAGCGAAAAATTGGAGACACCCTGTGGCCAAAACTTTTTTACAACTATAATTAGGGAAATACATATATGTCTCTGAGGACCCTTCAATAATGCCTGCGGAGCTACAATAAAAATACATGCATATAAAATTTTGCCGCAACCAATTCTTGTGCCATTCTTGTCTATTGTTTGCGCTTAAGGTAGTGTCTTTTCGCTGTTCATTTTAATTACGGCTACATTTTTCGGAACTGAATGAATTCAGAACTTCGTTCCTCTATCAAAACCTTACTGCTTGTCAGGTTATTTTGTTTGGCTGAAGAACAGTGAAAAAATATTTTGTTCCGTGAACTTAGTGATATCCTTCGGAGAGATCTTGTAGAGGGGTTCTTTCAGTCAATGCTCATTTACCTGGATGCCACCGACCCACTAACATGACTGCCAAAACAAGGAAGACCACAATGATCTTCCCAAGCAAGACGGCATACCCCACGTTCAGGGCGCCAAATGTAGTACCGGCGTCCTAGCGCCCGGCCGTGGCTCCCAAGAAAGACACCGGATCCCCAGAAATCCACACGTTCAGAGAGATCCGAGCCGTCTTCACTCGTACTTGTTGTGGTTGTTCTTTTTATTGTGACGCATACCCACTTGGGCGATTGGCTAGGATCGGGAGATATATTGGGGCCAATGTGCCCGATTTAGGAGACTAAATTTTGGAGGAAAAAAATTGTTGATCAGAATAATGTCACAACAAATACAGGAACTTTTCCACAGGATTGAGGTTTGCCCCCTTCTGATTGCGCCCTCTTCCCTGGCGCTTTGCTCGTCCGAGGCGTAACTGAATGGGACAGAAAAAAGAAACGGCCGCAGTAAGACAAGTAGAAAACAACTCTGGGATGTACGTAGCATAGGTCTAGCGGCACCCCGTGGGAAAATTCTGGGCTGGTACGACTAACGTACGAGGTTCCCAGGCCATCTAAACCTTTTCTGCTGCTGCCTATGAGAACAGGCTGGATTTCAGGTCGTTCCGCACTAGTTAACACAAAATTGTGGCGCTCAGAAAATAGATAGAAATAACAAATCCCGGCTTTGAATACTTCAGGTTGTGGGCTACAAAATCATTATTGTAGATTTCTTGCAACGTTGTTTGTGTAGCTTCCTTGCAACACTTTTCATGGCCGGGGTGAGGCGTATTGCCACAAACTTCGAAAAACTGACGCTACGTGGCGCCCATCCCCCTCCTTTTTCCTGGTTGGAGTGGAGAGGAGGACCGTCTGCAACCGAACACCCGCCTCTCCTCAGCGGAACCAGTGAGGGTTTCCATCTGTTGTCGCTAAGAGTAACAAATAGGCTGTCCGTAGTGTGCGCGAGGACGAACAAGGCCTGCATCCTGATTTATCCCAAGGAAGATGGGGAGATAATTGCTGCCACTGAAAAGGTTTGGCTGACTGTGCTGAACTCCTCTCTCTCCCCCCTCCCCATTTTTAGCCTGCGCGGAGCAAAGAAAGCGTGCTACCCTGGTGTTTTTCGGGGGGGGGGTGCGGTGAGGAGGGGGGAAGACTTTCTAGCGCAAGAACTGTGCCTGAAGGACCTACGACGTGTCCACACGCGCTACTGTGTACAGTTTTTGCTTCTTCGTTTTCTTTTTTTTTTCTGGGGTGGCAAGTAACGCATGTTAATACGGTGTCAAATGTGAAAATAGGTCATCGGCACGGTTTCCTGCAGTGATGCGTTAAAATGTGTAAAACGTATATGTTCACCCGCAGGTATGCCATTTTGTCTTTTTTTACATACGGATTAGTATGAAAGTATTTGTAATCTGTTTAGCGTTTTCTCTTCTTTTTCTGTATTGCATTTTTCTTATATATACAGTTAAATATGCCGTCCTTGTTACTGTATATACCTATTCCCACACATGCCTAATAGTAAACCAATAAAAATAAACCACCATCTTCAAGTTTCTGAGACTGAAATTATGGCGCAATGGGGATTGCAAAGAGCTGAACGAACGCCGTTTTTTTTACCGCTATTACATCGAAGCGGAATTCGTTTTAAAACATCGTTTTCTTGAATGCCGGTTTATAGAATCACCAATGTTCGTTGGTTTCTTTCGTTTTAATTGTTTTTTTATTCAATTTATTTACCATTCAACCCACTTCTATTTAAACGCTTTTTACGAGAGAGAATATATTAATTTGAGGTATGTTCCAGTTTAATTAATTAGTTTTTCATCATTCTGAAAAATTGCCAGTATATTGGCGTAGTTTTGCAGTTTTTCTCGCAGCTTTTTGTTGAATATTTCTTGCCTTTAAGATTTGCGAATTTTCTGATTCTTGTGTGCGCTCTAGAGAATTTGTTTGATATTTTGTTAATTGTAAATAATAAAATTGTGGCCGCGCTCTACTGCTTCCAACGCGCTTCCATCGGAACAGCACCATTTATAAACTGATATGCCTTAAAAACATTTATAAAATGCATAAACGATGCCGTAAGAAGCATGCGTCAAAATGTCAATGCGAAATGTGAATACGTGAAAATGCGAATACGTGTCAAATGTCAAATACGTGTCAATGTCAAATGTGAATACGTGAAAATGTCAATGGCGCTTAACCGATTGGAAGCAATTATACATTTACAGCACACTGTTACAGTTAAAGTGTCGTGAATTATACGAACGCAACAGTAGTGCTGCACCTGACATTAACCCCAATGTTGAGAACTGATGTTTGAGATTCCAAGTCACTACTATTTAGACGCCTATGAACCGCCCATGTTAGACGGGTCTAGGACATTTCGATGTATTGGGATATTTCAATGCAGGATGTTACGGTGCAGACATTTCGGTGCACCGACATTTTAGAGCGCCAAATTTTCTGCGAACGGATTTGTGAGCTTATTTGTGTGAAACTTTCGGCAACTTATTATTTGCGTAGGTATTAGGTTCTGGATAACTGTCTACGCACTGATTGCATCGTGTTTATGCTTTGAAAGTTTCCGGTCAGAATTTGAGATTTTTTAGGGCTTTATTTATTAACTTTTTTAGACAATACCAGTTATTATGTATCTTAATTTTTTCTAGGGGCGCGGGCGAGGGTTTAAAAAGCCGCAAAAAGAGCAGCTTCTTGCCGCCTTGTGTGGCGCCTTGCATCTGCGCAAAAAGAGATATTTAACGATGTTACGGCACATATAATGCTACAATGACGTCGAAAGGGGCAAATTATGCAGCTCTCAAAGCTTTATGCTGTCGTTAATGAAACTTTGTTTAAATGAGCTGAAGAAATGGTTTCGGTGCACAAAGTGGTTTTTATTAAGATTTGTAACAAATAAAACTTGGTAAACCGTAGGCACTTCCAAAAAAAAAAATTCCCGCGCCTTACCGCGAGGGGAACACGAGTAAATGCAGAGCATTGGGGCCTCAGTTCGGCGGCGTATGCGCGCCGCTTCGCGGCCTTGTCTTCTGCTGTCGATGACGTTGCCTCTCGTGCACGAAGTGCGGCGTCGGCGGCACTCTTCAATCGCTTGCGTTCGGCGTCGTACACGCGCCGTTTCGCGGCCTTGTCTTCCGCATTTGACGACGACGACGGTTCCGATGCGGAGGAGGTAACGGGGTCTTCAACGTGTGCTGGGACGCTGATGTTGGCGCGTGCCTCAGTACTGGTTGAAGGCAGTGTTGCTTCCATCGCTTCTTGCGTGATGCTGGAGTAGCAGACACGAGTAAACGTGGGAGCGGGCGTCAACCAAGGAAGGAAGGAGCACCGCAGTGACAAGCAGCGCGCGGCCTTCCACGCCCCACCGCGCTGCTATCACGCATCTGTTACGCCGAGATCGCGACGGAGCGAACAGGCTGACTACGACGCATGCGCGCGCCAGCTGCTGTTAAGAGAGAGGAGGGAAGGAGAGGCGCACCTGCTGCGGACGCGAAACTGTTGACACCGTCCGACGCAGGAAGAGGCGAGGCTAAGAAATGCTCTGCATTTAAAAGGGACGTCTATTGCTAAGCTTGCGCACCAAGCTTCTGAACTGTGCCTTTTCTGTGCTCCCTTCGGTGCCACACACCATAATTGCAGCTCTCTATCCTAGGTGTAAATTGCGAGGACACCTAAGCACTTTTTTTTATGCTACAGTGAATGCGAAAGCATTAGTGTCCAGTTGCTGAACGTGCACTCTGAATCGTACTTTTTTCTTTTCTGTCTGTCTGTCTGTCCGTCTGTTCGTCTGTCACTCGATTCAGCCGCCGGGCCAAACATTAAACAATGCCGGAACAAGGAGTATAAATAGGCAAAACCATCCCAAGCTACTGAACCAGGCGGCGTGCATATATCCCTACGTGTCAATAGTGTTCAGAAGAAAAAAATTCCCCGCATTTCCCCGAGGGGAAGAATGTGAAAGTGCGAATGCACGAGTTGAATTTGCGCGGTTAGGTAATGTTCACGAAAGAGAGATCACACACACACACACAACTACAAAGAAAGAAAGATGCATTTATTCACAGACACCTAATTGTGTTGTCGTTGTACTTGATTGCTAGAGCGGATCTCAGCTTTGAAATTTCGTGTCAGTACTCCTTTAAGCGGGTGCATTAGCCCTTCTCACGCCCGATTCTTGGCCAATCCCCCACGTGGGTATGTGCCATGTCAGCGGCCAGGCAGCGCGCGCCCATCTCCCCCCGTTGCCAAGGAAGACGAGGAGCGCGCGCACCCGCAGCTGTTGCTATGCGGACGGCGGCGGACGCTTAAGGCTCGCTTAAGAAGTGCATTCGCACTTATAACTTGGCCGCGTATCTGCTCGCTTCGCTGCAAATGTCGTCGAAAGGCGATAGTCTTCTGCAGCCCATGCCATTTTATACAGTCTCTCCCCCCCCCCTCTCACTCCTCGCGCGTCTGACGCGATGGAGGTTAGCTAAATTAAATCCAATTTTGCCGCGCCGCAACGCTCACACGCCATCTGTTGGAACCTTTGCTAATTTTCGGCTTGGGGTTGCGCTCGAGCTCGAGGATGAGGCGCCAGCTTCTTTTTTGGTCAAAACATTGTTTTTAATGCCTTTTTTTAATTTGCTATCGTGAACACCAAGGCCACGTCTATTCTTATTTAAAAGAATGCGCGTAATCCCGGTTATGTACTTACATTTTGCCTCAAATGTACCTGGGGTTTCCTTCGCGCTATATTATTGGGACATCTATGACAAATCTTGGCAGTTTTAGAAGTTTGGAACGGTTTTGCGTATATAAGCGTCTCGTTCAAGCATAATTATAACTTTCGGACCTGTGGCTGAACCGGTGCCGTCATCCGGGCGGGTGCCCTAACATCTGCGCTTCATGCTCTCCAAATAAAGATTTACCAATCAATCAATCGCGTTGGAGTAGCCCAAGAAAGACTATCGTCTTTAAAAAAGCATTAGACACAATTCAGGCAAAACATTAGTGCTCAACTAGCCGCAGCAGCGTTCTTTCATTGAAAAATAGACTGGTTTTAATAAAAATGCGGTAAAAGGTGATGTCAAAAACAGGCCAGATAAATGTAAATAATAAAAGAAAGATATCTCCTCATGAGTGCGGTAGAGAAAACTTTTTTTTGGGCAAGGCGGGCCCAGGGCCTGTTGGGGGAATACGATTAAAGGAGCCATGAAGAGAAAACACAAGTTTGGTTCATTCGAAAGATTGCCTCGTTAGAACCATACTGACACCACTTTTAACACAAACTTCGCTCAAATAAGCTACATAATTAGGAAGAAAGGGAATGACCACGCGACCCACCAGCTCGTTTCCTGCCACAGAACCTATGATGTCACACGAGAATGCTCTGCGATTGGCGGAAGCCGCCAAAAGCAAACGCAAGTTAGGCAGGGTTTACCAGTTTGCATAGTGAGCTATATGCCCGTTAAACATACTGCACATTCCTTTTATGACACTAAGAACGGTGGAGTAAACGGTTGAAGTTCCGAATAAACACGCAAGCGTGTATGCCAATGCATACGAAACTACCGCCAGCCGAACTCGACATCTCGCCGTCGCCACCTTCGCGCAGACGAATTTTCGGATTCGAGGCTCTTCGGGGCCAACGAACCGTTCCAGCACGCACAGCCGCGAACTTGATTGGTATCGTAATCCCTTCACAGGAGGTTGGCCGTCATATCGCCAACCAGCAAATGTAAAAATAGAAACTAGGGGAGTAAGGAACAGCAAGCAGCGACGAGATAGTGACAGTCGTCGCGGAAGTTTTGGAATGGTGTTGGCTTGCTGCTGTTGTTAGGAGCTCGTTTCCAGTTTACAACCACTGAAAACTTCAGTTTGTTCGAGTACTTTACAATGAAATTTCGTTGCTGCGTTTTGAAATGCCCATGTAGTACGGTCAAATCGTCGAGGGAGTGCGACATCCCCGCAGGTGAGGGGATCTCCTTTCATGTGCTGCCCAACGACGAACCTCGGCGAAGCAAGTGGCTACGCTTTATGAACTTTGCAAACGGAGGAGAAAGAGAGCTAAAGGAAGTACGCGCTTGCTCGCTTCATTTCCGAGGAAGTGATTACGGCAGGGACCCTTACGTTAGCTCACTCCTGGGACATGCTGGCGCTCGTGGCCGGCGGTCGTCGCCGTCGTCAAATCGCCGTCAAAACACTCTGACGTTGGAGGAAAAAAATGCCGTACACACCGCGCATTGACTCTCGTATCTTTCTGGTCGGAGCAGACAGCTCGCGCGAACGGCTTTCCATACACGACACCGGCCAACTGGCATAAGTGATACTGCTACTGAAATTGAACTATTATTAACCGTAATAAAAATACGGCACATACGTACCAGTCTGTATTCGTCCGTCGCGACGGGGCTGACGAAGCAGCGGTGCCGACGGCTGGGCGTTCGTCTGTTGTGGCTATCGCGGAATGGTCGCTTTCCGGTCCATCCGCGTATCCCACAACTCCTGCCGCTCGTGCACTTAGAAGCATTGAGCGTTCAAGTGGTTAGAGGTTGTTAAATGCGAGCCAGAGCTTCTCGGCGAGAGTTTTGTTCTCCGGATCAGGCGATTCCATGACTAGGACTGCGGTTGCACTAGGTTTTACTAGTATTTTTAAAATGGCCGCCGTTTCGGTTTCGGCACAAGTTCCGGTTCTTGTTTGATCCCCGCGTGTGGGTGCTACATGAAGTCGACATACTAAGTATCTGTTTCATGGACCAGCTCGTATGACGCCATTGTTAACGTCACGTATGTATGTATGTATGTTTGTGGTTTATTGGCGCAAGGGTTTCTAAGACCAAAGAGCGCCAGAACTATGTTACGTGGTCTTTCAATAGTCATGTTTGTGCTTAAAATATGTATGAAATGAGTATGATACATCTTAAAATACTGTATATATGGGTGTAGAGGGCCCGTCCACTAAAGCATGAAGATGTTCATAATGGTGGCTGAAATGGATTATGGGTGCAACGTGATGCACCTCGAGCCAAAGAGCATGCGACGAGAGTGGGCCTCCCGTGCGGACAAAGGGAGCATGAGGGCCTCACTCACTGCTCGTAGGCTCCGATGTCACGCACTGTACGAGATGAGTTTTAAAAACTTGATGTCAGCAAGATAACTTAAAAGACTTTTGTTTGTAAACATAGGTTCATCTCCTAAGAACAGTGAAGGATGAAGTGGAATGTTGTAGGTATATATTTTCGGGAAATGCCGTTTTCTGGCTTCATTGCAGAATGTGCACTCAATTAATACATGGAGGACGGTGAGCCGTTCCCCACACTTGTTACAAACAGGTGGGAGTGTTCCATTCAAAAGATATGCGTGTGTAGCGTAAGTGTGGCCTATTCGCAGTCTGCAAATGAATACCTCAATGAATCTGTTTTGTTTTTCTGTTGTGTATCTTCCTAGGTTTGATTTTACTGAGTGGAGCTTGTTGTCTGTGTGTGTGTCCCACATGTGCTGCCAGCATTTACGGATTCCCCTCCGGATTACTGGTTTCAGATCGAGGTGAGGGACCTGCGCTACATCAACACCACTACGTAGGGCCGCCAAAGTGGCGTTCTGGTCAGCAATTTCATTGCCCAGAATGCCACTGTGTCCAGGGATCCAGCAAACAAGTATTTTTAGCTTTGACTTATAGGCAGTTATAAGAGCTTTAAAAAGGCGGTTTAGAATAACGTTTTTTGTGGGCTTAAAGGAATTCAATGCAGTTACTACGCTTAGGGAGTCTGTGTAGATGACTGATTGTTGTATTTTGTTCTGTGTAATGTGTTCCACTGTGATTAGAATACCATAGGCTTCTGCTGTAAAGATGCTACAATTTCTGTTCAATGTCCTTGTGCTGGCAAAGTCCGGGCCATGTGCAGCACAGGACACAGAAGAAGAAGACTTGGAAGCATCTGTGTAAAAAGAGGCGCATGGATATCTGTGTTGTAAACTTAAGAAATGCTGTAAAATCAATTCGCGGGGTGCACGACGCTTGTCAATTTGTTTAAAGGATGTGTCACAATGAATAGTTGACATGTCCCAAGGTGGGACTATATCGGCGATACAGGTTTTTATGCCATCATCTAAAGACACCCCTATCTCCTCTGCAAGGCCTTTGACACGCAAGGCTACAGGGGCAGGGATCGACGGGCGCGCTAAATACAAATGGGCGGATGAGATGTCGTTCACAATAGAATTGCATGGGTGATTCGTCATAGACATTGTCCTAATAGCATAGAGGAGTGCTGTATAAGCACGCTGGTGCTCTAGGCACCAGTGGTCGCATTCTACATAAAGACTCTGGATTGGACTTGTCCTGAAGGCTCCAGAGGCAAGGCGAAGGCCCAAATGTAGTACTGGGTCTAACATTTTTAAGGCAGTTTTAGACGCGGACCCGTATGTTACACTTCCATAGTCTATACGTGACCTAACTAAACTCACAAAGAGACGTAGAAGGCAGTCTTTATGAGCACCATAAGACTGATGTGACAACACTTTTAAAATGTTAATGGTTTTTAGGCATTTTTGTTTGAGTTTCTTTAAGTGCTGTACGTACGTTAGTTTTCCGTCAAGTACAACACCTAAAAACTTGTGTTCTTTCTTGACAGCAATCCGTTCTCCGTTCAGTGTGACATCGGGTTCTCGACGAATTCCACGCTGTCTTGTGAATAACACACATGTACTTTTGTGAGGATTCAATTTAAAACCATTTTCTTCCGTCCATTTTGCAAGCCTGTTCACACCTAACTGTATCTGCCTTTCACATATGGACTGATTGCATGACCTAAAGCTTATTTGGACGTCGTCAACATACATTGAGTAGGAGATTGAGGGTGGCAACGACTTCCCAAGTGAATTCATTTTAATTATAAACAGAGTACAGCTTAATACTCCACCCTGGGGAACCCCATTTTCTTGTATGTATGTTCTTGATACCACTGTCCCTACTCTTACCCTAAATGTCCGCTCCGACAAATAACTTTCAATAGTGTTTAGCATATGTCCAGACACACCGAATGCCTTGAGATCAAGCAGTATGCCGTAACGCCAAGTTGTATCGTATGCTTTTTCTAAGTCAAAGAAAACAGAAAGACAGTGCTGTTTGTGGATAAAAGCATCTTTGACATACGACTCAAAGGCAACTAGCTGGTCAGTTGTGCTTCGACCTGATCGGAAACCAGCCTGACAACTGTCCAGGATGCCGTTATATTCAAGAAAATGGATTAGCCTCTTATTTACCATTTTTTCAAAAACCTTTCCTAAGCAACTTGTCAGAGCTATCGGTCGGTAACTGGCAGGTAGTGAGGCATCTTTCCCCTGTTTTAATACGGCAACTACAACTGCTTCTCTCCAAGCTCTCGGAAAGTATCCCACCGCCCATATTTTGTTGAACAAGTGCAAGAGTGTTCGGAGAGTTTCTGGGTGCAGATGTTGTATCATTGTGTATGATACACTATCTGCCCCAGGCGCTGAAGCCTTACATGTTCCCAAGGCGACCAAAAGCTCTGTTATGGAAAATTCCGTGTTGTATGGTTCGTCAGATCTTTTGTTATCACGAATCGGTTTCTTCTCCATAGATGTTTTGTGTCGTAAGAAAGCATTCGTGTAATGAGCAGAACTCGATACATATGAAAAGTATTTCGCAAGTGTGTTTGCCTGGTCTTCTAGGGTATCGCCTGTACTGTTGACCAAAGGTAGGGTGTGTGTTTTCCGTCCATTAAACTTTTTAATTCTGTTCCATACTTTGCCTGCATCTGTGTACGAGTTGATAGAAGTGACGAAAGAGCGCCAGCTATCTCTTTTTGCTTGCTGGCGAATGCGTCTTCCTTGTGCTTTTGCACGTTTGAAGGAAATCAAGTTTTGCGTAGTGGGGTACCTGCGAAGGACACCCCACGCCTTATTTTGAGCCTGCCGTGCAAGCCTACACTCTTCATTCCACCACGGCCTCCTAATGTTAGGTGTGGCACCAGATGTTTGCGGAATTGAGCCCTCGGCAGCATGAAGAATGTGTGCAGTCACCAGTTCACAGGCTTCGTCAATGCCCAAATAGCTTAAGGACGTGTATGAAAGCTGAGATAATTGTTTAAATTTTAACCAGTCAGCACCAGATTCCTTAAACTTTTTATGGCAGATGGAACTGTTACGGGCTTTATCAATGCCTTTCAAGATGACAGGGAAGTGGTCGCTCCCATAGGGGTTGTCGTCCACTTCCCATTCAACAGCCGGAAAGAGGACAGAAGAGCCGATCGCCAAGTCTATGTGTGAGTATGTATTGTGTGTAGTGTTGTAGTATGTCGGCTCTTTTTTGTTAAATAGACAAGCTCCAGATGAGAAGAGGAATTTTTCTATCAAGCGGCCCCGGGAATCTGTGCGTTCAGATCCCCATAGTGGGCTGTGTGCATTCAGGTCACCTACGAGTAGGAACGGTTCCGGCAGCTCATCTATGAGAGACTCAAATTCAGAGCTAGATAAACGATATTCAGGGGGAATGTATAGTGAGCAAATTGTTGTTAATCTGTTGAAAATAATTGCCCGGATTGCAACCGCTTCTAGGGCGGTACGCAATTGAAGAGATTGGCAAGGGATAGATTTTTGCGTAACTATAGCTACGCCACCAGAGCAGTGCGTGCAGCTATCTCTGTCTCTCCTAAATACTGAGTATTGGTTCAGGAAATTGGTGTGCTTAGGTTTCAGGTGTGTTTCCTGTAAACATAGGATGGCTGATTGCGTTTTGTGTAGGATTTCATATATATCATCTAGGTTTTTAATAAGGCCCCGGCAGTTCCACTGTGTAATTATTTGTGCTACCATAAATGTTTAGGGAGGAGATTTTACCTGGTGTAGATGAGGACTCGGGCTGGATGTATACTATCTATCGGTTCTGACTTGGGCCTGTGAGACGGGTGGCTGGTGGCTTTTTGCCTCGCCCCGCCATGGTGCGCTGTTCTCTTTCCGCCTTTGGCACTGGCAGAGACGGTGTTACCTCCATGTCATCATCTGAGTGGTGTGACAGTGACGAGATGGAGTCCTTGCGGGCTCCGCCTCGAGATATGTTCGAAGTGGAGCCAGGAGCCCCTGCCGTCCCCGACTGTTTGTTGGACACAGAAGTGGTCGTGGGACCGACCACATCTACGTCCATGGCCGCCTGCAGTCTGGCAGCCGGAAGAGGAGGATTGACGGCAGAGCCGTCACTCCTCACACTTGCAGCTAACACAACACTTGCGGGCGCCACAGGTGTCGTGTCAGATGGTTGGGCTGCCTTGGGCAGCACCTGGGGGGGCTGGGACGGCACCAAGTCTGCTTCGCAGTACTGGGTGGCCGCCGTGACTAGACGCCGCTCCGCCCCCCGGCGAGCTGCATCGGCATACCTTTGCGAAAACATTGAGTGTTTCTGTCGTGCTTCTTGATAGGTAATGTTCTGGGTGACCTTCATGTTTATGATTTCTTTCTCGGCTTTGAATTTAGCACATGACCGAGAGTATGCAGCGTGGGGTTGTTCACAGTTGGCACATTTCAATACGTTAGAAGCACAGTTCTCTGAAGGGTCATGATGTCCTGCGCACTTGGCACATGTCAGTTTTCCGCGGCAGGTGGTAGTACTGTGCCCATACCGCTGGCACTTGAAGCAGCGGCGTGGGTTGGGTATGTAAGGTCGTACGTTGCAATGAAGGAAGCCTGCAGTGACAGACTCCGGTAGGACACTTCGGTCAAAAGTTAGGATCACATGCTTCGTTTTTACTTCTTTGCCATCGCGTCTGATCATTATTCTTCTTACCGCAGTAACGCCCTGGTCACGCATGCCCTCGAGGAGGTCAGACTCACTTTCATTGAGCAGGTCCATCTCAGATATGACGCCCTGCGAGCTGTTAAGGCTCCGGTGTGGCGTTACAGCTACTTCAAGGCCAAGTAGGTCGGTCTGGTTCAAGAGACTATCAGATTGTTTTTTAGTAGATAGTTCTACAAGCACGTCCCCCGATGTCAGCTTCTTTGCCTTGTAGTTCGCGCCAACTACACTCTCAATGAACTTGGCAATTAAGAAGACCGACTTGCAGGTAACTGGAGATTCCTTGTTCTTAGATTGTATCACTAAGAAGCGAGGAAAGTTGTCCGGGGTGTTAAATTTCATGTTGGGCAGAGGTTTGAAAATTACATCGGTGCGGGCCCTTTTTGGGGCCCGATCATTTGGAAGAGAGGATTTCGAAAGTACCATGCGGCATAGTATAAAGCAGGGAACTGGGGTACTTTCTTCTTTGACGTTACCCTGATGGTCAAAGAGGTCCCGGAGCTCCCAGCCTGATAGACAGACAGGGAGCCCATCGGCCGGAGCTTGACCAGGGCTCCGACGGCCACCGTTCACGGCTTCTAACCCTTCACCTTTCAACTTCTCGCCACGGTAGGTAACAGCTTAAGTATGGGGGGCTCGGGGTACGCGGTGTCGCCACTCACCGTCACCAAGATTACTCAAGGTGCCCCGTGCGGGGTTGTTAACGTCACGAAATGTGCAATTTAGCGGAAGATTGAAAATGTTGGCTTAAATTGCCTTATTTCTCAGTGAATAAAGCATCATTTGCTTCCGGGAAAGCGCTTAGGGTACTATGAAACACCTAATCTTTCGAATAAAACAAACTTTTGTTTTCTCTTCATGGCTCCTATAAAGTAATGGGTAAGGAAGGGGAGCAGACAGGCCGTTCTATACTGCTCGTGCTAGACCGCTTGTGACTGCGAATAGTTGCAAGGGGCACACCCTATAGTCGGCGCGCAAAACGATCCAAGATGGCTGTTCTAAAGAGGATCGGGAATTATTTTCACGGACCGCCACCTATGAGCGCGTTGAAAGCAAAGGAGGTAGCTGTACTTTTTAACGTCGTTAGCTGGCGGCGACGCCAGATTGTAACGGCTGTCTTTAACTTAGATGTTACTTGCCACATTAGAACTAAAGACGAACAATTTGGCCCTCAAGCGAAGGTGAAGAGATATGGCAAAAGCCGCTCACGCCGCTTGCATGCGGCGGTAAGGCTGCCAGCGCTCGATATGTCACGCTACAAAGCCTTTACCTGCAAATATCACTGGTTCACTAGCCACCACCACAATTAGTAGACTTCCCTCATTAGCGGTACGGACTTGTCAGAGTACGCGAGCTTACTAGGAGTTTTATTAAAGCCCACTTACTTGACAAATCATGCCTGTGTAAGGAATTTTTATAGTATACCGATCGGTAGTACGTTGTGTCGCTCCGTGAAGTACCGCAAGTCAATGGTCTGGTCAGCGTGAATTGTAATAGTTTCCCACTAGGTCTGTTTTACCACGAGCGAAGTCAACAACATAAACGTTTACAATCAAACTACCTAAGCGTGACATTTCCTTTTTGTTTAAAACCATACCGAGCGGTCGACGCCGTGGCAGTAATAGTCACATTACCCCCTACTAAAACCAATATATTGATAAGACACTATTAGTAGAACGTTGGATGCTAGCTGCTTCTAAACAAAAAACACACACTTCCAAACCGGCCAAAACAATTTTGTGGCTCGAGATTGGAGCTGATTAAACGCTTGAAACTTGTATGCAGAAAATTAACCTGTTACCCAGCTTGAGCTGCTTTCTTACTTTCACCTAAAGTTTTCTGCATTGCTAGAAGCGGCTCCCTGAGACAACGAAATGGAAGGAAAAGCTCTTCGCACGTAAATCATTAATTGTAATGCTGGTTATAACTAGCAAGCCTGGGCAACCCTGTTGTCTGTGAAATGTGAGGAGATGGCCAAGGTGTCCCCTAATCACAAACTGCCCTCGCGGTGTCGTGCGTGCAAACAGCTTTGTTAATATAAGCTCATATTATCTGAAAACGCTTCCGCACAACGCAAGATGCGCAAAGCAACGAAACGGTCAACAGCGGTAGGTTTTTAAAACAGATTACGGTTCAGCATAACATCTCACTACTCAAATATGTTATGCCTGCGCTCTCACACACCTGCTTTGTTATGCAAGAACATGAGCACGAAGAAAATAAAATTATAGCAACGTTGCTATCGTTCCTTGCACGATTAGGGCGACGGACATCGGCGACCTGGATTGAACTAGTGATATGCATACAAACGTCAAGTAAGAGTGACGGAAACTAAAGGAGTCCTCCCTGTAACAGCAGAGTTGTTGTTTAGACGAGATTGCATGAAGATAAGGGACTAAAACATCACAATACAAACATTGAGCAACGTTCGATTCGTGTTTCTGTTCCTAGTTTTCGTGCAGCGCGTTGAAATCTCTTGCGCGCGGTGTATCAAGCACGAGACCATTTAGAACATAACATGCATACGGAGAATGTTGCGCTTGTTATCACGTGAAAACGGCGTCAAAATCCCTGTGATACTGCAAGCGAACGCTGCCGGCCAACGTGCGGGCGTGCGGGCTCCGACATTTCCGTCGCTTGCCCCATTGAGTTTCATACAAATATGACTCGCCGATCTTCCATAGAGTGATTTCACCTCCTGCCACCGCGTGGCGCCACCTTCTCCGCGCCTTGCGAATAGCAATGTTGTGAAGGATGGGAGTGTCAATGGAGTGAGGGTCTATGGCTATCGTGGGATCGTTGGTGGGGGAAGAGAAATTTCTATAGCGAGTTAATTTGGGGCAAAACCAAATGAGGTGGTGCAGATCAGCTTTGGTTAGGGAGTGGCACTGTGGGCAACGTGGTGTGGTGGCAGGCGCGTTTTTCGTAGAGTTTCTGGTGCATGACTGGCATTGGCAAGGTGCTTGTTAACGAATACCTCAGCAGCTCTTGGAAGTGTAGGTAGAGAAGCCAGGAACCCAGGCGGGGTGAGGTTTTTGAGGCGCTGTTCCAAGAACAATTGAAAGAAAAGGTCCCAACAGGTGGTGCGCGAACAAAGAAAACGAGGGAAAATTGAATATAATTCATCAAACTTCAATTGCATTAATGATGGGGGAGGCATGGGGAGAAGAACAGCGTGAGGGGGAGAGAGGAGGATGTTAAGAAGCGGGGGCGGCCGAAGGCTATGGTATACATTTGCAGCAAAGCAACCAGATACACAGCCAATTTCTTATCTTCTCCTCGTGACTATGACTCGGCACATACCCGGGGAACGTACTTTAAAAAGAAATACTATTTACAGTACGGTAGCATACCCCATTTCAGGTGGTGTGAAATACAGGGCGTTTCACGTAAGAGCGCTAGTTCAAGAATATTCTTCACTGATCATGGCGCACACTGGCCCTTGGTTGAGGCGGGGAGTATTAAAATATTTCAGTTTACGTCTAAAAGAAAAGAAGAACCTACCCGCATTCAGTAGCACCTTTCTCTTGAGCAAAGCTGCCACAGGGGCTAGCGCGTGCAAGTCGATCCAGCACGTTCTCTTTGCAGAAGCGTTCTTGTCGGGCCGGCGTGCGTCTTTTTTAGCTTTGGAGGCACTGGAAAGCCCGTTCAGCGGACGCGTCCCACGCAATAGAAAACATTCATAACTTGTTTTTGTTTTTACTTCCTGAAGACTTGTATATGCTCATCTGCTTGTTTCGGCACTGTCGCATTATTGCGTATTTATTTGTTTTTTGTTACTCATGATGTTAGTATACTTGCACCTCAACCATAACGCAAAGTAGGTAAGGGTTGAGGCATTTGCTTTTTCGTTTTTATGAACCCGGAAATCATAGATTATGATCTTGCTCTACCGCTTGTGCTTTGCAACAATAACGCAAAACGTTTTTATGGTGCAAAATATTTGTCGACGCAGATATTAGTATAGGAAAAATAATTTTCCTGAATTCGGGTGTGAATGTTCGCGAGTAGAAATTAAAAGCGAGTAGAAAAAGAAAAGCTCGTTCCGTGTAATCGCATGTGCCTTTAGAAGACGTCCCATATATCAGACACCTGATTAATTCTAATATACGAATCAATGTACCAACGCAATTTGTGCAAGTTGCTCTACAGCAAAAAAAAAAAGATCGGGATGTGCCAAGTGCGAACAAGTATCATGCGAGCGGAAGGAAATAAAAATACCCTGTGACAAATTGAACAGATTACCCCTTATGTCGAAGAGGCGGCCCATGGGACCTGAGATGCTTTCGGAACCGACGTCCTCCAACAACACGTTTCATCCCGTGAAATAGCCATGGCACTGGGCTGGTCGAGCGGCGCGGGGAGCAGACGATGCGTCCGTAGCAGACGACAACACGAACACTGGCAAAAGTTAACTCATTACTGACGCTGCAGTTGACCCGAGCCTGCTAGATACGTACCAATGCACATTGTTTCACAAGTCGAAAAAAAATTTTATCCGGCTCTTTCCTTCGAGTGAGAAAAGCGGCACGAGGGCCACGAAAAAAGCAGGCGTCCGAGCGGGGCGAGCCCTGCCCGGCCCATAAAAGAGCATCGTCCACACGGGGGAACCGCAGCCCATGCGGGGTCGTTTGGTGAGGGCTCCCCTCTTGTTTTTTTTTCCTCCCTGGTTCGGCGAACTTCAACGGCGAAAAGCTGGCCACTTTGGGAAACCGTCGTGAGCGGCTAGACCGTGTGTGAAGGCCCTGCTTCTCGCGCCGCGGGGACAGAACAATAGATAAAGAATTGTGTCTCCAGGTCTGCTACGCCACGTGGTGTCAGTTTTTCGAAACTCGACGCCGTGTCCCGAAATCCTGGCCATAACTTTGTAGAAGAAAAGTGTGCACTATGCAGTAATTCGCAAGAAAAGGCTATGCGGGAATTTGCAATAGGCTCTTGTTTCCTCTGTGTACAAGACGAGTGGCTAACAGTCTAGGCGCATAGTCTCTGAGACGTAGGTGTGGACGGCTGTAACCAAATTCCTGTGGGGAAACTCAAGCGAAATGGCACCAAACGACAGTAAGACCGGCATTGAAAGGGTAAGTCCAAGGCGGTGAGGGTAAGTCCCAGGCTGTGAATTGGTTCTACGAGGTATTTTCTTCTCATTGAAGAGAAGCCGCGGCAATGTAAGAAAAAATGCTCTAGGGTTTCGGGTTCATTACAAAGAGCACAATGACGAGAGGAGGTGAGCCCAGCGAGGTGCATATAGAAGTTGAGCTGCGGAACTCTACAACGTAAGCTAGTTAAAGTAACCTCGCATTGGAGAGATTCGCAACATCGGGAGTTCCCCGCATATGCCAAATGGGCGTAATCATCGAGGGAGGTGATAGCATCCTTCTGCCTCCTCGCCAGATGTTGATTGCGACGGATCCGTGCTCCGGCCAGTATGGAGGGAAATGGACAGACGTCGTTCGGAGGGCCGTCTAGTGATGAACGTACTATTTCCCCGAGGCACAGGCACGCACTGCCGCAGCCCCTTGTCTTCTTCGCGCGCACATCCATCCTGTGGGATTGACCACTGCCTTTCTGTGACAACCACAATGCAGACGATTTTGATGCGAGGCACTGACAGACCGCTCTCCTGGTCGTCGCGTGTATTGCCTGTCTCTTAAGCTCTGCACATAAAACACTTTGCAAAGAATTGATTTAAACGCCACGTTTCCATGGAACACTGCAAAAGGCTCGTGGTGGAGAGAAGCACAATTCAATTTCAAATATCGATCAGGAACGAAACGTTCAGTTGTATCAGTGCGATGGCTACTTAAACCTTTTCACCAACATGCTTGGCAAAAACGACAAGATGGCTACATTTATTGCCGCAACAGACCGCACCACTGCCAAGACACGTAGTTCAGCAAAGAATTCCCACGAGATCATCGTGGAGGCGCTGACTGAATTGTTGACAATCCCCAGTCTTTACTCTTTCCAGATTCAATATTTTATCAACAAAGCTCGTGCCATACAATGAATTTAGTTTCTCCATTACTGAGTACTTGTTTTGATGGCCACGGCTATTTAGTGAAGTTTGCCACGCTGGGACCGGCTAAGACAAGCAGCTGGGAAGTCAAGGTAAAGCGCAATGAGTACACACAATCCCTGCAGCAATTAAGGCAATTCAGTAAAACTACATGATGAGACTAACATTTATGTGCAGTGCTCCTGGAGAACTTGCGACGGCACCAAACAGGAAACATAAAACATCCTGCTCTCAATTTCGGCCAATGATCCCGCCCACTAGGGCAAGACCAAGAAAGTACAATGGGTCGTGTTTAATATATTCTTGGAATTTTCGCAGCAAGCCTGTGAACTCAACCCCAACGGCGAAGCTCTCTTCACTTTTCACAATGCTTCAGCCCATTGACAGGCTGAATGGCCGCATTTACCCTGGCCCAACACAGAATCCAAAGACTGCCGCTGTATAGCTTTTTATCCAATCTCACGGAAAAGTTACTTCAAAATTGTTATTGAATTGGAATGCTTACCTAGAAGGACTTTGGCGAGGACTCCTGAATGTGCGAGCAAGTTTGAAAAAAGAGTCCACCGGTCCATGATTGTGAACCCTTAAGAAGGGGCAAAATGCCGCAATCTGCTTCGAAGCATACCATGGAATTGAGTTCGAAGCATACCACGGGCGTAATTATTCGTTTGTTTGCGCTGAATTGAACATGAATAGCGTGTAAGCACCTTCAATATGACACTACAAATGGCACTTCAAGAAGTGCTTAGATATCATAAGACTGCTAAGTCGTCGTTGTTATCGAACCCCAAACTTGGCCATTACGCGAACATTCGTAACGTTTGAATGTATTGCAGGAATTTCAAAAGGTTTTGGACACAGGTATCCAACTAGGCGTACTATGTATTGAACTGGGATCAATTGAGATCCAATAATATCGAATCCAGTTATTCGGACAAAAATTAGAAAATACAGGAAAATTTGTCATTTTTGTTTGCATTCCTGGAAAAACCATGATTACATCAAACGTACCATCCGTTTGTAAAAAAAAACCTATGTCATTGCACAGTATAGTAACAAGAGAAAAACCTCCGAGGTTCCAATGAAAACGATTTATTCACTTTGAAGTGACAACTGTTCGCACAAGATGAAAGTGCAAAAAATGAAGTTTTAAGAAAAACAAGAATACATTTTGCGATCCGTGTTTAAGCCAGATAATCTTGTCCTGGAATGTTAAATTCTACTGGCTCCTATTTGATGCGACGAGTTCCTGTTTGGCTTTTATGGTGGCCTGTATTTGTTTGAGGAGGGGTTATATCTCACCTATTGACAGGCGTTTACCCTGCTTCATTCTCTAATGGTCACTGGAACAATACGCTACGGGAGTGTGGTGGACAGGTTCGATGCCCACTTCCCTCAAAACATCGGCTCTACTTCGTCTTACACCATTACAGTGAACCACATCCCCGTACATACGAAAAGATAGGATGGACAGGTCACGTGGATGTCTTAGGCAGCCTAAGTCAGTTTTGAAAATACAGATGATAGGGTCCTCATACCTCTAATCCTATTACATTGCAGTAATGGCACTTACAGTGGCACGTCACAATTGTTCTCCAAGTTCCTTACCTTCGCAGCACCAACCGATACATTCACGTTCACATGGTCTTCCATTAGAGAATCACTCTGTACCGATTGTCACAAAACTTTGTCTTTTGTCGCCTCCTATCCTAGACTTGAGTATTCCTTTTAATTAAGATACGATAATTATGTTCCTGTTAAAAATACTACCCAATCAATGACGCGCCTGCTGGCATTCACAGCACCATGAAGTGCGCCCAAAGTAAAGAACAGGGATGTTGTGGGGTCACGCCACCCTTACAGAAATTTGAAGCAATGTTTAGAAAACAGGGAGACGGAAAATTTGCCTTTCAATAATCTTTGACATATAACACTAAATAATACCAGAAAATATAATGTACGTTGCTGATATCCGATTCGTGATCAGTTTCTGTGATTGCACCGCTTTAGTTTCGGTTTGAGAACTCTCCACCAGCTGTTTGCAAATTGGCTATAGCTTTTGAAATCAACAAGGTAAGAGAACGATTTTCTTTGGAGAACATTTTCGAAAGTTTAGGGGATCTGAAAATGTAAGAACGGAAAAAAATGCATTTAAAAAACCTATTTTCAAACGAGGTGATATACTTTAATATGCAGTTTCCCAAAGCACGGTAACCGTTCTAGTGAACATCTCTGAGCAAACCACAATTCACATTGCTAAGCAGGGGCATCGTTACTTGAGTGAAAAAAAATAAAGAAAATCGGAGAAGGAACCGTTGGAGCGCGTTCTCACCCTACCGTGTGGATGCACATTTATCAACCTACTCTCGCGTCCACGCACTTTTGCATTCGCACGCATAAAACGGTACACGCAAGCCTATAAAAATGTATTAGTAAATGCCAATTACGCGACAGTCTGTACAAAATAGAGATCGACGCGCACAAACAAGTTTTACCACTGTGGCAACCGCAGAGCAGGCACAGGAAAATGGTGCATTCTGTGTGCCTCCAAGTAAAACTTGAACATGATTGGCATGTAAAATAAAGCTTGCAAGAGAAGAGGAGGAATGTAATGGGGCCCTTTGACCAGTGGAAGAGTGCAGTGCACTAGCAAATAAAAGAGAATTCACCCACTGACAGCGCCTCAGGTACCGCGCCAGCAGCCTACCGTTCCAGTCAACAGGGGGACCAGCAACATCACCCGAGTTCAAGACTGAAGGCATAGTACGAGCCGCAAACTACAAGGTCCATTGTATCTTGTAGCCAACAGCCCCTGAAGTCTCTACTTGTGGTGTTGCTGGTCGCCAAGTTGACTGGAATAGTAGGTGGCATGCCGTCAGAGCAGGAGTATCTCGCCAAGTGCATCTGTAACAGAAGGCACGATATCCACGCGCGGATGACCGGTAGAGCAGCAGATACAGTTAGCTGGCACTACAGCACGAGTCGCAGTGATAAGGTGGAAGCTGGTGACATGATGGAACATTAGCATGGGCACCGTCCCGTCAGTGGGTGAATTCGCTGCTTGCAACAGCACCCCTAGCTTCTACGGCCGAAGTGCGTCGTCGCATTCCTGTCCTCCTTTTGCATGCTCATTCTTTTTCGAGACGCATACCCATATGCAGAAGATTGGCCCTTCCTTCTGTAGCCTTCTTTTCTGCTGAAACGCCTTTAACTACTACTTCCTCGGGCTCATCACATTCAGTATGACATACTGTGTGTTTCAGCAATCTATAGCCGGAGGTAAAAGTAACGCCGATGCACTATTTGACGACGTGACCAAATGCATGTTGCTCCCTTTTGTATGCAGTATGTCACGCTAATTTTAGTATTTTGGTTTGCTATAGATAATTAAACAACATTAGATTAAAGATAAAAAAAAGTAGAGTGTAAGCTCCACTTATGAGATAAGCGGCCGGGCGCCT
Organism: Haemaphysalis longicornis; assembly: GCF_048455015.1. Classification (NCBI taxonomy): domain Eukaryota; kingdom Metazoa; phylum Arthropoda; class Arachnida; order Ixodida; family Ixodidae; genus Haemaphysalis; species Haemaphysalis longicornis. The sequence goes on along the minus strand of NW_027526288.1, from coordinate 5,085,283 downwards.
GGGCTGCGCGTGAGAACCCGCCGCTCTGTCTAGCGACGTAGCACTGCCGACACTGTGCTGCAACCGCCACTAATTCGTCACGGCGTGCACGGGAGACGGATCGTCTGGCCCACCGCATACCTCAAGCGTAATTCCCCATTGAGAAAGCAAATAGCGCCGCCGGGTTCTAGGAACGTGCGCTAGACGCGCGGAGGTAGTGGGATCACCGGCGTGTCTCTATTGTTGTCGCGACCTGATCGGCATGATGCACTGACGCCGTCTTTCGCTTTCACCCCACGGGGTCGCCCGAACTTGCTCGTCCGCGAGCGTGCCGTTGACCCGAAGGTGGCGGTGCCTCAATGAATATTCCGTGGCGTGCTGAGTGACAGCTGTCTAAATGAATTTAGGCACTCCGTTGCGCGTGTACGAACGCTGCAGGGGCGTTCGCGAGGGAGGGTGATCTCGAGGTTTTATAAGACCAAACTTGGCCATTGGAAATTGTTCTTGTCTGAGCGCTGAGCTGGCAGATCCCGGCGGGACAAGGAGTCTCGACCGTTAAAGCTAGGTTGGGATTTGGGAGCCCCCTAGTCGAGGTTAAGATCGCGTCGGAGGTTTAGGGTGCAGCGCCGCACCGGGCAACTAGACGGATCTTGTGGCGAGACAGGGTCTCGGCCGTTGTTTCTCGAGCGATTTGTGTACGCTCCTACAATAGGAGAGTCAGACGAAGTTGAGGAGCTCGAGTGATTTGTGCGCACTCGGAGCTAGCGTCTAGCTGCAGTTTGAAGTTTTTTTATTACTCATGTACCCAGTTATCCTACTGTAAATAGCTGTACATAAACTTCCGTTTCACTTAGTCAACTTTAACGCCTCGAGTTCGTCAATTCGACCGCTACCTCCAAGAACTTCAACACCATCGCCCTGCCAGCCTCCTGCCAAATAAACCGGAGCCCGGCCGATTGGGTTCCTGATCGACACCGGACTTAGGGGAAACGGATCGTTACTGGCGCAGTCGACAGGATTTGGCAGGAGAAATCACCAGGCCACAACCAGGGGCAGCAAGCAGACGCAAGCCCGCCTTCATCGGCGGCGACCGAGCTGCGCGCGGAGTTGAGCGGCAGAGCCAACCAGCGCACGGAGCCAACGACTCAGCAGCCGACCACCGGAGGTGCGGGTGAGTGGGATTTCTTTCGCTTCGTTGTGGCGGTGTAGGCTGAGTATTAGTGTGCACGATAGTCACGCGGAGCATGCTGACGAACATGGCGGAAGGAGACGAAAATCGTCAGACACGTGAGGCGACACCTCGAGGAGGTACGACGGCAGAGGGGGTTGCCCAGGCGAAATCCGAGGCGTTCATTGTTAGACTAAGGAAACTAGAATCTCAAATACTGAAGCTCCTAGCGAAGGAGCGGGAGAGAACAGAAGCGCGCGATGCGGCGGAGCGCGAGAGCCAAGAAGTGCGGGAATGGAAGGATGGTGTATAAAGACTGAAGCTCGAATGTCAAGAGCGGTTGCGAAAGTATGAGTTGGAGCTGCAGCGGAGAAGGCAGGGCACCGTGGGGTCGGACACCGTTGAACAGAAACAAGGGGGCACAGACCGAGTGAGTTTTATAGCGACAGTAAAGTCGAATCGCGCCGGCCAATGTTTCGAAGTTGAACTTGGCGATGACCAAGTAAGCAGCCGTGACTCCCTACACGAGGCTACCATTTCCGCTGGTGTCGAACGCGTGGAGACGGACATTGGGATGAGGAGCGACGAGGTAAGCGCGTCCGGTGATACCTTAGAGCGGTGTGACGAAGTGATGCACGAACATGACGAGCAGCCTCGCGCGCGAAATTTCGGGATGGAGCTGCAGCGCATAAGGCAGAACCCGTCGAGCAGGCCCAGTTATGCACTGACAGCAAAGTTGAATGGGCGCAGCACGTTTTTCAATTTGGATCCGCGTGAGAAGGAGATAAGCGGCCGTGGCTGCGCACAGCAGGCGAGCGTCTCAGCTGGGAACAGCTGTTCCGAAAGGGAAGCGAGCACGCGGAGCATCCCAGCGAGCGCGTCCGGTGTGGGAGCAGAGTCAAGTTGTAGCCCCGTTGTCGCGGGTGTAGAGCCGCCAGCTGCTTTTGCACTGGACACTGCGCTAATGCATGCCGAACCTGCTGGCACGGGCGGTACCCAAATTATAATCGTTGGACCGGAGGAGACTGGAGTCGCGCAGGAAAGGCTTGGGGCCCCCCGCGCTCTAAATTCCGCTCGAAAGTTGCACGAGAAAGTGAACTCCGTGTCGGGCGTTCCGGTGCTCGCCCAGAAGAGAAGGGAGAGAGAAGACGAGAAAGCATGTGACGAGACGGAGCGAAAAAGAGATGGAGTTGACGATCAGGCTGAGGAAAAGCAGGAGTTAAAGGCGGATAAGGGAGCTGAGAATGTAGACTGGGTTGAACATGCATAAAATGGAAGAGGAAGTGAGAGAGAACGCGAGAAGACGGAGGATGAGGAGCTCAGAAAGCTTGGAGAGGGTAGGAACGATACGGAGATATCGCGTGGGTTTGGTAGTGTTGATGGTGAGAGTGTAGCCGAGGAGGCCGATGGAGAACATGAAAACGCATGCGTGGAGACTGCGAAACCAAGAATGAGAGCTCCCGACGAGGTTGCGAGAAAGAGGGAAAAACCATGTGACGAGGCAGCCACAGTTGAAAGAGAGGAACGAGACGCAATCGGTGATATCGCGAAACCGGTGTCTGATATAGAGCTTCGTAGCTTTTGGTGGTGGTTGCGGCCATTACCGAGATTTAGTCGGGAGCCGCGCTGGATGGGTTGACGCACTCGCGCACTAAGTTCTGCGACCTGGCAGTGTGTCACAGGCCCTAGTTCTGAGTTGTGCCAGGATGAGTGCGTGCTGGGACAGCCGAAAAACTGTCTTTGTCAAGCCGCCGCTCAGAATGCACCTAGCGTGCACGAGCGCGTTTTGGTAGTGACAGGTGCTTGTGAGGTGGTTGTTGTGGGGCAGTCTGTGCGTAAGGGAAAGAATGATCCCGAGAAGGTCGCCGCGTTCGCGGGCCGCCATTACGCCCCAGCATCAACCCTGCGCTCACGCGGCCAGCGTGCAGCATTGCCGTACGTTGGGGCATTGGAGAGGCATGGCCACTTGGCCTATGGGACAGGAAGCGAAGTCGCATTTTGCGATACCACTCCGTCTTCCCCGAAGTTGTGTTCGCCTCATGGGGCTAAATTGTCGAGACTTGCGTTGACATGGCAACGCTACGAGGTCTGGATCATCTGCAGAGGGGGCTCGAAGTACGCAAATGCACTCCCCTGCTTTCAGATTGTTGCTTGGGGAGGCTAATATTGAATTGCCTCCGAGCCTTAAGACCGCCATGACGGACGTGAACGTTCCCATTCACCCGTCCTTTTTCGTTGGTGGTGCGTGTGTGTGTGTGTGCCGCGGTTGTGCGTGACGAGAGGCCTTGAGGGCTCGATCCGTGCACCGAATTGATCAATCCGCGCACTGAACTGAACTTTCTGTGCACCGCAAGTGAGCGAAGGCACAGCCGAACATTCTTGAAGGAACGTTATCAGGCTACGCCGTCAAGGAGGACATTTTCGCGCGTGCGCATATTGGCAATGCAAACTTTCTTAAGGTTTCATTTTGGTTGACTGCAAAATTGCCCGTGTGGTTTGCCCGTGCTTATTCCTTTTGTTCTTGTTGTCGAGGGCCGGAATGTGTGTGCGTGTTTGCAGTAATAGCGCGCATCAGTGTTATAGGTTGAGCTGTCTCGTTGTTCGTGGCGTTTACGCGCCCCGGAGACACGACCCAATTTCTTTTTACTCGCACTTAGTGTTTTTAGCATTTTGTTTTTGTGTTCCCGGTTTGCTAGAGTATTCCGTCCCTGTTGAACGGCTAGTGAATAGGCTGTGTTTGTAGTTTAGGCGAGAGAGAGTTCGGGTCAGCTGCAGAAATAGAAGGGAGCTCATTTGTGGTTATACCTAGCACCTTCCACGTGTTTTTTTTTTGTTTGTTTATTCCGCTGTTATTGCGGAAGGAGAGATGAAACGAGTGGCCCTTTTAAATTATTTTCGGATTGACTGAACCAAGAGGCCCAGTTAAAGGGGGGAGTTCTAAGGTCCACTTACGAGATTAGCGGCCGGGTGCCCGGGCTGCTCGTGAGAACCCGCCGCTCTGTCTAGCGACGTAGCACTGCCGACACTGCGCAGAAACCGCCGCTAATTCGTCACGGCGTGCACGGTAAACGGATAGTCTCGCCCACCGCATACCTCAAGGATAATCCCCCATTGAGAAAGCAAATAGCGCCGCCGGGTTCCAGGAACATCCGCTCGACGCGCGGAGGCGGTGGGATTACTGGCGTGTCTCTATTGTTGTCGCGCCCTGGTCAGCATGACGCACTGTCGCCGTCTTTCGCTTTCACCCCGCGGGGTCGCCCGAACTTGCTTGTCCGCGAGCGTACCGTTGACCCGAAGGTGGCGGCGCCTCAATGAATATTCCGTGGCATGCTGAGTGACAGCTGTCTACGTGAGTTTAGGCACTCCGTTGCGCGTGTACGAACGCTACAATGGCGTTCTCGAGGGAGGGTGATCTCGAGGTTTTATAAGACCGAACTTGGCCATTGGAAATTGTTCTTGTCTGAGCGCTGAGCTGGCAGATCCCGGCGGGACAAGGAGTCTCGACCGTTAAAGCTAGGTTGGGATTTGGGAGCCCCCTAGTCGAGGTTAGGATCGCGTCGGAGGTTTAGGGTGCAGCGCCGCACCGGGCAACTAGACGGATCTTGTGGCGAGACAGGGTCTCGGCCGTTGTTTCTCGAGCGATTTGTGTACGCTCCTACAATAGGAGAGTCAGACGAAGTTGAGGAGCTCGAGTGATTTGTGCGCACTCGGAGCTAGCGTCTAGCTGCAGTTTGAAGTTTTTTTATTACTCATGTACCCAGTTATCCTACTGTAAATAGCTGTACATAAACTTCCGTTTCACTTAGTCAACTTTAACGCCTCGAGTTCGTCAATTCGACCGCTACCTCCAAGAACTTCAACACCATCGCCCTGCCAGCCTCCTGCCAAATAAACCGGAGCCCGGCCGATTGGGTTCCTGATCGACACCGGACTCAGGGGAAACGGATCGTTACTGGCGCAGTCGACAGGATTTGGCAGGAGAAATCACCAGGCCACAACCAGGGGCAGCAAGCAGACGCAAGCCCGCCTTCATCGGCGGCGACCGAGCTGCGCGCGGAGTTGAGCGGCAGAGCCAACCAGCGCACGGAGCCAACGACTCAGCAGCCGACCACCGGAGGTGCGGGTGAGTGGGATTTCTTTCGCTTCGTTGTGGCGGTGTAGGCTGAGTATTAGTGTGCACGATAGTCACGCGGAGCATGCTCACGAACATGGCGGAAGGAGACGAAAATCGTCAGACACGTGAGGCGACACCTCGAGGAGGTACGACGGCAGAGGGGGTTGCCCAGGCGAAATCCGAGGCGTTCATTGTTAGACTAAGGAAACTAGAATCTCAAATACTGAAGCTCCTAGCGAAGGAGCGGGAGAGAACAGAAGCGCGCGATGCGGCGGAGCGCGAGAGCCAAGAAGTGCGGGAATGGAAGGATGGTGTATAAAGACTGAAGCTCGAATGTCAAGAGCGGTTGCGAAAGTATGAGTTGGAGCTGCAGCGGAGAAGGCAGGGCACCGTGGGGTCGGACACCGTTGAACAGAAACAAGGGGGCACAGACCGAGTGAGTTTTATAGCGACAGTAAAGTCGAATCGCGCCGGCCAATGTTTCGAAGTTGAACTTGGCGATGACCAAGTAAGCAGCCGTGACTCCCTACACGAGGCTACCATTTCCGCTGGTGTCGAACGCGTGGAGACGGACATTGGGATGAGGAGCGACGAGGTAAGCGCGTCCGGTGATACCTTAGAGCGGTGTGACGAAGTGATGCACGAACATGACGAGCAGCCTCGCGCGCGAAATTTCGGGATGGAGCTGCAGCGCATAAGGCAGAACCCGTCGAGCAGGCCCAGTTATGCACTGACAGCAAAGTTGAATGGGCGCAGCACGTTTTTCAATTTGGATCCGCGTGAGAAGGAGATAAGCGGCCGTGGCTGCGCACAGCAGGCGAGCGTCTCAGCTGGGAACAGCTGTTCCGAAAGGGAAGCGAGCACGCGGAGCATCCCAGCGAGCGCGTCCGGTGTGGGAGCAGAGTCAAGTTGTAGCCCCGTTGTCGCGGGTGTAGAGCCGCCAGCTGCTTTTGCACTGGACACTGCGCTAATGCATGCCGAACCTGCTGGCACGGGCGGTACCCAAATTATAATCGTTGGACCGGAGGAGACTGGAGTCGCGCAGGAAAGGCTTGGGGCCCCCCGCGCTCTAAATTCCGCTCGAAAGTTGCACGAGAAAGTGAACTCCGTGTCGGGCGTTCCGGTGCTCGCCCAGAAGAGAAGGGAGAGAGAAGACGAGAAAGCATGTGACGAGATGGAGCGAAAAAGAGATGGAGTTGACGATCAGGCTGAGGAAAAGCAGGAGTTAAAGGCGGATAAGGGAGCTGAGAATGTAGACTGGGTTGAACATGCATAAAATGGAAGAGGAAGTGAGAGAGAACGCGAGAAGACGGAGGATGAGGAGCTCAGAAAGCTTGGAGAGGGTAGGAACGATACGGAGATATCGCGTGGGTTTGGTAGTGTTGATGGTGAGAGTGTAGCCGAGGAGGCCGATGGAGAACATGAAAACGCATGCGTGGAGACTGCGAAACCAAGAATGAGAGCTCCCGACGAGGTTGCGAGAAAGAGGGAAAAACCATGTGACGAGGCAGCCACAGTTGAAAGAGAGGAACGAGACGCAATCGGTGATATCGCGAAACCGGTGTCTGATATAGAGCTTCGTAGCTTTTGGTGGTGGTTGCGGCCATTACCGAGATTTAGTCGGGAGCCGCGCTGGATGGGTTGACGCACTCGCGCACTAAGTTCTGCGACCTGGCAGTGTGTCACAGGCCCTAGTTCTGAGTTGTGCCAGGATGAGTGCGTGCTGGGACAGCCGAAAAACTGTCTTTGTCAAGCCGCCGCTCAGAATGCACCTAGCGTGCACGAGCGCGTTTTGGTAGTGACAGGTGCTTGTGAGGTGGTTGTTGTGGGGCAGTCTGTGCGTAAGGGAAAGAATGATCCCGAGAAGGTCGCCGCGTTCGCGGGCCGCCATTACGCTCCAGCATCAACCCTGCGCTCACGCGGCCAGCGTGCAGCATTGCCGTACGTTGGGGCATTGGAGAGGCATGGCCACTTGGCCTATGGGACAGGAAGCGAAGTCGCATTTTGCGATACCACTCCGTCTTCCCCGAAGTTGTGTTCGCCTCATGGGGCTAAATTGTCGAGGCTTGCGTTGACATGGCAACGCTACGAGGTCTGGATCATCTGCAGAGGGGGCTCGAAGTACGCAAATGCACTCCCCTGCTTTCAGATTGTTGCTTGGGGAGGCTAATATTGAATTGCCTCCGAGCCTTAAGACCGCCATGACGGACGTGAACGTTCCCATTCACCCGTCCTTTTTCGTTGGTGGTGCGTGTGTGTGTGTGTGCCGCGGTTGTGCGTGACGAGAGGCCTTGAGGGCTCGATCCGTGCACCGAATTGATCAATCCGCGCACTGAACTGAACTTTCTGTGCACCGCAAGTGAGCGAAGGCACAGCCGAACATTCTTGAAGGAACGTTATCAGGCTACGCCGTCAAGGAGGACATTTTCGTGCGTGCGCATATTGGCAATGCAAACTTTCTTAAGGTTTCATTTTGGTTGACTGCAAAATTGCCCGTGTGGTTTGCCCGTGCTTATTCCTTTTGTTCTTGTTGTCGAGGGCCGGAATGTGTGTGCGTGTTTGCAGTAATAGCGCGCATCAGTGTTATAGGTTGAGCTGTCTCGTTGTTCGTGGCGTTTACGCGCCCCGGAGACACGACCCAATTTCTTTTTACTCGCACTTAGTGTTTTTAGCATTTTGTTTTTGTGTTCCCGGTTTGCTAGAGTATTCCGTCCCTGTTGAACGGCTAGTGAATAGGCTGTGTTTGTAGTTTAGGCGAGAGAGAGTTCGGGTCAGCTGCAGAAATAGAAGGGAGCTCATTTGTGGTTATACCTAGCACCTTCCACGTGTTTTTTTTTGTTTGTTTATTCCGCTGTTATTGCGGAAGGAGAGATGAAACGAGTGGCCCTTTTAAATTATTTTCGGATTGACTGAACCAAGAGGCCCAGTTAAAGGGGGGAGTTCTAAGGCCCACTTACGAGATTAGCGGCCGGGTGCCCGGGCTGCTCGTGAGAACCCGCCGCTCTGTCTAGCGACGTAGCACTGCCGACACTGCGCAGAAACCGCCGCTAATTCGTCACGGCGTGCACGGTAAACGGATAGTCTCGCCCACCGCATACCTCAAGGATAATCCCCCATTGAGAAAGCAAATAGCGCCGCCGGGTTCCAGGAACATCCGCTCGACGCGCGGAGGTGGTGGGATTACCGGCGTGTCTCTATTGTTGTCGCGCCCTGGTCAGCATGACGCACTGTCGCCGTCTTTCGCTTTCACCCCGCGGGGTCGCCCGAACTTGCTTGTCCGCGAGCGTACCGTTGACCCGAAGGTGGCGGCGCCTCAATGAATATTCCGTGGCATGCTGAGTGACAGCTGTCTACGTGAATTTAGGCACTCCGTTGCGCGTGTACGAACGCTACAATGGCGTTCTCGAGGGAGGGTGATCTCGAGGTTTTATAAGACCGAACTTGGCCATTGGAAATTGTTCTTGTCTGAGCGCTGAGCTGGCAGATCCCGGCGGGACAAGGAGTCTCGACCGTTAAAGCTAGGTTGGGATTTGGGAGCCCCATAGTCGAGGTTAAGATCGTGTCGGAGGTTTAGGGTGCAGCGCCGCACCGGGCAACTAGGCGGATCTTGCGGCGAGACAGGGTCTCGGCCGTTGTTTCTCGAGCGGTTTGGGTACGCTCCTACAATAGGAGAGTTAGACGAAGTTGAGAAGCTCGAGTGATTTGTGCGCACTCGCAGCTAGCGTCTAGCTGCAGTTTGAAGTTTTTTTTTATTACTCATGTACCCAGTTATCCTACTGTAAATAGCTGTACATAAAATTCCGTTTCGCTTATTCAACTTCAACGCCTCGAGTTCGTCAATTCTACCGCCACCTGCAAGAACTTCAACACCATCGCCCTACCAGCCTCCTGCCAAATCAACCGGAGCCCAGGCGATTGGGTTCCTGATCGACACCGGACTTAGGGGAAACGGATCTTTACTGTAGAAATAATAGAAAAGATGATGAGATCCGAAATGAATGAATAGGTGTAATGCAATGCTGTGTTCCATAATTTTGCTAAATATGCTTGTTAAAGAGGTGGGGCAAAAACCTATTGTATCTTTGTCGACAGTTCTGTGGACGGCTTCATTGATTCCTATATCCGAATCTGCCCTTTCAAACTTTTGAGTGGATGTTGGAACACATCGAACATAAAGAGAAAGACATTTTCGCAAGGCCTACTTTCAAGAAGGCAACCGCCGTCCCCAAAACTGGAACATCGTATACGTCTTCTAGTTTTCTTCCTCTAGTTGATAGTAAACTGACCTATTCACGAAGACGTGGCAGAGCCCGGCAACTCCATGAATGAGCGTGGGAATCGCTCAAAGACACACCGCATATCTGGCCAGGTAAAGCTTGTCGGCTTCACAACAGGTCACAGTTGGTAAGCTTATAAGGTACCGGTGGTACAACGACAAGGGAAACGGCACTAGTTTATGCTCACGTGCATGGTTCCCCAGACACAGGTGGGTCAACGTCGCCCAAAACAGTTGCAGCATTGCTTAGGATGCGAGACGGGGCGAAGTTTTGGTACCAGGATGGGAGGAACCTCTCCATAGGGATGAACAACTCCATAGAAGGTAAAATTGAAGTTTAGGGTAATGAAAACTATTGTTTTTACGGTGCAAGTTGCTGGTATGCGGCAGTTGCCGTGCTCATTAGTAGCCATATTTCTGGTGGGACTTCGAAGTTGTTTTTAACAACCTGAATTTAATCATCTTCAATTCAAAAGTAATTTAACTTTTAGTATTCCTTTTCACTGAGGGGAAGTACCTTTCTTTTGTAGGTTTTGGGACCACCATTGCTTACAAAAGCCAGTGAAGCCATCTTATATGTATCCGCTTCATCGTGATGGAAAGAATTGCTCTGTGGTTTGGAAGAAGTAAATATATAAAGTAAAAAGTGGGTTTGCACGTTTAGTTTCTGAATTTATTTTTTGGTCTACCTAGTGCTTCAGAACAGCCTTATTCCCCGGCTCTGGGGAATGAAAAGGGAACATTTTGTTTTGATGACAAATTATTTATCTTTGTTTTTTTCCAAGAGTATATGTATCACTGTAAATATAGTTACATTTACGGTTCTCTATTGTGGGTATATCCTACATATTAGCTTTATTCTTAACCTTTCACATAATATAACAAGGCATGGTTAAGACTACATAATTTAAATGATGAATTGAACCGTATTTACCCAGGCAACCAGCACACAGCCTTCTGTGTCTGGCATTAACACTAACTAGCAGCAGTTTTAATGACATTCCTGCTCCTAAAAAACGTTTAAAAGGCATATTGGGCCATTTCTATTACCTCCCGCTAAAAGCACAGCTTTATTTTTAATGCAAGCCCCATAAAGTCGATGTATAAGGAAGATTTTGAATCTAATTGATTATTATGGCTATAAATAAAGCAAATGATCTGCAAGAAGGAACATAAAAAAATAGGCACATTCTTTATTATTCAAAACTACACGAATGCCAAACAAGAATTCAGAAACTAGCAGCATGATCAGCTGAATTTAGACAGCTTCAGGAGAAAAACTTTGTCTCCAAACTACAGCGCATACGCACATTTTGTTTGCTCCGAATACACAGAATGCTCTTGCATAAACGACCATTTAGTGTTGTAGTAAAACAACAAAACTAATTATTTTTCTGTACGAATTAGGTACAAACACTCTAGCATTTGTCATTCTTCAAATGCAACTATTTATTTGACTAACCGGCTAACGCTCCTCTAAAAACGGGATTAAGAGAAGAGCAATTTTAACTGATTTTCATCGTGTAGAAATATCTGAGCTATGAATTTTAAATCTCGTAGGTTAAAAACTGATTTGCACCATCAAAATCTGGTGTTCATAATGAAGTCCTAAACAACAGAACACCTTTTTTCAAAGTTTACATGAAATAGGCGATCTCCTAGCATTGTTCTTAGCATACATTCTGTCTTTGATTCAGTACTTGCAAGATCAACAGCTATTCCATGGCGGTGTTGCCAAATTTTTACATCCTTCTGTTCAGCTATCCGGTAAATGAAGGCTGCATTTTGAAGCAAGCTCTTGGTCCGCTGAGTTCACGCAATCCGTTTTTCGTTCTTAGCAGACCAAAACCAGCATATCAAACACATTTTTTGAGGCGGCTGACAGCGGCGGAGGGTTTTTTATCCAACACTAAAAAATATAGCTCGATCGACAACCTACTGCCTACTACAGGGTCTCGAGGAATGGTGAGGCGTTTTAATGTTGCTGAAACCATTTGGAACAGGCATGCAGCCAGGATCTAAGATGTTAGTTAGCAATGCAACTGCCTCAGAGTACTTTAATATACCTCAAGCAATAGGGCCACGGATCAACTCCATCGCTGTCACTGCGAGAAACCGAATCTGCGCGAAGAAGGGCCGCATTAGCAGTGCACAGCTATTCGGGGTATTTCCCTCCGCACGGGCGTCTTCCAAGGTTCTCTCCTCGCACCACTCGTACACGGCCTTAAGACGGATGTCGAACATTTGCCACATGGACCAGCACGTAACTAACTGTTTCCTTGTAACAGCGCAAAGAATCTGCCGACGTGATAACAGATAAACCTGTAACGAAATGTAATAAACAAACTGCTCAAACAACAATTACACATCCGGCATGGTGGGTGTATGAAAATATTGATGCAATGTTACTACGCAGTATCAGAACCAGCTCTGTTGCAGCTACTAAACATCAAAACTGATATTACAGGAACCCAAAAAACATAGCGTATTTACTCGATTCTAACCACCCCATTTTTTGCGATCGCGATGCAAAAGTGAGGGGTATTTTATATTTGAAAAACCTAAATTACAGCCCCACACTTGGACTTTTTTACACAGCCGTATGTCGGCGAGATGCGCCACAAAAATGTATTATATGGCGAAACCTTAAAACAAAAATGGGTAGAGACAGTCAACCCACCACTTACGTCTTATTCTCAGTCTCTGACAAACATTCGAGTCCCCTTGCGCTGCTCAAAACGCTCTTAGTATCCCGCAGCAGGTCCATTTCTCTCCCGTTGAAATGGGTTGTAATTGATCACATCATAAATTACTTGGACACAACGTTAACTCGCGCCCGCCTCCACTTGTGTTAAATCCGCCTTGCAATGGTTGCTTAAAAAAGGGAGTGGTTAGACTCGCATGCAAACTTTCTCCAATCTGTTTTGCCAGAAGTAGGGGCGGGTGCTTAGAATCAAAGGGTACTTAGAATCGAAAAAATACTGTAGTGCATGCAAATTACCATGAAGAAAAATACACTATAATTTACAGAAAAAATTCTATAAGTAGACCCACACAGAAGGTGCAGTTGAAGCATAAAGCAGACCTTTTCCACATAAAAAAGCTATTTATACTATGAAGGAAAGTAAAGTTCTATGGTTTTGGGAGCATTGATATCATTTCTGCACTCGTTGTGGATTGCATTGGATTAAAGTGGATTGTGTTGGATTGTGTTTCGTCATAGCCGCGGCTTTCTCTCTCTCTCTCCGCGGTCTTCTCTCCTTCGTCGCGCTGCGCATATACCCGTGTGCCGCTCTCCGGCGGCCTTTCGATCGACGGTTGCTCTCTGCTTCCGCTTGAACACCCCTCAGTGTCGCATCACACCAGGATTCCCGCGAGGGGAGGTGGGCGTAATTTTTTTATCCATTGCCCTTTAAAATTGTGAGAGCGACAACACAAGTTAAAACGAATACAGAAATCATTGACTACAGCGAAATTTAATGTATATATACATTATTTTTACACAAGTAATAACAGTAATCAGTTTGTATTTGCAGACATTTCTGACCTTCCCTCCTTTAAAAAAATATCTAAAAGTTGATTTTGGACGAATTAAAAAAGTATATGTCCAATAAATGAGGCATCGTTATTTATTTCTCTTTAAAACCAACAAAAATGTACTTTTCTGATAGAGTCAATTGTTGTGGCTAAAAAGCGCAACACGCATTCGTAGTATGCATTTGACAAATGACTTTTGGTTGCACGAGTTTAATTGAGCTATATAGGTTATATATTGGCTTACTCTACAGGCAACAGGTGGTATTGCTTATAATAAGCACACTGCCTTGCTAAAAAATAAAACAATATATACTATACTTAAACTTGCTTCAACCCGTTCATACTTATACTACGCCTTCATCAACCATATACCTCCATTCTGTTCAATGCAAATATGTCATTACAAGTCAGCAGTGACGCTTCTCAGCAGTGACGGTACATTTACTTTTACCCATTACTCTATCAACTACAATAGCGGCTAAAATTCAAGGGCACTCCATGCCTCTTGTCCTAAAATCCTCATTATACACTGAAAAAAGCATATGAATAATGTTACCCACAAGCATTCGCCGGAAATAAGTCGCCGAGCAGCGACATTGTTGTAGCTCATCTGGACACCAGGTTTCTGTTGAGAGGTATAATACACGAAAGAGGTATTTCCTTACGAAATACTTTGTAAACCTGCAGAAAACATGCACAACGCTTTGGTGTCATGCTTTATATGACTTCAATAAAGCAGAAAGGACTCACCATCTTTAACGGTGAGGGTACCGGGAGAAGTGTCGACAGAATCCTCACCCGCCGTGACGAGCACATGGTCCAGCGAAGCGCAGATATCTTCAGCCTTTATGCGCAAATCAATGTATTCAGTACACTGTGATGCCAGGCTTAGAACGATATATTTCGCTGCTGCTGTTCGTGTACGAACGGCCTCTTTAACACTTTTTGATTGCAGCCGGCCGCTGTAGAAGTACCTGCATAGTGTCACATTGCAGGAGTAAAAAAACAGGTATTTGATTTAAAAAGGAAAAGAAATCAGAAACTTTGAATCAACGGAACAAAAAAACCACAAAGATTTTGCCCAACTGTAGTAAAAAAACACGTATACAGCAGTGATATTTTCAAGAACAAGGTTTTGTTACATCGGCGCAAATAAACTGTGCCTCTAACCATGACAATAAATTTCCCTTGATTCTAGGTCACTTTCAAGGAAGTGTTTTTGGTGTAGCAAGGCAGTGTTTTGCGGGAGTGAGCGAGTGGCATTTATAAAGTTTCAAGAGTAGCGCCATTTTTATTAGAAGTTACATATCACTTTTAAACAGGCAATACAGAGTTTACTAAACTCCTAATGTTTTCACAGTTGAAAACTTCAAGATGCTTTGGACGTAAGGAAGAAAATCACTCAATACAAAGTTGCAAAACAAACGCACAATTTGTAATTACTGTCAAATCCAGCTTCATAGATTCCATTTTTACCAACGTGTCTGCTCTAACATTTGAGCACACCAAACAGTTTTACAACGGTCCCACAGTGCATCATTGCACATTAAAATCTAGGGCTTAGAAATGTTTTTTTTTGTTTCGAACAGGCTACAGAAAACAGCATGTGATTCAAACAATTAGGGCAGAAATCTTAAAGGAGCCATGAAGAGAAAATACAACTTTGTTTAATTTGAAAAAACTAGGATTCAGTATCTCACTCAGCTCAATTACAGCCACAAAAGATGTTTTTTTAACGAAAAAAGCAAGAAGTATTTAAAAACTTTCAAAGTTTGCGCCACAGTGACGTGTTATTAGCAAGATTGACGTCATACGGGCCAACAATAAAACATATTTTTCAGTGCGTTAACTGCTCGTCAGCACTCAAATGATGCGGTCAAATGGAACTTGAGGCCCCATTACAGACTTCCAGTCATGTCTCGTCACGACAGGTCAGTTAGGAGGCCGCCAATCGCACAAACAAGGTTCCGTGACGTCATAGAAGAGTTCCGGGAAATTGGCTAGGGGGTCGCGACTGCTTCACACGTTTTCTTTAATATCTCCGTTATTTGTTCGAACATTGCGATGATATATGGTATCATTGTTATCGGGACTAAGCAGTCTTTTTAATAAAGCCAACTTGTATTTTGTCTTCATGGCTCCTTTAAACCACATCTCTCATTGCACCTCGGGTGACCTTTTTGTAAACCATCTATTCCAGTAATGCCGAGTTCGCTGTAAATATTGCCATGTTACCTTATTCGCCTTTTTGGGTTCTCCAATGTGTTTTG
The DNA here is from genome assembly GCF_048455015.1 of Haemaphysalis longicornis. Taxonomy (NCBI): domain Eukaryota; kingdom Metazoa; phylum Arthropoda; class Arachnida; order Ixodida; family Ixodidae; genus Haemaphysalis; species Haemaphysalis longicornis. The sequence goes on along the minus strand of NW_027526288.1, from coordinate 5,069,939 downwards.
CTTGTTCTTTCTTCTTGTTATGCCCTCACTACAAGGGCTTTTTGTATTCCAATAATTATTTGCGTAAATAAATCATAATTGTGGTTCAACATAATAAAATTAGAAAACTTGAATACCTTGAACTCTTATTCTGTTACTCCTTGCTGCTAAGCTGTCGAAAAAACCAGTTAACTTTATTAGGCTACGTCCTCAGCATGATTTCATAAAACACACCTAGTTCTTCAATGATTAGATGCTTTTCCAATGAATGCTTTTCCAATTTTGTACCTGATTTACTTCGTAACATTTTGTCTCGTTTTATCCAAAACGCTCTATCCACTGGAATACAATATAAAAAAGTCGAAGAGAAAGGATGCAAGCACAAGCTCTTTATTTTTTCAGTTTGAGGGCCAACCTTCCCTCCGTAATTTCTTAGCACCGAGTTGAGAAATACTAGTACAGCAGTTTGGTATTAGTCGTTTTAGTGCCGATGTGCATGCCATTTATCTTAAGCCATTCACATTGCACATTGTTTTTAAAAGTAGCATTCATGCATGCGTCCTACAGAAAGTTAAAAGGTGTGAAATAAACAGGCAAGCTTCAAGTATTCTAGTGGGTGCACAAATTTTAAAGTTCAGTTGGTATCTTTTGCAAACAGAGATTTCACACCCCTGCTGCACTGCATCTTGTATGTATTTGAATCAAATGTCATCATACTCTAAGGCGAATGCTGTGCTGCTCCTTTAAGTTTTTAAAACGCATTTGGTTCCAACGTCGTTTGATATTCCGTGAAGCCGAATGCCCACCCAAAAGAAATTCAATGCACTGCATTGGTTTCCAGATGCGAAAGTTTGCGTTCTCGTCTAAGTTTTTCGGATTAACTTTCGGATCATTGATATTAGGCAGAGTGTAGGGAGTTACCATTCATTATTTAAAGTCGTCGTTTATGCAATGGAGTTTATCTGAAGCTGCAATATTGTTTACTCATTCCCTAAAATATACCCTTTATTCCAGCAAGTAAAGTGCAAACAACAAAAGTGGTTCACACTTTGTGATAAAACTGCTATTTTTGCTTTCATCATCGAAGTAAAAAAACATATCTTTATTTTAAAAGTACATATGAATGTAATTGTAGCTGTGCTGTATAGAAAATAATTTCATGGAAGCTTTCTACCTGCATTCCTAATGTAGCGGAGCACGGGGATTTGCAACATTCAAGCACACCCCCTTTGTGTTTGATGATGTCCATTTCCAATGTGGTTGAAACACGACAGGAGCCCGGTAATAGCCGCCTTATTATTGTAAACTTCAAATCTTGGTGTGCTTTGTAGAGCAACATGAACGCGAATGTAAACACTTCTCCAGCACTGAATAGAACACATTTTTCAGTACGCAAGATAACGGCTGGGTGTTTAAATCCTATTCTTATTTTCACCATTTTCGTTTAGATGTACATACCACAGTAGTTCATGAAATCCATCCCGGTGCAGGTCTGTGATAACGACTTTATCTTCTTTTTTGAAGTCTTCGCACAACATGGCCTTGAAAACGTCAGTTTGTAGTGCCGGGATCAAGCTGTGCGCCTTGAAGGAACGCACCTCGGTGGCAAACTGTCCCCAGTTTACCACAACCTCCACGTCGCTAAGGTCGTTGTCACAGTAAATTAACATATCAAGAGAGAACTGAAGAACAAGACTTGAAGAAAAAATCTACTCATAGATACGCTCTCTTGACTACACCAAATTTGCCCATTTATTTTATAAGAATTGCTTACACGAACGCCAGCTCTTTAAAATGTCTCAAATAAGTCCTACAGGAACAGAATACATCACATCAGAAAATGTTTGACACAATTTGTGTTCTAGTCATGAGAAGTTTAAGAAAGGGTACACTAACCACACGGCCTCGCAATCTATTTCGTATCTGCGAAATATAGCAGTTCGGCCGTTACCATTATGTTGTAAATAAACAACTTCCAAGTACAAATATCTAAGATTGGCAAAATCCGAAGTTTCAACGAAGCTACATATGCTTCCCATTTCTGTCAGAAGTAATTATCCCCAAAAAACAACTATGCACAAAGAAATGGCATGACAGGGCACATTTCCAAAATAGTGCGAGCATTTTGGCTTCGCCATAATAAATTAAAGAACAAGATACTACAATGTAAAATAAAAGAAAATCATGTATACGCAGAGTATGTCCATATACAGAGATTTAGTATACAGGGTGTCCTAGCTATCATACACGAAAATTTTAAAAAAGGGCAATGACGTTCCTCTAAGGAAACTTAGCGCATATTGTCATGGGACATGGAATACAGTGACCCATGGAGTCATGACCCACCATCCCCGAAAACGATGACAACGACGGCGGCGACGAAAGAGTGGCTGGTTTAGAGCCTACATGCGCTGGCTCATCGACGCTTGCACATAATGTATTTATGATTTATCATCTGCCATGAGTCCTCTCACCTATGTCCAGCCGTTACAGGACATAGGTAAAGACATGCCCCGGACATGTCTCACCTGCCGTTGCAGGACATTTTTGTTGCAGTCAATGCGAGGTTGCGGTGAATATCCGGATGCAAGAGAGGAGAATAATTGTGGAAAAGTTATTGCAACCACGGATGACAATGGACAGTTCCGTGAGCAGAGGCCCCAGAACAG